>NW_028074503.1:37666114-38903614 GCF_014824575.4 Sturnira hondurensis
AAGGCAAATCAAGAGCCACATCCTCTGGGTCAGCAAATCTGATCTGGCAGAGTGGGTTGCGTGGGGTTTTAATTTATAGATGCCAATTATCACAATGAAAGATTCTGAAGAGTGAAAGTGGAATACGATCCAAATTATTTTTTTAAAGATTTTATTTATTTACCTTTAGAGGGGAAGGGAAGGAGAGAGGGAGAGAAACATCAATGTATGGTTGCCTCTCATGCATCCCCTGCTGGGAACTGGCCTGCAACCCAGGCATGTGCCCTGACTGGGAATCGAACCGCGACCCTCTGGGTTTGCAGGCCCGCGCTCAATCCACTGAGCTACACCAGCCAGGGCACGGTCCAAATTATTAAAAGCCAGAATTGAGATGCAGACTCCAGCCAAAGAGAGTAATTGCTATCAAAACAATGAACCAAGAGATTGTATTAAAACACAATGGTCGTTTCACAGCAGCCAACCCATAGCATTAACTCACAGCCCAGTCAGGTCAGGTGACGGTGGAGGACACCGGCGGCAGGGGGCGCTGGTGCCCATCCCCAGCCCTCCCCATGTCCAGGCACCCACTGCCGTCGTTGTCCCGGATGCATAAAGGATCACAGCTCTCATCTTCTTAGGGTGATGGGGGGAGGTGGCTTTTGACCAAAGGGGAACAGCCTCCCTGTAAAGGCTGCACCCTTTGGGGGGGATGCTTCCCGAGTGACTGGCTGATGAGGGGGTTCAGACTTCAGTCCACGCTTGTCTCGAGGTGGACCACATTGTAGGTGTGCTTTATTTGCAGCCCTTCTCCAGTAGAGACCAGAGCTTCCTGGGCTTCCTTGCTTCTGCACTGTCCCTTTCTTCCCGAGAGAAGCCCGAAAACCCCCTAAGGGAGAAACTGCGCATCAGGACGTGCTTCCAGTGAGCACAGCCCACACTCCTCCGGTTCCTGATGTCCCAGAGCCTCCCCTTGGTTGCCCTCTTGCTTTCCCACTCCACCACTGGCTGCTGGGTCTCTGTCACATGCACCTGACAGTGGACACCCTGGTCCTGGAGGCCCCGGACAGGGAGCCTCTGCTGCCTCTCATTTGGGCGACCCTGGGGCATTTCCACAGTGGAGGTGACAGCGAGGGATCGCATGCACGCCCCAGCAAGGTCCAAGTCAGTGAGGGAAAGGCGCCGTGATTCAGACAACAGTTTGGAGAGAAAGCTTGAAATGATCGCAGGATTGCAGTGATTAGGAGCCAGCACCACTCTATTTAAATACAAAGGTCCCCAGAGGCATTTTTTAAAGGTCAACTATTCGAGATGCTCATTTTTATTAGCCCAATTTAGTGCCTCATTAGTTCATGATCTTCTATTATGGACTTCCGAGATGTACAAGGTGTATGGGATGCAGACCCAAGAGCTATATTTAAAGATACAGGGACATCATGTTGTGCAACAGACATATTGTAATGGACGCAAACTCAAATTTTACAATTTCTGGTTTTACCAATCTGAACTGCTTTTTCCTAAAAAATGCTCACAAGGCAAAAAAGTCCATTTGGCTTTTTTAGAAGATATTAATGGCGACAGTAATACATGGCAGTTGGTATCACATGGGGAGATGACTTCATTAGGGCACCTGTCCGATACCAGAGCTCTGTAAGGCTCACCAGAAGGACCAGCTTAGCAAATCGATGCTCAGAATGTCTAGCTGTGGGGCTGATCCAGTGTGCTGCCGCCCCCTGGGGTTGCTCCTCCTGACCTTGGAGCGGGGCAGCGGGGGGCAGGCTGGTTTGCTTTCCCAAGCCTGCCTTTGGGCATAATTCCTTCTTAGGATTTTTTCCTCTTTGATCTGGTGCATGACTTAGAGTCTGACACACATATAAACGTCTCTGTGGTCTACCTCGGTGCTCATCTGGGTCCTTTTCTCTGAGAAGAACGGAAAAGTGGAAATCATTTTCAAACTGCTGCTTTGCAAGTGTATCTCCCTTTACATATATATATGGAAGTTATGAGTCACTAAATATATGAAATATATTGAAATAGGAAGTTGAGGATCATTTATGAAACTACCTATTCTTCCTAAGTCTTGTCACCAGAGATTATCACTATATGCAAACTCATTCTTCAGTGGAAAATGATTTGCATGCCCTAAAAAAAACCTATATAAATAAATATATTTTATTTTTAAGAACATTTTATTCAAAAAGTTTCTTACAATCTTGATGGGCTTTAAAAAGGTGATTTCATGGGTAGAGACCATTGCTAATATACATTCTACTAAGAAATGTATGTGTACTGCTTTTGGAATAAGTGAGATGAGTTTAATATGTGTGGCAACAAAGGATGATGGGAAGTACATTCAATTTCCATGCATTACTTGCGGAGTTTTAGCATGGATTATGAGATATGTAGGTCTCTGGATGATTTTACTATCATTTAAAAATTATTAAAATTACAGTTATTCAAACGTCATTTTAAAAATGCATTCATTTAAATCGTTCTTTGTTCCACAAATAAATTGTTCTGGGCCATGAAGCAACACTTGCGAATGCAATTCATCTTTGCTCTATTGACTCCCAATCGAGTTTCTGCACTGTATTTTCCTGGCAAGATGTTGACATAAAATACTCGAATAAATTGTCCTATTTTCATTTTTAAATAGCTTTAGAAATGTAGTCACTGAATAACGAACATGTGAGTTCGCAGTGAAACAGTGAATCTCGGACCTCTTGGTGCACTTTCCCAGGAATAGATGTAGAATCTATTAGGGTAGAGTCTTTGTTTGAAATGAAATCTAGATCCCTGCTCTGTGAACACAAAATTCAATAGTTATATTGTGGTTGTTCTTCATTTTTTTAAAGTTGCCAAAGCACATAGTGTAAGAATTTGTAAGTTTTCTATTGGCAATATGTAAAACATGTGAAAGAGGTTAATCACCTGATCCAGAAATTAGACTGTTTATTTTATTTCTCTATGTATATATATTTCCAGCAGAGCAGTTACAGAACTTAAACTTTAATCTTTACTTCTTAATTGCTGGGTCATTTAACTTAAACTTAATTTCAGTGAAAACTTGCATAGAAACATCTGGCTTTGGCAATGCCATCCCCCAGAAGTCAAGTTCCCACCGCCCCTGTAACAGCTCACCTGTTATCTTTACAATTGGTAAACATGGGACCTCCAAGTCACCTTTACAGGACACTATACTCAAGGACATTTCCCTTTGAATTTTAATGGCAAACATGTTTATCACAAAAAAACATACAACTGTGCACCCTTACAGGCTGAAGAATGAATTAAAAATTATCCCTGTAATTGCCTATTTATATACATATAGAAATCAACCTTTAAATATATTTTAAAGGTTGATAATATATATATCAACCTTTAAATAACAAATATATTTAAATATATATTTTAAATATATTTAAATATATTTGTTATAAATCAGAATATATACTACATAATATTAATTACTAATAATATTATTTGGAATTTTTATGCATGGGGTATTTTTCTCTTCCCCAATTACTTATTATGTATTCAGTTATGTATTTATAACTTTTATTTACTTATTATGGTTCAGTTATGTATTTATATCACTATGGGCATATGAATATTTGCTTTATGCTTTGGCTTATAATCCAATACTATTTTGTTTAATGTGTTGCGCCAGTTTGTCCAGATCTGGTCATCGGAAGTTCTTTCAGTGAGCATCTCTGCCCCCTAACCTGATCCCCTCTGTGTGGGTGCGTGTGGGTGTTAGACGGCCCTCACTCTCTGGCACTGCCCGGTGCTCCCGGCTTCTCCCGAAAGTTCCCTGCCCTCGAGTCCTGGAATCAGCATTTTCTCCAGTGCCCTTAAAGGGCAGGGAGTGGCTTTCACTGGGGAAAAGTGTGGGGAGTTCTTGCTTCTGGGCCACTGCTTGTGGGTTCCGGGGAGACAGGGTAAGAAATTACCTATGTTAACCCACATCCAAAGTTACCTGTGGATAGTTTTATATGGAGACACTTACACCTGTGTTGAGCTAGATATGAATTTATCAGGTGTGCGAGCATAGGGTTCATAGTTTTTATTTTGTTTTATCGTCTTCATAGTGCCCATGCGAACAATAACAATGTCCCCTCTGTGCTTTCGGACATGAGTAATTTCTGCCTATTTTCTGTTTTTCCTGGGCCTGCGTATGGAGCTTCTACCAACTTCAGGGACTTTTCAGGAAGCAGCCTTCAGTTTGGTTGCTTCTCTGTCACTTTTCCAATGACATTGATTCCATTGTCATTTTTTTAAATCCTTTTCTATGCTTTCTTGACACTTAAATCGCTTTCTTGTAGTTTGCTAAAGTTGAACTTACAACTTTGGTCAAAGACATACTGTTTCCTAATCCATGTACTTAACAAGACACTCCGCCCTCCCCTGTCTGAGGCATGAGAAGATCATTGCTGGCTCTTCGTGGTGAGAATCTGGAGGGGCCCCTGGAGGTGGAACCCAGCAAGTGCAGTGGTGACTCTGAGACGGGGTGAGATACCTACAAGCTGCTGCCCACATCCCTTCTCTAACACCACGGGCAGCTTTGACGTTTATTCCATTTCCAATGCCATTAGTCCCACTGCTCACCCCTCTGGGATTTCTCAGGTTGTCCTTGACTCGGTGAATACATTTTGTTCTCCCGGTACGTGGTCCTTTTCACTCCTGGGTGGTCCAACACATTTATACATTGTCTCTATTCTAGCCATTTCATGTCCTGCTCCACGAATAGGCATTCTCTCATCTCTCTAACCTTCACTCTTTCCTTTGCTCTTTTTTAAGTTAAAACAATCACACTGGTCATTTTGTGCCTTTGTGTGGTCTTGGAGACTGTGTGAGACTCCCATTCATCCTCTGGAGGGTTTTGCCTGTGTGTAAAGGAATAAATCCTAGGCAGGGACACTTCCTTCCATTTGTTTCTCTCTCTTTTTTACTGCCTGCTGTACGTGAGCTGCATCATGGGTGCTCATGATGAAGCACCCACGGTATGAGCAACCATGACACGGATAACAGACTCAGGAGTGTCTGCTCATTTCATGCTTCATTTAGTAGGTAACAGACGTGTTGGAACATTCGTGCTGCTTAGAAATCCTCCCGTGGTTTCTGAGCTTGTCCTGTGCAGTAATGCATCATGAGAAATGCCCTGTTGAAAAATGGCAATTGAATTTTCATTTACTAACTTTCCTTGGGAAGTAGAGAGGTTAACAGCAAACATTCACACCTATTGTGTTTTGAATGTTGAAACCATGGTTTATAAGTAATTTTTGGAGGCTGAGAAACAAAGATAATAGATTTGTGGGTTGTGCATGATGGATAACTCTATTATACATGGAATTTGATTAAATCTACCATAGTTTTGTAAGGGTGAAATCCTCACTTGAAAACATTTTCTAAAGTATTCCCTTTCTCCAGAGACTTAGAGTCTAAACGTCTAGGAAGCATTACACAAACATAGTACAAAGTAACATGAGATCCGCACAGCATTATAAATCCAGACATCAAATTCACTCATCCTTGTTATCCTGAGAACACCTTCTAGTGTGGACAACATGGATCACCAGGTGGAAAATGTGTCTTCCACTCACTTTACATGTTTCAAACTGTTAAAACTGAGGAGATTTTAAGGCAACCAGTTGAATATGTTTTTAATTTATAAACACTTTATATAAATAGACAGGCAGAGAAATAACTGGACAGTGAAAAATATAGTAGTTTTAAAATGATGGCCAATTCGTTTTTTCTTTGTTTTTGTTTCTTCCTCATGATCCAGCACCCCCCCCCCACAAAAAAAGGGAAAGCAAAGTGTTAACATTGCTCTCACTGTTTCATTGTTACTTGGATGTCTTTGTGTGTTGATTACATCACTTTATTACTCAGAGAGGCGGCTTCATGGTCCAAGACCAAACAGGCAAATTCTCAGGAGCCAAACCCGCTGAAACGTGCTATGGAGGTTCCGTCCTGATGGGCACTTCATGTTTATGGGGGGAAGGAGATGATGAATCTGAGTTGACCCTTATGACCTCCACCTACGTGGGCTACCTGCCACTTCTGCTCATAATTCATTGGCTCATGACTCTGTGGCCTCACTTCACCTCGAGGAAGCA
This sequence comes from Sturnira hondurensis, assembly GCF_014824575.4. NCBI lineage: Eukaryota > Metazoa > Chordata > Mammalia > Chiroptera > Phyllostomidae > Sturnira > Sturnira hondurensis. The sequence continues at coordinate 37,672,213 of NW_028074503.1, forward strand.
ATGGGGGTAAAATGCAGTCCCAAGTGTGTCTGAGAGAACGGAAACAGAAATGTCTGTGAGCATCTCAATGATGGCCACCTTTGGGTCAGCCGAAAAGAAACAAAAGAACCCATCTTCATCATTTTTTCAATTTTCATGACTTCCCCAGTGAAGAAGAAAATAAAAATAACAGTGCTTCTGCTACAAAGACCTACCATCATCTCCACCTGCACTGAAACACTGGAACCATGTGGTTTCAGAGATTTGGAACAGAGATTTCTGCATAAAAATCCCAGTGAGTACAGCTGAACATATCTAGTTATCCCCACTTTCTCTGAAAAATGCTTAGTCTCACGTCTGCATTATTTCACCTGGGGTACGTATGGAGAGCAGGATCAATAAAATGGCATTGGTCCAGTCAAGAGAGCACAAAGTATACAAAGCAAAATGGAGTCACTCATGTCAACCAGATGGCTGCCAGTCAGCCATGACATTTCAAGAAGGAAACTACCTAAGTCAGAGCAGACACACCTGGCAAAGAGACACATCTAAGATATCTGCACACGTGATCAGAACAGCTGTGTCTACAGAGATGGACTCCTGGAGAAAGTCCCCAGTTGGCATCAGCAGTGACAAGACACTTATCAAAAGCCCAAGAAGACTCTCAAGGTATAACTGAGGCAGGCTCCAGACCTCTGCTGAGATACCTAACTTCTACACACCAGGGCACTGCTCCATCTCACGCTGATCTCCCTTGGCAATGAGAGCTGGAGTCTCAGCCTGCTGGCCTGAGGACTTCACCTGCCCTGATGCCCACCTGGCGCCAGAGATCCTTCACTGCAAGATGTTGATGACTCCCTCGCCCACCGTGCTGTCTCCAGGACCTGCAGACTGAGACTCTGAGACTCAGGTTCCTTATCCCTCATTAATTGTTGTGTGTGTGTGTATGTGTGTTGTAATTCTCTTAGATTGTCAGAGTGTAAGTAGGGTATTAATGTATGTTGATGTTCTACTCTGAGTGACCCTGCATTCAGTAAAAGCTGAGTGAACAGCACAGTTGCTGTGTGTGACTCTTATCTACTCCTTGGTGCTGGGCTGCTGCAAGCAGTTGCCCAGATGACTTACAGGAAAGACTACATCATGAAAATATGCTTGTGACAGTAGGACCGTTTTTATTCCTTCTGTCCTCGGTATCTTAGCCAAGTCTCCTACAAATCTACAGTCTCTTAGTAGAGGAGAATACCCCACACTGACTGGGTGTTCTCTTCTCTAGAGGCAAAGTCATTTGGTAGTTACATTTTTTCAAAAGTCTTTTGTTCATAATTGAAATTGTCATGATTCTGTGACAATACTCATTTTAGGTCCTCTCTCTGCTGGGGGTATTTGTGACAATGCTGTCCACTTTACTCATCAGATAAAGACTAAAGCGATCTTAGGTATTTCAACTCTCTATGTCATAATGACTTAAGAGTTGAACTTCTTCTCTGACTAATAAGTAGCAAATATTGGAAAAAAGACTATCCAAATATTAATTTTCATTATCTAATGATGGAGATGAATTAATTTCTCTGTTTTATAGAAATTTAAAATTTGTAGCATAATTTTAATTTTACTCATTAACTACAATTAGAGGCATCTTATTAGAAATAACAAGAGCTTCATAATTCTAAAAATTTACACATAAATTTCCAATTGATAATACTCTCTGTGGCCTCAAGCAAAGTATACAGCCTTTCTAAATTTTAATTTTTCCCATAAGAAAAGTGAAGTTATGATTTGTACATGTGGTGTAAGGGGGAATATTGAACGAGATTCTACGTGGAAGAAACAAACACCATGTCTGAAACACAGTGGACAGTCCTCGATGCTACTTTATTTACATCTTCCTCTTCCTGGAACTTTAGCAAGCATAGCATGCTTTATAAACAAAGGGAAACTTGAGATCGCTGTAGAAGGCACTTGCTCTCATGTCCTCCCCAGAAAACAAGCCCCCACGGTACAGCCCCCACAAGTTCGACCGTTTGAACTTCTAAAAAAAGAAAAGGTAGGATATATGGGTTGCCTTTAAATAAGCAGTACACTTTCCCCATCCCCTTTTTACAGGGGTTAGGTAACCCCTACTGGACAGACCAACCTCCCTAGGTAGAGGAGGACTGTGGGTGCCTAGAATGATATAGTCTTCAGTTTACCAGGTTCCAGAAAATCAGAGTAAACTTCAACTCCTTTCTCTGATTTATCCCTCTGTGCTTCTGCTGGATTCTGAAGGCGAGCAGCCGCAGCAGCATTCATTAGTGCTTCAGGCAGAGTTGGAATTACGTGAAGTCGGAACAGCAGTGAGTGAAAATAAATTCAAATGTCCTGGTGGGTGTTATGGTAACTCAAATAAAACCAGCTCTGTTCCAGATGGGCCATCCAAACGAGCCCGGTTTCCCAAGCTCCTGCTGATGATAAATCATTGTTCTACAGAAATAATTGCTATTTACTTATCGTGTTCTTAGTGCTTCCACATAGCGGAAGCGGTCACAGACTGGAGAAACAACGGTTCTGGTGATTGCCCAGGTGATCAACGCTTGCATGGCCACGACACAAGGAGTCACTGGCTGACAGCAGCTTCAGGAAGTGATGCTGCCTGGGGAGGGGAGGGCTGGACCACCAAGTTGTATGATCATGTCACTTTTTGATGTTTTCCTTTGATCCCAAAGGAAAGGACAAAGCTGAGAACCACGAAGCAAGAGATACATAGATACACTGGCCAAATAAAAGTGCCCCTGAAGCCTCCTGGGTGATTGCTAGTGAGGCCCTGGGAAGGCCCTGTGAGTGAGAGTGAGACGGAGAATAGGTGGGGTCTTCGTAGAGAAGCTCAAATAGCCCCAGAAAGCCGAGCTGGTGATCAGCAGGCTGCTCATCAGATTGAACCTTGACAGTTTGTAAACACAGATGTTTACGTGAAATCAAACTGTCATGAAATCAGCTCATCAGCTTACGTTCCCAGCGACTGGTGAGGATGAAAAGAAGGCACTTGGTTACATACAGGCAGGTTGGGCTCCAGAAAGCAGCTTTCATCCTATTTGCATCTGACCCCACAGTGACATCATACAAAGGGCTGTGAATGTCCTCTGTTGTGGGTGGGCGCAGTTGTTGACCTTTTGTTCATTTGTACCGTCCTGCTCCTATCAAGGCAATTTCACAAGAAGGGAGTTTCTGTAATTTATTACCTGCCGAGAGCACCGATAGGAGTCATCGGCTTTGTGCTAGAACAACCCCAATGTGACAGTGAGGTGCAGAGTGAAAATGCTTGTCCTCACTGCAATATTATTCCCTCTGACCACCCACCTCCCTGCAGTTCACACCCTTGAACACTGAACCCCAGACATCACAACCCGTCTGATTGCAGATGTCCTTAGCCACTGTTTCTGTATTAAACTTTGACCCAGCTGTATGAAATTGCTCCTATGCTTCAAAATACGTTTCCTGTTCCCCCTCGAAAGCAAAACAATAGAAAACATTTGCCTGTGCAAACTGGACCATCTGCAGCTGAGGTAATTGCAGGGAAATCATCTGGTTGTGGCCGGGGCGGAGGAGGGGGCACTGGTAGGGGAGCAGGCGAGCTTCGTGCAGGGCTGACCTAGCTTCAGACGGAGAAGAAGGCAGGGAAAGGAAAAACAGGGTGATGTGCCAGCATTCTGAGAGAGCGTGAAGGGAAATTTCAGTGTACAGTAATCATCTTTTTGAAGAATTTTGAAGAATGGCTTGCCAGTGGTTGTTAAATATATACTCTGAAATAACATATATATTTGTTATGTTATTTGAATGTGTTATTTGGAGAACAATAGTTTAGGCTTTTTATGTGTCGTATTACCTAGTAACGTTCACATTCAATAGCTTCAGTAAGTCCATTACCGTCATCATCACGCCCTGGGCTGCCAGGCAGTCCCTACGCACTGGAGTGACGTCCCCCTAATCCCCGCTGAGTCCCTGCTTCCCTCCGCCTAAATGTTGTCACTCCTTCCTGCGTTGTAGCTCTAGTCAGGCCCCAGTCTGCAGAAAGTCAGAGGGGCAGGCCGTCTTGTTGTTGGTGTGAAGATCAGGTGGTTCTTAAATTCCTGATGTTATATTACATACGTGTGTGTTATATGCACCTATACTATATATGTGCATAATACATATGTGTCACATATATACATCACTGGTATTATTAAAAAGGGTTTTATGAAGTAATCATTTTATAATAAATTTTACATTTTAGGGAGTCTCAGCTTTACAGAAAAATTTGAGAAAATATTACAAAACTTTACTATTTACCTCACAGTCTCCTCTATTACATCTTAACTCAGCATGCTAAACGTGTTGTAATTAGCGAAACAATGTTCGTATATTTTTATCAACAAAAGTCCAGTTCATTCACTTTTTCTCAGATTTTACCTAATGGTCTTCTTCCATGCAGGATCCCAGGCAAGAAACCGTGTTGCATTTCTTTGTCTTGTCTCCGTAGGCTCTTCCTGGTTGTGGCAGTTTTTAAGATTTTCATTGTTTTATTGATGTTGACACTATGAGGAATACTGGTCTGGTGTTTTATAGAATGTCCTTCTAGTGGAAATTTGTTACGTTTGCTTCATAATCTGCCTGGGTTGAGGAGGGAGATCATAAAGTAAGGAGACAATTTCATCAGAGTTCTGAAGGGTACGTGCTATCAACATGAGTCATCGCTGTTGATGGTGACCTTGATCTCCAAGTGAGTGGTAATTTCCAGGGTTCTCCACTTGATGTCCCTCCCCCAACCCCTTCTCAACCTTCATTTCGGAAGCCTGTGCTTAGGGAGCAGGAGGTGATGCTCCACGGGTATGAGGACAGAATAGCCAGGGCAATTATTTGGAATTTTGTCTGCCCAGGCAGTTTGTCAGTTCTCCATGAACGAATCACCACAGTAATTTATATCACTTTGGTTTCAGAGAAATATTTTTATAATTGAGGTTATAAGCCGACATTGCTTTATTTTGTAGTTAAAACTGCCCCGGCCCTTGCAGATGGCACCAGTGACGTTTTGACAGATCCCCATCCGTGTGCGAATGCCCATTTTCTTTCTGCCAGTGTGGGGTGTTTGGGGTTAGTAGCTTCACTGGCCTACCCCAGGCCCAGAGTCAGGGATTTGTTTCAAGGAACCTAGTTCGTGTTTTACAGTTTTATTGTTTATCCATTCGCCTGTGACAAGCACCTTGGGAGGTTCTATTTTTTTTTTTGAGATTATGAATAAAGCTACTGTAACACTCCTGTGTGGGTATTTTTGTGGGTGCAAGTTTCCAAGGAATGTGGGGAAATCCCTAGAAGCGTGTGTGTAGAATCACGTGGTGAGACGACGTTTAGTTTGGTAAGACAGGGCAGAACTTGACTCCAAAGTGGGCGTGCCATTCGCCCTCACGTCGGTGGTGAATGGGACTCTGTGTTTCTCTCTAGAGTAGCCAGCAACTGATCTTATCGGTTTCTTATATTTTAGCCACGCTAACAGGTACGTAGCAGTATCTTATCGTTGCTTTTGATAAATAATTTTTAGAAAGAATTTTGTTCTCTTTCACTTTAGAATATAGAAAACCAAATCTTTGGGAAGCAGCACAACTCTATTGATAGGCCAGAAATAGTGCCCGGCGAGAGGAAGAATTTGGTTTCTCATCTGTGAAAGGTGCCGTCAGCACCCACAGCAGAGAGCATTTGGCCACAGTCTGAGGCATTGAAGAGAAAGCTCAGAGGTTAAGAAATGTTTCCAGGTGCAGTCTGTATCTTGGTTCACAATTTCAGTTTCCTGAGGGGATCAGTTTTTGTTTCACCAAACGAGAATAATACTAACACAACTGAGCATATTTTTAACCTCAGGTACCCAATCATTCCTTACTCTCAAAACTGTCTGTACCCATCACTGTTTGCTTTATGTTAGCTTATCTAAATGAGGGCGGTGAATTAAGTTCCCGGAGTAATGTGCTTGCTGGGAGCTGACAGAGAGCTGTTCATATTTGTCTCATTTTTTCAATGTTTTCTATTTAATGTATGAGAAAGTACACTAATTCCAATCTCCATTGCTTATTTAATTGGCAGATTTCGTAGAAAAGTTGCCCAAGTCCCCGCTCACTTTCAATTCTATCCTGCAAATGAAGACAGTAGGATTTTGCAAAATGTCAGGCTAAGAAAATGCAACACAGCTAAGAGTTCTTAGAGAACAATGTTACAGAATATCCAATTATTATTCTCAGACTTCTCTTCCTGGAGAATGTCAAAGTCTACACTTGGGTGGCAGCTGTCATGAAGACAACCCATTGGCCCAATTAAAAATATATGTATGTATACATACATGTATACATATGTATATATGTATACATAAATATATATGTATATAAACATATACACACATGTATCTGCAATACTTCTTAAAAGTTTTTATCTAGATGACTTATATAATTATTTTACAATTTTATTATCACCTTCTAACCTTCTGTTATCCTTCTCTATTAGACCTTTAAGGCTAATGAGAAGGAGAGTTTTTATTTGGATGATATCTAAGGTTTCACCTATAAGGTAAACAGTATAGGTTTGTTGAAAGACCCAGGGAAAGGACTAAATTATTCATTCATTTGATACAATATTGGTTTACTTCTATTTTTTAGAGCGTATTTTCACTTTATCTGTAAAAATCTACTTTTAACCAATATTTCTATAGATTGTCATTGGAAAATTAGATGAAAATGTTGAATTGCATCATTTATTATGACTGTAATGTCAAGTTGCCTGAAAATGAAACTGTGAAGCTGGGAGATGATTTCATCATTCAGATTTAAGATGTGGACGGAAAAAAACGTCTGATTTGAGTACAATTCTGTGCTCTGATCGTGACCCTTATGCAGTCTGTCCATCGAGTAGTGGCTCAGTTATCTGCCCAGGCCAAACAACGTCTTCCATTTGGCCGGGCAACTGCTCACAACGAAATTCATCACCATGAAGATTTGCTTCATTTTTTCCGCTTTTACATATTTGTTTTAGGTATAATGTCATATTTCACATGTAGGTTGTACAGGATGTAGTGAATTCATACATGAATTAAAATAAAAATAAAAAAGGGGAAGAGGGTTCTGTGCTGCGGCAGAGGACCCCGGGCGGTTCTAACACAGGCTGGACTGCGCTCCGACCAGAGAGCTGGGGTCGCGGAACGTGATCAGCAGGGCAGGGCTGTCTCGACCACGGCATTTGAAGCAGGAAAGTGTTCTTTGGACTAAAGCTTATCAATTAAATTTTAGCAAAATTATATATTTTGTATATTATGCTAAAATAATTATAAAGAACATCTCACCCTATGTCCCCTTAGAAATATGTCTTTTGTTCACACTTTTCTCTAAATGTAAAGCTCTGAAGGTAAGATTTTAAAGTTAATGTACTTTAAATATGCTATTGACAAGCACATTAAGAACTATGTATTTTCTCACTGGAAAGTAGGTCAGGGAGCTCCAGTGTTGCATCTGGGAGTCGGAAATTGGAGCTTGAGGGGCACTTAGGTATGTCACCATACCTCGGGCTACATCCTAAAACCAAGTCCTAAGTTCACTGTGTGAAGGATTAATTGGTAACAGTTTTACAAATAGGTCAAAATAAGTTTAAACTTCATAACTACCAATATATAAAACAAATTCAAGGATAAAAGTACATCTTAACTGTCCTTTTGGTTTGCTAGATCGGGAGTGAAATCATAGAAATGGAGATCACATGGAGGGTTAGCAACAGGGGAGTGGGGGGCAGAGAAGGTACAGAGAATAAGTAGCGTAGACTGTAGGTAGAAAATAGATGGGGGGACGGCAAGAATAGTATGGGAAATATAGAATCTAAAGAACTTGTGACATATGGACATGAACTAAAGGGGGGAATGGTGGGGGGGTGTAGGGTAGCGGGGAGTGAAGGGGGGGATGGGACAACTGTAATGGCATAATCAATAAAATATATTTTTAAAAAAGAATAAAAGGACAGTAAGGGAAGGAGAATGAGAAACAAACAAAAAGAAGTACACCTTAAAATGACAGAACACTTTCTATATCCTTTTACCAATAAAGCATCTTAAAACCAATAAGTATTATTTAAACACAGTGTATTTCAATGTTAATGTTTGCTAATGCAAATGTATCAAGAATATCTCTCTGTGTATTAAAATTGGTGATTCTTCCCTCATAAAACAAGATTTTCTTAAGTGAATGAAACTGAAATGTTCCAAATCCTAAACAAAGCATTTCTCCATCAAGTTTATTCAGTGACTTTTGCGGTGTATTTAAGCTAAATACAGCCAACAGTGTTTGATGGTAACTGTGCCTGGAGGTGCAGAATACGACTCCCTGAATCACATAAATTTAATGTAAGCCAGAACATGTATATAATTAACTTGTCTTTTGACCACCACAGAAAAAAGGAGAGTAAGCTAATTAACAATACCTCGTTTAAAGTTTTGGAAAATACTTTCCTGTAGACTTTCAATGGTGACATATAACTAAAATGAGTTTGGTCATAACTCTTCTTCCTACTTTAATCTAATTATCCCAAAACACCATTAAGCTTTCATCCGCCACCCCTGCCTCAAATGAGTGTTGAACTCGGCATGCCACTGTGGTCGTGACAGCCATTCTCACCCTCATTTCTAGGCGGCATTTATGAAACTTCATAAAGCAAACAATCGCACGTGCCTAAGGATTTTTAAACCAGGATTTCTTCATAGAAAGCATTTATATCTTGTAAAGAGAATTAACTGCAAGAAAACATTGTATGATCTGACTATTTTCACAATAACCTTTCAATTCGTTGTTAGCCGCCTAATACTTACTGAGCACCTAACACGTGCAGCTTGTAGCCTCATAGAACATAGAGGGGACCCATGTTTTCTCTCCTGGGGTGTCATAGTCAGAGGTACACATGTGGGAAGGCATTCAATATTTCACCACAAACTTACAATACAATGGGTGACAAATTGATGAATAGGTGGAGCACAGGGAGACTTCAGCGACTGAACTCATAACATTATTGATTTCTCAAAACTGATAGAACTAGGGAATGCTCAGAATGAATCCTGACAGTAGCTGCAGATTTCAGCGAATAATAGGAACTCAATATTGCTTCATTGATTATAGCACACGAATACAAGATTTTGGTAATAATAGGAGAAATAGCAGACAGGGGAAATCGGGTATATGGGAACATCATCGCACCTGCTCAGTTCTCTGCGAACATGAAACTGCTCTAAAAAGAAAGTTTCTTGAACAAATACTACAATAGGTGAGGCTAGATTACCCGGAGGGATCGTGTTAAATGTTATTGGCAGTCCCCTTCGACTCCAAAATTCTATGCAGTTTATCACTGGACCTCCCGTCATGGGTGGAATGTATCATTTATTTCCAGTGACGGCATTAAGAGCCACCTACTTTCACGTGGAATCCCCTTTCCTTCAGCTTCATTTTTCCACACACACCCAAAAATGTGCTCCATTGGGGCGACACCCCTCACTGCTCCACAGAATCCTCTTCGTCAAAGTCCGCGTGGCACGCCTAGGGAGCAACGAGGTGAGCGGACAGAGTGGGGCAGGATGACTAAGGAAGCAGGGGCCGGTGGGGCCAGACCACGAGAGGTATGAGAGCCCACGGGAAGGTGGCTGGACGTGCCGCTCACCGGAGGGAAAGCCACGGCGAGGCTGGGGGCGGGGCGGGGCCGCTATCTGACTTGAGTTGCGGGAAGGATCATATCTCTACGCAGCACTGGGTGATGAAGAGCGGAGACAGGAAAGTGTAGTGAAAAGGCAAGGCCAGCAGTTCCTAACACAGGGGACGGAGAGTGGAATGGAATGGTCTTCAAAGGAAGGCAGAATAGAAAACACAATCTGTTGGAGGATCGGCTATGAGAACTGAGGAAATAACCTGAATTAAGGGTTTTTTAAAGGTTTAAGGTGAGAAAAGTACAATAGTGGAGATATTTATTGATTTGGACACCATCGGGTCTTAGCAGAGGAGAAACTTAAGAGAGCAGACCAGGGATGGATGGCCTAAATTAATCAGCTAATCTGATGGAAAGTTACACTTGTGGAGCATAAATAAGCTATTTAAAAAAGAAGAAAAGGAGGGCTGAAAGATATGTGGTTTCTGCTTAATATGTTTCCCAAGGCAGCCATCGCTTTTGTTGGGTTGAAGAATAAAAACAAGGATCAATATGCAATGATTTTCTCTCTAAAGATATGTATAAGTAAGAAATGCATTTAACGGAGAGTTATTTTTTAAAACACCTACCTAGAAGTAGAACCAACCAATAGGTGTTTCTCCCCCCCCCCCCCCCCCCCCCCCCCCCCCGCACCCAGGGCTAAGGCGGTTTCAGTATTGGTTCAGCTCCTCAACACAACCATCAGAAGACCAGGCATTTTCATCGTGGTTTATCAGACTCACGGAGTCAGCTTTTTCCTCGTGTATTTTGTGTCATGGTTACAGTGGGTTAGTACATCTCTGGGCTTGTGTGTACAGTCTTGGCAGGAAAAAGAGGAAACCTAAAGATGGAACTCTCGTGTCTCTTTGAGTCAGAAACGTAAAAGTTTCATAGAAACCTTTAGAGCATACTTACGTTGCCTCTCATTGACAAAGTGTATTGTATCGCCTTGTTGGATGAAAGTAGGATGGGGCAACCTGAGACTCAGCTGTGCGTACTCCCTGGTGGGGAGAGGCAGAAAGAGAAGCCGTGCCACCCACCGTTGTTATTTAAGTGAACGTGTTTCGGTTACCTCTGTTTACGCGCCCCGGACTCTGTCTTTGACTTTCTCTTTCTCACACACACATAATCTCTGCATTTTTATTCATTCTAACTCTTATTTTCATTAAATACATTTTGTTTTTCCACTGCCGTCAAGATTAGCTAAGATACAAGACAGCATTCTTGGAATCGTTTTATGACCTTGAGAAGTCAGTTATGAACACACTGTGACAAGTACATAAAATTTAAAAATGGTATACGATACTTGGAATGTCAGGGAAAACTTTTACTTGAACTTTTTGTATTGTACTTATGCAGGGTAATGCAAAAGTAGGTTCACAGTTGTGAGTACACAAACATAGAGTTTATCCTTATATTGTTACTTATTAATCATTGTACTATTTTCCATATTAAAAATGGTAAACCCACTCTGGCCCCTCCCTGTATCAATCTGTGAATAAAAGCAAAGCTCTCACAACATGCACTTCCCAAAACTCTACTGCATGGCCTTCATTTGGAAAAAACGCTGCTATTGTGCCAGAGAGGTCTACACAAAATTCCACATTTATCTGGTGTCTCCAGACACTAGAAACAGGGGCAGTAAAAGGAACATAAACACTTTCTTTCAGAAAAATGAGTTAGAGGTTCACACCCATCACTGACCCATAGCAATTTTGAAATGTAGCTAGGGAGCTGTTTCCAGAACTCTGTACTCTTGTGGGAGGTAGTGCCCCTGGTAAAGAGCTTGATTCTTCTCCAGGGGAACAAATCCAGCTTCATGTCCTTTATTTCCACGTAGGAATGACTTCCAAGGTCAGGATCCAAGCAACATTTTCTGCTAAAGTCTAGGTAGTAGATTTTACGCTTTTCAAACAATATTACCCATTCTTCATCCCCTCCATTTGGTCTAACATTAGCTCCTTCTCTATGGATTTCTCTGATGGTTTTTTTGTATGGTTTATTCATCCATTTTATTAGATCCCACATATTAGTGAAACAATTCAATGTATGTCTTTTTCAATCTAACTTATTGTACCTAGCAGAATACCCTTTATGTTCATTCATGTTGTCACAAATGGAAATATATTACTCTTTTCTATTGCTGTGTAATATAAACCACATCTTCTTTGTCCATTTATCTCTTAATGAACACCTAGGTTGCTTCTTTTTTTAAACATTTTATTTATTTATTTTTAGACAGAGGGGAAGGGAAGGAGAAAGACAGGGAAAGAAATATCAATGTATGGTTGTCTCTCATGTGTCCCCTGCTGGGAACTGGCCTGCAAACCCAGGCATGTGCCCTGACTGGGAATTGAACCTGCAACCTTTTGGTTTGCAGTCCAGCACTCAATCCACTGAGCCACACCAGCCAGGGCTCTAGGTTGCTTCTATATTTTGGCTATTGGAAATAATGCTTCAATATATATGGAGGGCATTTATCTAATTAGAGTTTAGGGGTATCTTAAGCTGAATAACCAGAAGTGAAATTTCTGGTCTCTAGGGCAGCTCTAGTTTTCATTTTTTTAGGAATATCCATGGTGGCTGCTTAAAATTGTAATTCCACCGATTGTGTAAGAGTGTTTCTTTTTCACTGAAGTATTGTTTTTTTTAATAATAGCGATTCTGACGGGTGTGAGATGAACTCTTCCTGTAGTTTTGATGTGCAGTCCCTTGATGGTCAGTGAGGCTGATTGTCCTGTCATCTGTCTGTGGGCCGTCTGTAGGTCCTCTCTGGGGAAATGTCTGTTCAGTCCTCTGCTTATTTTTACTGGGTTAATTACTTTATTGGTGTTGAGTTATCTGAGTTCCATGTATACATATGCATATTCCATATATACTCCATATCTATGTACATTCCATATAGATGCATATTTTAACATTTAATTTAATTTTTAAAAGATTTTATTTATTTCTTTTTAGAGAGGGGAAGGGAGGGAGAAAGAAAGGGAGAGAAACATCCATGTGTGGTTGCCTCTCATGCGCCCCCTACTGGGAACCTGGCCCACAACTGGGAATCAAACTGGTGACCCTTTGATTCACAGGCTGGCTCTCAATCTACTAAGCCACACCAGCCGGGGCATTTTAAAAAATTATAATTAAATATACTTGGGTGAGATTAGTTAATAAAAGTGTATAGGTTTCAAATATACCATTCTATAATACATCATCTGAATATTGCATTGTGTGTTCCCCACCTCACTTGATTTATCGCTGGCAAATGTCTTCCATTCAGTAGCTTGACTTTTAGTTTCTTTTGTGGATGGTTTCCTTTGCTGTACAAAAACTTTTCAGTTTGCTGCTGTTCCATTGTTCATTTTTTTTTTTTGGTGCTCCTGCTTGAGGAGCCATATCTACATAGATATTGTTAAGAGTGATGTCAAATATTTTCCTCTAGAAATTTTAGTATTTATGGTTTTACATTTAAGTTTTAATTTATTATGAGTTTATTTTTGTATGTGGTGTAAAAAATAGGTCTAATTTCATATTTTTGCACGTACCTATTAAGCTTTTTATTCTAACGCCACTTATTTGAAGAGACTGTCATCATTCCATTTTGTGACCTAGCCTCCCTTGTCATAGATTAATTGACTTGGTAAGCAAAGATTTATTTCTGGGCTCTATATTTTATTTCATTGATCTATGTGTCTGTTTTTATGCCTATACTATACTGTTTTGATTATTGTAGTTTTATAGTATAGTTCGAAATTGGAGTTCATGATAGTCTCACTTTGTTCCTTTCTCAAGATTTCTTTAGCTTTTTGAAATCTTTTTCGGTTCCATAAAAATCTTTGGAACAGTTGTTCTAGTTCTGAAAAGAATGCCATTGGTATTTTAATATGAATTGGTATTGAACCAGTATATTGCTTTACATAGTAAAGATATTTTAATGATAGTAATCCTTCTAATTCATGAACATGGTATATCCTTTCATTTATTTGCATTCTTTTCATTTTCTTTTTCAATATCTCAAAATTTTCCAAGTATGTCATGTACCTTTTTGGTTAATTCTATTCCTAGATATTTTATGCTTTTGCATGCAATGATAATCAGAAGTTTTTATAATTCTCTGATTATTTGTTATTGATGTACAGAAATGAAATGGACTTCTGTATACTGATTTTATATCATGCTACTTTATGAATTCATTTATTCATTCTCATAATTCTTGGTAGAATCTTTAGGGTGTACGTCTGCAGAATACAGTTTCTACTTTTCTATTTCTATAACTTTTTAAAAATACAAAAGCATTCTTTTTGTATATAAAAGGTAGCCTCTCACCTCTGCACATCTTTTCTCTGCTCCCTGAGACCTTAGCTCACAGACCTCTGGGGGCCTAGACTGCAGGCCTGTCTCTCTTATTACATAATTAATTTTCCATCAGTACTCACACCTGAATAAATAATTCAGCTTGCTTTTTGCCCGTGAACAGATGGGAGGCCTTGAGAACTCTTTTTTTTAAATTTCGAAGTCTGCCAGTCTCTCAGTACAATCTGCTGGTCTATTTGCCAGTGGAATACACCTAAGCCCCTTTTCAGCATCGCATGAATCTGTAGGATTCACTCCACACTTCATGCCCCCAAATACACATTCATAATTCTGTTCAAGGTAGGCCTGTAATAACAAGTTTAGTTGTCTCTGGTGTCCGTAGATAAGACCCTGAAGAATCTGAGCTGTTCGTTTGCCCCGCCAAGAAGGTCAACCAGGTTCTGCTTTCAGCGTTTCAAGAATCTTAGAAAAGAATCTTTGAGCCTCAGACCACACATTTTATTTGATCTGTATGTCTAGGTTATACTTTACTTTGAGGATCTTTTGCTGATGTAAAGATTGAAGATGAGAAAAAAAATTTTTTTCAGCCCTCAGCTGAACAGTTCTCATTACTTCTGTGTTTTCTTTATATTTGGTTTGCAAATGGAGCAGTTTATTGTTAATTGATGTCTCCCCTCTTTTACCTTATAACATAGAGCTACATTAAATGAACACTTTTCAACATTTTGCCAGGACACATCCATAAGCAAACCAACAAACTCATCAGTTGTTCTTCCCAAATTGCTAGAAATCAAATCTTCCCAAGTTTCTGGGAAGCAAACAGTTGGCTGAATCATATTCTTATTAGATGATAAGATTACTTCTTATGCAAACTTGCAAAGAACGTTTTCACACTATTTTTCTTGTCTTTGCCAACAGCTTATTCATACCTTTTGCAGCCTCTGCTGTTGCCTGGCCTTAGAGCCAACTCCACATGTGTTTCTCTTTTTCTGTCAGCATATTCAAGTATACCAACTTTCGTGACATAAAGAGAGCACTCATTGCCCTGGCTGGTGTGGTGCAGTGGATTGAACATGGGCCTGCAAACCAAAGGGTCACTGGTTCAATTCCCAGTCAGGGCACATGCCTGGGTTGTTGGCCAGGTACCCAGGAGGAGGGTCATGAGAGCTACCACACGTTGATGTTTCTCTCCCTCTCTTTCTCTCTCCCTTCCCCTCTCTCTAAAATGAATGAATAAAATCTTTAGAAAAAAAAGGACAGCAGTTCTATCGAATTAGGGACCACTCACCTCCAGGATGACCTCACCTTAGCTAATTACACATGCAACACTATTTTTAAATAACATAACATCCTGGGGTTCTAAAGGCTGTGACTACAATGTGTCAGCAGGCTGGCTTGACTTGTGTGAGTGGACTGGTGTCAAGATTCCAGATCATTTATGTGGAAAATTTGGACTCATCCTCTCTGAGACCAGGGGAGGAGGGCAGGGTGTGAGACCTGTGCCTATGTTGCAAGAAGAGACTAACATAATTGAAAATTTTATGGGTGCAGCTGCTGCCTTGCTAAGCAGGGGATGGCAGTTAGTGTTCAAGGAGAGGGATGCACCCTTGTCTTAGTCAATGAGCGACCTGGACATATCTGTAGACTCTTAGGAAATAATGAGCCTGTACAGAAGTTCAAACAATGGAGGGGTCATACGTGACGGATGGAATGGAGCCCGTTCCCAGAACAGATGGGGCAAAAGCATTACCCGGGTTTTGCTGTATATAATGCACACTTTTTGCCCAAGTTTTTGAGTGAAAAATAAGAATACACATCATATGTGGGTATAACAATTGCATATCGTGGGTATAATAATAACCCCATGTATAATGCCCACAAAACCGAGGGGGTACATTATACACAGCAGGGTACAGTAATGGAAGGCTAGGTACAATTTAGAATGGGGGGGTGGGAAGACCAGGGCTGGTGGGGGCAGGGTACAATGGTGCATGTTTATAAAGCCAGACAGTTGAGTGCCAGGAAGCCATGGAGAGAGAGGTGTGAATAGGCAGGAAGAGGAAGTATTTAGGGAGATTTCTAAAAGACTATTATTTTTTATTACCATATCCTTAGTACTGAAAAATAAAGGTAACGATTAAAAGTGTATTGGGTGGAAGCTAATTTTAATCTCACATTACTTTATTGAAAGGAAAATCTGAAAAGAGAGACTTCCTGATTTTCACGTTAATACATTTGCAGATTTGAATGTTGTTTTGCAAGTGAATTCAGTGCCTTGGGGTTTGTGCTAGAAGAACAACGCATGCTCTGTGTCTGTCTAGGAGAGTTATTGAAAGTAGTTCATCCTGTTCTATTTCATTATGGTTTGGAAACAAGCCACACCAATAAGTAATTCCTATGATTCAGTAAGGAATCTGAGGATTTTCTCTCAGATGCCATTTCCAGAAGGCTTTTCTTCACCATGAACCATCGTTCTGACTGTTTGCTGTTGACACTGTACCTTTACGACCCGCATCCATCAATCACCCATCAATACTGCCCATCGGCTGACTTTAAGGGTCCTCGCCCAGCCTCCTCTCTTTATTGATTGTGAGCTCATAAGCCACGCTGCAGAGCTGATCTTTGCAAGTAGACTTTATCTACTTCTTCATGTGCATTAATAATTCACTTGAATAACCTTTAAAATATTCTTTCCAAGACAAGGCGAGCTAGAGGAAAATAATGTGTGTGAGCTACTTAGTGTTTTCAAAGCTTATTCTCAGGCTCTATGTATATGGACATAAATAAATATCTATTGTCACGATTGAAATACGTTACTTGTTATTATGAAGTACCCAAATTACATACAAAATTAAATTTAAAGCATTGCTATGGTTATTTAAAAAGTTAGAAATAGGCAAAAATTTGAGTGGAATGGCTCTTTTTTCTGTTGTTTGATAAATATATCATACTTTGAAACGATGTGATGCCTTCATTTCCACAAGTTAAAACATTTTATAGTTAGAATTTCTCTGATTTAAGAGGTTATAAATAGCATTATTTACCTTGTAGGTCAAATACTGGTAAATAAGTCATTTATTACAAGAACCTATAACAAGGAAACCAATGGAGTGTCCAAGATGTTACTTTTTAACCCAACACACACATTAATTTTGCTTTGTTTTCACAAAATCCAAAAATTTCCTTGATGGAAAAAAAAGAAAAAGAAGATACCAGAGTCCATGCAGTATACAATACAGCCCTGTTTATTTACATATAACCCACATTTGAAAGCTAATATTTTCACGTTCTTCTGATATCACTTACAAGTCTTTAACCAGCGGACAATGCCACTGAGAATTTGCTTTTATAGGGATAATATTATTAGTTTGCCTATAGGCAAATTTAAGTGGAAATTAGCCACAGTACTATTCTGGGAGAGATTTAGAAATACATTGTGGCTTCACTGAAAGTTTATAGCGAAGGTGAAGCAACAGATGATCTATCCAAAATATCACTTTACTAGCTTCAAAAAAATTAGGGTGAAGTGTTTGTAGGAACAATTATAAAGAACACATGTACAATAATTGGGAGGTGGAAACAGAAGGGAGGTGGGAAGGGCTGGGGTGTTGGGCTGGGTGGGGGAGACAGGCATAACACTGTACTTGAACAACAATTAATAAAAAAATTATAAGTGAAGTGATGGAGTAAGAACCTCTGAACATTCACCCCTCCATAAAAGCAACAATAAATGGCAAAAATTTTTCAGAATCAACTTATTGAATACTCTGGAAATGCCCTAAATGTATGTAACAACCTGAGAGCGTTTAGTTTAGAAAGGAGAGGAATTTCATTTCAGACGATGAGCTTTGGGGCATTTTAGCATCCTTGGTCCCATCCTGCTCTCCCAGTTCAGCAGGATTCTTGAAAAACAACATCCTCATTCCCGGTGTTCAGGGGAGCAAAATGGATCTGGTGCTGTCAGCCTGATTCCCTAACAATCGCCCTGAATTTTCCTGTCTGGGAGTGTTTCTTGGAAGACCACGGCTAAGAGAAAAGTTCCATTTCACACGGGAGCTACTCATTTTCTTACAAAACAGAAGCTTCAGATTTGTCTCATTTTTCATTTTAGTGTTTTTCCAGATCATTTTCTGTACACTCAATGAAAAAGAATGGGTAATGAGAATTTACCACGCAGTTTGACCCAAGTTCGACTTATTTGATTTGACTGATTCTGAATAATTTTGCACGTCACTGGCTTTATGGGAAAATATTTCTTCTTCTTCTTCACCGTCGAACCACTGAATGGGAGAATTCTTCATTTACCTGCAGAAAGAACTAGCATTTTACAACAATAATGCCCAAATGTTAGCTCGATGTCAAGCTCTGATCGCGGGGTCAAATAATGTGTCCAGTATCCCAATTATCAGGCAACTAGGCTTTACTCCATCAAAAACAAATCCATTAAAAGTAAAGCACTCTGGAACTTCAAAACTACCCTGAGCTTATGCGTCTTTACCCAGTGATGAAACGTTTTGCTTTTCTTCTGCATGAGCATCAGTTGCTTATGGACAGAAAGCTTTTTTTTCCTCAAAGAACATTATTCTGTGAGCGTGGGACAGCTTCAAACATCACCACTCAGAATATGTTCCACATACAACCAGCCCATGTATTCTCTCTATAAAGGACAGAGCATCCAATGGTAAGATAGCAGTTTCCAGATTGCTTTTTGTGACTCTAGCACTTGCTTTTCTGATCAGCCAGCCTAGCATTATGTAGGTACCACGTGACTGCTAGACTTCCCTGTGCACTGAGCTCTTAAAAAAACCCAAGCAAATCATAGTCAACTCTTCTTTGTATAAATACTTGTACTTTTTTTTTTATTTCCCTCCCTCTCTCCCTTCCTCCCTCCCTCCCTCCCTCCCTTCCTTCCTTCCTTCCTTCCTTCCTTCCTTCCTTTATTTTCATTAGAGAAATCACACCAACATTATACTTTCGAAGACAACAAGAAAAATAGAGGCATTTAATTTTCTAATTTGCAAGATAAATTCAGCACCAGGCACAAAATATTTTTAAGTGCACTTACATATCAAAATCGTACTTTCAGTCCTAATTTTTTTAGGACTCTGTTGAGGCTCTTCCTGTACAAAGCTACACCAAATTAAAACAATAAAAAAGAGAGCGAAAGAAATTTATATGTAGATAATTGTTATTGATTTTCTAAGAAAATATTAGCATTTAAAAATAATTTGGTTCTTTATATAGATATTCAGAGAATACTGTTAGCCAAATTAAAGTATGCTGGACCAACAAAAAATTAAAAATTTGAGTGGCCCAATTTTTCACTTTGATAATCTCCATTTTCCCCTTTTAAATGCACTTGTCAATCTAATGGAGCCATAATCAAAAACTCATTTTGTAATATTTTCATATTGGGACAGCATGGACTTGTAACAGAGAAACCAAAATTTGAACGTGGAGTGAGGTATAAATGAACAGAAAGTATTTCAATACCCGCCGTTAAATATGAAGTTACTCAAATTTAGGGATTAAATGTGTAGAGATTGATCCATGACAGTCATTGCTTTCTTCCACCAGCTACACAGTATCACTTAGACTTTGTCAGGGCACTAACAAATGACTTCATTTAAAATAGTAATAATTCTAAGCTAATGAAACAAATGGAAGCACCAATGCCTGACAGGTTTCTTTTGGAGTTGTGTAGCTTAGATCTTGGATGATTTTCAAAAAATCCCACTCTGGACATAAACATTCACATTAATGGAGGATAAGCTTGGCTTTGAAGCCATTTTTTCCAGGAGGAGTTTTTATAACCCTCAGAGTCGGTCTCCCAGCCTATGCTTTTGTTTATTGGGCCTTTAAAAAAATGACTCACAGAAAATTACATGTAAGTTTGTGTTTAGGCTTTTGATCATGGGATCTTTGCCACCCTCTTAAAGGCCTATGATTTGTTTCCTGTTCAGGCTACACAGGTTTTTAAGTGACTCAGTGACTGTGCGCCGAACCTCAGAGGGTACATCAAGTTAAGGCATGAGCATACCCAGCAGAGTGCTAAAAGGTAGAACAGTCTGACAATGACACATTCATGACAGTCATGGGGGTGGGAAGGTGTCACTGGGCATCAAGGACTCTTCTCAAGTGTCACTGCATCACTGGGTTTCGGCAGATTGCTCGCTTACAGTACAACTCCTCCACTAAAGGGGAGATTTTCATTCAGCATTACTGTTGATCAGAAAGACAGTTTAAAAAATCTCAAAGTCCCCTGAGATATTTAGATTGTAAGGAATGAAAAAATAAAAAGGAAAGAAGGAAAAAATAACTCAGAATAAGAGAGGACAAGAATAAAAATTTAGATATAAATGAATGCAGATAATGAAAATAAATGGCTGAAAAGAAAGCGCGTGCTGTGTAGGGGTGCACTCAATAAACCATCTTAGAGATGGAGCTCCATCCAGACACTACACATGGAGGGTGCCGGCGCAGAAGGTGGACAGCGCCTCAACTTTTATACCCCAGGGCGAGGGACCGAAATGCTGCATACAAAATAAAGGTCCCACAAATCCATGCATGCGGCCCTTCCAGAATCCCCAGTGACTATAAATATCAGTATTTTAACCCATCAAATCCCCAGTTAATACAGACTGTCTCTTTATGTCAAAATGTCTTTTCGTCGAAAGAGACTTATCGTCACTTCGGCTGTCTCACTGAAACCCCCTTCCCAATGCCCTTTAGCCCTACGCTAGAGTGGGTAACTGACAAGAACATTTAAAAACCAGTTGAAAAATATATTTTGACTGGGCATCAAGTCTTGCAATGAACGAAGATTATGTCTTGTCTTTGCGAATTCAATTATTCGTTGATCAATCACTGTGCTCTCATATGACTGACGGAGGTATTTTCATTGCCCCCAAGGGATTAAATGCAGACCTGGGTGGGTCATCTGATATGATAACAAAAGCTCCACAAGAATGCAAATGGAACGCCCTGCCACGGACTAGGTCAGCTGGAACACGCTCCCTTTTATTTATTTTATTTTTCTTAACAACCCCTTATATAAGGTATCTGTTTGCATTCTCTCTGCCTGCTCTCCCTTCAAAAGGAAATCTGATTTGAAAGTAAACATATCAAAGTACTTAACACTGATGACAAATTAGAGTTCCCTCTTTTTCTTGTTCTTTTTTCTATAAGTTTCGAGTGGACAGAACGGCTTTGAGAAGCCTGAGGACAGAGTAAGCCGGGGTCTCAGCCGTCCGGGCCTTCAAGGGCAGGAGTGACTCTCCCTTGGGGGTTCCCTGTCTAACTATAGGCGGAGAGACACCGTTGTTCTCGGAACATCTTCAGTGAAGAGGCTCCACTCGGGACCCTACTACCCTGTGGTAGTCATAAGTCACTTCAAGTAAATATTTTGGCAAGCAGAACTAAAATAGAAAATATTTAAATATTTAATTTTTTATCGTATTTGAATGAAACTTCGTCGGCACTAACGTCATATCCTACCTTGTCCAATCAGTTCACATATCTGCATTTCCCCACCTTTCACCACGGACAAAAATGAAGAGGAGGCCACAATGAGCAAACTTCCCCTCCCTCCCTCCCTCCCCCTCCCCTCCCCTCCCCTCCCCCCCCCTCCCCCTCCCCCTCCCCCTCCCCTCCCTCCCTCCCCCTCCCCCTCCCCTCCCTCCCTGCTTCCCTCCCTCCCTCCCTCCCTTCCAAATAGTCACGTAACCCTCCCCTTGTCAAACAAGGCGTCAGGTATTATGATTTAAAGAACACTAGAGGAAACAGTCAGATCTCTATAATCCCTGACCTCGAAGGCCATCGGGGAAGACCTGGAAATTATTCTGGTCTGACGCCGCTGATGACCTGGGACAGCACCATAGAGCCAGTAACCCCAACTCAGGAATGTTCAGCCCGCTCCTGACGGCAGCACATTCGCTATTAAATATGTAGGCGAATTATTTCCCAAGACCCCAGTGGGAAAAAAATACAGAAGAGCTCAAGTACTTTGACATAATCATCCTTCTTTTTCATGCCCGAGTCACCTTGGACTCTTTCTCGTAATAACGAATATAAGGTTACAAAGTCTTATAGCTTCTACTTTTAAACATTGCTAATATTTGACGACTCTTGCTTCTCTGTGTGTCCAGTAAAAGTTAATGAACTCCAAAACTCTGCTGTCTACGTGTCTGTTGGCCACTTTATTTAAATCTAGTGTTTACTTATCCAATTTAATGTCGTATCTCAAACCCGAGGTTTCTCCCTGTCACTCATTGACAAACACTGTTAACACCAGTGTCTCGGTTTCTCTTTCTGTGCTGTTGTTTTTCTTATTCCACAAGATGTAGCCCTCATGGCCACAACAAAAAGGCTTAGTCTCTCATCTCTTGGCATCTCCTTACCCGTGACCTGCACCCAAACTCAAACATATCCGTGAACAAGCTGCGCTGGGGACCTTGAGGCCTGGTAACATGCGGAGTGTTCTCGAATACCTCGCCTCGGTGGACCCCTTTATTTTCCCCATCCCTGGTGATTATCAGTCTCATGATCTCTGTTCTCCAAACAAACGGGCACTTCCGGTCCAAAGAACAATTTAATTGCTTTTCACACGAGATACTTCTTTCTCCATCGTACCTTGCCATACAACTTCGTTGTTTCATCTGACATTGAATCTGATTCTGCCAAATTGCCTCTATGCCTTGTGTCTGTGATGCTGCTTAGATCACACGTGCGTCTACACTAAGTCTACATGCCTGTGCTTTCCTGGTCTACAAGGTTTCAAAACGTGCCCTTGTAGTAAGTCGGTTGAATATCTCCAAGTGATTCATAGTTTCCCCTCATCCTCACTCTTAGGGATGAGTTAAGAGACCTAGAAATAGAGACATTGGCAGGTCAGTTTCAGAACTTGCTATTACTCAACATAAAGTCTACCAATGTAGTAGCTATTCTTGCCCACTGTCCCACCCTGTTCTCCTGTCCCCGGATGACATTCGTAGGTGGCAGCTTGGAACCCAGGATTGCTCAGAAGCTGTGGAGTTAGCATGGGTTTGAATCTTGGTTCTGCTCCTCAATGTCTGCCTGATTTTAAGTAACCTTAACTGCTCAGGGTCTCTGCTTTCTCATTTTTAACGAAAGATGAGCAGTATACACCATTGTTACTGCCACTGTTGCCTTTTTGAAGGCCATTCACACCTGGTCCTTGCAGAAACAAATCCATCTCAAGTATCTCTCTCTTTCTCAGTACCCCCTGTCTTCCCCAGATGGACTGCTATGGTTACTTTTCAGTTTAATGGAGGTTGATCTCTTCCCTCAACACTGTTCCTGCCAATTTCTGGACCATTGATGTGTGCTTTTGGTGACAGGGCCTTGTGTGGTTTTGCAGAGACAGTTTGAAAACATAGTCTCCTGTGAGCACTGAAGAACCTTGTCTGTAAGATGTAATGCAGCTTATAAAACCTTTCCCACTTGGGACAGCTTCAAATCGGTATTTATTCAAATAAAATATAAGTGAACTAAGTTCTCTCTCTGAAAATTAGCATTGCAAAAGGCAACTGGCAAAATCATTTCTGTATCCAATGCGGTTATATAGGGAATTCAGTTTCTCATCACACTGTCTCAGTTACCTTGTGATAAAGGGGACAGTGTTTGACAGAAAACCCGCTTTGGATCGGTTCCAGGAAGCGCGAACTCTCTCGACCCCTCTCACCATAGCAACCTTCGTGGAGCTCTGCCTGCAACTTGGGAGATACAGGGTGCTGTGGACAAGGATGCTATTATTTTCTCAATAATATTTTAAATCCTCTGCTCTCTCATTCCATCTCTGTGTGTTCTTTTCATTTAAATCTAATCATGTTAATAGTTTATGATATCCAAGATTTCCCCCAATATAGCACCATTTACCTCTGAAAACAGGCTTCATGGCTACAAAGGGAAAGTATTCCAGGGAGGCAGGAGAGAGAAAATGGAAAATAATGACATTGAGAAGTGCAGGCTGTTTTCACACTTGGCCTGACACGTCCGCAAATAGCCCCAGAAGACTTGCTCCTTATTCCCAAGGCCAGTTTCCCTTGTGACTGAGCTAAGTGACATTGTTCACAGGGGCTGGCAACCTCTGGGTGACATGTCATGTCTATTTTGGTGGGTTTGCCCTGGTTTATGAGTATCTCAATATTTTACTTGTAAGAAAGAAAGATATACATTGTTTAATGTAACATATACTTGCTGAGAACGCAACAGAGTTCTAAGGACTTTATAAATTATAACTCATTTAAGCCTGATAATCGCCCTAGATGGTAAGAACTGTTCACTTATTTTCTTTTCATGCATAAGAAAGTGGAACCCGGGGACACTAATTATGGCCCACTGGGGCTGCCCCTCCGGTAGGGTGTCCGGGGTGATGGCCCGGGCTCTCTTACACATTTCTACTCAGGAGTCTCTGGTCACCTGGAAAGACCTGTTACATCATTTCCCAGTGATGCTTTGTCATATGGCATTTCAAGTATAGACTTTCATTTAAATGTTGTCATTTCGAATGAAATAGGCTGTCAAGTATGGTTCAGTTGTCGACCCTCTGTATTGACCTTGAGAATGTCATGTTTATAATTAATAGTCACTAAAGACGCAAGTAGGTTTGTTGCGGGTCTGTACAGTCTGCAGTCCCCCACCCTGTTTCTCAGGGAGCTGATGTTCACTTGAGGACGAATGTCCCCTCTAATGCCCCGCGATAATGTAATACAAGCATTGAAAACATAATCACTTTGCTGTCTTATCAGATACTGTTCTGTTTCACCAATCCAAGTTTGAAGGCAAATAAATTGCAGCCACGAGTAGCACCATATGACAAACATTATAACAGCGAGTGTTAATACATGCACATTATCGTAAATAAAAATAAGAATATATAAAAAGTGTCAAGCTGTCTACTTCATGTGTATTCCTGTGTCCCACAAATGTGTCGTTTGATTTTATAAAGTGATTTAAAAGTATTTAAATTGAGGTCATATGTTTATGTGTTAATATGGTGCATTTTAATTATGGGATTTGACAATACATAACAAGAAATTCCAAGCACTGTGGTCAGAATTAAACATACAGTGCTCTCGCAGAATTTACAGGAGTAGGGGAAATAAATAAAGACATAAAAGCAAAAGCCTCGTTACAAAAGGAGAAGCACTGGGAGCGTGAGGTCTGCAGGGCCGTGGCACGCGAGTCAGGAACCATCAGCGCGCTGGATGGAGCAGAGAGAGGAACCTCCTAGGGACCGGGTGCCGGGGGGGTTATTTGGGGACAGGGCTCTGAGCACAGCTCGCATCCTGCATGAGGGCCCAGGCCAAGGGGACAGGAAATGGAAAGAAACATGTAAACTTCAAGTTTAATGAGCACACCCATAAATTTCTTCACATAAAGTCTTCTCAGTTTCATAGTAATTGTTCTTTTAAACAAATACACGCGATTCTTTAGGGATTTCCAAGGACATTAACCACAATGTTTAAATGTCAAATATACAGTCGACATAGGAGACGAGACAGAACATCTTCATTAATCAGATGATGGGACCAGCAAAATTCCTTAGATGTTTAAAAAAAAGAGAGATTTTCAGTTTGGTGAAAAAGGAACTCATTTTTCTAGCAGCAATTTTTTCTTTCCTCCTTATCATACTCTATGAATTATTTGGCAGTTTCCATGAACGTGTTGAATAACTCCTTGGATACCTGTGTCCAAAGAGATTCCCCGAGTCTCCTCTTTAGTCCTCATCCCTGGCCCTCATCAGGAACAGTGGTTATTCTGAGCCGGAGACCATCCTAATTTTCATGGGCCCGGCCCAGCAGGAAGTAGGGAGCAAAGGAGCCTTCGGAAGACCATCTGGGACCCAGGACAGTTCCGGTTTACTGTTGACCAAATAGAAGCTGTTTTCCCTGGGACTGGAGCAAGATTTAAGAGCAAGGGTCAAACAACTCAGACCCCACTTTCATTTTGCCTCGATGCTGATTGCCCCCCATTCCTCATGGAGGGCTTCTGGGGCCCTTGTAACTCCACAGGTGAGAGGAGCCTGCAGTTGAAAGGAGGCAACTCGGGCGACCCCTGCTTGAGCGCTGGTAGTGGGCAGGCCTGGCTGGGATGAAAAGCTGGGAGCTGTCAGCCCTGCCTCCCAGTCTCTCGAGAAGGGAGTAGAGCTGGAAATGAGTTAATGTCAGAAATTCCAGGAACGTGGGGCTCGGGGAACTACCAGGCAGGGGGACACACGGAGCTTCTGGGAGAGTAGCTGGAAGCTCCAGGCCCTTCCCACATAGGTACTTTGCACCGATGCCTCTCTTCCCTCTGGCTGTTCCTGACACTGATCTTAGTACTTCACAGTAACAGCTCTTTTCTTTGAAATACTGGTTAAAATGTTGTCATCTTGCGCTTGCTGCCATTCATGGCCCAACTTCTGATGAACCACAAATTAAATGCTGGTTGGGGTGGGTTCTCATCGGGGCACAGGCATTGCCTGATGGCTGAGTGCATCAGCCGAGATCTTTCCAGTTGCTACTTTTCACCATATTTGCATATGTCTACCTACAATGCACCTGCCAGTCTACTACAGCAACGAGACGATGGGAATGGACAACTTTGAGCCAAGTCTGTGACCAAGTGAATTCTGAGGGGATTCGGCATAGAGAAATGCCGTGATACAGAGAGGACGTTTCAGAATATTCCAATTCTGAATCCTAATACACGCAGCTCAAGAAAGATCAGATAAAACCTCTATATTTGCAGGTATGTCTTGAAACTAATACTTGAAACAAAGATATTTATATTTTAAATATGACAGACTGAATAAAAAAAAGTCTAAAATTATGTATCAATATTTTCTATCAGGGAGAACTGTACTTATAAATATTTATTGCATTTCAGATAACAAATGAGTATAAATAAAGAGCAATATAAAGACTCTACTGCTATATGCTAAATTAATAATGTGTAAATTATAAGCAATCATTTAAAACATGTCACATATTTTCAATGGATACATAATTGAAATGGTTTTGAAGGTAAATTAGCTTGGTATACAAATCATTAAAGTAATGGTTTTATGCACTCATTAGGAAATATTGCTTTTGAGCCTTTAATGAATTTCTGGAATATGTACATAAATCAAGGAAGTAAAGGTTGCATTATTCACCCACAAAATACTAATAAGGCACCTGCTATGCACCATTCATTGTTAGTGTCAAGGATAAAATGATCAATTAGACACAGCCTTGCTCTTAAAGAAGTTCCCTGTGCCTTCACAGAACACAGGACAATCATCATCATTATTTTTTAGCAAAAACCCCATGAACACAGAATAAAATGTAATGCAAAAAGTGACCCTGACTTTGGGATGAATGCTTGTCCGCATCAGCAGCCTCGCTGAGACGCCCTCAGTGCCATGGAAACAGGCCCAAGCCAAACCACAACATGGGTTATTTTGGAAGCACAAACATGGGTTATTTTCTAAACCACATTTTTGGTAGCTGGGTCTTATTTTTGGCAAATTTGGAACAGAGAAGGTAGTTCAAGGCTTGAGCCTAGGTAATTTCCTCATAACATTGATTCTTTATAAATATGCATCATTTAGGCTTATACATGGCAATTCAAATTACAAACAATTATGACAACACCTCTAAATTGTTGTCTGCATGTTGTCTGTTGACTCTGACTCTGTTGTCTGCATCTATGAGTTTGTTCATCTTTGGTTACTCTGAGCTGTATCCATGATCACTTAATTCCACATCCAACATACAACAATTTGTTTCTTTGCTCTAAAAGTTACGTCAGGGTCTTACTCTGCTTCCAACCGCTCCCTCAGCCTGCCGTCCAGAAAACACGTCACTCACTTTAGTGTTCATAGGTCGTTTTGCTATAAATCCTCTCCCAACCCTGGTCCACAAGAACTGACCTGGCCCTTCAGTAGCATCCTCCCCACCCAGCACCCAGCACCCAGCACCACGTCTGCTGTATTCAATGTCACCTGATTTTCCAGTGTCAGTTTCCCTCACTGAACCGCCACTAAGGTAGGGTTGGGGTCAAGCACAGCTCTGTGAGTCCAGGCCATGGGACTATGTTTGGCAGAAATGGAGTCCTTAAGAACCAGGGGGTGAGTTGACAATAACAGACGAAACAGCAAATAGTTTGACGATAGAGTAAATGGTGGAGTGCTGGAACTTCAGATTCAGAAACATAAGGTTCATCAAGGGTACCCCCAGAATGATAGGAGCCCTTTCAGGCATGTGCATTGGAGACATTGAAATGATGTGGGCAGAATGGTTGGTAGGGAAAATAGCATGGAATAAGCATTGAGTGATATTACATATTATAACATTTTAAGAATTAATAGCTTTAACAATCTGCACTGCTCCCATAAGCTAGATTGCCAAAACCGCAGCCAAGGGTTAGGAGTGCACAAGCTTCTTAAGATTTTGATGCCTGTCTCAAACAGCAACTGTCTGACTGCCACTTTGGATGCTGAGGCCAGGTCTGCGACTCAGGGCTGAATCACTCTGTCCGAAGCCACTTCCTCCAGCTGAGGAGTCCCAGGAGGCCACTGGTGCTGGTCAGACCTGTGGTCCCAGGAGTTGAGGAGAGGAAGGAGCCAAAGTCCCTGTGGTCCGTAGAGGAAGGAGGACAAGTGGGGTAAACGTTTCCCCCAAACCACACACGAATCAGGGAGAAAGAATTCCCTCCAAGCAAATCTCACGCCTTCATGAAATGTGTACCTTTTCCTACACAAAACAGTCTAAAATTGAATTCAGTATTAGTTATATTCTCTTGCAAAAGAGAATGTTTTTAAAGATATTTAACATCCATAAGAGTAGAAGGTGAACAGCTATTTGCAAAAGAGCTGGCTCTGGTTTATTCCTGAACTCCAACAAATAAAGGGATAAAAAGTGCTCTTTACTTTGGAAATGCATATTTCTCTTGTCTTTGGCAACAAAAAGAGCAATTAAACTTTATTTAAAAGTTAATTTCCACGAGATTAAAAAAAGTAAAATTAGAGACGTTCACCTCATTACTGTTGACAAGGGAAAGCTCATAAACATAACACCTAATTCGGTGTAATGAAACCAGAAGGGATCAATTCTTCAGGACCGAAAAAAGTCGGAGATATACACAGAAGATAAAGTACTTCCATTAAGTGTATTTGTTTCAATAAGAGGCGATTATACAGTGACCTTTTCCTTAGCTGCCTCGGTTTCTCCATTTTTAATCATTATGCAAGATTTAGTAGAAATCCTTGCTGACACTTGGCTCCTCAGGGGACAATTAAGAGAGTAGTGAATTCTCTGGAAACTGAAAATCATTTCACTTTACTATCGAAAATGACAGCAAGAGAGGCCGGCACATTTGGACTGTCAGAGCTAGCTTCCAAGGTTAATAACACAGGAATCCACAATTTGTGCTTAAGGAAAACTACATATCCAAAAGAAAACCATTAAATACACATACAAATAGATCAGTTACAATTAATGCTACATTGCACAAAATTTTGTGGTCCTACATTCATCATTTTGCACAGAGATAACTTTGTTCCCAGCAAATCAGCTATTTTGGTTTTTGTCTATCTTGCTCTTTCTATTTTATATTCTCAAGTCATGTTACTTTGCTGCAGATTTTATTTTTGAAAGTTGGGACAGAAGGGTAATATCAGCACTATTCTTTAACCAAAGCAAATTAATTTAAACTTAACATTCGTTTTGATTGTTTGTGGAACACGTGTATATACATATTTAGGGAAAATATTCAGTAAAACATAGTATCAGAGACTTATTCAAGGGAGGTACCACTTGGTCTTGTCTCCAACAAACCCCTGAATCTTAGGTTCATTTCTCCTCTCTGACCAATGCCAATGAGGTGAACTTCAGGCTTTTATTTCCTTCTCATGCTTCCTTGTTCCTTAGAGTCCCCGATTTTTCCTCTAGAACCTCGGAGAGAGTGAGATTGGAGGAGGGGTTTGGGGGCCAGGTCTCTATTCTGCACACGTCCCCATCCCCTTAGCTCACTTTCCAGAAATCAGTTCTGTAGTTCCACGTGACTCTCAGCGGCTGGAGTGTGGTCTGGACGGTGCTCCCAGGAAGGACATGAAGAAAAATATTGGTGGTTGTTGGTATTTCCTGGAAGAATAAGTTTCCTTTGAAAATCACTTTAATCAATTTCAATTTGAGTATGTGTCTTCTTCGAAGAAGATATGTATTATTTAAAGGTCTAATCACCATGGCCACAGCTTCCCTAACTACTAAGAAGGCACAAAAATGAAATATAATTATTCTTACAAATCATATATTTTGAGATCCTGAACTTACCTCACCAGCCCAGACCTTTCCTATGACTCCAGACTTGTTTAGCTGACTGCCTGCTGGTGTGTTCGTTCAGTCACGTGTCTAGTCTCATTCAATCAGCAGTGCATTCTTGTGGATGCTTGATCCCACCCTTCCTGAATGCCCTGCTTCCACCAGCAAGACTTGCCAGCATCACCTTCAAAGTATAACCCAAATCTGCCCAGTGAAACTTCCTGGCTCAATCCAGTATCATCTCTTTGCCAACTTTTAAAAAAGAACCCTCTCCAAAACTCTCTTCTTCTGTGCTTGACCATTGAGTTTTACTCACAAAGCCTTCAAAGTGAGTAAGTCACAATACAAAACACCTTACATTGGTCGATGAACCCCGTTAACTGCCTCACACACTTGTGCTCTGACCTCTGACTTCACCTCCGGTCTCCTCTCCCTTTCTCGCTCTGCTCACACACGTGGACCCGGGCTGCGCCTCGGCCTGGCTGCTCTGTCTGCAGCCCGTCCTTCCGCAGCTCAGTGAGACCCACCTGTTGATCCACATCACCCCCTGCAGCTCCCTGCAGCTCCCAGCACGCCTCAGCCCCATTCTCTGTTCCATTTTACTGCGGAGGCCTTCCCGCCTGCCTTCCCAGCGCGGCTGCGTGGAGCCGCGTGCGAGCACAGAGGTGGAATGTCGTTCTTCTCAGCCACTGAGGTCGCTTCTTCTTTCCAATGTGTTTGGTTTGTTTGTCACGGAAACATTCTGCCAAAGCAGCCTAAAATGTGTCAAACGGCCTCTATTTTAATTACTTTTAAAATCGCCTGTCTCTCTGCGCTCGAATGCATCTTTCCTCACAGCAGTGATTTGCGTCTTTGACGCCCGGATCCATCCTCAGTGCCTAGACGGCCGCGGTTGGAAAGGGGGCCGAGCCTCAGTAAACAGCTCTTCAACAAACGGATGTTTAAGGGGGAGTCTCTCCCCATTTACACCGGGGAGGGACTGGTAGCAGGGAACTGGCTTAGGAAGCCGTCTGAGTCCACGTTTACTAAACGACAGAGTTAACATTTCACATCGTATTTGTTGTAAAGCAGTTGGACGCTTTATCCCAAAGGAATCAGTAGCTGCTGAGTTTGTAGAAGGGAGCGAGGGAAACGGGGTCTCCCCATGCATTCGTCTGAAACTCTCTGGAAAGCTGAGTGCTATGTGTGAATCTCGAGATACCTGAGAAAGTGACGTAGGGGGTCACAAAGATTTTGGGGGGGGGGCATCATAACCTATGATTCCACAGTGCTCTCCCTTTCCCAAGAACTGCATTCTTGTATTGTTGAGAGTTCCTGCAAAAATCCAGCTATTATTTCTAAATCCTGAAGTGAAAAAAAGTCCCATGAGAAGGATTAGCTCCTTATAGTTGTATGGAAAATATCGATGTGCTCCCATGCTCTCTGCGGGAGTGGGGAGTTGTAGAAATTCACCCTCGGAGCTCCTCATCTCACAAGGTTACTTCACAGGTGCACGAGGCGAGAAAAGCAACATTGTTCGTAAACATCACTGCCATAAACATCGCTTCGAGGTGCGAGATCCTCCGGCGCACATTTGAAGTACGTGCACAGGCCACAGTGACGACTCCGGATCCTGGAACGTGGAGATCACGCTGAACTTCTCTGCCCGAGTGGGTTCCTTTCTGAGATGGCACGGAGTTTTGACCTTCTGAGGCTGTCTATGATTTAATAGATTAGAATATAGATTTCTCATAGAAACATGTTCTAAATAAATAATGATAATCGATATCAAAAAGCCACAAGTAATGCACCGAGACTGGAAGCTGGACCAGAAAACCTAGTACCTCCGAGAGACACAAGAGGTCAGAACGGGAAACGCGTCCACCGCCTCCTGGAAGGCCCCGCAGAAGGGTAGCCCTGGCACGGCCTACACCGCTGCGTCCACCAGCAGGGCCAGGGGCAGGCCGGGGGCGGAGCAGACTCGGCACCCGCACGGAGAAGTTAGCCAGCTTCCAGCTTTCTGAAATAAAGCTGGTCCCTTATTAACGCAGTTATTTCTTTTCTGCTCTTCTCCCTTGACTGAAGCTGAGGTTCTCCAGCATCCTGTTGAGTCCCATATCCTCGATTTCTAAAGCAATGGTTGTGATACAGCCGTTATTCAGTACGGTCTCAGCGAGGAGGTGCAGGATTGACTGAACACAAGAGCCTCAAGGAAAACTGACTTAGCAGTAAGTGTAACTACGAATGGTCTCAGGAATACATACTGACCTTCCAAAATTTGTTGAAAAGAATTTTCAACAAATGGCTATGACAAAATTTCTTTCTTAGTAGTTCTTACTTTTTTGTAAAGGTGAGATCTTTTTTTTTTTCTTTTGAAAGAGAACTGAAGAAATACTAAAACCAATGTCTATAAAATGGCTCAGTTTGGTGGCACAAATTGGAGAGACACCCTAAAAGTAGTATAAATTATTAAGGAGTGAAAGCAGATTATTCAATAATTAAAAGGGAGAGAGAAAAAACATAGTTAAGCTGCTAAGATTTTTAAAAATAACCAAGTTGATAGGAAGGTGTACAAGCAGAAAAAGAAAGATGCTACGAACTCAGTTGTGAGAATGGACTGAACACTGGGGACGATGTTTTCAACTATGACATTTATTAGGCAGTAGAGTTCCTGAGGGAACGATGTAGATTTTGTACTCTGAATCATTTAAAAACTGAGTGAGTTGAACACTTAAGAACACCCTGAAGGGAATAAGCCTTTATTAGAACAGAATCGAATAGATGAACTAATATAGCTTCCACTCCTAGTGTTTCTTATGTTACCAATCTTGGACTCAAAAAGTATACGAAGCTACTAGTGTCCTGATAAGAGATGTTAGAACATATGAAGGAGGAAAATTAATGTTGTTGATCAAAGTATAGATTAAATATTAAATCAAATATTAAATTTAAGGTTTAGAGAAAAATAGATTCTCCAGGTTGCCATTGAAATAAAAAAAACTTGAAGTCAGCATTAATATTAGCCTTTATAATTAGAATTTTACTTTTGGGTGACATAGGAATGTGTTTATTAAATTATCGTGCTTTAATTTGATTAATAGTAAGTAGAAAAAAATAAAATCAGAGGAAATTACAATCTTCAAATAATAGAAGAATTTTGTCCCTAAACTCGGCTATAAATTAGACTGGATATTAGAAACCAAGCTGGCAACACAGTGGAGCAATATTATTAAAACACAGAAAGTAACAGAAGAAAATAAAACAAATTGCCGCCCTGAAATTCTATACCAAGAAATAGAGACTTCAAAGATGAAGAATAAATTTAGATTATCATTTATAAATCTCTTTATGCCCATGTTACATCGTTTGTAGGTAGGTGTCGCACAGGATTCAAATATTCTGTTCTTTTTCTCAGGCTTTGTCACGTTGACTTTTTCAAGTTCAAGGGTACTAGTGCCATAGTCCCAGGTTCAGAGATTCCTTCCTCAGCCATGTCCAATCGAACGAGAGGCATTGCTCACGTCTGGTACGGCGTTTTTTTAATCTGCAGTGTTTCTTGTTTGGTCCTTCTCGGGACTTCCATCTCCTTTCTCACATCACCCCTGTCCTTCATCGTCAGAGCCCTCGTTACATTAATCACAGTTGTTTTAAATTCTCAGCCTTATAATTCCAACACCCCTGGCATGTCTGGTTCCAGCGCTTGTTTTATATCTTCAAAATGTGCTTTGTGCCCTCCTGGCACCCCCGGGAGTGTCGTCTGGGCTGCCAGCTAGGACAGGCTGGGTAGCGGGTGCGCTGTAAGGAGGCTGTTCCATGCGCGGCTGGGAGGCCGGGGTTCAGTCCTGAAATGGGTCTCAGTCTTCAGGGAGCTGGCGCCTCTGGACAGGAGGACACTTGGCAAAGTCTTCTCAGTTGGGGTCGGGCATGTCCCTTGCACCAGGCCAGCTGGGCTCTCCAACAGACCCCACAGGTTGGACCCTGGGCTTTCTCAGGTGGTTACTGTGGCAACACGGCCCCACTCTTGGAGGTAAATCTCACAGTAATGTGAGATCCCCCAGGACTAGGTGTCCCCAGAGTTTCCAATTCAGACTTGTTCACACTGAGCCCCCAGCAGTTTGTCACTTCCAGTTGCCCCGCCGGCACCCTGGGCAGGGTCAGCCCGGGTGTCTGTGCTCCGGGGTCCAGCCCCCGCTGAATGTGCCTGTCTGTCTCTCTGCACACTTCGAACAGTGATTTGCCCATGTTTCTGCCTCTCGTTCGCATTCAGAATGAGTTGTTCCTTGCCCACTTATTCAGCTTTTTGCTTGGTTTCAGGACAGAGTGGCGACTTCAAGCTCCTCACATGCAGAACCAGAAACTGAGCAGTCTTGTATCTGTGTCGCCCTCCCGTGACTTTCCTCCCGGGACAGAATCAATCGCCACTCGCCCCTCCTCTTTGCCAGACAGTTACCCTCTAAGGTCTTCCTCCTGTGTCAACGCCAATCCCATTGGAAAGGAGAGGCACTTTCCTCGAATATCCCTTTTTTCTGGAGAAGGCTAATTAAGGCCTCTTTGATTGCAATGCATTTCTCTGCCTTCAGGAAACAGGAAAGGTTTAAAATATCCAATAGCAAAACTGTAGCTCCTTTGCAAACAAAAAGCCAGAGTTGATGCCTGAGAGCAGATATAATTCTGCAATTAACCCCAGAAAAGCTCTTCCTGTCAATTTGCAGTCAGGACAACACAGTGAGGATGTTAGCTAGTTTTACGTGGAGCTCTGTTGATGAAAGTTTTACACGTGTTACTTTTTTTGATTTTCACAACAATAAGGTTTTGTTATTACTCACACGTGCTGAGCCATGCACCTGGGACTCAGAAGGAATAAATGCTCTGTGTTGGAGCGTTTAGACAATGAAAGTTTAGAAATGAATGTTAAACCCAGGTTTTTGTTTTGTTTTTTTTTAACATCAATNTAGCTCCTTTGCAAACAAAAAGCCAGAGTTGATGCCTGGGAGCAGATATAATTCTGCAATTAACCCCAGAAAAGCTCTTCCTGTCAATTTGCAGTCAGGACAACACAGTGTGGATGTTAGCTAGTTTTACGTGGAGCTCTGTTGATGAAAGTTTTACACGTGTTACTTTTTTTGATTTTCACAACAATAAGGTTTTGTTATTACTCACACGTGCTGAGCCATGCACCTGGGACTCAGAAGGAATAAATGCTCTGTGTTGGAGCGTTTAGACAATGAAAGTTTAGAAATGAATGTTAAACCCAGGTTTTTGTTTTGTTTTTTTTTAACATCAATTCACAACTGTACAGAAATCACCCCCAAAAATCTATGATTGGTTTTATAGGACAGAATTGGAAAAGAAAAAAAAAGACCTTCTACACCAGAGTTGGTGAAAATATCCCAGACTTATTCCTATAGTGCTTAAAATACCTTCCCCCCTTTTGGGGAAACACCGTCCTTCTTGACTTGTCATCTGAGGCCGAATAATCGATAACAAATCCCTGACCTTCACTGAAGATGTCACCTAAGTGCAATGCAAATTTCAACCTGCTATTCGTCAAGCCTGATATATGATACAAAACTTCTTTCAGAGGGCCTTGTTAACTGAGTTTTCAAATGAAATATGATATTAATCACAGGTTTCAGACAGGATGCTTCTCATTTCTCAGTGATCCGTAGTCTTCAACACCTGTCCTTAATTATAATATTTTAAAGGGAACATTTTATGCGAATTTCTTTCCTGTGACAGCCAAGAACTCCCCATGAAGGCATTAAGGCATTTTCCTCTCTTGAAAAACTATCAATTTAACATGTTTCATTTCTACTGGCAACATGCCCCTTCTGGCCACTTTAAAAATAGAAGAAGCTGGTCCCAACACTGGTGTGCTCTTCTGTTTTCAGTGGGTAGCTTTGTTTTGTGTTGTGGATGGATTTAACTGGATTTAACTGATGACCCCAAATGTAAGAGAAGAGAGGGTATCGCAAACCCATGGAGGGACCACTCCCAACTTGAACAGGGTGGTAGTGTAGGGGGTAGTGCCTTCCTATTACGAGACCACAAAAGTATGAACGAGTACAAGATGTTTCTTGCTTTTTTGTTTGTTTGTTTTTACGATGAAAAAAAAAAGGCCAGTACATTCAGAGAACAGTGAGAATACTTCCTCTTGTTTTTAATTGAACCAGAGGGTACTCCTCTGTCAAGCTAAAAAAAATCAACAGATGTGAGTTCATTATTTGTTGCTTGTATCCTCGGGTCTCATGGTAATTTGTCATTTAAAAGACAAAGTCTGAAACAGACTTGATGACTTGAACATCAAATAAAAATCATGTTTTCAATCACTTCTTGTCCCCACACCATCGTCCACTCGGGACACAGAGAAAGCACAGTTGTTCTCATTATCTCAGAGTTTCAGTCTAGGCCCTCCCCCCACACTCCTGCACGCTTCAGAAAGTGGTCCTTCC
The DNA here is from genome assembly GCF_014824575.4 of Sturnira hondurensis. NCBI lineage: Eukaryota > Metazoa > Chordata > Mammalia > Chiroptera > Phyllostomidae > Sturnira > Sturnira hondurensis. The sequence goes on from NW_028074503.1 coordinate 37,708,937, forward strand.
AAAGGAGCACACTGGTCCCCTTGCATCGGGGGACAAACTGCTTTTTGACTTGTACGTCGTGTGGGAAGAAGCACCAGCAGATTGCCTTAAAAATATGTTTGTGTTAATGAACACAGTTTCTATAGTGCGTGATTTGGTGTGTGTTTTGACTATATTACAAATGTAATGTAGGTCATATTTCATTACTGCTTTTGTTCACTTGAAAGAAAATGGCAGGAAGCTAGTGTGTGTACATGCTCCTAAACTGGGAAGAATGGTCAGCAAACCTATGCATACATTCTCATCAGGTTCTGTAGTGGGAATGGTGAAGATCAGTTGTCCTGAGGGGTGTTAATGGGCCATCCTATGAACACTTCAATAGAATCTTAATACTTCCTCATAAATTGAATATAGGGTTGAAAGACAGGTGATTACAAAATCAGATGCATGACTTTTGGAGACCAAAGTAATAGTAAGTTTAAATATCTGGCTGAAAATAAACAACTCACTTTTAAGGGCACGGGCATATCTCCCTCCCCTAAGAGATGGTGGGTGCCTAATTTTTTCCAGAGGAGGGAGGGAGAATATTTCCCTCTTCACCCCCTCCTCGGCCAAAGCCCACAAAGCAGCAGGAGAGGAGCCACTGGGCTGGAGACCACGAGAGCAACCTGTAGAGGATGGGACTTTTAGGGACAGCTGGGTATGCCAGACCCGATCACGTGATTTCAGAATTCACAAGGAATCATTCACATATTACATTTGTATGTGCTTCTTCCTCAAGGTAACAGGGTAAAATGTTTCCTGTTAGCTTACTTGTGTAGACACAAAAGACAGTATTTTATAAGAACAATGAACATCATGTGTCAAAAGAGAGAAAACACAACATTTACAAATATTCCTATTAGATTGCGGAATGACCCCAGCGGAATTTTGATTTCTCCCTTCTGTGAAGTAGATTTATATCTGCCCCACTCGTGGTAGCTGTTCTGTCTCAATTCATGAGAAAATTAGTATTCCCTATTTTTACACTTTCTTTTCAATTCTCGTCTCGCAAAGATAATGCAAGAATGATCCACTTATTGGTGCATTTTCTCAGAGTTAAATAACCCATGAAATCCTGCAACCCACCTTTCAAGGCCTAAATATCCAACTGGATACAGAGAAATAGACAGCAGGTCTTCGAATAATGTCACTTCATTCAACACCCTTTCACTCTGACATCGTATCTTTATAACATCAATGAGATGAATAGGAACCTAGCTCTTGTTTATATCAGTCACCTGTGGTGAAATTGGTTTTGTTACACATCATTTTGCTTCAAGCTTCAGAGGCCCTGGAAGACGTTAAGTGAGAGCTTCCTATACTGATATTTTGATAGCTAATATAGTGCGTTAGGAAGAGTAAACAAGAGCCCTAACTAGAAATAGTTTTCATATAAGAGGGTGTTGTTTATCTGAGCGACACAAATTCACTGAGTTTGGGTAAAAGATAAATAAGAAAAGAGACATTCGAGGTGGGTTGAATAGTTTGAGCAAGTCATAGAGACTAAAGCATCAGACACGTTTATAGAAACGTGACTAGTTCACGTAGAGTATTTTCTATGACATGGAAATTATTCTACAAGATGTGGGAATGAAGGCCAGGAGCCGGGCCAGATGTGAGAGGTCAGGAGGTTTAAATTGTGTTTCATAACTACAGTTGTTACACTCACCACAGCCAGACTCTGGAGATACGACAGCAGTCTAGGGTTGCTCGTGAGACTTTTCACAAGGACAAACATACAGTTTGAGCTTAGAGTAGAACCTTGAATCAACGTAAAAGTGTGTTAAACTCACGTACTTTCAGAGTTTGCACCCAATAGATCAGTGAATAAAAAGTCAACCCAACGTCACCAAATACCTCTTACTGCCAATCAGTTGAATTTTCTCTATGTCCTCACATCCATTTTCCTTTCTCCCTGTTTGCTGCGTCCAGGGTTGACCTAAGCCCTACCCAGTTCTGACCGTAGCTTCTCTGGCCTCCCTACTCTCTCCTACTGATGAGCACAAGGGCACCATCCTTAGCTCTAGCTTTGAGGGATGGCTCTACTTCTCAGATGTGGGATCTTTCCTGACCTAACCCTGGTCATATTTTAGTACATTTTCTTTATAATCATTCTGTTTCAATAATTTCTCTTTCTGACATGTTTATATAAGCCATGGTCAAGAGAAACCTTATACACATGTCTTTCCATGGAAAGCTTTTTAAATTCTTCTATAACTTGAATTTCTGTCAACTGAATTAACCCTGGGAAGAGAGGCCGGTCCCCTCGTTTGGTCAGAAGGGCCAGATAACAAAGTGTGACTCTGGAGACCGAGACATGGCTCTGCTCCTTCGTAGTTGAGCACTTTAATTAATTTTATGTGATTTTTTCAGCCATGAAGAGAAATCATAACAATACAAATGGCCATGGTGAGGAGAAGTGCACAGGACGTTTTATAGTATCTGAGAACAGATGTTAACTCTCATTATTACTACCACCATTACCACAGTCACAACAGGTTCAAGAGCAATTAATAGTTCATGTTATTTTATACAGAAAATCATTTCCTTTTTTCGATAAACATTTTCCAGTAAAACCCTGATATTAAAGACAATGTAATGTAACATGTACTGTATTTAACTTTACCATGAATAAATTATCTTTGGAGACTTGGTTCCCTAACCAATACCTCTAACTTATATGTGGAAATGCAAAGGGTCACAGACCTCATCATATAACAGTTTGTGAGTTGCTACAACCCTGGAGAGAGACTGACACTACAGGTACTTTCGCTTTTTAGAGAAAATGATTGTTGTAAACAAGGTCATTATTTTGTTTTGTTTTTTTAATCCACAGAGTTTATGCATTATTTCGATGTAACCCTTTGAATTCTCTGCCCAGAGAACACACTTTAATGCTTTAGTTTATATCAGTATATGGAAGGAAGATATTTCTCACGCTATGCTTTTCTGCTTTCCGTCTTCCTCAGCATAAAGGAGAACTTTTACGGTGTTTTCCCATCAATGAGCTCATTTTAGGAATGCTAAAACTCAGCGACCATTTTTCTTCCTTCCGGCTTCCTAGACTCTCTAAGGTCATCATATCTTAATGCAGGCATATTGATATACCAATGTAATATAGGAACAAACCTTATTGAACTCTATACCTCTCCATGCCTTCGGGGGCAGTGGACCAGGTAAGATGCTTGCAGCGCTGAAATCAATTAAAACCCAAAACACATTAAATTGCATTGCAGCAATGGAATCCGTCTGTCGAGTTGGCTACTGAACAACTGAAGGAGGAAATTAGACTGGGTTTTTTGGTGTCTCTCGCTCTTTCAGCCGGAGGGAGGGTGTTGGTAAGTATTACCCAAATCTTCTGTGGATGCCTCAGTCAGCCGCTCTCTAAAAGTGACGGCTTCAACTTCCACATCTATGTTCAGTTCTATGGAAGATTCTCACGGTTTAAGCTGCCTGAGTCTGCTCCTGTTGCTGATTCAACATGACAGGAAGTCATGGTGGTGTTTTGTGTCACGAGGCGACTGTTTCATGTCTTAGCAGGAGCAGGAAGGAGGCGCGCTCTCCTCTAAATTGTTGGTAGGCGTCTTATCAGGGCAAGCTGTGGCCTAGTGGGAACAGTTCCCATTCGTGTCTCTATTCCTTTAAAAATATCCAACTGATTTTAAAATATCAATATTGCTCTGTAATATCTTGAAGTCATCGCTTATTAGTATAACAGCTCTCTGCCAACCATGTAATAGAGTATTTAAAAAATCCTTTAGGCGTGCATTCTGTTGATGGTCAAGGGAGATGAAATATGAAAAAAAATGCAATTTAGGAAGGAATGCCTAAAACTACATGGAAAACCTAACAATTCGTGGTATTTAAACTAGTATGAGGGTCTACGGAGTCACATAAGAGCTATGAAAGGGTGACTGAGTGTCACCATGGGCTGGGACCGTTAGCAATGGCACACTTCCTACTCATCTCCTTTTGAAGTAATGGCACACTGTTTGGTTTATTACATATTATTATTACTTGCCAATCTTCTCATCAAGTTTTAAATTATTTTATTTTTCTACAAGAAACATGTTATGGTTTTTTTAAAGATATTATTTATTTATCTTAGAAGGGAAAGGAAGGAGAGAGAGAGAGAGAGAGAGAGAGAGAGAGAAAGAGAGAAAGAGAAAGAGAAAGAGAAAGAGAAAGAAAGAGAGAGAGAGAGAGAGAGAGATCAATGTATGGTTGCCTCTCATTAGTCCCCTGCCGGGAACTGGGAACTGGGAACTGGCCTGCAACCCAGGCATGTGCCCTGACTGGGAATCGAACCGGGATCATGTGGTTCACAGGCCCACGCTCAATCCACTGAGCTACACCAGCCAGATATGTTATGTTTTACAAAAGAAGTTATGTTCAAATGTTATACTGAAATATAATTTATTTTTAATATTCTACTTTTGCTCTCTCTATATTTTTTCAGTATATTCTTAGCATTGATGAATTATTCCCATTTCAGGTTAAATGTAAAGACATTGCATTAAAGTTTAGGTGAGGATTGAAGGATCTTTATAAACTGTTTTGGGAAGAATTAATTTATTTAAATTTTGAGTATTTTAGTGTCTATGCTCCCTAAAGTGTTTCTATTATTCTTACCCTTTTAATTCTATCACTTAATACAACTCTATAGAATACTTCACTAGTACTCGAGTGTTTGTGACAGTCTGTGGTTACACATTACCATTCAGATCTGCAATGAAAACACAGCAAACTTGCTTCCTAGTGACTGATTCTGGCTCATAAGCTGATATGCTTTAAACTGAGAGGGAGCTTAATTTGTCATTAGGTGATACTTCATCTTTAAAATGGTCACTTTTATTTTATGAATATATCATATCGTCATGTGCACTTAATTTATATGAAATTTTTATCTTCATCTCCATCTCTACCTACCTACCTACCTACTTTGCACCCGTCTATAAGCTTTTGGATAACTCCGTCTCTCTCGTACATTGTTCGGTTGTTTGTATTGCTCTGTCCCCTTATTTTGATCTGCAATGGCTTCAGAGCACAGGGTGTGGGATGACATCAGTGGGACAATGCAATGGCCAGGGAGAGAGCCACCGATCTGCGTGTGTCTTCTGGACTCTGACGGTCTCCACAAAGCACATCACGATCCTCTGTCTGGACGCCCAGCACGCTGCCTCTCCAGCTGCTCTGGTTCTGTGCGCTTCCCAGAGCTCAGTCACTGCTCCCAGGATCAGTCACCGCTCCCCCACTCCCTGGTGCTCTTCATGCGGACGCTAGGATTCATCCTGCCCGTCAGGCCTGCCAGCGACTCTGCCTCCTCTCACGGGGCTTGGATCCCTAGGTTTGATGGAAAACACTAATCCACGTATCTAAGTAACTCTGCCACCTCCTAGTAGGATCAAGATTCACGTTCAGATTCATCAGAGTGAAAGCGTTCACAGCCAGAGGCAAAGAGAAAACACTGAAAGCAATACAAGAAAAATTACATGCCACGTAAAAGGGAACCCTGGGAAGATTAATCGCTAACTGCTCATCTTTTCATCAGAAACCAGGGAGGACAGAAGGCAGTGGTATCCAGCAAAACTATCTTTCAAAAGTGAAGGCGAAATCAAGACATCCTAAGATCAATAACCCCAAGTAAAATCACTGCTTGCAGACCTGTCTTATAAGAAATAATGAAGGAAGTTCTTGAGGCTGAAAGCAGGGAACCAGTGATCCGAACCCACGTGGACAGGCAGGAGTGCCAGTCTGGGTAACTGTGGCCACGCCACTGGGGTGGGGACAGCCATGGTCTGTTTCCACTTCCTTTTATCCACCGGCTGTCTGTATGAAGCTGTGAGACCCGTTTGAGAAGGAGCATTGTGTCACCCATCCTTTTCGCATACCCCATTAGATGTGACCTAGTGTGAGTGCTGATTTCAAATGCTTATTTGATGGTGGAAGGGCAGGCGGGAGGGGGAGCTGTAGAAAGCAGCCTTCCCTGTAGATCTCAGCCCCTCCTCAGGGTGTCCTGTCTCTTCAAGTCCAAGCAAGGAGGCACCCAGGTATATAACGTTCATTGGTTATAACCTTATGGCTTAACATGAAAGTCATTTTCCTGGCCTTATTTATTATTTATATTTCATAATGTAAAATCACCCTAAAACTTCAGAGGAGCTCATTGCCATAAAACTCAAAGGAATACATAAATGGAGCCCACTAACCCCCTTGTCAGAAGCATACTGCTCACTGATGCTAAGCAATGTCTATTACTTAGTCACTTGCACTGTCAGGAAATGATGATTCTCCTCTGCACCTGCAGTAAATGCATTCTCATGGACCGTCACTATGTTCCTGAAAGTAAAGTAACGAGCAACTGCTTAAAACCGTGTATTACCACCCGATTGGCAGATTTAGTATTTCATTATGCACTAAAGAGCCTATTGCAAAACCATGTATATATAATAAAATGGTATCAAAACTTAAGTTAATTAAATTTAGAGTTTAATTTAAACCTTTATAATTTCTCAGGCTTTTCCTTAGTCATTTAATCATTGTGCCCTAACAGCTTAATATGGGTAATGCAGTTTCCAAACGTTGATTCACTCTAGAAGTTTTAACATGTTTTGTACAAATCAACTTCAGAATTACTTTAGGCGGCAATGTTTGCCAGGATCTTTGTTTTTAAAAATCAGTTTTAGGAGACTGCTAGTATAAGATGACATGTTGGGCAAGGCGCCAGATTTCCTCCCCTCAAATTTAACAAAGTTTATTTGACCTAACCAGAAAGAGCAAAAGCAGAAATATACTACAGCAAGTCATGAGAGCAAAACTAAGCCCCCTCCTGCACTTAAAACTTGGAGAAATAATGAGGCATGAAGGGGGGATCAGTATATTTTAGTTTGGGGAATTATCAGACATTACGGAGAAAGGAATGGGGTATACCAAGATAAAAATCAACTAATAACTAATTTTACCCCAATTTTGCAGACTAAAACTCAAAAACCCACTTAAAGAAGGCATTGATTCTATAAGTAAGCCACAACCAAAACGAGGAAATCCCTCTAAGTTCTATATTTTGTTTTTCTTCTATTTTTTTTTCCAGCTGGAAAAAAAGCAGGAAAGGGAAGATTGGGTAAACATAATTATCAAGAATTAATTATCTTTAGACTTAAATAGAGATTAACTAGAATGTGTCTGGAGGGATCATAAATAAGATAAACGCTCTGCAGGGGCTGGCTCTCCACGGGGGAGACTTCTCAGCATATTCCAGGCGTATGTCTGCTCTTCCACATTTAGAGCTAATAATGACCTTGGCAAATACTTACACAATTTACTTTTTTTTGCTCCTTCAACAGATGTTTTAGAGGATGGAACATCTTCTACTGTGTAGCCAAACCATGGGGATTTCTGTCTACACAAATGCTGTGTCATGGGCTAGCCTATTGGTTTCGGGAAAATTCATAAATATCAGTTAGAATCCTTGGACTCTGGATGTGGAGACAACTGTTTGCAAAAAGTTTATAAGACATAAGGTTCTTAATCACTTGCTAAAATGGATGGTTTTTAAAGGGCTGGTTTATACATATTCAGAGATATTTTTCTGAATTAATGCAATAGACCATTTAGAGACATTCAAAACGCATCATTCTGGCCCGAGACAGATGTCTTAGCGAACAGGTGTCTTACCTGCACATCAGCTACTTGATGGTTAAATCTTTGTACTTATTCTGAAGTCTTTTTGTCAGATCACTTCGTAGCTCAGCCAGTATCACACTGCCCTGAATTCATACTTTTGAAAGGGGTCCAGAGTTAATTTCGCTGATAGCAGGACCCAAGGGGCAGAATGAAGACAAATAACGAACAATTGTTTTAAAAGTTCTTTAACAAATTCAGTATAGAGCCTTAACTGCAGTTGAGATTTCTTTTTGCTTTGTTTTGTTTTCAAAGAAACAATAGCAGGCACTTTGTTGCCTGGGCACTCAGACATCAAAAAGAAGAGGGGAAAAAAGAAAAGCAACGAACCTGCAGACATGTCTGAGTACAGTGGCTGGATGGACAGCGTCTGCTCCTGGCTTTGGCTTGTCACTGACAGGTGTTCGTGCCAAAACTGGAAACACAATTGCTATTGACAGGCGCTGGTTGGGGACTGGAACCTCAATGCTTGCAATAAACAGCGAAGAAATTAAAAGTACCACCCGGACCATTTCACCCTGTCACCTCGCTGGTGCCAGGTACAGCGTTACACATGGGCTATCTTCTGACCTGATGAAGTTCAGGATCTTTTGCGTGCAACTAAATGAAAACAGCAGATCTGGTATTTCTCTTTCAGAAAGCCTCAGGCTGTGCATACATTGCAAAGGAAGACCTTCCAGAAGCGTGGCTGGGCAGGTAGGCTATTGGTAAGCTAAGGGGAGTTGTTATTATGACAACCAGGGACATGCAGCCCTGTCGAACAGTGCAGCCGTGGCTTCCAGACATCAGCCTTGAAGCAGTGAGAGCCAGACAGGTGGCCTTGGTCACCAAGGTGGAACGTGTGTTGGGGTCCGTTCTCCCTGCCGGAGGGGCTTGCGGAGGATCAAGCGTTCGGGCCTGAGAAGAGTGGGAGCAGTGAATAAACAAAACACAAACCACCCCTGTGTCCAAACACGGGAAGAAGAAAATAAGCACATCATTAAAATAGAGAGTGTCACCCCTAATGGAAGTGTTGTGGTGGAAAATACGACCAAGGGTGGACGTCAGCTGCCATGGTGAGGGGACAACTACAGGGTGAGGCAGTAGACATTTTAAACCGAGTCGCCGGGAATGGTCGCCCAAATGGAAACTAGGAGAATGAAACTCTCACCCAAAGGTCTAAACAGAGAGCGAGGGAAGGTGTGTCTGGGCAAAGGGAACATGTGGGAAAACCCACGGGGTGGGAAGGGGTAGGTGCCCCGGATGTGTTCTTCTCTAGCTGCAGAGAAAGGAAGGGAAGGAAAAGAAAACACTCAAGTTTCCTCCTCGAATTGACATATATTCCATAGGGCTAAGCACTTTGCACGAACTTAGCTAATGCCAGGGAGCTGAGGAATAAACTTTTCCTGATTAAAGTTCTGTCTTTTGGGTTCTTTAAGTCTATGAGCCATCTCAAATTCATGTGTATTTAGGGGCTGATATAGTGCGACTATCCATGCGCGGCCCCCCCAAAGTTTGTATGCTGAGACGCTGCTGCCCCAAGGTGTTAGGAAGTGGGGTCTTCAGGAGGGGGTTGGGTCCTGAGGACGGAGCCCTTGTGGATGGGGTTCAGGCCCTGAGGAAGGAGGCCTCATGGGGTTCCCCAGCCCCTTCCCCTGTCCTGAACATTCCAGAGCCCTGGCTCAGTCTCTGGAACTGCGAGAAATGAACGTCTGCTATTTATAAGCCACCTCGTCTGTATTTCATTGTCGCAACAGTTAAGACGTGGGCAAAGGTATAAAATGAAATTGTTTTCTTTCTTTTTTTCTAATGTACGTGGGTGCTCAGTTGTCCCAGTAGCATTGTTAAAAAGCTACCGCTTCTCCACTGTACTTGAGTCAAAATCAATCATCCATATGTTAGTCTATTTCTGAATTTTCTATTCAGTTCCATTGATCTTTTCATCTACCTGGATAGCAATGTCTTGCTGTGTTGATTACTGCAGAATTGTAAGTCTTGGGCTCAGGTAGTATCATTCTTCAATTTTTTTCTTAGCCTATAACCTCCTTTTTAAAAAATCAAAAACTCCTTTTGGCTCACCTTGGTCTTTCACATTTCCATATGGATTATAGAATCAGTTAGTCAATATCAACCAAAATAGCCTCCGGGATTTTTATTGCACTGAAAGTGTAGATCGATGTGGCAGAACAATGACGTCTTTATGACAGCGAGTCTTCCAAACCCCATTAATTCTTTAATTTCTCTCAGCACTCAAACAGGTCCCTCTGCAATTTGTGAGATTTATCTCTATTTTCATATTTTTGTCGCTCCGCTGAATGGTAATTGTTATTTCGATTTTGGATTGCTTCTGGATAACACACAGAAAGACAATTACTGTCCTATATTCACTGCAATCTTGCTGCATTCACTTCTCAGTAATAGTAGTTCCATTGTAAATTCTATTAGCTTTCCACCACTACGAACAGGTGGTCAGTGAACGGAAACATTCCTCTGGATTTAGGTGGCTTTTTCATTCTTACTCCTTTGCTCGCTGTTTGACAGTCCGAGGTTGAATGGTGGCAGTGACTGTGGGCGTCCCCACCCTGCCCCCCACGTTACCGAATGGGGCCTGACGTTAACCGTCAGCTGTGCCCTCCCTGTCCGAGCACCCAGGTGGCCCCTTACCCGCCTGAGGAAGCTCCCTTCTAATTCTCTGGAAGTTGTTAGCAAGAATTAATATTAAGTTTATTCAACTTTTTTTTGCCTCTATGTTGACCAAAAAAAGAAAGAAAGAAATGGCATGTGTGCCTGTTTTAAAAGACTGAGATTTCAGAATTGTCTATTATATTAGAACATTCAAGCCTATTTTGAATTTAAAACTCTATCAGCACCGGTCTGTGCCTGCTACTATTTACAGCAGTTTTCCTGTCTTTACTGGATTGTGTTTTCAAAGCACAGTTCTTGAGAGGCGCCTATCATTAGGCCGATACAGAGCCTTGCCCTAACGGGAGCTCTTTGCTTTCCTTGAGTTTCCAAAACTTATAGTTTTCACCTATGAAGAAGCTGAAGAAAACATCAAAATAATAGGAATGTTAGTAGTCATTATACTAATAGGGATGATCACTGACCTGAAATGTGCTGACTCAAGATGTGTCAGCCCTGTCTACCTGGGCAGAACCTCTAATAAATACTTCCTCTAGGCTATTCACAAGCATCGAGTTGTTTTTCTCTGCAAGTGAGAAGTATTATCGTTGAAATACTATTCATTGGACTTTAAGCGATACTGTAAAAGTCCCATTTAAGCACACAGAAGTCGTTCAAGCCTGTGGGTGACACGAGGCGGTGAAAACGAATTGTACCGACCCCGTCAGTGTGCCGGAGTCCTGGTTGCGCACCCTCTGGAGAAAGAAACATCGGCTCTTGAGACGATACCATCGGTCCTATTCAGCAAAGGAACAGCAGTGCTCCGCGACGCTGTATTGAAGGCCTCTTATCATTTCTAAGGCTCCTGCTTGTCTAGGGAAAAAGAAGTGATAGGGAAAGATTGCTAGCCTCAGAGCTTGAGAGCTGCAGGAAAGGGTGAGAGTTCACTGTACTCCCAAATGAAGCCCATTGTCCATCAGCGCACACCAGGTGAACAGACTTGACCTCCCCATTTCTAGCTGGCGAACCAGGGGTGTGGGAGAAAGCACCCAGCACGTGCCCAGTGTCTGTGCGCACCAGTCACATCTGGGTAACATAGAATAGGTGGTCTCTTCATCAGCAGTGACAGCGTGTTAAGGGCCTCCCAGTGTGCTGCAGACACTTCGGTCTCTTGAGTATTAAGACTTTGTAAGAGACCTCAGCCTCTTCACGCGGGGTTCACGGCTGCCCTTCCCTCCATCAGGACCCGCGCAGAAAAGCAAAGGAGTGCGCACGTAACCTCATTAAGTAAGACAGCATGTCTAAGTGGCACCCACAGCTTTTAAACAGACCAGCTTGGTCCATAGTAATAAGAAACATATTTCACATCTGTTGCACAGTTCGGGGCTTTTAACAGGGGCTACGTGCTGGAAAGAGCTGCATTCCGCCCCCGTCAGTCCGTCATTGTGAGGGGGCGCACCGGCTCCGAAGAAGCACTTATCTCATACACTTTATTGCTTGATAGCTTGCTGATTGCTTTTACAAAGCAATAAATTGATGGCCTGGCTCGGTACTGACATCGGGCTGTGTTTGTTTTCGGTGATTGATGTGCTGAATTAGAACTCGTGTTCTCCGTTTAGGAATATGAAACTCGAAGCAGGTCTGCCTGGTGTAACAGATAAAAGTAAGGTAACTGGTGCCAAATGAGCCATATTTACTCATTTAAATAACACTGGCTTTTTCCTTTAATAACATTGTCATAATTTATGTTTTAATGTCTCCATTTCCAATTAAATTGTCTAGCCAAATTAAAAGAAACATGGAAAAATTAGGGTTGTATTTCTTAAAATTTGTACTTTCAAGTAAGTTGCCATAAAACATTGAAAATCAGAATATATAACTGATTAGTTAATTGATTGGATAAATTTAATAATTTAACTACTTTTCAAATATTCTTTCCTTATTAGTTTTTATTAACTAGAGTTTTGTGTGATTCTGTAACTTTAAAATAGGAATGAAACTAGAAAGATAAAAATAAGTAAAACAATAGAAAAAACAAACTGTTCCTTCTATTTGATGTTTTACTCTTTAAAAAATACTCCTGAGAACAACCTTGATTGAAGTAACATTAATATTAACCACATTCCCAGAGAAGCTAGCCAATTCACTCCTAAGATTTTTCTTAGTTTAAGAAAATCAAATAACAAATGTATTCTCAATGTAGTGTATCAAATGACAGACAACCTGGTGGATAATTAAATAATCCCTCTAGACCAGTGGTTCTCAGCTGGGTATACATCTACCCTCAGGAACCCTTAAAACTTGCAGAGGTGTATTTGATGGTCCACAGTTGGGGTGTTGCTGTTGACACTTAGTAGGTGGACACCAGGACTGAGGCTGAACATCCTACAGGGCAGACAACTTCCCTCCACGGCCTAGAACTGTCAGGCCCCCGGGGTCCAAAGTGCTGAGGTTGCACACACTTGCTGTGGACACTTGAAGGGAGCAAGAGTGCATTGTGGGACTTCCTGTTTGAGAAGCACTGACAGTGCCCTCTCCCTGTTAGGGTGAGATATTTTCACCAGAGAGACACACTGTCCAGCTGTGCTCTGTGCCACTGCCTCATCCTTCTGACCCACTAATGCAGGAAAACTGTGGCCTGTGACCCTGGAAATGTAACAGGTAGGGGGACTAGGGAAGGTTAAGTCCAACCAATTGAGTACAATGGAACAGCACAGAGAAATTTTAAAAAAAGAGGGTGATTACCAGCAGTAAATGAGGAGTTATACCAGGATAATGCTAATTTGATGATTAGGGTTGGAATTTGTGGACAAGCAAAAACATCTTATGCCTTAGGAAAAGCTTGTCAGCCCAGATTAAATATGAGTTAACCCGTATCCAGCTGCAACAGGACTAGTTATAGTGCCATTGTGTTAAAAATGTTGATTGTATCACGGATTTGTTAACACAAGTAAAGGTATTGAATAAGTTCTGTGTGTGTGTTTGAGAGAGAGAGAAGAGAGACATGGACAAATGTATAGCTTTATGTGTGCTACATGTGACTTTTATTATTTATGATAGTTCAGAGTAGAACAGAACTAAGAATTGAACAAGCAATATTTCTATTAAATCGCAGTCAAATAACTATTTTATTTTAAATGAAGACTAGAAGTAGCAATTCAGCGACACAGTTGACATGAGTCTTTATTCCACATACGTGGCTGGGGATTTAGATTACATAATAAAATGCTGTGAAATGCTGAAAGAAATGGCTCAGCCAAGGCAAATTTGAAAGCGGCAACGCTACCTGTGAGGTCTCTAACAGGACCAAGTGTGATTCCAGGTGTATAGGGCTGTGGAGAATTCCTGCAGCTGCTGTTTTTTATTTTTTTATTTTTCATCCTGCCCTGGAGGTGGCCATTGTTCTGAATGCCACAGATTGCAAGTCCTGGGTTGGAGGGAAGGGTACTATCTGCTTATTCTCCAACATCTTGAAGAAAAAGTGGGCGTTCCATGACTTCCACTGGAGATAAGGGTCAACCAAGGAAGACATGTCTTATGTGAGTCCAGTACGACAGTGAAATAGCTAACACAGGTCTGCTAGAGAAAGTCAGAGCCGACAGGCATGATCTTCAGTTTGACACTGCTAGATTTTATGAAACATTATTTCCGTTTTCTAAAGCAAATTACGTAAAACATTAGAAATACGAAAATGTAAATTTTGAATGTATATTTTGGGGACAGTTTATCTTAAATTAAAACACCATGTGGTGATTAAACATCTAACTCACAGGTGGGTTTTCTTTGAAACTAGTAATTAAAACTAAACCTGGTTTTATGACCACATATATTTTTAAGTGGGTGCTTTGACAACTTCGCTATTGATCATAGCAAAATCTCTAAGACCTTTTCTATCACTTGCACAGTACAATCAATGCAATATTGATATCAGTTATGCAAATACCCGATACAAAATAGAGTGGGTGTGAAAAGGGGGCGTGGAGTCACAGGCACGCCGGCATCAGCAGAAGGGAAAAGGAAAGGGGAGCGCCCCAGGTGGGAATGCAGGCGTTGACCTTCCATCTCCCAAGCTGGGGCGCTGCACCTGCCCCCCACAGCCCATGAATCCAGCAAGCGAGCTTGAGTGTCATCTGTAAAACGGCTTCCTCCAAGAGCACACGAAACAGAGCTTCTCTGAATTCTCTGGTTGCTCTTTACCTCCGTCTGCCCCATCTCAGTCTGTCTGTTGCTCTCCTCCGCCTGGTTGCTCCCACTAGGAGAGCAGTGCTTGAATTTTTTATCCTTTGGTTTCCTAGGTCCTTGGCAGATTCTTTAAATATTTTATTTATTTATTTATCTTTAGAGGGAAAGGAGGGAGAGAAACATCAATGTATGGTTGCTCTTAGTGCGTCCCCTACTGGGAGTTGGCCTGCAGGGAACCAGCCTGCAACCCAGGCATGTGCCCTGACCCGGAATCAAACTGTGATCCTCTGGTTTGGAGGCCTGTGTTCAATCCACTGAGCTACACTAGCCGGGGCTCCAGGGTGGATTCTTCAACAGCACTGGGTGAATAAGTGGACGATGGGGAAGAATTGAATAGATGGGAGGGTTTACACTCGAAACATTTAAATGTGTGGACAAGCTGAGAGGTAGCTTCTGAGACTGAAAGAAAAAGCAGAGAAAATGTGACAAAAATGGGAATGACCAGAGAAGGTGACCAAAAAAAGGAAATTTCCATGTGTTTTATAAGATTGCCAGTGTTTCTCATTATGAGGGTGCTCCTAATACCCAGTCCACTCACTTGGCCTTCCATAGTATCTGAACACACTCTGCTTTGTTCTTTCAAAACGTGACTCCAAAGCTCTGTGAATTGTTTGCTCTCAACTGCTTTTGAAGTTTCACCTGTCAGTTCACTTCTGACCATGCAATCATTCTGTTCAGGAAAAAAGAAAAGTTGCTTTTGAGTTTATTATTTCATCTTCTAGATTCAGTGCATTTCTTTTCAGTGTAGTTTTGACTACTCGCAGGCAGGTTCATGTGCTCCACTCCCCAATTCCCTAATTCGTTCTGGACTTGGGCTGTGGCGAGAAGTCCACGTGGGGCAGTTCCAGCTTGATGGTCCTCTGTCTTCTCAAAATTACTATAAATCCATCTGCTCTCTCTATATCTGACTGTTCAGTAGAATCGCTGAACGCTAAGTGAAGGGTATTTTGAATACTTTTCTTCCTTTATTAGGAGGAATGCTGGTTTTATTTCGTAAGCTTCCTTAGAGTCCTTGTTGTAACCTGCGTCACTTCCAACTCACACATGTGCCCACACACACTACCTGCTGTACTTGGCACTGAGGGAAGGCGGAGAGATGCAACTGTGCGCGTTTCCCTGAAGTCACCGTGATAAAACATCACAGGAGTAGACAGGAAGCAAAGACTCAGGAAAGGGGTCTTGGCTGCATTAGGACATGGGAACTGTGTCCTTACTTTCCAAATTGAAAAGAAATATTTATTTATTTATTTATTTATTTATTTATCTTTAGAGGGGAAGGAGAGAGGGAGAGAAACATCAATGTATGGTTGCCTTTCATGCGTTCCCTGCTGGGAGTTGGCCTGCAGGGAACCGGCCTGCAACCCAGGCATGTGCCCTGACTGGGAATCGAACCGCGATCCCCTGGTTCGCAGGCCCGCGCTCAATCCACTGAGCTACGCCAGCCAGGGCTGAAAAGAAATATTTATTTTCCACTGGACTTTGCTCAGCAATACAAGATTTTATCTAACACCTCTATCTTTTAATAATTTTCAGAATTCAATAAGAAAGTAAATTACATGTTTATGTGTTCTTGTATTCTGTATAAAATATTGCCTTTTGGCTTAAAGCAAAATAATTATCAGGAGTCTAAAGTGATTTATAAAACTTACCAAACAAAAATCTATAATTTTAATAGATACTGGCAATAACAATGTATACTACAGCAAAAAAAGTTCTCACTCATAACATCACCATAAATTATTTTTAATATTTTAATACTTTATTAATTACAATAACTTTCTTGATGTTCAGAAGAAAAGTGAATACTTTGAATATCCAGAACTCTAAACCATATTCATAAATATTAAAAATGAAATATATATAAGTATCTTAGATAAAAGCGATTGAATTACTTTCCTATTAGGGCCCAGGATGATAATATGTGTGCAGGATCCACATACAAAGAAATCTTGTGTAACAGAATAAATTCTTAAATAAAGTAATTTTTTTCATTTTTTTCTTTTTAATCAATCATGTGCAACCATTTCCAGGACCCAGTGCACGTCTCACTGGTTTGTATGTGAGCCCTCTTGGGCTCTTCAGACTCTAGGAACGAGCCTGGTTGCGAGGGGACGATGGAGAGGGGTCCCCAAGGTGTGGCACACGGCAGTGAGAAGTCAGCGTTCCTGGCTCAGTTTCCCCTTTTAGGTTTCCAAGCGCTGAGCAGAAACTAGCACGAGGGAACCAGAAATGAAGGAGACAATCGTGCGTTGCTTTGTGTATCGGTCTGTGGGGGAGGGCGAATAGAGTCAAGGAGAACAAAATGTAATTCCCTGGGCGTACACAAGGGGTAAGGTAATCACCTCTCTGCACCAGGGTTCCAGGGAATATGGCGCCCAAGGAAACATGGGGCAGTGAAGACTTCCATGCCATTTTGCTCTTAGGAGAAGGGGTGGGGGTTTGTGTTTTGGGACTTCAGAGGGGAGGAAGGCAATTCACATAGGGATGGAAAAAGTGAACACGTGGTAAATAAGTGTTTGCTGGGCCGTCTTTAACAACGGGGCACCAAGAGGACTTTGATCGAGTCCTGCTAGTTCGCTCCCTCTAGCATACTAGTTTGTATTAAACTGTAGTTATCTATGAAGGTAGCTGCCTGGAGCAGGTCCTCTGTCCAAATTCTTTTAGGGAGGTAAGGGGAAAGCCAAAGGTTCTTCCTGTGTCTTTTATGTCTTAAAAAGAACCAACTTAAAATAATATAGGAAAGAGCCATCATTTGGGGTGGCAAGCTCTGCTTCTCTTCAGGTCTAAACCAGAAGGCTATTATTTTTCTATGTCCACATTAAGTTTTGTGTTCACAGTAACTATTTTCTCAAGGTGAAGGTCACAAGGAACATCAGCAATAAGAACATACTACCCATACCTACCTGTGGAGTTTATATTTTCTGCTTTCCCTTTCACATTTGGGTACTTTGCAAAACTACATCATAGACGTTTTTTTTTTAAATGTTGTTTGAGGTTATTTATAACACATTGCCATTGCAACCAAAATGAGGTTCAAAGTTTACAAGCTCCTTCAGGAATGAGAGGTGATTCAAATGAATTTCTAAAGAATCTAAAATACCTCAGGGGCACACAGCATGTTTCCCATCTCCCAAATCCTTCTGTCCCCACCGATCAGCAGACAAAACAATTACTCATCTCACACCTGACAGAGGAGCACAGTTTCCCCCTCACCCCACCCAGACACCAGATAAAATGCCTTTCTGGGAGGGGAGCAGCAGGAACAGCCGAGTGGATTCAATTTGGTCATGCCTCTGCCCACCATCTCCTAAGAGCCCCAAGTAAATACGTAAGTTCAGGCCCACCCCTCCCCTCTAAGGATGGGTGAGGAAGTAATACGCCTATTAGTCTCCTAGGAAGCATTACCACTCTGCAATCTATATATTGACTGCTTCTCAGCTGTCCCTTTGGGATAGGAATCCGTTCATAAAAATCCACTCAAATTCTCCCCTCTATATATAATTTTTAAAATCCTGTCTCCCTTTACCTCCCTGTACACACACCCACAAACACATTAATTGAGCTGGAGTACCATAGACACGTTAATGGATGAAAACTCTAATACTTTCCAATAAGAACACTCCATGCAAAGATTGAAAAGAAGCCGTTTGCTTCCGTTACAAATGTTTTGCATTCGCTCCAAATGCATTCATCAAAATGCCTGCACTGGAAAATAGCATCAGAGATCTATTAAAAGGTGATTGATGGATTGTTTTGCAGTGGCGTAGTTCAGAGCGCTCCCTTTTATCCGACACAGATGAGGCAGACATTACCCAGAGGGCGCTAGGTTCAGCGAAATAAAAAACAACGCTTTGAGTCTCTTGCCACGTAGTGGCAAATAATGCCTTTCTGGCTTATGAGTTTTAGTGCCCGCGCTATAGAAACTGTCACTCACCACGGATTCCTTCCTCCGGCCCAGCCTCACACACTCACCTCAGGGTTTATGATGAAAGGCTGTGCTAAGTAAACCTGAAAATCTCCCCTAAGCTGGCAAGAAACTCAAAGCAACTTAAAGATGATTCATTGCTCAGAACATCCTTTTTTTATTTTCGAGACAGTAGAGAGCCATGGCGGGGGTGTAAGAGAAAAAGAAGAAGAAATGAGGAAGAAGAAGCAGATTATATGAGGTAGTAACTTCCTCCCTGCCTCCCTGTCTCCCTACCTATGATTACCTTTCCACAGTTTAAGGGAAACATTATAATGATATTGTGGTGGGATGGGAAGCTTCTTTGCACCATTTGACGTTTGACTGCTGGAAGATTTCAAGCCCTGGTCCCCTCCTCCCCTTGAAGCCCACACCTGAACAGGTGCATGAGGTAGCCAGTGTGCACCTGTCTGTGGCTGCAGTGGGATTCAAAGTCAGCTCTAGCGTGAGTCCAAGCAAGTCACTGACACTGGGTTCCTCTGGTTCTTTCTTAGTGTAGTGACAGGAGTGATGCCTCTGAAGCTCTTTACCTGTGGGAGCTCCAGGAATCTGACTTTTAAAGTGACTCTTCAGCTTAGAACCACCATTACACTTTTTTCTTCTCTCAGGGGTGGTGACCTTCAACTTTCAGGTCTATTTTTAATGGAGTAAAGGATATGTAAATCAAAGAATAGAAATAGAACTAAAAGTTGCAAAAACAGGTCAGATAATCCATAATGATTATATAATTACACTGCCTAATGTTACCACTCTCAGGAGCTCACTGTTTAAATAGCGGATATATATGAATAAATATACCATTTGATGAGTACTTAGTTATAATCATTGTGGTGATAATGTTGGAGGAGAAATCAGGAAAGACTGTCTCGAGAAAGCGATACTACAGTGAAGTCTGGAGTTCCCAGGGAAAGACAGAGGGGAAGGGGAATTGGCAGACAGATTGCAAAGTACAGCAATGGGCAGAGAATTAAGGGCTTTTGGGTAAAATCAGCACAGGAAGCAGTTGTAAGACATGTATATCCATACCTATCTATCGTGTATATGAGATATAGCCTAATATTTTAGCATGCATATCCTGATATTTTAAATAGTTTCACTATAGGAGTGATCATTTTTAAGTCCTGGTACACATATTTCATGGGAAGAGAATCTTTTTGATCAAATAAATACATTTTGATATAAGATGAATACTCACCTCACCAATCATCAATAGACAATTCTGATTTGTTTGGCAGAATTTGCACTCAGTGTTTTGTGAATAAAGGGAACTCAGCATAAGAGCCAACGTCTGTAAAGAACATGTATTTCCTAAGCAACCAGCAATAAACTGTTAACAACAAATCAGAAAGCACAGTTTCTGCTCTTGTGGGGCTGAAAACCATTTTGTAACAATAATTTATCAAATTCTGACTTTCTGTAAAGCAAGCAGTTTGGCAAAATCAGGGTGAGGCAAGTGTCACTCACGTACATCATCATGCCAGAGTCTGCGTTCTCAAGGAATATTAATTCTGCGTGAAGAAGCAAAGGAGGCCTCATGCACATACACACACTCCTGGATTCATAATCTCTATGTGCATTAGTGGGGAGTAACTAAGTGACTTTACTTAAGGAACTTAAAAGCAGTTTCTCTATGGAAAATACAAAGGTGTGCAAAAGTTTCTAAAGAAACTTTTAAAAATACTGGATATTGAGGTGATTAAGTTTTTTATGGTTGTTCAGTTATAGTTGTCCCACTTTCCTCCCATTCCTCTCCTTCTGTCCTACCCACCCCCGCCACCCGCCTCCCACATTCAGCCCCCCCCCCACTGTGGTCCTTGTCCATGGGTCCTTCATACACGTTCCTTGATTGACCCTGTCCCTTCTTTCCCCATTACCTGCCTCCCCTCTGGTTACTGTCAGTTTGTTCTTTATTTCCGTTTCTCTGGTTCTGTTTTGCTCACTTGTTTGTTTTGTTGATTATGTTTCACTTATTTAAGTTTTAAATGTTTAGATTTCTCTTTTCTTCTTTTTTAAAGAGTCTATTAAATGTTGGTTAGGGATTTGTATCCCTACAGGTTTTCTTCTAATGGTAAGTCTGCCATTTTATCCAGCAATAATGAGGTCATCTAACTTTTGTGTTAGTGATCCGTTTAGGAAACAGTCAGTGATGGCAGCTGGCACTCTGTCACCACTGGCTGGTTCAAAATCCACTCTCAGAGTGAGGGGGCAGGCAGTCTTTAAAAGAGCAGTCTCCGGATGGTGTCACTGAAGAATGGGTACGGAGGAGAGGGATGCCCGCCTTTCATTACGTACCCCTGACAGAGAGCGTCCTCCATTCACAGTCTTACATCATCTGTGTGACAGAGTGGCCAACTGGTGATTATCATTCTCATTTCGGGGTTGATGAAATTGAGAGTAGGTGAGTCATCTAAAGTCACTTAGCTAGGAAATAGAGGGTGTGACATTTTGCCTCTAAATGGGTCAAACTCCAGGTCTCGTTAAGAGCACCCCTTCGAGGGGGTGAAAGGAAAAACTTGGAGTCCTAGACGCAGTAGCTACAGAAGGGGAGAACCCTCGGTCCTGGAATGCCTTCCTCTTTCCCCACCCCACCGTGCCTAACCTTCTTTTTGTTTTGTAGCCCTTCTTTCTACTTACTGTGTTAACTGCACAAGTAATGAAGCAACACATTATTTCTTGATCCCTTTTACTTTCTTCAGGCAAAAAGCTGGGGACTATAACGACATGCATTCACCTATCCTTCCCCTCATTTCCTGTCCCTGAAACCACATGGCTCCCAAGATGTCACCAAGTGTGAAAACAGGATTTTGATACTGAGAAGCCTAAGAGGAATTTCATAAGGTGGATGCTGTGCCTCTTTGTCACAGATAAGCAGAAATTTCATAACCGAAATTCGTTACAAGCATAAATGCATCCCTTGTCTAGGAGCAATGCACACTAGGTGTTGTCTGTTAATCCCATGAGTCTAAATTGAGGAAGAAAAAATAGCATGTAGGAGTGACCCAAGTGTCCCAGGATTTTGGAGGGATTTCCCCAAGATGTTTCTAAGCTCCTGGAAGTTTGGAGCATCCTGTCCTTGAGCGAGGGCAGCACACAGGGATTAGTCGCACTGGCAGTCAGAGGTGGGAGGAGAAAGATGCTTTGTCACAGGAGAAGCTAATGTTCTCTGGGAGTGGGGGGCTTTGCACTCTTTTGCTCACTGCCAACAACCAGGGGCCTAAATTTGTTTCCCCTAATTGCTCTCTGCACCCCCTTTCCTAGTTGGGGGCACACACCCTTGCTGGCCGCCTCCTGTCCCCGGCGGGTAGGTGTGGGCAGGCTGTAAGTACCCAGGCATGGCTGCTGCCTCTGATGTGCTGGGTCCCTCCTTCCTGGCACCGGAGTTCCAGCCCTCTCCCCTTTCCTGAGTCCTTCTCGTTCCCCAGGCACAGGCACCCTCCAGGCCTTGTTGAGCTGCTTTCTTCTCCAAGTCAACTCTGCCTCATTTCTACCTTCCAGCAACTTTTCTAGCTGTCTAATGTGTTTGACTTCCCATAGTTTTTCAACGGAGACCTCACGTACCGGTGTGTGTGTGTGTGACTATTTCTAGGTTTGGAGAAGATGTTAGAGCCAACCCCACCTTCACTTAGTCAGCTCTTGTCCGCGTGAATAATTAATTCCTGTGCCTCCTTTTCAGGGTTCGCCGTAGCTCTTACCTATTTTGAAATCTGTCATTAATTTCTGATACTTACTGCTCCTGTTGCATTCTGTCCTTATTGTATTAACTTTATAATAAACACTTATGATAAAACTACTCTGCCTGTCTG
Source organism: Sturnira hondurensis (assembly GCF_014824575.4). Taxonomy (NCBI): domain Eukaryota; kingdom Metazoa; phylum Chordata; class Mammalia; order Chiroptera; family Phyllostomidae; genus Sturnira; species Sturnira hondurensis. The sequence continues at coordinate 37,731,248 of NW_028074503.1, forward strand.
AGGCACGTGTTAGGCTTTGAGCTTCTGGGTCAGAGAAGGTAATTGTTTATTTCCTTATCTAAGCCCAGTCTTGAATTTAAATGACTGGTAATTATTACCTTTTGAACTTTAAATGCAAAAAGGGATTTTCATGGAAGTTGCAACAGTTGACATTTAACTCACTTAAAAGAGCAATTAAAGTAAAATAATTGTTGTTCTTAATAGTTTTCTTGCATATAAATACATTTTATATGCTTTCAGTAAAATCATTTAATTATAAAATAAATAATGATGGGTAAATAAAACAGACTCTTGGCCATGGGACTAATTAAAATAAATGCCTAGAGTCTTTTCATATTATAAATCTTTCAATGAAAGCTGTTTTAGCTTGTACAATTTACTTTTATAAGTATTTTAAAAAGTTTCACTCCCTCCCTTCCCGAAGGGACAGTTAAAGAGCAGTATATTCAGCATTGTGACAGGAAATGTCCCCTATTTGTGGACTCTGTGAGGGAAACCATGGTGATGACCAGTCCAGAGGAGAGTTAGGGAATCACTGACAATAGTAAGACACAATGAGCCCTACCTCTGGGAGACACATCACCTCCCAGCACAAAACCAGAAGCTCTTGGGGCAGGAATGAGCCACCCAGTCCCTGAGAGGAAGCTGGGCCGCTACACTATCAGCGTGGAGGCTCGGGCATTTAGTGTGCCCTGGGCCTTCCGTGTCGTTTCTTGCCTTGTTTTATTTGGTTTTCCTCATTGAAAAAAATTGTTAATTACTTGTAAACTTTTAGAAATCCCATAATCAGACTTTTTCCTCCATCTAAGTCATGTTAGAGTTCATCTAGTCCTATCTTTTAAAAAAATGTGTTGATTTTTTTTTTTTGAGATAGAGAGAAGGGCAGAGAGAGAAAGAGCAAGAAAGAGAGAGAGAGAGAGAAAGGGGGCAAGAGAGACTGACTGGTTGTTCCACCTACTGATGCATTCATTGGTTGCTTCTCCTATGCGCCCTGACCTGAGATCGACCCCACAACCCTGCTGTGTCAGGACGATGCTCTAGCGGAGTTACCTGGTGAGGGCTGTCCTCTTTTTTGAGAAAGCCCAACCTACTCATTTCAAGCAGGTGCAAATGTTTGAATGAATATTGGTGTCGTGTGACTTCCATGGCACAGACTAAACTGCATAAGGAAAGTGGTCTTGACATGCACGATTATGTCCAATCACTTGGAAAAGCCTCTGAGATCAAACTCACCATAGCTCACAATCAAAGACTATGGTAGAACCCCAGGCTTCTGTGGTCGCACGGGATGCTGGTTAAGTTTAGGTTTTTGGCATTTCGTTTGTGTTACTGAAAGACACTTCCTGGCATTTCACATCATTTGGTAAAAAGTGTCCCTGCGACACATCACATCCATTTGATAGACAGTGTTCCCTGTGGTTTGAAACTTTATGTATTTAACCTCAAGTGTCAGAAGGCAACGTGTAACTCAGTCGAAACATTCCAGTCTGTATGGGCGACTAGGTGTGAGTGATGACGGTGTCCCTGGTTCTGGGTCTGTGTCCTGTCTTCAGGGCACATCAGTGTGGCTCTGACTCCATAGATCTAAACGTTCTGGACCGACTGCATTAGTTAAATGCCAGCTCCCACTTAGGGACTCAGAGCTGGAGAGGTTGCGGCTGAGCTATTGATTAAAACTCCGGCTTAAACTCTCAAGGCTGGAACACGGTCCTCTGTCTCATATCTCCTTCCACAGGAACTGAATAATTCTTCACAAAAAAGGCTTGAAGAGTGTACACTAGTCTGATAACATGTGTATTGATAAACAAGGCACTGCACCGATAAATCTTAGAGAAGTTGGTCAAAGCAATGCCTTTTTCCTATTTGTATGTCTTTTTTGATAATTACTTGCTGTGCAAAACTGGTCACTCCGCCATTCTAGCAAACACCATGTTGGCAAAGACAGAAGTAGGTCCTGTGATCACCCACGTGCTAGGCACTGCCTGTATTGTTAGAATGGTACCGGTGTAAGAATTGAGCCTATGTCCATGGATGGCTCATTTGAATAGTGAAAAGTTCTCCATGCAGAAAAAAATTGTTTTTGTTTTCTTTGTCATCTGCCCTTAGACGAGTGACCTTCGGAAGTCGAAGGGATTAGCCAAAGGACATACAAGCATCCCCCATAGACGCAAACAGGAGTGGAGAAGGCCCGAGGGGAGGGGGTGTGAAGCTGCATGGAGGTGGCCAAGGGCGGGCAATGAGGTCGTCTGTGATAGGCTCAACAGTAACGGTAATGGCTGAACAAGAAAAACCAATCACTTACCCCAAAAGTTACTTTCCCAGGCTAGAACATAAAAACGTGACCTTCTTGTGGGAAAGATATCATAATCTATGAGATTTTTAATTTACTTCTTACCCCCAAAATAATGTTAATAAATCTGTGGGTAAGCATAGGCCATATCTGTACGGCAGTTTTCTGTTTTTTCCTCTCGATATTAGACTCTTGGGATTTTAATGACTCAGTATCTTCTAAATTTGCACAAGCTTATCAGTGAAAATCGGATCCTCTCTTTACCTGCCCTAGGTGTCAACATATTGGATTGCCATATTGACTGCATCGAAAGTTACATGCTATTCCCTTGTATATGTTTAAACACTGCCTCTTCCTTACTAGTCACCCGACGAAGGACACTTAGGTGCTCCCCTGTGTTTTGGCTGTCGTGAGTAATGCTTCAGGGGTCATAACAGTACTGTATCTTTATCGATAAGTGTTTTCGAATTTTTCAGGTGCACATCCAGAAGAGAGATTGATTATGAGGGAAAGGGGGTCAAAAATATGGTGATTAAAGGAGACTAGACTTTGGGTGGTGAGCACACAGATCAATATACATGTGATGTATTACAGAATCGCATACCTGATACATGGGTGTATATACACACATATATAACACACATGTAAAATGTTCTCATCCAGTTACCCCAATACATTTAATTATAATAACAATAAAATTTTTTCAAGTTATAAATTCCAGGACTACAAACATTTACTTAATATAGAATAAAATGAATATTAATGTCAATGTCTCTATAGTTTCCAAGTGAGGATAGTATCACATTATGCTTTTAAAGTCTGTAGTTAAGTATGAAGTATGATATATTTGGAAGAATGACACTACTTTGTAATAGGAAAAAAATAAAGTCGACTTTGCTGTTAAGCCTGTAAAAGTGAATTCTGTATTTGGGAATGAGTCATATTCAAAATACTGAACAGCACATTCCACCCCATGCTTATGCTGTCGGTCATGTCAGGGAGAAGTTAGGTGACAAGTCTGACTTTTGAGTTAGGAAACAGAAGTTTTAGAAACTCGTATAACTTTTCCAGAACACACAGTAACGAACGACAGCTGTGCAGACCAGACCCCCTGACAATCGTTACACGTGCGCATCTAATGTGCTGTGTCCTGTCATTACTGAGGGAGATGTGTGTATACACACATGTGAGCACACACGTGCGTGCATGTGTTCACATGTGTGTGCACACACATATACATTTATATTAAAAAAGAATTCTGGTGAATGGAGTTAAACAGACAATGGGTTTTAGATACTGCACTGGGGGAAGAGACTGAACTCAGCATCACTGAAGGAAAAGACAGGTTTTGTGAGGGATGGATTTCGGCTGTCACAACAGTTCCCGGCTGTACCTCAGCTCGGGTTGTAGGGCGGATGGTTGAGACAGAAGCTTGTGAGCAAATCATTCGTATGAACTCCTAAGGAGGGATCTAAAAATGTATAACTGATGAAATTTATAATCCAAAACAATAATCATAAATTCAGAGATCAGCTATATATATGACAGGAAATGAGTACTACAAGGGGAACACTTTATTTATTTATTTATTTACTTACTTACTTACTTAAAGATTTTATTTATTTATCTTTAGAGGGGAAGGGAAGGAAAAAGGGAGAGAAATATCAATGTATGGTTGCCTCTCGTGCACCCCCCGCTGGGAACTGGCCTGCAACCCAGGCTTGTGCCCTGACTGTGAATTGAACCGTGATCCTCTGGTTCGCAGGCCCGTGCTCAATCCACTGAGCTACCCGAGCCAGGGCTATTATTTTAAAAATAAAATGTGTTTCAAGCAGGGGGACATAATTTGGAAGTTTCAGGAAGGAGAGAAAATTTGGTCAAGTTTAAATATTTTGATTAACATGACAATATTTTTATGAATAAGTAAAAACAGTGTTATTTATAGATGTAATATGCCCTTGTACTTGAGTGGTATAATGTATCTATTTCCATCACAACTTGAAGGACTAGCCATTCATAACCATGCCTGAGTCTCTGTTTCTTTAATCATTTAAGGAATTTTTTCCCCAGAGAGCCATTTCTACCAATTCTTATTATAATGATCCTATTTTAATAAAATGTTCTAAGAACTTAAAATGTTAAACTACATTGAACTAATAGGATTTTTAAAACACTGTGCTCTTGATACAATCACAGACCTCCAATGAGCAGTGGGTGCTGTTGAGTTGGTTTGGTCTTTGTCCATAAACTGGACTGACACCTAAATCCTTCCTATTTCTTATGGCATATATACATATGAAAGACTCTCATTTGCAATTTGATGAGGAAAAACCCCACACTGAATTTTGAAGAAACATACAAGCGTCAGTCGATGCATAGTCCTAGCTTCCATCACACTCCCCCGCCCCTGCCATTTCCTTTGTCCGGCCCTCCCATGGCATCAGACCCCATGGAGGAGAGGGCTCTCATCCATCTCTGAACCCTCCTCACATTATCAAACTGCTCAGTGACCTTTGCAGCCTGGTACTTTCTGACAATGTCATCTTCAGCGTCATCTTCTTTCTGTCACTCTTCTGCTCTACATACAGTGCCGACTGGCACAGACTGGTACCCGACTAGGTGGACGGAATGCAGTTTGTTGTGAAGCTTTGAAAGGTATCCTATTGATTTTGAAGTTATGCTAAATTTTGGGTAACATTTCAGCAGTACGTTTGCAAAACTTCAGTCTACAACTCGGGGAAAGATCTAAGGCTTTCTGATGGCATTAAATTATAGAAAAATTCTTTCCAAGAATCCAACTTAAGAGAGCGTGTAAATGTATTATGAACAGATTTCCTAAATCTGCAGCTGGAAAATATTTCCACGAGGGGATGGATGCAGTGGGATGAAGGAGAACCTCCCCACAGTGGGAACGGGGGAGGGATTATAGAAAACAAGGCAGCTTCTGGGCAGAGGTGGGAAATGTCACTTACGTGTGACAACAGCTTTGTCTTACAGTCTATTTGATGTGGCCTTAGTATAGTCCCTCCAGGCCCCTCCAGGTGGCTGTTTACAAGGAGATCATTTGATCATTTTTTTCTTTATCATTTAACTTTCAAACTGTCTTGTCATTGAGTTTGGTGACTCTGTTTGTTTGCTTTAGTGATTGGGCTGGACTGGTTCAGTGCCATCTCTAATGTCCCCACTCCGATCACATCCCCAGGGACACTCCTGGGATCAAAGCATTTAGGGGTGGGCTGTTGATTGTGTGAAGTCCCCTGAACCAGTAAGGGTCTGCCTTTGACCTTCCATCTATGTGTGGCCTGGAGACATTTTCATTCAGGGAGCAGGGCATGTGCCGCTGATTCCGGCAGGGAGGGGACAGCCGGGGGTCTGGCCTGGGAGGACACAGCCCTGAGAACGTGCGATCTTGGCGACCCTCAGGGTGACAATGGCTTCAGCCACACTCTCTGACTCCCTATGATCTCCAGAGGGGTCTGCGGCCACTGGCACCACACGCCGGGGTCATCCTCCACGGATGTCAGCTGGCTGCCCTGATCCAGCAAGGCCTGGCTGTGCGCCTTCTGCAGTTGGGCCAGAGTTCCGCCGCTGTCACAGCTGGAAGCTAGGTCCTCCCGCCCTCCAGTGTCTGCTCTCCCCTCAGCTTCACTTCGCCCGCTTCTGGGGCTCGTGTACAAGTGCTGGTTGTGTGCATTCGGCCAGTCGATTTTCGGTTTAGTAAGTCGTCTGTGAAATCTATGTCCCTTACGGTTTGTCCTTTTTGAAGTCTCTGCTCAGAAATTGTTTCCCCACTTTTATTTTTTGTTCTGGCTTCTTAAACATCCTCCCTGGGTCACGGGTGAGGGTCAAGTGGTCTTAGCCAGTTGGCTTTCCCTCTGACATTGGATGTGAGGGCTGGGGTTGCTCTCATAGGTCCCAGTCCACAGTTGGCTTGGGGTCTGAGTAGTTTTCAGCATGTTTTAATTAAACAGAAACTTTCAAACAACTGAATTGATGTGGAAGACAGCCTCGAAATAATCACTAGCATTCAAATCAAAGGTTTTAAAATGGCAGGGAAACGACATGAAAATTCTAAAATGAAATCCAAGGTAGAAAAAAATAGCATTCTTAATATTAAAAAAATAAAAGATGATATAAGCAAGAATATAAGGCATAATAGCAAAAAAAAAACATTGACCTAAACAATATTGGAAAATAGCCCAAAGTGAATTTTATGTTCATGATTTTTAATAAATATTAATATATTTATGACTAATTTTCAAATATGTATTTCTAATGTGAGTCGAAAGAAATTGTTTTTCTAATAGAAGAAAAATTAAAATGGCCTCAGATATTTCTCTTTTGACAAGTAATATTAAGAGGCATTGAGAGAGCACCCACAGAAATTAACATGAAATTTGAGATAGAAAATATCAAACCAATTTATTTTCATGTTGTAACATATATAGGGGTACATTTTTAGGTCTACAAAACCTCAAAGGGCATACCTCCCATTTCTCAATCCTAGGGACAGAATACAAAGACACTAAACTATTCTTGATTTATAAGAGATCAATATAAATAAGTATAATATTTGGAAATATCTGTTATATAACTACTAATTTCCAACAATGGAATCTAATAAAATGAGTTTGGGTGCACAAATTAAAGCATATCTATAAGATAATATAATATGTATTGATTTCAAATTATTATGAAATAATATTCGGGTAATAGCACACACAATATATTGTTGGGTGTAAAGTGCACTTGGGAACTGTACTGTGTTTAATCTCAATTCAATAGTAAAACATACAGATGTATAGATTTGTTCTTTCTCAGATGTAGGTGTTGCCTTTATTTTTCATATTGCCCCTTATATAGAAACACTACTTTTGTTCTGCATAAAAATAAAATAAATATCCACTTAAAAGGGAATATGCAAAGAGATGAATCTTTGCATCTTTGAACTATATTCTGTTACATACATTAGCTTTGAGAAAATCTTCCAAAAAGAATCTAAACAAAACAAGCTATTTAATTTTATTTTCAAATATTTTAAGTGCTTTATAAGATGAAGATGTTTTCAGATTTACATATTTTAATTTCCTGGGTATTGCAATCTGTCAACTTACTCTCCAACTTATACAGATGCCCATACATTACATTGTGTTGCTCTAAATTTTATTTTCCCCAATTTGTATTGAATCACAAATCAAAAAGTTTGCTGCCTAGTTCTGATTAATTTAAGAATCAATAGAAGCTGTTTCCTGTTTCATATTTGACAATAATTTAGCATACCATAAAGTAACATGACATTAAACAACATTCCTGAACAGAATTCAGGCCCATTAACAAGCTCCATTAGAGAAGCGTACCCACCTGCAAATCAACCGTTTTGTGTCAGTTTCTGTAATTACTGTTCAGGCATAATGGGTGTGATTCCATACTTTTCATCACAGTGCTCGAGTTGTTTGACATGGTAAGGCATAATGCTGGAAAAAGTAGGGCGTAACTCACTTCCAGATTATTCATATCCAAGTCTGTTGCTCTAAGAACAGTCCTTTCTAAAATGCATGACTGGTATTCTAATTGCATAAGTATTTTTCATTGGCTTAATAACCTATTGACAGGTAGTTCAAGGTAAATTTGTAAAAATGCATAACAATATTAACAAAGGTTCATTTTCAATGTTTTACCCCATTAAGGAAAGCAGATTTGGGCTGGTGTTGTTGATTATGAGAATACTTTTTATTCCACCAGGTAAGAGTCATGTGTAGATGACAGAGGATGATGTGCCCACGTGCAAAGGTGCGTGTTCTCCAAAAATCAATGTAATACTGAAATTAACAGAAACCATTGAGGACTGTTGACATCACAGAAAACAATTATCTACTGCAAACTCATTTATAAAATAAGATTCTTCAGTGGGTACAAACTGCTCTACGTAAACCACTTCTTCCAATAATTTGACAGTGTTTTTCTTATTGTTGAAGCAATTATACCAATCAGAAGTATGACTACTAATGAAATTGTGAAGAGTTTGATTTTTAAATGTAAAAATAATAGTTAATAATTCACATAACTTTAAGGATTCTTTAAACTTTAAACTTGAAATTTTAGACCAATTTCAATTGTATTAAAAAACTTGCATTATATTTCTAGCTTTTGTCAAAAAGTATTCAAAGTGTCACACATTGAAAAAATAAAACAATTTCTCAACTTAAGATTCAGATGTATCCCATTCCCCTTTCATATTTTCTTATTTAAGTAGCTATATAATCACATCCTTCCCAAAATAATTATAAATAAATTTGTTCCAGTATTATTTTAAAATACTTAGAGCTCCTGTCAGCAACTGACTGTTTAAAATAGAATTAATAATACTATGCTAAGTAGTCTATTTCATAAAACATAAGTTGCCATTAACTGAAGAAGCATAATTTTGTGTGCAAAGCAAGAACAAAAATATGACTCCAATTAAAATACGATATCAATCAGGGTCCTTGGAGAAGACAGAAACCCCTGAAGTTACTGGAACAGAGAGAATTTAGATGTCATAAATGTATTAAATAAGTATAATTTAAATTATCTTTGAATATCACATGTGCCAAGAATCAAGGGGGAGATGTGGGCATTATTAAAATGTAGAAACTCTGACAAGGATGTGCAGGAGTGGGACTCGCATTTCCGAAGGTTTCTCTCACATAAGGTTTTCCATTGGAGGGAAGTTGCCTGTGACCCCAAGACCGTAAGGAAGACCTCCCCCCATGGTGGATGCGGATGCTGGCAGATTGCATCATGGGAAGGGGAAGCACCTCCGTACACAGACTGCTTTGTCTATTTCAATGTCGACTAATCCCTACCTCCTCCATGGTGGAAGCGGCCCCTTGGAATCCGCAGTGGCTGTCCCCAGGATATTTTGTCATACTGGGGGGTCATTGTTGGTCTCAGCTGTTGATAGGAACCCAGCATGAGCCAGGTAATCCTTGTGTAGGGAAAGTGTTGCTGTTGGTCCCATGCGTGGCCTTCACCCTCACCCCAGGGCCCCTCTGTGCCTGGACTCTGAGCCCAGGTGAAGGGGCCGGTAACGGAGATGGCCCATCTACAGAACATGTTACGCTCCTGGCCGTGGAGAGCCTGCCCTGGGATGGCTGCCCTTGGCTGCGATTCGTATGGATGTGGGCGCTGCGCTCTCTGCCCATGCTGGTGCAGCTGCCCATGTCACTCTACCCCAGCTCTTAGTCATCAGTGAATCAGTCTGATTTTCCCAACCGCAGACCACTGAGCCTAAAAGCTAACAACCTCACAACAATCTGGACAGGTCATTCCTTCTGGCCACTTCTACATTGCGAAGAAACTGGACACCCAGCGTGCTCTGACCTGAAGACTGGGCACTGAGCTTGCCATTCTCTCTCAGTGCCACTGCCGAGTCGTGAGTCCTGGGTCATGCAACAAAGGTCCAGCCATGCTGTTTTTTGGTTAATACTGTATATTTTGATCACCACCTCTGAACTAGACTCAGATGTTTCTGTTTGTTTTTCTTCCTACCTACATTGACTGTTTGTAAAGAAGGGCCCATGGGGCTCCGGATGAGGACATAGCAGAGACAGGGCAGCAAGAGAGTTTGAACAACTAGGTCATGTAACTGGCTTGTGCCCTGGACATTCTAGAGCCCAATTTATACCAAACCCATTGATGATATCATGCCCTCCACGCCTACCCAATAGTATCATTTTGTAGGTCAGAGAAACACAGGCTGTGATGTAAGCTCTGGTATCTACTAATGTTTTTGAAAGAAGATACTGGTCTTCAGAAGAGAGCATAGGTGTGCCCTCTCAAGTTCTAGTGAAGTATATGGGGTTCTTCTATGACACTCTGTTAACAAATACTAGTATGACATATCTGTAAAGCTTTAATATAAAACCGATACAGGACAGATTCAGAGCCGAGAGATGTAATTTAATAACTGGCCACCTATCATCTCATCCGATCCAGGACCACCCCGCTGTCAGACGGGATACACGTGAGGCGAAATGAAAGATTTTTATTTACTAATTGGCTTGCTCATTTATTTAATAATTGATTTTAACATGTTTATGAGTATAATTAACATGAAATAAGTTGCATATATTTCAAGTTCACAGGTGCAAACGTTTTGAAATGTTTATGTACCTGCAAAATCATTGCAAACTAACAACAATGAGCATACCCTGCCCTCCAAAGCATCCCACCCCCTAGAACCAAACCTCCGATCACCAGGGCACCACCAGTGGGCCCCCTTCTGTCCGATACAATGCATTATATCCCCCAGAATTTTATAAACACAACGATAAAAATATAAAAAAAGAAAAAATGGCATCATGCAGTGGAATCTATTTGACTGGCTTCTTTCCCCAACCACACTTACTTCTGTTCATGTTTCAACCTCATAAATATCAATACTTCATTCTTTTTGTTGCTCAGTAGTATCGAATGTGTGGGTGCAACAGAATGTACCTGTTACCACTCAGACTCTGATGGACTTCTGAGTGGCATCCCAGTTGCCTACCTCACGAATTGCTTTTATGCCCCTGAAAAAATAGCTCGGCGTGAAATCCCTAAATGTTATACATTATTTTCATCCAAGCAAAATGTTTGAACTTGGCTTTGAACTTCCTCTTTGATCTATGAGTTATTTTAAAAGTGTGTAATTTAATCTCCGTGTATTTGGAGCCTTTCTAGTTATCTTACAGTTACTAATTTTTAGTTAAATCCAATTATGCTCTGACAACAGAACTCGCGTGATTTCTTTTCTTTTAAATCTCCCTTTTTTCATGTGGCCGAAAACCTGTTTTATCTCAGTAGGCACTGCCGCCCTGCTTGAAAAAAAAAACGAGTGTTCTCTGCCGCTGGTTGGCTCCTTCGACCACTCCTTACGTCAGTTTGGCCAATAGCGTGGTCAGGTCAGGTGTACTTCCACGTGGTTGGCCCAGCGGCTCTACCAGTTGTTGAGCGTAGCACACTGTAATTACAGATTTGCCTGTTTCTCCTTTCATTCCTACCAGTGTTCGTTTTACACACTGCCAGTCTCTGTTGGATGCACACACACTGTGCCGGCTGTGTCTTCTTTGAGCATTGCTGGCTTTCTCATTATACAAAACCTGCCTTTCTCCCTAATGGTGCTGCGGGCTCCAAGGTCTGTTTCGTCAGACGTTAAGGTAGACACACCCGCTTTCTTGTGGTCGGGGTCCGCGCTACACCTTTCTACCTCCATTTACTTTTAGTCACTTACCATCTTTGAAGCACGTTTCTAACGGCGCATTAAAATTTACGACCTTGCTAGTGATTTTATACTTCCCAATGTGTTCTGTGTTTCTATTTTTTCTTCCGTTTACTTATTCTGGTCAATTGAGCTCCACTTTGTGTTTGTGGTGAAAAGAAAACGTCCCCTGTGTCTCTTGCTTTTCTGTATACCTTGTGATCAAAGCTTTGACAGCCGTCCTTCCTTGCCATCCTTTCCATCATGTCTGCAGAGCAAATTGTACTGGAAGGTGGGTGCGAGTGTCCTTCTCAGTGGGCACATTATTTGGGACTGACCCAGGGCCACAGTGACTGCTCTCTGAAAGCCAGTGCTGCCTTTCATCCGAGGCCAGCTATCCCAGGGGGCTGCTCCCAGCCCCTCACTGAGGGTCATTTGTCAACAGACTGAAGGAGACCTGTTCTTGGAAGGTGGGTCTTTCCTCTAGTGGGTGACTGTGGCTCACAGCCTTAGACTGCACTGGGACACATGATGTTCCCGTGCGAAATCCCTCCCTCCCCTCTGGTGACCGTAGGGCAGCCATCAACCCAAATAAAAGCCTTGCATACTTCATTCACCTTGACATCTGGTTAAGCAGCCAGTCAATAAGCACTTCCCTTCCCTCTCTCTCTCACTGCTCCCTCGGGCTGTTCTCTTTGTTCCCGATAATTTTAAGTTAATGAGTAGCACCCTTCATGCCAACATTTGTTCTGTGATATCAATATCCTTAGTGATGATCTTACAGTGGCCAACCTCCCAGAGCCTCGTATTCTCTTCTAGTTATCTCTCTAATTTCTCTTCTAGACTCTTTTCTGATTATAGCATACTTCAACCACTAATTCTCATGGTCAGAACTATTTGTTACCTATAATTGTAATGTCTCCATGCTTCCATTTCAGCCATCTTACTCTCCTTCTAACGTGGTATCATCTGTTATGTCTTTGGACCATACCGAGCCCACTTTCCATGGGTTTACGTCTCAGTTTTACTGGCTGCATGCATTTGATATCTTTACCTCCCAAAAGAAGTCCTCTGATTCTTTATTTTATTTGCCCCCTTGCAGAGAACTTCAAATCTTTGCTTGGTTAACTATACCTGGGATTAAACAACTTTCAGCCTATGTTGTTTCGTGCTTGTGCAGTTGAACTTGGTTGGTAAAAAGGATAACTGTGTTGACTGATTTCCCATTAATTGTCATGAGTTTGAAATATGCCTTGAAGGGGCAACTTAAATGACCACATTTAAGGAAATCTAGCAAAAGTAAAGCTGGTGTGCCTAACCAGAAAAAAGGGGGTGCGAGGAAAACTGACAAATATTTTAGGGGGCAGCAATTCTCACCCTCGAGTACAGCCTCGGGAGGTGCCACGAGTGCATCTGGACCCAGGGTTGGGTTCTCGGGAGGTGCTGGCATGGACTTCATTAAAGAAGGGAAGGGGGTTCGAACCCTGAACATCCTCCAGTAATGGATTAGACCTAATCAGAAAAATGAAAGACCAAGTATAGGACTTGTAAGGGAGATGGGAACTGAGCTCACATATGACCCAGAGTTAAATTCCCCTTTAGAACTCACTGTAAAATGTTCACTATGGACTCCTTCTCAGCTGAAAGACATCCCCCAGATGTCGATGGTCATTGCTCTATGGACAGGTTTCGTGTCTGGACGCTGGTAGCAAAGCCACGATTGGATCATAGTCTTTAGGTGAAGACTTAATCATTCATTCATGCATTCATTCGTTCCCCATGTAGACACTGAACCTTTATCACATGAGTGGTACTCCCTTACCCCTTTGAATATGAAAGGTAAGGAGAGATTTCTACCCTACTCCTAAAGGGAAGAGAAGCTCACAAGCATAAATTCTGTTTCTTATTTAAAACTTCATGACAACACACCATCTCCTCCTTTGCTAAAAGCCAATTTTGCACAAGAGCAACACAGAAATGGGTCTTGATACACACGCCATGTATTAACCTCTAAACCACACCTTTAGCAAAAACAAAGCCCCTTTATTTGGGGGCACACATTGCCAAAAATCTTAGAGACTCTTATAAGATTTATGACAGTTTTCCCAGCATCCTTCTTGCCGGCATCCACTTGAGTGTGTGAACTTTGGGAAAGAGTTGCTGGTGTGGACGTGAATATGACTTCAAAGAGTAAAAGGCAAGGAAGCCACGCGCCACCCTTTCTTGTCCATCAATATACAATAAGTACATATTGAACCCTGGCTCGCAGCTTCCAGGTACCTGCAGGTGCACTTGAAGTTCAAGTGAAACAAAAAGGCCTGCCTGGCAAATATGTGAGTAAGTTGTGAAGCACTGGTTGACACGGTGGCAAAAAAAAAAAAACTGGAACAAAGGCCCCACTGGGATATCTTTATTACACGGAAAAAGATAGGTGAACGGCTTCACCGAGGTCAGGCTTAATCACATCACACCTGGGAAAGTCAGCATAGGATTTTCAAGGAGATGATTAATACAGATATTCTAAAAATAATTAAAACATTATATTAACGTGGGCTCAGCAGAAAGAAATACTTGTGAAATAGAGCTAGACACCCTGAAATGTAGTTCGGATTCTGTAATAAGGTCACATCACACACATCATTTAAACTCTCTGGTCCAAATATAAGTATCTAAAAATAGAAGTGATTTCATTTTCTTTGACTGCATTTCAGTATTATTCTGCCATTCACCCAATAACTGTGTGAGGAGGGAAGAAAGAAGAGCAGGCTTCTCTGTTCCAAAATTGTAATAAATGGTCCCACTGGCAGAGCCTGGTATTGAGTCCTAAAACGATTAGGACGCTTAGAATAAATTGTTTGACTGGCTAATCATTCGATGTTATAGCAATCATTTATAAAACTAAAATATTATCATTAATCATCATAATAGGTGAGTACTATTTCTCCCCATTTTTCAGACATGAAAACCAAAGCTAGGGAACACAATAATGTATTAATGATGGCATTGGTGATAAAATACTGATCTGTTTGCTCTAAAGCCATGGATTTAAATATTATGATATCTGATAAATTCTGAAATAAAATTTTAAGACGATACAAATCTTAAGTGTGTTAGAAGAAAAGGAATCCTTTCAACTTGTGCAGCTGACCATTAAAATGTATCAAAGTTGTTTTAAATGGGTAGCATTGACCAACAAATTGGGAAGATAGTTTTAAAAATAGCATAGCTCTTAGTTTAACATTAGAATAATCCAGGCAGCCTTGAGGAGACAGTTATGCCTCGTAAGCCTAACTTAACAAAATATGCTACCACCATGGTTTTGCTGCCGTTGAACTTAGCGTGTGAGAACACTGTGCTGTCTCGCTTCCTGGTGTTGGAAACTCCATGGAGACGTCACCATGTCACATTATCTCCCTTGTCATGGTCTTGCACAACTTTTGCAACATAGTTGTTTAAATATTCACATAAATTATTCAGTTAACTGATACCATGCTTGAAGGAAAATAATTGTATTTTGGTTTACCTCTTATTTGGTTGTAACTTTAAGGATGTATTATTTCTTTAAGAAGTAGTTCATTGAGATGGAATCATACATAACTATACTGTAGATCATTTGTACCATCATGACACTAAATTTGTCCATGTTTGATAAAAAATTATTTTGAATTTTCTCATCAAATATATTTTACAACATTGGAACTAGTGCTTTAATAAGTTGATTAAAGTGGGATTATACACACAATCACAGTTCGATTCCCAGTCAGGGCACATGCCTGGGTTGCAGGCCAGTTCCCAGCAGGGGATGCATGAGAGGCAACCATACATTGATATTTCTCTCCTTCTCTTCTTCCCTTCCCTTCTAAAGATAAATAAATAAAAAATCTTTTTAAAAAGTGGGATTATAATGCTATGACATCATATATGAAAATTTAATTTTGAGATTTTTTCCATTAAATTCAGTTAAGAGAAAAACTAGAAAATGACTTTCTATAACCCTAAACCTTACTTCTGTGATTCAACTAAATTAAATCATAGGAAATTGGGAGTTTTAAGCCCAAATGCATCACTATCACAAAATAAATTTTGGAGGACGGACAAAAGATGCTATGAATTTACATTAAATAGTAATTCAGCTTCCATTGTGTACTAATATAAAAGTATGACTATGGTTACATTGCCCTTTGAACTTGGCATTGCTATATTGTCAACACCAAGTTTCCTTTTACATGTAGCTGTGGGCTGAATAACAATAAGTCAATGCTGAAGTTCAATTGTACATTACACCCTCTCCAGGGTGGGCATCACACCATGCAAAACACAGAAATCAAGTGTGCCCAGGTGAGCTAGAAAGCTCACCATTTTTTATGAAGCATATAAGATATAAGCAATAGCCTTGGAATTCTTTAAAATCAGTAGTTAAAATCTGAGAATAAAAGATGTAATTATTTTCACTACATAATTTCACTAACTAAAATGTATTTTTCTAATGCACTTTTTCTACTATAATGTCCTTCTTGCCTTCTTTCTAAATATTGTGCTACATTTCAAAATGAAATAATAGTGGTATTTTACTCATTAAAAACACTTGCCCTGGCTGGTGTAGTCAGTGGATTGAGCACAGGCCTGCGAACCAGAGGATCGCAGTTCGGTTCCCAGTCAGGGCACATGCCTGGGTTGCAGGCCAGTTCCTTGCAGGCCAACTCCCAGCAGGGGACACACCAAAGGCAACCATACATTGATGTTTCTCTCCCTCTCTCCTTTCCCCTCTAAAGATAAATAAATAAAATCTTAAAAAAAAAAAACTAACAAATGTTTATTACCATTATTGAATGAAAGCAACCAGGCTCCAGAATCCTTGGAGAAATGGCAGATTCTAGGTACAGAGCAGCAAATATGCACAATTAACTTGAAACATTGGGTAATGGCAGAATGTAAGAAAGTCCTCAAAAGAATAAAAAGTCAAATCAAAACCAATGACAGACTGTGTTTAAGGGATACAAGACCCAACTGAAGGGGCTTCCAATGACCAAAGTTGGAACAGTTTGAGAAACGATGTGGAGTATGGTAGTTTTGGATAATAACTGAAAGTAGGACCCACATATCCGTGAGTTTAGCTGACATAAACGGGGGATTAAACAAAGAAAGGAGGGAGGGGGTAAATCTGAGCAGAAGGATCCCTGATAATTTATGTAGACATTCCACCCTCAAAATGGAGCCTACCTCAGGGATCCCGCTCCTGAAGCATGAGCTGCACGTGGTGACGTCCTTGGAAGGGGCTCCCTGTGGAAGGCGGAGGATACAGAGCCACTGGCCACAGAGGGCCCTGGGGAAGCTCGAGATGGGACGAGGGCCGCAGCTGCGGTGGTAGTTCACGTGCACAGCATGTACTTCTGAGACGACGTGATACAAAGGACGGCCCCAGGGGTGCTTCTCGCCAACCCCTGTATCTGCCACCTAATTATGAAAAGCCTCTGGAAAAGTCCCACCGACGGATGTCCTACCCAATGCTCCACACATTCTCTTAAAAACTGTCAAGTTCATCCAAAACAAGGACAATCTGTAAAACCGTTAAAGCAAGAGGGACCTAAGGAGACATGGCCACTACATGTGATGGGGTGCCCTGGAGGATGCTGGGCAGGAAAAGGTCACTAGGTAAAAAACAAGAAATCTGAATAGACCCAAGATGATGATAATATATCACTACAGGTTTATCAATCACGGCAAATGCACGACACTGCTGTGACACATTAATAACAAGGGAATTGGGAATGAGGTATAGGGGAACTCTCCACTCTCTTCACAATTTTTCTTTAAAACAACATTCTTTAAAAATTGATTTAAAAAGCCTCGTCATCCAGAAAGAGTTTTATTCAAGATATGTAATATTATTCTAAAATGTATACGTAGTGTCTAAGTAACTAGAAGAGCTAAAACAACTTTGGAGGAAAAATATTAGGTTGGAGGAGCCAGCGTACCTGATTTCATGCCTCTTTATGTAGCAAAAGCAGTTGAGAGAATTTCCAGAGGGGTAGACACACAGATCAATGCAGCAGAATGGAGAACTGAGAGACAGAACCACAAAAATATGCCCAATTGATTTTTTACAAAGTTGCGAAAGCAATTTAGTGGAGGAAAAAATAGCCTTTTTAACAAATGGTATTGGAAAGTTGAATATCCATAGCCAAACTAATAAACTTCAATGTGAGTCTTACATCTTACAAAAAAAATGAACACAAATGGGTTGCGGATTTAAAGATAAAATCATGAAAGCTTTAGAAAAAAAACAGGAGGTGATCTTGGAATGTAGGGCTGTGCAAGGAGTTCTGAGACTTGACACTGAAAGTGTGATTCCTGAAAGAAACCACTGATATATTGGACATCATTAAATTTTTTCAAATTGCTCAGCAAAGGCCTTTGTAAGAAGATGAAAATACAAGCTACAGAACAGGAGAAAACAACTGAATCCACAAAGCCAACAACTGAGTAGTAGCTAGAAAATACAAGGAACTCTCAAAATTCAACAGCAAAAAAGCAAGCAGTCAAACTAGCAAATGAGCAAGAGATTCGAGACATTCCACCCAAGAGCACCTAGCGATAGTGAGTGAACGCATGAGAAGAAGGTCAGCATCATTAGCCACGCTGCCTCTTTCTTCTCTACGTCAGCTTCATGTGAAAGAAGATAAAGATCCCCGTTAGTGAAAGTGGACATAGAGATTTCTAGAACGATCCTTGAACGTTCCTGTCAAATGCTCAGGAAGCAGAAAATTTTTAAGGTGCTTAATAACGTTAGCCATATTTTAATGTATTAAATTACAAATTCAGGACAAGCTACATAGCAAGATCATGTATGAATTAATATCAATATTCCGATGAGGGAGAAACCCAGAAAATAAATATGTTCCTTAAGGAGCTCATTGAATCTGCTTTCCTAATGTGGTACAAATTGGGTACTGTCAAGCTTTACTCAATAAGTTTAAAAACATAAACAATCATAGATGGCTCTTCCAAAGTCCGGGGTCTAACGGAGGAAAGAAACAAAGCTGTAGGTGTAATTACTTTGATGTCTTAGTTTCATGTTAGTGTATCTTGACTCTTCTATGCACGCTTTCCGTAAACTTTCCCTAGATCTGGAAAAGCAATGATACTTTTCTGAAGAGGCTGAATAATTTGTTTATTTCTAGGGAATTCACTCTCAAAATATAGCTTCATGAAGTAGTTACTCATTTTTAAACAAGATTTTTAAAGAGACACACTAGTTAACACATGTGCTAAATTGATAATAGAGTGGACAATGTTGGTATGTCTGCCAGAGCCTATCTCCATACTTATAACTGAGGCCCCTCGACGCCTGTATGTGGCACCACAACCGTTGATTACCTGTGGGTCAGTAACCCACTGTGGGACGTTGTCCCTGCCTATCTAGGCTGTGGGTCTAGAGTGGATGTAAAAATGGTTGTTTATCATGGAATTTATACATGGTTGTACCACGATGATGAGCATATCGCATTGACTACTGACAGCTTTTGCTTTGTTCAAGATTGTTACAAATGTATACTAAAAACCAGGACCCCAGTTGTACCTGCTGGAAGAACCCATAAGTGAACTTGTATTGAAGGATGTTTAGATGACTTTTAAACACAACTTTAACAGTTGTGTTTCTTCAGAAAGAATCACAAGGAGATGCCAACACTCTCATTTTCATGTTTCCTAATTGACATAGCCATGATCTTGAACTGCATTTGTATACTGTGCATGAGATAGAGTTTGAAGGTATAGAAGGGAGAAAGAAAAGAGACAACGGATGGAGGGCATAGCGGAAATAAAAGGTTTCCAAACTGATCTCATTAAAAAGGAAACTAAAGCTGTGAGAATCTTGGGAAAGGTTCATGAAGTTAGTCGATAGCTTGACCTTCTCCTCTCTGGTGCTGACGGGAAGTTGGGTTTAGGGGGAGCGCCATGTCAAAAAGACACGTCTAAACAACAAGGCCGGAGACTGAGTGTGGAGGAGACCTAGGGAAAGTCACACAGCCTGGACATTTATCTGGGTGAGCAGGTGTGAAGCGTGCTGCAGGGAGCGGTGCCCCCGAGCGGGGAAGTGTCCGGGCTCGGAGCACGGGCAATGGCACGGTCCTTCCCTTCAGGCTTGCTTATTGGTCTGTTGTGGTTTCCTGAACATTTTAAATTAAAATGTTGAGGAAAAAGAAAGTTCCTATGTTTAAAACCGTACCTTGCAAACCTAAAAAGGACTCTAGAGAACAATTGTAAGGGCTTATGAAGATATTTTTAAAAATGAGTTTTATTTTTATTGTGCATTTCACTTTTCTCTTTGCTCTGCTCTGGTTAAGAGAAAATTAATTTAGAAGATACAAGTAAGTGTCCCCCAAAGTCTTCCAAATTGTTTTCATTGTGCTTTATGCAAATTAACTCTGGTAAGCTCAGCTGTGGTGGAGATTTAGCGGTGTGTGAAGGTAAATGAGGGCTGGAAACAAGCATTTATTTTTTCTCTCTGGGAAGGAGTAGTAAATCATTTGTTTTCAGAATATCTTCTCTGGCTGGTGTGACTCAGTGGATTGAGCTCTCGCCTGGGGACCAAAGGGCCTCTGGTTCGATTCCCAGTCAGGGACTTGCTTGGGTTGCATTTTGATCCCCTACATTGAAACAAATGAAAAGAAATTTGCTATAAATTTTTTTAACTCCAAAGCAACATGAACTCAATAAATTAAGACACAAAAATATATTATTCAGACTGCAAGAAAATTTACAAACCTAGAGAAATAAAGCAAGTTAAAAAATAACCTTATTACATTAAAAATTTTTTTGAAAGGAAACTTCAGCAAGAGAGGAAAGGCTTAAGTTAGTCACAGAAAATGCAGAGGAATAAGATAAAGTGGGTGAAGCAGCGAGGGAGACGGTATCATGCCTAATACAGACAAAAATTGTTTGAGATAGGTTAAAATATCCCACTCATAATTGAAAGAACACGTTAGCAAACCAGACAGGAAATCTTCAGTCTGATAATACGCACTCACAAAGAAGGACCCGCAGCTAATGTTATATTTAAGGATGAAAGTTTGAATATTTTCTTCCTAAGATGACTAACAAGCTAAAAATATCAGGTTGCATCATTCCTATCAACACCGTCGTGAAGGAAAGAGCCAGCTAGACATAACCAAGGGGAGTTAAAAAATAAACAGCACACATAGTGTAAAACCGAAAAGGTAAACATTGTTCTTATTTGCAGCTGACATGTAAGTTTAGGTAGAAAATAGCCAACAATCTACAACAAAGCTAATATGAATGATACATGAGTTCAGCAACAGTTCAGTATGTAACATCCTTATGAAAATTTCATATTTCTATGTGGTAGCAATTGGCAATTGAAATTTACAAAGGGAGTAGCATTTACCAAAAAAAAAGTAAAATGTTAATGGATAAATCTACAAAATATGTAAAACACATGTACTCTTAAATTGTTTAAATCGAAAAAAATACATTCAAGAAGACCTAAATTAATGAAAAGGTGTACTGTGTTCGAGACTTCAAGACTTCATAGTCTTAAGACGTCAGTTATCTCCAAGTGATCAGTAGTCCTGGTGTCACTAGTATTAAAAGTGTTTTAGAGATGTTCAAGGAGGTTGTACAACTTTTACGGAAATACAAAAAACCTAAGTAACCAAAATGGTTCTCAAAATAACATCTAAATGCCTTGCACTGGTTAGCTCCAAGAGTAGAAGGATGTGACAGAAATCACTACTGTTCCTGTGCAGATAAGGCAGGTCACACTGATAAACAGGAAGTAAACAGAACACAGCAATAGGCCCGCACCAATGGGATGAATTCATTTTCAAAAGGTAGTTCCACGTTAAACGTTTATTTTCAATGACATATGCTACACCAAGTAGACTTTCATATACAAATAACTAAAACTCCATTCCTTCTTTATATTATTAAAATTATGTCAAAATGGAAGATAGAATAAAATCAAAATCTAATGTGATAAACATTCTACAAGAAAACATAGGAGAAAATTTTTGTGAACTACAATAGGCAAACATTTTATAGATCACATACAAAAAGCACAGGTCCTAAAATTTGGGTAATTGGACTTCACCAGAATTGAAACTTTATTTTCACTGTCTTTCAAAGACACTTTTCAGTCTTAAGACACCGAAAAGGAAATAAAAAGACCATCTATGAAGTGTGAGAAAATGCTCGTACCACATATCCGATAAAAGGTTTCTGTCAATAATATGCAAGGAGCTAAAAAATAATTAAAATATTTGAACAGATGCATAATCAGAGGAATTCAGACAAGAAACGAGCCAGAAGCTCTCCGTCACTGTTCCTTAGAGCACGCGTGTTAAAATCCCACTACACAGACACTAGGCTAGTTGAAACCAAACCAAAGAAGCCCACAAGACCCAATGCTTAAAAGCACCCAGACCAACTGGAACTGGCACGTCTGGTTGATGGAAAAGCAGCGGCACGGTCACTCTGCATTTTCCTGGACGTGAACCCAAGAGCAATGCAGACCATGCCCCGACAGAGGTCCGTAAGGGAATGTGTAGAGCAGCTCTATTTACAGTAGGCACAGTGAGACACAAGCCAAGTATCTTGAACAAGAGATGAGCAAATTGACAAACATGGTATTGAGGGGTATGTACTGAGTGGGCAATGGCATGGACTGCTGTTACATGGGACAAAATGGGTAAATCTCAGGAATATATGGTATGTGAAAAGGGGCATGCTGTTTGTACAAGATTCTAGAAGGGGCAAAACTGTGGCTCCGGAAAGCAGATGGGTAGCTTCTGGAGCCTGGGGCTGGGGGGGGGGGGCGGGTGTGAAGGGCAGAGGTGGATTTTTCGGAGTTGTAGAAATAATTGTATCGTGGTGGTGGTCTCCTCATATTTTTATAACTTATCAAGCTTTAACTCAAGCGAGTTCATTTTACTGTTTGTAGATTGACTCTCATTACAACGAAGTTCAAATTTCCCCATAGAAAAATGTAGAACCATGCTTTTAGAGACGTCCGGAAAATCATGATGTTCACTTTCTTGAGCTAGGAAAAACTGTTTTGAATTGCTTTCTTAATTGTCTCCACTCCTTTCTTACAAATCTCCTGTTTCCATTACACTTGTCTTACGTGTAATGTCAGCTTGGGTCTTCCCGTTTACCATAAAAGGAAAATAATCTGCTCAGCGCTGGGCTGGGTGTCAAACCCAGGCTCCTGGGTCTCCGTGTCTGCAGGCTGCAGGCGGGGCCTCCCCTCTCCTCTCCCCTGGAGGCCTCATTTGAGGTCGTTCTCGCCACAGCAGGTGTGAGCAGGCAAGGCCGACAGTGGCCTGCCTCCAAGTCCTAACAGCGGGACTTTCCGCAGAGGTAGCCTTTGAGGTCTGTGGTTGCCATGGCTACTGCCATCACCAAATTTGGGTACACCGCTGCTTGAAGACAGTCAAAGAATTGTGAAACGGAGTTGTTCGTGCTGCATAGAAACATGGATGATAGTCTTGACAGAATAGAACGTGACATTTTTCCCCACGGTGCGAATTTTCTGTGGAGAGATTCACTAGGTTTGCACACATTACAGTTTGCTTTTTAAATGGTCTTCTGTTTAACTAAGGAGAAGCGGAAAAAAGGCGGCCCCCATGACAAAGCATTGGCATTGACTGATGGAGACCCAACGTGTCCACACGGTCACCCCATTTAAGTGGCTTCCAGTGGAGCCCTCACTAGCACAGCAGTTCTGAGCGTCCACAGAGCGACTCATTGCCCTTTTCCCCAGGACCCAGCTGTACAGTGGGGCTGATCTATTTAGCAACAGTAATAATCCTATTTTGGTTTCTCGTCCTGCGGGTAAGACCCACCCGAACGAGGGAGCTCCGAAAGGGCACTCAGGTCCCGGCAGTAAAGGAGCACCAAATCCTGCCGGGAGAACAGAAGCTAGTGCCACCATCTAAAGTTTGGGATACAGAGGTGGGGGTCACGCTCAATTCCCTAGTCTGACCTCTGCAGAAACAAGACGAAGCCCAGAGAATGATGACAGAGGACGGCGCCGTGTGGAGGTAGGTGGCCTCCCCGATGCCGGAGTGGACGTAAGGCAGGATCCTGAGTACGTGTGGCCCTGCCCTTCAGGGGGCCCTCATCTAGCAGGGACTCCCACGGGCTGCTTTCAGCTCCGCGGGTGGAAACACGGGCCTGCGAACTAGAGGTGGACGCATGAGTGGCTCTACTTGCCACTCCTCCCAGGGACTTTGCGTCTTCTCCCCACCCATCCGCAGAGTTGTAGTTCTCATGCCCTGAGGAGACACTGTCTCATGGGGGGACATCCAGGACACCATTGACCTGCAAGTGGCAGCTACTGCCAGGGGCCCTGGAGTCCCCACCTCAGCAGTATGCATTGACCCTGATCAGAAGGAGAGGGAGGGACTGCGATTACACCCTTCACACAGGGGCTGCATCTGGACTGTGGTGACCCAGGTGGCTCCGCCTGGTGCTCCCCCCCCCATTGTAACTGTGACCCCAATGCATTGTGGCCCCAGGCAGAGACAAATGGGGGAAAGTTCACACAATTAACTTCTCTATTAGGGGAGGGTAAGGGACAATTACAAATAAGTAGGGCAGGAAAGAGCAGAGGAGTACCAGTTTGGTCCCCACACTCAACTTCAAAGGTGGTGACTGTGACGGGTATGTCCCGTTAACCTCCCTCTTCTAAGTGTCCCACCATGTGGGCGCTGCCCCCTGCACCTATGCAGAGAAACAGATACGTCTGGTACCAGAGGAGGGGACAATGAATGGTGACCGTGACAACTGCACCACTCACGCCTGCTCTACGCAGCATAAATTCAGCAAAGAAGAAAATAAATAAAAATAATTTCCAAAATAAAATAGACGGCCAGTTTCAGGGACTTTGCTGGGAGCTGCGTGCTGCAGACTTCTCAGCCGAGTACACTGATCAGCGATTCTAAGGTGTCGTCCTCCTGCGGTCTGAGGGACCCCTGTGACAGGCAAGGTGAGCTCCATCATACTGTGCTGGGTGGTCCAGGAGTCCGGGGAGCTGATATCCTCTCCTCTATCAAGGGGACTTTCCTTCTTCCCCACCCTCCTTCACCGGGCTCAGGACGCCCTTGGGGTCCGAAGGTTTCTGCATTACCTCCCGGCTCCTGGTCTTCTTTTCCCTCTCACATGTTCGTCACAGAAAACCCTTCCATACCTCTTACTGTGTCTGGCATCTGCATCTTGAAGGACCTGACACAGTGCAGTAATTTTGAGCATCAACTTTGTTATGATATTTTATTGTGCTATTTATGAATTATCATAGTGTTATTCCAACATGGGAGCATATTTTCAGTCTCAATTCCATGAAAGACTGCAGACTTGTTCCTCCAACTTTCCCATCACCACAGAGCCAAAAATCAAAGAGAACCCAGGCTACAAGAGTTTAAGTTCAAGACAAGAACAAACGTATTTACCAGCTAGAGCAAATGCCTGCTGAACCTATTTAAGGGTGCATTTGAATCCTTACTCAATTTAACAGAGTCCTTTTCCCTATTCAGCCAGCCCTGAGTGAAGGTGGGAGAAGGACAGATCAGCATTCTCTCAGAAGCCAACTTTCCAGGAAGTTTGCATGAGAATATTTAATATTTCCTGAAGCTTAAAAACTCTCAACAAGCAGGGGACTACTATGTTGGGGACTTCCCTTAAAATTAAAATTTAAAGAAAACATGAACAAACATATCCTTTGGGCTGCTCTAATTATGTGCTATTATTATATCTCTGCCAAAGCTTTTTAAAGAAGATACTTAATGACTCAGCAACACAAATTAATTCTCCATCAAAAAGAGGATTATGATGTGGTATTTATCAATATTTAATGCAAACATAACATTCATTTTTTTCTCTTAACTAGAGGAATACATAAAATGTCTAGACTTTTCAAAATACTATATTCTAATTATAAACATGTTTCGGTTTTTCTCTTTGGACCTCAAGTCATTTAAATACACCAGGAAAAAAAAACCCAAATCAAATTTAGGGAGATACAGTGTCAGTGATGCCCTAGATCTCTTCCCACTCTGTCCTACTATGTCCCTGTGCACCGGGTCACTACACCAGTGGAAACATCTGGCTTTTGTTCTCAGGAGGCCGGAGCACACACGTCCGTCCACATCTAGGGTCTTCCTGATGGTCTGTATGTTTATGGTTTTAAAGCCACTAAATATAATGTTGTCCTGAGACCATTTCCATAGGATCGTGACGTTCCCCTCCCCTACGCTCTCTGCTGGACAGGTAACTCCATTCCGTACACAAGGTGACCACTACTGAACGTCCAGGAAGTGCCTTCTGACCCATCGGATGTGATTAGCCTGTGTGGAAATTCAGAGCAATTGAACATGAAATTCGGGGTAGGAA
Source organism: Sturnira hondurensis (assembly GCF_014824575.4). NCBI lineage: Eukaryota > Metazoa > Chordata > Mammalia > Chiroptera > Phyllostomidae > Sturnira > Sturnira hondurensis. The sequence continues at coordinate 37,757,167 of NW_028074503.1, forward strand.
ACACCAAGCAGGCCATCATCCGCTATCCTATGACATTTCTAGTTCTAATTACTTCTTTTGGAATTTGGTTCAACCATTCTAGTGTCAAATTGACAGGAGATCCGTAAGCACAATTTCCAGCAGCCCCACTTTCTGCAGCTGGCTGGTTTATATTGGACTCTTCAGCCTTGGTCAGTGTGCTGAAGTATATGCTGGGTGTTCATAAAAACGGCACATACCAGAGGCTGGAAGAAAAGACGAGACCAATTTAACAAGGATAAAGTCGGGGAGGTACATTTCGGCCTAATGATACCACACACTCCACAGCTCCTTTGAGGACTGTGTGATGCCCCTAATTACCTGGTCATTAGTGCCCTGCCAGATTTAATGAAGACTCACAGGTACGGTACCTGGAACACCTACCACCCTCCAAGGCACTAAATTACCCCCAACCCCCCCCCACCCAGGTGGGGAGCGTGGAAACCACCTGACGGTCCGTCTTCCTGCTCCGCCCAAGAGCACACGCAGCAGTGCTGTGATTTCCAGACCTGCACTCGGCGCCTCACGATCGCCAAGGGATTTCTGTGTCAACTGAATGAAGTCAACTGAGCGTAATGCAGACAATTCGTTTTCGGATATTGGCAAATTAAATGATGGCCAGAGAGAGGAATTACAGATTTAAAAAATCACTAATCAGATCATAGGGATAAAGATACTAGTTTTGCCGTATTGCCACATCTCTCACTACGGGACGAGGAAGATCCGAGAGGAGTCATCGGCGATCCGTCGTCCAGGCAGGTTACCTACAACACAGACGGGCTCTCACCCCATACGTCTTTCTTATCGCCAAATTTTACCCAGTTTTCACAATTCTGAGCCTTCTGCTGCCCATTTATAGCCACCAATACAGAGTTCTCACATAGGGCATGACTGAAATGAATTAGGAATCCTTGCCTTCTGAAGAAATAACCTGTATACCTCCATGATTATTAATTTCGAGGCAGGCCCCTTCCAGAATAAGTGTTTCCATTAGCCCCGGTTTTCTGCTCTCAAACACGGGCAGGCCTTCAGCCTCTTACTCAGCATCTCACTAATTGATCACATTTGCACACTCCACTGCAGCGATAAATATTGGTTTACATCCATTTCTAGCTGTCAAGAACTATGAAGGGTCTATGATTCTGCCTTACTGAACGCTGATAAACACGATGACAGCAGTTTTATGGGTGCTGGGAGAAGGCACAAGGCTTCTAGGCTAGAGATGAAAGACTGTTAGCCCCAGGAAAGTGGTTCACAGAGGGTCAGCGTGGCCACATCTGCTCCTGGTGCCCCAGTTACTGCCTGGGCAGGACGGGGGCTGAAATGGAATGCTGCAGTCAGGAGTGGGGGCACGGGAGCCTTGTGGGCTCCTTCAGACCTGCTCTTTGGTGGGAGGGGCCATCTCGGCCTTCAGGGGTGCTCCTCACTGCAAACAGAGTTTGGAAAATAGCCACACGGAGACCGTCACAGTCTGGCACCCGGGGCTGGCCCAGTGAGAGGTGCAGGAGCACTGTGCCTGTGCCCGTGGGGAGGGGCTCTGGACACTGGCTTCCCTGCTGGCTTGGCACCAGCCTTAGAATTACTAAGTTCGGAATTTGTTTCGCCTGCACCAGGACGTCAAGATACTGTGTGTGCTGTAGATTATAACCGTATTAATTGTCCAGAAGCTTTTAAATGGTTTTGTCACTTTCAATAGCCTTTACTACTACACAATTTGAGTGCTAATTGAGTGTGTGTGTGTGTGTGTGTGTAAAATCCTAGAGTACAAAACTATCTTGTCTATTGAACTGCAACATCCATGAAGCCATACAAATTCAAGCCCTTGTAAATGTCATGAATTCAGAGAACAGTTTAGGCGATATTAGGTTTATTAAGGAAAAGAACATCCTTTGGGAAACATCACATGTATATAATAAGTATTTACTATTTAACAGAATTACATGGTAATAAGAATTACATGTTAAGCTTTAATATTTTAAAATTTCAAAATATATGAGAAATAACCCAAATCTAAATTGTCTTATTATGTCTGGTGTGATTCAAGGATTATAATTAAAACTAAAAATTTATGTTTTGCATATTATTCTGGAAAGTGTTTGGAAGTTTAATAGTCTTTATAGGGAAATGTTATTTGAACAACCAAATTAAGTCTCTCTCTCTCTTTTAACAACTTCATTTTAGAAAGAAAGGGGTATTATGAAGGGTGGTTTTGATAGCTTGCTCTGCTTCTGAGTACTGTGTGCATGTCTGAAAGCTCCAAATATTAATACCGTGTGACTCTCCATGACTTGAGATTTGATATCAGTGGATCAGAAAGCTGGAGATTTAGCAACACATTCTTTCCTCTGTAGGAATAAGCTGCCCAGCCTTGTACTCCATTCATTTAATTGCTTTCTTTTAGCGCCTTGCGCCTGCACATAATATGCTCATTCATTCGACATGAAGGAGTGCTGTATTTTTCCAGAATGTGAAGCTGCTACATTAAAAGCCATCTAGACTCTTAACACGTCTCGAAATGAAACAAGACGGAACTCCAGCCCTTAGTGTTGGCCCTAGTCTTCATACAGTTACTCCTTCACTTCCAAATGATCTTAAGATTCTTTTATATAACTTTTCAGTGGCGTTAAATATGACCATACACTTTACCTTCCAGTTGTGTCTGTATTCTTCCCTCTTCCCCCATGCCCACCGTGTATCCACCCCCCCCCATGGGGATTCCCCTTTCGAGACGCCTCTGAAAAACCCACCTGTGTGTAATGGGAAGCCCAGGGCTGCCCTTGAAGGAGAGGTGACCAGCAAGCATGCCTGTGCCTTGAGCTCGCAGGGCGGCGTGAGGACTTCTGTGGCTGATTTTATGCCAGATAGTGTAGCGATGTTTTCTCATCTTGCATCAGCGTTTCATGCATGTTAAATCTTTGTGCTCTGTGCCTCTAAGCTAGACAGCGGTATTTTTCCATAGAAATACAACATTGCCAGTCACTTAACTGCTTATTTAAAGTGGATTTCTGTATTTGTCAAGCAGGACAGGGAAATGAAGATGCAGGACCTGGTTTGGACCAGGCTTACAAAGCTTCTGGGATGCAGAGCAGAACCCAGAACCAGTCCCCAAGCAGACTGTGCAGCACGTATCAGCCGTACCTGGGGTGACAGATTGCGGGGTGGGCCGGGAGGTGGAGCTTCCAGTGTCCCAAATAAGAAGACTCCCCAAATAATCACTGGCCAGAACTAGTGGTCTCAGCACACCTGGGAAATAAATTGCTATGTTAACCAAAATACTTATTAACAAAATGGTTTTATTTTATAACCATTGTTATTAAAATAATCCCTTTAAAATTATTTAACACGAAAGAACACATCAATCTTTATTTGTTTAAAGATTTTATTTATTTTTAGAGAGAGGGGAAAGGAAGGAGAAAGAGAGGGAGAGAAACATCAACATGTGGTTGCCTCTCACACGCCCCCTACTGGGCACCTGGCCCACAACCCAGGCATGTGCCCTGCTTGGGAATCAAGCTTGAACCCCTTTAGTTCACAGGCCAGCACTCAATCCACTGAACCACACCAGCCAGGGCTAAGATCTTTATTAAATAATATAATGAACCAGTCACTTTAATGGTCAAGTAGAATTAAATGTATTAACATTTTAATCTTACATTTAATTTTATATATTTAATTTCATACATTTAATTTTATTAATAAAACAATAGAAGTATCAATGAATCGAGATATTCCACTGTGCTTAACTCTGAACATATTTCTTCTTGTTTAACACCCAAGCAGTCCCATGGCCTTGACATTGTAACTGGCCCACTTCCACAGGAATCCCATCCACGTACAGCATGTAGTCACACTGGTGGACACTGACACTCACTGCTGGTCAATGTCCCTGGAACCCTTCCTTCTCCCCAGTACTGTCCCAGATGTCATGGGTGCACAGTGACACCCCTGTGGAAACTACCTTTTCTAGCCTCCTTTGGGGTTAGATGTGGCCAAATCACTAACATTGTCCATTCAGATCTGAGCAGAAATGCTGCCATGGATGGACTTGATCTTTCCCCTCCTGTGCTTGGGGCATGGACTGAACCTGACCGGGCCCTGGCACCTGGAGGAGGGCCTCAAGTGTGGGAAGGGGCAGAGCCCTGTCCATCAGCCTGGGAAACACACACAAACCGTTACAATGGCAGGAAGATCCCTGTTTTGATTCAGCCACTGTCTTTTGAGCTCATTTTATTGCAACAACTAGTTTGATCCCATAATTAATAGCAGCCCTGTATCATAATTGGTTTGGATTGGTGTTGTCGTACGTTATAATAACCTGGTTGCAATCTTTCTCACTTGCTAAGCGCTACTGCTCACTCCCTCATCAATATCAGCTCTGTCCCCACGTGGGGAGGTGAACAAACCCATCCACGTCATTCCCAATGCTCACAGAAAGCTGCTGAGGTCCGGAGGCAGCCCGCTCTCGCCAGAGCTTCCTCGTCCGCTTGACCATTTCTTCACCCTCTTCTCCTCGACTTCCCTGCCCCTTCTTCCAAAATGTCATCCCAATGTACAAAGCCCTCTAGACACTTCCTCTTACTATTGGTGACATCATTCCTCATTTTTCATTTTATCATACAGTCTTATTCTGTTTTTAATATATATCACTACATTTTTACCTTTTTCCCTAAATGTTTCTACTAACTTGTTGCCTAAAAAAAGATGACATCCCTCTGATATTATATTGTTACTTAGCACTCTCTTGAATTAATAGTCTAGCATATAAGGTCCAGAGTTGTTTTTTTTATCTTCATGCAATATCCTCTTTTCTCCTGATATGCCCGGTGCCAACCACCACTGTCTTGGATTATAACAGCATAACCTTGTCCTAAGCACTATGACCTATAAGCAGAGATGGGGTTGGCATAAGAATTGGAGGGCACCCTGCCAGTTGTATAAATCAACCAAGTGAAAGGAGGAATAAATAAGAGGAAAATGGCCACACTTCCGTTGGCAAAGGCAGCCATTTACCAGGACTGAGGCCAGGCCAGTTGCAGGGGAAAAGAGAGCATGTTCTTCATCAGTTACAGGTGGAGACGTGGAAGTGGCGAAGGCCAGTGACCGCAGGAGGACGCGGTGGGTGTCAGGGCAGTCCCCGTGCGGGGAAGGGCTTAGCTGAGAAGGGGATTTTTGCACTCGCCGCATCTCTCCTGCATCGTATCATGTGGCCTACCCTGCTCAATACCTCTCTCACAGCCAACGGCATCAGTGCTGACCCTTGTCCGAGTGCCAGGTGGTGATTTATTTCTTATAACACGGAGTTTTCTCGTGGCTCCTTGGCGTCTCCTCTCCCTCCCCCACTGCCCCCCATACCCCCCTCCCACCACTCAGTTCGTGCTCCTCTGAGAAGGAGAGTCATTCTGACACAGAAGTGGGGCACCTGCAAGGAGGCAGCCTGGCCTTTGTCCTTCTGGCCTTTAGGAGTGGCACAAGGACCCTGTCCTTTTGAAGATCATCCTGCCACAACCTCCAATGCCAATGTTCTCAGTTCATGATGGTAGCAGCACAGCGTCCATTGGTTCGCGGGCTGACACAGTTCTCACGGGCTCAGGGCTTGCTTGGGGAAGCTCCCCATCTCCATTGGATTAGAAACTGGGCTGCCTCAAGAATCTCTGGTTTCCAAACTACTCTGTTTTCTAATTTAGGAGTCTCTGTCCTCACTGGTGTTGCATGAGTCGCAGGCAGAGACCCAGAGTTGTCCGTGTTTGTTCAGCATATACAGTCTGCCAGCATTGGTTCTGCGTGTATTGCATATGGTAACTCACAAAGATGCTCTAAGGTTGAGCCTGCTATTTCCATCTCCGTTTACAAATGAGGACCCTGAGGTGCAGGGTGATCTGTCATTCTCCAGGCTTCCCCTGTTTGTCAGCGACAAAGCTGGAGCGAGCCACCAGGCAGCCTGTCGTGGAGGGTCCAGTCTGTCATTAGCCATCCCCCTGGGTCTGCGGCCCAGCGCTTCAAATTTAACATTTTGCTTTCAAAGCTGCAGCTGTCTTTTATTTATCTTCTCCTGCTGATACTGAGAGAGCTGTTCTTTCCTGATAGCCAGACCTTCCATCCCTGTCCCCATCGCTCTTCTCTGAAAATATCAGTCCCAAGTACAGAGGGTCTTGCCTCCCTGCAACAGGACTGGAAAGGCACTTGGTTATTTCTCCACACCCACTTTCCAATCTCTTCTACGAGGGCTACCGCACACATCAAATTCCAGGCGGAGAGGAAGCCGCAAGCCCCAGTCATGGGAGTCCAGTTCTTCTTGGGGGGTGCCGGCCCTGACCACCCAGGTGGAGGCAGGCTGGGGGGCCTGGCTCTTAGGAAGACAGAAGAGGTGGGGATAATTCATGAGCTAACCCAGAGCTGTAGCCATGTGGAAGGGTCAACGAGTTCACGAGTGACTCAACGGAAATCAAACTGTTGCCTCCGTGTGTGAATAGAAACAACCCCACTAGAAATAGAACATTGGCACGCATGCACCCTTCTCCCTACAAGCTTGCTTTGGAAACACCCGTCATAGGCAGGGCAACTTTGTAATTTACCCTGCACAATGGGACCCCGTTGTAGTTGCCCATCACACCAGGGCAACAGCGTGGCTGGCACTGACCTGGGCTGAGCAGAATGTATAACTTCTATTTACCTAAGGCTTGGACATTTTGGTTACTTGTAAAGCTTGTCTTTCTTTTATTTTAATATTTAGATGTGGAACTAGGGCATGAGCTAGCTGTTGTTGTTTTTTGTGGAATATGATGAAGAGTTTCAATGAGCGGTTTCAAATCTTATTTTATATCTGGATAATTTCATTTGATTTTTTGTCCTTCTATAGGTTTGGTCCTTTACTTTGATAATATATAAATTCATTATCATATTAAAATTTGTCAATTTTCACTCTAATAAGCTCACTTTTATATTCCCCTCTGAATCCCTAATAATCTACATATGTGTCCATTTTTAAAAATGCTACTCTTTTTTCTCATTTTTTGGAACAATCTCTTGTTTGAAGTATATCGTAGATGCAGAAAGCGGCATAAGTCCTGGATGTATCTCAGTGGATTTTTTTTCATAGTGAACACACCCATAAAATCACCAGGGAGACTAAGAAATAGACCCTCAGCAACATCCCAGAGGCCTTCCGCAGGGTTGCCGCCATGACTACCATTACTGACTCCAGTCAGCACTGAATACTCTTGTCCACCTGTGGGCTGTGTATGAGTAGAATCTTACTACATATCCCTGTCTTTGCGTGTAGCTTCTTTCCCTCAGCTCTGTGTTTGCATGGTTCCATTGTATCGAAGCCTACAGCAGCAGTGTGCTGGCTGTCATAACTGTATGGCATTGATGGTATCAGACATATGACTGACCATTTTCCCATTCTACTGTTGCTGTGACTTGTAGAATGTTACCGCGGTCTGTGTTACAGGTCTTCTGGTGTTTTTGAGGATAACATTTGCAGGAACACTGCTTGGTCTGGTTCTCTCAAAATAAGTTTTAAGAGGTGAATATGGCATTTGAACATCATAAAAGAGCTATTGTTTATAATATTTTAAAATGGTACTACATTCCTCGATGGCGCACCTAGTATAAAATTTCATTTGTGTAAAACTCAGAATTAACAAAATGAATCTTTGCCGCTTGGAATCATGACCGGGGTTGCCTGTGAGGTCAAGAGAACAGGGGGGAACTTGGGGGTGTTTGTAATTCTCTGGGCTTTAATGAAAAATCAGTGCGGTTTGTGAACATTTCTTATGATTTCTGGGTTTTGCTGAGTGTGTCGTACTTAACATAATTACTCTTTATTTCATTAAATTTTTTTAATGGGAGCGTGAACATGGACCTTTTCCTGCCTCACTGGACAAGAACTTGGAAGGGCACTTGGACTGTGCACTGACTCACGGCATCCGTGAGCAGGTTTGATGGTCCTCTACTCATTCCCATGCGATTTGAGTTATTGATTAAACTAACATATTTTGTTTTGCTTTAGTAAGAACAACTTTAATAGTATTTTTAACCACATCAAACAATCCTATTAGGAGAAACAGCAAAGGTAAAAATGATGTGAATCAGTTAACTCTCAACCATGATGCGTGAGTAGGTACCTGGCTTCCAATTTGAAAACAGCTTCTGAGGTGCTGAAAGGAACACAGAATGACAGGACTGGAGACGCTTAAAACACTTACCACGTTCACAAGAAAACCATCGGTTAGGGCACTGTTTGTAATGGCATGAAGGGAGAGCAATTTGCATGCATCCATTGTTTATCACTATAAATTATGCACAGGTACAAGTTTGCCAGTCGGTTCTGCATTTCAGCCCCTGCGTCTCTGGAGGCGAGCCATGTTACGTAACTTTGCTCATTAGAGCTCGCTCCGTCTGTGCCCCGAGGCCACTCTCACCGGGGCTGGTTTTCTTGTTTGGTTTGAGTCGTAGATTGAGTCCTCTGACTAGGCAACCCAACTGTGCACGAACACAGACAGAAAGGCAACTGTTGTGGATTGAGTGCTTGTGTGCCCCCACGGCTGACACGGCGATGATCTGACCCCAGAGTGATGGCACCGGAAGGTGGGGTATTGGGAGGGTGACTGTGTTCAGATGAGGTCCTGAGGAGCAGGGTCCCCTTGACGAGATTAATGTTTGAATAAGAAAATGAAGAGACCAGAGTGGTCTTTTAGCTACCCTCTCCCTCTCCCCCTCCCCACTGCCTCCCTCCCTCCCCCCCCCTCTCTCTCTCTCTCACACACACACACACACACATACACACCATATGTATGTAAAGAAGAGACCCTGTGAGGACACAGTGATATAGCGACTCCGCAAGTCAGAAAACAAGCTCCACCAAGAACTGAACCTTCCGCCCCTTCACCTTGAAGTTCAGAACCATGAGAAATCAGACTACTGTTTAAGCCACCCTGTGTATGGCATTGTCTCTTAGCAGTCCAAGCTAAGGCAATATTTCCCAGAAGCCAAAAAGAAGAGCCTCTATTGATGAGACTTGTTCTGAATGACAAACCGAAGCGATTGACAAGGATCATTTTATTTTCACTGAAAGCTACTTTCTTTTATGAGTTAAAATGTGGTTCCTGTAGTAAAATATGTCTAATATTAGTCAAGTTATTTTTCAAGCATGCATTTTAACAGATATGAATAAAATGAATAAAACTTACTTAAGTGGTTTAAGACATGTTAAAATTCGAAGCAATGTTCAAAATGCCCTAGGGGATTAATAATAGTTGGTCTCTCAGGTAAGAAATGTAGAAAGCTAGTGTTTTGCTCCTTCTGTTTATATTCATACACAAAGAAAAAATATCTGAACAAATGGCAAGTTTAGAATGTTTCTTAACCCCATAGAGAATCCAGAACGCAAACCAACCCAGTGCCCTGCAGCCTGGGGAGAGGTAGCACCTGTGCCGGCCAACGACACAAACATTTGCTGCTGGACAGGTCATGCCTCGTCCCTCGCCAGGCACAGTGCAAACTGAAAATGCAGAAACCTTTGTTTGCAAAGTATGAAGAATTTTAATACGGCAACTGCAGTGACAGAAATCAGGCCCAGGCCTTTCTCTACATGGACTCCAGGTCCACTCAGGTCCCAAGCCCCTGAAGGCAGCCTGGTGGCCAGATGCCATGCCAGCAAGTGACAGGATAAAGCCACACACCCTGAACACACTGCTCAAGGCTCAGAGTGAGTGTGGGGGACGAGTGGGGGTGGCATGAGAGAGTAAGATTCCTGGTGGTCACCGATCTGGGGGACTAAGTGTCACAGATGGGGGGTCTACCCATTCTTGCAGGGTTCTCTCCCACACAATCCACACAGGGTCTCGCAAGGAAGATGGAAGAGAATTCTGGGGCAAAAAAATTATGGTGCAGTGGAGCAGGAGGAAACCATGGCTGTTTCTTCTCCCCAGTGGAACAAATGTTTCATTTACAGGGGGGAGAGGAACCAAAGAGGAACCAAAGAGGAACTCTTTGACAGCAATAGAAAGGGCTGGAAGAAGGAGCTGGAAATATATATATTCTCGAAGTCCATATTCCAGCGGTGACGGAATATAATCTTATTTAACTAGAAAGTCAAAATAATTACCAATATATATTTTAAACCATAGGAGAATGACTAAAGTGTTTTAAAATGATGTAAATAATAGCCAATAGAGGAAATAAAATTGAGTGAGAAAACACCTCAGCCAAAGAAGAAAAAAAAAAGAAAAGAATGAAGATAAAAAGGAACAAAGAGAGCTAGCAAATAAGAAACTGGAATTCAACTATGTCAGTAATCATATTAAGTATAATTTTTCTCATGATATCATATAAAAGAGATTGTCAGTTTTGTACATTTTAAGGGCCAACTATATTTCTATCCTGAAGAAACTCATATTAACAATAAACCATTGGATGAATGTATAAGAATAGAGGCAGTATATCATGTAAACACTAAAGAAACTCAGAGTGGCTGCATGAATTCCAGACAGGTTGCACTTCAGAACCAGGAGTATTAACAGGGATAAAAGCAATAAGATATAATAATTGAGGGATCATATTCCAAGAAGGCATTTGCCCCTGAATGTATACGCACCTAACAATACAGCCCAAAATACATAAGGGAAAAACTGGTATATCTGAAAGGACCATTAGACAAATACAGAATTCATTAAGTTTTCAACATTCTTCTCTCAATACTCTAGAGAATACATAGGTAGGATACCAGGTCCATATACAAAAGTCAGTCACATAAACAGAAAACTTTACTGAAAAGTACACAGATATCATATAAACATATGAAATGATGTGCAACATTATTTATACATAGGCTAAATGCAAGTTAAAACCACAGTAAGAAATCAGTAGACACCTGTTATACTGGCTAAAAAAATCTGACAATGCAAAATGCTGGCAGTATTCGAGAGTAACTGGAACCCCTACCCATTCCTGGTAGGAAGGCAAATGCTACAGTAATGCCAGACACAATTTGTCAGTTTTTGAAAGTTAATAATGCGTTTATCAATGACCCAGCCTCCTCACTTCTGGGTATCTACCCAAATGTGCTGAAAACTTCTTTTCCACAAAGACTCGTGAGAATGTTTATGGCAACTCTGTTATAACCAAGCATCAGATATAATCCAGATGTCTGCCAATGAGTGAAATAATGCTCAGCTCTGAAAAGGGTGGCCGACTGACTCATGTAGAAGAATCCTAAATGCAGGTGACTAATGCGAGAAGCCAGGCCCAGAGCGGGGCATAATGTGTAGCTCCATTTAGATACATCTCCCCCCTCTTATCTAACCTCTAAGAGAGAAAACCCTTCTCAGGAAGAAACAAACCCCTGAATTTTGCCCGCCTCTTTTCAACTTGGCTTGCATATATTTGTGATGCTCAGTAAAGTATAAGGGAGCGTGTTAAACCGTGGAAATTGTAGAGATATGTTTGTTTTTATTCTCTGCCTGGTGCTCATGTTTTCAGTCTCATTTCTGGCCTCGATGACATAAGACTGCATTTTCTTTGTGTGCAGAGAACAGTGGAAAGGCTTGGCTTGCGTGCAGGGTGGCTGATGGATGCCACGAACCACCGGGTCTGCTAAGGCACAGCTTTGTTCTAAGCCCCCCTCGTAGCTGGATCCTTGGCATCCTTTCACCGCGCTCCCTCTGCTCAGCCCTCTGACAATCAATCTGGTGTTATTTACCATTTGCTCAAAATCATTATGTTAGTTAATAGAATTTAAGAAATGTCATGAAAGCCTTAATATTTTCCAATAAATAAAATTTGAGGAGACCTTTTAAGATGAGTTATTTTGGTCCTCATAAATTAGGCCTCTTGAAAGACGAGAGTTCAGCCCCAAATGGATATGTTTCTGTCAGTGAAATTAAAAAAAAAAAACCTCTAATGTCAGGTTTATTATGGATGCTCTAATATCTGTCAGCTCTGAGCAATGAGGAAGCGGGAGTCTGTTTGAAACCCGCAACTCTCTTGAGTCTTAAAGTATTCAATACCTAACTCAGCTTGAACAATTTATTATTTTGCAACCCACTCCATAAAATGACAAGATTAAATTACCTAGTCAATATTGCAGTGTTAGATTTTTGTCATGAATATATTTAATTTAATAAAAACATTGAATGACCCATTTATCATATATGTACTTTTTTATACCTTGCATTTATTGGCACTATCATATTTTTTTCTTGGCATTAAGAACACTAATTAATTCATGACTGTGATGTATTATCCATTATAGGTGCCCCTGGTGCTCTGACTGGTCAAAAAACTGGTCAAATATACATCTAATAGTAACCTTTCTCATTGTACTGAAGGGCATTGCATGTGATAATGTAGGGATTCTCCAACAGGAAGTGTCTATGGGCCAATCTTGTTATAATTTATTCTTCCATATGGGTTACCAGTTATTGTGTTTACACCACATTTCATGGTCTATTACACATACACCACCATGTCCAGGGGCAAAGTCCTTCCAAATATTAAGTTATAATATCTGACACAGACACATGTACATTTAGAATATTTTTCTGGTGCTCTCTGCATTTTGAAAAAGTAAAGATTGACTTTTTTAGACATGCATTTTGTTATTTAATTGGTGCATTTTTGAAATGCATCTGAGATGCTTCTCATCATGTGGTTTGCACACACCAGGAGAACTGATCTGGGGTCCCAGTCACAGATCTACCAGATGAGCCCACTTAAGATCTGGGGGAAAAGCTAGGAGATAACCACCAATGGCCAACTATAATGAGGCCTAGAAAAAGTCACTTTTTAACACAGTTAATTGTAGTTTATTTTGCTTTCATATTTTTCCATGTTAACTATAATCTGCTGGGTTAGGAAATTGACCATTTAATGTAATAAAATAGGGAGATTTGGGGACTATAATGACTTGAAATTACTTTCTAAAATGGATTCTACTTCAAAGGCACTTTTCCATTATTTCTCATTGAATACACAAAAGCAAGAGTGTTTCCCTTGTTACCAAATGCACACAAACATCTTAGCCTCATTTTTTTTGGATGTTGTGGAAGGAAATCAATAGAAAGAGAGACAAAAGTCAGACTCCCCTGCCATCGAGATGACACATTGTCCCCTTTCAGTGAATACTTAACTTGTGGCCTGAAACGAGTCCCAAAGCTTTGCCTTATCATCCCCATGGAGACAGCTTTCCCGTCTCATGACCTGTCCCTCTACTTCGAGTGTGTGGGAAACAAGGAGGTAGCAAGAGGCAGCAAGAGGAACTGAGGGAGAGCATTCAATGATGAAAACAAACTTTCTCCCGTCTGTTCTCCCGTCACACCCCACTGTTGCCCCTGAGATCAGATTGGTTTGGGGGGAGCGGGGCTGACTCTCAAGGCTATGACCTGGCCTCCCAGCTGTCACCTTGTCAGCCAGGTTTAGCATTACCTACCAGAGCGGTATTCATTGATCCTGACACACAGAAGGGCAGCTCCAGCAACGTGTCGTTCAGACCACTGGAGTGTGGCCGTCCTGTGCCGGCTCAGTGCGTAACCCCTCGGTCGAGTGATTTTCCCCATATTACTATATGATTTTGTATGATTTTGAAAACGATCCTTGTCATCGTCATCGGCAGGCAGCACATCAGAAACTAGGAGTGCTGTCTGTTAGGGAAGTGAGAAATAATGGTAATGTCTTCACATGTCTAATGTTCACCCGCCATTTATACTCATTAAGTATCAGTTATGTCAGAACTGATAAAACTACTCCCAACCTTTGTCAGGCATCTTTCATAACACAGAGTTTGTAGATTTAAACAATAGCAGCTCAGTTGCAAAGTTTGAACATGAGCACTGTAAAATATTTCCATAAGAAGCCCATTTTCCTTTCTCAAGTCAGATCCTCTTGACAAAACAATAGTACTTTGGAAATGAAAGATGAGTCAAAACCTTTAATGCCACATGTCAAAGTTGCCTAAAACTCTAGATATTTTCAATGGGATTAATTTAAATACAGATGTTGCCTCTTAATGCAACTTTAGCAAGGGCTCTACTATACATTTTGTGAAACAAATGAAATATCTAATATTAAATTTCTTTTAGTAAAGACAAAGAGACATATGAATGGATAGAGCAATAGATAGAGATATTATAAGATCCCCTAGAATTATAAAGAGAATTACAGTTTCAAGTACACAGTTAATTAATTTAAATTGCAGTTTTCAATTTAACAGAATCCTCTTTCAAAAAGAGATGAAAACAAAGCATTAAAACTTAAACAAAAAGTTTATTTCTTTTGGTTTGAATCAGAGCTGGGGTGTCTGTAATCAGAAAGGTATTTTTACACTGGGTCGTGTGAGTTCAGAGCTTTTACGCAACAATGAAACTAAACCATTAAGATGCTGTTTTCTGTTCTTAACTCCTGAGTAGCTTATTATCAAGCTACATTCAACAGGTGTTGACTGGCTAGTGTGACCTTGATGGGGACAGAGTGAGAGGTCAGAAGGCACTCAGAACACATTGCTGCCTCTCTCCTGTGTATGGGAGCAGGGGCAGGGCAGGGAGAGGTATAAGGGGGTGATCTGTGACAGGGAGATCTCTCCTCATCATCCATTGTGTACTTACCGATGAATGAGTCAGAAATCCAGAAAGTTGAAAAATTAGAAAACAATGAATCCTGAATATTGGTGAAAAAGTTATATAAACAACTTGAAAAGAAAAGTTGATTTTGCCACCTAAAAATTATGGCTTCATCAAAATAAATTCACAGGTACAAAACATGAAATCCAATTTAGCTGACAATTTAAAAATCTCATTTTGAGGGTGGTAAGGAATTGATAAATCTTCATAACACCTTTGCAAGTGGATAGTAAATTCCTTCTTAAGCAAAAATTGATAATTCAGTTAATGATATATTCATGCCTTTATCTTTTCCCTTTCCTCTTTAATTCGTTTTTATCCCAGTTTTTTGTTATTGCCTTGTCTCGGAGAATAGAACACATATTTAAAAGATCAAGACAAAGAAATGAATTTTGTTGCTGAAAAGAATCAGTGACTAGGAGGTTTAAAAAGGTAGAATAAAGCTGTATATACATTGGGATTAGTGATTGTTTTTTTGGAGATCTGCAGAAAGTACAAAATAAAAGTGAGAAAGGAAAGAATTTCTTGTTTTCTCAGTTATTCATCTATGCGGTCATTTAATACATATTCAGTGGCCACTATTCTATGTCATACTTTGAGCTAGCTACTGAACATACGGAAATGAGCAAACCGTGGCTCTTCCTAATGAAAATGACAAAATGGTTAATGGCTGTAGACTCGTGTGGCAGAAAGGGCAGGAAGTTTCCTCTCTAAACCTCTTCTACAAGGGCATAAACCTTGCATAAGGGCTTTATCCATGACCTAATCGCATCCCAGACACTCCGCGCCCCCAACAGCGTCACCTTGGGATTAGGTTTGAACGTAGGAATTTGGGGGGCGGGGCACACACATTCGGTGTATAGCTAGCTGGTGACTAGCAAACTCTGAACACATAGCCTCTGTTTTCCTCTGAGTGTTCTCTCCGTTTCCACAGAACAAAATATACAAGGTTACACACTAAAGTCAAAGTCAGAACTGCTGCATTTTGTGTTCCATTATTATAAAATTTTGTATATGAGATATATGTACGTATAAGAAAATAATGACATTTTCGGTGAAGTGTGCACATACACATGGGGCATTTTTTTCTTAGTTTCACTGTTAATGAGAATGAAACAAGAGCACGTCTTCATGGCCTTGCAGCCTGGACGAGTGGGGACAGCCTTGCTCTGAGCCGGTCCCGGTGCTCATTGCCGAGACACAGGTTAAGCAGCACAAGGAAACAGCCCCTCCGCACAGGAACCCAGAGAGGAGGTTCAAGGAAGAAATGGGGTCTAGTCAGAAGCCAAGTGAGAGGAACCAGAAGCAAAGACTTCTTTTAGAGGTCAAGTAGGTGGAACTTCGGAAATCAGAAAAGAGCTTACAAGGTGTATTCCTGTCTGCTAACATTATCTGTCAGCTAGCATTATCCTTGAAGACATAGAATACCATCCGATTTGTTCTCCTGGGTGCACTGTTCAAACATGGTTTTAATGATTCAAGTCTAAATTAACAATTCAACCAGATTCCTATAGGTATTTGATAACGTGGTGCCTTTCTTCAGAGCACATGGTAGACAGATGACCTGTACTGTAGGTCCACTTAATATGCATTTTATTCATATATTCTACTATATATTTTATATGTTCATATACACATGTGGCATTTATTTCTACTTTATATATGTTATTTCTAAATTATTTGTCCCATGCTAATAGACATTTAAAAAATATTTCCCACAAGATAAATAATTAGACAGATTTTTCATCTTATAGGTGATTTTACTTATATTTTACCCTGATTTAAAAAGCCATAAAAATTATGTGAAGTTGCATTAGCATCTAGAAATAAAATGGGTATCACAATAGAAATAAATTAGTTTTAGGTGAGGACTAGATATACAATTTCCAGCACAAATAATACCCCTTTTTATTACAAAATATTTTGTTACAAAATCATAAGCATGTAATTCTGTAACATAACAATATCACAGTCAAGCACACTATGTGACTGACGTGTGCACCGGCCTGCAGTGCCCACGGTGTCATGAATGAGACATGAGACAAATTCACGCGGACTATCGAGTCCTGTGGAGGAAAAGGGACCCCACAGCTTCTCCCTCAAAGGGGAGAGTGCTCTGACCCTTGCCTAGACAGGCTTTTATTGGGTTTAATTTGCAGGAATACAGGTACAGTTCATTCATCATTGTCAGGCAGTAAGGACAAAACAGTAGATAGCATGCAAAGAACTATTAGGGCTTCTTCTGAGTCAGGGTCTATCAGCTAAAAGGCTATAAAACTTTGGGAAACAAACTCATTTCCTGCTCGGGCCATTATCATTTAACTAAGAGCATTCTTAGCTAAGCAGGCTTCACAGGATTTTATCCTTTCTCAGGCCTGATCACCTGGGGAGCCCGCCCTTTCCAGCACAGGTCTGCACCGCCCTCTGTCATTGTTTCAGGCTTAAGTCAGGCAGAGGAGGCAGATAGCCAAGGAATTTTCTGAGACTTCTCGAAGACTCAGGGGAGCCAGGCTTAGTAAAAGCTGAGGGGTGAGGGTCCATCACCCCCTTTCTTCATAGCCCCCCAAGTCCTTCCCTGGAGCCTCCAAGTGATCATGCCTGTCTTAGATCATTCCCCCCTTTGGGGAATCTTACCCACCACTAGCTAACCTATCGAGCATTGGGGGCCAATTACGGATGAATTAAAAGGAGCAGAAGCAGCACTCCTGCCAGGGAGATAAGCTTTGTCTCCTTAGTGGCTTATGGTCCGAAGGTGGCTCACTCAGCCTTAGCCATGGGGAGTGTGTGGGGGGGAGGTTACAGCTCCTGAAACCAGGCAGGGCGGTTCCCAACATGTGACATTTTAGGTGAAATGTTCAAATTAAAACTATAAACTGTTACACTCATTACCCTACCAATTACCCTACTCAAGCAGGCCTTCCTTCTCCCGGACCCTATAGTATTTGACAGAATAATTTTTTAAATGGATGTTTATTAAAAAGTTCTATTGTCTAAACCACAAGAGAAATGAAAGGAATTAGGAAAATAGGTTGGTAATGGCATAAACATTTTTGTCAGCTAATAAACTGCCCCATCTGACTTCATAACGCAGAACATAAAATGCTCAGCCTCTAGTCTGCAGGCGACCATTGTTATCTCAGAATGAAATTTTCCTTTGCCCCCTCATTGTTAAGTGATAATTAATATTTTAAATCCAAATGGATATCTAATAATATGACCTCCAATACCTTTTTTTCCAAGTCATGGGGATATAAACCTTTATTATGAAACCTTTATTATGAAAATAATCCCCTGGCATTTATTTCAAATTCTTACATGCTACTGCAAAAAATCAGTTTCCATGATCCTTCACGTTTAACCCAGCTGCTTACTTGTCTAACTTAAAAATACATAAATGCAGTGGGAACTGACATGAAGTAAAATTTAAAGGAGTATTCTATAGGAGATTAAAAATACTTTCCCTTTTTCCTATCTAATTTCTTGGCTAAGACCCCCCTGTAATAGAAGACAGAGGAACAGGGGAAAAGAAAGCAGAGGTTAGTAGCATGTCTATCTCCTGTAGAGACATGGAAGAGACCCAGGAAAATGGAGTAACTGTCAGCGATGGCCCAAGCCTCTACCTTAAACACTATCTCCAGCTAAAGACAAAAGAAAGATGTTGGGTTGAGTGTGGCCAGTTCTAGGAGGGGACCAGGAAAAGCACGGCAAACAAGGGTGAGGTCGTTCTGTGGATGTGAGTTCTCCATTGAGAAGAGATTCCAGAGATTTAGTAATTATCTTCTTCCTGGTACACGGAGAATGACACCCTTACAAATGGAGATTTCCCTTATAAGTGGAAATGTCTCTCTGAAAAGGGGAATGTCTCTTAGGGTTCCACAGTTTCTCCAGGGCTTTCTGTTTCTGAAGTGCAGTCGGCTCACACTAACCCTATGGCAGAGGGGCGTATGGGGGGTGACTGCCTCTGCTCCCCTTCTGCTTGGAGAATGAAGGAGAATCGTCCAATAATTCAGTTACTGTGCTACTCCATGCGTTCCAGAGTTCATGAATTTATTACTATACAATTTGCTTAGTAAAATGAAGACTTGGATTTATGCATATCATTATATGCATATACAGATAAAATGATCATTGTGTGATTTGATGATAGATGTTAGCTTCTGGCGTGTAAATCAGATTGCACTAATAACATACTCCATATACAGATGCTATATATATGCATATTATATACAATATGTAATCAGTACCATTGCTGATAGACTCTCACTACCACTTTCAAAAACACGCATTTATTTTCCAGGCAGTATAACCCCATGGGTATGTATTGTATGAGAGGCTGACATTGCTTAGGGGGTTCTCAAGAATTACCGCCTCCCCTGGAATGTCGCTTGACTTAGATACTGGGTCACTTCTATAGTACCCCTGTGGCTGGCTCTTCATTTATTTGGATGTAAAGCAATGTTAATGATGCTCCAGGGATCCATAGAGAATAATGCAATATTTCTCAGACTTCCATCTGCAAACAAATCACGTGGAGAGCTTGTTAAAATGTAGCAGCTGATTCAGTGAGTCTGGAGTTGGGCATAAAATTCCAAATATTTAAACAAACTCCAAGCGGCTCTCGGTCTTGCAGCAGAACAGCCTGGCAGAACAGCCCAGCTCCTTGGGAGCAATGCTTCATCAGCACCGCTGCAGACCGCACGGTGCTGTTGGCCCCGTGTCCTTGCATTGGTCATGGTCCTACCTGATCTTCTGGAGGCCTTTTGGTGGTCACAATGACACATTTGCTGAGATGTTGCAGCTGCCTTTTCATTCGGGGAGACAGTTGTTCCTGCTTCTCTCTGCGCTCCTGCTCCAGGAAGAGATCCAGGGATGCAGGGTACTTTGTCTGCTCTGGATCCTCTGGCTTCCACGCTCACCTCCACTTGGTGTCTCTGTGTGTACTCTCTACTACCTTTCCCTGGTCCATTACATTCCCCTCTCCCACCACCCCCGAGCCTTCTTTTTCCTCTCTCTTCTGCCTCTCACTTCTTCCTTTAACTCCCGTTTTTGCACCCCTACCAATCACTTGTTTCATCTTTTTATTTCTTGTTTACTCTTACTGTCCCTCCTCCCTTCCTCTTTTCCCCTCTCTCCTGCTTCTAGTCAACCCTCTTGCCCAGAAACTGATGACTCAAAACATGTCCCCCTGGTACTTCGTATATGCATATGCAGAATTTTGAAATGCAGACACACCCATACACAGTTCCTCAGCTCTCAGTGTAACCCAGCTTCAGGAGCTTGTGCAATATCCACAAAGATCGTTCAAAACTGAATCCGTCCCCAGACAATTACAGATAGACCAGTCTTACTCTGGATTGCCCACTTTCAGTTTCTCTTTATGTGAATTCATGATTTGCTTTCTGCTGTGTCCTTCACTTCTAGGTGCTAGGGGACGATTCTAATCTAGCCCATTGCATTAAAAATTATTTTTTCAGAGTAAACATAATCAGTTCCCACACATTTTTAAAAAATATATATTGCACATTTCAGTTGTCAAATGAATTCCAAAGGAGGCAAAGGGCTTTGGCTAAAATAAATTTGAAAAAATTTATTCAAGGGTCTTGGGGTTTGCAAACATGGCACTGGCAAGGTAAAAGCCCAGGAGTGTCCCAGAGAGAAAAGTTAAGAGTCGTTTCAGTAAAACACCAGTCTTGAGGCTAACTGGTCCTGGAGTGTATGCACACTCTGACCACCTCCAGTAAGTCACACCCTTGTGGTTGTGACCACAAGGACAAGGCCAAGATAATGGGACAATGGATTCCATGATGAGGGTGAACTTTATCACAAAATAATGAGACAACCCTTGCTTGATTACATGACATTGTATGACAAAGATAATGACATGCTGCCACTATGACAACCATAGTTCAGAGGGCCACGTGGCAAGGACCTTGGGGTGACCTACAGGAACTGTAGAAACACCCCAGTCACCTGCCAGCCAGAAAAGGAGGGCCTCGGTGCTGCAGCTGCAAGAGCCTAAATTCTGCCAAGGTAACCGTGAGCTCAGGAGGGGGCCTGGGGCTGCAGGGAGGAGCTGGGTGGGGGGGGGGCCTCCAGCTGCTTAGCATCCTGTGAGGTGTGGAAAAAAGGACCTTTCTGAGTCACGCCCAGACTTCTGACCTGCAGAGTCTCTGAGATAATGAAAGCGCGTTCAAGCCACTAAATTTGGGATTGTTATGCATCAGTATAAAACGAACATACCGATGCACGTAACTATCTTACAATGCATTTTTTAAAATTTAAAACAAGAACAAAAATGGCTGAACAATAAAATCTATTGGTCAGAAATGTCAAGGCCTCTGCTGAACCACCCTGAGAAGCCCTGGAGAGAAAGATATGTTTCTCTTCTGTGTTGGATTAAAAATTCAATCATAGTGTGGCTGGAGGCATGTGTGCAAATTCACAGCCACTGTGCATTTGAACTAGTTTGTATTCCTCTCCAATTTTATGAATGTTTCTTTGAGATCAGATTAGGTAAAGGATATGTAAGGTGTTTGTTTGTCAAAAATAATTTACCTTTTCTTCTGCAGGAATGAAAATAAAAGCTGACTGAACCATTTAAGCAGTCACAATGCAATTTTAGACATCTAAATTACACTCTGCTTCAGGCAGGAGCAAGCAAGAGAAAGTCTGCAGTTTGGAAAATATTTGAGAGGACTTCTGCATTTTATTCCATTTCTGTTTTTAATCAGTCTTGAAAATTACTAATGACAGTGTGACTGCAGGATTTGGGGGCACCCATGCCTTGTGACCACGAAGAGCTTGCCCTAGGCTGCAGTGTACCTGCATTTCACCACCGTGTGCCATTAGGCTTCTTGGAACATTTCCATGGAAACAGTAAATCTTCTGGCCTAGAAGACGTTAAGTACATAGTAGTATCTATCTACATGACAGAAATATTGTTAAGTGTATACTTACAAAGACACTATGGGAGGCTTTTTAATTAAAATACCAAAAGTAACTTTAATATCCATAAAGTTATTAAAATATTAAACATATACTACAGAACAGTACAATGATTTTTAAAACCTAGGCTAAAGATAATTATTGCGAATGAGAATAGGTGAGTTGAACACCATGGTAGTGAACATGGAAAGAATGGGTTGTGAAGACCCATTTTCAAAGAAAAGAAAGGATATCATTTATTATAGCGGGTACAAAGTTCATATTTTTTTAAGAAAAACATTCTATTCAATGTTTGAACTTTTAATAGTAAAGCTGATTTTTATGATTTGTTATATCTTATGATATTTCTGAAACTTTACAACAACCATAGGTAATTATTGGAAAATACTCACTTTCCTATATTTTGCAGTCAGCTCTTTCAATGATATTTATGAAGTTCTTTCTGTGTTTGCTGTAGGTCTGGGGATACTGCTGAAATAAACTGACATTATTCTAGGTGGGGCTATTTGGAGAATGCAAATCAGCATGTGGACAGAAGAAAAATCCTGCAACCATGGATGATGGCAAGAGTGAAGGAGACATAGCAGGTGCATCAGAAAGAGGAGCTGCAGTCGGGGACAAGGAACCAGAGACCTGCAAAAACTGGTGGGTGGGATATTCAGCTCAGAGGAAATCTTAGCTTCGATGCACTGAGGCAAAGGCGGCTTGTTTAAGAAAAGCCTGGATCATCTGAACAGAGAAAACAAGTGGTGGAATAGTAGAATATGAAAATTTAGAGGTAATCAGCATCCAGATTACACAGACCTTGGGAAGCATTTGGAGAGTTATAGCAAAAATGTGTACTTCTCTGATCTGAGTGTTACGCAGCTCATTTGCCTGCTATGTTGTGGAGAGTCCACGGTGAGGAAGCAGGGACCCCGGCCAGGGGTTCATTGTGTTTATGGATGCCAGAGACCAGAAGAGCGGTGTTCGGAGAGCTGGGATGTCAGCGGGTTTGGGTGCAGTTTAAAAGCAGAGCAGAGAGCATGGCTGACCGTTGGTTACAGAATGGATATGAAAAAAGAGGAATAAAGTATAACCCCCAGGGTGTGTGGCCTGATCAAGGCCGTGAATAGTGTTGCCATTGAATGAATAGGAAAGAGGGAGGGAGGAGTGAGAGTTTTGTTTTGTACTGGATAATTTTGAAATACCCATGTTTTAAATTCGTTGATAGTATTACTGGTTTTCTGCCTACTTTTCCCTATCATTTACTGAAGGAGGAAGCCTGATTTCTTTCGTTATAAATGTGGGAATATCTATATTTCCCTTCTGGTTTATCTGCTTTATTTCACATGCACTGACACTCTATGGTTGGTCATATCCATTTATTTGTGTGTGTGTTTCTGGTAAATTGACCGCATTAGCATTATGAAATGCCTACTGCCCTGATGATGCTACTGGTTCTGAAAGCTGCCTGGTCTTCTTGGGATTGGCATTTATGTGGTGATCCTTTCTCACTCTGTCGTTTTTAACATACGTAGGTCTTAATATACAAAATTGGTTTATTGTAGAAAGCATAAAATTGAGTCATCATTAAAAATCTACTTTAACAAAATATTTCTTGGAATGGATGTGTTTAGGCCATTTGATTTTAATGTAGTTACTGATGTGGCTGGATACAAATGTACCATTTTTCAGTTGTTTTTTTACTTGTTAGATCTATTCTTCAATTCCTTTTCCTCTTTTTGTGCCACTGCTTAGGACATGAAACATTTAAATTACATTTCTTTCCTATATTCTTTTAGCTTATAATTCATAACTATTAAAACACCAGGATTGCCCTAGGTGTTATAAAATACATCTTCCATTTATGACAGTCAACCCTCAAGAAGATACATTCAGGACAAATCAAATAGCAGCATATGACCAAATTTTTCCTCTTATTATTTGTGCTATTATATTTTTATACATAGTAAAAATGTTCATACATTTGCTACTCTTTGGAATAGTCAATTATCTTTCAGAGGCTAAAAAATAAGAATACCTGTTTGTAAAGTTTGCTTTAATTTAAATCATTTCTCAGTTTCTTTGTGTAGATCTGAATTTCTATCTTGTATGATATTCTGTATAAAGATGTCCTTTAAAACTTGTAATAGTGTGAATACTATTTTTTCTGGGAAAGAGACTTATTCTTTATTTTCAAAGATGTTCTCGTTGAGTGTAGAAGACTGTTGCTATGACGGCACTGCCTGGCATTTGAAACGAGTCAGTCCATCGTTTTCTTGCTTGGATATTTTCTGATAGGAATTCTACTAGGTCTTCTTTTCATGGCTCTCTGTCAGATTTTTCCTTTGGTTTTCAGCCATTTAATTATGATTTATCCAGTTTTTTTAAAATTAGTATTTATTTTGCTTGTGTTTCTGTGAGTTTCTTGAATCTGTAGTTGGTATTCAAATTATTCAAATTATTTAATCTATACGTTTCTTCTACACTCTTTTTCTTTCTCTTTTCATTTAGGTCCAATTACATATATTGTTTCTCATTGTCCCAGATTTATCAATGCTCTGTTTGTTTGTTTGACTCTTTTTCTGTCTATATTTCACAGTTGTTAGTTACACACTGTTCACTAATTACTCTTGGTCCTGTTGGGTGCTGACATGCTTTTCCAATGCATATTTCATCTCTCACCTTTATTCTAGAATTTGCATCTGAATTATTTTTATAGCTTATATCTATCTCCTGAATTTTCCCATATGTCATACACATTTGCCTCTTCCCAAAAAGAGGTTTTAACATATTAATGAAAATATTTTAAATTCTCTGT
The DNA here is from genome assembly GCF_014824575.4 of Sturnira hondurensis. Classification (NCBI taxonomy): domain Eukaryota; kingdom Metazoa; phylum Chordata; class Mammalia; order Chiroptera; family Phyllostomidae; genus Sturnira; species Sturnira hondurensis. Next base: position 37,781,548 of record NW_028074503.1, read on the forward strand.
TTGGTATTCTCAGGTCTAATAGCTGTCTGATAGCTGGGTGTTACTTTACTTTAATCTGCCAAGTTTTCCATAATTTCTTAGGCAGCAGTGGAATATAGCCTGGTCCCACAGATTGTTTTGTCTCCTGATAGTGGGACTTTTTTATATCTGGCATTTTATGTGAGACATAACTCCTGATTGAATGCTGGACATTGTGTGTGGGAAAACGAGGCCCTCTGTGAACAGTGGAATGGGTGTGCCTTTTCTTCTGTCTGGCTAGTGGTGTGGGTGTTTGACTCCATCTAGGCAGCAGATAGGCTAGGTCAGTCTGGTGTCAGTGTGGGCTCAGATGTGCCTGGTACGACATGGTGATGTAGCTTTTCTGGTTGCCCTATTTTCCTGCCCATGCCAACCAAGCTATGGTTGGCACGGACTTTGTACTTGTTCATCTGGTGAACCTTGCATGGGAGAAGATGCCCTGTCCTCCCTTAGTGGAGGAGCCCTGTAGTGCCATCGGGACAGTGTGAATGTGGGCTCGGCATTCTCTGGCTTCTCCTGCAGTGGTAGACGTTTTCCTTTCATTTTTCTCCCGGTCATAATGGGTCTTCACCTCTGCCCTGGGGGTGACAGGATCACTGACCCTCCCAGGGGGTTAATCACTTCCTCCACTGAGGGAGAAAGCTTGGTGGGGTTCTGTGATGGGCACTTGTCAACTCCCCCATTGCTCTGCCACAGGTGACCCTGTATCCACAACCTCAGTGCTCTAGAGGGTTCAAGACAACGTATCACTTTGTGGTGTACCTAGTTGTTTTTAAAGGCGGTTTTGGAGCGATGCATTTTCCAGCTCCCAATACTCTAGGTAGAGGGATACACCACAGTGCCTTACAAACCCCAGTGCCCAGAGAAGAGAGTGGGAGAAGCAGGGCAGGGGAATTCACTGTTCCACAGACGGAAACAGAGGAATTCCGGAAATCTGCCGCACCACACAGCGCCTGTAATTAATAACAGTGTACTGTGTTCTTAAAGGTGCGTTGAGAGGGTGCATCTCGTGTTAAATGTTCTTACCGTGATTCAAATAAATAAAGAGAAAACCCAGGGAACTCTAAGGTGACAGTCAGCTGTTTTTCACAAAATTCTTCCCGGACTCTCATTCTAAATGCTTCTTGCCAGGGGAATTGGTCTTTTGCCAGAAATTCGCTGTGGCTTTGTAAACAAACATTCTTATTACAAGCCAAAACATGTTGTCCAATAAGGAGTGGAGGATATCACCCAGAGGTCAAAAGGTGTTTAACATTTGAGAAATGATAGTACGTACTTTCCACAACCTTCTACGTAATCTGCAACGTAATTCTTTGAAGTTAGTTTTTACGGGGACCCCAATTTTCCAGTGAAGAAACTGGAGCAAAGGGGAGTTATGTGTCTTGTTCCAGGTCTCAGCATTAGAAAGAGCGAAGGCTGGCTTCAGAGTTGGACTCCGTGCTTATCCTTGTCCCAACAGTGGTCTCAGAACAACTTAACCAAGCTAAGACACATAATACTCTCATCAGCTTTATCATTTACTTTTACTTAAGACATGGGAAGGGGTTGAAAATAGGTTTCTGCAGCTGAAGTTGCCAATTAACTGCTAAGAAAAGGAAATCCTAAGAGCATGTGATCAGACTTAAAACTCAAAGTTGATGTAGTCAGTCACCTGAAGAATGTTTAAGTCTCTGGTCATTCTAAAGTCTAAATTTAGGAGCTTACCAGGCACTGAGAATCTCAGCTCTGGCTTCATAATTAAATGATGATATGGTATGAGTTTTACACACATGTGTGTATGTTTATTAATCACAGTAGGGGACTGAGGAAATAGAGAATTGCTCCCAATGTAAGAGTAGACATCAGGTATGTAACAGAAAGAAAGAAGCATATTTCAACTAATAGCTTCTCACCATAATAGTCTGAGAATAAAATATTTGAAAGGAGAGAGGTTTATTGATGTGAAGGATAGAAAGGCATTTTAACTGTGACTGAAAGCCGAGTTAAGGAGTATTATCAGGTAACGGTTGGAGACAAGGCATAGATTCATACCAAACCAGCACTGGAAAGCTTGAAATTGATAATTAACTTAGGAGTCTGATTTGAATTGCTTCATCATGAAAATGGGATGAAAAGCATTTAATATAAATATATACACAATATACAACTCTATTAAACATCTCCCTTTTATAACAAAAGTAAGCAAACATTCGTGTGTCTTCGGAAGTCCTCAACAATCAGGTCCACATAGTTCGCTGGTGTAGGATGAGCAGCCGCAAACCACCAAGTGAGAGGGCTAAGCAGGGAGATGTCTGTGAGAGGGCACCTAAGGCTTGTTGTCCAAGTAACTCATTTTAGAAGAAAGAGGGGCACTCAGAAAACCAGCAGGTGCTATCAGATACAAGGTCTTCTCATCAACTCTGAGTACACATGAACTCGCCAGCGAAGTTTACAGTCTTAGTTGGTTGACATGAGTTAGAACGGGGTGGTATGTCCCACTGCAGGGTAGGGGTTGCCAGAACAACATTGGGAAGCGACGGATCCTCCGGGGAAGAGGGGTGTGTCTCCGGGTTTTGTTTGTAGCCTTTGCTAATCCTTAGTAAAGACTGCTGCTGCGTCAGACCAGTGATTCAGTGGGTTTGCTTGGACAGCTCACCCTTTGGGACGATGCACTGCTTGATACCTTGTTGAGAAAGAAGAGGAAGACCATGGTTCTTACACATCTGTTCTGTCGGAATATATTCCCGGCAGTTTATTTTCTCAATATACTGTGTGTAAGTCATCTTTGAAATCTCAGGAAAAAAGTGGTTTAAATATAAACAATTTAGACATATTTAGCTATTAATACTAGTATTAAATAAATACTAATAAACTATTATTTGTACTAAATAAATTATTAGCATTAAAGCTAAAATTAATAGTTAAGTATATATGAATTATTATCTTTATTATCATGAAGTGACTTGCCATGTTTTTTTCTGTGTCAGACATAAAGAAACCTCAAACATGATAAATGCCACATATGATAAACACTTTAAATTTTTGCATTTCAGTAAATAATTTTGCTTATGATTAATTTGGAGCATTTTATCTATATATGATCAAACTATGAGTTACATTTCATAGAGAAGATTCAAAGGAGCCAGTAATAGATTCCTTTTGACCCCAAATAAAAATTAGAAATAACTATATATTTTTAAATGATGGAAAGAGTTAATTGAAGAAAATATAGTGGTCAAAATGTTGGACTTTTTTGGGTCTGGGAAAAATGGGCTATTAATTGTTGTTCAAAAAAAGTTGAGAACCAGAGTATTCATATGGGGAACATACAGTGAATTAAAATTTGTTTTTTTAAACATAAATTCTGAAATTAGTCTCAGCTGTACAACAGAGTGGTAGCACCCGTACAAACTTACGGAGTGACGACACCAACGTGTCTAGTGCAACTTCCGTCGCCAGGCAGGAAGTACGTTATTGACGGTACACTCCATGCTGTTCTTCACATTCCTACGGCTCTTTCTGTGTCTGGCAATTTGTACTTTTTAATTCCTTCAACTTTTTCACCCACCTCCCTAACACCCTACCCGTCTAGCAACCATTACTTTGTTCTCTGCATCTTTGAGTTTGTTTCTGTTTTATTTTTTCATTTATTTCGTGTTTCAGATTCCACATATAAGTGAAATCACGTGGTATTTATCTTTCTCTGTTTCACTTGTTTTGCTGAGCGTGATACCTTCTAGGTCCATCCACATCGTACTAAATAATATAATTTCATTCTTTTTTTAATAGTTGAATAATAGCCTATTGTTTATATGCACTACATCTTTTTTATCCAATCAGCTACTTTAAACTCACTGAGTGGGAGTTTCCTGAAAAGTATTCGAGTGCAGATGTCCAATGATCAACTAGAAACGTGGTGTGGCAGGAATAGAGATATTTATTTATATATAAAATTTTCAACGTGAGAGTAGATTGAAAAATATATGTTTGTATGCCTCATCATGATTTATAATGATGTCAAACAGAGTATATGAAACAATGAAGAAAAAGAGTAAGAATAGAAACCAGGAAATGTAAATATTTAAAATATAAGAAAGAAAAATGCAGCAAACAGCAGATTCAGTATGGTCCATACACTTATTGAACAACAGCAAACAAAATTTTACAGAGAACTTTCAATAAAAGAAATGAGAAACCACAGACATCACTCAAACTCAAATTAATTGGGAATTCGAAGCTTGTCCGGACTCAGCCATCCTCCGATGGTCTTTCTCTTGGCTGGTTCAAAGGTACAGAGGCACGTGGTGGGAACCCGCAGGTAAAAGTGCAGAGGTGACAAATGAGCAGTGAAATCCACCTGGGCTGTGTGATAGGAAGGATTTGAGAATAATTTTCAATTGGTTAGGAAATACATTTTAAAATGAGAGATTGTGGGAGCCTGAATTCGTAGGCATTTTATTAGATATCACAATGGGTTATAGGGGCTCCACAATGAAAACAGAAGAGTTTTTATAGTTTAACAGACACCTGGAACAGAATAAAGAACGCGTGAATAGAAGCACACCTTCGATTTAATACGTGACTAGGGTGGCACGTCAAATCAACGTGAAAGGATGCGTCTTCAGTATGTGACGGCAGTCCTGCGTTTGGGTCAAAACAGATGTGGTTCCATCCCTCACATCATCAGACAAGGATAATTACAGATGATTCAAACGTTTATAATTGATTGCAATGGAAAACGAGAAAGTAAAAGAACAGGAAGAAAATACAATAGTTTTTTTGATGTCACAGAATGCCAAAGTGTTTCTAGTTTGTCTATGAAAAAGTAGGAAAAAGAATTTGCATTACACACACACAAATAATGTAAACAAAGGGAAAATTAAAATCTAGGAAATATTTACAACTAATATCAAATCACATTTCTTCTTTGTAAGAAGACTTTTGACATAAATACCATAAAAAGTGCCAATATAAAAAGGATTAAGCAAACAAACAAACAAAAAGACTCACGGACATAGACAACAGTATGGTGATTGCCAGAGAAAGGGGAGACATCGAAGAGGTAAAAACGGTGACAGGAGACTTGGCTTGGGGTGGTGAACACACAATATAATATTCAGATGATGTGCTGTGGGGTTGCACACCTGAAATCTATGCAATTTTTTAACCAATGTCACCCCAGTAAATTCCATAAAAAATGTGTAACACATAAATAAAATAAAAAGATGAAGCAAAAAAAAATACCCCCACACAAATCTCACTTAAATACATGAATCATGTGCAACTCATTTAAATAAAAATGATGCACGATGCATGTTAAAAGGCCATGAAGATCTACCGTATGTTTGGGCACTCTGCAGTGGGAAGGCCTGACACGAGCAAGGACCCACTGGCCTTACCGATACAGAGTCAAACTATCCCACCGGAAGGGTAGCCTGGAATGCCTCCTGAAATTACAAAGGCAGAGTTTCATTTCTCTTCAAGAGATTGAAAGTTGCAACAGGAGACTGCTCAAATCCACATGATAGATAATCCAAAAGACAGACAATTCTGCTTCCCAGTCCTTTATTCCAATAATATGGGGAACATGGGAATCCCCTTCTCCTCACCTCCCCAATTCAGGCAACCTCCCGCTAAAGGCTGCCATCTAGGCTGTTCCTAATATTTTGAATATTCTCCCCAATATTTACACAATGAACTTTACCTTCAGGCTTTTCCTCACATCTCACTGCGGCGTGCCCTGACCACAGTAGTGCATTTGTCGGGTGAAATGCCTAAATCTCTTCTTTCGTAGCATCGAGAGGGAGAGAGGAATTCCTTAAGTGTAAATCAAGGCAACTATCTGGGTATAGCCTATTTAAATGAAACAAGAGAAATGGATTCAGACAATCTTTAGGTCTTCTTGAAAAGGATTTCTAATAAAGTTAATGAAACGTTGCAGGTTTCCCTGAATTCATGACAGAAGTCACATTCTGCACACCACATTTCAGATTGCTTTTCATTTCGTGATGAAGAGGAGTGGTGTGAAACGAGTTTTCCTCACTGTGTTTTGTTTTCCTCCATTATTGACTTTTCATTGTATTTCAATAGTGAAAAAAACCAGACACTGCGTTCCTGGATGATCATCACACTTTTTTTTTGCATCAAAAACAAGTGACTTTCAGATCCCTAGAGAGTCAATATTTTTTACAAATGTTCAAATGCCATTCTGTTTTAAAAACTAGAAATATTACTCCATTGTATGAGTGACACTAGTTTAATGTCTGAAGTGCTTCTCAACAAATACATCTCAGCACACACATCACTTCAAGTAGCTTTTCATTTTTTTGTGCTGTGGGGTCACTGGAAAATTGCATCTTCTGAGGCCATTTAAATGCTGGAAGAAAGGCCTTCAATGGTAGTTGAGGCTTCTGAAGGCTGTAGTTAAAGTAATCTTTCCTTTGACCAACAAATGACCCAGAGCCCCCTCACGCCATTCCCAGAAAGAGGACGAAGCCAGAGTCCCCGGCTGCAGCCATATTGAAACTGAAAGACAACAACACAGAAAATGTCTTAGAATGCTTTCCAAGTAATCAGAAAGCTTACAAGTAAGTTTTTGCAATGAAGGGAATATGTCTGCCCTTTTCTGTTATTTTAATTGTAATGTTACACTGACAGAGACAAGTATTTTTGAGGGAAATCAAGACTACTTCCAACATTTTATTTCAACTTTAGAGGGGACAGGATAAAATAACATTTTATTGTGTTTTCCCATAAAAGAAACACAATATTTCATAGTGGAAAAACACATCAGTTTGCATCAGGTAGAAGGTTACCTGCAAGCAAACATCTTTCTGAAACGGAAAGACTGCACACTAGGAAGGTCTGTTATTTCACACGAAAACATGTCCCGTGGACGACAGGGACCAGGCGTGTTACTGCATGATTCCCTTTCTGCTCCTTTGTGATTCCTTCCTTCCCCCTTAGCTCTGCCTTGCACTTCGTGCGTCCTTGGCCTCAGACACAGGGGGCTGCAGGTGTTCAGGCACCAATCCCTGAGCCGACTGTCCCCAGAAAACATAGCAGACCCGGGTCTCCTTGGGGAGGGTCTCAGGGTTGCTCTGTGTAGTACAGATGGGCGTGTGGGATATTGGCTACAGTTCCCTGGCCTCCCTGAGCACCCAGGTCTCTTCTGGGGTGAAGACGCATAACTAGTTGGATTCTTCACAAGCTTGGCCGCCACTTCAGACAGTGAGTGCTACCCGAGATCCAAGGGGGTGTACCCATTGTCTGCACCTTTGCGCAAACTCTTCCAAATATCACTGCCATCAGTTGGGTGAACAATCTTACTGATATGCACTTGGGATCTATATTTTAATCAAATGTAGATTTTGTAAATGTTTAACTATTATCTTCCTGCGGTTTCAAAAGAAGACTACGCTCCTTATAACGTTAGCTTGTGTAGATTTTTATAAAAAGCGAATGGTAAAAAAAAGGCGAATGGTGTTCATTGAGATCACTGCAATTGAGGGCCAAGTAAAAGAGCAAATCTTTTTTTAAAAAAACTGTTTAGTTCGATCGCCACCACTAAAGAGAAAGGGAAGCATTTTAGCAAAATGCTCATTTTCTCTCCTGCCCTTCTCCTCCACGACATCTATGCATGCTTTCCTGTAACCATCTGTTTTAGGACCCATTTGACTCCCCGTGGCACCTATTACTCAGATTTACAGGACAGGTAATATTTAGCCAAATGAGCAATCCGAACGCCTGCATGTTTTAACATCATTTATAATTACCTGCTGGGTGTACTAACAAATAGTAGCAGCAGCTGCAGCAAAACCAGGATTGGGCTGTCAGAGTGGGAATAACTCAGATTTATGGGAGGCCCCCAGCCCATCCCCTGCCGTGGATGCCCAGCTCAGGAGTGACTCTCCAGGCCACTGCGCGAGGCCGACATCCTGCAGTCTGAGCACAAGGGAGAGAACTCCCCCAGCGAAACCTTCCAAATCAGCCTCCGTAGCTCCTGGAACTTCAGGACGGCGTCTGCACCTGCACTGGTCTTCATCCTGAGACCGCGCCCAGAGTTCACAACACCAACTGGATCCAATCACTGTGATCTTGAAACTTTCCCGGGTCTGTTGTTCGACGGGCCCCCAGGGTTTCTGGGTCGTTGAATAATCATTGATAAAAACCCTGTCCTTAAAAAAATCAAAGCAAAACAGAAAGAGATATTTACTGTTGACATCGCTGTACAGCCACTGTATCTGAACCAACGCTCCCTTTTCACAGGTGAGGAAAGTGAAACATGAAAACAAAGGTGTGCAGCCCTGGCTGGCGTGGCCCAGTGGACTGAGCGCCAGCCGGTGAACCAAAGGGTCACCAGTTGGATTCCCAGTCAGGGCACATGTCTGGGTTGTGGGCCAGGTCCCAAGTTGGGGGTGCGTGAGAGGCAACCACACATTAATGTTTCTCTCCCTCTCTTTCTCCCTCCTTTCCCCTCTCTCTAAAAAAATTAATAAATGAAAAAGCTTTAAAAAAAGAGAGAGAAGAACTTCTATGGGATAAAAGAGACCTATCAACCAAAAAAAAAAATGAACGTGTGGCCTCGTGAAGGTGTTCTGAACTAGTGGCAGAGCCCAGAACACGGCGTCAGCTGTGGGGCTTTGCACTGCCCTGCGCTGGCTTTCAGACACCCCCTCCTGCTTCCTGAAACAGTAAGTCCATCAGATACATTTGTAAAAGGGGGGCAAGCTCTTTCAGTATTGCAGATAATGACTGGTAGTTTCAGTAGTAGCAATTAAATTTTATTTTGCATATCATTTTAACATCTTAATGAGGATTCAATGCATCATTTAATTCTGATGACAACTTTTAGGTTGATATTTTTATCCCATTTTTCTGCACACAAAAAATGAATAATCGCAGTCATTACAAATTTGTCTATATTCTGAGTCTGAAATTGGAAGACAAATGCAGGTCTGGAAAGCAATGCAAAGCATGCACACCAACGTATTTTGTTTTCAACCCCCCCCCCCCCCGAAGTGGACTGTTTTGGAGCGCCGTGGGGGCAAATTCATTGGGGCAGAGACTGTGGGAGTGACACCCGTGGTGTTCACAGTACGTGTTTTTACTGTCCTGCTGCTTTCCCATCACCTTCTCCTTCAGTGGAGCGATTTCTCTGTCGTACTACTTGGTTCTGATACAACTGTCAATCACAGCGATGGATGTTGTGACTCTTGAATAAAAGTGACAAAGACCCACATAAGCCATTGAGTACAAGTGTAATTTATTAATTCGCCTTAAGAGAAAACTTCCAGGGTAGGAAGCTCTTTTAGGCATTGGCAGATTAGACTTCAAAATACGTAATGAAGAAAAGTAATTGTTCCTCCTCTTTTAATAATCTCTTCACTTCCCCAAATGTGTTCGTTTTGTTCTAATTCTGTAATTTTGTTATTTACCTGGGGCAGAACGGTTGGAAGCAATCTACTCTGGGACAACCAGATTCATGCGGGGCAGGGGGTGGGGGGCGGGGGGGAGATGCTATTCTGTGGTCCGAGTCGCCTCTCCTCTCAGGCCTCCTGGTTCCGCCCGCCGGTCCCAGACTGCATAGAGTGGTCAAGAATGCGGGATCCTGAGAACACTTACACAGATCTGGAACCGCAGTTGGGTGCTTCACATCCAGTCCACACAGCCTGCAAGTGAGCGGAGTCATGTCTCAAAGTAAAAGGGCACAGATCATTTTACTAAGAGAATTTTGTGTGCCCTGGAGGGACCGTGATAACAAGAGCCATACTGCAGTAGTTACTCTTACTGATCAAGTGCTCCTAGGACTAGGCACTGATGTGAGGACTTCAGGTGCGTCCACTTACTTCATGCAGTCTTATCAGCTGGTGTGTTATGTGTCCCCTTTAGCAAATGAGGGTGTCCAGACACGGGAAACCCGAGTCGCTTACTCAAGAGGAAACGTCTAATATGAACCGCAGCTGGGCTTCAAACCGAATGTGTGCTTCAAGGCTTCGTGGCCCACCTCAGTGGTCCAATTCCCCCCACCCCCCGGTGGACATTCGCTCACAGCAAATACAAGATGCAGTGAACCAACTAATTAACCAACTGAATAACAAGTAACCAAATAAGTAAATTAAAAACATGGGAAATCAATGAATACATAAAATATTTTAACAGTATAAATAACATTAGATGAATAATCAGCATCAGGTCTGAAAAGAAAATGATACTCAAAATATAAAGTTCGGGGAAACAAAACCCAGTAACATCAATACAGATTCTACAGACATCAGAAGGAGGAGATAAATGCAGCCACTTCCTGTCGCTGGGGAAGAAGGAAAGACTCAGATGATTGCTGCTTCCAATCACATTATGAAAGATGTCCTAACAAATACACTTAAATAATATATAAACACCCATAATAAAGACTTCTAAAATCATATAGGACTGTCATTTTTAGATCTCATAATTTTGTAAGTTGGCAAATAAAAATTAGATATGTAATATTAATCACTAGGTTTATTTGCTCCTGCTTCTAAATATAAACATTAAAAATGTCTCCATAAGAAGTAGAAATGTTAGCCATGAATCACCTCATCAAATTTATAACTAACATAGCAATGAATAGAACTAAAATGAAGTATAAAACATTAAAATAAGTATTACAATGATTTCTAGCCTTAGGGAAGTGAAATACATACATATGTACATATATGTACTTCTTCCCTAATAAAACCCCATCCTGTTTTTATTAGGGAAAAAATATAACTGCAGGGAAAATATAAAATATTTTTTATATTTTTATTTTTCATATTTTAAAAATATTTTTATGTATTTTTTATATTTTTATTTTTTAAAAAAATAAAACCCCATCCTGTTTTTATTAGGGAAAAAATATATATGCAGACATAAAAAGGAGCTAAAAATTAGAAAACCAGAGAACATTACAAAAGGAAATGACATATCCCATATGTAATCTTGAGGTCTGTCTCTATCAGAGAGTAATTTGTTACAAAGCTCTGGGATTTAATATAATGTGATATGGACACAGTTCAGCCCAATGAAACAGAGCAGTAAGTATAGACATGTCTCTCCGGGTGACGCAACCTCACAGTGCAGTGGGGACTCTTGGTCGTTTTTACAAAGGTGCTGGTCCCACTGGATGTGCACACGGACAAAACGTGAATCATGACTCCTGCCTCAGGCCTTGCAAAGTAATTACAGAAGGACTGTCAGCCTAACGGAGAAGCCAAAGAATAAATATTTTAGAAGATAATTAGGAAAATGTCTTCTTGGCTTAGGTCTTATTTAGTTTACTTCAATAATATTTTGTAGATCTCTTTTCCCCCTCTCTCTGCTACTCCCTGGAAAATTTTCATGGCTCTTTCTTCAGCTTCACTGAGTTTTTTTCTGCTGTATGCTCAAATTTGTACTGTGTGACTCTTATGCAACTTTATTTCATTTACTGTATCTTATAGCTCCAGACATTCTATCCAGTTCCTGTAACAATTTCTATAGTGTCAGCCATGCATTGAGAGGGGTTTCAATAAAAACCCAGTGAGGGTCAAACTTAGTCGATGGTGGAGTGAATGACAACCTTGAGACCAGGAGTTCATAAATGCTCCCCTAGCAACTCTTTTAGAGACAGGACTGCAGGGCACTTCTCCACTGCGCAGTCTCTGGCCAGCACTGTACTGTTTTTGGAAGCAGGAATAAAGGAGAGTGAGTTTCAGTTTCATATCTCAAACCCAAGTGATCTTACCATACAAAAGGCATATACAATTTATTCTAGAGAGAGAACAACAGCAGACATGGAAAACAGACAAAAAACCAGACAGGTATCATTCTCCAGGAGAGAGAGCCAGCACTACAATGCATCTGAGTGAATCCCACTGAGTAGAAGGGCTGACCCGCCTCGTGAGAAACACTACAGAGCGTCCTTCAGCCTGAAGCGAAGGGGCTGGGAGGGAGACAGGAGCCCGCTGGGAGAAAGAACACCGGCGCGGGGACTGCAGGGTGTTCCAGAGGCCGGCATGGAAGTGCTTTTGTCTGTAGCACCATGTTCTGTTATTTGTGCCTGAATAATTATAAAACTGCAGGAGTAGGCCTGGAGAGCCTGTAAGGGTGTAATATGTGTAATTGTAGCAATACAAAAAAGGGGGACAGGACATATATTGGAACCAGGGTCCCTAGAATATTAAAATTAAGTCAGTATTAATACAATCGAGATTGTTTTAACTTGGGACACACTTTCAGTTTTGTCACAATTGCTAAATAACCTGCACTATCATGAATTCTATGTTAAGTTTTATGTATTTATATATAAGAGCACATGGTGCGTGTTCCACATTTCATATTGTACACATGGGTATATAAATACATACACACCATCCGAATGAAAGAGCCGTAAGGATGCGATTACAGTCCCTGCGGTGAACACGACGAGAGACGTGAGTAGCCTGCCCTGTGAGTTCCGGGCGAGCCTGGAGCAGGTGGCCAAGGTGAGGGCTGGCCAGAGCTCTAGGCAGTTGTGGGTGGTGCCATCAGGGACCAGGGTCAGAGGAAGCAACGACACAGAAGGCAGCGCTAACGAAAGGGCCATGCAGAGTAAAGCAGCCGGAGCTCACTAAACGTACCCAGAATGTGTAGGACTGGAGAAGAGAAAACACTACGAGATTATTTTAAAGAAGAGAACCACAGTCATACTTTGATTGAAATGGAAAATTCTTTCAGTTATCCATTGCTGTGTACCAAGCCACCCTAGAATTTAGTGGCTTAACAACGTGAGTTACGTTTCACAGCTCAAGGTGTGGAAGGGGCCGAAGTGGACAGTTCTGACCCATTGTCTCCCCGGAAATCGCCGTCAAGTGGCATACGAGGCCCCGGGCCTCGGAGGGTCTGGCCACGAATCACCTGGAGTTATACCCGCCAACCACATCCTCCTGGTTTAACAAAGCCAGACCAGCCCTGGGTCTGGAAGGGACCACGCCTGAAAGTGGCTTCCATGGCAGGGTCATCCCTGAAGACGGGGAGTGTCCCAGGAGGATGGATTGCACAGGGGACATCCTGAGGGTGGCAGATTGGTTTGAAAGATAGACTATTCCAGAAAAAAGGCAGGATGCCTTTGTTTACCACGTGAAGCAAAGGCGTCAGCTGCATAGAGCAGAAAGTAGTAGGGGAAAAAAGATAACCCTCAGAGAGAGAAGAAAGTCAGGGAGACACACAGGTTACCTTGAAGGTCTGGTGGCGGGGCAGCAGCGATTGCGCCTGCGCAGAGAACGTAACTAAAGGCTTCCAATCATCTTGTTCTTCAGTAAGGTCCCACATGAACACTCCCAAAACAGGGTTGAATTGATACTATGGGTTGGATGAACCTGGCTTTCTTTCTATCACTATTAAGATTCTGTTGTTTTAAAGGACAGAGCTGAGTACAGGCATAACTTCATTCATTGTTTTAAATGCACTGGTGCTGAGCATATCCCACGTGAAATCTGAGGAAAGAGCTCAGGAAGAGCGCTGAAATAAATGCTTGGTAGCTAACTTTTGGGTCACTTTATTTCAAATTAAAATAAATTATTTATAAAAGTCTCTTTAAAGATCTACTTTCTTATTGTATCTGAAATATACACATTCCTCCACTTTTAGAAAGACAAAATAAATAGGAATAAGATAGTGTAATCAGCAGACCACATTTCATGATTAAAATAGTTTAGCTCAAAAAAGAGAAAAAATGTCTACTACTGAAAAGAAACTCAAGTAAATGTCACTGCACCCCCCCTGAGGCAGCCCTGCTTCTGCTATATTTCATTTAAAAGTCACATATACTGCACATGCTTTTATAGACACATATAACATTGAATATACAAATGCACATGCTATATTTTATATGTAAATATTTAGTAATCTATAATATATTTATATTATATATCATGTATTATGTACTGTGTATTATATGTTAGGTGTTATGTATTTATGTATTATGTATGTTCTATTTATACATATGTTTGTTTTTATTGTTGTTCCATTACCGTCGTACCTGTTTTTCCATTACTCTCCCCTGCCCTCCCCCCACNCTGCTATATTTCATTTAAAAGTCACATATACTGCACATGCTTTTATAGACACATATAACATTGAATATACAAATGCACATGCTATATTTTATATGTAAATATTTAGTAATCTATAATATATTTATATTATATATCATGTATTGTGTACTGTATATTATATGTTAGGTGTTATGTATTTATGTATTATGTATGTTCTATTTATACATATGTTTGTTTTTATTGTTGTTCCATTACCGTTGTACCTGTTTTTCCATTACTCTCCCCTGCCCTACCCACCCCCCACCTCCCACCTTCAATCCCCCCCCCCATCATCTTTGTCCCTGGGTCCTCTCTTCATGTTCCTTGACCCTCTCCCTTCTTTTCCCCATTACCCCATCCCCTCTCCCTTCCGTTACTCTGATTTTTCCTTATTTCCATGTCTCTGGTTCTATTTTGCTCATTTGTTTGCTTTGTTGATTAGGTTCCACTTATAGGAAAGATCATAGGGTATTTGTCTTTCACCACCTGGCTTGTTTCACTTAGCATAATGCTTTCTAGTAATGAAGCCTAGGGCGGCAGGGAAACCCTGGAGAATGCAGTGGCATTTCCGTGCACAAAGCAGTGTTTATTCCTGGCTGGATGTGATGAGGAAATCAACAGCTAGACTCCGGGAGCCCCAGAAGAAGGACATCTGGGGAGGGAAGGTGACCAGTGAGGCCCGAGCTAGACCAGAGCAGCCAGACTGGGGAGCTGAGAGAAGATGGCAGTGGCCGGAGCCCTAGGGGAGGAGGACAGGTGTCATAGAGAGTGGGGTCAGGTAAACCCCTTCCCCATGGAGCTGCCCATGTTGTGCCAGTGCAGATACTAGACCATGTCACCTGGTTCCCTGATGAGGATGTCAGCTTTACCTGCTTCTCCTCATTTTGACCAAGTCAGGATCACACACGAAGCTGAATGGGAAAGCAGACACTAAGCAACTTTTAGGGAGTAAATTTCCTCTTCTTAGCACATCAGATTATTAGTTGTTCTGTTGAAGGAATGGAGGTGCCCAGTTGGACTAGGAACGTGTGTGTGCTAGTGATTAAGAAACCTCTCGGTATTTCATTATGTGAGGGGTGAGGAGGTGGATAGGAGGGGGAGGGGACAGTTATACAAGTTCACATGCAAGTTAAAAGTTTAAGGGCAAGATGTTATAGGGATTTCAGGGCTATGCAGCTCTACAATCCAAAGTTAAGTCCCTGAATTATGAAGCTTCCTGCCCTTTCTTTCATTGTCCTTTGGGTCAGTGACAATGAACCTCATGCATCTGTCTGTTGGGGTGGGGTTTTTTTGAGCTATGAAGCATCTGAAGTATTTTTCAGCATTGTTTGAGAACAAAACACATAATAGAGATAAAAACCCAGCAGAAACAGGAAGGCTGAAACAGCAATGATGAGGAGATGGATAAGATTCGCACGGCCCCACAGCCGCCTCCCAGTTGTCCCTAGAGGTAGTATGACAGATAAAAATGGGTTTACAGGGGAAAGATAAATGGTGTTCCAGCCAATCTGGTTTTAGTTTTATCAGGCATGGCAATGCCAGCAAATAAAGCTGGACTGTTGAGTTCTAGATACATAAAAAAATAAGTATGTCTGCATACCTTCTGAATTTTACTTTTGTAGAAACTAAATAAAACACGCCAGGTACTTATACATTAAAGTAACTCAGTGAATTTGTAGAAACTCAGATGACTTTCTTGAGGTTCTAGTACTCTGCTGACGATATGTATAATAGTTACATAACAAATATATCACAATAATTATATACATGCATAGATATAAAAGTTTGAAGCTTATGTTGTCTGTATATTCAGATTAATCTACTTATAAGTTTATGTCACCATCCCACTGACAGTGCCTGACAGTTGGCAATTTTTGCCATGTACTCAGAAAGTGGCATTTCATGGGGAATTTCAGGTGGCATATTTGGGACACTCACTCATGTTAGTCCCTTAGTGATTGGTGTAGGTTTTGTTCCCTACAGGCAGAGAATAACAAACCTTTGCCTTTTCCTTCTCCTAAAGCATGTCAAGAAAAAATAGCCATGAGAATAGACCCACATTTAGCAGGTGGCTACACTCAGTTCCTATTTCAAAAATCCTGTAGCCACAACCCTCAGCCTGAGCAAACGGTGGCATTATGTCATGTCACTGCTCTGCAGAGGCCCGAGCAGCTGGGACTCCTCGCAGAGCCAGGCACCTGCACGCTCTACTTCTGTTCTTCTAATTTGCTCACATGTGTTCAGTGAGTATAATGCACTATGTCATACAAGGCAGAGTTGGCCTAAAAAAACCTCATTAACCAACACTTGAATTTATAACTAGTATGCCTGTGGCATAGCACATTCTAAATTGTGTGATTACATTTTCGATTTCACTTAAATTAAATGGAGAATATGTTCATTTTCCCCCAAAGAGACTAGAAGAAGGTGGTTTTATTTTGTTGTACTATTGTCAAGGAAATGGTGCGGTGGATTAAATATTTTGATTTGCGAGACTATCCTTTAAATGTTTATTTCCCTTTGCATTGAGTAAACTCACCTTCTTAGGAAAAGGGCAAGGAGGCTGAGTTTGAATGTGTAAAACTATCTTAGAGCATTCGAGCATGGAAAATACCCACCAGAATATCTGGGATTTGCTTCAGGAAGGGTGAATAGTAAAGGCGGAGAAGACAATTCCCGATTACATAAAGGTAGTTTTGCCGTTGAATCGATTACAATGCGGAAACTGCATGTTTGTCATCCTTAGAACTTCATTGTCGATTACGCTTTGACCTAAGAGTGCCTTCCAAGATTTGGGTGCAGAAACCGATGGGAAAATTTGCCTGCAATTTGTTTGGCATCTTGCCTACCAAACCACACGGGACTTGATGTGAAAGCGAAAGCACGTTTACTTCTTGGGTGGACGTGCTGGGTTTTTGTCACACTGACACCTAATTATTCTATTGTGCTTTCGTTACAACACATTTCAGCATGTATTTTGATTGGTGGAAAGCAGTATCAGAAAGTACTAAAAGGGCGTGACCTGCAGTGTTACTGCTGTGAAGTGCAGGTTGTTGGCCCTGGATGCCATGGTTCTGTCTCTGACTTTTTTACTTCAGATTCGTGTCCTTCAGCGACCAGGTTGCAGGTGACAGGCTCCCAGACACTCTCATCAAGGTTCATAAATTTAGAGCATTTTTTTTAAAAAATGCCTCAATCTTACTTTAATGTTATTTTCATCTGAATGGTTTGATACCTCTAAGAAAAGTGTCATGACCATGAACTTAGTTGTGTTATATTATTCATGAAATAAGGCTATTTTATAATGTAGTTATCATAAAAATCAAAGCAACTAATCCACAATCATCAAGTGAATATTTTGTTTTCTAAATTTTTAATCTTCAATACAGTTTTTGAAATAATGTTGAGTTATTGAAATGCCAAGCAGTTATATTAAAATACTAGTTGTCAATATAGTGTGTCTGCTACATTCCATGGAATCAGTTTTATCTCTTCCTTGGACCCGGAAGCCTTGAAATACTGACAGAAATTTGATAACATCTATACCCTCTTGAAGATCAGGGGACTTAAAAATATTCCAGAAGAGCTGATACTATTTAGCATTATAAAATTGTATTTTATGCATAGAAAAATCTGACAGATTCATCTCCTGTATGTATGCATGTGTATATGTATATGTATGTGTGCATGTATTAATTTATATGTATACATGCATGTGGATTGGTGTGTGTGTTGTATGCATGTGTGTGTGGATGGATGTATATGTGTGTGCATGCTGCTTTAAGTAGCGTAAGAAACAAAGAGATGAGACTATAAATAAGCAGACGAATTCACGCACCCTTTCATCACACCCTCTTGTCAAATTCAAGGTTTTTATTGCAATCTGACATCTGACACATCTGCTACGAATTCGCGGTTGCTCCTTTTACAAACTAAGAAGCTGTGTTCTCAGTTCTGTGTGTCTGTATAAGCAACTGATCTTTAAAAGAACAATAGAATTCTGTACATCAGTCAGATTCAGAAAGCCCCCAGGGGGTTTAGAATACCAATTTCGCTTTATGCATTAATGTATCACGATGGCAAGATAAAGACTATCAAATGCCAAGGCGGGATAAACATTTCAGAGTGAAATAGAACCAGTCTTCCTTTGGAAACGCAGTGACTGCTGCATGGTTGCTAGAGCTCGCAAAGGTAGGTCATGATGGAACATTCCAGTGGTGCCATATGGTCACTGGGAGGGGGACAGGCACTGCTGTCTCGGATTGAAGCAGGAGCATGCATTTTGGAAGAACAAACGGCAACAGTGTGGGTTGTGCTGGAGGTGCCTCAGTTAGTCCTATAAGATTAGCAGTCTTCAAGTCATAGACAGGTTGATTATACTGCCCTTGTTAAAATAGAAACAGCATCAGCACCAGTTCTACTTGCACACTTGCAAGCACACAGACACCACTCACACAACTGTGAATCACAATCTAAAAACACCCTGGCTATTGAGGGCAGCTATTGAATAGTATGGGCTGCGTGTGGTTTCTAATACATTTGAAACAAGTGTTTGTTTTGTCAATAGTCAACAAAAGTCAACTAGGTATTTTGTCCCCAAAAAAGATTTATTTGGCAGAAAGGATGACAAGCTAGAACCTGCTGCCGTGGTGAGCAACAGGCACACCCTGGCACAGGAAACCAGAATCCCCAATTCACAGAGGCAAAGGCGAGGGGGCTGCTGCCACTGGAGAGCTCGGTTGTAAACCTACTTTGTCCTGCAGGGTTTCCCCCAAAACACAGGGTGTGAGGACCCCTCCCACAGACCCCCCCGATTCCTCAGCTAATGTCTCTGCCATAACTTTCAATAGTGTACACACACACACACACACACACACACACACACATTTGGTCCACTGGGTCATTCAAATGGCTCCACAGTCTCCTTGGAGCTGTCACTTTGCTGTATGTCTTGTGAACCTCCTGTTTGGTGTGTACACACTCGGGTCATTACATCTGTTGAACTGATTCTCTCACCCAAGGCCCCTTTCTGTCTTTAATCTTCTTGGCTCTGAGTCTCCTTTACTGGCTTTTAATATAGTCACTCTAGTTTTATTTTTTAAATAGGTGTTGCACAGTATAGTGGTTTTTTTTTATTCTTTTTCTGTCAATCTCCATGTTACTGCATTTGACGTGCGTCTCTTCTGGAAAGCATGCGGCTGGAGGGCCTAGGTTTTGGTCCACTCAGACAGTCTCTGACGTAGAGGAAGACTGATGTCCCGGCCCAGTGCGCCAGGCGCGTTTTCGTTTCCAGCATCAGACGTGAGATGGAGCAAGTTCTCGTGTGCTCCCAGGCCTCAGCTGCCAGCCAGGGCCGTGCAGGATGGGAAGGAGAGGACTTTCTGACCAGCCTCCACGAGAGCTGGCAGAGGTTGTGAGTGTGGCTGATTGAAGCCACTGAGTACGGGGTATGACATTTATTGAGGCACAGATCATTTATTTTGCTACGTGAAAAACATGGGAGAGTTTCACTAGCAAAATTTTGAAGGAAAGAAACCAGACACACAATTATACACACTGTGATTCCATTTATACACATTTTGGAAAAGATAAAACTCACCTGTAGAGATAGACATTAGGATAGTGGTTAACTTAAATGTTATAATAAAGGGTGGGGCATGATGGAAGTTATTAAGTAAATTTCCTTTTTCAATATTTGACTTGCATGATAAACAGATGTGCTCATTTTGTTAAAAAATAATTACAAACTACTCTTGGGGTTCTCTATATGTTTATACTCTTGTTAAAAAATAATTACATACTACTCTTGGGATTCTCCACTCTTGGGATTCTCTAAAATAATTACAAACTAGTCTTGGGATTCCCAATAAAAATATTGCCAAAAATAAACAGGTAAAATTAATATAAAAAGTCAACTAGTGCTTGTTGCATAGGAAAAATTTCTTTAACATTCTACTACTTATATAGTTTAATTTCCATCAACTCCCTGGCTGGGTAGCTCAGTTGGTTACAGTGCCATCCTCATACATCAAGGTTACTGGTTCGATCCCCAGTCAGGACACATACAAGGAGCAACCCATGAATGCAGAAATAATTGAAGCAACAAAACTGATATTTCTCACTTTCACTCCCTCTCTCTCCCCCACCCCTGCTTTCTTTCTCTCTCTCTTTAGAATTAATTTTTAAAAAATTTAAAGGGTTATTAGAACACCTACCACATGAGTAGTTTTCTAGCTGGTCAGCCTCTGCCTAGAATCCCGTCCTTGCATTCCTCTTCTTAAAACCAAGGTCACGTTGAAGCCCAGCCCCTTGTTCTGTGTGAAGATGGTTCCTAGTCACAGTCAGGAGAGCTCCAAAGAGCACGGGCTAAATGTGGACCTGAAGGAAAACATGCCCTTTGTGCTTACTGATGCGCACTTCGCATCTCAGTGGTGACTTTAGAACCCCAGCCTTCCTCCCAGGAACTCGCTGCACATTGTCACCAGGTGTTAGAAATCAGCCCTGCGTCTCTCTGCGTGCCATGTGTCCTGGGTTGAGTTCCCATCTGGGTACCATCCTAACAGAAATGACAAGTAAAAGTGCAAAATTGAACACTGCTCAAGGGACTAGACTTCTGGGAACTAAATTGTTTTCTGCATAATTTATGGCCCCAGAGTATGCACCAGGCAGCAAGTAAAGTAACCACACAACAAAAGGGAAATATCAGATTATGTGGGCTTTGATCCTCATTAGTGCAGTTCTCAGAGATTCTCAGCACATCCCTTCTTTCCCCCAAAGAATTCCACAAGTGAATTCAATAAAATCCCATTTTTTACTTCATGCGTATCCCATACATATTCGTGCCTTCACATATAACATAACATTCCTTACTATGGAGTGTGCCCCTGCCCCTCTCCATAGCTCACTCTCATTTAACCTCCCTGTGACATTTGGATATGTACAGTTTTACCTTGCTTTTTCCTGCATTACGTGGAGGCTTGTTTGGCTAATTACTCAGGTCAGGGCGGCCCCCACTCCCGCAAGGCTGTTCATTGAATGCACTGTTACCTTGCATTCCACCTTCCAACTTATTTCAGGAGAATCCACTGGTGGGCAAAGGATCTTTCATCTGCTCTTGTTATGTGCTATGCAGTTCAGGCAACAAGTCAGTATTTCTTTGTGTTCTCAAAGATATATATATATATATATATATCTTTATGTGTGTGTATTCTCAGTGACATACATATACGTCTAAATGGGACTGCTTGATCTCTCCCCATTTCCTCTGGTCAGAGCTCTGACAGACTCCCCTTGCAGGACAGGGGTGAGAGCTGTGTGCTACTCCCACGCACTCATTCATCTCTGACCCACACCGTGGGTTCCCTCTGATACCGACTCGCCAGTTTCAGATGAGTTTACCACGGCTCTGCTGCCCATCCCGGTCCTTCACACAAATACAGGCGGGTGTGTCTGCTCCAAAATCCCGGCAGATCTGCGGACATAGCCTTCAGTGACTGGCCTTCATGCTGGACCCTGAAAGGCCGGGGCAAAGTGAAGTATCGAGTCCACAGATTATAGCACGTACCATTTTCTCCAGAACATTTTCAGAAAGACGATGGCCAAGCCTCGTGACTGCCAACTGTTAGCCTGCAATCTGTCCGTGGACGTGTGTCCTTTGTCGTGCTAACTGCTGATTTTGCCTGTCACCTCCCTGGGTCCTTCTTTTGCCATCAAAATGCATCTCCTTCTGGGGTCTTCAGCTATGTCTGTCCTTGCCCCGTGGATGGCAGAGTCCTAGGTTCTCCCGTGTCACAGAGGGTAGAAAAGCCCTGGTGTCACCCACAGGCCTGCTGTTTAGAGATCCCCCAGGGGACATAGTCACGGTCACACGGCAGAATGACTGCAGGAATGAGTCAGGGATCTGTGTGTGCACGAACGCTTGGAGCCACAGGGAAGGCCGTGACAAAAGAGGAAGTCATAACCATGTATACACCTGAACCGGTGCTAGATTTGAGCCCAGTCCATGACATGCCGTGAGGTCCTAGGAACGCCGTGTCACCTTGGGTTGTAGCATTGTCTTGTACAGAATGCAGATACAAAGGAAAGCCCTCGTTTGACTTTCTCTTCACTCTGCACATTTTAATTATAGCCATTTCCTCTGAAACGTGTTTTTGGATCATGTTCCTCTAATCTTCTGTTGTAAAAATGTCCCAGTGAATTCTTACTGGATGAATTCTGGCCCCAGAATATGACTAAGACTTTTCTCTTGGCTTTGTTCCCATCTCAGAAGTACTGAACTCCTGGGTCTCCTGCAGCCCCTCCCTTCCCGGCCTCCCTCAGTAACGTCTCTGCTCTAGGCAGCGTCGGACCTCACGCCCCAGGGACTCAAACGACGTAGGCACGTCTGCTGCTCTAGCTGCCGTGGCCCCTCCTCTGTGAAGGAGATGCTGAAGGCTGAGAGGCAGACACACCTGAGACGCAAAGGGGCGAAGATGGCCTTGAGGTCACGGGCGCACACTTGCGTTGCGTGGTGTTGGCCAAGTTGTACTTGAACTCTGCCCCGATGTCAGCATGCTGCGTTAAAGGCTTCATGAGCACCTCACAGGGCAGGCCTCCTCTTCCCCAGAAAGGGAAAGACATGACCCACATCTGACAGTGGCTTTTCCCTGGGTCCTTCCCTGATCAGCTTAGGATGACGTCACACTGGGCAGTAAAATGCCTTTGGAGGGTGGGGCCGACCCTGTAACTGCTTCTGCCGAGCCTTCCGCTGCAGCCGGTTTCACCAGTGAGCCGTGCCAGGTGCAAAGAGGCCGTTTGCCTCACAACCTAGGAATCCAGTGCCCCAAGGAGTGTAACATGGATATTTCTATTTGGCCTAACATTTCCTTCAAAATTGCGAATTTTAAGATTGACAATAATCACCACGACATTAGAATTCCTTTGCAAATGTGAATCATGAGCCTACCACATTGATAGACAGACATTGGGATAAATTTCTGGCTTATAGAAAACAGCAGGTTTCTGACTACGGGTGGGATTTGTTGTCACAGGCTCAGGCACAAAGCACATTCTTTCAGGCCAGAGGAGGCAGTTATATTTAATCATCTCATACATGTATTTTCTCATGGTTTTAAAAATAAATCCATTCAGGACAATAGAGAAAAGGGGATCATGCTTTTGTCAAGTAGTATATAATATTACAAAATATATAAGCTCAAGCTCTCACACGTCACATAAGAAATTTTAAATGTAATTAAAATGTTTCTAGGGAAGCCAGCATTCTTAGGAAGAGATCAAACTCTGTCCCTTAATGTTATAGTATATTGTGCCAAGCTAAACAGAACATTGGAATACATACTATTTGCACAAAATGTATTTTCTGAGAGATTATGAAGCAAATCCAATTTCTAACCTTCTAAAAGAAAAAGGAGGGGATCTTGTTTGCGACACTTCTATCCATTGCTGTTGTTAAACATGACACAAATTTTGATAGCAGCAGTCTGAACTTGTTATTTATCACAGTGTCAGGCTGGTGCCCCCACCCCCTCCCCCCCCGAGTGCTGTCTGGGGCTGAGCCAGTCCTGACGAGGTGCCAAGCAATTTAAAAAGAGCCTGAGGAAGCCTCCGGGCCAGCTTGCTGTTCATTCTGTGTGTCTATGTATACACTTTTTCTAGTTAAGGTTTATTTTTGAAAATCTACATTAAAATGCAGTTGGATAGAGTTATCGTGCGGCGTCGTGAGAGCTGCACCTACTACTTAGAATCGCTCACTTTCCGACGCAATGATCGTTATTTTGCCATCCACTGCGGTTCTGTAGGCAGATGTGAGCCTGAACACGTGCTTCCTCCTTTGTCTTGAGGGGCACGGAAGTGACAAAGTTCCAAACAACCATGCCACCACAGGAAACTAAGGCACGCGCGGGCATGTGCAGGCCTCCTCTTGGTGACAGTGTGATGGTCAGGGTCCTCGGCGGTGTCTTGTTGTAGCAGATCTGCCCGTGGAAATGCCCCTCACCGTTTTATTAAACTGCCTAGTCTCTTTAGTCAAAGCTGTCTGCAAAAACAAAAAAACAAACTAAAAACCCGTGTCAGCTGTTTTTTTTTTAAATATTCTGATTAATTCTATTTTGGTGACATTTAAGCAAACTTCACAAAGAAAAGCTCCAGATAAAGAATGAGCAATGAAACTATGGAAAATTAATGTTTTCTGAAGAAAGCATGGCCTTCAGTACACGCTAAAACTCTTAAAACCCAACACAAATATTTTTATTTAACAAGAATGAGAACACACAGCTTTCTCTCTTTCCCTCCCTTCCTCCCTCCAAATGTGCTATTTGAATAGAAATAATAATAACCTGACTTATAAATTTGCATCTCCTAATCCATTTTAAAGCTTAAAATATAATTTGGTAGCTATAAAAATTAATTGAAGTATTAATGCATCATTTTCTTCACAGCAAAAAATATTTAGTGAGAAAACCAGGTAAATTTGGGCCATGTAAATTGACTAGATATTAAATGACAAATATTAACACAGGAATGTATTTTCACACACAGCCAAAATTAATATACCAAACTACTCTAATATCTGAATTTGTGTATTATCTTTCGAATATAGTCTCCTACCACAAAACTAAGAACAAGCACACAGGTAGTTACATGAACTCCAGTAATGACTTCGATACCTACAATCTTGATAAAATAGCTGAACAAACGCAGTTTACCTGAAGAAGTGATATTACATGGAAAACAGAAGCCTTACTCTTTTTCTATAAACATAGTAAGTGCTAGAACTTGTCAAGATAAGTCACTCAGTGAAATAAACCTTTAGAAAACAAAGCAAATAAAGATTTAAACATTATCTAGTCCCATCAAAATTTCCTATGATCCTCTTATCACAGATTCCAGTTATTGTTAATTTCTACAGTGTATTTGGCAAATTACTGTATTGGAAATATTTATTTTGTTTTACATATCACGCCAATTATCAAGTGAATTCATTGTCGATTAAGAAATGAAATGTTTTATTATTTTTGTTAATTTTAGGTGTGAAATAAAAACAACTTCCTAATGTTTTAATAAATAGCTTGTTCATGTTTTGATATCTATGCAATGCATCATGTCGTGTCATATAGCGATAGAAATAATACAAGGCACTATAAAGACAAATATGTTTTAAAAAACAATTCTGTCAGATACAGAAAGGGGAAAAGATGCAAGACCACACACAAAGAAACCAGAGTCCCCGTATTTCTCTGCAACATCATGGAACCTGAGAGCACAATCCCACAGCCTTTAAAATTCTGAGGGGAGTCTGCCCCCACCCCCGAATTTTATCCGCAGGCATAGGATCAGTTGATATAATCAAGTCGATGTATTTTCTTGGAACTACATTCCTGGCATTAGAATACAATAAAAGAAAACTTAATGTTTGTTATTAATGACTCCATCAATTACTGAGAAATGTTACAATTCATTCTAGTGCACACTTTAGAGTTTAAGGAGGTTGTCAGACACTGTGTCATATTGTCGCAGCTGAAGTACTTCCTGACAAGTAACAGTTAGGATTAGGCAAATGGCTTGGGGCCATAGTGCTTTTCTTATGGTCATTCCAGAGGGTAAATGGCCCCCTAAATATTTTCACTAGACAGGATGACTGAGAAGAGTTGTGGAGATCACTGAGGAGCAAAGAGCTGAAATTGCCCATCATTAACCATAATTTACTATGCAAGCCTTCTCCTGGACGCGGTAAGCCCCCCGCACCCTCCAGAGTTCCACAGCAGTGTCCTGAGTCAGGCTCTGCAGCCTCAGGTTTTGTGTAGGTGGCAGTCAGCCTCCTGGGCTTCTGGTTCCGCCACCTTCCTGCCACCCTCCCGGGAAACGCTTATGTGATTTTAAAGTCCCGGGAGATTTTATGGTTGTGTGGAATTATCTTCTTGTACAGATATTTTCTCTCATTTCAGATGTCCTTTCCTTCAGCTCCCAGGAGAACATTATAAAATAAACTTCTTTTTTCTGTCTTTGACCAGCAGAAATGGAGTTCTTTGGAGATCACCTTGACTTTCATTAAGACTGTTTTTATAGAAAGAGTTCATGTCAGGGACTCTGTACACGAAGCAGAGTGCCATGGACCTGCATTACCTACAACGCCTGAAAATGGAAGACAGAGGCGGTCCACTGTTACGCTTGGTCAAAATCATTCTCCCTAAGCACCCAAAGTCATGATGGACCCCCCCAAAATAGGAGATTTGGCACGTAGGCATTTATTAAGGCGTATTGAAGGTCATGACGTTTGATATTTTTACTAAATACTCCTTGGACTTGACCCCTGCAAGTAAAAAGATTCTATAACAAGATTAAAGT
This sequence comes from Sturnira hondurensis, assembly GCF_014824575.4. NCBI lineage: Eukaryota > Metazoa > Chordata > Mammalia > Chiroptera > Phyllostomidae > Sturnira > Sturnira hondurensis. The sequence continues at coordinate 37,807,962 of NW_028074503.1, forward strand.
GTAATTTCTAGACTCATCCCTGTTGGGAGGAAAGGAAAATTCAAGTTACTGTTTATTATATTTATTGATCCATCTTGAACTTCTTTCCTCACCTGTGTCCCCCCCCCTCCTTGTGGTCATTGCCCAGGCTGAGGAACCACCGCTGGCCCCTGAGAGGCCTGGGTGGACCCACGAGCAAGGACAGGCTAAAGGCCAGCACCTCGCCCAAACTGGCTTAGGTCCTAAGCTTTCACACGCATGCGTAGGAAGTGCCTTTTGATCATTTCCCCCTAACTCTACCTTCTCGTTGTTACGTCTCCCATCAGCCCCTCCTTTCCCAGTTCTTCAACTTCCTTAATCATGACATATTGGCAGTAACAGGCCATGAGATCTGATTTTCATTTTTTATTTTGACACCTTTTATTAATTGTTTATTGGACTTCATACCAATGTCCCCAGGTGATTAAAAACAGATACATGTCATGTATTCAGCAAGTATTTGGGGTGTTAACAGGCTTTGTAACAGTGCAGAGGTTTTCCATAGTGACTGGGGCGCCAGCCTTCAGGACCTGACCCCCTAATGCATGGAGTGGGTAATTTCATCGGGATATTTACTTAAGGACGTTTTGTAGCCTACAAATAAGATAAGAATTGAGCTCTGAAGAGGGAGTGACTCGTTTGGGGGTGCCTGCACCAGGAGATCAGGGCAGGAAAGAACGAAGAGGATAGTGCTGATGCCACTGCTGATAATGGCTAATCTTGGTGTGATCCTTACAGTGTGCCTGGCTTTCTAATCCCTTTATAGACACACAGTCAAATGCCAGGGAAAATCAAATGGGGAGAGGATGGAGTCCATGCTTGTTCTTGCCCTCTATCTCCAGCCCATGACCCCTGCTCACCCCAGCCACCCTCTCCTCACCCTGCTCGGTCACAGCAACAAACCAAAGTTCTCATCTGCCAGTGGGGCGCTGTGGGCTGGACACAGAGATGGAGGTAACGGTGAGTTGTACTGAGTGGGAACCAGACTGGTAGAATCCCAGGACTCAGAGCACGTCCCAAGAATACATTAACCCAGAGTTGATCGTGGCCACCAGAATGCAGGGAGACTTCCTGGCGAAGTGACAGATTCAGGGGAGTTGGACTCAACTGTAGGCCTTATGGGCAGCTGGCCACCCAGATTCTCTGGGGTCGTTTCATGAATCTGGTAACAGCGTCATGTCCCAGGTTCCGTTTGGCGGTGGCATCATACCGTATCACCTCGGTCCTGACAGCGGCCCTCTGAGGTCGGTGGTCATACCGCCTCCTCTCCCGTGCCCGGGAGGACACTGAGGCAGGTGAACTGGGTGCTCAAGGTGAAACAGCGACTGTATAAGGGCAGGTTTCCGAGTCCGTCCTCCTGAGCATGACGCTCCAGTGACTTCTGAGGGAGACACTCACAGAAATAGAACTGTGCAGGGAACGAGTGGGTGAAGTCACGTGTAACACAAATTATGGGCCATAAGCAAAAGGTTATCGAATCCTCTTTTTACTGTGAATCCAGACAGATAATACCAACGCAGACTCAGAAACCCATCTGATAATCCGGGTGTTGAAGTGGCGACACAGCGATGTTCCTAAACTGTAAAGCCGGCATTACTTTATTGTACCTCAGCAATACCAGCTCACGATATCAAGTGGTGACAATCATTACTTAAAATTAAATATGTTAGGATTGTCCCTTACTAGACAGGAAAATCATGGATATTAATAAAAGCAGAGCTTTTCCTCTTGTGCCACAATTGGCAAGTTTTGGACCCTCATGGCCTTATATCTCAGGACCCTTATGGCTTTATAAGTGTGGAATACTGTGATAAGTAGGGAAAGACTGAACACTTGACCTCAACAGCTGTATGAGAAACAGGCCATCCAGTGGGACGGTAATAATGGACTCCCCTGGAGAACCTCCATGAGCCAACAGCTGGCTGAGCCTCACTGCTGTGGGTCCTCCTCGGCTTCTCCTCCAGAGTCAGCACTCCGAAGGGGCCTGCCCCGGAGGGAGGCTGCCCGGGACGCTGGGGAGGCTAAGCTAACATCTCTCACCCTAGACAATGGAGAGTCCTTGGAGAGATTCGCAATGTATCAGTGAAATAGTTAGAGGCCTTCATTCAGCTTGGAGAACTTGCCTACTTCTGCCCACCGTCAGCCCTGAAGTTAAAAGCGATACACCCCAAAAGAGCATCAGACGTGGACCAGGGGGAATGCACAGAACCCCGAAGCACAAACCTGTGTCTGGCTCAGCATTGCCCTGCCGTGGACCTGGCGCGGCGGCCTGCTTGTTCTCATAACCCAGATGATTGGGGCTCTTTCCCGATCAGCTCTGCGGGTCTGGGGAAATTCGTGTTGGTTTTGTTTGTTTGTTTTTCTCCAGAATGGGGAAAACACACATTGTTTCAGACCCATGGCTTTAAAAATCATGCCTTTTCTAATGAAGAAAGAAGCCTTTCCCAGACTCCAAGACTCTTCTGATGAATCCCTACGACATCATAACCCTGACTCAGCACAGGGGAGGACACGAAATGGGAGCTGCTACGTGCCAGCGTGTCGCAGCACCGTAGAAGGCCCTTCAGCTGCACGCTGGGCCTGTGTGTGGCTCCCAGCAATGCGGTAACTTCTTTTCTACAAAACCTCTTGACTGGCACCTCCTGTCACTGCCTTAAGGAGCTGTTAACAGATCCCATTAAGAGGCATGAGAAGCCTGTTGTGCCCTCTGGCTTTTTGGAGGCCACTGTGACCCAGCTCGGCCCTTTGTCCTGAAGAAACCGAGGTGAAGGGATGTCCCCCACCGTGCTCAGAGAGTCAGGACAGCAAGAGCCCTCAGGCCAGGCCTCTGACCCCAGCCCACATGTCATTTCCAGACTGCCTCTTCCTTCCAACACCAAGGCCAGAAGTATCTCGAGGATCTTACACTTCGTACAATTAGGACAAAATTACCCCCCGGGCCCAATGAGTCATTCATAATTTTCAAATACTGTCAACAGGCAGACAAAATAGTTGTATAATATGAACACTCAGATCTGTTTAATTAACTGAATAGGCCCTAAAATATTACCTCTTTCAAATAACACTTTACAGAATGAAATACATGACTAAATGTGAAATAAATTGCCGACAGCAGAGTGCGAAACAGCACCGTCTGTCTCCCGAACAATATCGCAAACTGAGTCAGGTAACAAAAAGTAGTAAAACAATCCCCTATTTTTTTTACTTTGACCTATCCTATGTGCCCAGCATTTTCTTGAATGTTTCATTAGTTCTGTAACTTTTAATATGTGTGATGATGAGAATAATAGTAAAAAAAATTCTGAGAATAACTAGTTTTCAAATTATGGCAAACATGCTCATTTTATCACCAAGGATTGAACAAATGACAGTAACCTCCCCCCCGCCATAGGATTCAGCGTATATTTGCTTTACGATGATTTCAAAGGAGATATTGAAGCAAGTGACAGCATCCTCAGCTGCAGTGTGTGTAGGATAGAAAATGAATTAACCAGACTCTTCAGTCACGCAGAGGTTTAATTGCCCAGAAATGATACTAGAAAAGTGCTCAGAGGCTAGAAAATGACACCAGTTCTTAACACTCTGTTTTAGAGATTATTTGCATGTAATAGAAACCATGTATCACCTCTATGCATATTCACTCATACTCATTCTGAATTTTAAGGGCTAACATTCGTAGGTGGCCATGACATTGACTAATCTATAGCAACTAGTCATACTGCAGTGAACTCTCTGGGAAAGTCTCTAATATTGGAAAACAAATCGGTCTACAATTGCAGCCTTCTTACTACATACCCAACAATGTCACCAGGCTTGTTTTTAAGCTGAAAGTGGATTTATTGAGTCTTTGAACAGACATAGCCACATCCTGTGGTATTTGCTTATGGGAAATCATTAAAACAATCCAAGCACAGCTGGAAAACTCCAAATTTTACAGTTAGCAGGGGTGTCAGTTTCTCACAGACACCTTACTACGTGAGCTAAAACACGGAGTGATATGCAAATTCCCCCGAGGGACCACAGGCTGCAGGGGCATGCAGTCCCAGTGGCTGCCCCAGCAGACTCTTGGGAGCAGTTGTGAATACAGAGTAAAGCTACCATAATGATACTAACCTTGATGATTTGTCCTTTCAGATATGATTTTGCATTAAAGGGGAGAAAATCACCCAGAGAATCTGTGCCTGACAGCAAGAAAAGGAGGGGAAAACGCGAGATGCTCACTGCAGTTTCTTCCGATTAGATAGATCAATGTGGTTATAAATAGAAGCAGAACTCCACCGCTGGGAAGGGAGGAAAAAGAGCCACCGTTTCCACTTTCATGAGGTTCTGAGACTGTCACCCATGTTTGGCGAAATCCCAGGGAAAGTTTTGGCTTGCTTGTTTATTTCAGTTTGAAGTGAACGGTTCCTTAGAGCAACTTTATCGGAAGAACCGAGGACATGTTCACAACCATTTCTATTTCCACAGGCTCTATTGTATTTGTTGAGTAAGAACTAACATTTGTGAATGGTGGTGTCCAAAATGTATGTCCACATCCTAACCCCCAGAACCTGCAAATGAGGGGAATTATCCTTGATTGTCCAGAAGCCACCGGAGAGTAACGTACTTCCTAGATTACCAAAAATAAAAAAGGCGTGAAAATGCTCTGGGTGCATGAATGACATGTAAACAAATGCTCAGCAATTTGGTTTCTAGTATCAATACAAACACTGGAATTCTTGAAAATACGGTTGTGTTCACTTTCCACTCGGCAGAGGCCAGAAGATGGGTCATTTTTACACTTTGACAAATGGTGGTGTGGAGCCATGTTCAAAATTGGGATTCAGGAGGAGAACCCTGTGCCTCCCTCCCCATAGGACCAGACATTTCCTCCAGACTTGTACAGCAGGCTCGACAGAGTCCTCTATGGACGTGTTTTCTGAGCTCATAAAATAATCAATGTGACTGGTGGAGAGGCACCCCACACAGGCCATGTGGGGATACCCATACTGCTGTCTTCGGTTCTTCTTGTGGAAGTGAAAACCTCATGTTCAGGTGGCTTTGTTACAGTGTCAGAATTCAGCCGGGCCGAGCCACCCTAATCTGCTGTTGGATGCAGCAATTTTGGGGAAACTTTTTTTAAAGATTTTTAAATTTATTGATCTTTTAGAGGGGAAGGGAAGGAAAGAAGGAGATAAATATTAATGTACGGTTGCCTCTTGTGGGTCCCCTGCTGGGAACTGGCCTGCAACCCAGGCATGTGCCCTGACTGGGGATCGAACAAGGAAACTTTTTTATTTATTTTGAACAGAGAGTCCTGTGGCTGGTAAGCAAAACTTGCAGATAGTTTTCTGAAGAAAACAACATAATTCTCTGAGCCTTCAAGACACCAAAGAACATACATGTGGCTCATAATTCTCTAACAAAATCCAACCGTTTGCTACACATTCCGACTCTAGCTTCTTGTCATTTTGCCATTTGCTATTTACTTATGTGTGTGCCTCTCCCATTCCGTTTTCAGTGCTAAGGGGAAGACATTAGACATCGAGATACCATGTATTTGACTGGGAAAACTACTCCACTTCACTTTTTGTTTTTCATGACAATAACAACTCAACTTCCTGATTTGCTGGCTGTGTCCCAGCACTAGGGAAGATGTACCAGCACGAAGATCTCTGTGTTTCTGGCTCAGTGCCACGGTCTATCTCCGCATCTTCGGACAGCCCCTGCCTGAATAAGGTGTGTTAACGGGTATTTGTGAAATGTCTGAAGAACAGTCAACTTGATATGAGATTATCTACCTGGTCATACTATCACTCTTACATTTGTGTTTGATAGAACACAATGTAGACATTGTAGACACCTGTCTCATGTGTCTATACCATGTGTTTATACCATCGGATAGAAATGCACTAAGCACATGTGTGTTGCAAACGTGTTGATAACAATGAGCAAGACACAGTCCCTGTGCTGAAAGCACGTTGTCTTTGAGAATATACTTTCCTCTGATAGTCAGCAGAGTAAAACCTGTACAGTGATGAGGTGCAAACTATAATAACAGCTACTAAACATGCGGGATTGTGTTCAGTGTAGATACCATAACAGTACAGTTAATGATGGGCATTTCCAGATGGCTGAGCTGCATAAACTCCTCACAGAACATACTCTGATGTGTGTTTATATTTGAGCAGAGGTTTGGTTGTCTGTTCAATAATAAAGAGACCAAGGGGTGCATTATTATTAGCCAACTTTTGGAGATCTATGCTGCCCACGTTTGCCTAGCACATACAGGCTGCATTAATTTGATTTTAGACCACGGCCCATTTTCTGGTTTATGAGAAGCATGGGGCTTTGCGTGGCTTCATGTGCTGGCCGGCCCTTGGAAATTCACTGAGATGATGCGTCAGTCAAAAGCTCATCATCAAAAACTTAACACCCAGTGTCACTACAAGGAGATGCCCCGTTCTTAGGTCAACTTTTGTTCTGTCACTACCCTTTCAGGGAGAAAGCCCTACTTTTTTCTTTCAGTAACTGATTTAGCTACCCATTGTAATGGCAGTCAGATATTTAAGCAGGAAACCAGGGAAGAGAAAGATGTGTCAGAAAAACTGATTCCTGTTGGTGCCGAGAGGTTGGGAAGACTCCGTCTCTTCTCACACACTTCCGCCCAGACTCTCCAGAACTGCTAACACGGAATGAGAAACGCGTTCACGTAGTGCCTACCGCACTGGTGTCTAGTTAGGGTGCCCTCCAGCTGTGACATCACTAGCTGTTCGGGGCTAAGGAATTCCATTTGGTTGTACTGGGGAGGCACCATTCCCAGCCACCGGGGCCTCCCCCTCACAGCCCACTCACCCCCAAGGGCCCGCCTTCTCACACCATCCCCTCAGGAGTCAGAACCACCGCAGATGAATTTGGGGGACCAAACACTACCATTGCAGGCACTAACCCCCTCCTGAGAGCCATGCCCTCATGACCAAATTACCTTCCAAAAGCTCCACCTCTAATAGCATCACACTGGGGTGTTAGGGTTCCAATGTATATGTTGGAGGACATAAACATAGAGTCCAAAAGAAATGGTTTCCTGACTTTGTCAACAACAGACCTGGGCTCTGGTAAGGGGTGTCTCTCCAGAACCCAGGCTGACCCCTGCATGTGGTTGGATTGGCAAGTTCAGGCTGTACCATCAAAAGGACTTGGAGGCGCCAGTATGAGACACCTGGACTACCTAGTGAAACCCTCCTTAGCGGTTTTGAATAAAGCAATGGCAAGGCGTGGTTGTGTTTTACAATGATGATACTGGCAGTAGCGTGCAGGACTGCAGAGGAGGGAACTTGGAGTCGGCTTCCCGGAAGGGCACCGGGGCATTTGTTGAGACTACAGGTGGCTGCATGGCACTTGAGGTCGAACGTGGTGAGCAGGGGCATAGCGTCTGAGAGCATGTCAAAGATGGGTTTCATCTGGGCGAATGTAAGGCACATCAGTTTAAATGTCTCATAAAATTTGAACGGATGTAGCTACTTAATACTTGTAAGGGTCTCATTAATATTATATAGGTTCCACCAGTTCCAGACTTCCCAGTGAATGAATAAAGGATATTAGCATCTATGTTTATATCTGTGGTATTGTTATTCAGACCTATTTCCCTCTAAGGCAGGAGTTTCCAACCTTTTGGCATCTCTGGGCCACACAAGAAGAAGAGTTGTCTTGGACCACACATTAAATACATTGTGACACATAATCACAAAAAAATCTCATAATGTTTTAAGTAAATTTATGACTTTGTGCTGGGCCATGTTCACGGCCATCCTGAGCTGCATGTGGCCTGTGGGCTGCAGGCTGGACACCCCTGCTAAGGCATAGAAAACAAATGTATTTGCTAATTATCTGAAATAGTTTTTCTTTGTGAAACCAGCATCTCAGTACTAAGTCTTGGTTATCAGATAGATATATTCAGACAAAAAGAACAATAAAATTTCACAATAATGGGAATCTCGAGGGTAGAATGTGTTCCTGATAACATTGGAGATAATTTTATAATAAACACTATTATAAAAAGTGTGTTTCTGATGAGAGATCAGTTATCCAATCAGGCACACGAATGGTCCCCCAAGTCTGATGTGGTAAGTGTGTAAGAGATTACAAGTATTGTAATTGTGAGCACAAGTCAAAAAGAAGAAATGGGTAAAACAACATCCCAGAGAGGCGCAGCATAAACTTTACGGATTTTGCTCCATGTTGATTTCTTCCTGTAGTTTTCACAATACCCTTACTTCATTAGCATTTTACTGGAATTTGTCATTGGAAATGACTCAGGCTACACGCGAGGACTAAGCTGTGCAAACGCAGCTCTCTGCTGGTCCCGTGAAAGACAAGCATTGCAGGAAGATCAGGAGACGTGAGCAAATGCTAGTCCATATTCTGCCCTTAAAGTTTTACTTTTAATAGATCTTTTCTATAGACCTGTCTGGGAATGAAATGAAATATTTTAATAGCATAAACACACGAATAAAAGGAGAGAACAGTAAGAATTAATACAGTATAAATTAATCCAGTATTAGGAAAAACACACTGATATAATTATATATATATATTAGGAACTGATTGATCATTCTCATACCAAAAGACTAGAATAAAATATTAATTAGAGCAAGACTGAGTCAGGAGACTTATTTTAATACTTAAAGTCCATTTTAACTGTGATTACCTTGTTAATTGTTCAAACCAGTGGTATACTTATCAAAGAAATCTGTGAATTGAATCTGGCAACCAAAAGTAAAACATCAAGTTAAAATCACACTTATTTCTCTCCTTAAACATTACCCATTTGTCAACTTGGCAGACTTTGCACTAGAAAGAAAAGATATTGAGCATTATAAGCCAGATATTATAGTAACTATGGAGTATTTTTTTAACTGAATAAGACAAAGAACCTTTAATGGCTGTAGGATGATATTTCATAAAGGGCATTGTATGTGAAAAGACATGAAATAAAATACCTTGTTGAGTCGTGGTGAGAATTTAGGGCAGTACAGTGAGAGATACAGCATGAGCATAAAAGGTTGTCATGACATAAATCTTAGCCGAAAATCTAACTTAAGTGGCAACAGTATTTGCTTCACAGGGTCATTGTAGGGTCAGATGAGATGAGCGCTCCAACACCTCGAGCAGAGACCACAGGTGTCAGGCGGCTTCCCCTCTCCCGACAGCTGGGATGGGCAACTCCCTGGGTTCTCAGACCCTGCAGCCCTTGGCTGTTCTTCCTTCTCCTTCAGGGAAAGCCCCTACTCTGAACACTCTACACACAAGCAAGTTCACGGGCAAGTGTCGGTGAATTCCTGCCACCAACCACGGTGTCAGGGCACAGCGTGTCCAGCTGGATAGCGCACCATCCTACTGGTGTTCTCCCTTCCCCACCTCCATCTCTCATCTCCAGGCATCTTCTCCCAGTAGCTCCTCTCCAGTGAGCTACCCACCCCCAGCCCTTGTCGTAGCCTGGCACGTGATGGGTACGCAGACGATAGACTCCTTTTTGCTTCTTCTAACGCATTCAAACTCTCTCCATTGCCTACCAAAGTAACTGCAATTTTCCCTTTCTGGCATTTAAGGTCATCCACAAAATGGCAACCTACTTTTTTTTTTAATAAACACATCAGGGTACGCTATTTGCCCACGGGAAAATGACTCAGCTACTGATGCGTTTCCTTTAATGCATTTCCTGCCCCACACTCTTGCAATTTCTACATCACCTTTCAACTGCTTAGGGTGCTCTTCATCCCATTACTGCATATCTAGATTTCATAGAGTCACTAAGGTCCTCACCAAATACCTGCACCTCCACAAAGCCTTTTCAAGTCCTTTCCTCCCAAATGTTCCATTTCCCATGGGGTTCAGTGGAACCCCCAGAGGACTTTACTTGTGGCTATTACTATCCTTGAAATTCAATAATAAACTAGGATGCACCTGTTTTCTAAACTCTACTAAATGCTAAGCTGTGTAAGCACAAGGATACATGTTGATGTTTTTATATCTCGTCCTGTGCCTGAGTGTGTGTGTACCCTCGGTAGATCTCTACATGTAGTAATGGATAGAATTCATACATAGTTACTTTTACATTACTTTGGTTATAAAAACCACACATACTAGGAGTAGAAATTTTTTTAAGCAAAAAAAAAAATAGAAATCTGTGGCCAGAGAAGACTATTAATAATTTTGCCATTCTGTATTTTTAAATTGTTTAGTTAATGATATTATCTCATCCCCTGATATATATTTAATAAAACCCACATTATTAATAGTCACTCTTAAAACTGTACATAAAATAGACCACAATAACAAACTCATGAAGATTTGATTAGTTCCAGGCACGAAAATATTGAAAAGCTGTTTTTAAAATAGACATGAACTACAACATTCATCTACGTAGATTTTATATTTTAACTTCATTTTTTATAGACAGAAGACCATGTGTGTTGCCTTATTTTCTAATATGATTACCTCTGCCTTTAAATTAGGGTATTTAAACCACTTCTTATTCATTAAATAGATATATTTAGATATAAATATGCCATCTATTTATGTGTTATTTTCCCAACTATCATGGTGCCCATCTAGGTTTTCCAAAATGGAAACTAAACTTATTTCTCTGTATAAAGTTGGAGCCTTATGTCTGTCTGACAGGGGGTGCATTTTATCTCCCTATTTGGTTAATCTCAATGCCAAATTTCATACGAAAGTTGGGGTAACCTCAGAGGAAAGAGGAGTAAAGGTTAGTAAAAAATATCAATAACTTAAGATACTTGGATAACAACTTCCTACCGGTAGAAAGCAGCAATGATTCAAAATGACTTCTGATGAGGGTGAAAGAAAAAAATGACCAAAAGAGTGACCAAGCAGGATGCATTTGAACATCCAGGGGACAAAAGTCACACCTGCAGAAGGAAGACACAACTCTAACATAGACAATGAGGACCCTGAAACTGTTAAAGAGGATGCTGACCTTGGTTCTGTCATCAGTTCAAGTGCAGATGGCAGCCAGGAAAACCAGACTCAGCTGAGATGGAGGAGGGCAGCAGTCAAGAGTTAGCAAAGATCACCCAGAGCAAAGGTGTGTCATCAGAAGCGGAGGCGAAGATCACCCACACCCCCATATTCCTAATTACAGTTGACCTTCGAACAACAGGGTTTGAATGGCTTGCATCCACTTATACAGGGATTTTTTCTCCAATGAGTAGTTGGCCCTTTGTGTCTGTGGGTTTTGCAGCTGTGGATTCAACCAACCCCAGACTGAAAACAGGGTTTTCACACTCTCAGCTCTGGTTTCCTAATTGCAGATTCCGAACTGTGGACTGCAAATACTGTTTTTCAAACTGCAATAAGTTGAATCCATGGGTGAGAAGGACAGAAGACAGAATCAGAAGGTATACTGAATTTTTGACCATGCGGGGTTCAGCACCACCCCCCGCCTTGTACAAGGGTCCACTGTACTAAGCACAGATGTGAAGTTGGAAAATGATTTACTTCAAATACAGGGCCGGAGGATATTTCTGCAGATACCCAGAACTGCCAGAAAGACAGACAAGTGGGCCTGACAGAAAATTAAGCCTGAAACAGCCCAGGAGGCAAAAATGACAAAACTGAACCTGACCCAATTTGGGCCCACTGTGAGAAGGCAGGCTTTTTTGGTAATGACAATAATGTTGGGAGAAATAGAAGACAGCGGGAAAAGGAGACCAGCTACGGGATGGGTGGACCCTGTACACCAACCCGTGGGAATGGGTCTGCCGGAGCCATGCAAGGCTGTGAGGACAGGCGCCTGGGGACGTCACTCATCCCTAGGGTCACCAGGAATGAGAGCCGACTGCACAGTGTCTGACACACACAGCTATTCTATAAGATTTGAGTGACTGGAAGTTGATGCCAGTGGACGCCAAATGTATGTACTGTCCTCGCTAGTCATTGAATAGCAATAAACTCTGACTAATACAAGTAAAGTGTTAATTTTTCTCAACTTTTGTACTGAGAGCTTTGTCTGTAGTCCTTTTTTTCTGAAACTGAAGCCAGAAACCACGGACTGCACTGTCCCAGATTTTCTCCAACTTTCCCCATTTCTTGTGAAATTTATATATATAGAAAGTACCTCCTGGACTTGCTTATCCTCAGACCGTCCCCTTGTAAAAACTGGTAATGAAACGTTTTCGCTCCTTCGCGCATTACAATCCTATGTCTTTGTTCCATTTTTTATTTCTGGCCAAACCGAGTGCCTGGAACACAGGAGACCCGCGCCGCCCAGCAGACCGCCTCTGTGCCCAGCAGTGAAGAGTGACGTTCCTTCTCTTGTTCTCCTTCAGGCTTCGTTTCGGAACCCTTGTCCCTCACCTAAGCCCTAAATTGATTCGGTTTTACACAGAGTGGATTGTACAAAGTAAGCCGAGTGAACATACTCCACATTCTCCGTTTAAAATTTATCCTCCATAAGTGCTCATTTTTGGCCTATTAAACTTTCTAAGCTCCAGGTCTCCCGTTGGTAAAATAGGCCTTCCATGGGATAATCAGAGAATCATTAAGAAAGGTTATGAAATAGATACTACAGAGGAAAGATCTCGATTTTATAGATCTATCCTTCAGCATAATCCACACAAGTTAGTAGCTAACAACAGACTCCCAATTTCTCAGGCCAAAATTAAAACAAAAATTACTTGGGGCGGTCAGATTTCGTTTTTGACATATTTGGATGAAGATATGCGATACTTTTCCATCACATGAGCCACAAGAACCATAAACAGTGTACCAAAAATCAACACCTAAACAGTTATAGAAAATATCTTGAACAGTAACTATCCACATTGTCTCTGAGGTGACATTACTTTCCCATGATTTACTCACAGATGTGTGTCTTTTATTTGACTTTTATGTAACTTTTCAGGTCTGCATTGAATTGTTAGAAGTCAAAGGGAATTGGGTGTTCCTGCTGAGTAGATAGAATACCACCTTTCAGAATAAAGCATCATAAAGTGAAGGTAATAAAATTATTAGAAATTGTACTAATAAAGTAGAGCAATATAAACCATGAAAGGCTGGTTCACCTCCCCCCAAGATCGTCCGATCACACACGAACTCACATAAAATTTGAGCTATTCCCTCGTGTAACTGAAATGATGTGTATTTACATATAGCTTATTTTTTCTTCCTGGGGATGCAATTACAAAGCCAACTCTGAAAGCATTTCTCAGTGTCTCACCCGCTGCACCAGCACCTTTGTCAACGGCCCCAAAATGAAAAGCCGACACCTTTCAGAACAGCTGCCACTAGGAAGCTAAACAAAGCCACCGCCAGGCTCCTCAGTCATTTTGGCCGCCGGCAGATGTGTTCTGTGAACAAATTTATTGGTATTATGAATAAGAATCAGTGCTTCAGTGTTCAGCTCCGTTGGGAAGAACATTATTCTACTGTAAATGGACTTAAACTCAACTAAATGAGTGCTTTAAAAGAAAAAAACACAGCTTTTGTGCTAAGCTTACTGAATACAGTGTGGGAGTGGCTTTCTGGGTTATATTAATGGGTGCAGAATATTCATCTGCACCTCCATCTTTAATACTGTAGAAAAATAAGGGTGAAATATCGGTTATAATTTTAGTTATGCAGTTAATCAGGGGGCTTAATTATAGTCATGATTACAAAAATATCTATATGCATCCTGATATTTTGTTTTTATTTTTCATTTCTCATGAGTTGTAAACCCTGATGCATGGTCACATGCAAGATTCAGGAAAAACCATGAATGGCTCCTCTTTCCAATCCCCAAATGGAGTTACAGGTTTAATTATGAAATTGTAACTGTATTCGGGTAGAAATTAAAGATATTTCCTGCTCCTATGCAATGTCCCATGAAGCAAAATAGTAACATATAATTTTGCACCACGTGTTGTGAAGGTTAAATGAGATATCTGCATGTGTACGTTGTACAATATAAAATCTTAGGATATTTGATGAACATATTTTGCTTTTGTCATCAAACTGAAATCGTGCCAGCTTTACCAGCATTAAGGACCTTCACGTGCATGGTTAGTTGCCCACCAGGGGCCAAGAGAAGCCCAGGTGACAATGCCGGGCCACCCCAGGTCAGGACTTGCAGCGCCTCAGCTGGGTTGAAATTAAAGACCTTAGAAGCTCCCTCACCTAAAAAACTTCCACAAGTCATTTAATATTTTATACTTTCATGTTTGATTTCTTCTGCTCCTATAGATTGCTTATAACCCAGGAAACCAGCAGACTATTTAGCCTGTGTACAGTAGTGTAGCAAGGAAGCACACTCATGTGAAGATATGTGTAGCATTTCAGATTGTATGTGCCTCAGAACAATTACATGCATTTAGGATGTGCATGGTCCCACGAGTATGGCATAGGCACATACTCATTATATATATTCAACTTTGTTTAATTTTAGTCTTAAAAACTATCAAACAGGAAATTTTAACTTATTTACCATGTGACATATATTCCGTGAGTGGGACTTCAGACCAATTTTTCTTTTTAGGGCTGGAAACAACTGAAAGAAGGGAGATGATCTCTCCCTTTCCGTGGCGTTTGAGGATTAAAGAAACTGACGAGAAAGAGAAAGCATTTGATGTTCCAGCGTTAGCTTTATTCTTTTACGCTGGCCAGCGGGTTTTGATTGCTCCTTCAAGGACTCTACAACCAAAAAGGAGTTCTAGCAGGTTTTCATCCAATGTTTATGCCCAGGACAGTGGGCTGAACTGAGAAAGGCACTCCCACGCTGACCTGGCGGAAACAGCGCGGTGCCTGCAGTCTGCAAACTCGACAAAGCAACGCTACCTGGCAGCTCCCTTCTCGCCCTTCGAGGTCTGTCTAGGCAGTTACATGCCAGGACATGCTTGCACCGTGTCCAGGTCCTTGCCCCTGCAATTGCTCTCTGAATGCTCAGAGACGGTGTGAGAAATGCCGCCACTCTGTCTGCACATAGTTTCCAAAGCTTGAGAGTGAGACGCTACTTGTCTCTCTAGAAGATGCATGACTTGCCCGAAAAAGAATGTTAACAGTTTTTCAGTTGGGAGCCGTGTGGCCCAATTAGTATATAGCTGGAGGTATTTGGACTTTTGCATTTAATCTCTGACATTTCGAGAAAGACCATTGAGCTTCTTTTCCATTGAGAAGGTTCCTGCAATATATAAACAATTGAAGGTCTTTTTCAAGGTCTTCATGTATCACTTTAATTAGCTATAATTTTTTATCTGTTGCTTATTATATCTGAGGCTAATTTGCATGACTCTACATTTGTCAACATTAAATTTCATTTGCCACATGTCAGCCTATTTAAAACGCAAATTCAGAGTGTGTTAAATTTACTAGATATAAATTTGAACATCACTATTTAATAACTCTTTCCCCCTAATCTCTCAATTAAAGAAGTTAAGTGTCCAGTTTTCTTAAATACAATAAAATGAAAATCTGGAAAAAAACTGTAGAAGAATACCTTAGACGGAAGAATATTTACGTTTTACCTTCTTTTAAGTAAACAACACTTGTTGCTAAAATTTTTCCTTAGTGGCATTATTTTCAGGTCTGAGAAGAAATTACAGGGAGTTAATATTTACCAATGACATTTAAGAAGCTGGCAAAGTAAAAATGAACACTCATTTGTGCCCTAGAAAATATGTAGCAAATAAATTCTTTATCGACTATAGCGCATTTTCCCTACAGCATAGTATCTAGTTAGTTCAGGTGACACTCTTAGCTGACATCGCCTCATTGTACTTCTTTATCCACCCCCCTTGTTTCCACTTGCTAATTTATTAATTTCCCTATGTTTTCCTTCACTTAAACTTTTCCCGTCTTCCCTCTCTTTCTTTTTCTCTCTCATGACAGGATTGTGTTGTAATGCGATTGATAACTATTGACTTATGAGACAAGAAAATGTGGAGAGATAGTTCTACGCAGAATTTTTGTTCAGACTTTCCCTTTCTGTGGGGATCTACACCAGCAGACAGAGGGGCAGGTGGACAGATAGAGCAGACGGACGGCTCGGTCCCATTTGGTTAGGGAGTCACGGGTATCTGCGGACCCCCATTGAGTACACTGTTTCATGCCTCTTTTCCATGATTATTTCTCCCTGGCCAGTTCTTATTTTTTGTATTTGTATGTTTGTCCTTCTCTCAACATTTTTTCTTTTCATCTTAGAGGATTTTATCATTTTGTGGATTATTTTTCAGAAGATCCATTTATTTATTATTTGTTTCAGTGAGATGAAATTCAACTTTCAAAGGAAAAAAATAAAGGATTATACATTTTATAAGTTTATAAATTCAATTTGAAATTTCCACTTGAAGTTTGAGATTTTATATATATATACATGTAAATATATATATAGTTTTAACTTCTTTGATTTATACTAGTGTCATTTTTATAAGTAGAAAATCTTGGTGGTGTTATAAATAATATAATTATTTAGCTGTTTTATATCACATGTATAATAATAATTTCAGAGGAACAATAAATCTCTTGAATAAATTTTAAAGTATAAATTTTTTTCTTTTTTTTGTACCAAAATCCCACAGGGAATTATAACAAATGCCCTATATTATAAAGTAACTTGAATAAATCACTTTTCCTGTGTGTGTTATGCACATCTTAACATATGGATGGTTAGATAGATTTCTTTCTGTTTATTTCCTAACCATATCAAAAATAGAATATTGACTAATTATTTGATTTTGAAAAAAACAAATGGAACAAAACCATATATTATCATAAGTAAAATTACAGTAAAGGACAAAGATCTAATCTATTAAAATCTATTTAGGAAAATGTTCTTTCAAAATAACACCCACAGTAAATGGAAAATAATGTCACTTCCATTTGTTTTATGGGCATTAGTTCATCCAAAGGCATAAAAATACAGAGAAATAAGGAGGAAGAAAAAAAGTAAATTGATTATTTAGTGTATCAGATGATTAATATCTCCAAGCTATATGAAATATGTCCCCAATAAGCTGTTGTTCAATATCTTCCTTCAGGGTGATACTTGTTGAGCGATATTTCAAATCGTAAAGTGATATTCAGCCATGGGTCCCCCAGATGCACCTGTAACATAATGCTTCTTCGAGGCAAAGCCTTCGCCTCCCGGAGGTAAATGGTGCAATGATATCACAGACCTCCATGAGTGCAGAAATGCATCAGCGTGCTGCTGATACAGTAAGGGTGCCCTGGGGTCTCCCCGACAAGTGAAGAGACCCCAGGCCTTTTCCGGCTGTATCTCTCTAGCACAATTCAGACGTTTCGATAGAAAACCTGGCAAATGCAGCAGAGGGAGGCAGAGAAAGAGTAAGAAAAATAGAAGTCATATGGTAGGAAATAAAAGTAACAATGCGTGTGAACTCTCTGGCCTTAAAGAAAAAGGAAACATAGGATGCTGATCAAAGCCTGGAGGCGAGCGAGGAAACATTTGGCTTCACTCCCTGAGCAGCTTGCTTGATAGACCAGGTTGAACCGGGGTCCTTTTTTCAGTAAGGTCTGTATTTCACTACTGTTTCAGGTCCCAGGTCAACCTCACCAAATACCATACAGATTTTTCAAATCAATTACATATACCCAAGAACAGTCTCATCATCTAAATTATAATGCTGTACTTGAAGGTTTGGGAAACAAAGTAAATCATAAGTTCCAGTGAATTCACACAAAAAATTAAAAGTTTAAAGATATTTCACAAATAAAATGCAGGGGGGAAAAGAAGTATTTATCCTCTCAAACCTATTAATTTGTATTTAGATGGCTCTACTTAATATTTTTTGGTTGATCAGGATAGTAACTGGTGCTCCTGAATTCCAAGACTTCTGAATTACAAGTCCCCTTACTTGGGGTTTGGGGAACACATGTGGTTCCAGGCTGTGTGTGAACTTGGGGTCCTTCCGGGTGAGACTTTGCCCAGCGTGGGTGGTTTCTTCCCCCATGTGTACTGGTCTGTACTCACCCGAGGACCCTGTGGGAACACGCTTCAGCAGAGAGCTGTCCCTCTCTGCTCTGTGGATGTCATGTCGCTCACCTTGGCGGCCTGAATGTTCTGCCGCACCCCCTAAAATTGGGGACCCTCCTGGCCTCAGCCTGGGCTCCACCTCCTGCAGTGCACACAGCCTGGAACTTTCTCCAGGCATAACCCTCAGCCACCTCGTTTCTTTCTAGGCGACCATTTTTCTTCTGTAACAGACACTTCCTTAGATACTGACTCCTGGTTGCTTCTTTCTTTTTCCAAGTCCCCCTCTCAGGACCATGTGGTAACTTGTGAAAACACGAACACAAATGGGCAATTCCACCATCAGATGGAATTACCAGGTGAAAAATGTCCCCCTCACACTGCAGGTCAGGGGCGGCTACTCGAAACCCTATCAACAACCTTCTCTTGATATTCTAATTCCCAGATTCACGCTAACCAGAGAAACTTCAGTACACCCTTTTATCCCCTCTAAGTGGGATTGTGTTTGTATTCCTGGTAGATCTTCCTGCTATGCTTTCTTTAAAATTCTTTCTGCCTGATAGGGAAAATAACTTAGCAATGGTTTGCAAGACTGGGGCAAAGTCTGTGCTTGCTCAAGAACAGAAGTGCAATATCCACTGTGTTTAGTATTCTCCCTTTCGCTTCCTCCTCTTGGGTACCGCTTGGGGCGCGTTTCAAGTTCCCTGGCGTGGTGGGGGAGAGGGGTGCATGGCGCTCAAATCCTGTCACAACAGCTGGATGCAGCCATGGTTTTAGGTCCCGGCCCGTGGCTTTGAAGCCCCACGGACCTGCTTCGGTAAGGAGCCTACGGATAACTAAGTCCACAAGACGAATAAACGTCAATTAAAAAGCGCACCAACGAGACAGGGCACCAGGAGGACAGCTAATTATTAACAGAGACGGACGTGACATGCACCTGAATTAGCATTCTTTACAAAAAGTGCATAATGCATTCAGCTTTTTGGTAACTTGATGGGGGAAAAAGTCACAACTAAGAATTCTTTACTGACTCACTGTGAGAGCTGGAAGTGCCCGCGGCGCCCACGCCTGTAGCTCCCTGCGCAGTTTCCTCTCTTGCACGGACGGCCCTGACTCTGCACTGGGAAGCTGCTAGATGAGGAAGGGGTGAGAAGAGAAGGAGCTAGTAAGAACATGAACATTTTTAAAATATTTATTGCTATCAGGCTAAGACATTCAAAATCCATAATTAACCTCAGCCAACACACACAAGTGCACACACACATACACACACCATGACTACTTTAATACTAGGGATAATTTTGAGTAGGAACCTGAAAATCTCAAACCCTGAAACATTAATGCTCAGAGTAGTTATCCATTGCTCCGCAACAATTAGCAGCCTCCAATGATACACATTTTTAAAAAATCTGGTAGGTAGAGTGGAATCCAGGCACAGCTGAGCTGGGTGGTCCGCCTCTGAGTCCCTCAGAGGGCTGTCAGCGAACGTCCCTCAGGACTGGAGTCCCTTGTGACGGCTGCAGGACAACAGGGCCTGCTTCCAAGGTGGTTTTTGTGGGGTTCCATTCATCAGGGGCAGTTGCCTGAAGGCTATGCGTCCCCCCTGGCTGGAGGCAGAAAGCTCCCCTCAGCTGTCGGTCACAGGGTCCTTTCCAACACAGCAGCTCGGTTCCTCAAAGCCACAAAGAAGGAGTGCTAGCGACATGGACATCACATTATGTAACACTCCCTCAACTTTGCCTTAGTCTACTGGTCAGAAAGCAGCCCCCAGGTACAGCCGCACAGGAGAGAGCCCGCGACCTGTAGCAACTTGCCCGGGAAGCCAGCCTCTTCTTCAAAATAACAATCCAGAAAGCGGGCTTGCTCTGTCCGACTTTTGAAAGAGCAAGATGGCTCTCGCTGACAACGATCCAGGGAGCTATTAGGTAACTTCTGTAGTGGGCACCCTCAAATGACCAGGACTGGATTCATAACTGACAGCTCCTCTAGTTTTCACCTCTACTTCCAACTTAGGACCAACGGGGAAAAGTCAGATATGCTCTCCTAACCAATCACAGAGGATGCCCCTGGTCCCCCAGCTGCCAACAGCCGCTGGAGCCTTCTCTGACCTCCGGGAAGCTTGCCCCTCCTCTCCCTGCCTTCAGATTTCTGCCCAAATGCAGGCGTGGGCGGCTGACTCCCTTGCTATAGGAAGCTCCATTAAAATCCTTTTCTTTTCTCATCTGGTTGGTCGTTTCTTTCCACACTGTGTTCAAGGGAGGCCAAGGACACTGGGTGTCCACACAAGGACACAGGGACACAGGGACACAGGGGTAGGCATCTTAGATGGGTGAGCACCACCACATTTGCACACGGATTGGAAGTGCACTCACCCAGTGTTTCTCTTCGCTCCCCCAATGCGGGTCAGTAATGTTCCTGCGTGGCGCATTCTATCTTTAGACTTCATTGCTAAAAAGAGAGAAAGAAACGACCCAGGTGATTTGATTCATCTTGCTGCTCAAGGACTTTCTAAGTGCCTTCCACGCTGTGCGAGGAGACGAGGGTGGGCTATTACCTCTCCCGGGCTCAGGACTCACTTTTCCTGTACTCCGAGTCCCTTACCACCCTGATCAGGATGCCTGGGCGAAGTCTCTAAAAGCACGCCGCTTTTGTCTTTTCTCTTTTCATCTGTTGCTCAACAAAGAATCCATTTCAGAACTGAGGGGTTTGATCAGTTGGTCCATTTTCAGTCTTCTCGTTGCGTATTGAATTAGACTCTAACTTAGGAAACGTATCCTTGAAGTGTAAAATACGTTTTTCTGTTTGAATAACCACAGGACAATTATTCATCAAAATTGCCCCGTTCGAGATAGAAAATTGAACAAGGATTCGATTCGTTAATTTACCTGGCCCTTTATAATTCACATGTGCATGAGTGGAATCGTTACCCACTTAGATACATTACCCTGCCTCTGCATCTTCCTACCAGTGCGTTCACGCTAACGCAGCAAATTGCCGAATGGTGGCTCTTTGCAGCTGTCGCCATGATCCGCAGCCATATTCAAGGTAACCGGAGTACAGGTGACTGTCATGGAACCAGTCTCGCCCGGCAGAGAAGCAAGAGTGTAAGACAGAGAAAGAGAATACGCGTGAAGTCAGGGAGGCGGAATCTGAGTTCCACAAAGACACGTGTTCTTAAGAAGCTCGGGCAACAGAGAGAGAAGATGAGGAAGGCAGTCAGTTCTGTCTCGGCAACAGTGTGTGAGTGACAGATTTCTGCTTGAAGAAGCGATGAATGTGGGCTCCTGAAGCACGATCATCGCAGTCACGCTGGGTTCACCAGGACAGTTTGAACGACTGCTGTGTCTACGTAAATGTCCCATTGCATGAGGCGTGGACCTGCCACTGCGGAGTCAGGATGACAGTGCCCATTTCCACCCTAGGCATCATCACTGAGAAACACCACCACCATGCAGAACCCGCACAACCATGAAAACCTCGACAGCCTCACGGAATAGCCGACCAGCAGGGAACCAGGAGGAGCAAGTGACCAAAACAGGAAAAAGACAAAACTTGGTGCCCACCGAACCCAATTCTCATTGAGAATTATGCAGCTAGTGGCGGAATCTATGCATCCATGTACTGTGATCTGTCATCTCCTAGCACATCCTGAGGAGGATATATTAGAATGAATAATATCAGGAAGCAAACATGTCAAAAATAAGTTTCTCCACAAACATCCTAGTTTTAATACCATCCATAAAGTCTCCCATTGCTATCCTACACGTATTTTGCCACGTAAAGTGTGCACCTATGTTTTTGGCCTAAACTTTCTGGGGGAAAAATCTTTTGTTTTAGCTTTTAATCCAATTATTTATTTATATTTAGATACTTGGTTTTTGTATTATAAAGGAATTTTAGCATTTATTTTTGAACATATTATATAGTACGTAAAATTTTATGTAACAAGTCATTACAAAATACAAGGACAGATACAAGGTATTTCAGGTACTATCCAGAAGAATGTGTAATGCACATCCTTATTTTCCCCTCAAAAATTTGGGCAAAAAAGTGTACATTATATATGGCAAAATATGGTATATCATTTTTAACTAAATGAATCTCATTTCATGGGAGGAACAAACCTCAAGCTTATTGTTGACTGTGTAAGTTGAAAACTAATTTACTACCATAGCATACTTTTCCCTAATAAAAATGTTTTTGTAATGTTATACATGCATTGTTTCCTTTTGGGGAAGCATGTTTATTGGTTAAAAGATAATCTAAGTTTTTTGGTTTTGAGATATACTGTTGGGTTACTAGCAGCTCATTACTCCAAAATACTTAGGCCACTTTCTATTTTTACTATAATCCTTTAAATCATATTTTGATCACTGCTGGATGGCACTCATCCATTCTTACTTTTTCACAGGTAAAATATTTATTTTTGCATTTATCTTATATTTTAATTATTAATGAGTTTGGATATCTGTCTTTTAATTTAAATATGCATTTCTTCTTTATGAATAATCATGCCTACTGATCATTTTTCTGTATTCTTATCTTTAAGTTCTGATTAGAATTTAAGAGATTTTTTTAAATGTTCCAAGAATATGACTCTCATTCTATTCTAATCTTTCTTTTATGATTTTCCATGATACTTTTTCCTTTTAAATATTTAAATTTGGATATTATAGGGCAACAGAAATGTGTGCATTTAGACTTTCTATACGGTGAAATCTGTCAACTGTCATGTGTTGTGTGGGGCCGTTGACGACACTGCTCATTTTGTTTTGCATTTGATGGCACGTTTGCAAAGTCCAACTCTGTAGACATTGTAATCCTTCCTAGTCTGTATGTACCTATATCATAATGTGCCAAGGCCATATCTGTTTATAAAATATTCAGTATGCATTAGTGATTAGTAACAGAAGTCTCCTTATTTACCCCACTTTTTAGATCTCAAGTGAACTGCCATTTATCTTTTATTTCAATGATTTTATAACAACATTGATTGGGCCCCTCCTGGGGTACATTTCCTCACATATAACCAGCCCATTACATTTGTCATGGAAACTGATTTCAGTGAATCAACAATATGGAACTTGTAGCCACCCCTATACCAAGGAAAGCAGTTTATTCTGCTGGCAAATCAGCCAATGACGATGCCCTAGCAAAATCAAAACAAAAACAACAATAAAAATAGCTAGGCAGAATAAAAAGGCATGCTAACTCTACCTAGATAACTTTCCCGTCCCCTGGGAATCCAGTAGTTCTTTTATTGGAAATGGAAGCTTAGTTATAAAGTCACTTTATCTTACTTTTCACCTCTCCTGTATTACGTCTCAGAATCAAGCTATACAGAAATCCCTGGATTTATCCAAGCCGGCCTGTCACCTATTGGCCCACGCATGTGATTGTCCGCATACATGTGCTTTCCTTGCCATGTATTTTTCCTCCCACAACACCCTGAGCTGACCTTGATGACAGCATTTTTTGCAATCTGCCATGTTGACTTGTTCATAGTTCACTTTGGAATGTAAGCATCCCCAGGGCAGGGACCAGATTGTTCATCTCTGGGACGGATGCTCAGTGAGCATCGTGCAGGAAGGGCTTGGGGTGTTTTCTAGGGGAAGCACACACTTGTGAATGAAGAGAGGGTGTCTGTGATCAGGGGGGAATCTCATCCTTAATATCAAGTTTCCTAGAAGTCACTTCTTCCAACCCCGGCTACGTGCCCCCACCCCTTCTTCACCACTGGGAAGAGAAGCTGACCTGGGAGGAGAAAGGAAAAGGGGACGATAAACCGGCTGGCACAGTCTCTTCTCATACCCTTTCCCCTCTCGGTTCATGATCCGGAAACATTCTTTTCTGCTCCCCACCTGGGCGGCTGCTCCATTGGTCAAAGCTGCTATTTAAAAAAAGTCTTATTCACGTGCCCATCTTAAAAATGTTTGTGAACTCAGTAGAAAAAGAAAAGGATTATTTCTTTGGATCCCCTGAACCCAAATGCCTCTGACAAAGATTTTTCTGATTTCGATGAGTGTTTTCAAGTATTCAAACACAACTTCTAAATGTAAGATCGTCTAGGGTGCCCTACTTTTGCATGTTTTCATTCCGACGACAGATAGAAATCAGTTAGGGGTTACTGGGAAATAACAACTGTAGAAAAGGTAATCCCCTCATTAGACAAATTCTGGGAGTTCCTTGAGTCACCTTCTCACCCAGTGTTACAAGGAAAATGCTGGGGCGCTAAGAGGGAAGTGACAAGTTAGTGTAACGAGTCGACAGCAAATTCGCTCACTTTGCTCAGTTCTCTCGTTTGTAGAGGTTCTCTGAGCTCCATTTTCTGCTGATTTCTTTTACATTTGTGTCATATATTTACCCTTTCATATAACATATAAATTCCATTCTTAATGTCAAAGTATAAAAATTGTGTAGCATTGTTATGTGTTCCAAAATATTATATTTTGTGAAAGTGGCACAAAAATGACACACTGTCACATGTGGGAATGAATATTATTTCAATCTTTATATTAATTTTTCTAACATGAAGATAGAAATGGTTTAATTTACTATCCCTGCATATGCTTGTAAATATAAATAATGAAAAATTGTTCACAATAAGAGTGTAAAGTATGAATTGGAATATGTTTGTTTTTGTATATTGTATAGGCATATACCCAGAAAGATATGTGAAAAGATAATCAACAAAATGTCATGAATAGATGTATCAGTCAGTTCTTGTTGTGTAGCAGTCTCAAAATATCAGTAGGTTATTTTTATCAACAAACTTTTTTTCACTTACCAGTATACAATTGGCTGGAATTTGGTTGATGTTGTCTGAGCTGGGCTGGGCTTGTCTATCAGGGTGAGCTGGGGCAAGGTCTGCTTGACCTTTGCCCTCTGACATGGGCCAGTGACCCTCAACGTCTCCCAGACATCTCCTTGTAGCTGCTGGGAGTACAGGAGGGCAACAAAATGATACAGGCATATTTAAATCCACTCTTTTGTTCACATCATGTCTCCTAATATTGCATTTGTCGGAGAAAATCACATGTCCAACCTCTATCTTAAGTGGGAGGTACTATAAATTTACATGACAAGGAAGTGAAAAATTAGGAAAAACTGTATCATCTACTACATGGGTTACATCTACAGTGCTAGGAACGCAGGGAATTATTCTTAAAAAAGAAAAACACTAAGACTATACTTTCAGGAATCATTTCTATAGTTTGTTACTGAAAAAAAAGAAACACTGATTAGTATTTATGGTAAAGTCAAAATTGGCAAGTAGTTAAATTATACGCCAATCCATATCTGTTTGTTTCAAAATTCAGTCTTTCCGTTCTTACATTTTTAAGTAAAACATTATCCATATTTGATAACATCTTCCTTATTCTAATTCTTATATATTTAGAACATTAATGCATTTTACTCTGTGACCTTTCTATGGTATTCTTATGACCCGATAGTAGCATTTTCAGTTTTGCATACTTTTTCTTACTATTCTATCGATAATGTAAATGCTTTGAGAGTGTGGTATTGATTGTACTTTGTACTTAGAATCTGGCCTGTGATCTAAAATCTCAATGAAGAAAGGACCTGAAGATATCTAGGTCTCCCTCCTTGAAAAGTGCTTAAAATTCTTCCACTATAAACAACAACCAGAGTCCATTCATTTTTTTTTTAGTGGCTAAAAGTCTACACACATTTATTCTCACATATCTCCTCTGGTGAAGCGATAAGGTTATCACACCCACTTCTTCGCAGCAGGGTACATGAGTCCCAGCAGACCCTGTGACCAGTGTCAGTCCCAGCAGACCCTGTGACACAGCAGACCCTGTGACCGGCGAAATCCCACTCCCCTTGCTTGTCCACTCGCCCCTGTTTGATCGCTCTGCTCAGGCTCCTCCCGGGCTCTGTCCTGGGAAGCACATGAGGCATGAATGCTAATGCTCACTGCAAACCACTTTTGCGACTATTACAAGAGATTTTTTATGCAAAGTAGCAGGCAGGGAACTCACTTAATTGGTCATTTTAATATTAAACCAAACTTATCTTTGATGTTTGGGGAAAGAATGAAAGCTGAAATTCAAAATGATCTGACTCATGTAATTATGTATTTATGCAGTGGTTATTCCACTCGAATTTTACTGTCGAGCATTATAATATACCCTATACATAATTCAATGCTCAAAATAAGTGAGAAAGAAACAAGAGAACAACCCATCCACTGCAAAAATCACTGTATTCAACATAAGTGAGTATTTCTAGAAAAATAGGAGAGACAATGTGCAGTCATTAGAAATTCATGCTAAATATTCATTCAATTATTTGTATTTTAAATATACTACACACAGGACGAATTCAAAATCAAAATAGAAATAGGAATTTTGAGTGCATTTCATCTATTAATTGAAATTAGTCACATTTTTTTTCAACAGAAGGAAAAAATATCTAATTTGAAAATAATTATTAAATTACTAAAATGACTACTAAAAATTTCAAATAATGTAACTGGAAAACAAAATTAAAACAAAAAAAATTTGGTCTTCTAAATTTGTGTTGTATGTTAAACAGGTATCAGTTTTTCAAGTTATCAATATTGTTTGAAATATTAAAAAATATTGCCATACATATGCATCTATGGTTGCTGAATAACTATAAAGATTTTGCAACCCAAGATTTCATGTGCATGTACTCAGATGTTCTTCTAAATGGTTTATAATGCATTACCGCACTTTATTACTTGCTGCGGCCTGGAGTTATTTTTGTAGTAACAACTAACAATGGGTCAATGACTCTAGAACTATTTTTATATTTCCACTAATATAAAATTGAGCTATGATGAGACACAAAATTTTTATAATCTTTGATTTTTGCTATTTGACCTATCTGATTCATGTTTGCATTATTTAGAAATATTTTGTTTGCATTATTGGGAATTTTTATACAAGTAGAGTAAAATACTTTCTACTATATTTTATCTTCCTATAGTGCTTTAAATGTTAATTATTTTTTAAAATATTCTTCAAAATAATGAAATTTCAAACTATTTTTAATTATGTGGTTTTCCTTGAGACTCGGTAGAAATTAAGACAACTAACACTTAACATGTTGCATCATTTAAAGAAAAATATTTCTATCCATTTACGAAATCCTTTCACCCCTCTGCACATTTTCACATAATGATATATATAAGCATTAAGGTTACATAATGTTTATTTTCATTCATATTTTATTTACTATTGCAAATAGAATTTTCCCCACTGGCCTATTGTTTTGCTACATGTGAGAAGGCCGTTGCTCTAGATTGCTTCACAAACAGAATACTTGCGGGATCCTTCAGGTTTATAGTATCGCACTGATTTCTCATCATTTTAAAATAGACATTTTAAACTTATTTATTTGTCTGATTGAATGGGTTACATATTTCAGACCACCACCAGATTTTTAAAAACAAGGAAACCTTCATCTTCCTCCTGCCTCCAACCCGCGTGCTCCCCACGTCTCGCCCCGCAGCAGTCTGCGGTCCGGCCCGCACGCCTCACCCTGCTGCGCATGCGTGCTTCTGTTCACTCTCTAGGGGACTAGTGCATCAGGGTGGCCTTTTCACGTCAATAAATATTTTTGGAATTCTCTTATTTTGACCCATTAATATTGTGAAGTATGTGTAGTTAATTTTCTAGTTCCGAATGATTCCTACCTTGCCAAAATAAATTCTATGTGAGTATATTATTCATGCAGTGTTGCATTTGATTCTGTGCACTAATGTTTTATGCATGACTTGGAATCAATATTTATAGGTAAAGTATTCTCTATGAGCCATTCTTGTCAGCATAGCACTGTCCTGTGAATATATTGAGAAGCTATTCTTTTCCTGCGTGCTGCTGAACAGTGTAAACAGAACCACAGGTATCTAGTCCAAATTTGCAGTTATTCACCCATAAAACTATCTGGATGGAGAGTCTATGGGGAGAACCTATTTGAAAGAATTGTAACTTTTTTCACATATCTCGATTAGCTTAGGTTTTCTACATCTGCCTGATAAATTTCCTCTAATTTAATTTTATCCTGTGCATTTATTGCAAAGCTAATATGTTGATATGTGTTCTTGATTAATAAGTTGGGGTTTTTTACTTTTTAAAAATCAATAATTTTTGAGCACTAAATGTGGGCCCGTCACTGTGCTGAATACTAAGGGTGGAGTGGCAATTAAGAAAATCAAATTTCATGACTTTTTTATGGAACTTCCATGCTAGCCGGTCAAGGAAGGTGGAACATGCAAACTAAGCCATGGGGAGCAGTGCATAATAGAGGAGGGCCACTTGCGGGGAGGGGGGTCAGGAGAGCTTCCCCAGTGTCGGAGAACAGGAGCCAACAGTTCCAAGTAGGTGGGGACAACACTGAAAAGCAAAGGAATGATGTGTACAATCCCCGGTGAAGAATACAGTTTAAAAATGTTAAGAAGTAGAAAAAAAGAACTATCATTCTGAATTCATACTGCAGTGGCCTGTGGCGACTTAACTATCAATGTGACCACCCACCCAAGAAGGGGCCTCTGTTATCTGACCGTCTCCCACCCACTGAACATTCTAGGTTTTCTCAATTTCCAGTTCCCATAACCTCACCTTTTGAACAAGTCCTCATCTGTTGCTCCTCCTGCTCCAGAGTTACAAAGTAAGGATGCAAGCGCCAGACCCCAAGGAAGTCCCCTGCGGCTTACTCCTTCGTGCACCAACACGACCAGCCTTCGGCCATTTTGGTTCCTGCAGACCAACCGTTGCACTAAGTTCTCCCTTCTCCCTTATCCAGCTCGGACTTCTCGGGAGTAAGTCAGGTCGTTCTCAGGAACAGCACTGAGTGCGCCCACACAAGACTAGGTGTTGGGTAACTCCTTGCTCTGCTGAGAATGTCACTGCTTTGCATCATGATGTCACCACCTGGGGTGTTCTTCTCCCCGGACCCTGTGGCCACCCCAGGAGGTCAAGGGAGATGTTGAAATTTGAAGCTCATCACTTTTAAGAACCCTAATTTTCTTAGAAAATTTGCACAATACCCATTACAAGAACCATGCTCAGTAGTACGGATTACCAAAGAAGGCCAGTTATTCACTATAAAATATAAACTTGTGGGTAGCATGCTTTCTTTTCTTCTTACAACTAATTTATATCTTTGGAGATTTTTATGGTAAGGTCTCTATAGCCTTTTACATTTTTTAAATGTCTTCAAATTCTTTTCGGACTAAATTTAGTCATGGACCATATTCAGTGTTCTTCCTTTCTTTTGTACAGAGACAGGTTGAAAGAGCACTTTAATAGTTTCAGAGAGGAAAGAAGAGCCTTCAGGCCACTTCAGAAGAATCAACTCCAGTAGAAACCTACCTAAAGCCAATTTGGAATGCACTGAACCCTTATGCGTCATATTCTGGCATCTCAACGCAAATTACACTTAATAAGACTTTAAATGTTATCACTCCTGATAAGCAATAACCATTAACAAAGTCAACAGGATTTTACTGTCATAGTCAACTGAATTAATAGGTCAGATGGTCATTAAGTGTGAATACATTTTTCCACTTCTAATGAAATAGAAAGAGCAAGTGCAGTCCCATGTAGGAATCGCTGGTGAATGCAGTGCCTATGCGCCTTAGATGTAAGTTTTCAAAATGCAAAGAAGGGGAAAAGAACAGGTGCGGAGAATGGTTCTACCCACTTACTCGTGCTTCTCCGATGCTCTCCGTGCACCCTCTCCCTCTGGGGAGCCATTCCATTGCCGTCCCCCCGAAAGGAAGGGACTGTCACGGGGGTGTCCTGGGAGCAGAGAGTGAGCCTCACAGCAGATGGAGGCAGCCAAAACCTGTCACGCGGGATGTCGTCCCTGCCAGAAATTCAACAAAGAATTATTCCTGACCAGTTTCTTTTCTAGAGAGACTCTTTTATTAATTACTGTTTCTCTGTTTTGTGATGAAATAAGAGTGTTTAAAGATGGCCTTGAGAAGTATGCGCAGTTAATTAGTGGAGACCTGGCTCCTGAGTGGGTTTTTCCTCCCCTGCCTGCTCAAGGCCAGATGTTGTTATAAAAGAAACTTGCGGGAGGAACTTGGTTTTGGACTCAAAATCAATGGAGTCTCTTTTCCTTATCTGCATGAGAAAGGTAATTGTTTTTCAGTAAAGCAGAATCAACAATAAACTAATACCTCCATAGTTTGAGGAGCCTTTAACTATTTGTGGCTAAATTCAGAACACTGTAGCAGTATTTTTAAAGTATAATTGCATTTATGGTATTTGTAAAGTGAATTTCTTTGTTGTCCAGGTGACTGTTACCTTCATTGTTCACAAAAAGAGCATTTTTATTATATTTACACTTTCATATTTTTTCCTACAAAGACTGTTAAGTAAGGCCAGGTGCATTCACTCAATAAGCATATGGTGACATAATATGTAAGTATCCAACCTATTCTCTATCAAGATGAAATTGAACACAGGCAACCCAATATTATTTAGTCTTCATTACTCGTGGAAATTTTCTTTTATATTCTTGACAAATACTTTTCTTCTTTTTTCTCTGTAGACTGATACTTTCTGTGCGTGCCCGGATGAAGGAACCTGAACCGATAGGGACAGGAAGATTATTTCTTGTTTTGTCATTCCGAGAGATGGGGCCACACTTGTGAGATTCAGTACAGCTCATTGGTAGCACAGAATTCCCTTTCATGTCTACAGATACTGTCATCAGGGCATTTTGTAGTGACATGAAGGACTCATGTCAGGGTGCCCCGGCCGTGACTTCCTGAAGAGATGATGAGAGGAGGAGGCCAGGCACTGGCTGCAGGGAGAGTGGGAAGGAGCCAGTCCAGCGGGGACTTGAGGGCGAGCCAGCCGATGGAAGGGTGGTTGCTCTGTGACCATTCTTTCTTTTGTGCTGGAGTCCAGGGTAGATGCAAATGGTGTTCAAGAAGATGGAAGGAAATGAGTGTTGTGGGGATGGCGTGGAGAAGATGTTGAAAGAGTGGACTCATTATAGGACATACTTAAGTTTCCTGGGCTGCAAAGACAACTTCACCAGAAGTATCTTCACCAGAAGCTGGCACTGCAGGCGTGATACTGTTTGTGTGTGTTTAGATTGCCTCCCCCTGGCCGATATTGCTTAAAAGTAATATCAAGTCCCGCCTGCTGGGGTCAGGGGCTAGGGAGAAAAACATCTGCGTCTGTGCGTCCTCCCAACACTTACTCTTTCCTGCCTGGTGGCAGGCAGTTTAGCGGTCTGTTCTCTGAACCGCTCTGGCTGGATGGTCTGGGGTGATGGCAGGTACCACGGGCAGCAGTGGGGATCACTGCCCTGTGCCCCTGTCCCAAAGGCAGCAGTGTGTTCAACTCGGTCCGGGACTTGGTCTGTTCCCCAACTCTGTGGTCCCTCGAGGACTGTGCCCAGTAGGACTTCACTGGGTGTTGAGCTGGGCGTCTCTGCCCTCTGCCCAGTGTTCTCATTCATGCCTTCCCTTCAGGATCCTCTCCCCTCTCTTTCCACCCTCCTGCCGAGACTGGCACTCAGTGTGTTAAAGAGCCACTGGATACATTTAAACACTTTTTTAGAAAGCCTAGGTTTCAAACTTTACTGTTGTTATTATTTATTAAGATTCAAGAAATTTAGCTTTGAGACTCTAAGCTAATCAGGGAATATTTTTTAGTGGGTTCCAGGCAATCCATGATCTACTCTCTCACTGAGCAAACACTTGCTGAGCTGGATATTCACAACAGGGCTTGTTTTTCTCTCTAAATTTTCTGCACCGATACTCCTTCACCCAGGTAACACCCATTTCGTTGTTTGGCTAGTAAACCCTGGAGTCGTCCTTGACATCCCTTGCCTCACAACTCTACGCTGTCCCCCCTGTTGCTCTGTCTCCAGCACATGGTCCAGACTTGTCCACGTCCCCCCATTCCAACCTTCTCGGTCTGCAGACTCAGCACGTCTCCACTGGGAGGTCAGGGTCAAGTCCAGCTCACCCCGCCTCCCCAACCGCAGCAGCGTGATGCAGCTCCCTACATCGGCCAGCATGATTCTTTTAAAAAGATACATTTGATATTATAATTAAATGACTTAATGCCTTACGAAGCTTCCCCTCACACAGTGGGGGAATATTCCAAACTTCTTATCAGGGTTTACAAAGGATCACACAACCTGGGCCTCACGAAATCCCACGGCGCCTTCCCCTGGTCCCCTGTGTTAGAGCCGCACTTATCCTCCTTCTGTGCGTTGGTCTCACTCAATGTCAAGTGCTTTCCCAATATCACTCATATGAAGGGATTGCCCTGTTAAAAACCCTACCAAGGTTTCAGTCGCTTTGAGGATCTAACATAATTCCATTGCATTTGCCTATAAACAGGGCATCTGCTTAATTTAACATCTGAGCCAAGTGTTTTCATCTCCCAAAAAATCTTTATTATATAATACCATTTACAGTTGTTAGTTGTATCCACATAGTTTCTTTTTATTTCTATCATCGTTGTTCAGTGATAGTTGCCCCTTCCCCCACCCCCTCATCCAGTCGTTTTGAAAGACATGCTTGTTAATACGCTGGAACAGCAGGCATAAAACTAAACTGCCTTGCGCATCCTGGGTTTACGCTCTCCTGCCCTGCCAGTTACTTCGTAAACTGTGTTTTATGTTTGGTCCTTATCTTGTATCCCTCTCTGAATTATTTCTGTGGGCACCCCAAACCACCCATTAGTTCAATTTCCATGTGTTTGTTAATAGCTTCCAAATGTCTCTTTTTATTTCAATCTTCTTACTGAACTCCAGGTAAACTTCCCCTTGGCATGTGCAAAATACCAGGATTTTCATATTAATTAACACTCCATAGTCTCTCAATTGCTATGTTTATTGTTTGAATATGCTAACGTAACTTTTAGAGGCTTATGTGGAAGCACTTAGCTTGGTTGCAACTTGCGAGCAAGAAAACAAAACCCAGGGTGGCTGCCTGATGGACAGAGGACCAAACTCAGGTGTGTGCAGAGCAGACTCCTTGTACAACAACACCCGGGGCCGGAGCGCGTCTGGGATCATTAAGTGACAGGCCTAGGAAACCGCCTCCGTCACGACCGCTGGAAATTGCTATGTGAATTCTTCAAGCTATTTAGCATGTTAGCTGGTTCAACTGCTTATTTTCTGTAAACAATTTCCAAGGTGAATCGCTGAGCAATTTCCGCAGGCAACACTGTAGACTGTATCTGAAGAGTAGTAAGTGTACCCACACTTTTCTTTCCCTAGAAAGACCGGTCCAATATCTCTTGTCTTGCTGCATTTTCCTTGCAGAGGCTGCAGGTGTTTTTCTGGCATTAACTGGCTTGAAACAGTCTCTTTCCAAAACAAAAATAAGCTTCAACAACAGCAGCAAAAAACGTCACATCATTTTACTGGCCCTGGGAAGGCATTTATTTACATAGAACAGTGAATATTGTCAGTGAGTCCCAATTATCTTCCACAGTGGGTACAAAAAAGCACTGCATATAAATATGTTGCAGCTTAAAATCATGTGTGCTGGACGCCATTGACAGAGAGAAGTAAAACTGAGGAGACAAACAAAAGCCCGTCCACATCAGATTCCGCTGCAGTGCCCTCAGCGGTGCACGCTATTTCTTCATGAATAAAGATGGGCTGAACCACATTTGTACCATAATAAGAAAAGGTAATTAGTGTCATCTATTCACCACTGTTAGAATTTGACTAGAGCAATTTGATTACGCTTATCACATTGTAAACTTTGAGAAAGTTTTTCCGTTCTGTAATCCAGTTAGTGGGTGAAGTGTGGGGAATATAAGTCAGCTTCTCAGTATGATTGATGAGCATGAACACGGAGAGATAGGAATGAAAAAAAAACCCACCCCAAACCCAGATATTGTAATATAGACACTGCCTATCAGTTTTAAAGCAAATTTCTGCTAAATCAGTGTGAATCTGTGGGCAAAGGGTAGGTCAAGCCTGCACACAGCGCCTCTTCCCAACCAAACCCATGATAGAATATGTGTGTCCCTGTGTGTCTATGTGGAGTCACAGGAAATAATTTTCAAAAAAATAAATGATCTGACCTAGTTATAACAGGAAACTAATCTTTCATTTTCACTTAAAATCAACCAAGATAATGTTTCAAAATTTATTACTAAGAAATTAATTGACACAAAGCAAGGAGTCTCTTCCTGGCAGCTCCTAAGACTGCCGGGCAAGTTTGGTTTCACTTGCAGACACTGGCTCTTGCTAGTTGAAGAGTCTAATTCAGGTGTTTTGGTTTTGCTTTCTCTGTAGTTGACAAGTTCCCTTACATGTTGTTCAGAGATGTTTTGAGAGTTGGTTGAAACAGTGACAAGTGGGGATAGTGTCAGGAACACGGGTGGCTCAGGGTAATCTGGGGGAATTTCAAGAGGGAGGCTGTGGGCACACCAGAGGCAGGAGATGTCGGAGTACTGGGAGGGGCTGTGGGAAGCCAGGAAAAGTGAACAGCAAACAGCAGGGAAATGCAAGTCTGAACAATGAGCTGCCCCTCACACCTGTTACCAAAATGACACGGGTGCGTGTTGGCCTAGAGCTGGAGAAATGGGAGGCCTCGTGCACTGCTGGTAGGAACGCAGACTGGTGCAGCCCCAGGGGGGGACAGCGTGGAGGGCCCTCAGAAAATAAACATTAGAAATATGTCTGTGACCCAGCAGTGTCACTTCTGGGTCTATATGCAGAGCAAATGAAATCAGGGTCTTGAAGGGTCCCCGTATCATCCGTGCTTTAACTGACAATGATCAGCAACCAGGATACCTCGTTTCATAAGGTCCCCAGCTTCGACTGTACAAAACTTAAAAAAGAAGTGCATTTGGTCTTAAAAAATAATAACTCTTGCTGTAACAAGAACTCTGTGTCCATTGAGAACAGAGAAATGAGAGGCTTTGAAAGTCGGGAAAAAGACAAATGGGCCATGCCAAACCTCTGAGGGTGTCTAGAAAAATGCAACTTTGAGATGAAGGCAGTTTCTCTCTTACTCTCCTGGACCCATCTTCTGGCATTAGGTTCTTTCTTCCTGCCACCCACAAGGGCAAGAGAAACATTTACTCTTCTTTTCAGTAATTCCCACTCTACTTTCTCAGACCATTTAGAAAATAGCTCTGTGGGGAAGTTACATGATGCTTGAAGAGAGAGACATTTGCTGGTGACGGCATTTCTGGGCATGCGATCCAGTCGCCTGGTGTCGGTGGGGTGGGAAGCCCCTCCGGAGCTGATGGGCAGTAAATCACGAACCCTGCCCTGAGCAGGAAATGGTCAGAAGTGTTCCGAACTGTGTCAGGGGCTTCTCTGACACCTTTGTAAAATCACCATAATGCAAGCGCGTGAAATCAGGCATGTCAGTGTGCACACACGCACATTTCTACAAAATTACAGAAAATGACCAGCCCTTTAAAGAGTACACAGGTGTTGTGTTCACACAATAGGGGACAGAGAGACTTATGCTGAAGGTTCAGAGTGTTTTCTTTAAAAATTTTTTTAAAAAGCATGATGTGGCTATGCTGGTCATTTAAATTTCTGCGTACTAGCCTGCCCTGTTTGTTTTCCTGTATTTTTTAAAATAATTGATAACAGTGCAAATAAATAACTAATCCAGCCACATTTCAAAGATACTTATGGAGATATATATGGTTTAGATATATGCAGGGTTAAGCAGAATATGAATTTTAATTTTTGTGGTTTTTTACTTTGTTACTGTGTATAATTTGCACTTAAATTATCCATTGCACATTTGTTGAGCACCTACTAGATATTAATTGATCAAGGGAAACACCAAGACATTTGCTATAAAATTTCCTGGGACACTTTTCCTATGGACTTTATCTGAAACGTTCAGTGGAGTAAATCCACAGAGAGAGTGAGTTAGGCTTTCGGGAGTCGGGCACAGGGCAGAGAGGACTGATAGCGAAGGGAAGCAGGGTGTCCTTTGGGGGACAGTAACCCACCAGAGATGCCAACACCTAACTTTCTTCAGATCATTCTGAGTATTTCAAAATGATTCCCAAGCTATACTAATTTCCAGAGGATTTGATAGTAAAACTGTAATGTTCAAAAAATGATCGAAATATAAAATATTATATTTAATTTTTACATTTGATTTATCAATTAACTTGTCTCCCCTCTTTGTTACCCATTTTCTCTATTCTCTTTCTTCCTGCCCTGAGTGAAAGGAAAATCAGAGTTTAGGGAGGGGAAACTATTAACAAGAACATTTAAACAAGAGAAAGCAATACAATAGACATCAGTATGAAAAATGGGAAAGTAACGTGATTTTACATTAGCCAAGGGAAGAAAGGGAGCAGAGATGTTTACCATGAACAGCAAGCGCAAGATGTTCCTCCCACCTCAGAGTGTTATTTTAGAAGCTCTGCAATTAATTTCTATCTTGCAAGAATCGTGAGTTTCAGATCTGAAAGCCAGTTGCTGTACTTTCTTCGTTTTGACTGCCATGTGCGTTTCAACCGGTCGTAGCGAATAAGTTCACAAGTAACTGTCAGCTAATTATTTCCTTAAAATTGTCGTGAGCCCTTTCAAATATAGCTATCTTTACTCATACTTTTAAGACTACAGAAATCTACATGGATTCATGTCCTTAATGCTGAATTAATGTAACGGTGTCAGGACCCCGGGAGAGAGCAAGAACATAGTTCCTTGCCAGCATCCTGTCTTGAGA
Source organism: Sturnira hondurensis (assembly GCF_014824575.4). Lineage (NCBI taxonomy): Eukaryota > Metazoa > Chordata > Mammalia > Chiroptera > Phyllostomidae > Sturnira > Sturnira hondurensis. Next base: position 37,844,645 of record NW_028074503.1, read on the forward strand.
CTCCATTTCTTCTGAGACTGAATGAACCCACATTTGCTCTTCTGCTCAGAAAAGGAGCCTCACCTGCTGCCAGTATCCTCTCTTTTCTACAAAATACTCACACTTTCTGTAATACAAACTTGATTTCTTGTTGTTTAAAATCACTCAAAAAGCAGGACTTCTTGGAGAGGCAGTGAGGAAATGGAGAATATGAGACTATAAGGTTTGGAGTAAGGTACAACTCTGTAAAGATCTTGTCTTCCTATCATCAGAGTTGGCTTGGAGGCCAGGCACCACTGTAATCCCACCAGTCACCACGGGGCACTCGGGGAGAGCTGTGGGGCTCCGATCCTCCCAACGTGCATCAAATAGCATTTAGACAGACGTTACCGAATCCGCATCATGGATCTGTGTTTGCTCAGTGGGTTGTAGTTTAGCTTCTTAAAGGGAAGGCTGTTGAGACTTTTGTCAAAGTCAATGCCTAAGTCATACTAGTAATTTTTTGTTTTGTGACATTATATATAAAGTGCATGTTTAGAATAATTTCTCATTCACCTAAAACACTTTCCACATTTATGATTTTTCTTTCTCCAAATAATTTTACATTAATTATTAGTTTAATTATTTTGCCTATTAACATATATTAAAAACAATATTATTCAAGAAAAAGTCACACTGACTTTCTCTTCAGAGACTGTAACATAGATGACTGAGCTGCAGTGAGAATCTTCTGACTTTTACAAATTTATCTGGGAGGCAAGTGGAGTTTTAACCAGCAAATCCAGATGGGTTATTTAAATAGTTAGCGCGTCTCCCCCGGCCCCTCTGGAGTCTGTCTCAGTACAGAAGGCAGATCTTCTTGTTCATCAGTGCACAGTGCTGCAGCAGGTCCCCACCTCCGTTCAGAGAGAAGTCAGAGACTGGCCCACGCCCTCTGGGGCTCTAGGTGACCCGCACCTACCTGTCCACATGGCGGCCGATACTGCTCTAAACTCTGCTAACTGGCCTCCAGCTGCACTGGCCCCAGGTCGTCCCCAGGAGACAGCAGGAAGCTCCTTGCTTGAGAGTTTCTCCCAGGCTGCCCCCTCCTGTTACACCCGGCTCCCAGGGACCATGTCAGCAACTCCCTCACCTCCTTGTAGCATTCCGTTCAAATGCCACCTTCTCAAGGATCTTCTTGCCTGTTTCATTTAACACAGTCACTGCCAGCCCGGTCTTCTTCTCCTTATCTACTTCCTCCACAGTCTAGCACAATGTGTACTTTATATACATCCTGTTGTTATTCATTATTGTCTACCAATCCCTGCTAACATCCAAGCCACAAGGGCGGATGTTCCCTTTGTTTTATTCCTAGAGGCACCACCAATGCAGAGTAGCTACTCACCCAGTACCTACTCACCGAATGGCTCAGAACAGGCACGGATACTGTTCCTACCACTTTGTGCCTATTCACCATCCTTAGCTAACACACCAGAATGGGAAAAATAGGTTTAGAGTTATCAGTATGCAAAACGCACAGAGTTTATTCTTGTATTATTATTTATTAATTATTGCATCACTCATTTGACTTAGAACCGTCAACCTGACCAACCCCTAGGTTAAGTGACCAGAATGCCCAGATTTTAAGCCGTTTGCCTTATAGGGGAATGTCTTCTGCTGTTTCCGATATTTGGTGGCTGACAAGGACCCACAGGAAATGTTAAACACACATTTAACAAAGGAAAGAACCGGCCACTATTCCCTCTGTCCCACAGGCAGAGGCCAACTGACCCCTCGGAGCCAAACAGCTAATAAGGGGGAGAGATAAGGAGTCAAATGTGTTTTTTGAGTATAAAAATCTAATTGTAGTCCTACGTCGTTGGTTTTAAATTAGTTTAAAAAATAATCCAACTGTCTAAAAATGCGACTGGTGACACATCATTTTACCAATGATGAAGCTTGCCTAGCAGTGGGTGGTAATAAAATGCTAATTTTGATACTGTCTTTTATGTTCCTAATCCCTTGAGAAGAGCAAAGAAAAGCGCTCACAGTTTATACGCATCTATTTCATGGTGTGGGGCACATAATTTGCATATCACTCCCAGAAGTCTCCTGATGATAGGCACCATGCCAACTCCTACACTCCTTTCCTGGAAAAATGCTAACATTTGATCTAATGCACACACACGCTAATATTTCATAAAATACTGAAAGCAGTGACTACCTGATATCCTGTTTGGAGTTCAAGGTGCCAGCAGCAAAACAATGCAAATTAAAACCATTATTTTATCCTCCTGTCGTCTCCAGGGTAAGGCAGGCACATTCACAGGCATTGGGAGCCAAAAGGTGTTGCATTTGTGTGGGTGCACAAAGTTCAACTGTGTTTCTTAATGACACATCATTTTCTAAGTAATTATATTAAATTTCAGTTAAAATGGTTTTAAAAATCATAGTTGAATATATAAGAAGCGCAGTACAACCCAGGTCTTTTGAGGTTTTTGGTTCAAAACGTCGATATTCTGTGTTATTCATCATTTGGGGGGGGGGAAGAATGTAATAATTTGCAACGATCCTCAATGAATACCTACTAAGAAGAATTGGGTTGGCTGAACGGGTGCCACCATGATGCACGGGACAGACATTTCACTTCTCCAAGGGACTATTTTACATCTTTTGGGTCAACTGTCTCTGAAGTGAAACCCTCATTTATTTCATTGTGAACAGTAAGTACGGCAAGAGAAAACAAATCACTTGTAGAATAAATAATTTTCCATAACTTAGGAGTTTTTTTAACTATAAGATATAAAAATCAGGACATTATGCTACTTTGGAAATTTATCATATAACAGCATCTTTAGAGTGGACAATGGAATGTATCTCTGACCAAAACATACTCTCCTGGTACTCTGTTTTACCAATTAATACAGATTTTTATCCTTGGGGAAATCAAATAGGCAGTGGGCGAGACTGACAAGACCGTGGTGAGTGAGTGAGACTATTTTTCTTTCCCAAATGGACACATCGTCCATCTCCCCAGGGGCGGCCACCGGGCTCTGGGGACAGCAGGGCAGGGGTCTACTCGGGAGCTGTCTGAGCTGCAGCACAAACGCTTAACCCAGTCCCCGGAGCCCCGCCATCGAGCAGGGAGGAGGGAATCCAGCCTGGAAACGTTTCGAAGCAGGTGCCTGCAGTAACGCCGCAGCCGGCCCGCACAGCAGTGTGCCTCTGGGTTGTTCCAGCCAGGCGGCTTCCAGCTGGTTGGCCAAGGGAGTAGCTGGAAAAGATGTCATGATGCAAGTGAAGACACAAATTAACTGAGAGCCATTAAACCTTATCGGTCAATTAAATTCTGAATTATGTGTGTTATATTGAATAATTTTATTTTTATTCTATCTTTGGGATTGTTTAGTAAATACTGAGAACAACTTTTTTGGCACAATTCTGGTTTTAGCATAATAAATTGATGGCATTAGTTTGAAGGAGAATATTTATCTGTCTTTTATGTCTTCTTGAAGGGGAAGTATCCAACTCATTTGGGTACTTAAATCTTTAATGTGCAAACTTGAAACCATATATAAGATGCTTTAAAATATATCTTATCTGTTGCTATCTCTATCTGTGTAGGAAAGAGAGTGGACCTGTGTTCACTGATTTTTGGTGGGAGTAAAGGCTTAATTTCCAAAAGCATTATTAACTGAAAACCTAAGTAATATTGACATTACTTGGCCTATGGTCAGAACCTGTCCAAAATCGAAGGGCATTTAAAAATCAATTAGAAAAACAGTTCTTCCTAGGTTATTTTTATCCAATTTCTTCAGGCAGTGGTGGAAAAGAAAACTGTGATCAATAGTACAGTAAACCCACCGAAACCCGTAATGAAACAGCTGACTGAGCGTGGAGTCCGGTCGCTAATGGACAACAGATTTGACCTTACCCCCCGGTGGTCCTCCCCATTCCATTAAAGGGCACGTAATCTCGCACAGTGTCACACCGCGCGTCTATCAACAGGTGAGGAAGTCTGAGGGACAGACTGAATGAAGTAAACACGTCCTCAAAGATCACAAAAGAGGCTGGGAAGAAGCGGCTCAGTGCCCCGGAGCACTGATGGGCTGGCCTTGTGGGGGCGGTTGGGGGAGACCAGCCCTCATGCAGATCCCTGGCTCGCCGCCTCCTGCTGGGGCATTCTCCGGGCAGGTACTCTCCTCTGAGCTGATGCCTCGGCCCCTAGGTTTAAAGGTTACCTTTCTCCTGTAACAAGCTGCCAGCCCTCTGGGCTCTTCTCTGAGAGAACCAGGCCCACTGCCGTGCCATAAATGGGGGTCAGGGGCAAAGGTGAAGGTGTGCAGGACCCCACAGGAGCAGCTCCAACGTTCTCCGACTCACAGCCGAGTTGGCTAAGGCCCTAAAGGCGGAAAATGTAAGTGTGTATCTAGAACATGTGTCAAATCCAAGTGACAATAGATATTGCCTCCACAGAGGGTCTGATGTTATTAACTTACCACCAGGTGGCAGTTTGATTTCCCTGTGGAATGTGTCACATGGGGGTTAGCATTGGATTAAATTACTGGCAGGATGTATCTTCACCAATGGCAGTCAATCAACCAGTCCTGGTCAGTGGGAGCACAAGGCCCTGTCCCCATCTGTGGGTCCCACTGTTGCCTGTGTGATTTCAGCATCCCTGAGGCCAGGATGAAGGTCCACAGGTTGGTGGCAACTGGCGGACTGGCGTCTACTGGGCAGTGATTCCTGCCAACCTCTGTCATCGGGGCACTCACAGTGGGCTTCCCCACACGATGCAAAGATACCTGCACCTTGCCTGCCTGTCCAGATGCTTCGTTCAAGGCAGGGACAGGTTCATTGTCTTCCAGCAGCAATTGCTGTGAAAACTAGACATTTGCATGCATAAAAAAGTGAACGCCGATCTGTACATCAGACCTACAGACATTAACTCAAAGGTAACCATACTCTAAATGCAAAACCTAAAACAGCAGTATTTAAAAAAGGAAACCACGGACCTTGGGTTACACAAATTTATTTTAAGTAAGACACCAAATGCCCAATCCTTAATGGAGAAGACACAGGAAACTGGGCTTCATCAAGATTAAAAACCAGTGTTCTTCAAAAGATTCTATTAAGAGAATGAGGAAACCTGCCAGAGATGGAAAGAAATATTTGCAAACCATATACATGATTTTTTTAAAAAGCCCTTATATCCATGATGTATAAAATTCAATGAGAAGAAAGCAAACAATCTAATTAAAAATGAGCAAGAAATTGGAACAGATATTTTAATCAAATGCGTAAGGGTGGAAAATAGCCCTCGATACGGTTCCCAGCATCATTAATCTTTAAGGGACTGAGGATGAAAGCAACAGTGAGGGAGCATTTAGTCTGTGTGCCGGTCACCAGCGCCAGCAGGACAGTGCCAAATGCTGGCGTGGGTACGGGGTGGGGGCTGAAATTCACACACCGTGCCGAGGACCTCTTTGGAAAAGTTAGGCAATTTCTGAAAAAAATAAACATACACCAGTCATGGTCCAACCGCCCCGTTCCTTCAGTCCTAGAAATAAGGAATGCATACACAGAGACCTGGGGCCAAATATCAACACAGCTTTACGTGTAAAAAGCATGCCCAGAAGCAAACTAAATACCTACAGAGTCAGCAAATAAACAGATGGTGGCGTGCATGCCTCTATAACAGGATGCCACTTTGAATCAAAAATGAATGAATTATTATAATCTAAAAAATTTAGATTAATCTAAAAAAATGATGTTCCATGAAAAAAGAAAGACAAAAAGAATGAGAGCTCTATGATTCCCTTTCATGAAAACCTTGGAAATGGAAAATAATCTACTGATATGAATGTATTTTTTGAGCGGGTTGGAGACAGAGGAGGGGGGGTACCACACAGAGGGCCACGCCCACACGTGCACAATGACAGAGGTTTCCATTTGCTTGACTATGTTCATGCTTTCATGGGTGTGTGCGTGACAACTTATCGTAGGCCTTCAATACATATGGTTTATTGTATATTAAATTGTATTCCAGTGAAGTTACTTAAAAATTAAAATGAATAGAAGCCAAGAGGTTCCATGTATGCGTCACCTTGTATTTTTTAAAGGTTTAATTTTTAAAGTAATTTAAGGTGTACAATAATGTTGAGGAAAAGGTACGGCGAAGTCCCTTTTCGCATGCAGGCACAGCCCCCGACCAACACTGCTCAGCAGAAGGATGCATTTTTCATGGTTTCTGAGCAGAACTTAGATATAATTTTTATCTCTGTTCCTTTATAAGGGGAGTGTTTCTCCCCTCTGGCTTCTCTCAAGAGTTTCTTCTCTATGCTGATTTTCAGTAATTTGGAACAATACACCTAAGTGCAGTCTGGCATTTGTCCTGCTTGGTGTTTTCTGAGGCTCTTGGGTCTGTGGTTTGGTGTCTGACATTCACTTGGAGAAATTCTGTTGTTATTGCTTCGGGTATTACCTCTGTCCCTGTTTCTCTTTTGTCTCTTTTTGGTTTTCCCATTAAACCTGTGTCACACCTTTTGTTATTATTATCCCGCCGTCCTTAGATATTCTGTTTATTTTTCGGTCTTTGCTCTCTTTGCTCGTCCCTTTTCAAGGACCCTACCGGCATCCCCTCTAGCTCAGAGACTTTCTGCTCAGCCACGTCTGGATACTAATAAGCCCTTCAAAGACACCCTTCATTTCTGTGACAACGTTTCTGATCTTGAGCATTTCTTTTCGTCTCATTGGAACACCCACCCCTCTTCTCACATCGCCCATCTGTTCGTGGACGCCGTCTACTGTATCCACTGGAGCCATTTACATACCAATCATAGTTGCTTTAAATTCTCTGCTAATTCCAACATGCCTGCGACATCTGATTCTGATTCTTGCTCACTCTTCAGATTCCGGTTTTGCCTTTCTGTATGCCCTGTAACTTTTACTGACGTCTGGGCACAGTGTACCGGGTGACAGAAACGCTGGGCCTTTAGTGACGCGGCAGTGCGGTGTGGGCCAAGGGCAAGCACTCGGTAGTCCCATGGCCAGTCTTCAGATGCGCCTGTGACTCTGGACTGTGAGTCTCCTGCTCTCACAGCTTCTCCTCCCCCATCAGGTGGGACGGCATGGCTAGAATCCGTGGGAAGTCGGATCTGCCTCTGGCTTTTACTGGAATCTGGTAGTGGTCTTGCAGGTAAACCTCAAGAGATGGTGGCGTCCTCCCTGTTGCTGGGTCCACAATGAGGTGTCCACGGCGAGCTGCAGCTACTTAACAAAGACAGAAAGGTTGCCCTACCTTGCGCCGGCCCCTCTGGTGGCTTCCAGCTGTTGCATCTGTAGTCCCGCTACAATGTTTACCAAGGCTTCAGCACCCATCCGAGGAGCGCTTCTGTTTCTGAGAAATCCACCTTAACTGATTTTCCCAATGCATTCTACTTCATCTTCATGGAAACAAGGATCTCTTCCTGCACATACAGTTAATAAGCTGATAAAACATCTAATTCAATTTAATAATAGGAATAACAAAGTCAGCTGGCATAGTTAGGTTTTGGACATACACAGCTGAATCTTACCAGCATGTAAATCAACTGTCGGGTTCAGGAGCACATACTTAGACCAGGGAGTCCTCTGCTTGCTGTAAGAAGTCTGTCTTCCGAGGGCCTCTGGAAACGTATGTCACATAGACTGAAGAGGAAACAGCAAGTCATTAAAATAGACTATAATTAAGTAACATCCTATTATACTATGGTTTGCAGTCTCTTTAAATACACGCTTAATGTTGGCATTAAAGCTTTGACTTAGCTTCTATGGTGCAACAATTGCTTCTATTACTCATTAATCATTTCCACCTTTTGCTTTTTAATATAAGAACTAATTCATCACTGCAGACCATGGTTCAAACAAAGGACGGGTTCTTTTTAATACACATGCACTTTCAGTTACTTTTTACAACACACACCCAGTCACTGAAAAAAAACCCCTGGATGTCACATTTGCATGTGAGGATGGCATGCCATTCGACCACCTTTATCATGACATCTCAAATCCTAAAAAAGAAGGATATGCATTAAAATAAGCCTACGGAGGCCAAGTCACTTCCTGAATCTTTTCATTCCTTAAAAATATAGCTGTGCTTTGCATAAATGAATGTTACCTTAGTTATCTACCCCATTAAATGATTTTACCCCATTAAAAAGGAGAAAATGGGGGGAAATGGCCAGTCCGTTAAAATAAAAATACATATTTCAATGCTTTTTTGCCGTCTCCACTTTTCCGATGAAATAGTTGCCAGGGGACCCTCCTGCTAAACAAAAACTGCTATCAAATGTCATCATTGAAGTGAGCTAACATCACGCAGGGGAGTGTTTTCTTAGAGGCAGTATTCATTATTTTCCAAATCTGTAAAGCTACCATTTCCAGGGTTTCTTTTGAGTACTGACATAAAAAGAAACAATCATAATTTGTAAGCATGTCAGTGGAAAATACTCTCCCCTCCCCCAAAGTGCTAGTCTCAAAGAAAGAAAAGATTACGGTTTTCATCTCCTGTGTTCCCTCAAGAGCTGGAAAATATCAGTAGTCGCTTTCAAAAGGAAAGAAAATATTTTGAACCTAAGTTGAAGTAACCACTTTCATGACTACAGGAAAGGATTGCCTTTTGATGTGTAGGAAAGGAAAGATCCGAGATATGGAATGTGGTCTGTTCTCAGGCCATTACTTGCTCCGCGGCCTGAATTCTTTCCGAGAGAAATGCTGAGTCCTCTGGCGCGTCCAGATGGCCCAGCTCGGAAAGACAGAGCCTCCGAGCTTCCGGCGGGCCGGCCCTAAAGGAAAGCTGGGGATGAGAGAGAGAGAGAAAGAGAGAGATAGTTGAGTGAGAGCATGTCGTTTAAGTCTATGCTTAGTCGTTCTCTAACTTCCTGATTGCACCGAGGGCTGGGGGAGTACAAAAGCTGGTCAATGTGTTCAGAGAACCTGATCAGACTTAGTACTGCTTATCAGATTCAAAGTTTCATGCACCCTTATCTACAAGTTCCTTCCCTTAGTATAACTTTTTTTCTAATCTTAAAAATAGGAATACTAGGTGGGGAGCACCGGGGTGGGGGGCAGGGCTGGAAATACAAGACAGAAAACTGTACTTGAACAAGAATTAAATAAAAATAAAATTTTAAAAAATAGGAATACTAATTTTGCTGGTCCGTAATCTCATTTGGAAATGATATAATGACTCTAAGCTAAAAATCCAGTCAAGACTTAATAACTGATAGGTGCTACTAATATTATTAACATCTTTGATAAAATTCATATTAGAGAACAGGACATCTAAGACTTCCTCTAATTTTTTAATGGGGTAATTTTTTTAAACACCAAAATTGTTTAAGCAGCAAAAGGACCGTGGTACGTCATGTGCTTTAGCTACTCTGTGAGGACAAAGTATTAGAAGGTACAGTCAGTGCATGTAAAACCCTGGGCCTTCTTGTCGTGCAAGGATGTCTCCGTGGAAATGTGAATATAATGACACAGAATCAGTACGTTGAAATATTCTTTGGGTCATCACACTTTATTACTTACAATAAAAGACTTCGGTGCAGAAAATCTTCAGATAGTAGGAAACCGTAGAGGCACCATGATTATTTCTCAGCCAACAGGCCCCCCTCAGTCCCATCGTGACCTAGTCCTTTGTGTTGGCCACTATCGGCTGGAACGTCGGAGCGTGGTATCCTGGAATTGGCAGGAGGAGGGAATTCCCAGCCTTGCCCAGAGGAATGCTTGAACATGGAGAATTTGCTAAACTTTTGGGGGGGCTTGCATAGGACCATTTTAAAGTGAGAAGACTGCAAAAATGGAGAATGAGAGAACGGGGCGTCGTGAGAATCATTCTTCTGAAAGCAACCATGAAAACAACAAAACCCAGTAAAGCCCCAGACACACCAAGGGAGGGGACCCCGCGCAGCAGCCCTCGCCCATCAGCTCTGCAGCTCTGAGTTCAGCTACTACCAAGGAAGAAGCTATTGCAGAAACCCACTCCTTCTCCTGGGGGGTGAGAACAGCCATGGATATGTACAAGGGAAACAGAATGTTCCTCTACATTTTTAAATTCAAAGGCAAATGTAAATAAAATATCACCGTATAATTAGAAAACACTTTATTATATAACAAATCCTGCCCGTTTAGTTTTAAATTCTGCATCCTGCTGTGAACAGAAACCATGGAAAACGAGGTCAAGAGAAATGATTATGTTGGTGTGCGTTGTTCCAGTTTTAACGTTTTCAGTACACAAAAGTTTTAATGCTGCATTTTAACCCTAAAAACACCTTTAAAATAGTTGTACTAGCCATGGCAATGATTTCCAATGTCTTCCCTGGTCCTCCTGTGCATTGATTGCTGGACAAAAAAACACATTTTTCAGTGAAATCAGTGACTTCAATATTGCTGGGCCCATGGGGACAGCTCTGTGCTCATCAGAATGTTGGTATAACTCAAAGGAACAATTCTTTAAAATTCTCAGTGCGATTTCATTCATCATCATATAGTTTTATACTGGGATTTATTTGCATATCAAGTATGTTCGAAAATAAAAGGCATCACATGACTCAGTCTCAGTGAAAGCTCTACAAATATTTCAAGTAACTTTCTAATTTTACTTTGAAATGTCTTCTTTCTTCTCACAGCATGTTAAATAGGAAACCTTTTATCCAATAATTATTTTCTTTATCACCAGATTCTTTAAAAAACAAATATAAATTATTTGGTATTTCAGTTTACTTTAAGATTTTTTAAAATACATTAGTTAATATTATAGGCAAAATTAATAAAGATTTCAGACCTTTGATAATTTTTATTTGTAATAATCAATACCACATTTACTATCTATATACATGATGTCAGTTATAATTCCAAAGTAAACCTATGACTTCTAAAACATTTTTTAAAAGAAGAAAAATATAAATATATGACCCATGAAAAAACTTCAATTAATGTGTTCTGACTTTAATAAAGAAGATTTTTTCCCCAGTTATGGCATTTATACATTAGAAAGTAAAGGAAAAATAGATGAAAAAAATAATTGTATGATAAAAATAATTAGTCTCATAATCTGTACATCATTTTAGTTAAATTCAGTTAAATATAAGTGAATTCAGTAAATGTAATGGGTTTTAAAGTATGACTTAGGTTACTAAATATTCTTATGTAAAACAACAATTGCATTAAAGTCCTGTGGTTGAACCAATGTTTGTGAAAATATTACCCCATTGTCTAGGGCTAGTCTGTCTCTTACTCCCCAGGATTCGAGGCAATGAATGGAGTTTCCAGTAGAACACACTCAGGTTCAGACCCGGTGGGTTGGAATCACCGTTCTCCTGCCTTTAGCAGTCAGATTTGGGAAGACAACTCCTCTGTGCTATAGCTTCTTGTTAATGAAATGATACTAAAGTATAGCTCTTGTGTGTGTTTTGGGAATTAAATGAGTTAATCGTGTAAAGTTCTGAGACCTATAATTGAGATGTAGTAAACATTTATTCCAAAATATAGTAGGGGAGATTTTTTAGCTAACTCTTAAGGCAACTCTGAGATTATTTACTAAAACAACAGCGGCTGAAAACATGTATGGAGGTAATTCATGGGGAAAAGAAATCCGGTTTACACACAGTAGTTTGCACTCGAACCGAGAGCAAACAACATTCTGTTCAAATTTTATATTTTTTCTGATAAGAAAATCTTCTCATTTTTAATTGCATTCATTGTCCTGGTGAAAACTTGAACACTTTTACATTTGTTACATTTGCATTTGTTTATCATCTGCTAACTCTCTGTCAGTGGCTTCAGGTCTGGGGAAGCCGCAGTTAACAGGAGACGCACAAGTCCCTGCCTCTGTATTGTTCTGGTTGGAAGGAAACACAATAACACATGAAAAAGTAAACACATGGGATATATTGTCCATTAGGTGGTGAAAATGGCACGTCTGTGGGGAAAAATAGCCTGGAGTGGGTGATGTTTTGTGTCGGCCTCTGCAGCTTGAACAACAAACATAGACGAGAGGAGACTCGGTGGGAGGTAACACCCAAGCAGAGGCTTGAAGCCTGGAGGTGGAGCTGGGTTAATCCAGAGTGGGGTGCTCTTAATATTCCTGGGGGCAGCGGGACATGCAGTAGAATGGGACAATGACTGGGGTCAGGGCACAGAAATTTGAGGGGCTTAGTGTGGACTGAGCCAAGGTCTGCAGCGGTGTGAGTGAGGCATGAGCTTAGACAGGTTAACAAAAGCGGACACAAGCAAGCATCCAGCATTTTGAAAAAGCTTGAAAACTAAAAAAATCATCATCTAAAATATGAGAGTTCAAAAGTAAAATCCCCATCACTCTGCCTAACTTCTAAATATCAGAGGCCAGAATAAATGATATTGATGGACAGAAGCCCAAGGGACTTGGAAATTTTAACTTTCCTCTAAAACTCGGTAGATGAGTTGGCCTCACCTGTCTGCTCCATTAAGAAGAGAAATGTGATTCCTACGGTTGGAAATGTCCGTTCACTTCCAAATATCAAGTGTAAAGTGACAACAGCTATTTGGAAATCAGTAGTAGGACGTCTGACACTCGGGTCTGAGAAAACGGACCACGTTTGCGTCCATGTTCCATCATTCTAATAAATGCATGAAGTGCACATATACACATTTATATTTATTTATATGTTAAATGCCAAATACATACCCATAGACTAAATATACAGACAGGAAAATGTTAATATTTGTTGATGCATAAAACAAATATTTACAGATGTATACATGTAAAGTGGCTTGTGAAATACATGTTTACAAATATATACTTTATGTATGCATATATTATATCTGTACATATTTCTATTTCATAGATCTTTGTGTTTCCCCCAACTTCTCTTTGCACCTGGAGATCTGTTTCCTTCCCGTGTTAACCACATCGCCCCTCATTCTCTCCTTCCCCCGGTTGGTGGAGTTAGCATGTGTCTCAAGAATTAATTCTGGCCAGTATACAAGGCTTCTTTTCTATTCAGTAGCGTTCATCTAGTCGTTTTTCTGTGGTAGACAGTATTCTACGTGTTTATTCTCACCCTTATACGATCGTTAACATCCAACGAGGGAAGAATTATCACCTTCCATTTGTAGGGGAGGAACTTGCTTTTCTTAGGTAGCTGCGCCCGCTCACCTCCCACACGGGAGGCCGCAGGCACTTGCACCTGGAGCAGATGCCACAGGGGGGTGCGTTCCTACCTTTTCCATCGGCGTGATGAAAGGCACAGGCAGAGCTGAGTGTGGCCACCGATCAAACCCTTGGCCACCCTGGGACCAGCCCGCCATCTTAGCAAGATAGAGATCGCGTGCACGCGTGTGCTCCGATCCCGCATCACCCCCAGAGACCCGCGGGAAGCACATGGGTACATGGAATCATGCGTGTACGGAAAGGAACCAGCTCAGGAGAGGGAGGTTTGTAATGGTCATGCATTCTGAACAACACTTCATGAGGAAAAGTAAACCAAAATTGTATATCTTAATAAGAAGATTTCCAAAATATAAAAACATGTTTGCTTTTTGAAATAAAAGAAATGATAGCCTGATTAACATTATTTAAGGTTTCAATCTTTAGATGCACCTTTAGATAACTACAAGAATCTATTTTGATAATATGGACTCAGATGTACATGTAACATGCTTTCACACGCATGTTGCTGGCAGCAGGGAGGACCAGGGTCCCCACAAAGCGAAGGACGTGTCCCCAGAACCACGCAGCGTTCTTTCCAACAGCTCCTGTCCCCAGAGGCTTCACATCCTCACCACAAAAAGCTGTAATTCTGATTCCCTGCAGTTTCTAAAGAATATTTTAAATGAAAAGTAGAGGAGACTAAAGCAGTACATTGCTTCTGATCGTAACAGCATTGATAAGATAGGCAAAATGAGAAGGAATATCTTATGTAACACCAATTTTAGGTAGTATGAGATACAAGAAATAATCACATTTATCCACAATCCTTATACTATCCATGGTGTTAATGCCTTACTCCACAAAAGAATGCATTTCTGTAAAATGACTGATTGCAAATAATGGCTTTGAAGTTTGATAAATATTGGATTACACAAAAATATTTCCCATAGAATAGGATAGAATATTTGTAAAAGGTTCGTGCGTCTGTAGACTGTTCTAATCGTAAGAGAGTGGATGTGGGGCATCAAGAAATGCCTCCCCTAACTCGTCAGTTTGTGACTCCGAGTCTAGCTGAAGCTTCATATAAATTCCAAACGCATACTTTTAACCGCATGAAATAGAGTTAATGCATTTATTCTTTATTGTATTTATTTCAGAGAGTAGTCATGAATTTTTCCAAATGTTTAGAGTTGTCTGAAGGAAATACACTCTTTAAAAAGGGTTTATTTTTCAAGCTATTGTTATTTCAAGTGAGTTAAATGCCAATTTGGGGGAAGAAAGTACAGCTATAAATATGAAAAGGCACAGAACACAGTACTTGAAAGCAAGATGAACTGTATCGAGCCCAAAGTATTATCAATTTTATTCTTTTGAATATTTTTCCAAATATGATTTGTTCAAAGATTATTTTCTTGTTGAAACTCAATTTCTATTTAGACAGAGAAAAAAGCCCTTATGGGGACTACAATACAGTACAATTGCTTCAAATTATACCCGCTCGCATATTGGTATTTTGCTAGGGAAAATCAATGGCAGTACCTGACTCTTTAAAATGGTTTCATTAAAAATCACCTCTGTGGTCCGCTGTTTTCTTTCCGAAGTCAAAGGAAAAGAACACTTATTTTGTTTATGTTGTTTGACCAACTACCAGCTTCAATTAAAATTCTTAGCTGGATCCATTGCCTCTGAAGGAGAGGAAATCAAAATATATTACTCAGCCTGCTCTAAACCCGTAGCTGGGATACAGGGAATTACACCCTGGGCTGTATAGTCGGCACATTCATATCTCAATGTTATTGTCATCCGTGGCATATGAAAAATTTAGCAAAATCATATAAAGAATACTTTATGTGTTGGTTGAAATTAGTAGTGACGAGGAAGGTATCTGTTCTTAGGATTTGTTTCAGGTTGTGTCAAATATCTTATTTCAGTTTATATTCTGTAAGTCCAGACTTTTACTTATTTATTCATTCAAAACATTTATTGGATTCTATACGTATTCTGGGCAGTGGTGAAACCACATTGAATGACAGAAAAGAGTTGAATAGATGCATCTGGCCTCTTTAATTATGGAAGAGATCAGTGGAGAAGGCAACTAGTCAGAGGATGTTACAAATAATTCTGCAGTTGGAACTCTGAAGGCAAGATGTCAGGTGGTTATGCTGTGTCCTAAGACCATATAATGAGACAACTAGGACTAAAGCTTAAGAAAGTTTTGGGGGGGTTTTGGAGGGGGGTAGATTTCTCTAAGAAAGTGATGGTGAGTTGAAAGAGGAGTAGCAATAAGTAGGAAGAGGGGAAGTGGCCTGTTCCAGGAAAAGAGAGAGGGCAGGGAACACAGGCCCTGGAAGTGGCCCACGGGGCACAGCGAGTCGATTGGACGTGGTGTGAGGGGCCCTGCACGGTAGGCTGGAGCACCTGTCGGCCGGGAAGGCCACGCAGATGTTTATGTCTTCCAACAGCCGTGAGAATTATGGCAGTGGTTCTGCCGTAACCAGACTGTGTTGGGTAATGACCCTGAGGAGCCAGGAAGCAAATGGCTGTCAGTCACCTGCTCCGCAGTGCTGGCCTCCCCAGCTAACTGTCACTCAGGCCAGGGGCTGACACCCCCCTCCGTCTCTGCCACTTTCCAAGTTCAGCCTCTGTGACACATTCTTCTGTGTGGTGGGTAACCAATGAAGGCCACCTTGTCTTTAAAAAACAGTGGAAAGGCAAAGCTCCACAATTAATATTATATGAGCCCACTATGCAATTTAACTGGACATATAAGTGTATAATAAAAAATTATATGTTGTAAAATTTGATAAGTACATATCATTGTTAGACTATTGTGAGGAATAATCATTTTCCTGGAAGAATATGTTTAAAAAACCCCTACATTTTATTATGGCTATGGCTATTTCTCAGGTAGCTCTATCCAAATAAAGATACCTTTTCCAATTACTGTCTGATGCAGGTCTAAGAACATGTTTTGGTAGCTGATTAATGAATGAAATAAAACAAAATGTCTTAGAATGTTTGGAACAGCAGTCACAAGCCAATAAAACAGCATTTAGAAAACTTGTCAAATGAATACAAATGGCATCGTATTAAGTTCTAGTTATGCCTTCACTTAAGAAAATCATACCATTCTGATAATTAAACTCATTTTTACTGAAATCATTTAAGTAAATTATTAAGGGAGATGTAACATCACGCATTTATCAAAATAAACCATGATAGCCGTGTTCATAAAGAATGCCCCAGGATTTTCTAGCAATCACCTGATGAAACCACATAGCAAACTGAGGCGAATGCTTTGTGTACCAAGGACACTGAAACTTTCCAATAAAATAGACAGGCATCTCAGTCAGAATTCATGACCTGAAAATACGTATCATAAAATTTTCTTGCCTGTCCATCCGGTGTTTACTAAGTAAGAATCACAAAGGTTTAAAATGGTACACCTGTTTCGCCAACACGGTCTCACCTACCTCTTTGATGTACGGTAGCATCAGTATCTGGAGAAGCACTAGATTATCCAATATCATCTGTATCAGCAAGTGACAAAATACTAATTTACAGTGAGCAAAGAATGATATCCATAGGATATTTGTTCAGTTCCTTTACACACTCATTAGTACACTTCGGGTCTGTGACAGGGACCTGGACTCATGAATGTCCATTGGCCTTTGAAGATTGTGCTAGAACAACACCACAGAGTATGACCCTCTCTCTCACACACGGGCCAGACCAACCTCAAGGTCGGGCAGCCCTCCCAGTGTCTTCCAGACCCTTCCTTCTCATCTCAGGAGTCAGTGAATGCCCTTAAAATTCCCTTGCAAGTTTAAGTCCATCTTGGTTTATGTTTTCTGGAAGACCTGGACTGAGACATTTATCATTTTGAATAGCTGCATGAAAATTGGCATAATATATTTAGAATGTTTAGGTCTATAAGGTATCTCAGAGATCATTTCATTTCAAATGAATGAGTTTTCCAGGCATGTGCGGTTACTGAGATAACGCAGGACTAACTGCACGCGTTGAGCCCTCACTTCATTTCAGATCCGGTAACTAACAAGCTGTGACTGCGGGCTCCACAGCGCCGCGGCGGAGAAAGCCCACAGTGGCGGTTGCGGCGTTAATGGTTGTTCTCGTGTTCCTATAACCAAGTTATTGATGTGTCACAGTCTACACAGGGGTGTCCAACCCATGGCCATGGGCTGCACACAGCCCAGGATTGGTTATGAATGCAGCCCAACACAGAATCATAAATTTACTTAAAACATTATGAGATCTTTTGTGATGACACATTGCGATGTATTTAATGTGTGGCCCAAGATGACTTTTCTTCTGGTGCGGCCCAAGGACACCGGAAGGTTGGACGCCTCTGGAAGGAAAATAATAGACAGAACTCAGAAGGCTCTGATGGGGACTCTTCCTAAATTATAGGACCTTCTTCTTTCACACTTTGAACATATTTATTATCATAAAGACCGTTTTATTTCAATGCCTAATCATTACATGTAGTATTTCGTATTGATAAAATTATCCAAGGGATATTTTCAGCATTTCTTATAAATTAACGTTACCAAGCAGACAGTTAAACATTAGACTTCCTAGGGCAGTAACACTGAACAACAAAACAGTTTAAATACTGTATTTACTATTGCTCATTGTTCTCACTGAGAATTTTTTTATTTCTATGCTTCCATTTTTTTCAGTTCTATTAGGATATAATTGACATGCAGCTGTAAGTGTGAAACATGCCAAAGAGATTGCATTCTGATTATAAAACGATTTGATGGGCACATTCTGGGTCATGGGGGTGACCACCTTATTATTGACACATGGATCCGCACTCACTTGCCTCTGCACCTGAGTTTGTGACCCCAGTGTGGCCAGTGGACTCTGTGACATGTGTCTGCGCCAAGGTGAGGACAACAGGACCGCACCCAGTGTCCAAGTGAGGAACGCACAGCAGGACTGGGGATGGCACTGTAAGTCCAGCCATGGAGGGAAGAATGGCAACCATCCATCACAGGACACTTCACTAAAAGAACAATGAGCAATATTTCTATAGTGGTTAAAATTGTTATTGTTTTGAAATGTATACGTCTTGAGTGAGTCAACAGTCAATTCCCTTTCTGGGTAGTATTTCACTGCATGTATATACCACGCTCTGTCCATTCACAATGGTGGGTATGTGGGTTGTGTCCGGTTTAGGATCATCACCAACGAGGCTCCTATGAAGGCCAATAGACACATCCTGGTGCAGAAACACTGCTGTGGTCAGGTCAAAGGCCCTCGTGGCCTCTGCACTACACTAGGGAGAACGTCTTTCTCTTTTTTCTGAGGATGTGATTTTTAATGTTTTTGGTCTCACTTTCCTGTACAAAACCATTCTATTTTGGAGTCATTCTGCTTGCAGAGTTTCCCAAATGCTAAGTAGGAGCCTCTAAAGCCCTAGAGACATGGCTTTTGTACCTTTTCTTTTCACTCCCCCCTCCCCTACTCTGAACACTCTTTCTTAAAGAAAAAAATAAACAACCCCCCAAAATAACCTCCTCTAAGCCACTCTCTCTGTTTCTGTGCAAAGCTGTCTGTCAAAATGGCCTCCAGAAAGCACACCACAGGTCTTGCTTCCAGTGACAATATTCTGTGCTCTGTCACCTGGGTGTGAGACTCCAGGGACAGCTACTCAATTGAGGGTAGATGAGAAAAGCGCTGTGTATTATCATTTAGCAATTTTTGAGAGTTTTAAGAACAGCATTTGTGCCTAGTGTTTCATTTATGCACAGGTAGGTAGCACTGGGAGGGAAGTAATAGGAGTCAGGGAGTTGAGATTTCGTTGCTGTCATTGTTTTAGAAGTAGTTCATATATTCGCTAACCCGAAGAGTCTTTGTGAAGTATGACGCGAATCCCTCGGTGATTATAACCTACAGTTGTAAGTTGGTCTTTGTCGTCCAAGAATTTATAGTCTCGACTATGATAATGGACATCCCAGTAAGCAAAAGTAATAACTTGAAATGTTTAACAACTGGAACAGTGTCCGGCTGGACAGTTAAGAACAGACAGAGGAGAACAACAAGCAGCGAGGCCCCACTAATAAACCCCAGAAGACTCTCAGCTCAGGTAGTTATGCAGAGTGTGAAACACATGTTTATAACATGGTTTTCTTCTGTGCGTTAATTGGTGTATTTTTATTATTATGTTAGCTGATTAGCTCTCAGAAGTGCTATCTCATCCGAAGGTTTTGAGCCTGAAGTTGTTACAATACTTCCATCATTGTGTCTGTGGCTTTATCTCCTTGTTCTAGAATGGGATCATTTTTGAGGGCAGAATAAATTCTTTTTTTAATGTCTGAAGCTTTTAATATCTATTTTCACAAGTCTATTATGCGGCTTAGAAATTGTGTCTCTCTCCAAATTTTCTCAAAAACAGAGAGGATGATTCTGAACTCTTAAATAAATTATGAGGTCGTTTGGAACTGGGGATTGGACCTTATAAAAGCAAAGTGCTTTATCTCGCCTACAGTCTTCCTGCCTCCTTACCCAGATTTCAATTTGCAGAGTTTTAAGCTCCCAGCTCTCCTCCGACCCTCTGTGTTCCTTCACCCCTATTTCTCACGGAATAAGAGGTGGTTTATATGGGCTCAAGATATTTCAAAAGAACAGTTATCACATTTTTCAACAGCTTGGGTAGTAGGAATTTGCTTTTCTCCTAGTGCATTTTTTTGAAAGTTATATATTTTGCTAACTGTAAATGGAACTCAAACCCCTGGGAGTTTAAGCTCATTTCTAGGTTGGGAATGTATATTACTCAAGTGTGCCTGAAACATGCAAAAATCATTTCCTCTTCAGCTTAATCATGTCCAAGATCCTCTAGACCTGAGCCAAAACAAGATGACTGGGAGGAACAGAGAAATATCTTAATACTTTTTTACTGTTATTCTGCTCTTTGTGTTAGTCACATGTGATTCCACAGCCTTAGGTAATTTGCACTAACTCAGAATATATGGCATGTTTTTGATGATTTTAATGATTTTCTTTGGAAAATATATTTCAAAATTCCACCAAGAGAACACCTGAGATTTTTTTCAGCTCAATTTCACACAGAAAACCTTCAGAATGTATTAAAATATCATTTCCAACTCACCCAGAGTGTTGTCAATGCTTTCAGTTATTGCTCTTTTCAACATTTACACAACTAAATACCTTTTATTAAAACCATCTGAAGGGGAGCAGAATCCGTCACCCCCAAATCTGCCTCTGTGGCTTAAGACTATTTTAGGCTTATCATTTTTAAGAAACAAGAGACACTGGAGAAGCTCTGGAAACTGAGTAGAAATCAATCTTTTGTAAAGAGACATCCACATAAATCAGGCGAATCTCTGTTTATAAAGGTGCCTCTCTCCCTGTTCCCATGAGAGGAAGTTGAGTGAATCACAAGAAACACTCCTCAGTGGGAAGATAGGACTCAAATCTGGGTAGCAACCATGCCCTTGTTTACTGCGTTTTTCCTGCTCTCCTCCCATAACCCCCTTCCCCATCTTTAATTTGTCTTTATTTGGAGACAGTATTTAAGACCTTGGCTTGGGCCATTTCAGGGAGTCACTGTTTTCCTGGATCTCTCCCATATATTCCAGACGTAGACATGTTATTCAACATTATTATTATTATTAATGTTATTCAACTTCCTTTGTTTCCTCCCACTAATCTGTCTTTTAACACAAGGGGTCTCGGGCAAGAACCCTGGAGAGTTGAGGTAAATTCATTTTCTTCCCCGCACTGGCGCTGTTTCATTTCTCTGGCCCTTTCCACCTGCCCTCTGGACATGGGAGCTTTTCCATGACAGAAAACAGAACAACAGTGGGGGACTGCCCACGCAGAGGAAATGAAAGGGACCACCCAATCTCTGGAATTTTCCCAGGAAAAAAAAGTGTTTTGTGACTCACCATGAGGCTTTTATCTGAATGCAACCAGGGTATTTTTAAACCTGCCTGCATCTATAGGGCATGTCAGGGAAATAAACCCTTAATGTTTAGCATGTCCTTAAACAGTTCTTTTGATGTCTATCAAATTTACAATTTCTAAGGCTCAAGTGTAATTTCCCCTCATTGTAATCAAAGCATTACATTGTTAGCATTTTTAAAATGTGGCGTGCTAAGGTATTTTCCTCATGAACTTACCACCTTCAGTGACACCCATTTTTATTTCTAATTTCCTTGAAAGTGGGATCCTGTCCTCACACGCAGAGTTTTCATAATTGAGTAACATAAGGAAGATGGAAGCAAGTCTTCAGGTCAGGAGGGGTCTGCTAGCACACTCTGCTAAAGGCCAGATGGTAACTACTTTTTGTTTTGTTCTGTGTTGGGGCCACAGAGCCCGGCCCCGCTGCTTCCTTGTATTAAGCCTAGAAACCTGTAAAAACTTCGTAGCCACCACACAGCATGGACCCTCCTTTCAGGAAGGAGACAGCCCCACCCTCTGCCCCCCAGTACTGCTGGGTCCAGCTCCGGGGAGCGTGTGCGGAGGGGCCGCAACAGCCCCCTGGATGCCGAGGAAACAACGCTACAACTATGGGACAATGCTGGAGCAGTTTCTTTTGTGTTTAGTCTTAACGGTTGCACTCATTTACGAAGTTAGGTGAGAGTTTTTTCTCCCACTCCCTTCCGTCAGGTTGTTTCATATATTTTTATTACAGTGAGATTGTTTTGACACATTCTGCTTTCTATCCTGGGGTTTTCTAACCTCCTAAACCCATTTTTAATATCATTATTTGTATATATTAAGGTTCACTCGGTTTTTTTCTAGAAAGTTCTCTGGGTTTCAACCCATACACAGTATCATGTATACATCATCACAAAATCCTTGCATCACCCTTTAAAAATTCCAAATTTTATCTACTCTGCATTCTCCTCCCCGATTCCTGAATCTGAGGTACCCACTGATCTGTCTACTGTCTCTCTGGTTTTGTCTTTTCCAGAAAGTCATAGAAGTGAAACCAGGTAGTCTTTTCGACTGGCGTCTTTCGCTTACCAATATGCATTGAAGATTACCCACATGTATTCATGCCTCGATGGCGCCTTCCTCCTCACCACCGACCTGTGTTGCATTGTGTGAACACACTAGACTGTTTATCCATTCACCTATGGAAGAGCGAACGTCTTGGTCGCTTCCAGGTTTGGGCAGTTTTGAATAAAACTAGGGTACAGAATCTGCACCTAGGCTTTGGTGTGGACCTAAATGTTCACATCAGTTAAGAGCATGGCAGCCGGATAGTATTCGAAGACCGAGTTAAACACGGAACAAACCCCCACACTGCTTTCCATCATCTGCATCGCGTAGCGTCCCCTCCAGTAAGGGGTGCAGGACACTGTCCCTCTGCGTCTCGCCAGCAGTTGGGGTTCTCCGAGTTTGTGCCTGGGCCGTTTTGGTAAGTGTATGGTTGTATCTCGCTGTTGGCATTGCCTATCTCTAGTGACAAATGATATTGGACATCTTTTCACGGATGTGCTCTCTGTAATCTGTATGTCTTCTCTGGTTAGTTTCTGGCCCTTTTTTTAAAATTAGGTTACTTGCTTTTTATCATGGAGGGTTTTTGCAAAATTTTTATTGATTGATTTTAGAGAGGAAGAGAGAGAGAGAAGAGAGAGAGAAAAAGAAACATTGATTTGTTGTTCTACTTCTCGATGCATTCATTGGTTGATTCTTATATGTGCTCTGACCGGGGATGGAACCCAAAACCCTGGTGTATGAAAATGATGCCCTAACCAACTGAGCTACCTGGTCAGGGCTATCAGTGAGCTTTAGGTATTAGTTGTTTATTTCTGTTGCAAGTACTTTGTGTTTTGACATTACTTTCCCGGTGTGTGGGTTATCTTTTCATTCTCTTAAGTGGATTTGTTCAGTGAAAAGAGTTTTTTAACATTAGTACTTTCTAATTAAGCATTTCTCTTTTATGTTGCATGTTTTTGCATTGTATCTAAAGAGATCATCCACCCCAAAATCACACAGATTTTCTCCTATGTTTTTTTTTGTCCTCAGACTTTTACCATTTTACAAATTACATTTAGATTTTGATCTGTTTTGAGTTAACTTTTTGTATGAGTCCTGTGTCTAGGTTTATTTTTTTTCGCATGCGGGCATCAAATTGTTCCAGCACTGTTTGTTGAAAAGATCCTTTCTCCATTGAATGCCCTTTATTAAAAGTCAGTTGACTGCATTTCTGTGGCTATTTTTCCGGGCTCTCTATTCTGTCTCATTGATCTGTGCACCACTTTGCAGAGACCCCACACTGTGTCATTTCTGTAGCTTTATGTGAGCCTTGAAATCAGGAAGCATGAGTCCTCCAACTTTGTTCACCGATAGCACTTCCTGGGCCAGTCCAGGGTTTTGGCTTTTCAACGGACACTTTAGAACTGGGTCATCAATATCCACAAAATAGTTTACAATATCTGCAAAATAGGGAGTTCAGTAAGGTTGAGCCATAGTTTCCTTTTTTTATAAGGATGTCATAAATTCTTTCTAGAATTTATTGTCTAAAGTAAAGTTTGGACATGGGATATCTTTCAGTGGAATCCATCTAAGCTGGGGTCATTCTTTTTTTAATAGTGATATCAAGGAAGTAAAGAAATAAATCATGTTAGAAATCACTGGGGCCATTTAATACATTAGTTTCTGTATTGTTGTCAAAGAGCTTTTTATTTTAACACCCAAACCTGCATACAGGCTATATGCATTATTCATATATATTCTAGCCCTGGTAGTGGTAGGTATGATATAAAATATAATTACAATTAGAAATACTGAATAATATGCACAGATAGAACAATGTAGAAATTTAAATCAAAATATCAATAAAATATTATTGCATTTTGTTTAGTGAAATTTTAATAGTTCATCTCTATTTGTTCTCTATGTTAAATATAATGATTGTTTTTTCATGTGTTATTTTACTTTTGTTTCAAGTGGTTCATTAACAAAACTAGAGGATATTTTAGATGTAAATGCAAAGTCCCTTTACTCACCAAAGAGAAGATGATTTGTAATGGTGTTTTTGGTTGGCATAAATTTAAAAGTTCTCGTTATAGGTAAAATTCAAAGTTATAATCTTAGCAAATCATATTTGGAAATGCACTGGGCATTATCGGAAAAAATACAGTGGGTGCTGATTTTACTTAGATTGTTTTGTTAGTAGTGAACACTTCAGAACACAGAATTGGAAAGTATATTGTTGGGAACTGCCCTGCCTGGTTTCAGGAGTTGTAACTGCCCCCCATGGCTAAGGCTGAGTGAGTGACCTCTGGAATGCGAGTCACTAAGGAGACAAAACTTGTCCCCTGCCTCCAATGCTTGGTCGGTTAGTCTATGACGGGTAAGACCCCTCAGAGGAAGAGCAACCTAATCCAGACAACGATCACCTGGGAAGCCATCATGGAAGGACTCAAGGGCTGCAACAAAGAGGGAATGATGGACCCTCACCCCCTGGCTATTCTGACATAGCCTGAGTCCCTAGTTCCACGTGGGAGAAGCGCTTCCTGGCTCTAATCCACTTAAGCCTAAAAACCTATGATGGGGGAGGCGGTGCAGCCCTTTGCTGGAAAGGGCAGGTTCTCCAGGGTGATCAGGCCTAAGAAAGAGTATGTAAAATCCTGTGAAACCTGCTTTGTTTAGAATGCTCTCATTTAAATGATAAGGGTCCAAGCAAGAAGTTTGTTCCTAAAGTTTTATAGCTCTTTAGCTATCTGACCCTGACTGAGAATAAGCCCTCATAGTTCTTTGAATGCTATCTATTGTTTGATCCTTACCTGTATTCTTGTGCGAACAAACCCGATAAAAGCCCCTTGCAGAAAAGGCTCCTGGCCCTTCCCCTTTGAGGGATCAGCTACCTTTCCTCCCCAAGCAGATCATGTCTTGGTAGTTTCACTTTCATCTGTGGCGGACGGGCGAACTTTGCGGGCAAAGTTGCCCCCACAGTATATTAACAACACTGTACAATAACATAATTTCCTCATTCTACACAGAATCTACACAGTAGTTTATCTTATGACTCAATTACAGAGAGGAGAAACACTTTATTTTGATGGTGAAACTACCTATCCGCTTTACCTTTTGTAGTTCATGGACAGTGGAGTTAGTAGGGTTCGGCTCTTCTCTTCGTAGATAAACAGCACTTTTCATCAACCCCCTTGGGCACAAACCAACAACTACTTCAGAAAACAAAGGGGCTGCAGAGCCACCAGGTGTATAAAAGAGGAGTAGAACTGAGTCTAGGACCAGAAGTCTTGTAAAGTTTTCCTGTTTCCTAAAGTACTCGACATTTTTTTGCTTCTTCACACTGTATTTAAAGCCCTACAAAAAAACTAAATTAATATTTCCAGAAATAAATTACCTCTAGAACCTATTTGTAAATTCAAAATATCACCCACATAGTATCTATAGAGATCTCCCTTCATTATATTTAGTTAGAATTAGAGACTTTTATTTTGTTAAAAATCCAGTGGTCATTTTAAATTAACTGGAAAGATATAGTAAAATGGACACTAGCACAATGGAAACAATATAAAAATGGGAAGAATAAAAGGAAGGAAAAAATACTATTTATATTATCCTATCTACATATGGCTNTTTTGATGGTGAAACTACCTATCCACTTTACCTTTTGTAGTTCATGGACAGTGGAGTTCGTAGGGTGCAGCTCTTCCCTTTGTACATGAACAGCACTTTTCATCAACCCCCTTGGGCACAAACCAACAACTACTTTAGAAAACAAAGGGGCTGCAGAGCCACCAGGTGTATAAAAGAGGAGCAGAACTGAGTCTAGGACCAGAAGGACCAGAAGGACCAGAAATCTTGTAAAGTTTTCCTGTTTCCTAAAGTACACGACATTTTTTTTCTTCTTCACACTATATTTAAAGCCCTACAAAAAAAACTAAATTAATATTTCCAGAGATAAATTACCTCTAGAACCTATTTGTAAATTCAAAATATCACCTGCATAGTATCTATAGAGATCTCCCTTCATTATATTTAGTTAGAATTAGAGACTTTTATTTTGTTAAAAATCCAGTGGTCATTTTAAATTAACTGGAAAGATATAGTAAAATGGACACTAGCACAATGGAAACAATATAAAAATGGGAAGAATGAAAGGAAGGAAAAAATACTATTTATATTATCCTATCTACATATGGCTATAGACATATATCTATAATATCTATAGATATTTTCAATGTAGAGAGGTATATTATAATATTTATCTATAATATAATGTTTTAGGGGTGCACACCTGAAAACATTGAAATGCATGAATACTGAGAAAGAAAGCACTTTAAGTGACCATATTCTGAAAAAGGTAATTGTTAGAAGTCATAAAATAATAATTTTAATTTAGTAGTCTTGTATTTCCAAAAAATTAGTATTTTAAGTTTCTGATATTAGTATTTAAGTTCTGACAAAGGATAGCTTCCTATGTCAAGCTATTCTTTTATAAACTAGTATAACAACAATACTCTTTGAAGAGCCAATTCTAGAAACCAAATTCAAGCATGAAATCAGATATTAATAATCATGTTCGGGCCCTGGCTGGTATAGCTCAGTGGGTTGAGTGTGGGCCTGTGAACCAAAGGATTGCGATTCAATTCCCAGTCAGGGCACATGCCTGGGTTGCAGGCCCGTTCCCAGCAGGGAACACATGAGAGACAACCATACGTTGATATTTCTCTCTCTCCTTCCCTTCCCCTCTAAAGATAAATAAATTAAACTTAAAAAAAAAATAATAATCATGTTCTGTACATAATAACTTAAAACCCAAAAGTATCAGTTTTAGCCTGTCTCTTGCTATCTTACAAGTAACCTTCAGTCTACTGAAATCATTGCCATTAATATATCCAAATAGATGTAAAATATATGCATATTGCAGTGTGATACTTTTTGAAATAATTTGGACTGTCTGAGACTAATGAACCTGACTCCTAGTTGACTTATATATTTTAATCAAAATGAAAAAGACGCCTTCTTTTTGAGAGAGCATGGATGAAATAGTTGCATGTGACAATACGAATCATGTCTCTAGTTCATCGATTTTCAGCTGGTGTGCTGCAAGAATTCTTAAAACCTGCAGTATCTGACTATTAGTCAGGGGCACTGACCTCTTTTCCCTTAGCCTGTCAAATGAAAGAATGACAATACCCAACACAACAGCTGCCTGGTGTGAATGAGTCGGATCGGAGGGAGACACGGTTTTTGGTGTATTGAGAATTTTAGTAATTAGTTTATGTATGCCATGAGATAAAAAAGGTGAATGATCACTGCTCCAAAACTCTGCTCCTAGTCACAAAATAGGATATTCACGTGATTCTGGTGTTCTTTCTGGTTGGGTAAGCAGAATGATGACTTATGGTTTCAGTAACCCATCTTTTTGCTGTAATGTGGCTATGCCCGACTTATTGCCAGTTGTGGTGGAAAGGGGGATAAAGCCGATTCCAATAAAATAGCATCTGAACATAAAGTCCGAAGAAAAATGGACCAACTGATGCCCCTGCTCCAAGTCCACCATGACACCCACATCCTTTTACAAACAAGGACTGTTGACAGGCCCATGGCTTCTGAGGCTTTGGCATCAGAAACAAAACTTCTGCCATTGCTTATTTCTGACCAAGACCTGGTTAATATTAAGAATGAAATGTTATTCACACACACACACACACACACACACAGAAAGAGCCAGAGTTCAGTAACACGAATTAAGGCATTTCTCTGTTCACATACTAATAAACAGTATAAATTTCATTGTATCACTGTGCTATATGTCTAGTTGAAAATATTTTTGTTTATTTTCACTCATAGAAAGAATTTAAATTTTAAGTAAATTTTACATACTTTGGCTGAAACCTGCTTTCCTGTCTTTATTTACCAAGAGAATAAGCTAGAGGGCTGACAGATGAGAGAATATTTTTTTCCTCTATTATATGCCTATGACTCCAAGGAAATAATCACCTACTTAAACAGGACCATTTATACTTTTTTAACTGATGACTTTGAAAACTCTTCTTTCTTTGTGTTTATTGTTGCTGAAGATTGGTGCTATTTGTTTTTAGAATAATGTTTAATTCAGGAATATTGCATAGTAAAATAAAACAATAATTTACAGGAAAGTGCTAGCACAGCTGCAAAATGCCATTATTATTCTCCTGTGCAAAACTATATATTCCTACTTCCCAACTCATACGTGGTTATTGTTGCATCTGAAATGCTGGCCAATCACGTAACAGCACATGGCGACGGAGTGTAGGCTTAGTAATGGAGCTCCACGTGGGCTCCTCCTCATTACTGGGAAATGGCGTGCTTGACAATGGACCCCACACCTGGAGAGAACCAAAACGGCCAGATGCAAACAACAAGGACCGAACAAACAGGATGCTCACTTTCCTTATCCTGATAGCCAGAAACGTTATCCTGATGAAAAAAGGCAATGTCATTGGCTAATCATGTCGTAGAATCAGTACACGTAAAAATGAAAACCCTGTGTTTCTCCGAATTACAGCTCTTACCCAACAAGAAAATTGACGAATGATGCTGAAACATCCCACCCCAGCCCTCCCGCGGCAGCCTAGGAAAGTCTCCTGTTCAGTGATGAGGTGAAACGCACATGGTGGAGACTGGCACAAAGAAGCCACTTAATTTAACCATTTTGTGTATGTGACTCGGGAATTATGTAGCTACAAATGCTACATGATGAACGTCCGTTCTGCTGAGGGAGGTACCCCATAAATTAATGACCTTCACAATTATTTCTAATAGCCGGTCTGAACTGGACAGGAATACCTTCCTAAAAGCACTTACACGGGAGAACTAAAGAACTAAGTTCAGGGCAGTCTTCGCAGTTCCACTCCAAGACGTCTGCTTAGGGGGCCGTTGGCCACAGGCCACAGACAAATCAGAGGATTCTGGTGGCTTTTGGTAGACCCACGGCTAACTCTTCCTGGCCCACATCTTTAAAGTTAATTATCCATCATGATGATGGTTAAGTTAAAATAAAATAAAATGTAAGAAAGCAGAAAGGGACGAGGCAGGACTGATGTCACGTATTTGTAGACACACATCATGCATGTCACCGCTCAGATAAAATCTTCTGTAGGTGCAGAGAGAAATGTGGGTGTCTGAGCTGGAAGCGCCCAGGGCCTCAGTGACGGCACAACAGTGAGCCTGTATTGAAGCTCAGGGGAACCAGGAATCCTTTAAGAAGTTTCCAGGAGGCAAGTGATGTCATTCATTATGCATTTTTACACAATCATGATGTGGAGTATGGCAACATGTTGCAAGAGATAAAACAAAGACTCAGTTTATCTTAATAACTGCATGTTTTTTTGTTGCCCACCCAGGTTACTGGGAATAAAACAAAGGAGACAATGTTGTAAATATTTATAAAGTAAACTTGGCAAGGTTGAGCAATACATTTGGATGTGCTTAGAGAGATGAAATCAAGACAGACTCCCCGGTTTTTGACCTACACAGTAAATTACAAGTGAGAAGCAACCGTATTGGCGTTCCCTGAGTCCGGGCGAGGTGCAACGAGAGAACGGAAAACAGAGCACCGGGCGAGTTCCCTTTGCAGGGCGCATCCGACGTGCACAGGCGAAGGGGAGGAACCCGGGGAGTGTCCGTCGGGAACTCAGAGCAGAAGTCAGACCTAAGGCACCTTCCCAAGTCTGCACAGCGTGTTTTAAATATGAGGCTGGATGTGATTGCACAGGGTGAAGTCAGACGCAAAAGAGAGGGGTCTGGAATGGAGCCCAGAGGGCCTCTGGTGTGACAGGTCTGCACTGGGAAGACAGAACAGGGACAAAATGCTCTGTGCTTTTTAATTTTGCAGTAACTCAGGCTCACTGCAAAACTGAGGGGAAGGGACAGAGAATGCTCATGCGCTGTCTGCTGCCACACATTCCCTGTCTCCCCATCATCTCTATGTCCCACCAGAGCGGCACCTTTGTTGCATTCTATGAACCTATGTTGACACATCAGAACCACCGGAAGTCCCTGGACGACCGCACCTTGTGGTTTACTCTTCGTATAAATTCCACGGCTTTGGGCAATGGTGTGATAGCATCCTCTGTGCTTTACCTGGTCATTTCCCGCCCCACCCCTGATCTTTCTCACTCTCTCTAGACACATCTTTTCCAGAATACCAGAGGGCTGGGATCATACAGTGTGCATCCTTGCTAGATTGGCTTCTTTAGTTAATAACAGGCACATAATGTTCCTCCATAGCTTTTCACGGCTTGATCGTTCTTTTTTCTTTTCCACCCTGAATGATACTCCATTGTCTGGACCTACCACCCTTTAGTAGCTCATTGCCTGCGGAAGGACTGCCTCGGTTGCCTCAAAGAGTTGGCACTTACGCACAACGCTGCCGTAAACAGCCATGTGCAGACTTTTGTGTGCACCGACGTTTCAGCCCCTGTGGGTAAACATAAGGTAGGAGCCTATTTAGTTTTGTAAGAAATTGCCAAACCCCAAAGAGGCTTTACCACGTTGCGCTCCCACCAGCAACGCACGGGAGCTCTGGCTGTCACGTCCTCGTGACAACCTGGCGATGTCCTTGGCTTGCATGTTGTGTGCTCTCGTATCTGGTAAAGTGCGGATACCGGCCTACCAGCACCGTTTCATCAACTCACATTCCCTCCAGAAGAAGACATGGCCTGTAGAGCTATGGAACAGAAATGCGAAAGCGAAAAATATACTTTATATTAGTTCAAGTATCTTTGAATACTAATGAGTTCAACTAAGTTCTGATTTAAATGTTCAATGTCAGTCTCCAACTGCCTCTCCTTTTTAGCTTGTAAGGACCAACCACCTGTGTAACTGCAGTGGTCAGTGTTCTGCAGAGAAAAAGAACAGACAGAACACACTCACACACAGATTTTTTCTAAGGAATTGGCATGTCCAGTTATGGAGACTGGCGAGTCCAAAATCCTAAATTCCCAGTGACAGTCTGAGGGCTGTGTGATTGCAGACTCCAGTCTCGCTCAGGTTTTTGTTCTGGTCAGGCCTTCACCTGACTAGGTGAGGCCCACCCACATTGTCAATCCTTCTGCTTTACTCAAAGGTCACCCCTGTCAGTGTTAATCTGTCCAAAAACTCCCTCACAGAAACATCCCCGGGAGAGTCTGACGCCTCTCTGCACTGTGTGCTATCACAGCCCAGACAAATCAGTACATGAAACTCATCCCCGCAACAACGCATCGGATTTTCAGCACTTCGCTTCATTTCACTGTTTGCACCACTAGTTACCGTGGCATCTAAGGTTGTTTAGAAAACAAATCGATGAGTGCTAACTTTCAATCATTAAGCAGTAAAATGCATTTTTACATGAGATGCATGGCTTCGGAGCTGCCCACCACTTCCATCTTTCGAACTGCTCGGGAAAGGGCCGGGCTTTTGTCTGAAGCCCGGGATCAGTGGGGCCGAGTCAGATTCCATCACCCCACGCCAGCTGGCCGGAACCAGAAACCAGCTTATGAAACATAGTTTCAGGAAGTCTGTATCTTTGGAAAATTTTGAACATGAAATGCATTTTGATCTGCACTGATTTTTTTCCCCATTTTCCATTTCAAAAGTTTCAGGAGCCTTTTCATGTTTCATCCCTAAACTAGGCAGCCTGAGATAGGTTTCATTTTCGAATTGTGTGGCTCTTTGAATCCCATTATTCAAAGTAAAATGGAATGAATTGAGAGTTATCAAGCAACATAAAGTGAAAAAAGGATTTCAAAGAGAAACCTATGATGACTTTTTCTCCAAAGTTTATTCAGGAAAGGCCCAAATGTCACACGCCCTCCCACATTCAGGAGCAGGTCCTCTGAATCCCAGCCTTTGGCTGTGCAGGGCTGTCCAGCAGAGTGTCCTGAGCAGGCCTGCAGCCTGTGAGAGCTACTAAATACTTTGTATCAGATTCCCTTCTTCTGTACTTTACAAAAATGCATCTGTTATGACAGGTAACAAAAAAAATTAAAAAATAAAAAATAAACTCAGCTACATTAAGATATTAATCAACAATAATGTATCATTTGTATATATTCACTTTTAACAGTGAAAACACTTTGTTATCAAACAATGCATCTCAAATAAAAAGGTGTAATATATGCCAGGCTAACCAAGAGAGGGATTTGTCCCCTTGGCTAATAGACAACAGATAATAGAGCTCTTAACTACAAAATAGAGTGATCACATGCAAAATACGAAAGAAAGGAAAAGATACAGCTCTCTGGATAGGTAGGCCACAGGCTAGTGGACTCTGAGCTGAAGATGAGACAGGAGTGTGCAATGGCACATTGGTGACAGGCATGGACATGAGACAATTTGTCTGGGGATCTGGAGGTGCCTTGTTACGTGGCACCTATGGGAAAAGACAGGAGAAATGAGGAGGGGGAGTATATCCAGATTTAGTTCTGGATGGGGGACAGCTGGAGGAAATGGAATGCGCTCTATAGATGTGAGTTTCCATGGAACTCGCAAAGACAAAATATTGAGCATCTTCTCATGTACCAGCTGGCTATGGCATATCTTTTTTGGAGAAATATCTATTTAGTTCCTGGCCAATGAGTATATGAAAAGTTGCTCAATTTCACTGGTCATCGGGGAAATGCAAATCAAAACCACAATGAGACATCACCTCACACCTGTTAGAAGAGCTATTACTTAGAAGACAAAAGGGAGCGGGTGCTGGTGAGGATGTGGAGAAAGGGGAACCCTAGTGCCCCGTGGGAGGCAATGTAAATCGGTGCAGCCACTGTGGAAAACAGCATGGTGTTTCTCCAGAAAGTTCAATGTAGAACTGCAGTGCGATCCAGCCATCCAGCTTCTGTGTCCCCGTCCAAAGGAATCAGTGAGGATCTCAGAGAGAGGGCTGCTCCTCCGTGGCCACTGTAGCATAATAACATTCAAAATTATTAGTAAAGGTTTTCTTTCCTGAAAACTCGATACCCCATCTGATTAGAATCCGTCTGCATACATTTTCATTGTGGTCTATGTTCCCGGGCAAATTCCCCCAGCAAATGTGTGTAACTGCCTTTATTGCTACACAGAAGGTGTCCACTAAGACACTTAGAATCTTCAAATTTGGTTGATAATCAAACTGACATCAAATAAAACTCTTACTAGTTTTACACTATTGTGTCTTTTCTTCCATCCTGTAAGTAGCTGCAGAAGTATACTCTTTGCCTAGGTGTGAGGAACCCAGACTGACCCACACTGCACTTGCTACTGGCCACTCACTAGAGGTGCAATTCGAGGCAGAACCCTCATCTCAGCCTGGACTCTCCCAAATGTAACACGAGTTACGTGGCAAGTAGATGCAGAAAAGCATATAAAACATTAGAAGAGGATCTAGCAAACTCTATTTAGCTACTTTGGTGTAGGACAAAAATGTCTTCATCAGAAAATAAGCCTATAAATTCTGATGTGTGCTGTGTCCAACACATTGCTATCATTTATTAATGTGATATTATAATAACCTCTTGTATTAGTATAATATGTTTTAGTGTCAGCCACAGTATTATTGTTATATAAGGTAGAGCAATAAACTTATGTAACTAGAGCTTCAAATATCTTCCGTAATAACACATTTCCTCTTCACTGAAATAAAAATATCCAGAGCTCCTTGGCCATCAACGCTAAAATTAGAGTTTGCTTTAGTTTTCCATTATTTTACTAATAATGTCAGACTACAACATACTATCTTTTCTTACAGGATATATTCCTTTGTAGATAATCAGTGAATTTCAATGAGAATTTTAATAAGTCCTAAGTATTGTATTAGATTTGCTTGGCCGGGTATTTATTGTGCCCGGTGAGAGGTCTGGGAGCAAATAGCTTCTATTTACTGGACTTCAGAGTTTCAGGCATATTGCGAATTTGATTCATGATTGCCGTTTGCATGGGCAGTGCTTTTATATTAATATTATCTAGCCCTTCTGGAGACAGTTTCTCATTTACCCTAATCAGCTCGCGATCTGATAGAGGCCGATAATTTCTCGCATTTTCATTTGGTAGGAAAAAAGATGTGATTGAAATAATTATGCAATACCACGTTATAAAAATTGTGATCACAGAGCTTTATAAAGGCACACTATTTTGAATTTTAGTATTTGCATTGTTCTGTAATTCAGAGTCTTATAGTAAATATCATTTCTCATATATTATAACATTATTAAAAGGATAGCAACAAATTCCCCCATTAAGACTGTGCTAGATAAATGTGGAAAGACTATAATTTCTCTGTGAGAAATATGGGCCTGTTAATATGGCAAAATGAAAAGAAACAAAATACTTCAATGCTCACATATAAATGAAAACTAATTTTTATTTGCATAAATTTTTAAATGCATATTATTTATAG
This sequence comes from Sturnira hondurensis, assembly GCF_014824575.4. Classification (NCBI taxonomy): domain Eukaryota; kingdom Metazoa; phylum Chordata; class Mammalia; order Chiroptera; family Phyllostomidae; genus Sturnira; species Sturnira hondurensis. The sequence continues at coordinate 37,879,156 of NW_028074503.1, forward strand.
AGGCCTAACCACTAATAAATGAAGATAAACAAGTTAATCATCAAGGGGTTTACTTTTATGTTGTAAAAGAGAAATATGTGAAACTAAAGGAAAATTCAACCACAAAAACAATGTATTTTTAAAGTTGGGTGAAGTAAACAATGAAAAAAACCAAGAGACAAAATGATATAGAACAAAGTTTAAAAAACTAAATTGGACTTTATTTCTTTTTTTCAGGGTTATATGAACCAAATATAGCTTCGTGGTATCTTAGGGGCTAAAATTCATTCTGTGTGTAATAGATCTAAATTATAAACATACTGTTTTGTCCTAAGATGAACCAGACTTCCTAAAATGTCTATTTTTGCTGGTCTTTTGCTGACCTTAGGACAAAGTTGAAAAAAAAACTAGAGCTTTGGCCAAGAGTATACAAAATATGGTCAATATCACTAAGTTGAGATGTTCTCCGATTTTATTTATTTTGGCATCTATTTCTGCATTTCCTTCTTCCTATCACCCTCTATGCCCCCTTCTCTCCTCCCACAACCACCGCCCTGTTGTCTGATCTCACTTTGATTCAAGAACTCTGTAGGTCTTTATTGTGCACCCTAACAAAGGCATTCTATTGAGGTTGATGTTCAGACTTACCGAAAAATAATGTTGCCATTCCATTTCTAAAGTTAATAACTAACTGGAAGAAGGGAAGCAAATAATACAAAGCATGATGAATCTGAACAGTGGCCCTTTCAGCTCAGTTTGCTGTGCACAGCCAGGCTGCCCGCCGGGGTGTCAAACCGTGGGTAGAAGAAGCAGGGGGCTGACACAGGACCTTGTTGTAGCACATGGCAAATAACTCCCAGCCCATCGGGAAACAGGGGCTTCAGTGGAACCTCTGCCCTCATTATTATATGGTGTGGGGGGCGAGTGCGTGTCCTGGAAATGGCAGGCCTCTTTTCTCTTAATACTAAAATAACAGAAAATGTGATGATAGACGTTAAGAGGCTAACCGCATCAGGAACCACAGATGTGTCTCAAGAAAGCCGACATACTGGCACAGCAAGTTATTTCATCAGAGATGGGGGCTGGTCTTTATTCCCTTTAGTCGCTTAAAAAATGAGATCTTCCACCATGCCTGTGAGTAGAAAACGCAGTGTTACTTGTTTATACGTATTACATTAGAAATGGCTTCCTATTTGTACCCTGAATCAGCCATTCTGTGTGCAAAATGCAAAGGTCATCAAGAAGCACGTATACTCATCATCGCGCCATGTGCCCTTTTTGTCCCCGATGAGAGCGAAACAACCACACAAGCTGCCTTTCCTTTACACTCACAAGAACATGGGGCATTGTTGCTTCATCCCTTCATGTCTCCCCAAATCCGAGAAGGATTTGTTGACTTTACAAGGACGATGTGTACAATCTGTTATACACCTGTCACAGTCACACTTTGCAGCCCCACCCCCAGCCTGTCTGCCTCCGGGTGTGGCAATCAGTCAGAAACCGTTGTTTTTCCCGGATGGCGTGGCATTGGGGCCAGGGTGGTCCCTGCATTTCCTGATCCCACGGTGCTTTCTCCATCTTCTTGGGCTGCCTAATTCACCCTCAAGGGTTTCCGTTAAGTTTTTCCTAGTCCTGAGCATTCAAGAGGAAATCACTTTTTTCTCCATTATCTCTGTGTGTGTTTTCTGCATCAGACGTGGGCACTTCCTCCAGGGGGTTCAGTCCAAGAGGGCAGGCCGAGGCCCGCAGCAGGCGTCGCCTCTCCAAGGGCCTGGAGAAGCATGGCAGGTGTCTTCACCCCTCCCTCCTTCCCCCTCTTTCTCAGGATCCGTATGGTGTTTGTCTGTGAGTCCTTCTGCATCTTTTGCATGTGTCTGTCTGTGTTTTCTTTCTGAAGACGAGTTTTCTGTAGCTCTCTGAGTTCATAACCAAGTGCAGCCTCCCCAGACATTTGAAAACTTCTACTTCATGAGCCCACCACAGACCCCCAGAGGTTCACATCTTGATACAAACTTCACGAGAGCCAGGATCCAGTCCTGAGGGCTGGGTCTGGTGCCCACGCTGGTCAGAAACCCGTTGGTATGGATTTCAGCACGTTTAACTACATCTTTTGAACTGAATGTTTAAAAAAAGTATGTTTGGAAAAATGCGTTGAAAGTTTCCAGTACACTTTCTAAGTGTTACTTACTATTATAGCTCTTAACGCATTATATTTAAATAAGGTATTTCCCCTGACAAACTCTTAGCTCTGCGAAAGTGTGGATCATAGCCGATTCTGTCTTCGCCCAGGGCAAGCTTGTAGTCAGTTACCAAGAAATGTTAAGTGAATTAGAATGAGTGCAATGTGTTGTCCCTGAAGATTATGTCAACCGAGGGAACATCATGAGAACTTGCTAGACTTGCTTTGCAAAGTGGATCTGTGACTTTTACTTGTAGCTCAAGTAGCTGAATAAATACACATTTTGAAAAATAAACTAAGACTTGGGTGAACTATAGAAGGCTGTGATGGAAGCTGAGGCTAGACTCCAGGATGTGAAATTTCAGCACTCAGATTTCATTTATACAAAAGAAACAATAGGTATATTAACACATAACTGATCACTTGGGTTTCCATTACAATTGCATTAACAGGCGACCCCAAACTTAGTGACTTCAAAGAACAGCCATTTTATTTTCTGACAATTCTTTGGGTCAGCGGTTTGGACTGGGCATGCTTGGGCCCCACCTGGATGGTTCAAACGGCTGGAAGCTGAGAGCTACTTTGATCAGTTTCCTCTTGCACACCCCCCACTGGTGTCCAAATCCACAACCCAGACATGTGCCCTGACTGGGTCTTGAACTGGTAACCTTTTGGTTTGCAGGTCAGCACTGCATCCACTGAGCCACACCAGCCGGGCTCCTATTTTTAAGAACTTGATTGAGCTGTCAGTTGGATTTCTATTTTCCTCTGTACACAGTCTCTCCACGTGGAAACTTGGGCTTCCTCACAGCATGACGGTTTCCGGGTACCCGGATTTTTTTTGTTACACCATAGTTGTCTTCCCTTCAGAGAGAGGCAGCTAGGCCTCTTAACGAATGAGGACCTCGCAGACCTTCCCTGCCAACGGGCTGTCCTGGTTGGGGCAAGTCAGAAGGCCAGTCCAGGTCCAAGCAGAGGAGATGTGGACTCCACATCTGGCTCTGTGCAGCTGCATCCTAGGCAAGAAGGGAAGAGACGGATGGGGGCCGGCCTGCAAATATGACATGCACACCTTTAGGCACCACATTAGTGATTGCTTTGTCTCCTAAATGCATACTAGGTATCATCTGCAGATTCTCACTTTTTAGGGTTTGCACAGCTCAGAGTCTTATTTCTACTCTCCTATATGTTGACGTACCATTTAAAATCATTTGCTTCTTTTCACCTTGCCAGCCTATGCACCCAGATTGGTACAAGGGATGAAAGTTAACACCTAGCCTGATGCCGCGGAAGCGTCCGGCGCTCTTAGACTGGTTCTCGGGTGTTACCAGGGGAGGAGCGAGGTTTTAAACGGTTTCTGTCACCTGGTCTGCAGAATATGCCGCGTTTACACAGATCGACCTTATTCAAGGAAAATTAGCAGAGGACGTCCCAAGTCATGGAGTTGGATCCGGAAGCATGTCTTCGTGCGCCGAACTCTGAAGTCGGAGCAGCGTGACTTGGATTCTAGGTCCCACTCAGAGCGACATAGATTCCAGGTCTCACTGACCCGTGAGAATGAGGGAGACTGTAGACAAATGCTACTCTAATCACGTCTTTCAACCCCTACGCAGGGATTAGATAGGAGGCTATTAGATAGGAGGGATGGGCAGCTGTTTATCATGAAATGGAAGGTCCCCAGTGGTCTCACACACGGTTACAAACTGAGAGGACGTGTGATTTTCACTCACATCCCGTTGGCCAGGACTCTGCAGCACGGCCAACCCTGAGTAAAGGTCTCTGGGGAACTAGTGTTATTTTGTTAGGGCTGTTACCACCCTAACCGGTTATTTAAGAAAGGAAGGAGTCTCTTTCTCTCTCTTATGTCTTCTTTTTTCCCTTCCTTCCTTCCTTCCTTCCTTCCTTCCTTCCTAAAATGAAAGAAAGGAGAAAATGGATCTGGTGTGCTCAGTTGGCAGCAATACTCACCTATCACAGTATCTGACACCTGAGTGTATGTGGGTGCTGAGCCTCACACAGCCGTTGCTTTCCTGCAAACCCATCCCCATACACACTTACAGTTTGCCCACAACAGGAACTGATCAGGATGTCCTCACAGCTGCAGTGAGCAGGGGGCACACGTTATTGCCACTGTGGCACTCACGTTATAGTGATGAGGGAGACAGACAATAAATGCATAAGCGAAAATACGTGTATTGTGACTCGGAGAGCGGTGAGCGCTGTGAAAATAAAGCTGGGTAATGCGCCACAGAGCCTGGGCTGGCGGCGCCATTAGTCCCGAGGAGCTCGGCTGGAAGGCCTTTCCCAGGCTGAGATGACGCGATGTATGAGAAGGAGCCAGACGTGGCGGAAATCAGCACAGAAGCATGCAGGCATGGCGAAGAGTTTGTGACAAAAGTCCCACCTTTTCCTGTGTGGAAGCGAGTCGCAGGACATAGTGATTTGGTGATTATATGAGGCATTGTGGCTACCTGCAAGCCATGAGAACGACTTTGAACATCACTATAAAGCGCTAGGCACCCGTGGAGCACTTAGAAGAGAGACATAATGTGATGTGATTTCTATTGGTGGAAACTAGGTCATTGACGGGAATCAGTCAAATCCTATTTACATGGTTAACACAGACTTACTGTGCAAGTCAGAATTACAGTTTCCCTTCAGTAAATTTTCCAGACGTGCTAATAAAGACAAATGAAAAACACACACCACACTCTGACCCTCTTCGCCACCCGGTTTGGAAGTACCATCAAAACTGATTGGTTTGATGACTGTTCTGTAACCCTGAGAGACCTGCTGAAAGTGGCCACAGAGCCGAGTGTCAACAGGAGGATAATGAAGTTGCGTGATAGGCACTCCCTGCGGAGGATGTGTAGAGCGTGCTGCCCGTCGCTGTCCACCGATCTACCCCTGCCCACCGCCTCCTCTGCCACTGTCCTGAGTCTGGTGGCTCCCAGAGTGTCAGCTGCACTGGCCCCTCGGGCTCTGCCCATCAGACCGTGGATGAGAAGGAAGAAGCCGTCTGGTCCCGCCCACGACTTCCGAGTTCTCGTGTTTGCAGGAGGGCAGATGGGAGAGCAGGATGGTGGAGCTGCTACCTCCACAGCAGACTCAGCCATAGGGGAGATGGTGCCACAGATGTGAATTCGCGGGGGCGGGGAATGAGCTTCCTCCTTCAGCGAGGGGGCTGGAGGGAGGGCGGTGCCTCCGTCCCCCTTCCCCTTCCGATCGCCCTGCCTCTCAGTGCATTTGGCCGGCATCCTCCTCAGGGTCACTCACACCACCAGCTTCGTTAAATGGATAGGTCTTCAACCCTGGCCTTGGATCAGAGTGTACCACGACGTTCGAGCTCACATCGAATTAATTTATGTAAATATGTGATAAGGCAATCACAAAACAAGATGCTCTCTGGACAGTGGAGCTGTGTGCAACCACCCTCTGAAAGACACAGGCAATCCTGTCCTTCTACGTGAATTATTTTGGGTTTGGTGGCCTGCCAGCACACCTAGAGGCAGACAGTCATTAAAAGTAGAAGAAAAACAAACTAATGATGGTCCAAACAAAAGGAAGCAATTTACACTGTGCTCAATAAGCAGTCCCAAACATGCGTAAGTCAAAACGGAACGCACAAAATGAGATGGGCTGCAGTGAAATGTAATATCCCCGATTCACTGCAGCTCAGGTTTTTTCTAAGTTTATATAGGAACTGACAAATTATGATAGTTCCTATTAAATGGAAAATGATGAGGAAAAGCTAAATTTAATAAGCAGAACACTCTGAGTTTGTACCTTTAGCAGCAAGCAATATGTAAGGAGTCAATCCTCGAGTAAGCCAAAAGACAGAAGCCAAACGTGTCTACATGATACATTTGAACGTATGTCATTGTTACGAGCCGTATCTCACGGGGGGGGGGGCATGGCATTTTCTAGACATTTTTTCTTTTTTTCCCCATAGCTAACACAGTTATTCCACTTTTAATTAGGGTCTTTTATAAATCATATAAATTAGAACTTATTCTTTTTCAGTGTTAAAACAACCCAAAATAGGATATTCATGAAAACAATTGGTTATTTTTTTGTTGTAGTAAGAACAATATATTACGTAGAATACACAGCCTCTTCTAAGATTTCTATCGTAATAATAATTTGGATGTATGCTAGAGAGGGTTGTGGTAAATTTTTTAAAGTGGAAATGTCCTATTTATCTTTTGTCTCGGTGAAATTTACCATGAGGATTAGGACTGTGACATTTTAGGAACATAGAAGGGATTATCATGTTTGTCACTGTCGTGTGGCTGTTTCACTCATTACAGCCAATTTGGGGGCGTTTATTTCTGCCATTTCTGCCACCCCAGCCCTTGCTGGCGATGTGGGCGAGTTTGGTGGCGGGGTACATCTGCCCCTGTTTCCCTGGGGCCTCCCGGAGAAATACCGGCTGAGATACAGATCAGGTTGGAAGCAAAGGCTTGATTTTTCTAGATGTCCATCTGCATTAAAGGGTCCCTGTTCATGGTTACCACTGAAATGTAAACCCAACTTTCCTTCTTCTGAGGAGACAGATCTTACAAGACTTGTTTTCAAGACGACCCTCCAGGAAACTATATGGGAAGGAGCTCAGCAGGGAAATGAAAATCGCGCACCCTGGGGACAGACCAACAGGGTTCGAGTTCTGACTCAGTTGTCAATGGCAACTAATTTCCCTTCCCGGGAACGAGCGTCTTCGGCCAGGGCCCAGACTTGCTACCTCTGGGTGGTTAATTTTATGCGGTGGCTGGACTAGGCCGTGTGATGCCTAAAACCCTGTTCACACACTCGGGCTGTCTGCGGGGGTGTTTGGGGGTGAGAGCCACGTTTGACTTGGTGACCTGAGCAGAGCAGACGGCCCACCCTGCTCTAGAGGGGGTGCACGCTAACGCCTGAGAGCAGGAGGAGGCAGGCACCGAATGGATGTTGGATCAAGGCTGCTGATCAGTCGCTCTGGCTCCATTAACTCCATGCCCCGATTTCTGGCCAAGGTGGCATAGCTGTTCCTCAGACGGACATGCATGGGGAACTTGAATGTGTCAGGTACACCTCAATGAGGACAGAGAGTGGCCCAAATATTTCTGAAGGCTGGTGACTTCAGGGAGTCTCTGGAGGGTGAGAGTAGACAATATTTCCCCTTAGACTTTTTAAGGGAGACAACCGACATTTGTATATCAGCCAACAGAGTCTTCCCAACCCCCTCAGCTTGGCTTCAGCCAGGTTTCTTCCCATGGGGACCCCTCCCTCCCCTCTCACTGCTCCTTACAGACTCCATACCCCTAACTGCAGGCCCCCCAACTCCCGTCTTAGAGAATTTACTTTAGAAAACTCGCTGTTGGGAATCATTTCTCTTCTTCTTTAAATGTAAATCTTCTTAAAAGCCTCCTGGCAGTGTGTCCCCCCAGGAAGAGACCACCCTGTCTTCGGTGCCTGGGGGGCAGCTGAGGAGAGGACCCTTCCTCCGGGTTGGGAGCTCCTCCAGTCATGGAGACATGTGAGAACATGTATGAGGATCACATGCACTAGTGAAACAGTGGGTCCTGACACAGATAACACAGTTTTCCACGTGGAGATAAAGCCAGGAACAGCCCTGCACCTGCCCCGTGGGTCTCACACAGCATTTCTAGCTTATTCTAGCAGTAGTTTTATCAACCGCAGGGAAGTTATCCGAGTAGAAATGCCGTTCACCACAGATAAGAGTTATCTCCTGGGGGAAACTCTGTTTCCTATCTCGGATAATTCTTACACAAGCAAGCAGGCCGGCCACAGGAGAAAGGAACATGGCATTAAGGATGAACACGTACGTGTGGTGATGGGTGGCTCTGCAGGTGCAGTCAGAAGGGAGCTGGTCTCCCTGCAGTTGGAGGTAGGGACCCACAGGGGTGGACGTGCACCGGAGGCCGAAGGTCCCCCTGAGCCCATGGCCCTGGAACATGCGCCCTCGGCTTTCTGGTCGACTCGATGCAAACGAGCTTGTCCCTTTCTTCGGCTTTAGGTTTGTACAAGTAGGAAGAACAACAACAAGAGAGAACACTAACAAAGGCTATTTGGTTCCCTCGACATTTTACTCTCCTTGCCGAGTTCACTCATATCCAAGCTTAACGTTATTCAGTGAAAGATCCTGTGCCCAGCGGAGATCCTTGGCCGTGACACAGGTCCAAGTTCAGTTTCTCCAAAAGTGCTCCATAAAACCAGAGAATCTGTACACTGATTTTCAGGGAGAAACACGACTGGGTGCACTGTTGGGTTCACCCCTGATGTACAAGCTACCAAAAACATCCAATAAATGACATTATCTCTGGTGGGCAGATTAAAAACACTGAAATTTAGTTGCAAATGGTAAATGTTTAATGTCAGCAGGTTGAGATACGCATTTCCTCACCTTATATAAAAGAAGAATTTTGCATTTTCATGTGTGCGGGGCCAACGGGTGTTCCTTGGACCCTGGCCCTTTGTGCATAGGCACAGCCAGTGTTGCTGCTTTGACTCACCTTCCAGATAGTTCCAAACATCATTAAGCACCATCTGTGACTGATACACTCCTACTCTAGATGTGTCGATTGGAATCTACGAGGTGACTCTCACATCTTGCTGGCAAGATAAAACACGTTGTCATTTTCCTCGCTGCTGTGGCCTCTTCCTTTAAGGTGACGGTGTGTAGCTCTTGGATATTACCTTTTGTCTAAATGTACACTTGACATCTCAAAGGGCAGTCCCGTGGCCCCCATTTCTAAGGAGGTGGAGGATGCAGCTACAGATCTGTAAGTGCTGACATTAAATTCCTCCATAACAGGAGCCTTGATGTTTAAAAGAAAACTATTGATTCCCTTCTGAGAAATAGAATGTTTCTCTGTCCACCCTTTCGGAGGACTTGGGATAAAATGTCAAATGCGTCTCCGTTTTGGGAAATGGTACATGTTCAGGAATTGACGAGTTACCAGACATGGAGTTTTCAAACTTTGACAGCGAGTGAAGAGTTCGGCATTATTCTGCTCACACAAACTTATGTTTGTACAGCATCGTTAACCACTAACATTACTATCTTGTCACAGTTGAGATTTTTTAAAATGCCCTCCTGTGGTTCAAACAAGAGGTAGAGGAAGCATATTTTTAAAATATCCAGCTTTTTGCAAGTTGGCAGAAGTGAAGTGATGGGGAGGAAGGTTGACTGGAAGCTGAAGTTGTCACTCACACTCCAGAGATGCACGGTTGCTATGGTGATAGGAGCTAGCTGAATGCACAGAAAGACTGACTGATGGACAACTGGCTGCAATAAAACCCTATTTCTAAAGCCCCATCTTATATAAGTTACTATTTTTGGATGAACAATTTTTATTATCCCCATGAAGAGAAATACTTTAGTCCTTTCAAAATCTGTTAAGATTTCAAAGGTATCTGTTCATTTATTTCAAATGAAATTGTACATGACCTGTTTCAATTCGGTCACCTTTCAAGGGACAGTTTGTGTTGTAACCTGAGACGCACACAACAGTTAGGAACTTTGTTGGTGGCCCAGGAAGAGGGGAAATGTGTCCCCAGAGTGTTAAGAAGATATGACAACATCCCCTGGGCCTTTCTTGCCACTGACTTAGAGCTTGGACTTGATTGTAAGAACACCTCGCAAACGCCTCAAAGCAACACAACTTCTGATACTTTTTTCTGCTGAAAATGTAATTCTGGATTTAACATCCTTAAGTGAAACAGTGATTTTGAAGGTTCCACGGTGTCTGTGTGTTGCTAAGAGTGGGCACCAACGTGCCCTTTGACATGGAGGTGTGTCCTTGTTTGTCACACACAAGTCTCTGTGTCCAGTGTGGACAGGAGACAATAAGCAGGGACGCATGTGCGCCCAGAATCCTCAGCAATGTGATGGCCCTGCGGCGGGGGGAGGGGCAGAGCCCCAAGGAGCCCTGGAGTGACCTGTGTTTGCTGCCCTTTCACCCGACGCCACCCCACCCCCATGGTGTCCTCAAGAAAAAGCAAAGTCTGCTACATTGCAATGCTCCCTGGGAGAGCGTATTGGGGTTACAAGGAGGCTGTCAGCTTCCTTCAGTAAAGTAGGAAAGAAAGAAGCAGAGACAGTAACATAAAGAGGTGAGGGAAAAACCCCCACACCTGACAGCAAAGTCCCGAGCCGCAGCCAAAGGGAGGAGGTGGGCATCAGCGGGGCGTCACCCACCGTCCCCGGTGGGTAAATGCCACAGGGGACCATGGAGCTCCCCGAATGGTGCACGTGTGAGCATAACATGCAGTTACTCATGTAGGGAAGGAGTTGTGAAATAAATATATTTTTGCCTAACAGTAAAAAAGCTGCAAAAATACCCAAGTGAGAGACATAGATCCCCAAGCAAAAAGATATTTGAACAGGAAACACCTACATATAGGCAATTCTCTTAATATAAAATGTAAACCTATGTAAAATATGAAATCTAAGTATGAAATCCCGTTTTTATTGCTCACTTAGCAGTTAACCCTCTAGGAACTAGCAAGCATGGTTTCATATATACATATATAAATATACGTGAAGTTTATTGCGATAGCAGGTGACAAATTTTGAAGAAAATAGCTTTAGATATCTCTGTAAGGTAATCTTCCAGAGTCTCTACTGACATCTGCTATTCTAAAGCGATTGTTCCAGCCAACGGTTATTAAGTCAGGAGGTGAAATGATTTAATAGTATGCACATTAATTTTAAGAATGATTAGGGAAACTCTAGGTCAAGATGTATTTCTTTTATTTTTCTTTCATTAAAAAAATTTTAATATGAAGATTTGAACTCTTCTAGGCAGAGATTCAGAGATTAGTGGGAGACAGCCCTGGCCATCCAGGAGTGTGGACGTAGTGGTGTGTGTTCTGGGGTGTCCGTGCAGGGAGAGCGGAAACACCAGAGGTGTTGCTACAACCCCCTACGAGCCAGAAGTGGTAGGTAGCTCCGTACCAGAGCCGCAGAGGAAAGGGTGGATCTGAGCACACCCCCGAGGGAGGAGGGGAGAGTTTCAGGTTTGGCCTAACAGTGTCTGCTCAACTGATTTCAAATCGCACATGGCTAAAGAAGAAATGATGTAGGTAAGGGGATATTTTTCAATGGTTGAAAAGCATTTATTTTAGAACTTTACTTTTTAAAAGGAACCTTGGAAAATGAAGCAAAAATTTTACAGCTTAGGAATCATTTTATGCCTTGTAATTTTTTTCTTTTCATACATTAAATTGGAATAATTTGTACTCAAATATCTGAAAACTACATGCAGAGCAGATTCCTCGGGGCCCTAACCTGTGGAGGAGGCATAGAAACCCAGCGACCCCATAGCCTGTTCCTGCACCAGACAGTGTAGGACCAAGAAGATACCTCTGTAGGACCAACACCAGATCAACACCCACCCAGCCACCTTGAACGCGTGTTTCTTTGAGTTTCCTGTATTCGAGTTATGCTATCATCCTGTTTTCTCATTTAGTGATTATATCCACCTAATCACTGTACTTCCTGTAAAGAAAGTGATACACACAGCATAAGCTTGTTTTTTAACAGGTTTATTGAGACACAATGCGCATACCATGCAGTTTACTCATGGAAAGTGGACAATACATGTTTTCAGTATGTTCACATGTGTCTGCACCATCAGTCAATTTTAGAATGAATTTACTACCTCAAAGAGAAACCATGGAAGCTTATCTATCCCCCGACCCCAACTTGCCACACACCCAACCCTAAACAGCTACTGACCTGCCGTCTCTGTAGGTTGGCCCAGACGGGGTGTTTTATGTACGTGGAGCCATAAAGTTGTTAGTATGATGTCCATTCCAGAGATTAAAACACGTGCTTACACACTGAAAGGAAAGAGCCGAAGCTTCTGGGCGTCACAGAACTTCTGACGGTGCTGGGATTTGAATGCAGCCATTCTGACCAATCACCAGACAAGATCACAGTTACAGAATCATTGTTGGTAGAAACGAGTATCCATTTAATCAGCTCGCTGACAAAGAGCAGCAGTTTGGCTTCAACTGTCTTATTGAAAAATTCTGTATCAAAACCACCTGTTAAGCAGCTGGAACTCTTTTAAGCCAGAAAATTAATGAGTCCTTTTTTTATTCATCCGAGCACCAAGTGCACTGCCTTAAAACGTAGCTGATTACCGATAGGTAAGAAAGGCTGAAATAAATGACTGAAATTGGTTCACGTAATGGAACATTATTTGTTTTTATTTTCCTCTTGTTCTTCATATTTTCCTAATGACCTAGTTAAGAGAAATATGCCCTTTAATTACCTTATATGTTTTCTTTTTTTTTGTAGCTGTTGACTCTGCTTTTAAGCATAAGTTTTGCTGCTTAACAAAATATCTCATAGGTGTGTATTTTACAAACATAACTTTTGAAGCAATCCATACATGTGATTTACAATTTCAAAGGAAGTGATCACAATAGATAAATTACCAACATATATTTTATTTTTAGTACTTGAGGGGCCAACCACAGAGCGTTGCTTGTATTTGTTACAGGGCATTCGCTACACTGCTTGTTCTTGTTCTTTTTTCTTTTTCTGGTTGTAATACCAGGACTACTTGACATTGAGGAAGAGAATAGTAAGAAAGATATTTCTTAACATCCATTTAAATTTAATGTTATGGTAGTAAGAAGTGTTTATTTTTCTTTATGACTGGACCACTAGGGCATTTCTAGAGCAGATGGTGACAGAATCTATCATCATTAATTTCTCTCCTAGAACTATGCAGGGGGTAAATTATTTTTGGATAATTTAAATTGTTTTCTTTCCCCCCAAAATCTACATGCATGCAGCATGTTTGTTTATGGAGATTTCCTGATTAAATAATAAATTTATATGCAGTGGATATATATATATATATATATATACATACATATCCACTGAACTGGTCTTAGTTGTGAAGAAGAAAAGATTATATAAGAAAGTATAACAGCTTTATGAGGCAAAATTGAGCCTGGCAATTCACACCTTCCCAACTTGCCCACCAGCTTCCAGGAAGTGGTCCAAGGGTCTAAGAAGGAACGCTGCTAATTCACACCTTCCCAACTTGCCCACCAGCTTCCAGGAAGTGGTCCAAGGGTCTAAGAAGGAACGCTGCTAGGATTGTCATTTATACCAACCATCTACTGAACAAACCATTCATGAAGAGGTGACAAGTGACTAAAAATAGACAAAGTTTATACAGGTTTCAGAAATACACAAGGGACCACCCTGAAATATATTGAATATTAAGTCATGAAACCTGAAATTGTCACAGGACTGTCTGCCTGATTTTAATTGATTTTTCTGATTGGTCTTGAGAGACAAAATGTTAGCAAAGGACTGTGCTTGTGTGTCTTCATTAACACAAATGTTCACATTGACTCCTAGGTAGCTAACTGAAGTCCATCGGCAGGCAAAGTTCATTGTTTTGATAAATAACTTTTGCTGGGACAGACAGGCGGGGAGGTTGGTTACACCACAGAACTGCTATGAATCAGCTGCTCCGTTTTCTCCCATTGGGTGTCTGTTCAAACCTCAGAGCTATGAGACATGCATTTTCCTGGGGACACTGGTCAGTGGTTAGAAGAGTGTGTCCTGGTCCTACCAGCACCAGTGACGGCAGGTGTGAGGTGACACAGATCACTTGTGTCTGGGCAACTCACACTTTGCACCATTAATTTGAACAACCTCCCAGCATTGCTCTGCAAACAAAGAGACACTAAAGAAAGTATCTAAAAATGCTGCAATTCATAAATTCCTCATCAAATGTAAGGTATGTACAAATAATTATTTCCATAAAATATGTAATCTCAAAACAATAAGATTTGAAAAGAACATTTCTTTCAAAAACTAATTTTTGGAGTAAACCAGAACGAGTGACTTACAGAGTCATGAGGACATGGTTTGCAGACTTTTACTTGACCATAATGGCTTCCAAGGTCGCTTCATTGCCAATTTCAGTGGCAGAACTCTGTTAGATTCCATTTGGTCTCATTACTTGTATTCAGAGAGCAGAGCCCCCCCTCCAAATCCTCACAAGTGATTAGGACACTGGGAAAAGGTGGGGTGTGGTCACCTCTGTTCCAGAGTTGCCCGGATTTTCAGACATGCCAAGTTCACAGGCTCCATCAGAAAGTGGTGCCCCCAGCAGCCTCGCTTTTCCAATGGACACATTTGGAACTCAAGGCCATACCTTCGGAAAAGCATGAAAGTGACAGACATCTGGGGGAAATCTGATTATTTGGATCACGTTTCTGAAAGCACTCGTGACTCTGAAAGTCAGTCTTTCACAACATAAGTTTCTGTTGAAGTAAACTGCAAAGTGACAGGATTGAGACACGTCACATAGGCAGACGTCATTGAAAATCTCAAGGCAGCACGTTTTCAGGAAAGATCATGCTGTCTTTTTGTCTTTTTTTAATTTTTATTTTAATTGTTCAAGTACAGTTTTCTGTCTTTTACCCCCATTCCAGTCCACCCCACAACCCTCCCCACCTCCCTCCCACTTCCACCTTCCCTAGTTTTTGTCCGTGTGTCCTTTATACTTGTTCCTGTAGATCATGTTGTCTTTTATACAAGAGAATTATTCTTTCTCCTCAGAAATTTTCTAAAAACGATTCAGCAGCTTGCTCACTTCATGCCAATTAAACACACACACACACACATACACACACACACACGCACACACGAAAGACCCTGGGTCATATTTGACTGAGAAGGTAGGGCATGACTACCTCTTTTTGTGGGTTTGCATATTTCAAAACTTTGCTTTTTGTTAGGATGGAATCTGAGCGACTTTTCTGTAGCTTCTTCAGCTAAACAGACTGTTTCTCCTCTTCCCACTGTGTGAGGGAGTGTTTACCTGACACGTGCTACTGTGTTTTTCTGGGTAAAACATCTTCATTGGCCGGGGGATGCCTGACCCTCCCACAGAGGCAAAGGCTCTTGCCCCCACCTGTGGCCCAGAAGCTGGGGTATTTGCCTGGGCTCCTGTGGAATTTGTGCCTGTGCAGCTCACAGGGTTCAGGCTGGGCTTGTTTGAGAGAAGGGCTCGGAGGTGTCAGGCCTAGGCCCCACCCATGCAGTCATTCCCTGCCCAGACCCAAAGTTCTCCCCAGCACCCAGCAGAGGCCCTTGGAAAAGACCTTGCAATCGATTGCAAGCTTCTGGTGTGTCTGCAGCTCTGAGCTGCCGGGAGAGCCCACCCATGACCAGTAACCGTTCATTAAAACGTTAGTGGTCTTGACCCTCCTCTGTAGTGGTCACCTCTATTTCCCGTGCTCTGCCCAAGCAGGAACATTCCCAGCAGTCCTTTGGAGGAGCTGGCCCATTCCCTCACTCAGTCCACCCCTTGCCCACCTCCTTGCCTGGTGACCTCGGGGCCCTGGCAGGCTCCGGAAAAGTGATTTTGTAGGTGATCAGATTTTCTGTCATGGTTAAGGTGGCAAGCACAGTCTATGGTAACTCTCTACACGTTAAACAGAAGTGGAAGGCTATCAATAACTTGTGGTATTTTTGCAAATTAGCTAACTTCAACCTTTGCATTAAGTCTGATGAGGTTATACAAAAGATTTGATTTTAAATTACGGTAACCATGTGCTCCTTGCCTTAGTGAGTTCACTTGTTATTTGGGAGTCTTCGCAGATCTCAGATGTTGGCACAACACCTGCACCTCTAACGATATTTCCCTTTCTCTTTCCGACTCTTTGTCCCTTCTGTGTCTCTTTCGGCCTCTCCGCCGTTCCAATACCTTGTGAACGAGGAAGGAGGGGCACCGGTGTCTGCGTCACGCCAATCTCAGGGAGACGGGATTCAATACGTCGCCATTCAGTGACACGGAGTGTTACGTCCCTCACGCTTCCCAGAGATGCTCTTTCCCGAATCGTAGGACAGGCCCTTCCATGGCGTGTACGCATTCTACTTCTAAATAATGGATTTATGTCAGGTTTCACCACACACATTTCCCCTGACCTAACAAGTTGATCACCTATGTGTGGTTTTTTCCCTCCTGTACTCTGTTAATTTGGTGAGTACAGAATAATTCAAAATCCAAGAAATATAATGACGAATAGTTTAATTTGAAGGCACCTCAGAATAAAGGCTAGAGACCACAAGTTATTAGAGTAATAAATAATACAAATAAGTCGAACTAAATTGTGTTCTATTTTTTTGTTGTTGAAATAATGTGTTCCTCTTACCCTTCCATGTGTTTCTTCGATTCTCATTGTGTTGATGGAAGAAATAAAAACAACTGGTTTTCTTTAGACTTTTATGGAATTTCTGGACTAAAATTCTCTCTGATAAGATCTTATATATTATTCATTAAGGAAGCATATTAAAGGAAAAGTCTTAAAAGCTAGAAAAATATTAAGAACTGAGTCTTTCTTTTTATTATGTAGGCTTTCAACATGCAAGGGAATAACAATATGTGGTGTACAATCACACTTTTTTAAAAATCTTCTGATCAAAATTCTACTTGGAGATAATGAGAAGAAAACGCTGTGTTGACTCATTTCTAAGACAATACTAAATGCAAGAATACATCCATTTGCAGCATGGATTTAACAATTTTTGGTCATCAACCAAGTTGGAAACACAATTCAAACAAAATAGTTTTTATCACAATACACTGCAACAACCTAATGGTTTAGAACGTTAAAATTACTAACAAACACTATCTTCATACCTTTGGGGTCTAAATGCATTTGAAAATAAATTTATTTCCTAACTTACTAAAAAATTATACACTTTCTGCACTTCCAAATAAGACCTACTTTAAACTAGCCACGGACTCTCAGCTTTCAGATGCTGGCTCCACGTGGACGCTACGTATGTTCAGATACAAATTTTGTAGCCACGCTTCACTGGCTGGAACGTCAGACACCAGTACTTCCATCCTGAGGGTCTTTCCTTGTGTGACCATTTCATTCAGAGCCATTATCCTAAAAGTGGGTGTCGATGGTGCTACCCACAGAGTGGAAGCATTACCGCTATGTAACGTTGAGATATTTTATATAAATCTTTGCTATAATGTCACTCCTGGCAACCAGCTGTGCTGTGATATGTCACAGTGATGAATCATCAGACATGGTAAAAATCTAAAGGACAGTTATATAAGAACCTGTATTAATAAGCACAATTTTCACAAGTGTAAAAACGAACATTTGCATATACTCTGATCCCTTCCATGGCATCGACTGAGAAGTTTCTGGTACACAGCTATAGTTTAGAGTCGTACTGATTTGCCTGTGATAGTTCACCAAGAAACAAGTCCCTTCTGAAAACATGCTTAAGACTGACACTTCGCTGTACAATGTGCGATTATGTCGCCGCAATACCTACAGTATCAAATAAGCACAGTATCAAATTAGACTGGTGGTCTGCACAGAATAGTGTGGACTCCTTTCCCCTGGCCATTTCATTTAGCACAAATAATAGTAAATCTACGATTATATCAAAATGAGTTGTTTAATTTTAAAAATAGACTGCCCTTTTTTTCCTGATCTTAGGAAAAATGTAAAATAAAGTAATGGCGTTCAACACTTCAGTCCGCCCAGATTCCTGAAGTTCTGGGGAGTGTTTCTGTAGCTGCTGTATCAGGTTAACTGCTCTCAGGGGATCCTGCTGCCTCTTCTGCTTATAATTGTAGCGATATCCTGTGTGACTTCTGTTCGTGCAGTTGAAAGGAATTGCCGAGATGCGGCTGTAACCACCAAATGGAAATTAAACAAGTAGTTAGACCTGGTAATATATACTTATTGTTACCCACAAAGTAGATCCCGCCTTTCTTATGTCTAACATCCAAAGGAGAGTGGTTAGGAATGTTAGCGTATTTTCTGTGCTATTCTACTACATCACCTTTCCGCTCATGTTACCTTTGATAGAAATCAGGCCCGGGTCCTTGCATAGGCCATGGAACTCACTTGCAGTGATATCCCCCCTCCAGTAAGGGAACGTCACTATAACCATAAAGCAATGTGCTAAAAATAATATGAGGGATTTATTGTTTGGGTCCCTGAGAAAAAAACACTTTCTGTTTACTACCCATTTGTAAGATGGATATTTAATAGTTCTAGACCCACCGTTTATACTGCACACTCATGAGTTTCTATGAAATTTGAAGTGACAAATGCCTTTAAAAACAATGAATACATTTTCTCAGGGTCAAAAGCAGGATCTGAAAGGGAAATGTGGATTGGAACTTCTGTATGTTTCCTCTGTCTCACTCGGAGATGGCGCGGTCCCCCACTTGGCATCTCCCTCAGTCCAAGCATCTTTGAGTCCCTGATGCTAGAGGTGGTTTAACCACCCCAAATACTGTAAGATAACACCAAGTCCACAGGACGTGTTGGGGTTCACTGGAAGTCCTTTTCTGTACAGCCTGAATCATCCCCTCGCCCGCACAGCAGTTGTCTCATTCAGCGGCTCCCACTGGCAACCTGGACCCAGGTGAGTCTGCAGAAAACTGATTCTTCTGCATGGTTGTCCCAACTCTGTGCTGCTCCAGTCTGGAATGCTGATCCAGGTGGCTCACTGCCCCTCTTCTTCTTCATGTGCAGATGAAGTGACAGACAGCGCATCTTCTGGTTGCCCTTTTTTTTCCTATGAGGAGATGGGGAAAATTTCCTATAAAACCTACTCACTGAGCCTCTGAGAGGGCCACCAAAATTTTAACATAATTTTAGTGTATTGACACAGAATTTTGCAACTTAAATATACCTGCTTTCTGTCCAAAAAACCACTGTAAACTTTTTTAAAAGGTGTTTTCTTACATCTTTAACTATGGTAAAATGTAGTGTGACATGTTGGTAAATAAAATATTATGGAACAATTCCATCACCATGTAAAATTGGAACACTGTTTGGGGGGAAAACAGTTATCTCCAATGTTTTAGAAATTGTAGCTTCATTGGATATCATAGGACCCCTTTCAAGTGACAAGTTCTGGGATCACGGTGTGTCCTAATGCGAGGTGACTTGAGAGGTCCACCGTGAAGAATTGTGTACAAAGACCCATGTGTCTCGACCACAGAACACGGAGAAGAGACGGGACAAGGACACCCACACAAGGAGAGCCAGGCACGTTCCACAGATGCTGGCCATCTTTAGAACCAGGGGTGAATCAACGGATAAATAAAGAATCAATTTAAAAGAAAGCCAAGTGGTGAAAATGGGCAAAACACATCTAGCATACCATGGAATTGAAAACAGGACATTTACTCCCGACACATGAAAGGTATGGATGTCCCTGTTCCCTTCTGCCTTGCCTTTCTTTCGTGCTCATATGTAACACAAAATTATTTAATTATCTACAAACTACTAATTCTGAGCTCCAGGACACTTGTTATGGACTGAATTGGGCCTCCCTCCTAAATGCACAGGTTGAAGCCCTAACCCCCAGTGGGACTGTATTTGGTAATAGTGCTTTCAGGAAGGTAATTCAGGTGAAATGAAACCCCTGATCTGATAGGACTGCCATCCTCGTTAGAACAGACCTTCTAGAGAAGGAGTTCACATCTTCTCTCTCTCTAAGGAGGGAAGGTGATGTGAGCACAGGGTGGGGGTACAGCCTCCACACCCCGCAACCAGGCCCTCTCTAGGACTCAGCCATACCTCAACCCTGGTCTCAGACTTCCAGACTTCAGAATATGACATAATAATTTTTGCTGTTTAAGTCACTGTATCAATGGTGGGGATTTTTGGCATGCCAAAATGACTGAAACAACACTTGCTTTTTCACATATCCCAGCAATGCAAGATGAGAAAAGTAACTTTGAGTGAAAGCTATCATATTTGAGAAAATCCAATTGGAAATGCTTTTATGCAATGTACAATATGTGTATACATATTTACAATTCAATATATATGCAATTTAAAATAAGGTACATATCAAGCACTTTATGTAAAACATACGTGGAATCCGGGAGAAGTTTCGCTGTGGGAGAGTCACACGTGAGGCGAGGCGATGACCGAGGTGCACTGGTCACCGTGCGCGGGAGGAAGCGAGCCTCTCACACCTGCCTGTCCTTCCAGGGACATCTGGCAGTTGAGTGCTTTATATCTCCCAAATATAAAGAAAACCAAGAAATAAAATCTGTTCTGGTACAACATAGGGGGGAACTAATTGCACCTTTGGGTATATTGTACATTCTGACTAAAAAAATTGCACGAAAAATCAGTCTGCTAAGTACTCACTGTGCGTAATGAGCGTGGCTGTTACAAACATGCTGTGCAGCAGAACAACCATGGGACACAACAGGTCGGAGGACTTGATTACAAAACACTTTTATTTTCAAACTATTGAATAAAGGAGAGTAGTGATCGGTGTGTCGTTATTTAGCCAATCACCTGATAGCTGCTTTATTGGTGCTTGAGAAGAAAGATTAAGACAACGAAAAATGAACAAATTGTCATCACTTTTGAGAGAAATAAAAAGAAATATTGAATTAATGAAAGGAAGTAACAGTACTGAATAATAACACGTAATGTCTGAGTTTTATCCAAATTACATGAATTATACCCATAAGCTTCTTATTTGTAACGTTTGAAAGAAGCCATTTTAAAATACTAGGCAACATACTACTAGAAAGAGTTCCATATAGAAACTTTAATACAGGTACTAGAAATTGCATACCTCTTGAAACAAAATGGATTTTTACTTCAAGATGTTTGTTGTTGCTGTCTTGCCTGATTCATCTGTCTTTTGTTTCAAAGCAACGATGCCATGTCACTCAGGGTTGAATGAAACAGTTCCGTTTATTTCAGGGAACTCTGCTCTGAGCTACAGACCCGTGTAGAACTGAAGAATGCTTCCTCGTGCAAGTCGGGCAAAAGCGTCATGCAAATTTCATGTCAGTCCTTATCGAAACGCAGAAATCACACTTTACAACCTTACTCTCGGTGTGGTCTCAAAGCGCAGGGAGTAAGTCCACACCAGCAGGAAGGCTCATTTTTATTACGAGTGTTATTTAAAATTGGTGCCCAAGTTCCTTGGTCCCTGGCCTGCTTTGCTCCGAAGTCAAGGCCAGAAATGGATGGTCACGTCCATCTCACGTTGTACCTCTCTGACCTACTCTTTGTCCTGTTTCTTCCATTTGTAGTAACTCATGTGATTAGGTCGGCCTACCCAAATTCTCCAGAAAAATCTTCCTATTTTAAGACCAGCTAATTAATGAACTTAATTGTATCAGTAACAGCATCTGCGATTCTAATGTATCGGAGACATTCTGTGCTGGTTTCTTAGGGTTGCCATAACAAAGCACCACACATTTGTAGAAAATCAACAGAAATGTGTTTGTCTCGCTGTTGGAGCCTAGAGGTCAGGAAGGAGTCACCAGGCGGATTCCTTGTGAAGGAGCGTTCGTTCCGTGTCTGTCTCCGGCTCCTGGCGGCCTCGGGTTCTAGAACTTTAGACGCTGTTCTAGTTCCTTCATGTCATCCGCACTCTCTGTGTATCCATCTCTGTGCCCTTGTAAGAAGGACGCCAGTCATATAGGATAAGGGCCTCACCTAATGTCCTTGTTGTAACTGATCACCTGCCAAGAACCTATTTCCTAATAAAGCCGCATTCACCATCCTGTGAGTTAGGATGTCAACATCTTTGGGGGGAACACAATTCCGTAACACACACTCACAGGTGTAATATGGGGACTGGGTGGAGATAGTTTTGGAAGTGATTATTTTCCTTATGACAAGTGACGTTGGTGACCCAATGGTACCTGTGATGTGGGAAATAAGACAGTCTAGGAAAATATATAGGTCTCAGCTAGTCACTGTCATGGTTCTCTATTTCTTTTTGTGGAGTAAACATGTCCGTATACACTCTGGCTTGGTTTCTTTGACACTAAGGAGAATTAAAGGAGGCTTAGAGTGTCGAGTTTGCGATAAGATTTCAGGAGCTACGCTTTCCCTGAGTGAGTCATAGAAACAGGATGGAAAATACATGGGAGATTCCAGGAGAACAAACACCAGTCCACGCCAGCAAAGGCTCTGCTCAGGCTGCCGGCCCTGTACTTCCGTAGGGGCCTCCTCCGGAGGGTTCTGCTTTCATTACACCAAGGCCCTCAGTAGACCAGCTTTCTGCCAGTTGCTTCTAGTTTGTTGACTACTGTAAATATAATAATATTTTAGTTCCATTGTATATGTTAAGAAAAGCATAATTACATTTTCTATATGAAGTTCCAAGTAGAATACAATATTCAAGGGGAATTGAATACCTCTCTGCTTTTCAGCCTTAGGAATCATTTTATTGAAATGCAGCAAAACCTGTTGGGTCATAGTAAGTCCCACCTCAGCAAATATAATTCTCTCTGTTATTGAGATGGTAAAATAGAGTGTAATTAATCTACTGCTCTCTTATCAAGACCAGTAAAATTGAGCAATAAAATATAATCTGTGCTATTGGCCAAAAAATTGAACTTTTTATCGTCTGGTAGCAACTAAATACTAAATTATTTTTCAACAGCTTTTAATGAAGTGAAAGATAATCATCGAGGGGTGTGACACAGGTTCCAGTTCGAATGATTATTCTGTTTCCCATGACAAATGAAGTCCTTCCCACCTACTCAGGTTTTATTACTCACTCGTTTTCTGCCTGTTCTTAGTGTTATCATTATAAACACCAAGAGCCTCACTAACTGCTATTCAAATGTTTGAGTGGTGTTACTTCAACAGTATAAAAAATGACTCCAGCAAAAACTAGGGTTATTCACTCACACATGCACTAGTTTAGTATTTGATACATGACTGTGTGTCAGGCACTGTTCTAGACTGGGGAGACAATATATAAACAAGGCATAATCAAAATATACTGACAAAACATTGCACTTTGGTATGATAAAGCATGATAAAGGGCAGATTAGCTACACAGGCAACAAGAGTAATTTCCAAAAAGTGACAACAGTGTGTAGACATACGAAAATGTGAAAAAAATCTGAATTATAAACAAAATAGATAATTGAGTTGTTTAAAAGGTATTTCTCTACCTATAAAAGGTAGAGAAATAGAGAGAGCAGTAGCAAATGGTGTGGAGAACAGAAGCAAGAGAAATGCCAAGATATGACGAGCCCTGGTGATAGATATGAATATTCCAAAGTCATGGGAGTTCATTACCACTTTAGAACTGAGTCCCGAATGTGTGTATCTAATTTCTGCTCAGATACTTTGCATGATAATGTGTTAACATTTATATTTTGCCAGAAGAGACAGGTTAATGATGGAAACAAGCACGATCCCCATCCACTTTTTAGGCATAGTAGATAGCAAAATCCTGACCCAAAGGGTTAATCTCTGAATTAAACATTAGTTTTCCTTTACTTAAGTTACTAGAGTTTTCCCTTCAAACAACATTTTCATTGGATTAATTTCAGAAGTATACAGAAAGTCTACAGTCAAGAAAACAAGAAACCTCACATATGGCAATCGTTATGTTAGTAGAATGGGTATGATCTCATGATTATGTCTGTTATTCAGGGAATGGAAATGACTATGGCTCTTCCAAAGCAGAATCATTATTTCGCCACCAAATCAATCAATCATGTTGACCTCAATTGTGTTTACTGTTTGCTTCTCCAGCACTACTTTATAGTCATTTCAGCATGAATGTAGATTATTGATTGAATGTCCTGGCCCCTTAATTATTTTACCTCCCTACTTTCTGGTGTCTGGCACCTCCTTATGCCAGTAAAACTCTAGTTCTCACCAATAATCATGTCCTCCCAACACTTTAATTTCAAGTATCTCATTTTCTTACTGCCATCTTATTTTTCAGTTCCTGTCTTGTTTTTTTCAGTTCCTGCCTCCTTCATCCCAGCAATTACGTCTTGCATCATTTCAGGACTTTGTTGTTCTTAGTCAAAGACTAAAACCTCCATGTGGGAACAAATGACCTCTATGTTGTTCAAGGGCAGTCTCATCTTATTGTCATCAAATCTACGCAAAACACAGCAATGGATGAGTGAATATTTGTTGAATGAATGGATTCATGAATAGGTTTAAACTTGTTCTTGAGAAGCTAGGAAGAGCAGCAATCAAATAACACGGCACTTATTACACTTTCTTAAGTTGGTTTTCCGGAATTTCACTGAACATCTTATGGATTAAGTCTACTGAGTGAGGGTTAGTTTATTTCTACTGAGCAATCTCAATAATACTAGGCCATCATCCATGACTCATCTCTGTAACTTAATTAGGCATGCAGTCATGTATTAGAAAATACTCGTTACTACTTTCCACGATTTAAATATCACATGAGACAATGGGATACAAAGACAAAGGCAATATTCATTCATTGCAAGTACACTTTTTATGGTGACTGTTTTTGATTCAAGGTAAGTGAAGGTTGAGTGGTTTTCTTCAGATCGCCAGATCTCCAGATCTCTTGCAAATTCATTCAAATCCCAATCCTGAGACCAAGAAATGTGGATAATTTATTACCCTGATGTTCATGTTTTGGCTTGACATTGTATACTGGTATGAGTAATTAAGGAAGTACATGGTATTTACCTTTTTTGATAGTATTATAGAAGTTTCAATCCTTGGATACCTATTTCCCACACTGTGCTTCTCTCAGAAATTCCATCATTTAGAATTGCCCCAATAATCCATCTGAGGTCTGACAATGCATCTGACAATGCATTGTCCCAAGGCATTCCAAGGTCTGCTTCTCAGTACATCAGGCACCCAGACAGCTGGGAGCGGCCCCACCTTCTCCTCCCACTTGTGGTCTGTAGAAGCAAGAATGGGAGACTCTGGAATACTAATTATGAATGCATCACAGTCCACTAAAAATAAAAGAGCTACCGACAATGACAGCCTGAATACCTAATGTCATTGTCCCTTGAGCCACTAGAGGAGCGTTTCTAAGTTTACACAATGTAGATGTAGTAGGCTTCCTAGGGATACTGTGTCTGCGTGCAGGTATTTTAAAGATAGAATAAAGATTACCTCTCAAAATTGTATTGTTGTAAAATACACACGCAATCAAAATGATCTTTTTGACCATTTTAAGAGTGCAATTTAGTGACAACGAATACATCCCCCTGTTGTGCAGCATCACAACCACCCACCGCTGGGACTGTTCCACAGTCCCCAACTGAAACTCCGTCCCCATTCGACACTAGCCCCCAGTGTCCTCTCCCCTCTCCCCTGGCAATCACCATCAACTGTTCACCTCTGAGAATGTGACCACTCCGAGAGCCTCACGTCAGGAGAACTACAGAGCATTTGTTTTTGTGTGACTGGCTGACTGCACCTGGCATCATGTCCTTGATATTCTCCTCTGTGGGAGCGTGTGTCAATGTCCTGTCTCTTGAAGGCCGAATCACCACTGCACTTGTGGATGGCATTTTGTTCATCCACCCACCTGTCAATGGACACGTGGGTCGCTTCTACGTCCACTGTTACGAAGAATGCCACTGTAGGGGAGGAAACACAAGAAGAACTATATGACTTCAACTTTCACATAGTTGGGGTATGTACTTAGAAGTTGAGTTTCTGGATTATTTGGCAATTCTGTGTTTAATTTTTAAGGAACTACCACATTGTTCTCCACTGCGGCCTCACCGTTTCCCATCCCTACCAGCCATCCACAAGGATTCTCATTCCTCTCTGTCGTCCCCAACACGCAGGAAACATTTTTATAATAATCACCCTAATAGACGTGTACATACCTTTTAAACAAAATTTTTGTCTAACCAGTCTTTGAACCAAGGTGTAAACAATTGTACTAAAGATAAAGAAAATATCACGTAACTTACTTTGAAGAAATTAAAACTCTATTTTTCTTTGAGGTTTCTAACTCCCTTGTACATTTCAGGAAATCTGATTTGATTTTTAAGAACCCCTTTTAAAATCTTAATTTTAAGACTTTCAGGTTTTCCTTGAAATTACGAGTTATACTTTACCAATTACATATAAATAAACTTTACATTAAACAGAATGCGTTAAGATGCCAGAGTCTTTCTAAAAGAAGTTGCTGAGGAAAGCAAATTCTTAGACAAAGAGAACCTTTCCTTAATATTAAAGTCATATTTTTAATGAAAAAGAACAGTTTGCACTCAAGATTTACAAGGTTTAAACAAACCCAAAGCTAAACAAAATAAATTTTTTCAAAGGATTTTGTGAACAGTAAGTTGGTTCTCAGGGGAGAAATAAAATATAAAACTCAGATAAGCAATCAAAACACCCCCCATTTTCAAGAGTAACTTTGATTAGTAAATAGTTGTTGTGAAGACAGTCAGAAGCTCCATTTCTTAAAACCAAAACTCTATAGACTACAAATTGTAGCTGTGTTAGCTATATTTTTAAAGCCATAAAAAAACGTTTCTAAGGTAAAGGATCTGTAACACTTCAAAATGGGACACACAGGAATTGCCTAGTAGCTTTAAATGGCAGAATATTTTTTAAAAATCACTTGGTGAAATTGAAAAGTTGGATGTTTTTTGCTAAAAATACCCCATTGATTTCCAGATGGTTAGTTTGGCAAAAATCCTTAACTCATAACTGATAACAAAAGTAGCAGCTGAATGCAGAGCGCTCTGACATCACATTAGAGTTCTCAGCTGGTGGTTTTTAACTGGTGTGCGGCAAGAATTTTCAAAACAGGCAATACCCAGCTATTTAGTCGGGGGCACTGACCTCTCTTCCCTTAGACCGTCATAAAAGTGACAACGGCCAATATAACAATAGCTGTCCAGTGTGAGTGAATCAAAATTACACCTATTTTTAAAATCAAATTGGCAAAATTGTACATTTTCTGCTGCGCCACAGAATTTTGGTGATGAGTTTATGTGTACCTTGAGATGAGAAAGGTTTAAAATTGCTATTCTGAGCCATCAAAAATTTGAAAAACTGAATTTTGGAGGTTCACATTTTTGTATTTAAATATACTTGATTTTTAAATTTTTGATGAATAGAGTTTTTATATTTATAATTTTAAAACTAGTCTCCTGATTCATTACAACATAAAACAGAAGTTATGTACCTCTAGCTATAGAAATAAATATACATGCATAAACTTCAAGTTACTTTGTTCCAAAGAAAATGTGATATATAGATACCTGTGTTAACAACATACGTAAAAGCAGAAGGTGATCTTAGAAATTATCAGTGGTGACTGCTGTGAGAATTAAGCCAGTAGCTTGGACGAAATTAACTTGCTGGCTCCCATGTGTGAGACCACCTGGGGTGGCGTCGGTAAATATTTCTGGTTCCATCTGGTGACGAGATCGCTGTAGCAGCACCGCGTCTCGCCCTTCCAGGCTCGGGCTCCGTGGGGAGGAACCGCAGCCCTGCACAGGGCCAGCAGCCCCCGGCGCAGGACCACGGTGCCTTCGCCTGAGTTCGTCATTTTGACCCGGGGAACAGGATGCCACTCAGTAATGTACCCAGTGTAGAGCCAAGTATGATGTCAGCCACTGGCCTCTCTAGGGGAGGACAAGCGCTTGCATAAAGTCAGAAGCTTCCAGAAACAGTGGCATTAGAAGCGTTGAGGTCATGAGCTCATCAAACCACCCAGGGGAGGAAGATCACCATCTTCCTGAAGACGCTTATCTGAGTCCAAGAGAGAGGGAGGTTGGCCACTGAAGTCGAAGTATTTATTAAATCCCGTACAACGTAAATAAGAATGCATTTATTACTCTCCAGGAGAGAGAATTTCCAACATAAATCTCAGGCAGCTTCAGAGAGCTCCGCCATCACCAGAAACACAGCATGGTCCTGGGGTCAGGGGCTGCATTTCGCAAGGTGGGCGTGGCACGCAGTAGGACCACACAGAGCACTGCTCCACCGCTGCAGGAAATAGCCCCTCCCTCCCCTCCCCTTCCTTCCTTCCTCTCTCTGCTCTCCCTCCCTCTCTTTTTTTCCTTTTAAACGTTCTTTTCCAGAAAAGTTATAGGTTCACAGCAAAGCTGAGCAGTGAGGACAGAGCTCCCATAAACCCCTGCCTCCACCCAGGCGTGGTGCCCGCCATCAACATCTCCCACCACGGGGAACATTCATTACAATGGATGGACCACATGGTCCATTATCTCTCCAAGCCCACAGTTAACATTTAGGGTTCACTCACAGTCTGACTTCTGACCAGTGTATAACAACACGTATCCAACTTTATAATATCATACAGAACTACCCCGAATTCTAGGGGCAGTTATGTAAGCCTAATAGCACTTCAGTGGGCTGCCCAACAGTTATCATTCCAGTAAGCCTATCAGCAACTAACTATTACACGAAACCCTTGTGAGGCAAATCACCCCGCTTCCCATTCGAGCAGGATTGTCAGATATAAAACTACACGTGCCTTGAGTCTGCTCCCTCCCAGGGCTCACCCACACCCAGCGAATTCGGGGAGCCCTGTGCATGCAGACTGCACTACCCGTCTGTGGAGATCCGCCATGGCAGTGATTTGCTAAGAAATTCTGCACTGGTTGTAAAAGACGTAGAAAAGGAATCGTCTTAGGAGGTGAAGGTTTGACTGTGCACAATAAATCCATTCTAGTACTCCGGTTCCAAAATCCTTGGGTTTTGTTCACTGTAACAAAAATTTTGAGTGGCATGGAACTAATTAGTAACCTCCTAATGATTCCATTTAATCTCACAGAATCTAGAATCTCTAGGAAGTGATCTCGAACTAATGAATTTAGCCCTTTCTGTGATTATACCCCCTCTCATTGATGGAAGTCCTGGCACAGCAGACCTGGTACTGCACTGAGCTTCATTTCTCCCAGTCCTCTTATCCTCCCGTATTTCATCATTTTCAATCTCCAGACTCTGGCTTGCTCATCATCAATGCACTAAATTTTTACAAGAGACCTTGCCAGACGGTGAAGTGCACTGATACTCTATCTCGGCCACCTGCAAAATCAATATTTGAATTTGTTTTTTTTTAAGTGTCTTTGCCACAGGGCTGGAAGAAATAAGAAATTATTTCAGTGCTTACAGAAAAGCTCTTGGTTTGGGTCTATGACAGGAGTTAGGGATTTAAGATCCCCAGGGTTTCATTCTCTTTCTTTCTTAGCTGTCTTGTTCTGGGTCAATATGGCGTCTCCACCCTCGAGAACAGGATCTCCACTATAAGTCCCTAATTCTTCAAGTGCTTTTCACTGGTTCTTTATCAGTCAGGGTCTCAACAGAAAGGATAACATTCAACAGGGGCAAAAGGGGAAAGGGTGATTATGGGAGGACTTAAGACATTGTGAGCAGGGTGAATCGTTTTATCCCAAGGCTAGCTGGAGCCAAAAAGCTGTTACTGCCTGGACTGAGATAGGATGGGTCCCCCTCCCAAGTCACAACCTTCTCAGAAGCTCAGAATCAGACCTTTTCTGGAAATCAGGCCATTGCAGAGGTATTTAATTAAGATGATGTCACACTGGAACAGGCGGGGTTTCAATCTAGTGTGACTCATGTCCTTTTAAGAACAGAAGAGGGGGCACGGAGACAGACCCCCGAGGCAGGCCACATGTGACGACAGAGGCAAAATCACAGTGATGAGTCTACGAACCTCATGAGTCTATTGCCACAGCAGAAGCCAAGAGAAAGGCATGTAACACACTCTCCGCAGAGCTCTCTAGAGGGAGTAGCCGTTGCTGACACCAGAGCTCTGACTTCCCAGAGAACCATGGGAAAATACAGTTCTGTTGTTTTAAGCCACTGTTTGTCTCTTAGGAAACTAATCAGCACCCATAGGGCCAGAGAAGGAAGCAACTGCAGGTGAAGGAGAGCCTCCCCAGGCAGGCACTGTGCCCTGGGTAGGGAAATATGGTCACCTTGAACCTGTAGCCAGCAGGGACAGCCTCACGGGTCTGCAGTCCAGTCTCTGCTAGTGCCTCTTCCTCGGGCGCAGCACAGCCAGGGCCTGAGCTCCAGAGAGGCGTAGACACAGCCCTTGGAGGCCCCTTCATCAGGAAGCAGAGGGAGGGAGGATGGAGGTGTGTTGGGTGAGAAAAGGGTGATTCCGGTGTGTTCTCCTAAACCCTTGACTTCTAAGGTTCTTCTCCCATGCCCTGTTACGTCTTCATTGGCTCTTCTTTTCGTGTTGTGTTGTTTCAGAGTATTGAGTGACTCTGAAGGAAGGGCAAGGAGGGAGACTCTGGCTGAGAAAATGCGTGGGGCTGGGAAGGACATCATCTCCGCGACTCGTGGGATGCCTCTTCTCTGCGCCTTCCTGCATCTCTCCACAGCCTCTGATACAGGCACCTTCTAGGTCAAGGGCCTCGTCAGCCAAGCCCTACCTCCTCATCCTACTCCCTGAATGCGCTGCGACACCTTATCCTGTAGTTGCCGGGTTACTACGATCACCCCTCACTCCTGCAGTCAAGTCCGCCCGGAGAAGCAAGGGAACCTTTCACAGCGTAGCTCGGATCCTCTCCAGTCTCTCCCACAGCTCCCTTTCGAATCCCGCGTGGAACCCAGACTGTCCCCAAGTCCCGCGACGTCTTACAATGCCCAGCCCCCAGATGTGGTCTGATCTCACGTCCTTCTCACAACCCCCTGGTTCTCCTGGGACCCACAGGCTCTGCTGTTCTTCGAGTACGGCCTGCCCTTCCCTTCTGGTCAGGCTACACTCGCATGTCCCTCTGCCCCAAACAACTTTTCACTGGAGATCCTCACCTGCGATTTCTTGGTCAAATGTCGTTTTCTGACCGAGCTCACCCTGGGCAAGTTAGGTGGTACAACCCCCTTCACCCTTCCCGGGTTCCTGGTCCTACTCACCCTGTTCCGCACTTAATCACGGTTCCCTAACTGGTATCCTGAACCAACACCATGTATAACGGATGCATTAGGTGTGTGTTAAAGCATCTGTGTCTCTGCTCAATATTACCTTAAAGAGCAGGAATCTTTGTCCTTTTGTTTCGCCAATGTATCCCAAGATCTGAAGAGCGCCTGTTATTATAGCATAGCACTCAGTCAATATTTTGAGTTCATGCACCAGGCCTTGCAGGTTGAGATGAAATTTAACCTCTGAATTGAAATGAGGAGCAAAAGGTCACCCTTAGTGCGCTTTCCTTATAGCAGTACAAGTACGTTTGGGGACTGCAAGGGGGTTCTATTTTTCATCACAGAAAAGGTACCATAATAATTCATACTGTTTTGATGGTCATTGCCAGAAATCAGCATATAAATTATGTGTCCAGAACACGCTCCCTTTTCAATTAAATTAATCAGAATTTAATTCATGTATACTTCTGAAAAGAATGCTCAAATCTTACTTTGTCATGAGTTGTTCTCAGCCAAAGAAAACTGTTGTAGAATACTTTTCTGTGCATTATTTTGCTTAAGATCTTCAATGCAGATCCCTTTCATGACGTGTTAGGATATACAACAGACAGTGTATCCTAATTTTAGATTATTATTTATGTTTGAAAAAAATAAAAAAAACAGCCCTGGCTGGTGTGGCTAAGTGGATTGAGCGCAGGCCTGTGAACCACAAGGTTGTGGTTCAATTCCCAGTCAGGGCACATGCCTGGGTTGCAGGCCACTTCCCAGCGGGGGACACATGAGAGGCAACCATACACTGATTTTCTCTCCCTCTCTCTTTCCCTTCCCCTCTGAAGATAAATAAATAAAATTATTTTAAAATTAAAAAAACAAACAAACATATCATCAGACCAGAGAGCCCATGCCAAAACCCTTGTCTCATATTATAAGGACAAGTCTGCAGTTGCCTTATTAAATATAGAAGACTCATTCATATAAAGAAGCGATTTCTTATTTCAAGGGGCTGATTTGCATCTCCCTAGACTGTAAATCCTTGGAAGTTGTACCAACTCTTAGGAGAGATGCTCTCTCCCTCCCAAGCGTTCTGAACCGCAGTGGCGTGGGCCCTGCGGGCCCAGGGGGATGGGCTGATGATAGTCATGCCATAAAGTAAAATGACATTGTCTTCGAGGCGGTAACTGCACACTCTATTCTTATTAGTGCTTTATATCTTGATAAAGGATTTGTCTCAATAAGCCGGTAGCACTCACTTACTTGAATTGATTATATATATCACAGTTTAAATGGCTTCCATCTGACCCATTTTAAATCCATTGCTTTATAATTTCTTTATGAGACAGGATTAGTAGGAGAAGGCAAGAGAATTCTTTTCCATTACATTCTGATATTTATATGTTGAAGCATATTTTCCATGGGCCAAAGTCAATTAGGTCTATTTTTCACATCTAAGAGAATTATAAAGCCAAACAACAAAAACAACCACAAAGTTAAAATGTGGTAAATTAAATATATTTACTGACTATTGTAAATGATTAATAGTTTTCCCACAAGAATAGTCATTACTCATAGAAGATCCAATTGACAAAAGAAAAAGAAATGATGATGCTTTTTAAAGCATTGGCTTCCATAATATCCTTTATAGTATATTTTACCTTCAAGACTATCTGCTCCATTATATCTGCTGATTGTCTTCTCTTTAAGGTAATTATCATAAATCTTTTTAGTTCACTCATAAATCTACCCCATAATTTTACCTTCTTTGCTAATGTACCTTTAGGTCGTCTTTTATGACAAATGGGTGAATCCTTAACCATCATACACACAGCATACACTTCCCGGAAGTAAGGGGTCCCCAGGAGGTCACCCTAAGTCCCTCTCCGCTTTTTATAAGGACTGAGAGATTAGTGAATTAACTATTTAGAATAACAAAACTTCCTGACACAGCATTTTAAAATGTGTTTTTAGTTTTTAGAATAAGCTGGCTCTTCACTGAATCCGTCACGGGGCTTTGGGTAAGCCCTTGCAATGGACGGGAGACAGGAAAAGCAGAAATGATTGTCACACTTGAGGGTCAGAGTATAGAGTATGTTTTATTTCTAGTCAAATAGTCTTAATGTGTAGGTCTAACAGATGTTTCCTGTTTTGTTGTCTGTTCTCAGTTCCTTATTTTGTCATTTCCTGACACGAGTTATCCATATATGCATTCTCTGGATTCGTATTTCTCAGAAAGTGGGTGGTAGATGATTCGACGGCCTGTTCAGAATGAGTCTCTCCCTCTGGCTGTCTGGCGACTAATGACTGTAGGATTCATGGCACGTGCCTTCACAGATTGAAACAGGGACATCTTATTTAATCGTGTATGCATTGTCCGGTACTCACCTTTCTTCTCGTGACAATGTGAGATGACCAGTTCCTAGGTGATGAGAAGAAGCAAGGTTTGTGGCTGGCACGACCTTGCCATGGACCTTCTGACTGTGCCCTCCTCAGATACAGGACCGTCCTCTTCGGATACTTGGCATGGAGCTGTGACCATGTATACGATGGGGGTGACAAAACCATGGGCAGCAACCCCGTGGATAAGTGGGGACTCCTGGATCAGCTTTTTTTGGTTCTGTGTCCTATAACAAGGAAGAAGAGCTGGGAGGGGGAGAGAGATGTGCATTCCAGCCAAATAGAACAACGAATTCAAACTTTCTTGGAGAAGGACATCATAGTGCCTCCGAGGACACGAATAAACATCGGGCCAGAGCCCAAAGCCAGAGGAGGCCATGATGCAAGGAAGAGTTGGCACGTAGACAGGGGCTGGAGAATGGGGGCTTTGGAGGCCGCACCACACGTGTTTGTCTTTCTCAGGGTGTAACTGTAATGGGGGTTTCCTGCTGAGGAGACACGCCAGAACTGTGCGAGGAGGGATTGACAAAAACAAGGCGGTGGCTAATAAAATGCTGTGCGGCCAGGAGATGGCCAAGGCGATGGCAATGGAGAGCAGAGCCTATGTGAGAGATTGCGGAGAAGAAGACACCCAAGGTCTTCGCTAAGTAGACTAGAACAGACCAGAAGCCAGAGCATCCTATTTGTAGTGAGAACGCTGGCGTGTGGCTTCGATACGCCATTCTCCAGGAGAAGAAACAGGAATTCGGGGGAATGTCTGAGTCGGGAAAGAAGAGCAGAGACCAGCCTGGAACACCTTGTGACGCCAGAAATCAGAGAAGGGGTTACCGTAAAAGGGACACAGGATAAGAGAGGAGATTGGGGATCTCGGTGAGACAGCGTGACTTGAAGCAAATGAAAGGTTCTGACAGGAGCTAGAGAAAAGCCAAATAAAACACAAACAGGCCCCTGTTGAAAGGCAGTAAAGGGTGTTCACGGCGCAGCAGAGAAGAGCAACCGAGAACGCAGGCACGCAGCACTTGTACGAAGAATCTTTGCAGAGATCTGCCCTTTCCACCTTCGCCAGGCGATCAAACTGAGCATCACCAGCAGTGGGAGTCCTGGGGCGTGGGGGTGGCCCACCGATGGGGCGCAGTGGGCCATATACCGTGTCATCTATAGAGTACCCAGTATCTTTTTTATTATTTTTAAAATATATTTTATTGATTATGTTATTACAGTTGTCCCATTTCCCCCTTCATTCCCCTCCACCCTGCACACCCTCTCCCTCCCACATTCCCCCCTTTAGTCCATGTGTCTTAAGTTCTTTAGCTTTTACATTTCCCATACTATTCTTAACCTCCCCCTGTCTATTTTCTGCCTGCCATCTATGCTACTTATTCTCTGTACCTTCTCCGCCCCCACTCCCCTGTTGCTAACCCTCCATGTGATCTCCATTTCTGTGGTTCTGTTCCTGTTCTAGTTGTTTCCTTAGTTTGTTTCTATTTTAGGTGTGGTTGTTAGTAATTGTGAGTTTGCTGTCATTTTAGTATATATGTTTTTTATCTTCTTTTCTTAGATGAGTCCCTTTAACATTTCATAATAGAAATATTATCAAGACTCCAGACTTCCTTCCAGTTTCTGGAAAATGCAGGAATAAAGAATGAATTAAACATCATGAGAAATCAAAGCCAGAGTGAGAAATAAGTCACGGGCCACTTCTAGACTAAAAGAAGTTAGTGAGACAGAAAAATCAGTCACCAAAGTTAAAACTAGATTGGATAGTAATTTGAATTTTTAAACGCATAAAAATATCCCTATAACAATTGTATAAATTTGAGTGTGGATTACATACTAAATGGCATTAAAATTACTATTTTTAAGCTTGATAAATGTACTGCAATTGTTGCTGTTTTTAGTAATTAAAACTCCAGAAATCCATAGCATTACATAAACTAAGGGGTACTATGGGGAAAAGTAAAGATTTCCTTTCAAGAAAACTGCTTTTTAGTTGGTGTGGAAGGGGTGGGGAAACCCTGCATCATGCAAGTCTGTGCATAATAATTCCCTCAGGAAACTTGTTGGAGCTGGCAATCGCCCTCGCTCTTCCCAAGATCAATGCCAGTGGGCTTAGAGGTGAAGCAGCATGATTTCTGCATTGTCCTTTCAAGAGTGCATCATGTGTGCGTGTGAGTGAGTGCGTGTGACAGAGAGACACACACAGAGGACAAATGAGGCCAGATGTTAACTATTTTCTTTCATCTACATGTCAGTGTCTTTCCACATTTCTTTATGTTTGACACTTTATGGGTGAGAAATTGAGACTGAGGAAGCTTATGTTCCTTGTCAAAACAGCAACAAAAAGAAAGCCCTCGTTTGTGTTGCAAAGGTGTTATAAAAACCAGGCTGATTAGCACGTGGAGACAGAGCGACGTACGAGCGTGCAGCAGAGCGCTCTGGTCCTGGAAGAAGGTGAGCAGGTTATGCTGATAACTGACAGCTGCGTGGACACACGGTAAATAGACAGAAGGCAGATAAGTAGACAGAGAGGTAACAGATAAACTAGAACAATGATAATTAATAATTTCAAATTTGTAAACCCACAACACATTGAAAGAAGGAAATTTTCTATTGATTTAAGCACTTTATATTTAATACTAAGGATTTTAACAACCATCTTAAAACTGTATTATACTATAAACCCAGGATATCAATAAAATACCATGGATTACGTTAATAGTGTTCACAAAATTTAAATATTTTATAATAGTTTATGAGAAAATCCGTTCACAGAGAATATCTTCCAATGATAAATATTAAGTCCAACTAAGAATTTACAGGCTGTGCGTGGCACAGTATTTCTTTTCTAGGCTTGGGGAGCAGATAAATGACTTGATTGCTTCGCCCTGAGAAGTGTGTCTGCGCAGGTAGCTTATTCACCGTTTCAGAGGGAGTGTCACAGTCACCGCCTCTCCTTGGGAACACGCATTGCCTGGAGCACGGGAATAGCCATGGTGGCCTGACATCGGTGCTCTGAGTAGTTTCAGGAGAAGCCCCAAGGACAATGGCAACCGGAGCTGAACCTGGGGCAGCCGTCCTGTCCTCGCCACCTCTCGGCAGCTTGGCCGGGGCGCTCAGAAGCAGCCCTCCCAAAGCGGCAGGTGAGCACAGCACACTCCCAGGCTCTTCTTCCAGAGCCTCCAGCAGTCCTGACACGTGTGTGTGTGTGTGTGTGTGTGTGTGTGAGAGAGAGAGAGAGAGAGAGAGAGAGAACCAGTCCACATGCAGCACACCTCTCCTCAGACCAACTGGGCCGACACAGAAATAATTGTGTGATTTCCCAATTCTGGTGTCTCTCCCATTCTTCGCATTTCAAGTGAAATAATTTTCTGAAAATGCTTTAACTTCCTTGGATACTTAATATTTACCTGGTTTTGATAATAAACATGAGAACACTATTCAAGTTGGATATGGATATCCTCTTATATTTAAAAATCTATCTTGAAGGAATTAGAAGCGAATTTAGAACTTTCTATAACTTTTTATCAAGTAATTCAAGAAGATAGTCAGGAGTACATTAATTTAATTTCATGGTAACCTTTTTTAACAGAGGTTAGCTACCAAATTATTTCAACTAACAGAAGAAATTATTGTTTTAAATATGCATATCGAATAGTAAATGGACCTAGTGCCTAACGAGCAACAGGACATACCATTATGAAGAATTTTGTATTAATTTTCAGAAACGTGACATTCTGGTTCCAGCCCAGGCATTAGGTTTTTGTGTGACTTGGCCCAATTGCAAATCGGTCTGTGGCTGTTGCCTTATCTCTGCCTGACACAGACAATGGTCGAGGACCTCTGGCCCAGCAGAGATGTGGGAATAATTGAACGGTCTGATCGCCGGATTGTTATCGGAGGTTTCTTATAAAGTTCATGGAATTCTTGCCTCCCTGACTCCACGTTTTGAAGCCCCGCTCGGTCATTCCACCTGGACAAAACCCTGACTTTACACTCTTGTCTCACTAGGCCTTTCACGGAACCTAGGTGTGCTCAGCCCTTTATACGGCAACGACATTTCTGAAGGCAGGCGGGCCCAGGAGTAGGAGCCCAGGGTTCCGTTCTTCCCACCCTCATCTCCCTTCTCCTTGTCCTCTGTACTGGTTCTGCTGTGTGTGGCCCACCAGCCACTCTGAGGCTCCTGATGGCCACCTTGCAGGCCCGGACTCGGACTCCTTCCCTCACGGGTACAGCACTAATAGGCTAGCCCACCATTCCCAACCCTGGTGGGATTCCTGGAATCCTGGAATGCATTCTCTTTCTCTCCTCTCTCTCTCTCTCTCTCTCTCTCTCTCTTTCTCTATGTTTTTACACATACATACATATATTTCCTTCTGATGAACTCTTAAAAAGCTTGAAAAAGCGATCATAACACTTCTGTTCTTACTCTCCCAATTCCATTTAATGTTAGTGAAGGACACATTTAGTCATTATTTCGCACTACCCATAAAGCAGGCTCAGGAGCCAGGCCCAGGTGCACCTGCAGACTTGGTTCCAGCCCTGACACGAACTTCCTGGGCTGAGGCCAGGTCCTGTCTGGGACTGCAGTTTTTCTTTTTTTTTTCTTTTAAAATATTTTATTTATTTATCTTTAGAGGGGAAGGGAAGGAGAGAGGGAGAGAATATCAATGTATGGTTGCCTCTCGTGCGTCCCCTGCTGGGAACTGGCCTGCAACCCAGGCATGTGCCCTGACTGGGAATCGAACTGCGATCATGTGGTTCGCAGGCCCGCGCTCAATCCACTGAGCTACACCAGCCAGGGCAGTTTTTCTTGTATAAAATGCCAATAATAGAATAATGTCTCATGGGCTGATGTGAGGATTTAGTTAATTAACCGTGTCCAAAGCACTTGGACAGGTACCCAGAACGTACGGAGCACAGAGAGGTGCCAAGCCAGGTCTGATGGGGTCTCAGACAGAGCACGCTCTGTGGGAGAGGGCCGTAAGCATGGCATGACCCCTAAAGTTACCGTGCTCAGCCCTCAGGGTGGTGTGTGACTTCATGCACTGAGGTTTTGCTTTCTCTTTTCAGTAGAAATTAAGGAATGAATAGCTTCCATTGACTTTCCTTCTCCAGAATCTTACGACCATGATATACATAGAAATCAGAAGATTGAGAGCAAATGAGACTGTCTTATAACTCTATTTCTTCCAACTCCTCATTTATATTTGAAGGCCAGGTCTCTTCTACAAAATCTACAGCTTTATATCAAACAGATAGCTGACGATTCCAGCTAGCTCTCAAAGACGACTTGAATTCAGCGTGGACCACGTAGAACTGAGTCTGCCCTCCGCACAGACTCTGTTTCCAGCCTCTCTGTTGCAGTCAACTGTAGCGCCGTCCACGGACTTGTTCGGAGAAAAAAGGAAGAAGTCGCCGAGAATATTGCCGCTGTCTTCACCCCAAACTGGCCTGAACGGAACACACAGGGAGGGAGAAACGTGCACTGCAAGCTGATGACGGAGAGAAGCACGGGAGCGAACCTGGTTCAGAATCAAAGCTGTTTTGTGTTGTTTCAGGTGCCCAATTTTGAACCTTGCCGTGGATTTTCAGTTTGCTAGGATGAGGCATCCTCTCCTTTGTCCTTGTGCATACAAAGAACACACATTGTTTTGAATGGGGGGAGATTTTTCCCAGAGTCGAAGCCATTGTTATTTATTCAATGTCATTTCCTAGTGCCGACTGCAGACATCGGTTCCGTACCATGTTCACAAAAATAAAGTGAACAAAAATAAAGTTCCCGTGGCTGGCGGCCCCACGATGCTGGTCAGTGACCATGTCTGAAACACACTCACGGAAACAGCAGCCACCACAATTCAACCAGTGAAAGCAGTTCATGGATGGAAGCGTTGCCATCATTCACGTCCAGAGGGGTGAGAACTTTGTCTAGCCAGCCCCATTTGCCCCCCCGGGGTGGGGGGACCCCAGAGAGGAAATGCTGGCAAACAACGGTGAGCAAGCATCCCGCTAGCTGTCCCGATTGGTCAGCATTCACACGGCCTCCCCTGGTGAACAGTGCGCCCCGTAACGTGGAGTTACCTTACTCAATAGCCACTTTGGCTACTTTGGTCAATGCCCGAGGTCAGATCGCTAGGAGAGGGGCAATGCTCTCCATTCCAATATTGGCTTCTTGTGAACTAAAACTCTGTGGCTAACGAAGGAATAAGACTGCTTCAAAAAAGCCCAGAATCATGTCATGGGTAGGGGGGAAACCACAGGAAATAGCATACTGTGTAGCCAGAATTTTCGGGGAAGGGACAAGAAGTCTGACCAAGCGGTTTCTTTTGCACCCATTTGTCCCAGTTCTGTGCCTCCAGAGAGCTTCTGCCTCCTTGTCTGGTTCCTCTTCCATCCACAGCTCTCAGGGCTCCGCGGCTGCAGGGTCCCGGGACTCCACAGGGTGTCTCTTGCTGGGTGGCTGGGATCCTGCCAGCTCTTCGAGTGACTGTCCAAACCATGGCCCTCAGTCCAAGTCTATCCCACGGCCTGTTTTTATATGGACTATTATCAGCACATAGTTATGTTAAAATACATTTTAACAACTCAAAAGAAAGATAAAAATTCATTAGATGTGAAAATGATACAAAGTTCAAATGTCAGTGTTCATAAACACAGTTTTATCAGACCACAGTCACGCTCGTCCGTTTACCTACTGCCTGACGGCTTTCACACATCGGGCACAGAGCGGCATCACTGGTGTCCGGACCCACGGCCCCCAGAGCCTAAACTGTATGCTCTTTGGCTCTTCACAGAAAACTCTGGAAGCTCCCTGTCTAGATGCCGGAATGGTGTCTTCCACCAGCTAGCAATGGACTCTAGATTTCTGCATATCTTCACAGCCCTTGTCCTCAGCACCTTACCTGGCCGGGGGTGGGAGTGAGTGATCGTCTTCTCAAACACACGGGCATGCATTTACCACAAGAAGGCTTCTCGGTGGGCTTCTCTGTACAATGGCAAAGAAGGGGTGTGGGGATGGGCTGAGGTCAAGAAAGTGCCCGGCTTCTCCCTGGTCTAATACATTCTCTGACTGCCTTCCAAGGTGTAGGCACTCATTTGACAGGGAAGGGGAGGAGGATGGGAGGGTGTCATTGTTTCTTTAAACCCAAGTTCATCATTACACAAACCCCAGCTACCCTGGATTTCACACCAGGCTGAAGAGGCTTCTTTTTACTATAGTTGTGATTTTTCCCCTTTGCTTCAGATGCTGTCATATTGCTACTCCTGTAAGACTTGACTGAATGTAGCAAGAAGGTCACGTACTTCAAGGCATTGACGTGTTTTTCCTAAATTTCTAAAGCCTGAAACCTGGCATGCAAAACTGCGAGTCCCAACGTACTGTGAGTGACAGTTGGAACAGAGCGCTTTGCACTGCTGCTGAACGAGACTGCTCACTGCCTAGTTGGACAGGGAGCTGAGGGGTCCTGACACCTGCTTTCACACGGACCGCTTTCCCTCTCGGTGACTTTCACTCCGCTGTCACGTGCCAATGGCTACATCAGCGTGGATTCCCTGGGTGCTGAGTACAGAATCCGAACCCAGGTCAAGCGAAACTCATTGTATGGGCACGTGGCATCAGGAAGCCCGAGAGTAGGATCTGCAATGGCCTGGGCAGGGATTCAGATGGCGTGATCTGAAATCTGTGTCTCTCTGTTACCGTCTGGGTTCTGTATTATTCGATGTCACTTCCATGTGTGGGTCTAATTTGATTTGCTGCATTTGAATCACCTACCTACTAACTATGCACATCAGCAGTGACTTTACCCCAACCCGGGGGGAGACAAGGCTCCTTTCCAAAGTGAAGCATTCACAAACAAGTAAAGTGCCTCTTCTCTGCTTTTCTATATGCAACTAGATACTTTAGAAGACAATCTGGCAATAGATTTAAACACGTTAAATAAGTACCAAACCCACAAATATTTATATCTTAACCAGGGAGGTGGAATGGCGAATAAAATCACACATATGTCAAGTAGGCTTGAAAAGAGGGGATCACTCCAGGTTGTTTATAAATATCAAGTTTAAAACAATGTAAAGTTCTATCCATGGGAACTGGCAAATTAATAAATTTAATTAAAAGTGGCACACTCAAAATGTCAATACTAAGAAGCAGTTTGAATTATGTAGTTATGTAATTTAATTGGGTACAAGCATATGGAGAGCCAAAAAAGTAATCAGAGCACAATATATACACTCTGTTCTTATTTCAGGAAATTGGATATTTCAAAGTTACATACATGTTTTTGAAAGCAAAGCAAACAGTGGGAGATACTAGGAAAAAGAAATCGATCTTCTCAAGAATGCCATATTGGGATTTTTGCCCTACACCTGCCTCTGAAGTATAAGGTGTTACAACAGTATTGTATTCATGTATAGGCTATGTGATTAAAGTAAATATATTTTTTAAATTGCAAAGTATACATTGAAAATTAGCAGTTTTATTTCTGAAAAATCTAAGAAAATCTCTCAAAAACTATTTGGAACTGAGACTTCAGCACAATGCCTGGTTATATATTTAATACAGATAAAATCAATAACTTTACCTACAAGAAGTATGAACAGAGGTTACAAGATATTACAGCATGAAGCTCCAATTTATAGTAGCAATGGAAAAGGCACAGTACCTAGGAATAAAGTAAAATGAAATATATGGATCTATATAGGAAAAATCATAAAATGCTTCTTAGGAAGCGCCCAAAAAGTTCAAAAAAGGTACAAAAAATTCACAACACATCTGATAAAAGATACATTTATTTTAAGCACATAGAATTATTATAAATCAACACGTAAAATACCCCAATCTATTGTTATGAAAATGACATTCACCTCCGCAAAATACCAAAGTGGTTTATACACATGTAAAAAGGTGCCCAATGATATTAATAAGTGGAAATCCAAAGAGCAGCTTACCATTGTTCATGGATGAAGTTTTCGTGAGTCACAACGTTTGTGACCCTCGGAGAAGCGCCGAGGCACTGCTGTGCTAGATGACCCCAGTGTGTACAACTTCCCTGAAGGAAGAGGAACAGTATCTGCCATAACTGCAATTGAACAACTTCTTCTGTTTCTAGAACTCTAGTCTGAAGATATACTCATGCAATAGCCCAAAATTATAAATGCAACGTATGTTTTCGGCACATTTAAAAACAGTAAGGAGATACTCCAGACATCTATCAGCGGAGAACTGGATTAGCACATTGGGTACACCAACGCAAAGGTATTTAGAATAAAGTCTAACTTCAGGTGTCCAAGGGCACACGGTAGTATGTGTGTGTGTGTGTGCGTATGTGTGTAGGTGTGATCTCTGAGAGGCTGAACAAGCAACAATACAGAGCACCTCAGAATCACATAACGGGGAGGCACCGGGGTTGATTAACAAGTCACTGTATATAACCATGTGCGTTGTTTGAAAAAATCTAATTTTAAACAGCTCAGCCAAAAGCACATTAGCTTCCACACCGAGATTACAGTCAACATTTGATTATAAAATTTCAGGGCTTCAACTATACATTATCTGTAAATGCGAATGATCAAAATTATTTTCTAAAGAGATGTCTAGCCAGGCTTATTTACTCTTGCACCTTGATTTTTATTATAGGTTATTACACTTGTAACCAGTTTCATTGCCCTGTAGGGGAAAAGATCATGTTGAGTGCACATTAAGAGCATAGATTTGGAGTCAAATGGACCTGCATTTAATTCTAATCCCCCATTTTCTGGACATATGGCCTCTGTCGGTATAACATATATAAGAATCAAATCACATATAACAATCAGATCAGTTTTTCCATCCACGAATTGAAAACATAGGACTTTACCTCACCGAGCTGTCATGAAGAAATCAACGAAATAATACATATACAATATTCACGTGCTACGAAGCATTTATAAGTTTTAAAAAATGGGTATGTGTATTAGGATGCATATTTCCTACACTGAATTTGGAACTCAGGGAGATAAACCCCAAGCACGTGAAAGACAGTAAACATCTCGGGCTCACCGATGCCAGTAAACTCGGCTGAAAGAGCAGTAACAACGGAAGATCGCTGAAAACACGGCTGCTTCACTTCTTGCTTAAAATGTGCCACAGAGGGAGTTTAAGGATCCCTCCCAGAATATCACCGGTAATGCCTGGGACACAGGGACACACCTCCGTCTGCATCCCCCGAACTTACTCCATGGGCCTACATCGAGAGATGCTCTAAAAACAGATGTTTAATTTCCCTAAACGGTGTAAAATTTATGAGGGGCCCTGAAA
Source organism: Sturnira hondurensis (assembly GCF_014824575.4). Lineage (NCBI taxonomy): Eukaryota > Metazoa > Chordata > Mammalia > Chiroptera > Phyllostomidae > Sturnira > Sturnira hondurensis. The sequence continues at coordinate 37,922,712 of NW_028074503.1, forward strand.
GAAATGCTGTCTCGTCTTATGATGGAAATAGCCCCCTATTAAAGGGTGCTGTAGATCAGATGTTTCCAAATCGGGAATAACTACGGCGCGCCTGAGTTGCGGCCACGGTGACCTGTGTGTGAACGCCACTTCCTTCTCCACCGAGGCTTCGAGAAAGCTGGAAGCCAGCTTTGTGGCCCACTCACAGCGAATGTGAAAGGTTTTAAGAATTGATTTTTGTATTAGTCTCCTTTTGGGATCCATTTTATGAGTCCCTAACTTTGTATTCCTCTTCTCTTTCCCACCTACTTCTATTCTCGGACAGCTTAATGCATTTTATGTATCTATTGTTTCAACAAATATTTATTGATCTTCTACTAATGGGCCAAGAACTGGGGTGGACTCTAGCAGCGGAGTGGATCACAGAGCATATGACCTTGCCAACAGAGAACTTACGTTCAATGTAGGCTTCCTTTAAAAGGCTATAGACTAATTAATTGCCTAATAAAATATGCTCATGGTGGACAGAGAGGTTACATCCACTCCAGAATAAGTATCTATTCCAGGGAGGAAGAAGCACAGGGTCTCCAGGACGGAAACAGTCAAACAGCCAACCGGCCGGCCTCCAGCCTGGTCCCTTCCACGGGCAGATCGGCACTGGCAGTGCCTAGATTGACCTTGGAGATGGGAGGTCCGTGTGATTGTGCGAGTACTTAACGCTCATTGCAAGCACCCATGACCCCACTGGGAAAGCGTGATTGGGGGACAGACCTTGTCCATCAAATCACTGATCCCACCCTCACAGCCAGCAGGTGTCTGGGGATTCCGTTGTGTGTGAGGAATTGTTTCTTCTCTGCCTTTAATTGTAGGAAGTTTTATTCTAATGTGTCTCAGAGAAGATCCTTTTGGGTTCGCCCTGTTGGGAGACCTGTGAGCTTTGTGAACCTGGATATCAGATCCTTGGGGAGGTCGGCCTCTCTCTCTTTGAGCAGTTTCCTGCCTCCCTCCCTCCTTTCTCCTCTGCGGCCCCTGGCACACCTGGGTCGTTCCTCTCAGTGGTACCCAGCATTCACACAGGCTTTCTTCAGCAATTTTTCCCCCTTCTTACCCTTGGATTTGGTAACTTCAAGGGACCCGTCTGCTGCCTCGCAGTCTGTCTTCTGATTGACCCAGTCTGCTACTGAGGATCCCTGTTGCATTGTTTTTCATTTCATTAGCTGTATTCTTCAGCTCCAGAAAGTCTGTTTTCTTTCTGAAAATGATTTCAGCATCCCTGTTAAACTTCTCTTGTTTCTGTTTTTGTTTTTCTGGTTTTATTACGCTGTCTTTCTGGGTTTTCTTTGTAGCCCCTGAGTTTTCTGAAAACAACTATTCTAGATTTTTTTTCCTGACAGATCTCCATTTGTGGGGAGTTGGTTCCTGGAAAACGGTGATGTGGCTTTGGTGATGTCATGTTTTATTGATCTTCCATGTTTCTTAAAGTCTCGCGTTGCTGCCCTTGCCTGCGAAGGAGCAGTCACCCGCTGCAGTATTTACTGACGGGCGGCAGGAGAGCCCTACCTTCCCTGATCCCTGTTAGGGATTCTGAGGCTGTGTCAGACCTTCTACGGGTGCATCTGCCCCACATTTCTTGTTCCTTCTTGGGTGGCAGTTCTTAAGATTTTGTGCCCTCCTCTTCTCCAGTCCTGCACAGCCAGGCTACGGATGCAGACAGTCTCTCGTTAGCTTTCCCTGTGGGGTGTTGAATGCTCCAGTCTGTGTGCTTTTCCTCGGTCCTGTAGAATTGGGGCAGCTTTCTGCACACACTCACTGGCATTCTGCAAAACTCACTCTTGATACCGTGCGACGTGCCCAGGGATGTGGTCACAGGAGGGGAGGAGGCACATGGGTGAGGTCCACAGAGCACTGGGGGTGTCCCTGGTCAGTTGGGGGACCCACAGGCAAGGCGTCCCTAGTTTGGCCAGCTTCCTGACAGGGTCTGCAATGGGCATTTGCCTGACTCACTGACGTAGGCACAAACTTACTGATACTAGGGAATGTGAATGATTGAAGTCTTGTCGTATTTTTTTTTGGGGGGGGACGATGTCCCTGGAATAAAATCTCATGGCTTCATAAAATGTGTATGTCCTTGAGTAAAAAAAAATAGTCAGTACCAGTAAAAGTACTAAAAATAGAACAAACCATCTCAAGGGCAAAAATCAGAGAGAATCAGCAAAATATTTTTGCTGTGTGTGCTCAGAGTCATATGTATGTCCTCAACAACATTGGCAAAGGCACGCCACACAAGTGATCAGGGAATTCAAAGGGGGAAATATCTACTCAAATATTTATTAGGAAACAGGGAGGGCGATTACATACAATTACAGCACGTACACATGTTATCATTTGATGTTATTCACTTCATTTTCCTAACCAAGGACAGATTTACCAAAAGGAACAGTTTTAGTAAATGGGTTTTCTTTTGATGTCACTTTGGGCTTTTTCCCCACTGGAATAAGAGGGCAAATAAAAAGAAAGAAATTGCGCACATTAGGAAAGCACAAAGGGTGAGAAAATAACAAAGGTATTTTCCCTCATCTCTGGGTTCTACTGTCAAGCCAAACAAAAGCAGAGACAAGACAGCACACACACAGATGCCCACAGCGCCTGACAGCAAGGGCTTCTCAGATAGGGGCCACCGCTCCAGGAGAGCATTTCTGGATGGACCAGGGTAAGACACACTTGCAGGGACAAGGACATGAGGCATCAGGCAGAACTGAACGCTGGTGTGACATGGCAGGACCTAGAACCCATCCTGACCTAGGACTTCAGAAGCCATCGTGCGGGGAAGTTGGGAACCACAGAGTGGCAGATAGTCACACAGACGTGGTTCACTAAAGGACCACAGAAGAAACCAGAACAGAGAAGTTCATGACTCACAGGTCCAGGAGGGTGGAAATCTTGCCTACAGGGGCCACACGGGCAGGTTAAGGCAGGATGCAGGCAGAGAGATGGGGAGGTCCTGGGACACATGCTTTTATTAGGGTCAATGGGTGGAACGCTTTGTGGATCCCAGGCTAATGCTAGATCAGCTGATTCAAACCGAAAAAAAGCAGGGTTTTGGTACACCCCATGGGGGTCATATCTAAGAGGTGCGTGGGGGGAGGTGCTGGAAGGCAGGAGAGACTGTTGACCCCAAGGGCTACTGGGGAAGTCCTCTCAGGAGCTTCCATTTGCCTGTGGCTGTGCAGGCTGTTACCTGGTCATGCATTTACGTGAGGAGCTAGGAGCAGGTGCAGGCCCCGTTGGGACCCTGGTCCAGACAAAATGAACGTGAGGCGGCAGCAGTGCTCTGGAGTACGTCCCCTCCCTCCACGGGAGCAACCCCCTGGCTCTGTCCGCCGCACTCTGGGCCTAAAGAAACCAAGGGAGTCGTTTTCCAGGGCTGTCATAACAAATGACTAGGAGGCCAGGGTCTGAAGTCAATGTCAGCTGGAAAGGTTCCTTCTGAGGACTTTGGGAGAGGGAGAAGCTGTCCCAGGCCCTGCTCCCAGCCCCTGGCTGCTGGCTGGCCATCCTTGGCTTTCCTGGGCTTGAAGGGTATCTCTCCATCATCACCTGGTGTGCTATGCTCCGGGTTTAGAGCACCCCGGTCCAGCGTGACTTTATCATTTCCCTCTGCAAAAACTCGATTTCCAAAGAGGGTCACGTTCCAAGGGCCCTGGTGGGTGTGAATTGGAAGTATTCAGCCCTGGAGAGGGTAGTCTCTGGCTCCTCAAACTTGACATCCCTCCCGATGGTCCCCAAACCTGTAACCCATTCCAAAATTTATCCTGAGCCAAAAATAGACTTCTAAACATCACCTCAGAGTTTTCCCAATCTTACCATCTCTAAGCCATTGAAATCAGGCATCAGAGAGACTGTGGCTGGGATCCACCCGAAGGAGGCACTGCTCTCCACCTGTGGGCCCCAGGAACTGGAAAACAGGGTGTCTCCTCGTAAAATGCAGCCGTTGCACAAGCACAGAACGATGCTTTCACTCCAAAGGACAAGACCCGCGGGAGTAAAGGGGTCACGCAGCCCAAGGACGTCTGACACCCAGCAGGGCAGTTTCATCAAGTTCAAGGCCTGATCCCCCTCTGTGGCTCCAAGGGCCCTCGGAGCCCAGAAGCCCCACCTGCCTCTGCCTCTGGGCTCAGTGGGGCCTGTCACTCCCACCCCTGAAAGGTCTTTGGCTGAGGTGGCCCCGCCCTGTCAGTTCTGGGAGAGGCAATATTTGTGAACACATACATGAAGAAGTAATAGGTAAATACGGTATTCATTATACACTTTGGATTAATGAAGTTAAAAGGAGCTACCAGGGGAAATGATTTAATTTATTTCCATTGCAGATATGAGGTCATTTCTTATATTTTATAAGCCCATGAGAGCTGTTCAGCTGGAGCTGGTTAGCAAGAGCTAAACGGGAAGGTCTTTTATTAAAAACCAAATCACTTAATTACCTCTCCCAACCTGGGGTCATTACAAGCGAGACAGGCCGCAGAGTTAATGAGAAAGAGGGCAAACCCGCTTCGACGGTGCGTGCGGTCAGTTGCGCGGGGAAAGCTATTCATATCCACAAAGACTGAGGATTAATCGACTGAGCGGAAGGGGCGATAGAGTGGACAGAGCTTCAGCCCCCTCCCAGTGCTGTTAGAGATACGACTTTATCATCGCACATCGAGAGAAGGACTTCGTTACTGTAGTCAGAGTAGTGGATCTGGGTACGGTGAATTGACATGGTGAGTATTTGACACGCCCATGTACATATGCATACGTTAAAATACTTTCGGATGATTGCCTCTGGTTCACTATCTAAATATACATAACAAAAATGCTCTTTGCAATGTAGTTTAATTTGAATTCTATTATATAGTAAAAGGTATTGTGTATCTCGTATATATATTACATATGCCAGAAAATGGACTAGTATAAGGATATAGGTCCTACATTTAAAAGCTTTCTTTTTTAAGAAGGAAGACTCTTAATCAAAAGTAGTATTTTACTTTTCAGTAAAGCAGAGTGTATAATAATTACTCATTACGTCATGGAATCCTCGAACTATGATGTCAGTGAGCTTTTGATTATTAGCCTCTGTCCTAGAAACGCTTAGTGCCGAGTCACTACGTTAGTGAAAAACGTGGTGGTGTTTTTCAGAAATCTATAACGTTCAACACCTGAGGGGTATTTACCAGAGAGTCTCCATTTTACTTTTGGACTGATAAACACATTGTAATGATAAATCCAAACTGGTAGATACAAATATCGTCTTAATACAGAAATTATATAATAAATGAATAAAATATAGATAGGTATCCATGCATTATAAGTAAAATTTTAGTTGTTTAGATTTTTTATTTCTAAATACCTTTGTATCCGTGAGATTAGTGAACTGGGATCCTAGTTGCATCAGATAAAGACCAGCTGACTCATTTATTGGGTATTTTTCAAATCATCCAATCTATACCTGTTTTGTTTGTTTTAAATATTGAACTTTTGCTTCAAAGCCTTGCCACTTTGGATTTCACTAATGAAAAATACAATAGATTCCACATTTCTTTCCTTTAAATAAATCTTATTCCGAGGATCCTGTTTTAAAAAATCCCAAACGAAAACAGTGTTTCATTCACTTTTTTCAGGCTTCACTTTTAAAGACTCAATACCGCCCAGGACTTTAAGCACACGCATGCACATGCTCACATGTGCACACATCTCACACGCACACACGCTCGCTCTGTGGTCTGTATAAAGGATAACACAGGTATAGCAAGATGGGTAGAGAAAGCCAAGACACATCTTACTGGAGCATATGTGCATGTGTGTGTCATGTATTGGGTGGAAGTCTCCAGACCAGATTTCTCTCTCTCTCAGGGGAGCCCCGCACCCTCACCCAAAACAAGCCATTTTGCTGTCTAGCAGCTGCCCCCGCCTCCCGTTCCCCCACCCTGTTCTCTGCACAGGCGCCTCATTTCCCTGTGTGACCCACTTCCTCCCCTCAGCTCTACTCTCCCCCCTCGGGCAGCCCGACTGAGCCTCCCCTCTACAGTCAATTAGCGTCTTGTTCTGTCCTGTCCTGTATCATTAATACTATTTTTACGTGGCAGACCATTTTAGGGCGCTTTACACAAACTACTGACTTTACACAAACGACTTTGCACGTCGTTTTATCTGTCTAACCAGGCACCATTTTAGAGATAATTGGTAGATGCTCAGGCGAGTTTTGTTGAGAGAATGACTGGAGAAATTATGTGATACATTATTTTGGTTATCCCGGATAAGTTTGAAAATACTGATTGCATCATTTTCCGTAACAGAATTAACTGACCAGACTAAACACAAGACAGATCATTAGAATTTCTTTGCAGACAATTTGGACCAAAAGCCAAGCAATCAACTGCTTTGTCAGATGTAGCTACTGACTTTAAATAAAACTGAGCAATCAGCAAAGAAAAGGTAATTTATGCACTAACTATTAAAATGATTATCCAAATGTGAGTCCCAAATTGCAGATACGCGGCACTTCGGCATTATATTATTTATATTTTCCTAAATGGTGGGAATATACTGTAAAAACAAAACAAAACAAAATCAGGTGTAGTCACATTCTGCCTCTAAAATCCCAGTTAGCAAATAAGATTTGAAACCCAGGGAGGAAGTTTCCCCCAGAAATTGAGTCTGGGGCAAAGGGAAACGTCAGTCTGAAGTCTGACAAGACTGAGAACCAGGGGCCTTGGGTGTGTCACTGGTCCTCTCTCGGCTCCAGCCGCTTCCAATCAAACGTGGACCAGTGATGCTCACGCCACAGATGTGCCGGGCAGCACAGCAGTTACCCAGAGCACCCAGCAGAACCCTACGGGGCCGAACGGATTTTTAAGGGCCCCCTGTCTGATATTTTAAAATGAAAGGCCCTACATTTGAGAAATGTTTGCTGTCTGGATTTAAATGTGGACTCCGAGGTGGCGAATAGATCTCTGGGGTTCCAGAGAGCTCCTGGCAGGATGATGCCCCATTCCACTGTTTTCTCACAATGTGAAAAACACTAGATGCACAAAATTAAAGTTCAGGTTAATCAAAATATTGCTTGACAAAGCAAATAATTGAATTGCACTTGCAGTGCGCTGTGGTAGACAGTAATTAACATCCACCATCTTCAGCGTTGGAGTACAGCTTCCAATTTCCATTTTAACATCATAGAATGCTGTCTACACATTTTTTAATGGTGCCCATGATAATAATATATTCTCTTTTTAATCATATTCCACGTTGAAAGAAATGAAGCCTGCAATTTTCCCAGGTGCTTACCAAATTACTACTGCAAGCTAATTCTCATCCCCCAAGTGAAGAGTTTCAGCAGAGAGCACATTAACAGCCCGCTTATGCTCGTCCTGAACAACAGAAGGCAAGGTAATGTGTGTGCCTCAATTATATCCAGTGTGTGCATTTATAGCCCCCAGCAGGCAGCAGTGAGAAAGCTGTGAATGTACTCATCCTGCTTTTTTAATGGTCTGCGATATTACAGTCAAGAAAGCCTGGGAAAAGAAAGTGGAAAGGAAGCAGAGAAAAAGAATTGTAAGAAAGGCACTAAGGAAGAAGTAGAAGAAAATATGATTTAATGGGGAATTGATAAGAAATGCAAATTAAAAGCATCGATTTAAAAAGTTTTTAATTAGCCCTGGCTGGTGTGGCTCAGTGGATTGAGTGTTGACCTGTGAACTGAAAGGTCACCTGTTTGATGCCCAGTCAAGGCACATGCCTGGACTGCGGGCCAGGACCCCAGGGGGGGCATATAAGAGGCAACCACACGTTGATGTTTCTTTCCCTCTTTTTCCCTCCTCTCCCCTCTCTCTAAAAATAAATAAATAAAATCTTTAAAACATTCACTTTAAAAAAATAAAATAAAGTAATAAAAGTTTTTAATTAAATTTATATCCGTATTTAGAAGCATCTATATGCATGGAATACACATGCATATGCCCTATTCTGTGCAGTCTATTTTACATGTCTGTATGAGTTCATGATGAAATGGTCAAGAATATCTTATTTGTCAAGAACAGTCTGCAAATCAAATCACATAAGGAATGATTTGTAGTCTCTACCCCAAAATAGACCTTGGGAATACCTGTAATTTGTTCAGGTAACTCCATTAATTCCTACAAACTCAAGACAAACCTGTTTTTCTTCCTTCTAAAACACCTTAAGTAGCTAGGTCAATTTGCAATATGTAATTTGAACTTACAAAATGTAGACCCAAGGCATTTAAAACATTGTCCCACTTATGCATATGAGTTATAAATTTACAGTTCTATGAAATAATGCCTTACAAATACCATAAATTAAAAGTTACGAATAACAGTTACCCTATTTTTCTCCTGCCATTCAATGTTTATGGCCCCATTGACACTGAAATATCAAAATACTGTAGATGCAATCAGTGGTAATAAAGTAACGTGTGTTCTGATTATTTGTCTTCTGTGGTAAGGTAGTACGATAGGATGTAACAATTAAATGTGATTCACAAAACTTACCACGTTCTTGATGCTAACTTGTAAGATACCTAAGGACAAAACTGTGCACAGCTGACAAAAGAATTTCTAAGTTAAAAATAAAATACACACGAAACTTTGATCACATTATTACCAGTAGTATTTTCCTAAGACAGTAGAAAAAAATAAGGTTGTTTGTCAAAGACAATGGTTTAAGCATTAATTATTTAAAGATTTTATTTATTTATTTTTAGAGAGAAGGGAAAGGAGAGGGAAAGAAACAGCAATATGTGGTTGCCTCTTGTGCGCCCCCTACTGGAGACCTAGCCCATAACCCAGGCATGTGTCCTGACTGGGAATCCAACCCGCACCCCTTTGTTTTGCAGGTCGGCACTGAATCCACTGAGCCACAGCAGCCGGGCCTGAGCAGTAATTTTAATTTCTGTATTACCACCAAAAAATGAGAAATAACAAACTAATAATCCAAGCAATCTACTGCTTACGGAATTTGCACAGCTGCCTTTTTCTTTTCTTTTATGTTCACCTGACTTGAGGTGGCACAATTGGAAAAGGCATCTTCTCGTTCCTATCAGCTCAAGGGCATTTTCCAATCCAGACGCTGAATGGGGACGAGGCCCAGCGACCTCTCCTGATTTTCTGCCCTCGGCTCTTGTCATTCATTACCTTTGAAACTCTGCTGCCCTGAGCAGCTCTCCAGGAGAGGACCAAAAGCACAGCCTGGAAAAGCAGTCCCCACTGCACCAGCGTGGTCCCAATGCAGCTGTTCCCACTGGGGACTGAGCCAAATCATAACACCTCTAAGTCAGAGAACTTCAGGCTGGCAGAAGGCCTAAAAGTCTCTCTGTCTCTCCCCTTCAGTCATATTTAATAAGCGATGAAAGGGTGTTAATACTAAATTACAAACATGACCAACAGTACAGGGAAGATCAAATATTCTCATGACATGCATGCACATATATGTAGGTTCTGGGGGGTTTCATTTATAGACACATGTCTTGTCACTCTTCAACACAGGTGCTGCAGGTTAGCCACACTGAATGTCACGGAGTCTCCCACGTATACCCTAGCTTGCAGCCATCCATGTCCTCAGGAAAATCCATGTCTCTGCTTCGCCAGCTTCCTGCCTCATCTCAGTTACCACTGGCTCGACCACGTAGAAGGTTCTCAGGTGTGTTTGGAGTCCAGCTAAGGAGCTGGCTTCCTACTGATGTCTGCCCTGGCGCGTTCTCAGAGCACTGCTATTTCTTCTTTTGTAACTTCTCTCACTGAGTCTGATCACCAAATGGCACATTGGTCTCTGAAACCATACAATGAATGTGTTGTAGTTTTTGTTTGTTCTCAGTCAGCAACCTTGAACAAGAATAGGCAACCCATATGCGTCTGACTGTGGCATAAACATCTTCAACAATTAAGCCACTCTTGGCTAAGACACACTCACTTGAAAGTCCAATTCACTTCTACACATACATAGTCTTGAAAGATCGGGTGTGCATTTCAATCTTTAAAGTTGCTAAAACAAGTGGAAATGACATAAGCTAGCGATAACGGGAAGGTGAACGAATCTGTTCATGGCACTCATAAAAGCCGGGATCCCGCCTCCTTCACTCTGACAAGACGCACCACTGAGCCACGGTCAAGGGACTGTTCCCCATGTCTAGCTGACGTTCTGGGGCACGTTTGTCTGTGGAGGGAAAAGTGAGGGGGGACAACCACTTCACCAGCAAGGCCTAGCTCTGTGCTCTTGCCTGCCCACACGTCCGAGATTAAGCAAGGTGAGAGTCAGCCTGAGTAGCAGGGTACAAGCCTTCCAAAATACATCTCAAAATCACATGTTTAGGCATCTGTGAAAACCCTCTGTCTGGCATGCCCCTCGGAGGAAATTCCTGAGAGTCCTTTCAAAATGAAGAACTCCATTAGTAATGCACTGAACTTGGAGATACCATTGGGGACTTCTGCAAGTTCTTGAGCTAATTCAGTGCTTCCTGTTGGTGTTGTTGAAGAGAAGTGTATGTGCCTTCAGGGACGCTAGGCACTACTTCTACTTTGCTAGCATCTGTTCTGATCTACGATTTGGGGGAGATGCATTACTAAGGCTTATCTGAACCAAAGTCGACTGACAGACACTTCCATCATGAATACGTGTTCAATTAATACCTACCAGTTGCCTAAGCATTTTCAAATTTCGGAGAAGCAAGTTGACGAACAGTTAATATATTTATTTTTTAATTTCTGTATGATTTATTTGCATATTTTTAACTTAAAAATACTTGGCTAGAATATATTATCTCAGTTTTTATAGAACACTGATTCAATATTATATCATCAGTTATAATAAATATTTGTACATGCATATTTACATCAACCATGCAAATACTTATTCCCCTAATTTATTCAATAGATGTTATTGAGAACCTGCTATGCAACCAATAATAAATTTCAAAATTGCCCTGCCTTTTTGCCCTACTATAGTAGAAGTGATTAGCAAACACCCAGTGTTCTGTACACAAAGGCACCAAAATTAAGGTTTTAGAAAAGTTTTACTCTGCAGATAGACTTGCCTTCTGTTTCAGGGGATAAAAATGAGTACATCACTCATCTTCGCACCCCCTGAAATGTCGGCCATCATTTCTCACACAAATCATTTCAATGAAGTGCTGAGTTGAATTCACTAGTTTTGTCTTAGCTGTCAAAAGTATAGGAGAAAGTTTATTCATTTAGTGGACTTGATTTCTATTCATTGTTTTAAGGTGAGAGTTTTTGCTTCACAGATTTTTTTACTTGTGTGAAGGCAATGCAGACATTTGGAAGCAGACAGAATACACACGATGCCCAGGCCATGGCACCCTTTCTTCTGGAGTCATTGTCTCATACAGCTAGGTTGTTACTGAGGTGCATTAAGTGCACCAGGTGATGCCAAATTCTTGCCTAACGGAAAGCCATGACAGCAACAAAATAAAGCAATAAAAAAGGATGAAGTAACAATCCTCCTATCAAACACGCCCACCTTCCCTGCACCTAGTTTACAAACTCGCCACGTGTACTCAACTCAGAACATGCCAGCCATGGCCATGAGAACTGCTGCTCTTCAGACTCCCCGGTACGTTTGACCTTGAAGAGGTAATCAGACTTAAACTATTAAAAAATATAATATTTTGCCCTGGCTGGTGTAGCTCAGTGGATTGAGTGTGGGCCTGTGAAGCAGAGGATCTCGGTTCGAGCCCCAGTCAGGGCACATGCCTGGGTTGCAGGCCAGTTCCCAGGGGGGACACATGAGAGGCAGCCATACATTGATATTTCTCCCCCTCTCTCCTTCCCTTCCCCTCTAAAGATAAATAAATAAAATCCCATAAAAATATATAATATTTTCACTTTTCCTCATTTTTAAGCTAACCTTATTTGGCCCACTTTTAAACCACTTTCACCGGAGAACAACCTCGGGAGAGTCAACACCCCTGCTGTGTCTGCAACTCTGGCCACAACTAAAATACATTCTTAACAAACTCTCACTGATTCAGAAATTATTTCATGGCACTGAGGGATGATCCTATAGAACCAGAAATATCAGGGAAGTAATGTACATAAACACACGAGCACGTGCACACACACCGTGCCAAGAAATCTGTGAGCATACGTGAGTTTAGCAGAGCAAATATTTTTTCAGAGTGTCACTTTTGTTTCTAGCCATATTCAGGTGTGAGAATGAACATTTCTTTGGATTAAAAGAGAAGATGAAGAGAGGGGAGGAGAAAAATGAAGCGTTATGTAACTTACGTTAATAAACCAGCTTCCTTTTTTCCTTTTTTAGTTTATTGATTTTGGAGAGAGAGGAAGGGGGGAGAGAAAGAAACATACACACACAGAGAGAGGGAGAGAGAGAGAGAGAGAGAGAGATCTGTTCTTCCACTTATTTATGCATTCATTGTTTGGTTCATGGATGTGCCCTGACCGGGTATCAAACCCACAACCTTGGCGTACCGGGATTCCACTCTAACCAACTGAGCTACCCAGCCAGCACATGAGCTATGCCTTCTGAGAAGAAAAATATATCTTCTTTTATTATGTTTCAAACCTTTATTTTTTTTTCTAGTAGCTATCTATTTTTACTACAAAGAGAGAAAGAAAAAAGTATGTAAAGCCACTAAATTTTTCAAACAAATATCAGCCATAGTCAATCTTGGCCAAACACTTAACCTCAGATCTATCTTGCTTCCTTTGTTAGGTCTGATTCTTTCTTTGTGCTATCACAATAATTTCTAATTTTATATTAAAGTAAGATATAATGATGACAATCTAAAGAATGAATAAAAATATACCATAAGGAAGACCTAAATGGAATGATTTTTCAGAGATTCCTGGCAGATGTCAGCATCAAATCTTTAAAATAGCATTTTATAATGTCTGAAGGAGTTTTTTCACACTAGGTTTGCCACTGAGTAGCATTAAAAAACAAATTAAAAATGTATGCCAGGCTAGAAAGTCCTTTTGCATAATAACTACGCCACTTACGTGAGCGGAGGTATCAATCTACTTGTCAGCAAAACAAAACAAAACAATGTAATCTGTTAATGGCTTGTCTCTGGATTTCTGCCTCAGCTACTTAGGAAATAATTGCTAACTTTGGAGGCTCCGTGCATTTTTGAGACAAGGAACACCCGACCTAGGAAAACCCTGCCCCTTGAATGATTAATCTAGCGAATGATGAATGATGATTTCAGAACAACTAGGTCTTTGCTGCTGCAATTTTCTGTAGATTTAACATGGACCCACCTTTCTGTTTAACTGTTTGCTTCTACTGTCTCATGCAGACACTGTGCATCTGATCAGAATTATCAGAATAAATAACTAGAAATCCAAGTCATCCTCTCCACTCCAAATGACTCCGTGGGATGACACACTACCGGAGATATTTCTTAATTTTGGGAGCCCAGCAAAGGAGACATCAAACGCGCCAGCAGCTCGGCAGCTGGGGCTCCATCAATAACCCAGGGCACTTTGTACTCCCCATCGGCGGCTATCACACAGCTCCGGATGACAGCCCGCTTCAGCTTCATCACGTGACCCGGGGGGGCAGAAACTCATAACTGGCCCTCCACACAGAACCTCCGGATCAAAGGTAATCACCGCAGCAGGGCAGGACAGGCCAGGTTAGGAGCGCAGCCCAGAGCACGAAAGCTGGGGGGGAAGCAGTTTGACATAAAAACGACAAAAACAAGCCCAGAAGGACAGTTTCTTCAATGTTCACGGCAAGAAAAAAAGGGGCGCCTTTGGAAGACATGCTTCAGGGGGTTCCAAAATCGGGTTCGTGTAGGAGCTGCGGCTGTTGGTGTTAGATTTGTACAGTGTGTACAATTTCCACACACCGCTTCCCACACACGTACAATCACCAAGGGCAAGATGGAAATTCCTCTGAACAGGCCACACATCGGTGGTGCTGTTCCTTCTAAACACTCCGATTCCTAACCTCCCCTCCCCTAACTGAACCTCAATGTCTTCAGCATCGCTCAGGAGCAGCTTCTTAACCAGTCACGAGGGCAGGTGGTTAAAATTGTAGGCATGTTGTGTACCAGTTATCACACAGAAATTTGACTAAAAACTAGGTAAATGTACAACTAAATAAACAATACTAAAGCAAAGTTAATGCATGAAAAAATCGTCACTGTTTAATATTTTTACCAGCTTCTACCGTTAACTATACTCTCCAAGGTTTTTATGTCTGGGATCTATAAGGTAGAAATACTGAGTGACGGTACCGCGCATCTCTGCACAGCTCCGTCTAGTGATCCTCGAGGACGTGGCGGAAGCTGGAAATCAGTCCCAGCAGAAGTATCTACACCATGGAAATGGGCAAACACTACAAGTCTGGGCTCCATCTCCCCTCCAAGGTCCAGTGCTTGGTACTTACCGGCACGTCACTGAGTCAAGGTGTCCTGTGTTGTCAGTATCATGCTTTGCATTTTCAAAGAGGGACAGTCACTCCTGCCACCATATACCTTTGTCAAAATAGAAACTGACAATTTCACCACCCCTTTTCATGCCATTAGAGATAAGCAAGTGTTTCCGCAGGACTCTCGGGATTTTTATCAAATGGTGTTTAGCAACCAACTTTATCCATTGGATTGCTTCAACAGGTTTCCTTAAACTCACATGTCATTCCCTTTAAACCTTTAAAACAATTTCAGGGTAAAAAAAAACCTTAAAAACCTTTTTAAATGTTGTCCTTTTAAGTTAAAAATAGTAGGCATTCCCACTTCTATTCCATTTACAAGCCCTGACAGGTGTTTTATACACGTTGGGGGTTGGCTGAAATAACAACAATGTAAATGATGAAGCCCTTCGGGACCAGGAAACAATGTGAGTCATTGACTGTAATGGGGGGTGGGGGAAGCCCTGCCTTTGGGCTTGGGACACCCCTGTGACTGGACTCCACCACGGGAACAGCCTGGCTCACCGCTGTCCCAGGGCAATGGGAGGAGCCACATACACCGGGCCCAGGACACCTGCACACAGTCAGGGGGATACACATCCCCAGTGTTTTCAAAGAGCAATGCTGGTCATGGTTGACAAAATTGCCCAAATCCCACACGAAGCAGAAATGGAGGCAGACTCCAATATCGAGTAGACATATACGCCTTAAGCTTGCAGAATTTAATAAACAGATTTTAATAAAAGCTAAAGGGCAACTTCCTCAAGAATTGAAAAATTATTTGAACTGGTTTTAATAGGTGGATAGTATTAAAAATGGCCTTAAAAATGTTCTGGCTCAGTTTCAGGTTCTTAGAAAGATAAATAAACATCCATCCAAGTGCCGTGGCATCTGTTTTATTTTGAAATATTATAAGAAGAAAAAAGTCTAGTTGGCATTCATTGCTGATGTAGTCCATTATTTAATAATTACTGTAAATCAATTTCCTATTTTAAACAAACTTTCTTTTACTACTGTTATATCCACATAGGTTATGTGAAGAATCATTATTAAAATGCATATTGGCCTTCCACCATCGACGTGCATGTAAATCAAGTAACTATTGGCTGTCATTAAGAGGAAATGCAAAGCAGAGCATGGAACCATCGATCTCGGGTTTATAATAAATTTTTGGCAGAATTAAAGAAAGCACAATTTCTTACTTGATTAGAGAACAAATATATGTAAGATAATACTAGGACTAGAAATTTTTTCTGTTTATATAATTTACATACTGCTTATATTTTAAATATAAACTCTATAGATATATTCATGTGAAAGTTAAATAAAGCATTGAATCTATAGTGTTTGCCAGAAAGTTATTACATTTAAATTGAAAAATGACAGCAATTTTAAACATTTTCTGCTAGTTTGAATGCTATGTAAAAGGAATTACTAGGTAAAAAATAAATAAAGATGGCTATAATGTAGGTGGTGACAATTATTGCATGAATGTTCATACAGTTTTCTTTTGTTTAAATAAGCCATGGTCCCCCATTACTTGAAAACCAAACTAGTTATATGATGATAAATGTGTAAATATATCGAATTTTAAAAGCATTTCTCTTAAAATGCAAATTTCAGGATATGAGAATCCTTTGTGAACTTCAGGCTGAAAAGATAAAAGCAGCTCATTCTTTGAGTTCTGTGGGAAACGTGTATTTGCTCCTTGGTTGGTCAACTTTTTCAGATACAATGGAATTTTTCTCCTCATTTCAAAATAGCACATAAATATTTGAGGCCTTGGACGTAATAACTTAGGTAGAATAGCCACTATGAAGTTATGTATAAAGGACTTGTTTTTGTTATCTACTCTAATGGAAAAGAAAATTTAATCAAAATAAGTAAATTTACATAAATCTATAAACTTGAACTTGGGGCATATTCCTTTTATATATTAAAAAATAAAATTATATTGCAACCCCAGGTGAAAGTTAAGAAAAAAGAACTACCTCTTCCTTCTGTAAGAAGAAAGCTATTTTTACAAACCTCTAGTTAGTACTTTAGCTGTTGAAAGAAGAGAAAACCTATAAAACTAAAAATTTCACTTATTTTTTATTTTTTATTGATGGGAGAGAGAAGAAGGGAGAAAGAAAGAGTGAGACATCAACTATGTTGTCCCATTTATTTATGCATTCATTGGTTGGTGCTCACAGGTGCCCTGACTGGGTATCAAACCCACAACCTTTGTGTAGCAGACAGGGTAACACTCTAACCAACCGAGCTACCTGGCAAGGGCTGATGTACGAAAATTTTAAATGACATTTAAGTTACATGGCAAAAATTTATTTTGGCCTCCTATTTAAAAATAACATTTTCCCATAAGTAAAACTCGGATCTATTTAATTTTCTATTTTCTAGGAAAAGTGCCTGAATTTATGGAGACTATTAAAGTCTGAAAGTGCTTCAAAGCTAAAATAAGAAATAATAAACCTGTGATAAATGGCAAATTTCTTGACCCTTGGTCCAATCTGTTTCCCTGTAAGATGTTGGTCTTCTGCTTCATTACATTTGTAAGAATGTAAATTGGTGACTGTTCTGTAAACCACAGACAGCCTCAGCAGAATCGGTGTGGATTTGCCTGGTTCCACGGGGCCCAGATGCAGGCAGCGGTGAGGGCAGAACCCGAGTGTGGAGTGAACGTCCTGAACTGCATTTCGCTCCAAGGAAGTGAAATGCAGTCCATGACGTGAAGAGGAGAAATAGGGATGAGTTCTGTTTCAAATACAGTGATATGTGGGAATAGAATGGTGAATGTCTACATTCTGTGGGTAAATGAAATAAGAAAGGTTCAAAGTTGCCTGCTGCCTTTAAGTACTTTGAGTTTCCCAGAGCCGTTTCTTCAGCGTGAACGTCCCCAGAGGCCCCAAGACGAGAAGGGAGGCGGCCACTGCTTAGCCTTGGACCAGGGGCAGCGACGAACACCAGGAGCAGCTCTGTCCAGCCAACCAACTTCTTTGCGCCCACTGCGGCCTAGGGCTGTAAATAGGTATTTTGCTTTCTATGAGCTTCTAAAGCCTTCTGTGTATTTTAATGTCCATCATTATGCTTAAGTCAGTAATTTAAACCCTCCCCCCCGACTTAATATCATTTGTCTTTGGCTGGAGGTGGTATTTAAGGTGGTGGTCTGGGGTTTTGTGGTGGTCAGGAGGTTTGTGTCCCTGGGTCTCTCCCAGGGAGAAAGGAGGTAGACACGTCACTAAACTTCCGTTTGCTTTCCCCCCATTTGTCTGTCTTTTATTAGAGGGGCTTCTAAGCCAAGAACCTAGAAGAGCAGAGGTGAAATTATTTTTCTTCCCTGCAGTTCAATGAATACATTAAAAAAATTAAGTTTTAAACTATATGATGGGGATATTATTAGATTCAGTTGAGATAATTTTTGCATGCCTTTGAGGGAAATGTTTTTAAGTATTCTAACCGTCCCAAAGTTCACATATGCCTTTGCATGTGACATTTTAATTATTAAAATTTTAATAACTGAAGAGGTAGTCTCTAAATATTGTTGCCTTTTTTCTGTAACAACAAGATTACAATAAACACTTCAATGCTTTCAAATATCTTAACCCACACTGGTGCAAATAACACAACCTGCTTTTAGAGTAATGGACCTAGAGCCAGCTGATAGTGTCTTACTAGAACTAGGTTTTGAATTTTCAATCTGTGACAGCTGCAATTTAAAACACTGGCGACTTAAACTTGGCTATGAGCAAATGCTGTAAACGAGGCCCCCTTTACGCTGCCAAACAGTGCCAGGTGTTAAACATTTACCTGAACACCTCTCAATAGATCCTTGTCTGAGAGAAATACGCAACTACAAAGGTCATTAAATTTTGCCTCTGCTCCATGAGGTTACACATCTATCCTAGGTTCCATAAAAGATTAGCCCAAGGCAAAGTGTGAATCTCTGCTGGTATCTCTGCCCTTCTCTGTTAGCCCAGAGTCAAAATAAGTATGTGTGGATTTGGCAAATCTTAACTAAAATCTTAAATACCAATAATACACATAAATCGCCCTAGATATTTAATCACGTTTCCTCTTAGCCTTCCATACAGCTCTCAGCTAGCTCTGTCCCTAAGTGACTGCACCATTTGTTTCCTTTTCTTACTCTTGAATGCTGTTGGCCTAGAGAAGGGATGGGTTTCCACACTGGCCATGTGTTTCCCAAGTTGCTGTAGAAAACTAACATGTTCTGATGTGAACTCAGTGCTCATCTTTATTCTCATCCATTCTTCTGCACAGAAACACTTGCATTTTTTTGGCCACACACTCAAATGTTAAGTTACTGTGGGATATCCAATCACCTATGCAGCGGTTCTCAGAGCATGGGCATGACCTGAAGCGCAAACTCAGGGTCCAGTTCCAGACCCACTAGGTCAGAAATGCTGCAAGTCAGGCTGTCCTGCAACAAGCCCTTCAGCGGATGCCGATAAGGCTCCAGTTTGCGAGGCAGCACTTCATACTGAACGGTGTCCTAAGGATGGTCGTCTTGCCCACTGACCTGCCGACTGCCTAGAATACACTCAGGGAAAAACTGAAAACTAGTTTTGGAGGAACACATTAATTTTTTAAAACAGTCAATGCTAACACCCTTTGCACAAAAAAAAAAAAGAAATCAGTAAGCTGCTATTCTGTTCCCGAGACCTCTCTCCCCAGAAGGGCTTGCACGTGGCATGATGCAGACTGATGCCTTTTTGTGGTTCTCCTTGCCTCGGAAAAGATGTTGGGGAAACCAGCCAGTGCTTGGCACAGTGCTTCAGGGTGCTGGCAGGAAAGTGACCAGAATGGGGAAGAGCACAGCAATGTTACTGTCGCACTGATCCGGTTAGGAGAAAAGACATTTAAGCTGGTCCTCTCTCCATAGCCCTGCAAGCAGACTTTTCTAAAGAATGATGAAAAGGCAGTAAAAGGAATGAGATTAGGGTCCAGACTGTAATAGCAAGGGGAAAAAAATCAAAAGGCTTTTATCAAAGAGAAAAAGTTAACAGTGGCTTTAATCTTGGACAGCTCCCAAACACCTCCCCAGCCCTGGAGGCCGGCATGCCACAGGTGCGCTCTGTGAGCAGGTGAGCCAAGGAAGGACGCCGGCAGGCTGCATGGGGTTCTCGTCTGGAATGCCTTCCTCCCAGGTGCCCTGGGCATCCAGCGTGCATCTTAGCCTGGGTCGTTTTTTACCTGCTACTTTTCAAGAACTAAAAGGTTTCGCAGACCCGTGAGGCTGCCCCAGCAATGGTGGGGAAGAATTCATCAGGAACACCCTTCTGCTTACCAAAGAGGCTCAGATTCTGTTTTCATTATTTCCAATTGGAGATTATTATTAGCTACCAGAATCATTCAGGCTAATTTTTTTTGAAATCTAAAAGCCAATGGTAAATGGTTAGTGAATTTGTGCAACGTAACGGGGAGAAAATTCCAAGATGTCCCAACTGAATTAGAGCAGGCTGAGAGTGGTGGGAAGCAACAAACCAGGTTAATGAGTTAGCAACCGCAGGGCAAACGCAGCTGCGCAGGGCGGTGAATGCTGAATGACTTCCAGGTGGCTATTTCTGAGATGACCCACAGGGAAGAGCCAGGGGCCCCCGGGCCACCCGGGGGCTTCTGCTTCTTGCTGATACAAGAACTTGCTGGACTTTTGCCCATAAACCACCCGGGAACCTCAAGTACTACATTCTCACGGACTATTCACCTGTTCCAGAACTTTCCCTGCTTCACCTTTTCCCACCCCTCCTCACCTACAGCCAAGGTTAATGCTTTTCGGACAATCGACATCTTTCTTCCTCAAACTGTTTCCATGAAAGGACACTATCGGCTTCCTGGCTGAGCACGACGTCTTCGGGCGTCTCCGCTGCAGCGGCTGCTGCGGCCGCCACACCAGGGCCTGGCCCTTTTCTGGCTGGCGTGTGGCTCAGTGAACCCTCTCTTTCGAACAGCTTTCGGCCAGGTGCGTGTTCTAACAAATGTAGCAATTTTGAAAGGACGGGGATAGTACTAACGTTACCTCTGGTAAAAACACGGTATGGTGCTGGTATGCTCCTGAGAGGCAAAGACAAAATTTCTGTTTCTTCGTTCTCTGCCGTGTGAAGGCCAGCGGAGGTCTCACCACCACCAAGGCACTTTCGCTCTCAGATGGCTGGACACTTTCCTCAGGACAGAAGAGTCTGTGGCTGTAAGAACGGATAAAACGGTGCTGATCTGCGGAAGTCCTTTATTGTGTCCCGGGGCTTGGAACGCCCTTACTTGGCAATGGCATTTTGGTCAATGTTTTAATACAGTTCCCAGCAGGTCTTGAAACTGTGAGCTTTGTGCCCATGGCCCCGTATCCCTGGTACACGAGGATGTCAGTTTCTGTTGTTTAATGAAGTTCATGAGTTAAAGTCTGTCCTTGCCTGTTTTCATTGTTTTTTCTAGAGTGTGTTTCATCTCAGTTTGGAAAACAACAGAGTATCACATGATGAATTGCTCCGCAGGCATTTATGGGGAAAGTGCCAAATTCTCTCCCATGTAAAAGAGGAAAACGAATGATGGCACTTCTACAACAAAGATGGACACGACTAGAAAATAAAAAATGTAAAGTACGGTATTGCAACTTTTAGTAGTTTGTAATGACCATCTAAATCAGCTCCCTACCACCCTCTGCTCAGGGCTCTTCGTGCTACAACCAAACCTCCGTGTCCCCCACTGAATCCACGACAGACAGCAGTTTCCTGTTTTCCACAGGACGTCACGTTGCTTTTCCAAGGTGTATCATCCTCCCTTCGCCGTGGGTCCCAACGTTCTCGCCCAGCCCTGTCTGCTGGACCCGAGCACCACTCAGGTCACGGAGGGTCCTAGGGCCTCAGTGCCCACCACTCACTTCCCGCCCACATCTGTCCCATTGACCTGGTTCATTGCGTCCTCTGCACCGAGGCCAGTCTCACGGATGAAGACGTCTGATACTACATCCCGGGTTTCCCTAAAGTCAGCTCCGTTCAACACAGCTCTCGAGGCCATAGTTTCAAATCTGGGAACTGGGATCTGTGAAGTAATGATACGACATACGCATCAATCTTGGGAAATTTTCCAGAGCTGATCTGCATTATTATTTTAAACATGTCGTTTCCATATAGCTGTTAATTGTTATAGTTTAGGTTTCTGGAAGACAGGAGTCACGGATTTTACCTTTGTACCACATTTCTCTAACCTGGCAGCCTAGCCGATGAATCAGTGCCTGTCATTGGCCGAGTAGCCGAGGTTCCTCGGTGGCACCTCTTATCTCCTTCAGAGAGAGTTCAACTAAACAAAATAATTGGCATTATAACTTCACTTGAAAATTTATTTTCACAAAATTTGTACGTGTTCTTTGTCCATGTTACCGTCCATCCCTAAAAATTATTGTTTTACCAATATTCTCTCTNCCGGAAGACAGGAGTCACGGATTTTACCTTTGTACCATATTTCTCTAACCTGGCAGCCTAGCCGATGAATCAGTGCCTGTCATTTGCCGAGTAGCCGAGGTTCCTCGGTGGCACCTCTTATCTCCTTCAGAGAGAGTTCAACTAAACAAAATAATTGGCATTATAACTTCACTTGAAAATTTATTTTCACAAAATTTGTACGTGTTCTTTGTCCATGTTACTGTTCATCCCTAAAAATTATTGTTTTACCAATATTCTCTCTGGACAGGAATAAGGATATAAATATTTCCTAAGAAAGTATTATATGTAGAAAAATACCATTATGAATAAGTCCTTACAATGGCACCAAGCTTAACGTTATATGCCAATTGCACTCTGATAGTAATATAAAAGCATGGCACTGAGCTAATGAAATCAAGCACTACCAAACGGAGCCATTATTTGGATAATACCTACAATTTAAATATAAGTAGTGCAAGTAAACATATTTACTTATATAACATTCCCAACTTAACCCTTAACAATTTGCTGGTAAATTTCACAAAAGGTGTGAGAGAAGGCCTCTAGGCTCCCTGGGTGTGACTCCCTCTAGACCTAACGGAGAATTCAGAATCTATGGCTCTAACGCCTGCAGAAAGAGATTTATGAACTGCAACAACGTACGTTCTCTGGGACGTCAAGCAAGGAGTCCATCCATAAAAACAGAAGTGGTGGCTTGGGACCAGCGTAAAACTGTTAGAAAGGTGGGACCTGACCGGCGGAGAAACCTTGGACACAAAAGACTTGGTGGAAAGATTTCATTCTCAAAATTAAAAATAAAGAATTATTTGCTCATTTTTTTCAATGGTCTTAGAACTCGACATGTAAAAAGCCGTCAGAGGGGAGAATTTGGGGGCTGAATGAAGATAATGGAGGAGGGAGTGAGAAGAAAAACATAACACATAGACACAGGTGACAGTGTGGTGTCTATCAGAGGCCGAGGCAGTGGGGGAGGGGGAAGGGTAAAGGGAGTCACTCGTGGCAGATAGAGACTTGGTTTGGGGTGCTGAGCACACAGAGCAGTGTGCAGATAATATATTCTGGAGTTATGCACTTGAAATCAGTACGGTTTTACTAACCAGTGTCACCCCAATAAATTCAATTTAACAAATCTAATCAATACTCTATCAGCCATTACCATTTAGCATTGCAATTTACTACTAATAGGAAAGTAATGTAATGCCCAGATTCAAATAACATGTTTGAGCCCACTTGGTGCCAGAACAATGGAGCTGTGTAAACAAATATTCATACACAGGGGAAAAAGAAAGAGCTAGTAAGTGCGGTTATGCCAAGAAAACAGGAGCCTCCTCCCCACAAGTGGGTTTGTACCATCCTAACAAATAGTAAGGACCATGGCATACACCCAATTTCCCTTTGTGCCCTCGTTCCAATGAACTCCTCAGCCAAACTTAAATCCTTTGCTGAACAGCATTGTTGGGCAAGACGTAAGTTTACCATTGTGAGTACACAAAACAGAGTTTTGTCTTATATTATTTATTCATTATTGTGCGATTCCTTTGTATGACAACTGTAAACCTACTTTTGCCTATGCCTGCATTATTCATCTTACAATATTTTATAGGAAAACCTAGGAGACGAAAAGAGTTTGTACAAAAGCTGGCAGAGCCTGGCGAGAAGTAATTGGCTTCAAAACAAATATTCAAGGTCTGTTATCAGCCAGGGTCAGCTGAAAGGGTTTTATTAGCTTCTGTAGAGCATAAACTGCAACTCTTTAATCATACCTCCTTGCTCTTCCATTTCTCAGTGCTGTCAAAGTCCAAAAAAAAAGGTTTATGCAGCATTTTCCCCCAAAAAAACTTGAAGCAGGACATCAATGTTGAAGACTCAAGACATGAGTGTTAAACTACTTTTTTTAAAGATTATGCTCAATGTTAAACCTACCAATAAATATGCATTATATACTCATGATCTTAATCTAGAAATACAATATATAATTAACATTATAGATTGTATTATATATTATAGATTAACACCCAAGTTTTCTAACATGGAGCTATTTTGTCTTTGTTATAATTAGTGGTGACATCTAAAAAAGTGTAAGGATCATGTATGACTACTAAAGATGTCATCATTTACTGTGCCATCCACAGAATGTCATTTTATTACAATGAGAACAACCTTTGATTCACAGCACCAAAGCTGAACCCAATGTGCAGGAGGGCAATTCCTCAACTTCAAGTTAGTCTGAATGTTTATTTTTTGGTAAAGATAATGTACTGGTTGTATTCTTCTGTGTTCTATGACACCAATGCGTGTTTGCAAATGAATTGGTTTACCTTAGAAGAAAATTTTAAATAAGTAAGTATAAAGTATCAAGTAAGACATACTCCATTTTTACTGTGTTCAGTGGGGACTGTATTCTGATAACTGCAAAGAATTCTGTGTCGCCCTGGCCAGGTAGCTCAGTTGCTGGAGAATCGAACTATTTGCATAGACAAGTCCCTACATCTTTCTTTACAACTACAGATCCCAGAGTTGCCCTGGCTTATTAGAAAGCCTTAAAGAAACATCAGTCTCTTTGATATTAGTATTTCTTCTTTACTTGGAGGTAAACTGTCAGAAATGATTGCTCAATAATTTTCTCAGTGCGTGAACACCATCAAGAAAGTACTAGATCCCGAGGAAGAAACGACGTCCACAAATGCACTGCCAGCTCTGACGTTTGCATTCTCCACACACACAAACACATTTCATACTTTTGAACAGTTCAAATTATATACTTCTCTGTCATCTGACACCCTACACACCCACAGGCCGGAGGATAAAATGATTAAATGTCAGTGATGTTTCTAAACCCAAGCTTATCATTGTTTATCTGATCTCCCATGGCTAAATATGACTAGAATATCATTGCGCTAAATTGCATTGTACTTTGAATTTGTAGGGGTACTTAACTATTAAATAAAGTTTGAATCACGTGTTCCAAACAGCCTCAGCGAGGAGAATTTTGAGCACCTTTTTATCAGGTAAATTAAGTGACAGCTTGCATGTAGAACCAGTGATATATGCTCACCTGTAAATATGAAAATTGACCTGCTGGGAATTAATTGACAACAATTAAACTAAATGACTATAATTCCAGATTACCCTTTGAGCAGCAAAACCACAGCAAAATAGAAAACATTAAAAGATCTTCTATTTAAATAACAGATCATTCCAAGTTACTTTTCCACTATCTTTCATTTTTAAAAATCACTTGACTTGAATGAATAACGCAGGAGCAACGCGCTGGTCAAGGCATCTAGCATAAGGTCAGCAATCCCACGGTTGAATTTGCCGTGCTGCGATCTGAAAACATGAAAAACCACTGACGTGGAAGTGATACCCGAATCAATTTGTGGTCCGGGATGGAAGACCGGCCATGATGCCATAATGCATCAGGGTCATTGTCATCTTAGGCAAGCATTTTCTTTCCCAACTTACCACTAAGAGGGTGTTGTGGAAGCAGGTGTCTGTCTGTAAAGCCACTTCATGATTTCTGAAATGTGGTAAACCAAACTTAGAGACAAACATTGTCAAGCAAGGAAAAAAACTTTATTTGACACAATAAAAACACATTTGCCAGGGAGGGGGAAAAACAAAATATTTACTTCTGTAGTCCTGATGGTATTCTTGTTCTCACTCACGTGGCTCAACAGTTTCTTTGAACTCAGTAATCCCAGCAGATGGAGCACGTACCAGGCTCTATATTACAATTCGCCTTCACCACCTCCGCACCAGAGAGGACGTGTTACTAGTTAGCGAAACAGCAAGTCAAAGCTTGGAGAGGTCACATTCCGTACACGGGTCCTTGGCAGACCGGGACTCGAGTCCAGGTCTTTCTACTGACACATGTGCTTGTATTGGTCCGCTGGGGCTGCCATGACAAACCGCCAAGGACAGTGGCTTAGGTAACTAAAACTCCTGTTCTCACAGTTCTGGAGGCTGGAAGTCCAAGATCAAGGTGTCAGTGGGCAGGGCGGGCTGGTCTCTCCCGAGGCTCCCCGTCCTGGCTTGCAGGCGGCAGTCTTTCCGCTGTGTCCTCACACGCCTTCCTTCTGTTTAGCACAGATCCTGGTGTCTCTCCCGCTTCTGGGAAGGACATTCATCGTCGGATCAGGGTCCTGCTCATATGACCTCATTTAACCTTAATGACCAGTCTCCGAAGAGCATCACTTTGGCGGATAGGGTTTCACCACATGCATTGGGGCGGGGCGGGGGATGGGTTACAGGTCAGTTCCCAGCAGCACTGCCTTTTTAACATGCAGGGCGGCTGCCCCAGAAATTGAGTGCTCGCCGGCGTCCCACACCAGCCAACCCTGCACCGGGCACTGCGGGTGTAGAAGGTGCTAACCGTGGCCTCTGTCACCCGAAGATCAATGTGTCCATGCACCGAAGCAGAACACATGCTGATAAAGACATCTACGAAATGCCAGGAGAGCCTTGTCCTTGAACAGCCTCCCGTAATTTGTAGGGGTTGGAAGTATGCCAACATGTGGGGTGTTTGAGTGGACCTCTTGAAAACATGCATAAAATGAGTTATTTTTGTGACCCAGACCTACTTGGACTCAAGGTGCCGAAGGATGTAGCACAGGACGATCTAACACATGGCACTCCCACGGGAACGGGAAGCAGAGATGCCCCTGAATGTCAGAGGGTTCAATTCGCCATTCGCATCAGCAGGGGAGCCCTGTGCAATAGAGTTCTTCCCTTTTTAACGTTGTGCCTCTGTCCCGCGTGCCCCTCCAGGTGTCCAGCTCTTTCGGGTGGGTTTCCTCACCTCAGATGCGCAGAGTGAGAGTCCCCGAAAGTGCTGCTTGCACTCACCATCTCCACTTCCCGCCTCCCATTCTTAATTTAACCAAACTCCTCAGACTTGTGTCCCTGCTGTTGCTCTGAAATTGTCCTTGAGCAGCCACCTGTCAGGGGACAGTGTTTGCTGATATAGTCATCAGTCCCCATCATCTTGGATATGTGACAACGCTCCTGTCTTAGTCTCCTCCCACCGACAATGCCTATCAAATTATCTGCCTTAACTTTGACCCAAGTTTCCCAGTGTGTTCTCTACCCGGTGCTCCAGTGGCCTTTCTTTCATAGTCGGTGAGCTAGTGAAGAGCAGTTTACATCAGGGGAGCCATAGATAAGCCTTGGTTTCTGAGGACACTTTGCACTCGTCAGCTACCCTCGGGTTTCTTAGAATAAGATGGGTTCTAAAGGTGATTGTTCAGAAAGGCTGATGTTGGCAGTGACTTTGGGAGACCTGGAGCATGTGGGGATCACGCACACAAACCTCCAGAGGTGCTCAGAGGCTGGCAGGCCGGCTGGCGCCAGGGCGTCTCTGGTCCACGGGAGCCCATGGGTGCTCTCATTGAGATGCTGCTGCCCTCCGTAGTCAGAGAGTACTTTGTCCCCTGCGTGGTCGATTTCCATATTTCAATCATGAGCAGCCAGAAAAGTTTCCCCAGATTTCCAGCCGAGGTCATGCTTTTGAAATGTACTTTCCTGGTCCAACAGTGAACCAACCCTGTAGCCTTCAGGGCGCTCTTTTTAATCAGGTTTCTACCTCGGAGCTGTAGGGCGAATTAAATAGGATGGTCATTAATTAGGGCTGCAGTTTTGTTCAGTCACTTGGATGTCATTACCAGGGTCTAGGTCTCCATCGCAGGCCTGCAGCTAAAGAAAATAACTAGGCTCTCCTTTTTTTTAATAAACAAAAAAAAACTTCATCTTCTCTAGAATGATGATGAGGTATTTCTCCTACAGCTTCCTGTAGGCTGGAGAGGAATGGAATATTTTAGGCTTCCTCACAGCCACAGCTGAGACAGTCCCTCTGGGCACCCCCCTCGAACTCTCCCCCCAACACTCCCCGGCATTGGCACCGGGATTCAAAGAGGTTTTGTACTGGGTTGGAAAAATTTCTTTAACCCTGTGTTTGCTGCCGGCGAGTCCAGTGAATAGGAAGGAGCTGCTTCAGGTTCTCTAAGGCAGATGTCCCGTCCACCACGCCCCTGACTTAGTGCTTTTTTCCGATGGAACCAAGGGCTGAACACACTGCTCGTCTTTTCCAAGGCTCCGTGCGCCTGTTGAAAGCTTCTTGCTTTGTGAAGCTGGACTTAACTTTGCATGGGCTTTGGGGCTGAGCCCTCTGCTGACCTTGGCTGGAGACCAGAGACGAAATGTGTGGTCAGCATTTGGACGCATTCTCCAGAAAAGTTTTCTGAGAATAAAAGAATGTTACCTACAAATTATATGGTCTACTTATAACCCTCTTGAGACATTCCTTCAGATCAAAATTTTACTGCAAAATTATGTCCAATAATGAAATTTTAAAGTCAAATTATTGTTAGGGCACTTTACACTCTCTTTGTAGAAGTCACAACTAAGTGCTTAATGTATAACAAAATGTATAAAATTAGAATATTATGGGAATACGTGCTTTCTATGGTTGAGCAACAGACATGGTAATGTACTATTGTGCAACCAAGCTTAACAGAATTTGGTGTGGTTTTTGGTAGACATAGTTGGAAAGGAGAGAAAATCAGCAAGACTCGGAGATAAGGTGGCATATGTGCGTGCATGCATAGACCTCTGCTATGCTGGGCTATAAGGCCTAATTTTAAGGCCTGATATTTTGTGTGCTTTGATACTTGGGGAAAACTGGAAGGCCATCCAGTAGCCTGACCACAACTTCCACTGCCTTCTCTGGTCTCACAGGTAAGGTTCCCAAGCCATCCTTGTCCTGGACCTGAATTGCAGTGCCTACTTATCCTTAGTAGTGGGCTCGGTACCCTGACAGCCCAGATAATTGTTCAAACAAGGCAGTACCATTCTCAGAGGGCATCTCACCATCTGATCCTACAAAGCTGCCTCCCACGGCCTCAGCTTGTGCACCCCATTCCTGAATGCATCCCTCTTGTGATACAGGACAACCCTCCCTGCTCTACAGTGTCCCCTCTCCTGGCTGGGAACATATATGACTAGTGAACTGTTGTCAATCTCATCTGTCCAAGGTCATTGTCCTGTGTCTGATCCTAGATTCCTAGGGCAGAACTTTTTCCTTTGCCAACTGGGTAAAGAGGAAGCTACTTAAACATGTGCATCTCCATATGTGTTTGTAAATTCATATTTTACAGATTATTCTTACACATACATTTTTCTCATTTAACTAAAGATCAAAATTTAGAACCTGTTATTAATGTACGATACGCTCCTTTGTTCTTAATTCAGAATTGCACCTCATAAAAGTTTTCTTCCCTGGGAAAACCTTGATGGGCCCCTTAATGGGAAGGAGCCTGGTCACACACATCTACTCCAGCCAAATGGACCAAATGATGATCCTCAGAATTGCTTCATGATGGATTAAATGATAAGCGATTGGGGAGGAATGTTCTGTTCTGAAAATAATTGAGCATACCTGTAATGACGAGTAAGTAGATAATTTGCAATGAGCACTTGATAGAGCTTTTGTTTAAGCGATTTTCTAGCAATGAAGTCGTCTCATCCTTTGTATAATGAGGTGTAATATGAACTAGTCTTGGGTGGAAACACAAGGAGTAGGCAGACGAGACTGGGTTAGCGTGTTTTAGGAAGGCCAGAAATTCCCCATTGTCCCGACATTTCTTCCTAGGCAGACATAATGCCTGAAATTTCCACCATTGTGTCCAATTCTTTTTGAATGAATCACTCAGAAAAAACCGCAATAACAGAAATGTATTATCTGTTATAAGTACTATTTTTTTAAAAATGTATCTTTCAAACCTAAGTGAAGCATTCCCCAAGCAGGTGATTGAAGGCAAAGGCATTTAGTGACAGACAGAAAAATAAGAAGGAATGTCACCCAGCCCTGCTGGCTCATATAAGGACACTGTCTGCTTGCCTGGCGCTGTGAGGTCAAAGTCAAGGACTCATGATGCCACAAGGGAACCACTAGTGGCAAAGGCCACTGAGTTACTGAGGATGCATTCTATACAATCGCCCCTGGGAATTTTTAAAAATTATCTGAAGTCAACTTTGTTTTAATACATGATAATATTAGTCAAAGTTATTGTGGAGATCAAATATAATAATGTACGGTATATAAGATACCTAGTACAAAGTGTGTTGTTCCCCAATAAGTTCTCAATAAGTGACAGCTATCTTGTACTTTTAATACTTATTAGCCCTACTCCAGGTATATAAAAATGAGCTTTATTTTTCTTTCTAAAGTTTAATTATTCTTGTTATTTTTTATCTCTTTATAGTGAATAGCAAATGTATATACTGTCTATCTATACCTCCCTTGGTCTATTCATATTTAGTGCGAACCAGTAATCTTCTTTATCCAACAACTTGAAGTATTGAGAATATATATTTATGTGTAGATATTTTATCTTGTAGAAGGGTCTAGGTCTCTCAGGCAAGTGCTCTCTTCCAAGACGCCACCTGGGGAAGGACGCATGGGAGCCCCTGGGAAGCTCCTTCCTCACCCCTTCTGCTCCTTCACTCCACACCTTTCACTGGCAGCTTGAAACGCCTGACTTTCCACTTCCTGAGTGTTTAGGTCGAAGAGGGCTGGTGTTCACGTTCTGTAATCCAAACCTTCGTATCTCCCACCAAAAGGACAGCTTCATTTTTGAGCAAGTCCTTTTTTGCCCAAAGCGTCTGGCTTTCAGAATTATTCTCTTACTGAAAAGACTAGCGAGCATTAAGAATCAGGGTCCACAAGCAGCAACTCAGCTCAGAATAGAACGACTCCCCCATTCTCTATGACCCTGAATCCCATGGCTTAGCCAGGGTGGAGGGCTGAATGAGGACATGATATGGAAGAGGAAAACTAGAAGATGGCAAATTCGTATTTGCATAATTGGCCCCTGTTGCAAAGGTTAATGATCATTAAAAACAATGATATTCACATGAGGTCCCAGAGGAAAAAAGCCTAGTTGCTGTATATAAAGTGTGATTTGAAAAGCCTCAAGTTACTGTCCTTCAAATGAGCACTCAAGTGCATCCTCTAACCAAAAACAAAATAAAACTTTGAAAAGTCTGATTGTGTAAATGAATCACAAATTTCTCAGGCCAGATGGTATTAAGTCACAGCCTGCCAATACCTGCATCATTTACATACTACAGTCAATGAAATTAGCGATCGCTGGCACTTTGAATTGTCAAGTGTGAATCTGCTAGACATTCCCAACTTGCCCTACGCTTGCTGGGTGATAGTAGCTTTTTGCTTAGGTCCTGTGTTAAGACCATAATAACATGGTTTTTCAAGGCCACAGCCATTTCTCACAGGTACCTCGGTCCCTCTTTGGAGATACACCTACACAAGAGGTAAGTTACAGAGGGAAGCTTCGGGCCGGGATATTGTCCATCTGAATTTCGACAGTGGCTGTGCTCAACAGGGGGTCCACTTAGATTCATCACTGTTTGCTGAACTTCCGCTCACTCTCTGTGCATCAAAGACATTCGCTGCCTCCTTTTAGCTATGATGTTTTGTGATTCTGGGATTTTATTCTAAGGTTAATTTTGACTCAAGGCCAGATTTGGGTCTGAACGTTCTCCCACACATATTTCAAAGATGTCATTCTATTTGCAATGCAAAAGGCTCTAGGCCAGTGTTCTTAGCAGTTGGTAAGCATGTCAAAGACATCCTTAAGAGTCTGATGAAAGCCAGAGATGCTTTCTCAAAAAATTCCTATGTGCACAGAATCTTGCATAACACTTTAAGTGTTTACTACAGATTCAGAGAGTTACGGAGTCCCAAAAATCAAGACAAAGTACCTCAGACTTCTTGTATAGATTGTGCATTACTTCAAAGAATCTCAAGAACCTATCTATTAGAAACTTTATATTCATTAGATGATAACCTGAATTTCACAATTTGATGTGTAATATGTACAGAATTATGCAAACACAGACACACACTTAGGCCAGTTGTAATTGTTAAAGATAGGTCAGTGACTACCTTCAGCTTAAGCGTTTCCTTTCCGCTTTTATAAAGTGGATAACATGTTTTGTGAATGTGTAGCCAGCCATTCTCTGTTACAGGCATCCTCCTTAGGCAAACTCTATACCTACAATAAATCCGTGTGTTGGGTAGTGTTTTCTTCTGCAGACATATTGGAATCTCAGGTGTCCTGTTCAAGGTCACCCTGTTATAATGTGACAATTAGCTTCCCGACCCAGGCTTATTCTAACACCAGTATCTTTTTTCTTCATCACACTATGTATATCTATTTAAACAAAACAAACCGAATGATCTCACCATTGTTGTGGTTCTCAGCAGATGTCTAGAAAGTAGATGTGAGGAGGGAGCAGGCACCTGTATAACTTTAACTCTACGCACTAATTTCAGTTATCAGGAGCACTACAGGGCTTGCAGACTCAGTCCCTGGACTGCCTGGAAGGGGGGCCGATGGAGGACACGCAGGTCCACTACCAGTCTGACAGGTCCCTTTCCTGGAGGACAGGCTACTTCCCTCCTCTGCATTCTGAGCATTTGGGGACGTTTCCTCAGGAATTCCGATTCCCTCTCCAGGTGTCTGGGTTTCCTCCTTCCATCACCCAGAGAGATGGGTGTGTGTATAGTTGTGTACATTGGGCCAAGGAGCACAGGGACACAGAGGTCCCACATACACTCCCCCAAGCCCACCATTCCATGCGGATAGGAACCTGTGTCGGTTCTGAGAAGATGGAAATGGTGCTGGCTTGTTGTAAGGGGAGAGGAAGCCACTCGAGTCATCCCTGGGCACTGCTTTCTCTCTCAGGGCAGCTCCTGGTCTCTGAGACGGAAGCTTAGCCACTGGCAGAAAATCACATTACTTCACCCATGCCTGACAACTGCTGTATCATTCTCAGCTAAAGAAACAGTAGTTCTTACTTGCAGGTAGGCAGAGCTTATTTTCTTGTTAGATTAAAATTGGGAATTGAAGAGTCGTACGCAGTTTCATCAATACCTAAATCTTGGATGGGTTGGTCTTAGACCACGGCAATCAAATATTTATGTGGCTGACGGAGTATTGATGCCTTTCATTTGTATCCCATCAAGAGAGCAATTATTCTTACTTTGTAACTAGGAATTATATTACACTTCTAGGTACCAGGTATCCTTTTCAATGTTTTATAAATCCTAAACTATTCTTTTCCTCTTCAGTCTAAGAGAAAGATGCTGTTGTTTTCTCAACTTTCCAGGAGCGGGAACGGAGGCGCAGAGACCTTTACTGATGTGACCAGGGACAGGCAGCCAGAGGTAGAGCCGGGATTCCACTCCAGACGGAGTGGAATTCCACTCCAGACTGGCTCGACTAATTGGCAAATCGATCACCGAATGATGTGCCTCTCAATGTAACTGGGAAACTATGAAAAGCAGAATAATGCTCCCTATTGAAGATTTCCATACCCTAATCCCCATAGTTTGTGAAAATGTTATGTTCCCTGGCGAAGAAGAATTAAGGCTGCAGATAAAAACCATGGTTGCTAATCCGGTGACCTTAAAATGGAGAAATTAGCCTGGATTGCCAGGGTGGACCCCCTGAGTCACAGGGGACCTCCCAAGGGAAAAGGGAGGCAGGAGGATCAGAGCGGACAGAAGCAGAGGTCAGAATGCTGTGGGGTCACGAGACCAGGAACTTGGG
This sequence comes from Sturnira hondurensis, assembly GCF_014824575.4. Lineage (NCBI taxonomy): Eukaryota > Metazoa > Chordata > Mammalia > Chiroptera > Phyllostomidae > Sturnira > Sturnira hondurensis. Next base: position 37,956,220 of record NW_028074503.1, read on the forward strand.
CAGGTGCTGAGCGCTGGAGGAATAGTGGCCTGGCTCCTCCCCTGAAGCAGTAGGGCAGCCAGCCCTCCCAGCAGTGAGACTTCCAAACTCCGGAAATGTGAGGCGATAGGTTTGTCTCGTGTTGAGCCGCTATATTTGTGCTGATTCCTTATAACCGCAAAGGGAAACTAATACAAAACCCTTGTCTCCAAAAGACATTTAAGTTAAAAAATGCAGAGCCCAGATTCACCGCTTGCTCGTATGTGAATCTCTAGTAATTCCTTAAACAGTTTGTGTCTTGGTTGGCCTTGCTTTAAAGTAGGGAGAAGCATACTTACAATATTATACAATTGCTGGGGGTAAGTTGCCACAAGGTAAAATATTGGCATCATCTAAAACATAGCTTTATTTTACTGAGTGAAAGTTTCCCTCTGGAATTGTGCAGAAAATTAAAATAGCTCGCATATGCACAGCCTTGTGAAAATAGATAGTATACGGAAAGCACGATGTGCAGAACTCTGAAATAGAATGTACACTCAAATAGAAGTTCTGACGATGACAATGATGGTGATGGCGATGAAGAACAGATGTTACTGGGGGACCTAAGGTTACACATCCGATTACACATGGATCTGAGGACACATCCTATTGGATGTGTACTAGAGAGTACCTGTGTTAGGGTCAAGTGCTTTGGAAGCAGACTGGATTTTAATTCCAACTCCACCACCCACTGTCTATGAATTAGGGCAAGTTTCTTCAAGTGTCACACTTTCTAGAACTCCCAAGGTCACAGGCTATTAAGTTGACATGAGGAGTTGACTTGAGCTGACATGAGTAGATGCCAGGAATGTGATAGCCTTTCAGGAACTGTCCTCTGTGGGATCATCATTCATTCCTCCAGGCAGTAGTTAACTGTGGGTATAACAGTAAAACCTTCAGCAGCTCTCCATCCCCTTTTAACTAATGGAAGCATTTTGGAATCTTCCACGTTTGCTCAAATCCAGCGTGGCTCTATGTTATATGTTCTCAGTAGTATTGAATGTCTCATAGTACTCAAAAGCAAAATAATTTATAGTGATTCTGCCGAAAAACCGAGTCATCGAAGACTCAATCAATAGCTGGGAAATAATAGCACTAATAAAGTACAGGAATTTGAGGTTGCAATGAAAAGTGACAGCCACTGTAAGTCCATTGCATATCTATCAATAGCTCACCTTATTAACACAGCCAGCCAATATTGATTTCCAGGAGAGTGATTAGATGCTAAAATGACGAGCGCATAACTGATTCTGCTGGGGCAGGAAAGCGAGACCGAAAACCAAGGACCAATCAACTGTGGCTGCGCTTTACTGACTGCCTTCCTGATGAACTCTCCATCCTTGGTGTCAAGGTCACCTTGGGTGAGTTGCTTACAGTGGCAAAGGCAAGGGAATGTGACTTTAGGAAAATGTCAAAATTCTTCCATTCTCAAATTACTAATTTTTCCAATATTTTAATACTTATGTTGTCACATTTTTACACTGACAAGCTCTTCTAATGTAAAGACTCCTGATAATTATATTTAGAAAAGTCTCAAGTTGGTGAGTTTCATTCAGTGCTAGTGAATCCTCCAAATGACTCATCTGCCAACTGCAGCTAGAAGTCTAACAGATTTTTCTGTTCCGAAATTTCAGTTATGAAACGTTCATGCCAGTGATGACACCAGTACACACGTCAGCAGGGACCTGCGAAGCACCTTTGAAAGAGGAGAAGAGATGTCTCTGTGATCCTGCCATTGGAAGACATGTTGATAGTTTCTGAGTCACTGAGGAAATACATAATTTTTGCTTTGCGGTTAAAATTCTCAGATTCCACCTTCTTTTCCTCAGCAATTTTCTAAGAGCATTATTTCCTCCACTTGGAATTGTGGGTTGTATAGAAAATGCCTGCCAATCACTCGCTCACTATGTGCTTTACTCAGAGCCTGCTATGGGGTGGACAGCAGTCTAAGGGCAGGGAACAACGAGGAATGAAACAGACGGATTGCTGTCCTCGTAGGGGTCACTTTCTAGCAGAGGAGCAGAAGAATATATGGGAAGAAATAATGCCCATTTGGATCAAACGTGATTAGCGTTTGGCTCCTCGCCTCTCAAACTGGACTTGGTTAAGGTTCTTATCTTGGTGAGGGCAGTTAAGAGAAAGGGGACAAAAAGAGCTGTCCCTGACGTGACCAGGGACATCACAGGCCATCCCTTCTCAGGAAGGGAAAGGAGCTCCTGAGTCCCTTTGTTCTCCCAGCCCAGTTCCCTCAGTCACGCACAGTGTGGCCACCTCCGCCCATCCGTGGATTGTTGCCCCTGTCCTGCTGGTGCGGACGCTGACAGGACCTCTCATCTGTCCTGCCCTTATTCAACTGGAGCCTACAAATACCATCAGATGGCAACTAACGACAGCAGAGACGAGACAGATCTGAAGACCCTAAAAGACAGACAATAACGGGTGTTGGTCAAGGTTTTGAGAAAGTGTGTCTGTCGATGGTTGCAGGTAGGAACAGGAAATGGCACAGTGCCTTCGGAAAACAGTTTTGAATTCCTTAAAATGATGAACATAGTTACCATGATGACAGCAGTTTCAATTCTAAGTGTATATCCATACAAATAAAATGAAATAAGACCCATATGCACATGTCTACACAACAGCCTGGACACACATGTTGATGGTAGGGTTTTTTTCCTGGTAGCCAAAAAGCAGAAACAACCCAGTTCCATCAGCTGATGGAGAGATAGACATAAGCACTGATACATAGAGTATAGATGAACCTAGAAAACATTGCGCTAAGCGAAGTCACAAAAGACCAAAGACTGTGTGAGTCTGCTTATATGAAAATCCTTTTAATTCTCTGACTGAACCAAAATCTACATCTCTATTGAGAATACATTTCTCCATCAACAGTCTTACGCAGGAGTTGTTTATTACGTTTTTCTCTTCTCAGCCAATCTGTCATTGCCACGTCCAGACTGTTGCTTCCCCGACGTTACCAATGACACCTGGGCTGAATCTCCTGCATCAAAGTCACGGCCTCCTGCCCACCCTCGCTTCAAGCATCTTACTCCTGGTGCCTTCTCTTCTTCTTCAAGCTTAGTTTAATTAATGACTCTGGTAACTAGAAAAAATATTTATATAGAATTCTAATTTAATTACAGTTTCTCCCTATATCAAGAGGTTATTTTAAAGGGCTGGTGGAAAATGGGTGACTCCCCATCTCCCCCCAAAGGACTGAAACAATTCAAGGAAGAGCTTCGTCATAACCTTCGCACTGGCCCACTGTGGGTTACACAGAACTTGTACATCGGCATCATTTTCAGAATATTTCCTAGGTGCTGTACCTGACATCTGTCTAGCATCAGGGAACTAGTATCAGCTGCCCATGTACGCCCCACGGGGCATCTTCTGCCCACCAGAGGAGAGCTATTTAAGCCATTGTCGTCCTCACATAACCAAAAAGAACCCAGTATTGGCAGAGGATACAGGTATCTTATTATTTTTATTTTCTTCTTTTTAGTTCTTACTACATGTCAGGTGCTTTTCTAAAACTTGAGAATATTACCTCATTCAATCCTCACAATTTAGTAGTTAGGTAAGTAATCTGATATCAGTTTCAAAGATGAGTTCACCAAGATACAGATTAATCACTTTGCTATTAAAGACAAATAGCAAGTGAGGCTAGGCCACAACACAGCAACCTGGTTGGAGAAACCTCTGGTTTGAGTACCACACGCCATCCTGCCTACCAAACATGGGGAGCGGGGGGACGAGAATGCCCATTCTCGGCTTCACCAAGGCAGGAGTCTTCTCTGGGTAGGCTGGAAGCTGCGAAGGTCATCGAAGGCAGTGATGGGAAAAGGTAGCCCCGAGACTCTGGGAACACTGATTTCTTATAAACATCTCTGGTGTCTGCTGGTCAGAGGTGGATTTACAGAAGTTGGAGATCCAGGCTATGCATAGATTCTGGTTCCGCGAACTGCTTTTGGTGGTTTTCCGATGTCATTGTACATATGGATTGATGGGGGGAAGGTCTGAGTGGGCAGACACCCAATTGCCAGTGGTCTCCTAGGTGCATAATAGCAAACTCCGCTCATCCCCATCCCTCTCTCTCCCTCTGAAGACTCCTTGGTTACATGTCTCAGTCCTGAGCTGAGTCTACGTGGAAATTACTGGCGCAAGCACATCCTGGACCAGTTCTTAGCTCACAGTCCTGCTCACATCCGCTTCCTGGGGGCAACTTCATAAACCCAGAAGGAGGAAGAAGCCCCACACAGTCCCGGGGGCCTCTTTGGGGGGTGCCGCCCAGGGCTGGCTTGCAGACCAGTCACAACAGACCCCAGGTGGGTGGATAGCAGGGCTCTTTCACAGGGGTCGAGACTGGAAGTCATTCAGCCATTTCAGTCAGAAGTCTGCACCGTTGGTTGTGTTGGGTTCTGAGTGAAACTCCCCCTCCCCCTCCAGGGCTGTTCACTGGCGTGCCTTGGCCAGCCACCATCCAAAGTGAACCCTCCGTGAAACCCGATGGGACACCTGCTTCTTGCCTTGCCCTCTCCCTACATGAACTGGCCTTCAGACGTGTGCCCCTCTCCTAGGGCTAGCTGTGACCCTGTGGGCAGAGTGTCAGTTGCTCCCCCTTGGCTCTCAGTGGGCTGGGTAGCTTTTACACTTCCCCTCTCATTTGGGAGAAGGAGAAGAGAGAAAATGGGGCCGTTCGAAGGGCTGAGTGTGGTGGGCTCACTTTAGTAACACAAGTCACCAACATGATGTAAGGACCAAATAGCTAACTTGCTTATGGTAACATTTTTGTTGTTTAGTTTAAGTCTGGTTTTTTGTGTGTTTAGTTAAGGAAATCTTCCCAGTTCTTTGAGATCAGACAAAGCCCTAACTGGGAGTTAAAACTAATTTAAAGGACATCAATATTAAATTGAGAATTCCTTTGTCTTGGCACAATAAGGTGTCCCCTAGAGGTCTGTTATATTTGGGTTAATTTAATATATCATAAGAATGCCTTGTAAGTTGTCATTTATGATAATCTGGTAACATTAAAAATATTATGATACAGTCTTGAGGAAACAAATTTCTGAGCTGATAGTAAATATCAGCCCTGTATTATAAAATGATTGATAAGACCACAAATATTATTTGTTTAATTATTTATATATAAAAGATAAAAACATGAATTAAGATGATTTTCCTTTAAGCAGTATACCAATAAATACTTTTATAGTAAATAAGTAGACAATTTACAATCCTACATTCTGGAAAGATAAGTTTTTTAAAAGTTGATTAATAATTTGAATATCGCATATCTATGGAAAATGTACAAGTTGTATGCAAAATAATTTACAGGGATTGATTTAAATATTCCTTAAGTTATGCAAAATCTTATCAATCTTTTGAAGTAATGTCAACTTTATGGTGATTTACAAATACTATACCAGAGTTTATTAGATTTTACAAATGGTTTTCGCAGGAGTTAAATATTGTTTATAAAAAACAACACATTTTCTTTCGTAATAAATGCAAAATTGAGTCTAGGCTTAAAGAATAAAACCTCATAAGAGAATATAAATTAGGGCTCTGAATGTGTTCTTCATCCTTTCATTCTCAGTATTATAATTTTTAACTTAAATCCTACACCTGAAATCATGTAGCTGGTTTTTAGGATATTTAATACTACATGGTAGACTAATTACTTGGTAAAATGATTGACAGCATTCCCTAGGAGACGAATCCAGCCACACAGCGTTGACTGCCGAGGAGACAGTCCCTCGGCTGGTGATGCCGTGCAGATTGCCCCAAGGAAGGCAGCAACGGGAAGATTAAGTTCATTGTTATAACTACCCCTGCGCGCACATTAAGAGCAAGTTACAGACCTGTTTACTGTGATTTTGATACCCGACAGAGCCCATAAACATAGTCTAGAGTCAAAGAAATCAGCTCCATCAATTAAATAAAAAGGCAGGAATATAAAAAGTGAAATTGTTCTTTGAATGACGTTGCTCTTGTTTACTCCCAGTTGACCTTCTATTAAATCCATATGGACAAACCTTCGTACAGACTCAGTCTTCATGTGTTAGTGCTTCAATACTATAGCTATTGACTGTGATACTATAGGGGTGGTTCCACCATATATTGCAAGAAGTATACCCTTGTGTTTGGAAAAGGAATGTATTATATTACCCAAGATCTCCTCAAAATGCTTGGGAGCATGGAATTCATATAACCTATGATAGGAGCTAAATGTTCATCAACAAGAAAGTTATTTTTGCTACACTTCAAACATGGTCAAACTATTTCCAGATTGCTGATTAATTTATAGAAATCACCAAGTAGCCCCAAACTTGTAAATTAACGTGAGTTACTATGTGATGAAGTATCTGTCTAACATGACGAAGGGCCACAGAAAATGAGCAAACCCCGCGGCCAGTGTTGGTCACCACTTCTTCTGTGATAACCTTTCTGATTCATGGTCCTTCTTGATTCAGACCAAAGAAGGAGCTAAGGTAGGTGGAGGAAACTCTTGCTTCGGTAGAGTTCCAGCATTATCAGTTCACTACCAGGACTCCTCTGAGGAGGAGGTCCAGCCTGGGTGATAAAGAGGGATGACTGTGAGACCTGAGCATCCCAGAGTAGTTCAGCCTGTCTTCTGCACGAAGTACAGGCTTTGTGCCAGAAAGGTTAGGCCCTTCAAGGCAGTGGGGACCACAGGTAACCCAGCCCAGCCAGGTCAGTCACGTGGACCAAAGGGCAAGGCCAGGATGCAGTCAAATCTCAGCCTGGAGGAGGACAGAAAACGTTACTTTCTCACATCAACGTTATGTTTGGTTCACTGCAAAACGTTAGTAGAAACCACGAAATGGGATACTGGAAATAGTTTTTAACAGCTTGTGTGAGTAAATCTATACTTTCTCCCACTCTGTGCCCACAGGCATGAATCATCGGCACATCTGAGAATGAAAAGTCACCGGGTTCAAGAGTGGTACAAACGTAACTTCTCTGAACTTCCGGGCTCAAGAAAGGCATGGAACCTGGAAGAGCAAGAGCAACGACTAGGCACCTCAAGACTGTGCAACCTCTTGCTATTTGGCCTGCGCCCACCTCCAAAACAGTGAGCAATTAGGACACTTGAATTAAAATTTGAATTACTGTATTTGGGTGTATCTAGCATTTGCCTGCATGAAACAAAAATATAACCATGAGCTACTTTTTGAAAATGCTCCTGATGGCAACTCTGAGAACAGCTGCTGCAGATGTGGGAGAGAGAGGTTTCCAGACAAAACAAAATGACACAAACAAAAATAAAATAGGCCTATCCAGACAGCTGAGGACTAAAATGCATGATGGGTCCCCATTGTTGTTTAGTACAATTTAAGACAAAGTTCTTGATTTGGTTTACGCCATTCTTGGATATTCTATCATTTTGGACAAATGTGTAATACGAAATAGTTTTAGTACCCCCCAAATCCTCTGTGTTTTCACTTATTCGTCTCTTACCCCCATTCTTGACCCCTTGGTAACCATCGATCATTTCTCTTCCCTGATATTTTTGCCTTTCCCCCCACATCATTAATTGGGCTCATACAGTATGTGGCCTTCTCAGATCGCCCTCTATCACTAAGCCATGTGCATTTAAGGTTCCCCCGGGTCTTTCCACGGCTGGATAGGTCTTTTCTATTTAGCCCTGAATAATATTCCACTGTGCAAATGTGCCACCATTTATTTACCCGTTTACAACTGAAGGACTGAAGGGTATCTTGGTTGCTTCCAAGTTTGGATAGTTATAACTAAAGCTGCTGGAAACACCTGTGTGCGGGTGTTTGCATGAGCGTAAGTTTTGGGATCCTTTGGATGCGTGCCCAGGAGCAGGAGTGCTAGGCTGAATGGTTAGTTTTGTAAGAAATCGAGGCCACACTGTACCATCTTGCATTCCTACCAGCCGTGAAGGTGAGATTCTGCGGCTCAGCCTCCTCAGCACTCCTCGCTGTGGTCAGTGTTCCAGACCTGGGCTGTTCTAACAGGGGTGCAGGGGTATCTCACTGTCGATTTCATTTGCATTTCCCTGATGGCAGGGGATGTGGAGCGTCTTTTCATATGCTTATTTGCCATCTGTACAGCTTCTTTGTGGAGGTGTCTGTTAAGGTCTTTGTCCTGTTTTTTAATCAAATGTTTTGTCTTCCTATCAGTGAGTTTTAAGAGTTCATTGTATGTTTTGGAAAAATAGTCCTTTGCAAATATTTTCTCCCAGTGTTTGGCTTGTATTTCACTGGATTAACAGTGTCTCTTGCAATGCAAAACTTTATTTTAATGATAGCCAGCTTTTCGATTATTTCTTTGGTGAATCATCCCTTTGTCTCAAAAAGTCATCATTGAGCGCAATGATATTTATTTTCAAACAGCCAGCCTTTAGTTCTACTCATCAAATGTATTTTTAATTCTAATGTACTGGTTTTTGTTGTAGTTGTTATCAATTATCTCCTACTATTAGTTTAACAATATTTTGATTTTTCTAATGTTTAAATTAACTGATTTATTTTAAATATTTTCTGTAATAAAATTATTTTCTAAATCATAAAATAGTTGAAACCACATTTTAAAGGCATTACAAAATGTGTTCTTATTTGTCCTCTAGGTTCTAATCTTTTTATGTTTTATCTTTAAATCAAAAATGGTTAAGAGAATTCTAGTTGTTGCTGTTATTGTTAATTTTTTATTTTAGTTCATTGTGGTTACAGAATGTGGCTTTAAAGAACTCCATTTTTTGGAAGTTTCACTGTGGCTAAGCACACTTTGTACATAAATTAATTTTATGCCCACATTATTTGACCTGATAATTCAACTTACAGGAATGTGATCTTTTTTCTGAGAAGTTTATTTGCACACAAGTAAGTTTATCAACCCATTACTTATCAAAGAGAAAAAGTGCAGTGAATCACATTGTCATAGAATTTGTAAGAGTAGCAAAGTTTGTGCAGCTATTAAAAAAGAACGTGCTTCAGAGTCCGGGATCTGGGGGTTCCCGAGGCTCGGGGAAACACTGATGGAAAAATATGGAGCATATTCTGTGGTATATACACAAAGGTTTGGACTGCACAAAAAAACTGACCTGAATACATCAAAAGGCTAATTATACTTGTTTCGTGTGATATGGTTATAAGTCAATCAATAAGCCTTACCACGCATTTGGTTATGGAGAAACATCTCGATCAATAGGTATTTAGTGAATCATATCTGTCAGGGTGGGCGGGGAGAGGAGGAAGCTCCGGCTGGACTTTGCCAAGACGGACATCCTCACAGTAACCTGAGTTCCAGGAAGAGACCACCAATGCTGTACTGCTTCTTTGTTCAGAGGGCACCAATCCCCAGCTCCCACAGGGAGCCAACGAAAATAAAACCCCAGGACATTCCCTGCTCGGGCGTGACTTCTCCCGGACTCATCCTGCAGACTGGAAGAATCTCACCCGGGTGCACAAGCCCCAATAAAGCTCTTTATTGCCTACTTTATGGCTGATTGGCATTTCTTTCTCGGCGGAGCCTAAGAAAACCTTTCAATATCATGCAGAGCCCACGCTCTGAGATGCAGAAATCATCTGCATCTTGACTGTACCGTCAAGATACCAGCCTGACAGTACAGTCAGGATCTGCCCCCAGCCTTGGATGTCACATTCAACCCCCCAATTTTAAAGAATCTAAGGGAAACCCCAGTTGACACCATTAGAACTCAATTCGACTTAGAACAAGGGTACTCAGAATAGCAATAAATGGCATTCAGTGTTGTTATATAAAAACACGCTTCAGTCTCAGGTGCCTTTGCCTTTTATCCAAAGGATAGGAATAAGTGGCCAGGAGAAGGGGACACTCTGCAGCGTGGGTGGTGTGGCTCCGAGCGGCGTTCTCCGCGGAGGTTTAGCTCGGAGCTAGAGCTGTGGTTTTTAAAGTACCTTTGTTGGGAAATGCTCAGACACCAAGGGCAAATACCGGAATTTTGTGAAAGAGTTAGTGTGGGCTTTTTGAGGTGTGCAAACAGCAGGGGAGTTTGTACCCGATCCCCGCGTTCCCCAGAATCTCACGTCTCTGTCCTTCAGGGTAAGACTGGGGGCGTTTCAGGGAGCTTCCGGAGTCAAAGGAAATCTCTTCAAAGACATTAGCTGAAGTTAAAATTAATCAAAAGGGAGGGATGGCCAGAACATATTTGAAATGTCTCAAGTATGCCAAAGACTACTTTTCAAATCTGACATAACGTATTGCTCAGGTATTTTCCTATTATATAACTTTCTTGGTATTTGTCACTACATATATGAAAGTGCATATTATATCTGTGTATTAGGTTTAACATTATAACATTGAATTTTATAGGTCAAAAAAGGGTCAAATGTCAGCCATCTCATGTGGGTAACGTAAAAAACGTGAGAGAGGTTGTCTCCTCTAACAGGCTGGTCCTATGACGGCAGGGGGGCATCTGGGGAAAGGAGCTTCCATCTGGAAACGCCCCTAGAAATTGAATGAAACCTGGCGTTTTAGGTAAATAGTCACAGTCAACGCTGATGCTACCCCCAGCACAGAACCACGTCTCACCTGCGCAGATGGGCGCTGAGCCCACAAGGACAGCTGTGACTCAGTCCCCAGCTGAAGCTTGGCAGAGTCTGGGGGGGGGGGGTGCGGGCGCGGAGGCTCTGCCCCTGTACAGCTTTATGTCGTCCCAGAGCCTGATCACGTTCAGAGAGGGTCTCCTGTTTCTCCATCAACAATGGTTAAACTCTTCATAGCCCAAGAGTTGGGGTTCCTCTCCCAGAATCGAACACCCTGCTGGGCAGGTCCCTGAGCAGTCCCAGAACGCCTGGGTGTCCGGGCTCAGAGCGGACATGCGCTCAGTTCCACGCTGCTCCAGGGCTGCCCCGGCTGCTCGGCCCGCACTCCCTGTCCTCGTCGGTACCTTGGTCCCTGTGGTTTGCATTGATTGTACAGAACGCCCAGCACCTACGAGGCACCACCGCAGGGGAGAGGGTGGGATTCGGGAGGGGGTGGTGGCGGAATCAAACAAGTACGCTGTGTGCTTTCTGCATCCAAGATACTTATCATTTTGGGGGGGAGGGGAAAACTCCTCTCCTCATATTAAAACTCCTCATATTGAAATTAAAAATAGCAACACCAGAAGCAATGCCAGAGAGAAGAATAAGATCACAACTGCAAAGCTGGAGAAGTATGTGCACTCCAGGAATGATGGGAAAAAAACTGCTCTGGACCAGAAGGGACAAGAATGGCTCCCCTGGGAAGAAAGTTGGCCTCGCGCAGGATTTTCAGATGAAGAAAATATCGTGAAAAGAAGCAGAGGAAAGAGAAAGACAAAGGACCTATGCCAACCTCAGTGATTACAGACTTTTAGCTGGAGCACAGGGCTTACAGGAGCGAAAAGTAGACGGTCCCTTTGCAAAGAAATCAGGGTGAACCCAACCAACGTATTGCTTCCTGCAGGGACCAGGTCTTGAATCCCCAGGTGAAGAAGACACTCGTGAGGTGACACCTGAAGGGCTCTTAGCAATTGCCCATAGTATTTGTCTCCCCAAGAAACTCACTTCTCCCCAAATCTGCTGAGGCATGTGGGCTCATTCTGAGTGCAGAAACGAATGCCACAGCACCGGCCTCTGCTGGGGACTGAGCCACCCCAAGGTGACATGCCGAGGCCAGCATGCCTTCAGTGGGCACGGTATTCTTCTTCCCGACAAAGGAAGAGGGACTAGAAAGAGTTAGGGAGGTAAGTGTGTGGGGAAGAGTTCTCTCACACTGAACGGGCACTTGGATTCCGGGGCTCTCCTTATGACGTGTGTTAGCAGCAATCAATTAAAGCCAATTAACCTCCCTCCAGAGAGCTCAACCCGAAAAGGCAAAAGTCACGCATTATAACCAAAAGGGGGCACAGAAATGAGTCCAGTCTTACACTTTGTACTTTCCCCCCAAGTTAACCTGCCTTTTACACCCATCCCATGAATCTAACAGGAAACAAAATTGTGTGGTTTTCTTCTCCTGCGTTAAAATCCCCTGCTATTTATTTAATTAAAGATTTGGCTTGGTATTGGCAAGGTTTTATTGATTTTTAGCCGTCTTCCTTGGACGGTTATTGAAAGGTGAGGGCTGAGTCATTTGGGCGCGGCCCCCCTTCAAGGTGGGCGTTGGACTCCTCTCTGGTCTTTCTGCAGGAGTGATTCTCAGCCTTGGCTTCCCATCCGAATCCTCAGCTTTTCCACGGCCCCAGGCCCAGGCCTGGCCCCAGGTTAGAGCTCAGGGAGAGGGATCGGTTGGGAGGCTCAGTTGTTGAAAGCTCTCCATGCGCATGTGCAGCCCAGACCCAGCCGCCCGTCTCCGAACCAAACCTGTGTCTCCCACCGTCTCCTGCTCTGGGCAGCTCCTGGCACCTGAAGTACAATCTGCATCGTCTCTTGGCACCAGGACACAAAACTGACGCCTTACAGGGTGTTTATGTAAATCATGGACTAATTGCCATCCATTGTGAGACTGCATAAAAATAACCCCGAACTGAACCTGACAGACTCCTTCTCAGCAAATAATCTGTTAAAATGCATTGAGCCCTGGCATGCTGGCTTAGTTGGTGGGAGTGTTGTCCCATGCACCAAAAGTTTGCGGGTTCGATCCCCGGTAGGGGCACATTCCTGGGTTGTGGGTTGGATCCTCGGCTGGGATGCAGTGGGACTCACCCGACAGATGTTTCTCTCTCATGTTGGTGTTTCTCTCCCTCTAAAATCTAATGAACATATTCTCAGGTGAGAAAAAAACACTGACATCAAACCCTTGATGCAAACCCTTGAGTTATGATTGAACCACACTAATAGTCTGTTTCTAAAAGTTAATAAAAATGTACCAAATCTGTAATTAAAAAGAGAAAAATAATGCGAGCGTGATCTCTGGGATGTGAAGTTAATCATCCATTTGATAAGTAATTAGGACACACTTAGATTAGGTGTGGCATCAATTGTCTTTGTAACATATAATTAATACCCCAGTGTTTTGTCACTTTTTAAATCATTTTCTCCCTGTTGAACAAGTAAAGTTTTTTTCTTTTAAATTTATTTTGGACAGAGGGAAAGGGAGGGAGAAAGAGAGGGAAAGAAACACCAATGTGTGGTTGCCTCTCATGTGCCCCCTACTGGGGACCTGACCCGCAACCCAGGCGTGTGCCCTGACTGGGAATGGAACCAGCAACCCTCTGGTTCACAGGCCAGGGCTCAATCCACTGAGCCACACCAGCCAGGGCGAGCAAGTAAAGTTTTCTTTCTGACCAACGAGGCTTCCAGAAGCCAGCATGGGACGTGGAGAGAAAGGAAAGAGCATAGGTACCGGCTGTGGTTCCTTAGCTCTGGGGTAGATACCAAGAATTCATGTGTTAACGAGAACCCGGTGATGTCCCTACAGCTGGTCCAGGGCTCAGAACCTGGGAGCCACGGTGTTTTATTCTAACGTATAAACACACATGTCCCAGGGGCCTTGTGAAACACAGGCTGCTTGTTCGCCCAAGTATGTTCCATGCATGTTAGGAGGTGCTTCCTTATGTCAGAATCCTGAAGGTCACCGAGGCAACCCCTGCAGAAGGTCCCTGAGTGAGGTGATATTAAGGACCAGGCCGGGGATGGGGACCATTACACCATGTCCACCCATACCTCACTGCTCAGAGACTATCCAAACACTCCGGACACCAGATACTCTTAGAAACCAAAAGCGTCAGGAGGGAGGGGCGCTACCAAAGAGGGGCGCTCCACTGAACAGGCGTCGTCCCAGGAAGCTAAATTACATTGTGAGCGTGGGGTCTCCACGTCATCTGGCTCACAGAAGACAGGCTCACCGGCGCTCGCCTAAGGAAATGCCTTACATCAAATAAGACGTCTTCGGCCAGCGACTTCTGTTCTTGCTCCTACGTGGGGCACAAGGGCAAGTTTGGACACGAGTTTCTGGGGTTCGAGTTCTGGCCGAACGGAAAGCTTAGATAGTCCAACAACAGCAACTGTAAAAGTGACGTCATGATCAGAAAAGAGGCATCGGTCCACAAGACTGTGATGGAAGAACCGAAGAGGATCCTTGATGACAGCGAAATTACAAAAGATGATGCTCTGTGGCCTCCCCCTGACAGGGTGGCCAGCAGGAGCTTGAAATTGTAACTGGAGATGAACACATTTCTATCACTGCATCAAAAACAGGTTCTCTCATTGACGTAAATCAGTCAAAGGGTCCCGAAGGCCTTCGAGTATTTTACAACTTGGTACGGGCCTGAAATGTTTAGTTTTCAGTCTTAGTGGATGACATTTCAAGATGAAACCAATCTGAATTATGTGTTTCTTGAGCTGTTTTGTATTTAATTAATGGATTGGTAAAGCGGGGTTATTTCTCGTTTACACTCTCGGGATTTTTATGTATGTGAAGCAGACTCATTTTTGTATGCAAATTGAAAATAAGAAAATATATAAATAGGCTTAATGGTTATCTTCACTTTTGTCCAAGTGGGTTGGACAGTGCCCACACACATTAAATCCTGTGCATAAAAGACACTTTTTGTTGAAATTTTGCACCAATAAAACTTACCAAAGCCAAAAAAAATTCTTCAGAGCTAACCTACCTTGAGGACAGATGACATTTTGAATTTTGAAAAACTGCTTACTTGAAATTAGTTTCCATGGATTTCCAAACATCAGCACAATTTAAATTTCATGATCATAAGGTACTGTTTCCAATCATTTTACTTGTAAACGATTAATGGTGTATATGTTGGTGACAACTTCCCTGTGTTTCTAATCTAGTTTTTACATTTACTCAGTGGCTTGGAACATTATTCGACAACTCTGTGTCTCAGTATTGTTATCTCAAAAATGGGCATTGTGGGCTGAACTGTGTTCCCTCAAAATTCACACATTGAAGTCTTAACTCCCAGTACCTCCGAATGTGCTGCATTTGGGGGAAGGGCCTTTAAAGAGGTAATTAAGGTTAAGTGAGTGAAGGTGTGTGGCCCCGAGTCATTACGACTGGTGTCCTCGGAGAGAGAGGGAGCTCGCCAGGGAGAGGACAAATTCAGCTCACCAGGAGGCTGGAGGCCGGGAGGCTGGAGGCCGGGAGGCTGGAGGCCGGGAGGCTGGAGGCCGGGAGGCTGGACATTCAGGTAGGAGGGGAAGTTGTGGTCCTGAGCCCCAAATCTGTAGGGCGGGCCAGTAGACCGAAAACTCGGACAGGGCTTCTGGGCTGTAGTCTCCAGGCAAAATTGCTTCCTCTTCTTTGGAAAACTTCTGTCTTTGCTATAGAGGTCTTCCATGGATTAAAAGAGGCCCACCCACGTAACTGTGGTATGTGACTCCCTGAAAACCCATGAACTGTGTCAGTCTCACCCACAAGAACCTTCCCTGCAGCATCTAAGCTGATTTGGGCCAAACCACTGGGCCCTGTGGCCCAGCCAAGGAGACAGCAAGTCAGCCATCACTCAGGGAGCCTGGGACACACATCCATCGCGGACCCGCCACTCATTTACACAAAAATAAATTCCAGGCACAGTGAACAAGTGCCACGCTTCTATCCCAAAGACAGCCGCCTCTGTGCCTCCAAGGTTTGGGATTACAGCATAAGAGCGTTTGACTTGGTTTTAAAATCAGTCACTCCCTGGGCATCCAGACTCCTCTCACATAAATACAGTGATCCCTGTCCTGTCTAAATCGTGAGAATGTCTAATGTACGGTGGCAGGGCGTGCTGACACATTCTCGGTCTCATTCTTGGGCTCGTGCCCCTGTTCTCCTGGGCAGCTGTGCGCTGCTCCTACTCGCAGCCCCGAGTGACAAGAGCACGTAGCACATTACTGGGTGACACCAAATGAGACCAGAGGCAGACCCATTGTTCCAGCCACCAGCAGAAACTCTTTAAAAGGAGCTTAGGAGGAGGCCAACTGACCCCACTGGAACAAAAGGGCATGTGCTGGAGGGAGTCGCCAGTGTATTGAGTTAGTGGAGGAGGCTGTGCAATGAGAAGTAGAATCAGAGCCATTATTTGGGGCCACAGTTTGGGGAGTTCTGGCCATCGCCTCGGGTCTTTCTATTTGAGATTGTCGTTAAAAACACAGGGGATAGTTTGGGAGGTTAATTTTATTCTTTTATGAAGGATTAAATAAAAACTAATCAAACTTTTTACTGCATTTGAATTACATATTTATAGTTGTCTTATTACCTACTATAAGAAAAATGTTTACCCTTGAGTCCTGTTTTCTATGTCAGTGATTTTTGATGGCAAATAAATAATTAATATGATTGCCCTGGATAAATTGTGTTTCCTATTTTTTAGATAAGAGACATATGGATTTGACTTATATTTTTAATCATAGAGAAATAGCCCTGGGGTCCTTATTGTACATACCTTCACTTTCTTCAATGAAATTCAAAAATAGAAGAAGAATTTATGAGGATTTATTTCCTCTAATTATGAGTTATACCTTGCTATCTGTTTAGTAACTCACTTCTGTTGTTTCTTATCTTTGAAAATTTTACATTAATAAATGTTACTTTAATACAATGACCCAAAAGTTCTGCAAACATCAATCATGATTTCCATGGTTACCTCATGATATTGTCCTTCTAAAATATCATTATAATTTACCAGGATCACCACTATCCAAATTACAAATATTTATTGTAATGGCCTCAAGTCAGATGCTACAACTCTCAGTCAAAAAAAAAAAGATTGGTGGGCAGTAATGTTGACAGTGTTTTTGATGAAACAAATGCAACATACAGAAAATGTAACTAGTGGACACTATATAATAATAATGATAAGGGCAAATAGCTTCCTTCTATTTACAGTGATATATAGGCCACAATTAAAGAATGTGATAACTACAAATTATTATTTCATGTCTCTGTGACTATTTAAAGGCCTGCTCTTGGATAAAAAATAGTACCAAATTATACATGCAGTACATTTTATCTGGTATGGGTGTTTAACGTTTTCCTGGCTGACAAACAGCGTGGTGGTAACTCTACGTGGTCTCCACCCTTCACAACATAAGAAGCAAATGGGTAGAAACCCCTCCCCATCAAACAGGGTGGGGGACGGATCCAAGGAGCTCTTGACAAGCAAAGCAGTAGCGACCACTGGCCGGCCAATGGCTCCCCGTATTCTTCCCACACAGTGTGCCTAGGACTTGCCCAGTTTTAGCCCAAATAGTGCCCGTTCCAGGAAGCTCGCAGGACCCAGGCAAATCTGCCACCTGGTCCCCTGACCAGGTGAAAGGTGAGAGGCTGAAGGGAGCGTGTGTCTGTGTGTCCCCAGGTCACTGCCCCCAACAAGGGAGCCAACTCTCAGTGCGACGTGGCTGACACTGAAACCCAGAGGCCTCCGCCATTGCCACGGAAACTTGCTCTAGGTTTCAACCCTTCAAATGCTCACATTCCCTCAAAGAACATACAGGAATAATAAACAGGAAACAACTATGAAAATAAATGGCAGATTCGTTCAGGGTTTTCATGGGTATTAAAAAAATAATATTAACTAAGACTTTTGTTAGGAATATTGGGCAGTAAACTGTCAATGTGGACATCTGTTTCGCATTTAGATGGTAACAAAGGACATAAAATTTTAATCGGCAGTTTCTTCAGTACTTAAGACTATATTGCTATCAACATATTTTTCATAACGATAGTCATGTACTACTGTCGGTTGTATTTATTACACAGAGGATCATTTTAATGTAAAAATGCAGGTGACTTCATTCCATCAACCCCAGCACTACCTAGAGCTGGGATGTTATTACTTGTGCCCAGGGCCAAGCAAAATATAAACCTGCTGGGTTCTAACCCGGCTGGGTCATTGAGCCGTGCACATCTGAGTTGTAAATTACAATATAAGGTAATCAAATATGTATAAAAACGGTAGTCATGGAAGCAGTATCCCCGGTTCATAAAATTTCATAAGAAATAAAGGAAATAATTTATAAACATCAACACTCCGGGTTTATGAATTTCTTTTCCCAAAATAGAATGCAGTTCTAATAACGTAAGAAATGGTCTGTCAATCAGCACTGCCTACCTTTTCTTCGTATCTCCTTTATTCGTAGTCCGTTTCCAGAACAATGGTACCATCCACTCTGCTGGTCTCCATCCTCATCGTAGGGCCACCGGTGTCATGGTATTAGGTTTCTAAACCGTTACAAGGCATCTCTCTCTCCAGTGACACTTTGTGACACGCAGAAACATCGTTTTGAAAATCGCAGATTTAAAGGATGGGAAATTCTTCTTCTAGCTAGAACAAAACAGTGAAACAGCCAAAAAGAAAAAGAAAAGAAAAGAAAATCCCATGCTGATATATGGAATTGTATAGATGTGAGTGTATAGGGATGGTGATAAACTTGAGAATAGACAGGCTGAGTTTCTCTTGATGTCCTGCTAGCCTTTATATAATCCTATTATGAACTATTTCATAGGAAAAATGAATTATTTTAACCACTGCCTATATTGTGGGTGTTAAAACAATACCCACTTTTCTCAGATTTCTTGGAAAGCACAGTACAGACTCTGCCATCTCTGGAGAGGCTTATTTAGAACTGGGTTGGCCAGAATGCCATTTAATTTTTTTCTGTAAAATAAATGAAACATTTTTCATTTTCATGACTAACTTTATTGATTTGGATACTTTGAGTATGTTGGCTGTATTCAGCTATTGTCTTCTACTGGGTAGAGGCCTGAGGTGCTGCTAAACATCTTCCAATGCATAAGACAGCCCCACAGCAAAGGATTATTTGGCCAAAATGTCAGTAGTACCAAAAAACTTTACAAGACACTCCTGACACATTCAATCAGGAACAGAGCCTTTTCCATACACTGCAAAAACCTTTTTGTGTGTTTCAGTTCATTTTTGCTTTTTTGTGAAATAATAAAGCGTAATATGCCAAAAATACATATTTTCTTCTATCTTCACTATTGAAATGGCTACACAAAAAGTCACCCCTTTTGATGTTTTTTAAAATGCATGCTGGTATGACAGCTGACACAACACAACTCATCAAAACTGTTGTGAATGAGCTCAAAGACAACTGAGCACTACTAGAGCCCTCGGAAGGAAAGCGCTAACCAAACTTTCTGGCCAGCCCAGTATGACACATTCTCCTACGTTGCTAAATAAACGGGAGTAGAAGGATGTGGTGCATGAAGGCAGTATAGACTGCCTCCAATAATTCTTTACTCAGTTCCGATTTGCCATGTTTTATACTTTTGGAGGAAACCTGTCTGGTTTTGGCTTTGTAAAACATTCCCTTCAGTATACAAGGGGTTTAGAGTCCGTTGCCTCCTAGCTTGGATCCCCATTCGGTCACATATCGACCAGGAGAGACTAGCCGAGTTATCGAAGCTTCCTGAGCATGTGTTTCTTTATTTATAAAACACACATAATACCAGCAAGCTAATTGGGTTGCTGGAATACAAACATGAGCTGAGGACATACAAACACTATAGCGTCCTGAGTGGAACATAGGTAGCATCTAATAATTGGTGAGGCTGCATTATTAGTATTTTATTATAATTTTATCAGATTATTTTCATCCTATGGAAATACACTGGGAAAAACATTTACTCAAATTTCAACAAAGCTCTGTGTAGAGATTATAGGGGACAATACATATATTTCTTTTAAGAATTTATATTTCTGAATTTTCTATGAAAATGTACAATTCATAATCAGAAAATATTTTTAAATTGTTTAGGATTAATACTTTGTAGTGTATGTTGTGGCCTCTTTGAAATATACAGTCATGAATTTTATATTATAAGATTTTAATGACATAATGGCTTGAAGGATTACTTCTAAGGATGAGAGACAGGCTGGGAGGTCAAATCTACAAAAGAGTGAGTCTGAAACTGAGAAAAAGAATAATGAATGTGTGAGTTGAGGACTGAGTTTTCATGGAAGCAGTAAGAAAACTCCCAGAGGAACTGATGTTAGAAATGGGTGAAGAAGAGTTACAGACCCACTGCGATGTCTGTGAGAGCAATTGTTGAGAGAGAAAAGGGATGCAGAGAAGTTTTCAATTAAGAGATGGATAATTCATTCTCTTAAATTTGCTTAACCTATGAAAAATAGAGAATGTAGATCTACTGAGGAGTGGAAGTGGTCTGGGATTGTTTATTTTAGGATTTCGAGGTTTAGAACAGTAGTTTTAAAAATTACATTAAGAGTATGCAAACTGAGGTTTGTTAAAGTTGAATTCACACAAACCACTTCTGATTTCACAACAGCAATATAGAGTCCCAGACCATCAGAACACAGTAAGAAGACTTGTGCTTATATTCTGAACTCATTGCTTATCAACTATGTGAATTTCAAAAAATTATTATCATTTTAATTTTATTTTTTATTTCATTTTAGTTTTTAAATTACAATTGGCATTGAATATTATATTAGTTTCAGGTGAACAGCATAGTGGTTAGACAATTGTATGACTTACAAAGTGATCCCTCGCCCCCGATGAGTGAAGTACCTACCTGACACTATGTATAGTTATTGTAATATTATTGGCTATATTGATGCGCTGTCCTTCACATCCTCGTGATTGTTTGGTAACACCAGTCTGTACTTCTTCATCTCTTCACTTTTTCCATCCAGCCTCCCACCCCACCTCTGGCAAACAATAGTTTGTTCTCTGTATCTGTGAACCCATTTCTATTTTGTTTGTAAGTTTATTTTGTTCATTAAATTCTATATATATATATATATGTGAAATCGTGTGGTATTTGTCTTTCTCTGTCTGACTTATTTCACTTAGCACAATATATTCTGGCTCCATCCACGTTGATGCAAATGTTAAGATTTTATTCTGTGTATGTCTGAGTAACATTCCGTTGTGTACGTGTAGTACAACTTCTTTATCCTCTCGTCTATTGACGGACATGGGCTGCTTTCCTATCTTGCCAGGGTAAACAACGCTGCAGTGCCCAAAGGAGTGTGTGTACCTTTTCAAACTAGTATTTGGGGTTTCTTTGGATATAGAGCAAGGACGGAGTGGCTGGGTCATAAGGTGGTTCTATTTTTAGTTTTCTGAGGCACTTCCATGCTGTTTCCATGGTGGCTGCACGAATCTGCGTTCCCCTCAGCAGTGCAGGAGGGTTCCCTTTTCTCCACGTCCTCTCCAACACTTGCTGTTTGCTGATTTATTGATGATAGCCGTTCTGACAGGTGTGAGGTGACATCTCACTGTGGTTTTAATTTGCATTTCTCTGATGATTAGTGACGTTGAGCATCCTTTCCTGTGTCTATTCACCATCTGTCCTCTTTGGGGAAGTGTCTGTGCAGTCCCTCTGCCCACCTGTAATTGGATTGGTTGTGTGTGTGTGTGGGGGGGGGTTGTTGTTGTGTTTTGTCTTGGTGTTGAGTTGTCTGAGTTAACATCAAAAGTTCTATAAATTTTGCATGTTAGCCCCTTATTGGATGTATGCTCGGTAAATATGTTCTTTTATTCAGTAGGTTGTCTCTTCACTTTGTTGATGGTTCCCTTTGCTGTGTAGAAGCTTTTTAGTTTGATGTACTGACTATGTGAATTTATTCAAGGTTCTTAAAATTCTCAGAGATGTATCTGTCAATTGAGAGAAAAAGGATATCATGTGATTCCTATGAGCTATTGGAAGATGAAGTCAGCTCCGTATTTTATGTGTATTTTTAAGAACTCCAAATGTTAAAGTTTACCAACCAAGGGTTGGTTGTGACTCTTCTTGGATTCACTACTGAACAACACCGGACTTCCTGCCAAGATGGAGGCATAGGTAGATACACTGTGCCTCCTTGCACAACCAAAAGAAGGACAACAACAAATTTAAAAACAAAAAGTAACCAGAACTGCCAGAAAATTGAACTGTATGAAAGTCTGACAACCAAGGAGTTAAAGAAGAAACATCCAGACCAGTAGGAGGGGCAGAAATGGGCAGTCGGGGCAGAGAGGACTTGTGACAAGGGGGCAGCTGGAGGATGGGTTGGGGGCAGGGCAGTGGTTGCCAGAGCCAGTGATCCCACAATCACATGTGGATAAACTGGGAAAAACAACTGGGGAGCAAGACAGACGGTGCAACCCAGGGTCCTAGTGTGAGGAAATAAAGCCTCAAAACCTCTGACTGAAAACACCTGTGAGTGTTGAGGCAGTGGGAGAAACTTCAGCCTCACAGGAGAGTTCCTTGGAGAAAACCAAAGGGTCCTAGAATGTACAAAAACCCACCCACCTGGGAATCAGCACCAGAAGGGCCCAGTTTGATTGTGGATAGCAGAGGAAGTGACTAAAAGCTGGTAGAGAGCCAAACAAGCAGCATTGTTTCCAATCAGACTCCCCCACACACAGTGCCACAACACAACAACATGGTTGCCCCACCCTGGTGAATACCTAAGTCCCCACCCCTTACTACACAACAGACAAAGAAATATGGCCCAAGTGAAAGAACAAATCAAAGCTCCAGAAAAAATACAACTGAGAAATGAAGAGATAGCCAACCTATCAGATGCACAGTTCAAAATACTGGTAATCAGGATGCTCACATAAATGGTTGGGTATGGATGCAAAATAGAGGAAAAAGTGAAGGTTATAAGAGGTAAAATAAAGGAAAACTACAGGGAACCAACAGTGAAGAGAAGGAAACTGGGACTCAAATCAAAGATTTAGACCAGAAGGAAGAAACAAGAATTCAAAAAAAGGAGGAGAGGCTTAGGAATTTCTGGGATAACTTTAAACATTCCAACATCTGAATCATAGGAGTGCTAGAAGAAAAGGAAAAGAAAGAAATTGAAAACTTATTTGAAAACATAGTGAAAGAGAACTTCCCCAATCTGGCAAAGGAAATAGACTTCTAGGAAGCCCAGGAAGCTCAGAGTCCCCAAAAATCTGGACCCAAGTAAGCACATACCAAGGCACACCATAATTACATTACCCAAGATGAAAGATAAGGAGAGAATCTTAAAAGCAGCAAGAGAAAAGGAGACAGTTACCTACAAAGGAGTTTTTATAAGACTCTCAGCTGACTTCTCAAAAGAAACCTTGAAGGCAAGAAGGGGCTGAAAACAAACATTTGAAGACAAGAAAGGCAAGGACCTACATCCAAGATTATTCTATCCAGCAAAGCTATCATTTAGGATGGAAGAGCAAATAAAATACTTCCCAGAAAAGGTCAACTTAAAGGAGTTCATCATCACCAAGCCCTTATTATATGAAATGTTAAAGGGACTTATCTAAGAAAAAGAAGAAGATCAAAAATACAAGCACTAAAATGACAACAAACTCACAACTATCAACAACCTAACCTGAAAAGACAAAGACAAAAATGAACTAAGCAAACAACTAGAACAGGAACAGATTCACAGAAATAGAGATCACATGGAGGGTTATCAGTGGGGTAGGGGAGAGGAGAAAATGGGGGAAAAGATACAGGGAATAAGAAGCATAAATGGTAGGTACAAAATAGACAGGGGGAGGTTAAGAATAGTATTGGCAAAAGAGAAACCAAAGAACTTATATGTACGGCCCATGGACATGAACTGGGGTCGGAGAATGATGGTGGGAGGTGGAGTACGGGGTAGAGGGGAATAAAGGGAAGGAAAAAAGGGACAACTGTAATAGCATATCAATAAAATATATTTTAAAAAATAAAAACAAAACAATAATGAGCAACACAGAACAGAGAAAGTGGTGAGTCCAGTGACCCAGGGCTGATAACAGGCAGGAGAAAGACACAATCACATGGGAAAGAAGAAAGAAGCTCAAGAATGGGATGGGCTAGTTGTAACTGAGACACTTCAGATTCTGAGGAGAACAGAAGGCGGAGGAAATGGAAGATGTAGAAAAGAACTGGAGGCAGGAGTTCCGATGGGGGATTTCAAGGTTTTGTAGGAGAGAGAGCAGCGTCACCTTACCACTGAGTACGTGTTCAAGGTGGAAACAGATGGAGCCGGAGACATTGCAAAGTGAAAGCAATGAACCTGCTTGACTCGCTTGTCCATAAAACTAACAACTTGCAATTGTCGATGTTCATGTTATGAAGCCACATTTTTTAGTAAGTTTTTGATTCTATGCACCTCTATTTGGTCATTGCGTCTTATGCAGTGAACATCGTTTTAACACGCTTCATTTAAAAAAAAACTTAGGGAGATGAAAGCAACTATTCCCATGGGGGCAGATACTTGCACTTAGAAATGCGACTCCAGTGCTGTGTGCACACACGTCATGATGTCTTATTTAACATAACTTTAAACAGGGAAAGCATAAGGAAATGTACAGAATGAGAAAGTGATTAAACGCTTTCACATATCACCCACAAATGTATGCACCCTGAAACTAAAGATGTAGTAAACACTAGTGTTCATTACTCAGAGTCTTCTTGGAGAGGTTCGGCCCGGTGTTCCCAGATTTCCAGAGCAAACTCTGAGAAAGCAGTTCTGTTCTCCAAGCAAGCGATGAACGGACAATTGACACTGCTAAGTAGGTACCGGAAACAAATTCAAAAGCTCCAGGACAGTATCTAAAGTTAGCATTTTAATGTCCACAGTTGTTAGGTTTGGGTGGGGATATGTTGTGAAACATTTTTAACAAAGAATATTCTTTAATGTTTGAGAGGCATTTGGTATCTTATTATTAGCTGACAACCAGTAATTTTTTTATAAATTGGTATGAAAGATATAATTTAAAGTATGATGATTGTGTAATTCTTTGGTTATCTTTACCAGTATCAATCTCTCTCAGCTTTAGAATGAGGACACTATACCTTCAAGATATGAGACAATTTTCTTTAAAAAGCCTTATGTAAGCCTCATTTCTTGTGTGTGGTTATATCACGTCCTAAATTAGGTTTTATGGAAGTTTTCAAATCTCTAGTTATATTAAAAGACAAACTTGTTCTAGACTTGTTTATAACTATGGCAATAAATACTGTTACATAAAAGTCATCTTGAGTCACTAATCCAATCATGGACTTGCAGAGCTAGAGACAAAGCGCAAGCAATTTTTCAGGCGTGAATCATTATCTTTTAAAAAGCTACTGAATAAAACTTCTCAAAGGTGCTGAAAATAAAAACGGAAAAAGAAAACAAGCTCCCCCAAATCTGAATATAATACACAGACTGGGACAAAAGTAGGTTTACAGTTGTTCCTGTGGAAAATAGTACAATAATGAGTAAATAATAATATACGAATAAACTGTGTTTTGAGTACTCAGACCTGTAAACTTACTTTTGCCCCTGGCTTTGCCGGTCTGGAAATTCAAAGATTTGACTTTTTTTCCTGATTCATTTGGCCATCTTTCCTCACAGTCTAAATTATACCACCTTACCATTACCTACGTTTCCCTCCCTGCTTAGTGTTCACTGTGACAAAGATAGCAAAGAGAATTTCCCCAATTGATTTGGAATTAACCAATTTATCGCACGCCTTGGCATTTGGGGCAACGTCATTCTTCCTGTCTAAACTTCTGAATTGCCGATCGCATGCTACTCCTTCTAAGAGGCAGCCTGCAAACAGAGCTCGAAAACTCCACGAGGCCCTCAGTTATTCAGCCCAAGATGCTCATAGGTCACTATCGGCTGTGGTGGCCCACACTGTTTTTGATGTGTGTCCTATTTAAATGACATTGGAGTGTCCTGCGTCATTGTGGCCCAGCTGGTTGGAGCACCATCCCACAACTGAAAGGCTGGGGGCTCTGGTTTGGTCAGGGCGAGTCCCATTCCGGGTTGGGGTGCATATGCGGGGGAGGCAGCCGACTGATGGTTTTCTCCGACATCAATATTTCTCTCTCCCTCAATCTCTCTCTCTCTCTCAAACCAATAAACATACAAGATTTTTGAAATAAAAAATTGTGACACATGAATGTATGTTTGTTTTTATTTATTTTTTTCTTTGTAGTGTGGAGTTTCATACATCTTTTCCTTTCTCCTCAAATTTTTAAAAAGGTCATACTGGAAGGGATGAATTTCGTCCTAACAAATATTAGCAGGTTATGCAAAGATAAACAAAAGATGTATTTCTTGGGAAGGGCAGCCTGAGTTCGCTTTCTGCAGCCCTGCAGGTGGGATGGATTGATAAGGAGCAAACGAACTGAGGTTCTGTGTCGTCCACTCCTGCTCATTCCTGGCTTGACACGGCTGTGATTAGTGCTGTTTCCTTGGGTTTGTGCTTCATTTCTTTGCCTCTTTCTTTGGCGGTATTTGAGCATTAAGCTCAAACCTTACTGGAAAAGCTCGTGGTCTTTTCCTAAGGGGAAGAAATGAAACAATATGCTAAGACCGAGACAATGACAATACTTTAATGCTATTGTTTCAAGCTTAACATTATTTCTCTTTTTTTCCTTCCTCTCCTAAAACAGTGATGTGTTCACCTACGGAACAAGGACAGAAGAGCCCCACTTTGATACAGTTTTGCTGAGCTTCTCCAGATCACTCAAAATGGCCTCTCTCTGGGACCCAGCGGCTCCTTCCTCCCTCCTGCACTGGATGGGGCTTTCACTGAATCCCTCCTGTGCATCTCAGAGTCAAGACTACGCCTCCAAGGCCTAGTTTTGCCCCTTCTGCAACCAACCAAGTGGTACCCTTTTTTATTGAGTGAATTCCATGGTACCTACACTTCCTCTTTGTAGACTTGGAAGGAGAAACCTCTCCGGTGAGTGAGTCCTGCTGAATCCGCCCTCCCCTCAGGCCGCAGGGAGTGCCCCAGGCAGAGGGAGACAAGCTCGGTCTACTCCTTGCCCCCTGAAGCCCGAAACTATGCATTAGCAAAACGCTGACAGAGATGGAGGAAACTGCAGTCTAATAGTGTATAATCTTCTTCCAAGATCCTGCCTTTTGGGGTAATTTTGCTACCCATTTCTTTCCTGTGACTTCCCACTCCTTTGTAAAATCTACTAAAATAGGCCTTTTCCTAATATAACCTAAGAGCTTAGTAATCAGTTGCTTCCTCTTTTCTCACTTTCCTCTTCTATTCACTAACTTTCCATGACATAGTATGTGTGAAATATTAAGGCTAATAATTGACAAAGTGGTAGCTAAAATTAAATACACTTTAGTCTATCTACATTATACCAAATTTAATATTCTCAAATGCAACTTCACTGAATCTTTACACATAAAAAAGGAAATTAAAGCTGATTACCGCCTAATGGTAGTTCTTGTGGCAAAAGCAGTTTGTTACATAAATAACTAAATTACTGGTTTAAAGCAAAAAGCTCAGTAAACTAGTAGTTTATACTTTAATGTTTAAATACAATAAATGAATAAATTCAATAAAACAGCAGGATGACAGTTTTTAGGCAAACAAATTATTCTGATAAAAAAACTCCACTTTTATAAACACAGGGTAAGAAGTTTTAAGAGACGACCCATTAAAATGCCCAGAATACGAGAATAGTGCTGAATGAAGTCATATTTTTGGTGAAGGCTCGTCACATTTTTTGTAGTGCCTCAGGATAGACATCATGACTAGATTTATAATGTGTTGCTTTAAGTAAAAATTAATGCTTTGATTTATAATTGAGTGAAATAAGTCATTAAAATTGCTATGCATACTCAGATATGATGTAAAAGAATTAAAAATGAAATTATTCGATTGGATTTCATTATCAGAACGTACTTCTTAAAGACACACACCATTACATTTTCAAGAGAGGTTAATATAAAAAAAATCTATGATATTAGGAAGTATTTAACACCTGGGGGAACATGATAATACACTATCTTGCACATAGAACTTTTGAAATTCTGACTTTATTCAAAGCTATTCAATACACTTGTGTATAAAATGGATACACTCAATTCGTAGAGGAGGTGTTCTGGGCCTGAAGCAGCTTCATTGATTACAGTGCATCGCCCCAGCCCAGCCCAGCCCCGCCCAGGGTTGTCTTCCGGAGCCAGATTAACTACCCAGTGCGGGCCACAGGGGAGGGGCAGGACAAGGTGTCTCCCTGTGCTGGCAGGGTTTGGAGGCAGCTGTCCTTCTGGCCCTCCAAAGGGTATCCTCAGAAATGTCAGGGACTGAAGCAAAACTTCAGCCCTTTGTTATGTAAGTAAAGTATCTCCAGGACCAGCTTTTTTAAATTCAATTTTATTTTAATTGTGGTTCAAATAGTTTTCTGCCTCTTACTCCCACCCTGCCCACGCCCCCAGCCCTCCCCAGGAGACCGGCTTTTAAGACCAAGAGAGGTCGGTCTTCAAGTCCTAGGGCAGGGGTGTCAAACTCATGTTCACCTGGGCCTCGAGGTTGCCTTCAAAGGGCCAAATGTAATTTCAGGGCTGTGTGAAGGTAACTACTCCTTAATTAGGGGCAAGGAGGTCGGCGCTGCCGCAGGGTAGAAACAAGGTGGAGGGCCAGATTTGGCCTGCGGGCCTTGTGTTTGCCACCTGTGTTCTAGGGCTTCATCTTCACGGTTATTTTTTAGAGAAAAGAAGGGAGGGAGAGAGGGAGGGAGAGAAACATCAGTATGTGGTTACTTCTCATGTGCCCTCTACTGGGGACCTGGCCTGCAACCCAGGCATGTGCCCTGACTGGGAATGGAACCCGTGACCCTTTGGTTTGCAGGCCAGCACTCAACTGCCGAGCCACACCAGCCAGGGCTCAGCTTAACGTTGTTTTCTTTGTTTACAGGACTGGCAACAGCGTCCTGGAATAAGAAACACCGGGCTGCGCCCGGCACGAGAGGCCCGTGTCCCAGCTTTTCCGTATGGAGCTTCCTCGATGCCTCCCAGATGTGCCAGGCAGAGCCCCACTGCAGGAGTGCCTCACCCTTCGAAGGCTGCAGGGGCCCAGGCTCTGGCCCAAGGCTGTGAGCAAACAGGATCATTTGAGGCCAGAGCAGGGAGCAAACGGACCCACGTAGCCACAAATATACAGCCTTCCAGGAGCCTCCAGGCCCCGGGCAGCCACAAGGGCTGTGGAGCAAAACCCTGGGGCCCCGCCTACATCCGCCCAAATCCTGGGCTGCGGCCACCTGAACACACTGATGTGGTCCGCATTCTTGGGGCAGGCAGCCTCCAGGTGTCTAGAATCTTCTCGGGAGCCTCTTCCTGCCTGTTCCACCGGCCTTTCCCTGAAGGGCGGCCCCAGGGCCTTGCTCCACTTTCTGAGTTGGCGGAGCACCCTGCGGCTTCGCCCAGGGGCTCTGTCAGCAATGTTCTCCTCTTTGGACCCCGCACTGTTCCCGAAGTTCTAGGTGTCACCATGGATACTGAGGGGGAAAATGCCCTGGTCTCACCTGTCCTGGTTCCTGGCCCAGGCTGTAACCATTTCAGTTCTCCAGGGGACAAAAGACGTTTTCCTTTCCTTTCGGTTTTAGGGTCAGAGGAACTAACTATGGAAAGAGCTACAGGAGTGATCCTTCCAGCACCTGGGAGGAGTGCTGAGCAGACCAGGGCCCTCTACCTCCCCACAGGACCCCTGGGTATGGGCCAGCTCTGCTTAATGGATCTAGTTGTACTAGAAGGAATAAACGAGTGAGAAAGTATGGCCCGGAGAAGCAGCAAGAGCAAACGGCCACATCACAGAGACGATCAACTTTTACCCAGAAAAGTGGTCAGTTCACAGATTTCTTTTGTTAGAAAACATTTTAAATATACTGTCATTAAATCACAAACTAAGTAAGTAACTTTTAAGTGAATAACGACTTCCTTTTTCTTTATTTGTTCATTCATAGCAAATCTTTAACTTTTTTAGAGAAAGAAGAAAAATCTGGATGGTGTACAGGTTAAATAGCATATGTTTTCTTGTGCCATCCATATAAATGAACAGATTTGGGGGGCATGCGATGATAATTTGAGTATCTGCTCTTATGGAGCTAACATATTTTCAGGGTCCCCACATTTCTTTACATACTCCGTAATAATACGAATTGCCCGTGATAGGTCACCGAGATCAATGACTTCCAAGGCGAATACTTTGATGTCACGTGTTTCATCCATAGCGCTTATCAATTTCAGATTCTTACCCATTAAAGCGTATGTCCGTCCATCGAGGGCTGCCCCGTCATTAAAGGTAACAGTGCGGTGAGCACAGTGTCAGACGGATCACTCACGGAGCAAACTGCAGCTTTCGTGGTTAGAGTATTGTCTGCTCGGGTATCTTGCAAATCTAGGAAAAAAGTAAAGCCAGGCGCAGACAAAGGAAGGTTTCTTGAGGGAAAAACATGGCCCAGGGCCCTGATGACGTGTCGTCTAATTAGGTGAGTCATCCGCACCTTGTGCTGCCGAGGCTTACCTACCTAAGTGTCGGGCACATTTGAGAAAATCAGGGCAGTTTTCTTGCACAGCAAGATAAGTAAGATAAGGGAGAAGGTATTTTAGAATCATCACATGCTAAAATTATCCTCAGCTGCTGGGTAGGCTGGGAAAAACAGCCTGGGCATTCAGGTCCTGTCCAAAGACAAGTTCAATGAGAAGTCATCTAATGCATACACAGGTCATGTGTTCGTTCTCCCAACCTCATAATTGCCCACAAACCTGCATGTTTGCCCTTTAACAGACATCAATTCTTTGTTCTGTTAATTGACATTATTAACAGGGTAAGGATTGGCAAGGATTTGCTTTTTGACACGACGTAGCTAACCGTCAACCCCAAAACAAAGTACAAGGCCCCAGTGTCAAATGAGAGGTGGGACTATCAGAAAATGTCTTTGGAGCCTACGGAAATGCTTTGTGCGCTCCTCCACCCTTTTTTTTTCTTTTTCTTTTTCTTTTTTTACCCACAGAGGTTACTACTAGGAAATGGCTTAGACCCTGCTAGAAAAAAATGGTGACGCATTCTGATGGAGGGAGACAGGACGGGGCAAGAACCAGGCACTGCCCTGTGCCTCTGTCCCCCTGGCCAGAGTTCTCTGCACACTGTCCCCCACCAGCACCCACTTACGCACGATAGTTACGATAAAAGGGGGTGCACTTTCATCCATGGTCTGGAGAGGAAACATTTGTTGGTCTTAGTCTACCAGTTGCGGCAAGAAACTTTTCTCATTACATTCAAGGAAAAAAAAAAACTGTGGCTGTCGTCCTGACTGGGGTGCTCGGCAGCCATGTGGCCAAACCCAGGAAGCACAGAAAGTCACCCTGCCCGAGTTAGTCCCTTCCGTGGATCAAGGGATAAGCTGTGACCAAGAGAGACAATGACACGCAAGAGCTGGCAGAAACAGGGGTGGGGGGGAGGATTTGATTAGGGGACATGAGAGGGGTAGCCCCTCACAGCATGTGACGGTGAAGAGAGGCTTACTGTACGGAGGGCCACCATCCTAGCGGGGGGTTGGGGGGTGAGGGACTTTCTGGGAGAGGGAGATCAGAAACCGGCACGTGGGGAGTGTCTGGCCAGTGAGCTCTGAGGGACAGACAGCAGCCTCTTGGGCCCTATAACCACAAGATTACATCACCGATAGCAAGCAGATGCTGGGTGTAGGGTTACAGGCTTGGGCGGGGGAAGGCACTCACTGGCTGACCATCTGCAGGTGTGGACCAGTTCGAAATAGTTAAATGTGTAAAGACGTGACTTTGGAGCCAGTGGGTGTCAGCCTCCTGAGAAGTTATAGAAACCTAGAAGCCAGCACAGGGCGCTGGAGCCCTTTAGGCTCATTCGTATAACCAGCCCTGTTCCTCGAAACGAGAGTGGTCCTCAGTGCCACACCTGGAATGTGAGGATTTCTCCAGAATGATACAATAACGATAAAGAACACCCCAAAGCATGGCATTAATACATGTCTGAGTCAGACAGTCACCGACAGTCAGTAATTTCAAGTTCATCGCCTTGTCCCTGGCCAAGCAGTAGCAGACCTGCCTCCCACACCTGGTTATTTTTATCTCATGATCATTCGGGGTGAGACGCTGACGCCACCTCACACTCACCGAATAATTGCATGCGCTCCCCTTTATCCTTTCTCTGGACGGTGTCTGCAGACCGCTTTCCCTCCCTTCCCTCCGGAAGCCGCTTGGAGCACCTTCTCTCCGATTTTTCTTGTCATGAAACCTCTGAGTCACCTTCCTTTTCCTGCTTAGATCCACACCAGTGCGGCTCAGAAGAAGACATGAGAATCTCCTTTCTACTCCCCAAAATGCACAGCAATTGTCTTCGTTGGATGGGAAGCCGCTGACGCCAGCTGATCCACCAATCCGTCCTTCTTTTCCCGTCCTTCCGTTGCTCATGGGCTAAGTTCATGTTGGCTCACCCCAGACTTAGTTATGCCGCTTCCTGAAATGGAATGATGCTTGTTAGTGCTCTGGTGCTTGGTGGGACAATGTAATGGTACCTGACTTTCCGGAGCGTTTCATCTCGGGGAGGTAATATATTATCTAACGTCAAAAGATACATTTTCCTCTGATTAGAATTTGGTAAACATTTGAATCCAACTGAAGGGCACATAGCATCTCTCATATTTTTCCTTTAATTTTAATTAGTTTTCATTTTGCTAATTATGCCTTCTAGGCAAAAGGTCACCCTGACCCCAGGTTCTAAGATAGTTTTGCAGCCAAAAGTAAGCTTATTTGGCTTATTTACTTCTTGCATTTGACTTCTTGGAGCTTACTCTATAATTCTAAAGAGACAGTGACCTGTGTCCTTTATAAAATATACATTATTGTTGGGAAAATTAGCTATTTGTGTTTATGTATTTGAGTATGTTGAGCCCATCTTTGCAAAGAGTTCTGGCAAGAGAAACAAAGGGGGGAAATGTTCCCATGACTATTTTCTGCACCAGAGTGGTAACTAAACAGAGAGAGCGAGCTCAAACTTTGGTGTTTGTGCTGTTACAGGGTCAGTAAATGTGTAACAGTTGTGATATTTCTCTTATATTACAATAAAGCAGTTTTTTTTAATGTTCAGAGTACAGAGCTAAATTGTCCATTTTTTAAACAATGCATTCTATGGAAATAACTGTGGCACAAACACTTATGACTAATCACAGCATATATAGGTTTCTTACTTAAGAAAAGTGACTTTCACACTTCAGCTCTCACTCTGAGATGCACTGCAAAGCCATCGCGTAGAGAACAGGCTCTGATGTTAGAAAGTCCAAAACTGGAATCCTGTCTGTACTACCCACCGGCTGTGAGACCTGGGCCCCACCATCTAATCGCTTTAAACCAGGTTCTCACTCTCTGTCCTGTGGCCACAATGGCCAGTCTACTCTGTAGTACCGTGGGAATGATTAAGTGGAAAGACAATTAACTGTAGGGCACTCGGCACAGCACCTGGCCCGAGTTAAGCGCTGACACAGCATCGTTACTCGTTAACAACACCCAGCCGGTAGGACTCAGCATCTGCCATTTCCCCCATAAATGGAAAGGACGCCATTTTTCATTATAGAAGTACAGCCTTCTTATTATTGGCTTTAACTAAAGCCAACAGACCCTAGAAACATATGGGGGGTGAAATTAGGTGTGTCGGGGGGAGAAACCTGAAAAACCACTCCGCTCACCCTTTGCCAACACTTTTGTTCGGGGTTATGTTCGAAAGACGTTTGCAGAAGAGAAGTAACTGCTTGACCTCGACACATCAAGAAATCTTCCAGAATTTTCCAGATTATGCAAGTCTGTCCATCTGTATTTAGTGACAATAAAGCCCCATTTTGGTCTTTCTGTAACTTGAGGTGAGGGAATTCCCAGAGGCCTCTCTTGGAGCTGTTTTGCATACTAATTATTCAGTGGTTTAAATCACAGCAGCAGCACCATCTATTGGGGAATTTTCTTCTGAAACAAATGTTTCTGCAATTCTGGAAGAAAATATTAACAATATAAACTGAGGTTCATTTCAATTCTCCATGAAGATGAAAAGGGCAGTTTGCTTTAATAAATCATTGCTTTTATCAACATCCTCAGGAATTAGTAAGAATCCTAAGTAAAAACTGCATGGCGTTCAGTGTTTGGTAAAGTACATTTCAAGACAGTCAAAAAAAATAAAAAATTAAGTATTGAAAGTAATAGGCCTTAGGGGAGAATAAGCCTTCCCTAATTATTACAGTCGGCGCGTACACGCCTTTTGCCTGCTAAGGATCGGGAAACGAGGGCATTCCCTTTAAGAACCCAGCCTCGGGACTTCCGCCAAGATGGAGGCGGAGGTGGAAACACTGTGGCTCCTCTCACAACCAAGTTTAAAGTCAACAAAGTTTCAGTAACAAAAACGCAGCCAAAACACAGAAAATTGAACTACACGGAAGTCCAACAACAACGAACCTTCCAGCCAGACCGGTAAGAGGGGCAGAGTCAGCAGCTGAGCAGGGTCTGGCAGGAAAGATCCCCCAACCCAGGCGTGCAGGCAGCCATGGGCGGATCCCAGGTGTGGGGTAGCAACAGGCGGACCCAGTGAGGAGGGTGTAAGGCAGCAGACTGACCGCGGTCACATGTTGGCGTGCAGATAAACCAGCAAAGGAGAGAGCAGTGAGACAGACCGCGTAGAACCCAGCAGCGGGGAAGCAGCAGATGGGACGCCATTGCCCCTTCTGACCCCGCCCCCACAT
Organism: Sturnira hondurensis; assembly: GCF_014824575.4. Classification (NCBI taxonomy): domain Eukaryota; kingdom Metazoa; phylum Chordata; class Mammalia; order Chiroptera; family Phyllostomidae; genus Sturnira; species Sturnira hondurensis. The sequence continues at coordinate 37,990,681 of NW_028074503.1, forward strand.
ACTGCGTCACAACCCAGCGACTGAGTTGCCCCGCCCTGGTGAACACCTAGGGTTCTGCCCTTCATACTTAACAGGCTCGAACAGACCAAAACATGGTTCAGAAAGAACTCAAAGCCCCAGAGCCTATAATTCTAAGCAACCGAGAAATGGCTAACCTTTCAGATGCACAGTTCAAAACACTGGTGATCAGGATGCTCACAGAACTGGTCAATTTTAGTCACAAATTAGAGGAACAAACAAAGGCTAACCTAATTGAAATGAAGGGAAATGCACAGGAAACCAATAGTGATGGAAAGGAAACTGGGACTCAAATCAATGGAGTGGACCAGAAGGAATAAAAAAATGACCAAACAGAAAAGTATGAAGAAACAAGAATTTTAAAAAATAAGGAGAGGCTTAGGAACCTCTAGGACATCTTTAAACACTCCAACATCCGAATTATAGGGGTACCAGAGGGGAAGAGAAAGAGCAAGTGGAAAACTTATTTGAACAAATAATAAAGGAGAACTTCCCCAATCTGGCAAACGAAATAGACTTCCAGGAAGTCCAGGAAGCTCAGAGAGTCCCAAAGAAGATGGACCCAAGGAGGAACACATCAAGGCACATCATAATTACATTAGCCAAGATGAAAATGAAGGAGAGAATTCTAGAAGCAGCAAGAGATAAGGAGACAGTCACCTACAACGCAGTTCCCATTAGACTGTCAGGGGATTTCTCAAAAGAGACCTTACAGGCAAGAAGGGGCTGGAAAGAAGTATTGCAAGTCATGAAACCCAAAAACCTACAACCAAGATTACTCTATCCAGCAAAGCTTTCATTTAGAATGGAAGGACAGATACAGTGCTTCTCAGATAAGGTCAAATTCAAGGAGTTCATCATCACCAAGCCCTTATTGTATGAAATGTTAAAGGGACTTATCTAAGAAAAGATAAAAAGTATGAACAGTAAAAGGACAGCAAACTCACAGTTATTAACAACCACACCTAAAACAAAAGCAAACCAAGAGGACAGCTAGATCAGGAATGGAACCATAGAAATGGAGATCACATAGAGGGTTAGCAACAGGGGAGTAGGAGGAGGAGAAGGGGAGAGAAGGTATAGAAAATAAGTAGCATACACCGTAGGTAGAAAATAGAGGGGAGGGTAAGAATAGTAGGGTAAATACAGAATCTAAAGAACTTGAGACATGTGGTTATAAACTAAAGGGGAAGAATGGTGGGGGAGGAGGTGTGCAGGGTTGAGGGGAATGAAGGGGGGAATTAGAACCACTGTAATGGCATAATCAATAAAATATATTTTTTTAAAAAAAGAACCCAGCAGCCCTGGCTGGTGTAGCTCAGTGGATTGAGCACAGGCCTGCGAACCAGAGGATTGCGGTTCAATTCCCAGTCCGGGCACATGCCTGGCTTGCAGGCTGGTTCCCTGCAGGCCAACTCCCAGCAGGGGATGCACAAAAGGCAACCATACATTGATGTTTCTCTCCCTCTCTCCTTTCTCTCTAAAGATACATAAATAAATAAAATCTAAAAAAAAAAAAAAAGAACCCAGCCTCTTGTCATTCTTTGGTGCCAAAGTAATTCTGAGGCAATGGATGAAAAGCAGACTAGGCATTACCCACTGATAAGTTTTTGTTGGATTTATCGTACCAGATGGCTTAATATTCTCAACAGTTCCCAGTCTCTGTCTGCAAGGAAGACCAGATGTAATTTCTACCTTCTGGTGAAATAGATTCCTAAGATTGAATACCAGAAATAAAATATAAGGCATAGACCAAATCAAGGAGATAAGAAGCTCAGAGCCCATGGACTCAAGCCAAGGGGCCTGGACCGTGGTCGCCCTTGGGCACAAGCCAATTTTCAGTAGCGGCACAACTGGAGACATGCTTGTTTCTTAGGTTAGAACTTTGCTCATCAAGTTAGTACCATGCAAAATATGCCAAACAGTTAGGAATGCCCCCGCCACCCGCATGCAGCTCTTTTCAGAATGGACTTCACCTCCTGCCTTATTTGTATCTTGCTTTGTAGCTGTCTTTTAAGGGTTTGACTAATTTTAGCCTGCCTTCTGTCTTCCCAAGCAATGCACCACACAATGCAAGCAGAAATAAAGCTGCTGAAAGGGCTAGCTAGAATAGTTAAACCTTCACACAGTAAAACAGTGCACACAGTGGAATTTTCCCGTAGCTGCCTCTATACCACTCTGATCTGTCTCAGGTTCTTTCCAGAGTTCCGGTCTGCGCCTGCCACGCACCTAACCACAGCCAGCCCGGTCCTGGGAAGGGGTAAGAGCAGGTACTTTAAGTTGGGTGATTTACCCATGTTCAGAATTCAGTGCCCATGCCAAAATCATATCCTCCTCTTCATAAGGGAAAAAAATGTAAGTTACCTTATTCTCTTTAGTAAACCTGCATTCCAGTTTCTAAGGTTGCTCCCACGCCCAGCCCACCTGCCTCCTCACCATCAGTGGGCTGCAGAACTTTCAGGGCAGGTTTGAGCACTGGTTTTGACCAGGAGTCTAAGTAAGCTCTCGGTACTCACTGAGGGCATCTGCGTTTCTCTGTCACCCCCGCGAAGTGTACATCGTCTGGCCCCTCGGCAGTGACCCGTACATGTTGTGGGGAGGAAAAGAAAATATCTCAACCCCGATCCTAAAGAACAGATCATTTTTGATAAGTAATATAATTGCTCTCTCTGCTGACAGTTTGTGACTCCAGAACACAGGCTGTGCAATGACATCCCGACATGGTGCTTGGGAACATGAAAACAAGCGAGAGTCACATTTTGAAGTCATACATTTGCTTTCCAGTGACAATCTTGTCTCCGAAACTACATATTTGTGATCTAAAAGTTAAATGATTGTAAAAATAGGAAAACTGTGTTACCAATTCAAAGATAAATATAAATTTTAAAGTTGCAGGAATCTTTAAGACCCCCATGAGGGGTTTTAGTATGAAGGAGAATTTGCCAAAGTGCTCCATCTAATGAGTTATATTTTGGATACTATTCTTACCTTAAGTCAGTTCCACAACCACAATGCACCCAGAATGGCAAAAAAAATGTGCATTTATAGCATAAAGCCAAGGATTCTCTGTATGCTGGGCTTTGAAAGCTGAAGAGGTTGATGTAAAGATTGTAAAAGGAAGAGAATAAGGGCAAACAGACTTAAGCAAAACACTCAGGAGTTTTCACATGCCGTTGCAGCGCCAACGTTCTCCACCAGTGCTTCTCACCACCTGACGTGAATTCAGGGGGGTGTCAGCCTTCCAGAAGAACAAGTGATTACACCAGGAAGATGTCATCAGGCTGCGGGGCTGGCTCCTCAAGTTGCAAGGTTGGCTCATTAACAAGCAACGCCCTTTCCTTCGGGGTAGTTCCCATGCAAGGCGGCTTTTCAGCCTTGGGGAGTCCGGCTCCAGGCATTGGGAAGAGGGAAGGAAGATTTCTTTTCCAAATGAGGTTGTCAGGGAGCTCATTTGCACCACCCAGAGAGGGTGTGTGGGCGAGCTGATGATGACGGTGATGATTTATGAGGCTGCAGACCCTTAAGTGATTCTAGTGATGGAAATCCACAGCAAAATCCACTTAGGAAGATAAAACAGAACTCCCGTTATCTGTGGGAGGTAAAACCACACGGCTTTTGCCCTTACATTTCAAGTTACCCTACTGGGTTTGGGAATAGAGAGTGCTCATTTGCTTAGAATGCATGTTTTGGTATAACCTTATTATACAGACTTTAAAAATAAGTTTATGTTCGTTGAATCTCCCTTAAAGGATTTTGACAAGACCTTTTTTGTTTGTTTGTTTTGCTTTTTTTTGGCAGAGAGAAGACTGAATCTGATTGATTGCACTATTGATAGCTATGTAATATAGCCGTATTTAAAATATCTAAGTGTGAACCAACAGTAGCCTTCTCTCTGCACAGGCGGTAGATATTTTTTGGTGAAATATTATCTGCAAGAAATAATGTTTTAAAGGGCTAGGCGACATATGTAAACAGCTTTGTTGAATGAACGTGGCCATCACCAGTTACTGTCTTCAGAGGAGCATTAAAAAAGAGAGAGACTCCGAGCCCCAAAGCTGTAAAATGATAAAGCCAAAATGAAAATTGTATTTTAGCTTATTTCCTTATATTTGGTGTGCTTGCTCTTTAAATGCCAAGAAAATCTATTTTAAGAGACTGGTGAGGATTTGTAGGCTTTGGTCTTAAAATTGAAAGTATGTTTGTAACATCCCATTTTAGTAGCGAAGTGTGAGTTTCAGACACAGAGTCCCCATTACACATCTCCATAAGCAAGGCAAAGGGCGAAGACCCATTGTAGTTCTGTGGTTAAGGCAGTTCCACATTTTTACGGGCGTTTTCACAGAGTCCACAGTAAAAACCTACAGAACGATTCAGTGTGGCCTGCCTCTGGCTTCCGTCGTCGGAGAGCCATCGTTTACTGACACTGTCTTAAATAGCACGAAACAGAGCGTCTCATTCCTGCTCATCTATGCATTAGATTATTATATACGTCTATGCGGTGGAGGATATGAACACGAACTAGTTACTCACAGCTGCATTACCTTGTGTGTGTTTATTTCCTTTTAAAAGATTGCCTACTTATGCGCAACGTACATTCACAGAGCACTCCTTAGTCTACAGTCTGAGGCGTCCTGGGGCAACCCACGCTTTTGGTTTTCTTGCCGAAGTGATTTATCAAATTTTACTCTCACCTATTTCTAGAGTCCAGATGAAGGTGGTCGATCCATGTATTTTATGTCACTATGACAAAAAGCATGAATTTATGCATTTGCAGGCAAACATTATACATATGAATTCATATCAGTTCCCTTGATATCAAGGAAATATTACAAAAAAAGTAAGGAGTCAGCTAAGGTTTCAGTTTGCTTTGCATTTCTCTTTAACTCTGCTGGTGCTTGATATCTGGCTTTAGCTTAATTTTTTTTTTCCAAACAAGTAACTTGGTAATCTCTACAGGATGCCTAGGTTTTCAAGACAATATTCAATTGGCTTTTATAATCTTTGCTCTGAGCAACTGTAGTAAGTAATTTTATTGTACACGAATGCATAATAAAAACATCATGATGCAAAAAAAAAATTAACCCCCCCAGGAATTCCAGAAGGTAAACACTGATTCTCAGGACCTAGAGTTGAATCATCAGGGTTGTGTTTTAAATGAGAATATATTTTAAGTTAAAAAATTATGATATTTTACAAAAGCATTTACAATCAGTTGGATTAACACTTTTCAACTAGACCAACTTGTAGGTATAATGCCAAAAATTGGTAATTTGCTACTTACCTGTGTTAAAATGTTAGTTTTATCAATATATTTTTATAAAATTTTGATATTATATAGTGGCACAGAAAGGTGGGCTTGAACCCAAGAGATAGTCAAGTAACGTAACTGAGAATTGAGTTTATGTGAAAATGTACATATTTTCATATGGTCACCTTATGATTCTTAAAAATCAGTTTCTACTTTCATATAGTGCCACAGTGTTACTGTGCTGCTCAAGAACAGGAAAATTCACATAAAAATGTGCTGTCAGATGTTCATTTAAAATATTTTTCATAAACTGCATGTTGAAAAAAAGTGATTTCCCAGAAACACCCTCCATACCATGGACGGTTCCTGTCATCAGGTCTCAGTGTGACCCCCCACAGTGGCCTTGGGAGCTGGGCGGGGGTCACTGTCCCCACTGGAGAGACGGGGAAAACTGAGGCTCAGAGGGTGCAGCTGCTGCAATCGGGCTGCCCACACTACACAGGCCTCTGTTTTTCTAGTTAAAGGAAAACCTATTGCACGTTTTGTTCTGACCTATGTGTTTTTGGAGACCGCACACGGGAGCTCCCTCTCCCTCTGAGACCCTGAGCCAGAGGGACCCCGGGGCAGATGTGGCGTGAGTTACACCTGCAGAAGCTCTCTGTCTTCTTCCTAACCCGGTCTTCACATCGGCTCAAGGTGGGGAAAAAACAGAGTGAAATAAACAGAATGAAGCACTTTACCTGACGTAAAATAAACTCCTGAAATATTTATTTTTATATTGGTCCATTTAATAACTTATTTATTAGACAGTATAACCAAATGACAGCCTTATGTAATAAAGTCATAAATACAAAGAAATAACATGTATACCATATTTATAAGCAATAAAAATACGAAGCACTCATATATCTTTCAGTCTCTGAAGTGCGATGTTGTCCTCTAATGAGGTTGGCTGTTGATTTTAACTCGGACAGAAGGCTAAGGAAACGAGAGCCAAGGACTAACTAACTAAAGGTGAGGGAAGGAGAGGAAACACGAGCCCGCCTCCTGCTGTTTGCGTGGGCAGCGTTCCTAATGGTGCTCTGCTTAGAAGTACCTGTGCGCTCTCTTCATACCCCGCCCCCTGGTAAACCATAACGCATCTAACTTCAAATTTACTTCTGCGCCCTCCTATTCTCTTCACCGAAGGCCAGTGACATGCAGACCCCTAGTCCAACCCTAGTTTCTCCCTTGCGTAACCCGCACTGCGCGTCCGTCTGGAAAACGGGGCCCAGTGCGCGCCACCCTTACATGCACGTCACTTGACTCTGTGTCTTGTCAGCTTCCTTTAATTCCTGGTCTCTGGTTGAAATGTCAAATTGGAACTTGAACCATGTCAATGAGTATACATAATAAGCAGATTGCCTTATCCCCAAAGCATTTTGAATGCTGTCTTTTTGCCCGTATCTCATCCCAAATTGTCCTGTCTGAAAAATATTATGTACAGTGTGTATCTTCCATCTAGACCCAGACCCGTCTAGCCCTGCATGCGGAGGTGCGTGTGCGCCTGTGTTTTCCAAACAGGCGGGTTAGGGATTCACTTCCTGCTTGTCCTTGGCCCTTGACCGAAACTCACACACAATCTGAGAGTTGGGAGACGGCGTGAAGGGAGAAGAGCAAGCCCAACATCGAACCCATTTATTCCGAATCTTAAATTACGAGTTTTGTCATCAATATTTTGGTTACATTGTTACACAAAGGACAAATGAACATCCGGTTTGAGGTCTCTTCTTGGACGGCTTTGGGATTAGGGACATGTCCTTGGCAAAGGAAGCCTGTACCCATCAACTCTCAGCTAGATTTTAATAATATTGTTGTACAAGGTGCCAACACAGGAAGGATTTGAGAACCAGCTCCCACGGTGCCCCTGGCCAAGAGCTGTAACCACTGAGACTTCCAGCCAGGTGCACACCGGGGAGTGGCCACGCCCCTTTCCCGGGCCCATCAGGAGGGCGTCCCGGGGAGAGCGGCTGTCCTGTCATCTTGGCGGCATCTGATTCTAGCTGTGCTCACACGGAGTGGATCCCAATCCCCGAAGCTGCTGGGAAGACCCAGGTGCCTCGGCCAGGGCGCCCGTTCTCAGGAGCCTCGGTCACACAGCTTCTGTTCTCAGCTCATGCGACCCAGGACACCCAGGACCATCAGATGCTCGCCATCTTCCAGAAAGTAAATTAAAAACAAAAAAATCCAGGTTGTTCATTCTAAAGGTGCCTCTGAAGGGGTCTCTTTGAAAGAAGCAGTGCGATTGTCCATTTGTCGTTTTTACTTTGATATACAGGTGCCTTTTGTTTGGTTTGGTTTGATCGCATCCAGGGATTCCACATCCATGTTCTCTCCCGCACCCCAGCATGAAGAATAAAAGCCGGGGCGTGAAGGGTGAGCTGAGTGAGGACAGGGAAGTAAAGCTTTCCAGGAAAACGCGCACACACACACACAGACAGTACAGAACAAGAGTCGCAGTCCCATCGTGCAAAACTTGCTTCTCCAGATAAAGCACTTCTGGACAGGTCCACAATGCCCCCTTCCCCCGCCCGAGTCCCCCCATCCTCCCCAGGGAACACACAGAACAAAAGCGATGCCGTCCTTTTTCTTAAGGCTGAACAGACACACGGAGACCACATTTCAGGCCGGCCGCGGAGGCGACTTGCAGGACTCCTGCTCCGAGGGCTGGGCAGGGCAGCGATATGGTGTCCAGACAAACAAAGAAACGTCAGCGGTCCCCACAGTAAAATCCCAGACCGACTTTACAATCACAGGTACAAATTGCTCAGATCAATAACGCCATTTCTCCTGAAGACCTTGTCATCTAAAACTAATTAGAGGCCAGGTTCCCGAGAGGAATGGTCAACAGTCACAGAAAATACTGGAGATTTGGAAGGAGATCATTCTTCTACCACGACGGTCTGATAGAATTTGGAAACAAGTCGTCCTGGTTTGGCCAAGTTCGGGGGATGAGGGAGGGTGGATTCCTGGGCCCCGGTGGCAACTTCCCTGCCGCCCCAGCTCTGCCTTTATAGAGGGAACACCAAGAAGCCCGAGAACGTGGAATACTTCCAGCCTCCCATGAGGTTGCCCCGCTCCAGTTTGAGGTGCACTTTGTCCTCTCTCTCCATCAGCAGTAGGACACCGTTGCTGGCTGCTTCTCTGGTCACATCCTGGTCTCCTGCGAACGCTGAGATCACTGGGTAGCCGTTCTGCATTAAACTGACCTGCAATGCAGAGAGTAAAGCTCAGCAGGCCACGCAGGGCCACCTGTTCTCACACACCTGTCCTCTTCTCTCCCGCCCTTCCTCAACCCTTTCCATGGAGGCCATCCCTGGGGCCTGACCAGAGGACTCAGCTGGGTCCCGGGCCCAGGTGCCAGCCAGCCCCAGGGCCTCACAGAGGGGGTGACGGGGTCTGCAGCAATGGGGGATGAGCAACCCAAAGCTGAAAGATCCAGCTTCCAGAGCTACACACCTGGATGGTCTGTCTGTTGTACACTTTCACCACGTGGAAGCTGAAGCTATAAATCCCTTTTCTCGGCGCTACAAATATACTGGAGGCGAGATCGAAATGGTTGCCAATATTTACTAACACCTGAAAAAGAAGAGGGGACACAGCACCGATATAGAGAGCCCCTGCCACCCGGACCCCCAGCATGTGATCAGACAGTCACAAGAGTGACCCCAGGTCCTCTGTGCCCTGCCCAGGGGGTTGGGGGAGGGGTGATGCAGTGAAAACGCCTGCAGGGAAGTGACCAAGTGATGGCGAAGGTATCTAACAGATGGTGATGCACACAGATGTTTTACAGGATATTCATTTACGAGTCGAAGAGGGGGTGACAATTTCATTCATGGGGAGCAGGGCAGAGAGAAAGGAAGACAGTGATGCCAGTAAACCCACTGGAAATTAAGCCTGTTCAGAGGTGTGTGGGACGGACACTGAGCTGTGACGAAAACGAGTGGGGCAGACGGAATGGGTGCGGAATGGGCTGCGGGGCAAGGGGTCAGATGCAAACACGTTCTTCCGCTGAAGCCAGGGACCTAACTTCCCGGGTTCCAGGACAGAAGGGACTGCGTGAAGTTTGGGTCCCCGTGTTCCCCCAGCCCCAGCGTGCACCCTGGCAGCATACAGTCGGTGCTCAATAATGTCTGCTTAGTGAAAGACTGCAGTCCATAAACACAGGCTGTGCCTGCTCGCCTCTCTCTCCCCTGAGTGATGTTTGCTTCCTTGGATGGGCCGTGATGTCATGTAATGAGCCACACAGCAGCTTGGACACCTTTGGCTCCACCCCAGAATTCCATCACATGTGAGAATAACGACCAATCCGGCCACGGGACCCGAGGTCACGTGGCCCAGTAGATGGTTTTCCTCGAATCAGAGAGGATGGGAGCATGGCATCATGAGCAGAACCTGAAGGGGGGAGGGTCCCCCATGGTAACCCAATTCCCCTTCAGATGCCGAAGATGGGGTTGGGCCGCTCTGCCTGGATCCTGTCCCCACTTCCACATGCAGGCACAACCTGGGCAAACACACTAGAGTGGTCTGCCTGGCATTCTCGGCCTTTAAGACAAACAGCCAGCGACAGCAGCGCAGCCCTAGATGAGAGAGCCTGTCATCCGTTCAGAAAATAAATGTCATCCGAACACATTTTGCGGTGGTTTCTCGGGCACTCACTGTAGATGGATAACATGCAATTCCCAGAGCGCCATCAACCACTGTTGCAAGCAGCACTGGGAGCCAGCTGGCACAGGAGCCGGGGCCGGGGCGCCACCTCATCCCGGTCTGTGGGGCTGACACAGACGGGCGGCCCTGTGGTTAAAGATGTTGGGCCACGCTGTTCTCTGCCTCCCCAAGGCTGCATCTCAGTTGGCCTCAGGATGCTTCAAATAGAATAAAGTGTTCTCCACCCAAGCCCTTGCAGCTGCTTCTTCCTACTCATAGGGTTCGCCTCGGTTCTAAATTCAGGACCCTGGTACACGCAGGACGCTGCTGCAGAGTCCAGAACCCCCACCAGCTCAGCAAAGCAGGCTGTGACCCTCTACCCGGGGACACCCCCTTCAACCCGCCCCGCCACAGGCTCCTCAGGCTCAACCCGAGAGTCCTGCTGCTACTTATCCTGCCTGCGCCACTGTGGCCTTGGCACCCAGATAAAACGATGGACATACAAAGACTGTGAAACTATTGGTAGGACATCGGAAGGTGATATTTCCCAACTACCTAGTGCTTGTCATCCCCTTGATTCGAAAATAATTAAAGTAAACATTTTTGTCTTGTAAACAAAAACAGATTAAAGACGACTCCCTCCACCACCATCCTAAATCCCCCCAATATGTACACACTTGCTAAGATAAATGAACACACTGGCCTAAAATGAGGCAGGCGTGCGTGTGTGCAGGGTTATTGGCTCTTGGGTGTGAGTGCTAGTTGGAGGGAAAGTCCAAGTGTGTGTGTACACTTGGCCCCATGTGCTGTCACAGCCAAGAGGGCCCCATCTGAGAAAAGCATTTTGTCAAAAGGAAGGGACCAATGAGTTCAAGTTTGGAGAGCCTTGGTCGGTTCCCCATTTGTCTCTGAACAGCAATAGAAACGGATGGGGTTGAGATCACAGTCACAACCTGGCATCCTGAGCAGCCACAGGCCAGAGAAGGGGGTGCCGAGGTAGGAGTGTGCTGACGGCCCTCCAGCTCTGACCCACGTGGGAGAAGCTGCGTGGCTTAGGGCAGTTCAAGTCATCGATCTTTTTTTTATCCCTACACCACACTACCCATTGATATGTTGTGGATGTCACCTTAGTAGATTACACTGCGTAATACTGTTTTCAACACATACTGCATTCATATAACCACACGCTCTTTTGTATTTATATAATCATCCCGGCTGTTTTCCCCACATTCTTGCCTACGTATTTTTCTTGGGGATAAATTCTCTCAGTCCCTTGTACCATAAGCAATAAGTGCATCTTTCCTGAGCACCGGCTGAGACCTCCTAAGAGCCCTTTTCTGGGGCCTGGGGAGTTACAAATGTTCTGTCTCTGTGTTGGCCACCTGGGTCACTGCAGCCCACCCGCGACCCGTAACAGCCCCACCATGACGAAAAGGAAAACGGGAAGGGCCCTTTTGGGAAATACATGTCTGATCTCTTCACTTTTCTGGGACTCTTGGTCACCCAAGTGCCACCGGAGCTGGCAGTTACAAAGAGGCTACCCTGCGAGAAGGAGGAAGCGGCAGGGAGAGCTCACTAGAGACGGGAGAGAGAAGGCAGAGGGACAGGGCAGGGCAGAGAGAAGGGAAGAGGAAGAGCCTGGACCTCCAGGTCCAGGTCCAGTGGAGAGCCCTGGTCCCCGTTTTCCCCCCGGGAGGGAGGCACGGTGCGCAGACCTGCCGGCTGACCTGATCGAAGTAGATGGTCATGGTGCGATTGCTCATCTCCGACGGCTCGTGGTTGGTGCTCCGTGTGGCGGAGAAGGCCACCTTGGCGCTCCCGGAGCGCACGGAGATGCCCAGCGAGGAGGTGACCGCACCGTCGGCCGACGGGCTGGAGTCGCACACCACCAGGCACTTGCCCTCCAGCACAATGGGCTCCGTGTCATTCTGAGCCCCTACTGGGCAGCCGGAGGGGAGCAGCAGCAGCAGCAGGGCCAGCGCCGCCCCCAGGCAGGAGCCGCAACCGGCCGGATCGCGCAGCGCCCCCCGGAGCCGGGGCATGGTTAGCGGCGGCCCGAGGAGGCCCCAGCCGGGCGCCGGTATCCGGCCTGGGGCAGGCGGCGCAGGGGACCGCGGCCAGCAGGGGCTGAAGGAGCGCAGGAGGTCCGGCAACACACGGGGCCTGGGGTAGCCTCCTCTGGCCTCGGTCTACTGCTCTGATGGTTAAGGCCAGGGTCGTCCTCAGGAGAAAAGCGCCAGCAGACCTGTCAGGGCAAAGAACCCAAACCCTTAGACTGGGAGGTGAAGCTGTGCGGGCAGGGGACGCAGGGGAGGAATGGGGGGCAGGTGCCCGCAGCGCAGCGCTGGACCCCCTCACAGGAGGTTACCCACTTGGTCCAGCGCACAGCCAATCCCTCCCCATTGGCACAACAGGTTCCGAGAAACGCCCCAGCGCCCTGGACAGGACATTCCTGAATGCTCCCCCCCTCCCCCCAGCGCAGCGCGCCCTGGGTGGCTGGGGGTGGAGGAGTGGGAAGGGGGACTGGAGATCAGGTCAGGGGCCTATGCTTCTGTGGGGCCTCAGCACTAAGACAGGGTCGAGGACCTGGGGGACGACATTAAAGCCACCCCACATTCATTCGGCCTCAGGCGGAGGGGAGCCCGGGACTCAGGCAAGAGAGAAGCCACTAACGCTGTATCGCCTTCATTTCAGTGGCATTGTCTTGAAAGCCACACCGAGAAACCTTTTTCCTTTTTCTGCTTTCCCTTTCACTCTCTTGTTTTCCCATCCTGGAGATTTTCAAAAAGCAGTCCAATTAAGTGATGATCTTATCCATTTTCCACTCAAAGATGAAATCCCCAAGAAGCTCCGTAGGGTGATTACGAGCAAAAGAGGAGAGACCCCAAAGCAAACACCCACTTCCAGATTCCCGCAGCCAGCAGCGAGCGCCTTGGAGAGTCCCTCGGGTCCCTCGGGCGCAGGGCGAGGATTCCAGTGGCCAGAGCCTGGAGCTGGGCTGATGGTGCAGCTTCTGTTTCCAGACCCCTAGCTCCCTCTCGCTGGGCTAGGAGGCGGCCCCTAGGCTCTCTGCTAACTTATACGCCGCCTGCACTTTCTCCAGCCCGCTCTGCTCCCCCTAAACCAGCCAGGTCATTTCCATACCCAGCCCAGAAACAGAAAGCACGGAAGCCTTTCCCCGAGCCGCCCACGGCCTCCGAACAACTCCTCCAATAGTCTAAGAAGAGCGAAGTTGTGTCTCCATGAGCAGCCTCCGTCCTCAGCCCCAGATAAAAGGATGTTGATATTCTCGGTGGCTTTTCCTGATGCCCAGAAGAAGACTAGTGATGGTCCCCATTGAAATACACGTACGAATGCAATCAACGCGCGGATCGCGGCGCGCAGGGCCGGGTTGGTTACCTGCAACATCCAGGACGAGCGAGCACTGATCGCTGTCCCCCAAGTTCTGCTCTGAGACGATGAGCAGAGCTGGCGGGAGGAGACACCGGCACGACCCTGCTGCCTGCGCCTGGCCAATGCAACGCCGCCCCGCCCTGCCCCTCTCCCGCACCGGCGTCCCCGGTCTCCACGCACCGTGACCTGCCCCGACCTGCACTCCTCGAGCCCCAAACCGAACCGCAATCCACTCCGAGCCCAGCACCCGGTACGCAGCGCTTCACACCCCTACCTACCCCTACCTACGCTCCTCCTCGCACCGCAGCGCACCTGCTCCGCCTCCCGTGCCGGGTCTGCAACGCTCCTGCGCCCGCAGCAGGGCTCTCTCTCCCTGCCCCGGCCCCACCGTCCGGGCCTCTCCCCCGTCTCCAGTCCGCACAGCCTGACGCCTGGACTAAGCCCGGCTCCCTCCCGGCTCATTACCCCGCTCAGCACCCGCTTCTGCCTCCAGGCCCGCACCCTGCACAGCCTGGTCCGGCTCTCACCCGAACACTGACAGCAAAATCCTACCAGACGTCTCTTTCAAAAATTAGGCATCGCCAAAAGCACTGGTCACGCCTCTGATATTCGAGTCTTTCTTTTCTTTTCCAAATTCCCTCCAAATCTTAATCCTCAGTAGCGTTGCCACTTTCATAATTGGAGGGTGGGGAAGGGAAGCAGTTTTATTTCAAAATTAATAATAATGATAATAATAATAATAATTAATAATAATAAATCTGTTCAAAGAGGAAAAGGCTTGGGATTTCAAGGGTTGAAAGGCTGCGGTCCCGGAGTCTCCGGTTCGGTAAATGTCAGGATTCGTCAGGGATCAAGGAGGAGCCTCCACCGGGGTTTCTGCGCTGCTCCTCGGAACCTCGGGGCTCGCAGCTCGAGCTGGCTCTCGCGCATATTTATTAAAACGCCTGTTCCAGCTCTAAGGGCCTGGAGAGACACTCGGGGTTTCCCAGCTGCGCCCAGAACGCGGCGAGAGCACAAGCATGGGCACCGGGCGCCACCTACGGGCGCTGGGGCCCCCCTGCCGAGGGCTCGGGAGGAGTGGGGAAGCCCTAGGAACAAGGATGGGGTTTGCTGATCGTTTTCGGTGACCCTCAAAAACACTCCTAGCCTCTGCAAAAAATAGAACAAACGATCTTTTTTGCACCCTTGCTCCTAACGAAGTGCATTGGCGAGCTTGAGATCTTCGCTGTCACAATCCACTCTGCCACGCTGATACAGGCTGCAGTGGGTTCACACAGTGCCTTCCTCCGCCAAGCCTTTATGCAGACCCAGGCCTTACACTCCATACCTCCCTTAAACAGACAGTATGCAAATGGCCACTCACTTTGTAACCTGACTTTAAAAACCATCCTTAAAAGACACTCAGTCCTCTGACTTGCACAATATTCATTCCTTTGTGGATAGGCTGATCAAAACGAACCATTAATCGGACAATGCTACACATAAGGACAGAACGAAAGTGTTCAATTCCTCTGGACTTCACACCAAACCCTCTTCCGTTTGCAGATATCGGCCAGACTTCTGGTTCCACCCTATAACCTGGGTCTGCTCAGGTGCGGGTCTGTCCAGGTCTGATTTCCCACAGGCTCTCCCAGGACTCTTCTCCCCACTAGAGCTGCCAGGGCCTCGTCTCTAGGCCCCGGAGAGGAAATTCGCTTGCTTCAGATGCGGAGGGAGACAGGGTCACGCGCAAACGGAATTCTATAGTACTGTCTGAGATCGTTACAGAGTGCGGTGGCACAAATCTGATCAACAGAACTTCAGGGCCCAGTGGCTTCTGCTTCTCATGAAAACTAATGCAAAGTGAAAAACAGTCCCCAAGCCTGTTAGCCTCCAAAGGATTGTTGCTGAAAATTGAGTGTTTTGCGTCAGCTTTTTTATGACATGCTGGTCAGATGCGCTGGACTTTGAAACTTCTTCAAAGTCACGATATCTTGCTACTTTTTGTGTGTGAAGTTAACAGAATGGAAATTGTTCGTTCTTGCTTTCAGATCTTACTGTCGTCAAATATTGCATCGATTTGACGACCACTTATTGCCAGGATAAGCACAGCCTCATTATTCCATTACAGAGAGCTCCGATCTGAGTGCAAGCATAAATAGCAAGGGACATTAAGTGAGGCACAGACTGATAATTAGACCAAGTTGGGAATGCTAATTAAGTAGCAATACCTCTCACACATCTATAAATCTTTAAAAAAACAGCTCTTTTAAGCGACTGCTTTAAATGGTGTGTTATGAGCATTTCTTCCTACTGATACGAATGCAAGCAGACATGAACCAGAATATTATCGTTATCTCTGGGGTAATAAAACCAAAACCCTTTTCCAGGTGGCAAGAAGAAGTAAAAACCTCTAATCAATACGATGAGCTCAGTTACAGCATTGGAGCAGTGAGCATTCTTATATAATGGGAAAAAACAGGTAGGCTTACAATTACTTCTAGAAGGAAGTTGATAACGATGAAAAGTAGCAGATTGAAGTGGTGGAATGTTATCTACTGATGAAGTGACTTCTATCTGTAAAGAGACATTTAACTGACGATAAGTTTTTATAACATAAATAGATTCAGGGGAAATGTCTTCCAGTTATTGCAGGGGTTAACCTCTTCCTTCCCACTTCCATGTTACGAGTCACTGGCACCGTCAGTACGAGAACAGTAGTGATTCACTGGCCTCATAAGTGTGGGCACACGCCCATAGACGACCAGTGTCGAGCCCTCACTAGGCATCTGTCATGTGTCAGACACTCTCTGGAATGTAACCTACAGCTCGCCACCCATGACTGCCCTGTGGTGGGCAGGGGGCCACAGAGTTTCGGAGGAAAATATTCTCGTGTATTGGGTTGGCCAATGAGTTTATTCGCTGCTGCTGTTTTTTTCCCAATCAGATGGTTCTGGTAGCACTTTGCCTCCAATTTTATTCAAAACAATTTTGCTAGATTGTATTGTGACAGATGTCCTATCAGCATGCATTTTTAAAAATTATGAAAATTGGTGAATTTTTGTGTAGCCATTTTTATATTGAAGATGGAAGAAAATAAGGAAAAACTTTGGCATATGTAAAAAAAATGCAACCCCCCCCAAAAAAGATTTGTGCAATGTAGAGAGAAGATGCTGTGACTGATTAAACACGCCAGAAGTGGTTGGTGAAGTGTTATGCTGGAGATTTCTCACTGGATGGTGCTTCACAGGTCAGGTGGACCAGTTGAAGTTGATAGTAATCAAATCAACATTATTGAGAACCATCAATGTTATACCAAGTGGGAGATAGCTAATATACTCAAAATATCTAAATCAATCAAGTTATTGGTAGAAATGAAAGATGTGTCTTTTATTTTACTGAAAAAAACATTCTAACTTTTTGGCCAACCCCATGTTTTCTTTAAGTGGGGAAATGTGGCTGGGATAATTCAAGTTCTCTTCCTTTCATTTGCCCTAAGACTTATCTCTAATAGAGTGTAAATATATTTCCTTTGGCTGGAATCCATCACTGAAATACATCTTTAGTATACATCATAGCCTTTTCTTGCTGCTTTATACTAATGTAACATATTTATGATTTTATCACAGGTATATGGTAAATGATCTGCTACTTATTTTATACTCTTGGATGTAAACACTATACACGTACTTTCAAAAATAAACATGGAAGCATTAATAAGTGATCATTTTCTTTTAACTTTATTGGAAAATACTTAACAGATATAATCATATGTATTTAGAGTATGCATACATTGGAATGATCGGATAGACACGTACACTGTAGAATGATTACCAAGATCAAGGTGATGCATCTATCACCTCACATAATTCACCTAGTTAACGATTTTTTTTTAATGTGGTGAGAATGCTGAAAATTGACTTCCAGCACCTTTTAGTTATACAATACCGTGTTATTAGCTATAGTTACCATCCGACCATTAGCTAAGCCATTAGCTATAGCTGCACATCAGACCACAGGAACTTCTTATACCTGAGGGTGTGCAGGTGTGACCTGTATCACCCACGTCACTCTCCCCCCAGCCCCTGGCAACCACAGCCGATTCATTCAATTCCCCGTTTCTATGACATTGGCTTTTGTTGTTGTTGTTAAGGTTCCTCATATAAGTGAGATGACAGTGCTTATCTCTGCCTAAGCTCATCTCACTTAGCGTTAGCACGCCTCTCGGATCCAGCCCTGTGGTCGCCAGGGGCAGGGCTTTCTTCCTTTTCAATGACTGAGTATGTTCGAGGCTGTCTATGTACCACGTTTCCTTTACCCGCCCATCTGTGGAAGGACATCTGGGTCGCTTTCACATCTTGGCCAATACAAACAGTGCTCCAGCGGACATGGGTTGCAGCTAAGTCTTTGGGGTCCTAATTTCATTTCCTTCAGAAGATAGCTAGCCAGCCGTGGGTGGATGGGTCACATGGTAGTTCCATGTTTACTTTACGAGAAATGTAAGTTTTTGTAATTATTAGTAACCATATTTTCAGTGTGATATAATACCATTCTAGAAGGTTATTAAGATGTAGAAAATAATAATTCTAAATACTTCACACCTTTAAGTTACACATGCTAAATTGTTAATTATGCATATTTGTATTTCTCACTATAATATAAAAACATCAAAGTGCATATTTATTAATTTTAAATATTATATTTATTTATTTATTTTTAGAGAGAGGGGAAGGGAGGGAGAAAGAAAGAAAGAGAAACATCAATGTGTGGTTGCCTCTCACACACCCCCACCTGGGGACCTGGCTTGCAACCCAAGCACGTGCCCTGACTGGGAATCAAACCAGTGACTCTTTGGTTCACAAGCTGACACTCAATCCACTGAGCCACACTAGCCACAGTCCAAGTTGCTTATTAATTTAGCAACCTGTATAATGGCAAAGAAGAGAATAAGTACTCAATGCTATCTGGGCACTTGAATCTACTGAATTAGCCGTGTAAGAAAAAAATCTTCAAAAATTGGAACCAGTTCTATCTAATTCAGTTCCACATCCACAAAAACAAACAGGAAAAGTTTGTCTTTATAAATGACAAATTTGTAATTGTTGACTGACATTGCTAAATAATCAAAATAATCTGGTCAAAATGGGTAAAACTTTATCAATAGTTAAAAATTCCAGGTTAGCTGAATGTAAGTCAGTAAGCCTGTTTGTATCACGTAGTCACATTATACAAAACAGATGACTTCTGTCATTAAAAGAGAATCCTGAACTGTTTCAAATACCACATACTATCGGTTATTTTCTGACACACACTCAACATTTAATACACGTTCTTTAAGAATGTGATTTTTAATTTAACCTGCATTAGCAAAGTGATGAAATACGGAGCACCCTTGGACCTCAGTGTGACACTATTTCTAGTGTTAGAAAATGAACACGTTACATTATAAAAGAACATTTTTGTTGTTCTAGAATGCTTTTTCCACTTAGAAAAATAAGTTCAATGACCTATTTGAAGGCAAGTAACACTAGGGTTTGTGAGACTTTCTGAGGCGAGGGTGTGGCAAACATCCAAAGTGATCTATTTTCCTCTTACCTTGGTGTCTCCTGAGACTTGATTCCTAACAGTACCTATCTGAAAATTATTATAAAGAGAAAAATTAATAATTTAATAGACTTCTCACATGTACAGTGTGTATACCAGCAGCCACGGAAACTATCAGTGGGGGAAAATTCATCTTTTTTTTCAGCTATGTCTCATTGTCTTGCATAATCCTAATATTTAACTTATTCTATTGTATGGTAGGCAGTGTCTCTATTGCTTTACCAAATTGGGTCAAATGCCTCATGTTAGTCTTGTTAATCCTATCAAAACAAAAGTCTTTATAAGCAAGGATGCCGTTTGTCAACTCCTATTTCTCAATAAAGGACAGATGACAGTATTGTGAAATGAAAGTTGCTTCTGCAGGCTCCTGCTAAGAGAATTCTAGCAGTCCAGAAGAGAGAAGAGAACTGTTAATGTGTAGCTAAAGCACTTCCTGAATTTTTATTCAAATGCTCTTTCTTTGTGGTCTAAGTGTGTACATTCTGGAATCAACTACATGCATCTTTTCAAGAATCTTTCTTTCAGAATATTTTGAATGCATGTAACATACATAAATCATATTTTCCTTAGAAACTAGTTTTGGAATAAGAACATGTATAATTTAAGAAAAACCAAACATTCTATCTCTTGTACTTTCAGAAATATTCTATGAAGTTAAAGGTCAGTGTGTATTTGTCTCTCAAGTGCCCTCCCGTAAGAATAAATTATAAAGGCATGTTATAGTTTTAACTCTTCAATATGCTTTAAGCCCCAAAATTTTGGAGCTAAACCTAAGACACTTTTCAGACTACTAGGCCTATATGCATTCTGGCTTTCTAAAACATGCATTGTTTTCAAATTGTCATTTGACATAGAGACTGTTTGCTCCTACCAGGGGACATGCTTACATCCTCCAAAGCTACACATTATCACACGCTATGACGGGGTTAAAAGCGTGCAAAGATGGAAGCTCAGGGAAGAGCCATCCCGCAGGATGAATGGTCGGAGGAGAGAGACCTGAATGCAGTGCTGGTGGTAGGAAGGAATCCTCGGGGCTCCCCGTGAACTCTCTGCCACCGCCACCCAGCTGAGTCCCGCCAAGCCTGGACTTTCCACCGCCTTCCCTAATCTGGGGCTCAGAAGACATTTCTGTCCCGTTGCTACGACCAAATGGACCACAGAAGGGGTTATTCTAGTCCAACACTTAGAGTAAGTGTCATCCAGATATTGTCCAGATCTGAACACAACCTTAGTGTTGTTGTTTCGGGAGCCATGCCTCAGCATCTCCTGCTTGATGTTAACCCCTGGCCTTGAGACTTGGCTTTGAAATGAGAGCCGTCTGGTGAATGGCCAGTGTGCCTCCCAGGACTGCTGCATGTCCGAGTTTCACAGGGTTGTGCTTTGCACAGGCCAGCAGCTGCTGCCTATCCTGTAGGTGCCATTCTTCTGATTCCATCCCCTATAAAAGCCGCTGTACGCTAATCAGACGTTTTTAAGAGAAATATATGGCTATCCCCTGCACGGAGATCAGAGTGCATGAACAAGCATAGTTCAGAAATGCCTCTGCCTGAGACTGAATCTGTGCTGCCTGGTGCTTGGAGCAACCGCTGAGCCCACACCTGCTGTGTCCTGTTCCTACTCACATACCTGCTGCATCCGCGATACTCCAGGCTGCCCACTGCCCACCTGCCTGCTCTCCGAGTCCTCACCATCACTCACCCAGACTACCAGGATGGATATTCATAGCGGGGTCGTGGAGGAAAAGAAGGGAATCCCGTGTACCCAGGATCCCCAAGCCGTAATGAAATGTATTGTCAGCATCAGTAAGCCAGGGTTGAGACCTGAAATTCTTCATTTCTCAAAAACTCATCAGAGCCAAGGGCAACTCTGCTTGTCTGCAGGCAATACTTTAAGTAGCAAAATCTATGCCTCCATTCTTATGGAGAATTTATCAACACCTGGAAATACGAAAATATTTGGGTCTATTGTTAACACATTAACAAGGAGAGTGTGCTTAAAGAAACAAACTCACATTGAGAAATGGCCTGGTGATCGCGTAATAAATATGGAAACTGATACCCAGTAATGCTATTCCACAGCAGCTGTTTTGTTACTGCTCACTAAAGCTGTTTTCTCAAGTTTAATGTGCTACACACGTATCCTATAGAGGTTATTTTCTAACAAAAAGAAATCATGTTTGTGTTCAAATCTCATACAAAATGTTACTTTGTTTTGCTTTTCTAAAAGCTCAACTTTGGCAAAGCAAATTAAGGATAACTAAGAAATAGCTTTTCAGATGCCTTCCTAATTGACACCTCGGGACAGCTTCTCATCTGTATGATTGTTCTATCAGGAATTATTCCACAATGTCATGAAAGGGATTTTAGTTTATTTGCATATCACTAGGCAAATACCTATGTAGGGCAGAAAGTGGTATGATATATTTTTGGGAAATGATCTGTTAAGATCTGGTAGACAAAAACCCTGTCGTCACATAGGAGAGCAAATAATCTCCTGGTTGTGATCACCAGAATCATCTCCCAATTGTGAAAGTTGGGCTTTGTTGACTCGCTACTCGAGTGTTCGCAAGTTCAAAATTAACTTGGAAATAAGCCATCTCTACCCCTGGGCAGGCTGACTGGGGTTCTGTTTGACAGATGCTAGTTCTGCTCTCTCATGATCATCTTCAAGGAAGCGTCCGGCTGTCCCTTTGGGAGTCCCTTCATTTCCACTAAGCATAAGCATTTGTGAAATGTCTAATATACAGGAGGCACACGTTCTATTGTATCATCAGTTCTCCAGGGGAAACCCCGACCATGCAGGGAGGCAAGGAAGACACTTAATGAGTCAGAATGCAAAAAGTCAGGGCAGCGCTGACTTACTGTCAGAGCTGAGAAGTCAGAGGGTCTGGAGACACAGAAATAGACGTGCAGCAGTGAGACTGAGAGCAGACACGGGGGTCGTGGGGAAGACAGGCTTCGAAAAAGGAAAGGCAAGCAGTTTCATTAGCGCAGGCCTATTCATAGTACAAGTCCTAGACTCTGCACCCTAAGCCATGAGAGGTATTTTTACCTCGCTTTCAAAAGTACGGAAACAAAAAGTTCATATCATGAAATATAGTATAACGTGGATTGCCCTACTTGCCAGAAAAGGTTTTGTTTTTGTTTCAAATAATTGTTTTTTAAATCCCCCTACAGGTCTTTAGGAAGTTTCAGTGAATATTGAGAATTAGATTAAGGTTTGTTTTACTTCATAATCTTACTTAAACTGTTCTGCACAGAAGAGTTTTTACATGGTGGGCTAACACTCACATATTTCCCTGATTTATTTTACGCATTATGTAGTTCCCTAAAATGACAGATGTCCTATCATGTTTAAGCCTCAGTTGTGTTACTCACAGCGAGTCCTGCACTAGAGTCACTCATAATCGCATCTTCTCTGTCCACCAACTGTGATTTTTCTGTACACAGGTACCATGAGTTTTCCTTTGTTATTTTCCACAAACCTGACATGCACTTTTGCTTGTTGGAAGTTCTGCTTACATCTGCATATTGATAAACAGATTCTGTTACTCATTGCATAGCAATTTTACGTAATTCTACTACATGTCTCCTGGCACACTTTGAGATACACCTAACTGGCAAAATGATTTAAATAAGTAAAAACTAATTCAAAACTTAAGACAAATGTCTAACCCACTGAGAAAAGTTGGATTGGAGAGATTTTATTAGTGTATGCATTTTTATTTTTTATTTTTTATTCTCCATGAGCCACTAATGCACAGCCCGAAGACTAGCGTGTGTTGCAATCCCGTGCTTTCTTTTGTTAGCTGCTGTATGTCCGGGCTGCCCAGCTCTTTCCTCAGATAGCACCGAGCCAAAGACAGTGGAATGAGCAGACCAGCAGTCTCAGAAACTGCCTTCCGAGGCGGAAGCTCTACCCTTCCACACGCGCTTTGAACGAAGGCCACCACCGAACCGATTTGGAAAAAAAAAGGAAAACAAACTCACTATTAATTCTGATTGATGTTATAAAGTCTAATAGGAAGTCTGGGCTGGGAGAAATTTGAAACTTTTGGCTAAAATGAGATTTGAAGACAACTGTCAGATTCATTTTTCAGCTTTCTGCCCATCCTTCATGCCCGAGCCTCAGTGCCAACTGATTACATTACTGGGGAAGAGCATATTTCTATAATGAAGAAATATCATTGCATCCTTTGGCTCCTAGTCCTGCAGGGAAATAATTAATAACTAATCACATAATCTCTTCTATAATTTATTCTTCATAATCCTTAGTGTCTTGCATGACTAATAATGTGAGAGGAAGTGAAAACCTTAAGACTATTAATATTTGTTGTTTTCATTACAATCTTATTTGGGTTTGACTGTGACTAAGATAGTCCATTTGAAATGTATTATAAAATTTGAAATCTATTATGCCAAATTTACCTAGTGGATGTGTGGAAGAAAGTGACAGAGACGATTTTGATTAGAAAAATAAACTCTTTTGGACTTCTGCCCAAAACAAAGCAATGAAGAATATAGGAAAAGAGTTTCAGAATGACGGTTTTTAAAGCTCCTTTAAGTGGGGACATTGTTCTCTTTCCTTTCACGTTTCAGGTAATGGAATTAAGTGCCGGGGCTTAGAGTTGCTACAGAAAAGCCCTACGTAGCGCAGAAGTACCTGTGTTTCCCATTCCCCTGGGTATACTGAAGACTAGATTGGCACTAAGGGGCTTTAGAACTTAAGCAAGTCAGTAACTAAGCAAAATTAAATGCCTTTCAATAGAAAAAATAATAGGACAGGCAGCAACAAAAGAATTTCATTGACAAAACGTTAAATACGATCTCTGAGTACTCTAAGCCAATGTGTCAGGCAAACTTCTGAATAAAGGTGAAGTTAATAAAGGAATAAGGGTTTCTCACTCCTGAAACCCTTGGCCCTCCTCAATATTGATTAAAAAGGCAAAAAGGACAGAGGTCCGAAAAGAGGCAGTGATTCTCCTGCACCCTGCATTTCTAGGTATGCGCGGAGCGGAAGGCCGCGGGCTGGGTCTGACACGGGGAGGTCTGCTCCGACTGTGCCCTCTGCTAGCGGGCTGCTGGCCGTGGGAGAGCCCGCGGAACGCCACCCCACCCGGTCTACTTATCTCCCAAGGCGCACCTCTCCCGTCTGCCATAGAAGCAAGTCCAAATACAGTGCACGTCACTTCATTTTGCTTTCGTTTCATTTTGATCTTTAAATATGGCCTCTTTTGGATTCCTCATAAAATAAATTCAAACTCAATTAAAATGGTGGAAAAGGTAAAAGCAAAGCTCTGGCCGTGTGGCTCGGTTGGCTGAAGCAGGGCCTGTGCATAAGGAAGTACTGCAGACTCCAGCCCCCGTAAGGAAGCCTACAGGAGGCAACTAATTGAGGTCTCTCTCTGTCTCTCTCTCTGTCCCTCTCCCCCTCCCACCCCAATTGGCTATTCAAGGGTGAAGCAATGGCGAAAAGTCCAGGTCGAATGACACATGCCAGTGAAGGATGCCCTGAGGAGGAGTGACAAAGAAGTCAACCTACAGGACATCTCTAATGAGTGGAGCACATCATTCAATTTTCAGGATCCTTACAGAAAGATTGGTGCTAACAGTGAACTTCTTAGTGGGGGCCTTGGGCCAGGTGACATCAGCTTGACCCGTGGAGCAGCTGGAGACTAAGGCCAGCCACCTGGGTGCTCAACCATGTCTACACAACTGACCCCCAGTAAACTCTCAGGACACCGAGGGGCAGGTGAGGGTCCCCAGTTGGCAATGCTCCATGAGTCTTGTCACACATCATTGTTAGGAGACACAAACACTGTCTGTGTAACTCCCCTGGGATTGAAGGCACGCTCTTTGGTGGCATTTGTTAATTTTTTATACATGCGTCGATCAATCAGGACTCTATGCCTGGTCTCTCAGGACGCTGCCGTACACCCCTTACCCTCCACTGATTATAACCCACATTCCCTAGCAGTCACAACCCCTAAGTGCCAGGAGAACAGCTTTGCACCTGGGGTCATCCCTCGAGGACATCTCACAGATGTTCTCGAGGGAGGTGTGGGAAGATGCTGCCTCCTTGACTCCAGCAGCAGTGGCTTCACTGTCCCTACATGGTGACAATAAGGCTGTCTGAGGGCGCACAGAGGACAGGCACACATCCAAGCAAGGGGCAGGTACGAAGGGCAAGCATTACCCCAGGGCCCGAAGTCAATGTACAGACAATCTTATAAATAGGTTCTTTGTGTTACTCAGGTATGTAATGTTTTAATATCTAAATATACATATCATTATTTCATATAGATAATATAAATGCTACTGCGTATTCACAAAGCTTTCAAACACCACTGGAAAGAAAGATGTGAAGTGCCATCTGAGTCAGCGGCCCCGAGGTCACACCAGGAGCAGCCGGGTGGGTGGCGCTGAGTGTCTCTGGCGGCATTGCCCCAGGTGCCCAGGCCGCAGCGTGTTAGAAACTGCCTCACTATCAGCAGTGGGGCACCGACCAGCTGCTCCTGATGATTTGCAAGTGCCCTTTCCCGGGTGAAAAGGCCGATTCCCCTCGTGGCCCAGGGGGAAGGAGTTTTCACAAGCCTGAGGATGGGGAAGCCCTGCTGGGACCACAGCCCCGCTGCCGTGTGGGATCGGACAGTGCTGATGGGTTTATGGTTGGCTTTCGTTGTAACGTCAAACATCACTCCCTGTCGAATATTTCAATAAACAAACATTCATCGGTAACCACAGCAGACTGGTACATGAAACACCGTGGTGAGTGAGGGGCCGGTGTGTGTCTGAAAAGTGATTAGGACAGCAGCCATCGTGTGCCGGCGGCCGACCTGGCCTCAAATGGCACCCCGGCCGGTCAGATCCATTTGACTTTCTGGAGGATAATTCAAAGCCGGGTGACACCCAGATGACATTATTTTGTTTAGACTTTTAAAGGGCGCTCCCCGTGGCAGAGGAGATGAAGAGCCGCGTTGAGATGCGGTCACGTGGTCCCCCGGGGCCGCTGGAATCTAGCGGGTGCCCAGAGAAGAGCCGGACAGACGATGGAAGGAGCCTGATTTGGCGGCCCGTCCAAGGCGCTCTCGTGGGTGGCATTTGTTAATTTTTTATATATGCATTGATCAGCTCTCCATTATTTTGATCCTTTTTCTCCATGAGGATAATAGCATCGGTTCTCTTTACCCCAAGACCAAGCTCCTTGAACAGGGAGGGCGTAGAGGAGGGGTCATGGGCCCAGCGCCCCACAGCGCCTTTCTGTGTGCTGCGGATGGCAGGGCCTAACTAAGCTGTGGGTTTGGGGCACACCCCCCCGGCCCCTCCCCCCACCCACCCTTGCTGCTGTGAAGAGGATGGGTGAGGGACAGCAGGGGTGGAGGCAACCCACCTGTGCAGACAGGAAAGGCCTGTGTCCATACCTGAGCAATCCCCACACACCTGTCTGCACGCCTCCAGAGGACACGGTACCTGCTCTTTCCGCCCTTAGAGCATTTCCAAAGCTTTCGAAAACTGTCAAATTAACCTGGCGGGGGGTGGTACAGAACAAACTTGGGTTTCGGATGAGGTTTTCCTTAGGATGGGGGATGGCAAAGCATGGCCCAGAGGGCCCACTCATTTGTGTCCTGTCCTCAGATTTCGTTACAGCAGCGTGGGACAGCGACAGAACCAATACGGCCGCAGGGCCCAAAGTGTTCACTGGTCGGTCCCGGATAGAAAACGTTTGCTGGTCCTGCTTGCATGTAGACTTGTATACCTACCTGCATGATGGGCAGTATTGTTATGAGAGTTTAAAGGCTACAATTGCACAGCTACTGTGTATACCACTGTGAGAGATGTAAATGCCTTTGAGAGGAACGGTAGACAGGCATAGATATTTATATCATATTAAATAGTGTATGCTCCCCTTAAGTAAAAAAAAAATCAGTAAACTAGAAGTTACTCCTAGGAAACCCCCCAAAATACAGACTTTTTCGAAATTAACTTCATCAAGTTATGGAGAGTATGAGAAATTAATTTTCAAACTGGAATGGAAATAAAGAACATTCTATGAACATACTTAAGTCTTGAAACCGAATTTACTGATTACTTAAAACTCATTCGTTTTAGTTCTTTACACGAAAAATTGCATCCACCGCAAACACAGCTTTGGATTTTCTCCTCACCCTCTGTCCCTCGCCCTCCCCTCCTCCCCCCTCTCACTCCGACGTCATGTAGCACTTGTAGCGATGGTGCCTTGGCACAATTTCTCCCTCTAACAGGAACTTAAGATTTTGGATCTATTAACGGTGCATCCATTATTAATTAACTTGCATCAGGAATAACTCTGCAATTGGCAAGCTTCAGAAAGCTGCAGAAAATGATCATAGCATCACCATCACGTGTGTTATTTCTCAGCAGCCCGTGGCAGATAAACACATTTAGAAGGCAGCCTTCTCTCCTGTCGGGCGGAAATGGAAGGCATCACAAATTGCCTGCTTCACCCACCGTTTCCCACTGTCCAAGGAGCACTAAGCTGCACATTAGCACGAAGGCTTCAAGGTCCGCACACAGGGATTTCAAACGCTGTGGAGGCTCATAGGCATCAGACTACTCGTTGGTTGGGGGAAGCTAGGAGGCAGGCTGGCGCACGAGCTGTTTTCCCTGGACCTTGGCGGGTGGTCTGCAACGTGATGTCACAGAAGCCCCATCCGGTTATACAGTTCCCTTTTGTTTGTGATAGCTGACTGCCAACAGGCATAACTCGCAGCCCTGTGCCCACAAATGCATTGCCCATTTCGCATGCCTCTAATGACCCTTTAGGGAGCCGTCAGCAATGCTCACGTCTGGGGCACCATTTACAGCAGACAACAGCCATCTGAAACGAGCCACGTATCCGACAGTGTGTGTGCGAGTGTGTGATAGGTGAGGATTGATATGGTGTGTGAGGAGCGTGGCTAGACAGAGAATAGCGATAGAGGGCACAGGGACTAACCACCAATGAGAGGTGGATAAAGAGAAGACAGTCTCTCTCAAGCTGAGGAAGGCAATCTGACAGGCAGAAGAATAAAGCATTTGAATTTGTATAGAATATTTTTCTCCCCAGGGATGAAGGATGGTCCAAATATTCTATTTAACCATAATTTCTCAGTCTTGCATTTATTTTATTAAAATGGAACACATTGGACCCAATTGGACTGATGTAGAGAGGCAGCTCTCTCTTGATTAGCTTTGGCACGAAAATAGAGAAAGGTTTTTTAAGTCTCCCTATTTTGTTTTGCTTTTAAAAAGAAACTGATGTAACACAAATGATGGGTGCATATTTTGAGCCTTTGGAAACAGACAATAGTGGAAAACGAATCCTACTTTTAAGGCGACTGTTTTAAAATTTTTGTCTTCGAAGTCTAATTTAGGTTTGACGTTGTATGAAAATGCCTGCATGATTCATGGGGCTTTTAGAAGCGTGTTACCTTAGTGACTTTATTTATCTCGCTGATACCGTCTGACAGTTGAAGTCTGCTTGGTTATACCTGCTGACAGTTACTAGTTTTACACTACAGAAAATTGAAAGCAACTTGCTTCTAGAACATTAAACTTAGAATTTCTTTCCTATTTTGTCAAACACTGCTCAAAAAGCATAAGTAATATCATTGCCAGTTTTTTGCCTTAATATTTAGAGAAGCTTCCCATTAAAATCAGCACTTTTACAGGTAGTTATGGAGATTTAGATATAGACATATAGCTATGCATACACACACACACACACACACACACAGAGCTTTAGAAAATAATGAACTTGTACTATGAATCCAGAGACTAAATTGCAATTGAATGAAGCCAGATTTACTTTATGAAATGAAAAACTGAAAAGGTGCAATAAGCACAGAGTAAATTGCCACAATTAAAGGAAACCTTCTGAATGGTCCAAGTCTCATCAAACCAGGACAAGGCAATGAGTCCTTAATATTTGCCTTACTTACAGAAAGCCCTGAGAGATGAGTAGAAAACGCTCCTGAACCGAGGTGCTAAGGTCTAAACACCTGTGTCCCCACAAGTCCATATGTTGACATCTTGGTGCCCAACGTGATGGTGTGACATCAGGGGCCTTCAGAAGGTGCTTAGTCATGAGTGGGACTAATGCCCCACAGAAGAGACCGACAGAGCTCCACGGCCCCCTTCTGCCAGCACAGGTAGGGCACCAGGAGAAGGCGCCTTCTGCCAACCAGGAAGCCCACCCCAAACACTGAGACTTCAGTGGCCTTGGCCCTGGGCCTCCAGCCTGTGGAACTGTGGGAAACACATAGTTGTCGCTTACAAGCCACCCAGTCTGTGCGATTTGGCACCGTGAATGGACTGAGAGAGGAGGGAGGTCAAAAGAGGGACTTTTTTAACTAGGATATGTCGGCTTCTGGAGATTAAAGACTAAAGTCCCTCCAAAAAAATTAATCCCACAGTCTACAGAAGTTCAAAATTCTTCTTAAAATTTCCGTGAGTCTTTAGAAACTTATATTCCAGCAATCAACTCATCTTCCAAATTCTTGCATGAAAGGAATTGTTCATTTAATTATGACTCATCTCATTGCTGATGTATATTTTTAAGAAATTAGAAGATATATATGATATATAATACCAAAGTACTTCTAATAATTTGAAGTACGCAAAGAATGAATCTTATTTTCCAGGGCCTGCTTATTTAAGTTAACACAGAGCATGGGGGGATCTTAGAGTCTGCAGCATCAGTACTTCAGAAACATTTTTGAACACCGATTTTAACAAGAAACCCTTAACTCATGAGAACAACCAAACAAGTGACTGTCAGTCATCATATTAAGTTTAGAGAAAATGCAACATGATCGGTCAGTTCTTCATTCAAAATCAGACATGTTCACAGGCTGAACATGGGTTCCAGGGAAAGCTAAACGGCGATAGATCCTAGAATGTGGCAGAACCCATGGAAAAAAGGGGGCAAAGAAACTGGAGAAAGAAGAAGGAAAACATGCTGAAAAGAGATGGAGAAAAGGACGAGGTAAGTAAGAAGCTCAGCCCCCTGGGTGCGGTGAAAGTGGGTGTGTGGCCACATCCACACCTTGAGTTAACTGCATGCTTTCTAAGCCCATCAGCAGGCTTTCCGTTGACAAGAGAAAGCACCTCTACAGGACTTGATCCCTATGCTTTTTGTGAAGAGTCTACACAGAAAGAACAAATTAAACTATACATTCCAGTAGCTTATTCATTTTTACAGAGAGAACGATCAGGACAAGTCTAAGTGCATTGCAGCAGATTTTCAACCATACGGACTCTTCCCGTAAAACGCAACGAGAAGGAAATGTAGGAAACACCGTGTTGGGCATAAAAGATAAAATTGACAATTTACAGGACTGAAAGTATTTGTAAAGTATTTTATTACTTTAATATGAGTGACAACAGGACCCCAGAATGTCAACGCCAGGAACTACCTTCCATGTCAAAGAGGATGAATCCTCACATTTTTTGATCTTACAACAGGTGACCTGACTTGCTAGAATACATTGTGCTAATCTTCACATGAAAGCTTGCTCCCTATATCTTGTCCTGGAGGTTTGGTGCTGACTAATGCTGTCTAATACACCATCAATGCTGTGGAGTCCCAAGACACGGAAACATCAGCAGGCGACCCCCACGTTCCGCATTGTATCTCACTGGCTCTTCATCACTGCATGTCATGCAGGCACCTGGAGCAGGTGAAACGTCCTCGTTTATGAGAACCAAAGATGCATTGAAAAATTTGTTTAAGTTCTATGCACAAATATAAATATGCTTTCAGGACATTTCAAAGTCATGCTGCTTCAAGGGATGACTGGTATGGTAGAATACTTTAAGGTATGATTACAAAACTACAAAATTGGAATTAAAATTGGGATTGCATTGAGCAAAGTAGTTTTGCCCATAGTGCAGATCTGGAGGAGTTTGTAAGTGCTAAGTGTCTCCTGCTTCCCCAGTGACTGCCGAAGTTGCCAGTGGCAGGAATCAGTGAGTTAGTGATAACTTGGATTAGAATATCTTTGCTATTTGTAATGCGATAAGCCTAATAAATTCCATGTAAAAAGTACTTGGTTATTAAATATCATTATCATAGAGTTTTTTAATTTTGCCACTTTTACACACTTCTTATAAAATGTAAGCATGCATTATATTACCTATTACCTATGTGTGGAAACCCAAAGTAAAAAAAATTTCTGAAGGTAGACATGCCAAAGTACAGGAAAGAGTGGTCTTTGACAATGACGCATGTTGCACAGAGCAATTACGAATCATTTTAATCAGTTTCAGTTCTTTTCTCTTTACAATATCGTGAACATTTAAAATTTCTATGTAAGAGCTTCCATGGAACGTTACATTCAGCATTCATGTTCTATGGGGCACATTTGTTTTGTTCAAGAATAGTGGGTTAGTTGGATCAATACTAGGAGCTCTAACAAGCTCCAAAATACCTATACTTCCTGGTTTCAGCATTAAAAAAAAGTTTACTTTTCTCTCCTATAAAGTCCCAAACAGATGTTCTTGACCAGCAAAGAAGTTTTCCTGAAAGTGGTAACTCAAAGAGCCAGGCACTTTCTATTCCGTGGCTCTGTGGTCGCCAATAAAGGTTTCTCGCTTGTCTCAGTAAGTGACTGGGAGATGAACGCAAAGGAGAGTGTCACCCAGTCCCACACACACCACCTCCGTGCAGCCTCCAGGGTTCAAAGCCGCTCCAATGGTCGATGTAGTGGCAAAAGCACTTGGGAACTGAAATCCAAGTTTGCTAGCGCGTATCTAGCAAGACACCTATATTATTTAAAAGAACTATTTGGGGGAAAGGTGGGTGATCTTTTAAAAATGAAATGTAAATGTTCAAGACTTAAGCCTGACACCCCATTAAAAGTGAACTACTAAGTGAAAGAGTACAAGACGGTGTATTTTCACTGCCCTAGAAATTCTTTGTGTCTACCTCTCCCCTAATCCTTAGCAACCACAGGTCTTTGCACTGTCTGCATAGATAGATTCACTGTTCCCAGGATATCGTAGAGTCAGAGTCACACAGTATGTGGCCTTTTCAACTTAATAACATGCATTCAAGGTTCCTCCTTGTCTTCGCATGGCTCCATGGCTCACTCCGTTGTAGCACGGAAGCATTTCAACGGTGGTCTGCATGGACCACCTACAGATGGGCATTTACCTACAGATGGGCATCTTGGTTGCTTCCAAGTTTTGACAGTCATGAATAAAGATGCTATAAACATCCATGTGCAGGTTTTTGTGTGGACCTGTGTTTTCAGCAACTTCAGGTAAACCCCAAAGAGCGTAAATGTTGGATTGTACGGTGACAGCACCTTTAGTTTTGTAGGAAGCTGCCAAACTGCCTTCCAAAGTGGCGGCACCATGTTGCATTCCCAGCAGCAGTGAATTTCTGCAGCTCCACACCCTCGCCAGCATTGGGCGAGGTCGGTGTAGTGGACTTTGGCCATTCCAATAGGTCCATGGTCACATTTCATTGTTTTGATTTGCATTCCCAGAGGACATATGATGTGGAACATCTTCTCATATGCTTGTTTGCCCTTTCTACGTCTTGTTTGGTGAAGAGTCTGTTCCGACCTTTCCCCCGTTTTTAGATCCGCTGTGTGTGTTTTCTTATTGTTGAGTTTTAAGAGATCTTTGCATATTTTGGATAACAGTCCTCTATCAGATATTTCTTTTGAAAATGTTTTCTCCCTCTCTGTGGTTTGTCTTCTCAACTCTCTTGTCAGTGTTTTTCACAGTAGAAGTTTCAAGTTTAATGAACTTAAGTTTAAGTTTAATGAACTCTCATGGATCATGCCTTTGGTGCAGAATCGAAAGAGCTGTCATCCAACTCAACAACATCTAGACTTTTCTCCTCGTTCTTGTTGAGAATTTTAGTAGCTTAGCCACTAATTTGGAGAAGTTTTGCTACCAAGGAAGCAAAGAAATGTGGTGGTAGCTGGAAGCACCAAATACTTAGATTGTGTGGAAAGCAGAGATTGTTGAAGTCTTTGCCTGTGTTGGGGGGAGGGGCTGGAACCTATGCACAGATGGGGGGCAGTCTTTGGGGGACCACGGGTTGCTCATCTCTGTGAGCAGCCGGAACACGAAGGACGTGGGTGCAGCTGCTGGACGTGGAGGGATGTGGCAGTAGGGGGGTTGCGATTTCTCTTCCGAAGCTTGATTTCCTCAGTGAGTAGAAAACCAAGCGTAGAAATGGGACGAGCAGCGTTTGGGGTGTGGGGGAGAGTGGGTCAGAGTGAGAAGTAAATGAAATAGGGAGGTGGCCAGAGTGGCCAGAAGTCATTGGGGCCAGTGTGTAGCCCTCAGGGAGGAATGTCCGGGGTGAGTCCTGGGGGGAGGGGCGTGACCATTTCCTTGCAAGGCTCACTGTGGGGATGCAAGTGAGGGGCAGGGTGTTTGCAAGTAAATAATGAGACAAGGCAGAGGGTAGAGGTGAGTAATCTGGGTAACCACCACACTTAAGCCAGGTACTTCAGGGATGGTCCTGCAGGGTATGGAATCAACAGAACGCCTCCCTGACAGGTTTGAAAGGTGGTTGGAAGCAAAGAGATTGGGAGCTGATGGTCTGGAATGGGGTGCATGGGGCTGATAGGGCAGAGGCTCTGCTGTTGGTGATGCAGTGGGTGGGAGGGAAAGAGCTGGGTGGGGGCGTGTCCACAACTTCCAAAGGGAGGATTTCAAATAAGCAGGGTGCTGCCCAGGCTGCAGAATCATATCCACGAACGGTGAACATTCTCATTGCTGCACATGGAACATAGGCATCTTCTGGACAGCATGGCAGTGAGTCAGTAGCTAAAATCATCAGGAAATGAGGGCAAGTCTCCCGGGGATCTGGGTACCACAGCAGCAGTCAGAATGGCAGTAGATATCATCGCCTGAGATCTGCTCAACGCTGAATGTGCTCTGGGAGCCGCAGTGAGGGGCAAGGAGGTCCCCTCCCTCAGGGACCCCAGGGGACAGGCCGTCAGGGAGGTGGAGGCCAGGAGAGGGGGGAGAAGGGTCGGCGTGCAGAGGGCAGGGGCTGGGGTTCTCGGGGGGCCGGGGAAGCATCTAGGATTTAGGGGCAGTGCGAGAGGCAAAGAGGCCACGGGGTCTGCAGCGAGCAGGTGCTCTAAGACACTGTTCTTAGGAGGCTCATTTTATCTGCCAGTTGACACGGTAGAAGCATTTAATTCAAAAGCAGGCCACTGGGATATGAGGAAGTGAGCTGAGTCAGAAAGAAACCAGTCTTTTCCTGGACAGTAGTGTGCCCTAGCCCTTGTCACCCGGGCCCTGAATCAGTCCCTCCTAATTTTGGGGGCTGTCAGTTAGTTATGTTATTCATCCAACAATATTTATTGAGTACACAGAATAAGTCAGGAACTAACTGGGCATCTGCTAGGGAGCAAAGTAGACGAAAACGTGTCAAAGCAAAAACTACACTGAAACTAAGACTGACAAGGAACTCACTCCCGATTTGGCACAGTTGTGGAGTATTTGCTTACAGCTTCTCACGTCTTCGTTTTTTTCCAGTGGCCTTCACGTGTGTGGCTTGTTCACGGGAACTGCGCTCCCTGTGCTTTTCAGAGCGTGAGCGCCCCGCTGTGTAGTGGAGCACGGAGGGTCCCCCCGCTACGTCATCACGTGCACTTTGCTCTGATGCCACGTAAAGCAGCTGCGCCCCACGTCAGAGGTGCTACCACCAAGGAGGAAAGAAACACAGACTCTGTGCGCTGTTTTCTTTTCCCCCCTGAAGGAGCTTTCAGGATTTTGGAAAATTATTCTAAAATACAGTTCAAGAGTTTTAAAGATATTTCTGTAGACTCAATAACTCTGTATCTTAAAAAAAGATACTAGACTGTGAATTTTTTTAAATGAGTTAATTTTAAAAAATTAAAAGTACCAGGGTGTTAATTTTTAACATATCTCTACAATTATTTTCACCCCAGAATCATACATAAAATTTTAAAAGTGGGAATAACAGAAATACATTACTTTGGCATATTGTAGTAAATCCATAAAACATAAAGTCATTAAAAATTACATTATAGAGTATTGGTGGTAGAAATATTTACATAATAAAATGTCAACTTAAAATATAGTTTTAGTATCATGTAAACTTACAGAAACATATATATGGAAGAATAAAAACAAATGTACTAATATGCCAGCTTACTCTTAGAGCATTTTGACTTATATATACTTTCTTTTTTTAAAAAAGGTATTCTACAAGTGCCATAAGTAAGCTTTATAATCATAAAGCCTTATATTTTTAAAAGTGTCCAGGTAAGGAGAGAAACCTTCTTCCCAGTGTAATATTTTACTCTAAATTCATGTGTATTTTCATTGTATCATTGTATTGAATGACTTTTATTTAAGTCGTCCTATGACTTAAGGGAAAAAATCAAAACTGAGGAAAATCATAGTCTGAATCACCATTAAGCACACATTGGCCTCTTTTCACAATGAAACTTTCTGTTTGAATATGAGTTTCAGCAACAGGGAAAAACAATGGCATTATAGCCAACACCTAAATGACTCGATCCTGTTTTACTAAATTCCCACTGTGGTGCTTCTCGGGTGCATTAACCCACGGGAGGGCTCCATGGGAAGGAGCTGGGGTGTGAAATGACCCAGGTGGCCTGTGGCCTGGCCCCTGAGGTTCATGTATTTCTGAGGCGTCTCGCTGTCACGACAGTCATCACCACTGATTCCATTTCCACTTTGAAAGTGCACATTTAAAAACCATGAATACAAATGTCATTTTCTGGACACAGTGAATACTGGTATCGATTTGTACAAAGCGTCACCCTGTCAGGTCAACGTCACAGCACAAGGAGAAGCACAAAGCCAGGCTGGACCACTTTCCAGTGCAGTGTCCTTCACTGAGGGATGAAGCTTTGTAGTTAGTGCACTGGCTTCACGGTCACACAGATCTGGTTGCTCATCTGCTCAGTGTCTTCTGTTCTGGGTGACTGAGCCCCTTGGGTAACCTTTTGGAGTTCAGTTTACGCATCTGTGAGATGGAGACGTCAACACCTGCATTATTGTTACCGGGACTTAGCTGGTACAGCGTCATCTTACAGTGTTTAAAATTTGAATGTCGAAGCTGCCCTGTGTGTTCCCAGGTTAAAAATGCACGTGACCCCACTGGGCTAGGGATTCATTTACTCTTCTCGGATATTTGCACAGGAATTGCTAGCAGGTATTTAAAGACACCGGCATTTTACTCAAGGATGACACGATGTGTACCTGGAAGATATTCTCCACTTCCGCTGGTGTTAGGAGGGCACCACGCAGCACCTCTGAGGAGCAGGGCTGGGACTCATTTCGTGAGGTGCAGAGGGGTGTGAACGCAGGTTCCCACTCCATGGAAGACCCTCCTTCCTAATATTGGGGGTACTCTGTCCCTTCTTCTTTGGCTAATTATTCTTATAAAGCTTGTTTTTGAGAAACCTTAGAGGTCAATCACCTTTTTTGATATTTTCAATCTAAACCATTTTGGTTTTTAATGGTTTTTAAGCCATTTTGAAAAGCCTTATTATCAAGCTACCGGGGTATACTTTGGTGTAGGACACAATTCCTAGATTCCTATCCTCTCTCCTACAAAAATTATTATTTAAAAACTGCATTGCAATACATACATAGGAAACAAACAGAAAATAATTGATATAGAGGACACTATAATGACATTTCTGATACTTTATGAAAAATGACTGGTAAAGTTTCTTTTAAAAGGTATCAGTAACCAGCATTTTAAATGTTATTTAAAAGTGCTTCAAAATATATCTGGAGAGGCCTTTAAACTCTTTTCCTCATGAAATATAAAATCACGCAGAGAAGTGCATTAAGAAAACACATTCACCGTGTTGAGTTATTACACAGCCAATAGGTTTGTAACCGCCACCTGGAGAAAACGCTGGAAAGCAGCCAGGAAAGAGGCGCAGGCCACGGGCATGTCCCAGACATGTCCTCCTCGTCACCTAGACGCGAGTCCTTCTCTGGGTACCACGCCACCGGCTCACTGCTTTGCTTTTACTGCCTAAGTTTACATCTCTGCATACAGTTGTGTGGCTTCGCCTGCTTTTGAATTTTATCCAGATGGAAGCTTACACATGTATTCTTTCTGACCTGCCAGCGTCTGCTCGCATCAACCACTATGTTTTTAAGATTCGTGCTTTGTGTGTGTGTAACTATATAGATCATTCATTTCAAAATTATAAAGTATTACGTTGTGCAAGTATATCACAATGTATTTATACTGCTACCGGTGATTGACATTCTGGTTACTTTGGGATTTGGGGATTTGGAATAATAACGCTAAGAAGATTCAAGTGCACGTCCCTGTCCTGGTGTGTGATGCTTAGGTGTCTCGGGGGTGTGACAGAGACTCCCACACGGCCCGACCGCAGTCCAGGTCCTCTGCGCCCCCTGCTACACGGTGACCTCGGTCTCCTCCGGTCCTCGGCCTGCCCAGCCCAGCCTTAGCAAGGATCCTGTTCGTCAGGTTAGTGAGAACGGCCCCCACTTTCATGATCAGATCACCCGTGATATGTAATGAGGTTCCTCAACCCCCACCTTGGATGCCCAGGCGCTTGGCCTGTCTGCAGCAAGAATCCTGTTAGATCGGGTCAGCCAGAGACCCTGCCCGTTGATGTCCCCTCTCAGTCATTTTCCATCCCGGACCCCTCACTGGGCCAGTTGCCTGTCAATCCCCAGCTGTCCTTAGTGTTTCCGGAGTTGAGTCTGATCTCTCTCCTCTGTTGCAATAACCCAGAGGCGATAGTCATGAATAAGTAAGTCTTCCTGGCTGTTGAGCCAGCATCAGAATAGCCTCATTCTCAGACAGCGTGCTCTAAAAAATGAGTCGCCTGGTCACAGGGCAGGAGCATCTCTGACTTGGTCAGTATTTCCTATTTACTGAGGCGAACCTAACCATCGACACTCCCACCATCAATACACAAGTGTTTCTACGCCCCCGTCCGTGAGATCACCTGGTTGTGGGAATTCTAGCTGTGCTCATGGGTAGATAGTAAGTCGTACACTTGCTTCATTGGGATCTCCCTTGTCACCAACGAGGGTAGACACATTTCCACGTGTGCACTGGCCACGTGCGTCACTTGCATAGCTGCCTTTACGTTGTCCATGTTTTCACAGGCTTGCTGGCTACTTTAGCCCCTTTTCTCAGGAGTGTTCGGTCTTTCTTAATGAAACGTAGAATTTCGCTGTGTAGTCTCAAAATAGCACTTGGTAATTATTTGGGTTGCACACAGTATCTTTTGCAATCTTTTAACCCTGCACTTCGGTGGGTAAAAAAACTTCAGTTTAATGCCACTCCGTTTATCTTTCTGCATCGTGAAGATTGTTTGAATTCCGTGTAGATGTTCTTCTCTTCTGAAATCATGTGCTATTCATTGAATGACATGTATTTGCCTGTTTGGTTGGTTAGTTAGTTCATGTGTGGGGGTGGGGGGGTTATATCTATAGTTACAGTCCCTGTGGAATTATGTTTTGTGAATGATATGTGGTTCGGTGTGATGTTTATTGTCTGTGTCTTTGAGGAGGGTGTCCCCGCACCATCCCCTCCACTGCACTGATGTGCCGTTTATGTCCTGAATCAAGTGTTCCTATGCACGGGGCTATCTGAAGGCTATTTTTTCCTGTTCTCTGTCTACCTTGCGTCAGAACCATATGCTCAGAGCTTGGCTTTATCTGCGGCAGTTCAAGTCCTCCCACATTCTTTTCTGTCAAGACTGCTC
Organism: Sturnira hondurensis; assembly: GCF_014824575.4. NCBI lineage: Eukaryota > Metazoa > Chordata > Mammalia > Chiroptera > Phyllostomidae > Sturnira > Sturnira hondurensis. Next base: position 38,029,365 of record NW_028074503.1, read on the forward strand.
TGGCTATTTTGGATCTTTGCATTTCCGTGTACATTTTAGAAACATCTTGTCAAGCTCCATTTAAATTGTTATTTTTATGGAGATCTCATTAAACTATGTAGACAGTTTTGATGATTTGACATTTTTGCAATGTTGAATCCTACAATACATGAGCATAGTATATACCTCAAATTGTTAAACCTATTTTAAATTTCTTAACCTTGTTTTAAAATTTTCTGAAGTTCTGTGCATCTTTTGGGAGACTCATTTGCATGCACACATGATTCTCATTATCCACAGCAGTTATGCTTTGTGAAGTCACTGCAGAGAATGACTTAGCAAACACGGAGCCATTGGTCTCGGTTCTGGTGAGCTGGCCACAGCGTCTTTGTCAACGGATTGCTACCTGGCTGTGTTTCGTGTGTGTCTCTGGTTAAAGACATTTGGTTTAATAAGGGTGGTAAGGCTCAGGCTTCACGTTTCCAAATGCCGTGAGGTCCTCTGGCTGTTGCATCTCAGAGTCCTGAACAGGTCTTCATGTGTGGGGAAGCTTTGGTGTAGGAACAAGTTCCCGTGAGTGACATTGTCTCCCCCACGAACTCCACACTGTCCCTCCACGGGTCACAGCCTCCTGGAACATCCGCTCCGAAACACCAGATGGCTTCTGCCGGAACATCTAATCCCTCATTCACCCCTGTCTCTTCCACCTTCCAACCTCTCTCGATCTCTATGGTGTATTTTTGTGCTTTCTCTAAAAGCATCCATACTCAAACTTTCCATCTCCCTATGTCAGAAAACCTTGTGTTAATATTTTGCCTAAATGCCTTCTTAGGTTGGTCAGCATAGTTAAACAGGTATTTCAGAATCTTTTAAATGATTCCTATTTTGCCTTACATGTATATTTGTATTGCAATTTAAAAAATATTGCTTAAGATTTTGAAAAACAGAAAATATATCCTAAATAAATGAAAGAAAGAATGAAATAATTTTAAAATCATCTTACACAATGTTGGACTATATCCATTATCCTTGTTCCTTTCAAAATAGAAAATCAAACGCACAGTTGCAGTGAACCCTAACAAAGTCCTTCCTCGCCTCCGCTGCAGGTTGGAAGCACGTTCCAGCCCAACCCACAGTGGTCAGCTGTCACCTCGGGGTGGGACTCGGGCCACTCCATTGTGCAGGCAGAGCTGACACCGCTGGTCTCGTGCGAGCCAAGCCCTTGCTCTGTGCAGGGGGCTCTCCTCAGACCTGGGGATGGGTTTTCCTGTTGGTTAAGGACACCTCCTCAGAGTTTGTCACCACGGCCTGCAGGTCCAATGTCTGTGGCTTCTGCCAAGCTCACTGACCTTATGTTTGTCCCACTCACCAGGCTCCAGAAAGCCGGGCCTCCGTTCACCCGAACACCAGCTCCTGGTGTCAGAGCTCCTGTCCCGGGCCCCTTGCACCTAGGGGACGTCCGGCATGTACACTCAGGTCTCTGCCCAAACACCTCTGCCTCCGACAGAACTTCCGCACCTCCTGACCAACGCCCTCTCTCCAGTCTCTCCGCATCAGTCTCCACAATCTCCACCATTTAGTCATCGTGTTTACTTATGTAAGTGTACACTGCTTATGTACTCCTTTATAATACAGGGACTACTGTCATCTGTCTTATGAGCTCCTATATCCCTAATAGAAAAAAAAGTACTGCTTGGGACATAATAGGTGTTCAATAAATAGTCTTAACATAAAGTGTTAACACATAAATCTTAAAGTATTCTTGTTTTTCCTCTCCATTTTCTTTGTCTCGCCATTCCTTTACATTATAACTCTGGTTGGCTTCTTCCTTCTTTCTGTAATTTAACATAGGGCATCATTGGGGCTCTGGAGCTCAGTAGGTAAAGGTGGGCAATATTACCCTACATCTCTGTACCAATGTTCCTATGGCCCTGACTTCTCAGAGGGCACCAGCCCTGGGCAGGGCAGATGGAACCTCTGTGAGTGAGAGGCCAGTCTTCCCAAAGAGTCACTAAGATAAAACAAAAGTAACAGCTTAGTGTTCATGCCTGTTCTTTCTTCTCATTTTAATTCATGAACTGTTAAGCATTCAGCTTAAGCCAAACTCGAACATTTTATCGATCTGCCCCGCACTATTCACAAAGATCATTTGTACTCGCACAGGGCGTTAATGACTGGTGTTATCAGGTGCAAGTGGAATCGGGCAGAAAGGAGAAAAAGAAGGCGTCTATTGGCGAGCAATTACCATATAAAATGGACATTAACTATCTCAGAGAGTTCTCCAACATAAAGTAAGCGAAACAGCTCTCTGGGGTGCTCTTTCTGAGATTTTAAGTTGGAATGGTATTTCAACACTATTTTTTCTGCACTGCCAGAGGAGGAGGGACCCTAAAGAGAGGTTAAAATATTGCATGTCCAAACTATAGCTGTGAAATAGTCATATGCACTTGCTGTCCTAGTCACAGTGTGCATGAAGGTGAACAATTAAACCCAGCACCGGGCATTTGTATGTGGAAATGCCAACGGCGTGCCACCAAGATTCAAATGCACATAGCCTATATATATGAGGGAGGTTTAATAAAGTGGTATGGATTAAAAAATACTCACGGCTTTAATTTATTTTATGGGGTATTTTTAAATTTGTAGAGGCATTCCCTAAATCACCCTGACATGAAATAGCAATGTTTGTAAGATAAATAGAAAATAGGAAAGAAAAATAAAACCTAACTATAATTCCTTGTGGAAGCTAAGATACATTCATTTGCTTTGCTGTTCACTCAATATGTAACTAGAGATATAAATTACATCTCCACTTTATTTAAAAAGTGAATTAATTTTCTCACCACCATAAAAGAAAATTTAAAGAAAAGAAAAATAGAGGATAATTATTGCAGTTACATTTGACTTAACTTATGTGAATGCACAAATATACTTATTCTATAGCAAAAAAAGTAAGTTGAGGATATTTAACTATAAACGTAGCTAGTAAAATGACTATAAAATTATTTACAGAAGTTTTTTCTCTCTTTTACTTCTAATTTCTGTTGTTTATATTTTACAAATCCCATGACTTTTGATTGTTGTATAATTGTTGAAAATTCAGGCACCTATAAGTTTGTTTTCAATGAGAATGATTATTTGCATTTGACGAGTGCTTCCCTTTTTATAAAGCAGTTTGTGAAACATAATCACTCCGTGGAGAAACCACGTGACAAATAGCACATGACACCCAGTCTCGTCCTCAGGTCAGGTGAGGGGCATGTCTGAGAGTCTAAGGCAACTCTTTTAGCTACCCCTCCTGTGGTCTCACCATAGTGCGAGCTGCCTCTGACATGACAGCGCAACTGACAAGGGGTGCAATTAATGACTGTGCTTTCCATGCAAACATGCGTGTCATCTAACATAATGTGCAGAAGCCAGGACAATGTTCATCCTTACCACAAAGTCTTATAATCCTCACCATTGAGACTGCATTGTATTGAATAGGTCTTCAGAATTTATAAATGGCGGTTATGTAAGTTGGCATATTTTTAAGTACAAACAAATGAATGGCTTAGTCATTCCCTACACCGCCTCACCCCAAGTCTGCAGAACTACGATTTGCAAGGGAGTGTGCCATCACGGTCTTTGGAAAATCAAACAAGAGTGAGGAGCTGAGGGCTCTCCGGCCCCATCCCATCCCTGAATCAGCCGAGTCTGACCCTCTAAAATTCTCCCATGTCTCTCTGAAGTCACGTCTTAGTCACTTACTAAATCTGAACATTTTGAACGCAGTTACAGAAAGGTACTTTTCTATCAAAGTGAAATTTACACAATAAAATGAAGCATTTTAAAGGGGACAATCCAATGGCCATGAGCTGAGGCGTGAATTTTAGGTGAAGAGGCGGAGATGAGATATAACCCAGGGATCTCAGAAACCACGACCCAGACAGGAAAGGTCGTAAATAAAAGGGCACCGTGAGGCATGGGAGCCACAGCTACTGGGGCACTTGCTCCTCAAACATGTCAATAGTACCAGTCATAGCAAATGAATGAAACAATGCTTTACAAATCAATGTGCCATTAACAAATAAGTGAAATTGTATTTGAGTGGAATAGACTATAATAATGACCGAATATTTTTAATTATATAAAACTACAGCAAACAACAGTGGCAATGATTTTTTTTTAAAAAGCCTGATTACAGAAAATGACATTGGTGCGTGGATTTTGATCGAGGACGAATGTCCAAGATAATGGAATAACTGGAATTCTGTGAGCATTCCCACACACTAATTACCCAGTCAAGTCACCTATAGTATAATAATGAATCAGTATTTCCTTCAGGTGAATAATAAGTTCAAGTCCTAACCTTCTCATTTCTAATTGGCTAAGCACCTACAAAAACAAATCGTGAAGACCAAATAAAATGTAAACACAAGCGTGTGAATGATACTCCAAGAGATGACTGTGCCACATGTACCCTGGACAATAGGCATTATTTCTCTACAGACGCCACTTAATCATTTATCGCTCTGCTTTTGTGACCCGCGGAAGACAGAGAGCTGGGCTGTGTTTGATGGCCCTTTGAGCAGCTTGGTCAGTTTGTAACTGAAAGCTTGTTTTCTGAATCAAACCATCAGTATGCCAACAGCCAGTGAGATCGGCTTTTGATGAGTTACTACTTTTTTAGTGAAGCATATTTATTTTTATGCATTTTGCCCTTCACATTTCTGTCACTATACGAAAGCAAAAACATCCTTTGTTGAAGTTAAATGTATTTTTAAAACATGTAAAAGGCACTGTTGGACAAGAATGGTGTTCAGGAGCACCCAACTGACGAGCGCCGGTGGCTGAAGAAAGGTCGGGGCGGCACCGATGTACGTTTTTGCTAATAATGCGAACCCTGACGGGGAGGAACCGAGGTGTGCATCACGGGCCGCAAGGAGAAGGCTCGAGAAATGACTTCTGTTTCGTTCTTCCGTCCTGTTTCTCCTTTTCTCAGCCACATTTCTCCTCTCCTTGTAACACACTTTACAATTTGTATTTAGATTGTAAAAACCTTTTTTTATTTAAATCTCCCAGGTCTATAAATAACGAAACATCTCTTCACTGGCACGAGGCCATTAGCACTTGAAATAACTAAGGTCCTCAGAATTTTTAACCAGACCACCGCATTTTTCAGCTTTTAATGCAATGAGTAATTTTTTTTTTTTAAGGAGAATCACCGCCTACATTACCAAGTAGGTCGCACACTGCAGATCGATACGTGAGCAGCAGCCACAGGGCGCTCCTGAACCACTCAGAGCTTTCAGATTTCCTTAAAACGCTAATCCAAGCATTCACATTTTATTATTTTTCTGCTCTTGCCTTTGGTAATAAAAGTTATAGTCCTTTTTCCCCCAGCCGTTCCTCAAGTTCACCTCCAACCTTCGTTACCAGTCATCTGGTTGAGTGCTTTACCACTACGTTTTTTTCTGTAAAATGTTTTACAAGTTAAGACTTCTAATACCAACTAATCTATCCATTCTATCATCAGAAAACCAGAACTTGGTTACAGTCCACCTCATAGGGTTGAATGGGAAACCCCAAAACAGGGAAAGGACATGGAATCCATGTTTCAAGGTACAATAATGACTTAGCTATCCATTGGAAAAAATAGCCCCCAGAAGTCACTTTCTCTGAAAAAACAACCCTTGTCATTTTCCGAAAAGTCTAACATTGTCTACGCCAGTGGCTCTGCAACTGCTGCACAGGGAACCACTCGGTGAGCTCGGAACAGCGGACCCCAGGCCTGCAACCCACACCGACGGAACAATAGCATGAAGGCAGGCTTAGGAGACAGTATTTCCGAAGAGGTACAACCGAATTTGAGAACCAGTCAACTCCACTGATCTACTCCTCTTCAAAGTGTGGTTCGAGGCCCACCGGGGCGGTGTCTCAGCATCGGGGATCTCACTAGACCCGCCGAGCGCTGGGTCCACTCCAGACCTGCCGAACCACAGTCTGCTTTTTAGCAAGACCCACAGGTTACTCACCTGCTCTCACTAAATCGCAGCTTTATGCCTCTGCTTGTCTGGGTCCCGGGTCTTCCATAATTTCTTTTTTATTTTCTATAAAATGAGGACCAGTGAACTACACTCGTCAAAAATGTGAACAATATGGTAGTAGACCACTGTGTTATTATCTTTATCTTGCATCGTTCAAACTCTCTGTCTCTCTACCTGCCTGCACAGGCAGCTCTGTGGAGTGGAAATGCATGTCTGGGGACAGAGTCCATCGGTCGTGTCCTGTTCTGAGACGTCTCTGCTCTGTGGCTACGCCAGGACGAGGGGCAGATGCTTGCCGCAGACGGAAGGCTTTTGGCAGCGTAGAGAAAAAGTTCTAGGAGGAGATGTCACTCCCTTTCGCATCTAATTAGGTCCTTGTCACATTTAAACACTTGGCTCTGCCTTTCACATGGATGGACATTTCCTTCCTCCTTTCTCAAAGAAACTTCGTAATTAAAATTAATTCATAGTTAAGCAAAATGTGATTTCTCCTCCACCCACTTCCTCCCATGCAATCATTCCTGGTGCTGTAAAGCAACCTGTGAACGTGGTGTGAAATGCGGGAGTCTCTGTATTTAATTTACGAGTCTACACCCTTCGAGGTCACCCTTCCCCCCAGCCCCCACCCACCGGTACAGACGCTCCGGGATTTCTGCTCAGCCCCACGCAGAAGTGAATCACTGCCCTCCCCCTGTTAGCCGTGCCAAGAGGGGTCAGAAACTGCACCCAACTGGCTTCTGTCCATTCTTTTTCATTACCCATAACAAACGCACACAGATAATAAAACAAATAGCTTGTAATACGAAATTATTTATTTTTATTAACAGATTTTTCGAACTTTTGGAGGAGTGATTTTTTACGATATGCAAATGACCCTATTTCATACTGACCCTCTTCTGTGGTTGTTGCTCGGTGACCATTCCCAAGTCAAACATAAGGAAATTTAGGGGATGGCTTCTGAGGGCCCCTAAAAGGCACCGACAATACGAATCCCTGGGGCTACTTCAAACTCACGTTACGTGCAGGTGGGCCAAGAACTCCTCACGCTTCCTCATCATCAGAGTCACCACCAAGGAAACCGTGGAGCCAGGGCCCTTGGAAGACACACCCCGCCATCTGGTTCTCCTGCTCTCTCAGCTGTCAGGGTTACTCTTACTTCTGCCTTGCCCACACATCGGGGCGACACACTAGTGTGTTGCACAACTGCGACTAACACTTCCATCGCCCAACTGTGTGACCAGGGGTAAATCCAGATATTTGAAGGACATCACAGTGCCGTTCTCTTTGGATTAAGTTTCAAAGCAGTCGGTCCTCCCAGAATGGATGCGGGTGGCCGTGGGGACTTGACCCGCTGGTCCTTCTGGGACGATGCTGCCCGTCACATCCCCACTGTGTCCTTGAGTCTGTCTCCAGACGTGAAAGCTTCACATGTTCTTAGGGCACCTTTAGCCACAATGAGGTGTGCTGTGTGTCCTCAAAGAACCCGAAAGGCCCTCTGTCCCCTGATCCAGTGCAGACTTCTCAGCCTGATATTCACGGGCCTTCACAGAATGGTCCCAGTTTTCCTTGGGGGCCTTAACTCTCTCATTTGAGGGCCACAGGTTTGGTATCTTTTTCTCTTGAATTTTTTCCAAGCTCTTACCCAGTACAACCTTAATACTTTCATTTGGCCACTTTGTATCATTATAGCCATTGTACTATTTTAACACCAGAGTCTGCAAGGGCCGCTGTGCGTGATGCTCCCTGGGAACCCCTTGCCTGGAAAAGGCCAGCGGCTTGGCTCCATCCCTTTAGTAGGTCTTACCTAGGAAAACACACTCCCATCATCTACCTTCCTGCCTTCACCTCCGTGTCCCTTCCCACAGCACTGACCCTGCCTGGCATCACATCACACAGCCGTGCGTCTTTTGTTCTGTGCCTCACTCCACTGGAACGTAAGCTCCCGGACGGTACAGCCTCTACCCCGCCCACAGTGACACCCACAGCACCCAGACGGTGCTGGGCGCAAAAGCTTCAGAAGATGCCTCTTCGGAAGCCTCACACAACCCCCTAGGAGGAGTGGTCCTTCCGCAGTGGGGGGTCTGACCTAAGGATCCAGCAAACTCATCCGGGACAGTAAATTAGACTTCAGTGATCAAGTAGCGTATCTACACCTGTGAAGGTGTCGCGGATGCATCCGTAGGTGTGCTGTGTGTCCTCAAAGAACCCGAAAGGCCCTCTGTGCCCAGATCCAGTGCAGACTCCTCAGCCTGATGTTCACGGGCCTTCACAGAATGGTCCCAGTTTTCCTTGGGGGCCTTAACTCTCTCATTTGAGAGGCACAGGTTTGGTATTTTTCTGTGCTTCATGTCTTGCCGGAGCAAAAAACCTCCTCTCCACATCACACGTCTTCCACCCTCACTGCCCCGATTCCATCCACCACTTTGGGTCTCATTTAACTGGCCCTCGATTCTACGGAGAGTTTTCTGGTCTTCCCCTGCCCATCCCCATCCAGAGCTGCAAAGTCATGTGTGAGTTCACTTGTTCTCCCCACGTGCGGGGTTTGCATCCTGATTCTGCCTCTCGGGTCTGTGGGTCCGTGTCTTGCTGGGCTGCCTTAGCGATGCACTCCCAGGGCGGCTTCAATACCAGAAATACACCTTCTGGCCACTCTGACTCCCTGTCCAACATCCAGGTGTCAGCCAGGGAGCTCCATTCAGCAGGAGTGTGTGTTGCGGGCTTCCCTGAGGTCTGCAGGTGATCCTCAGGGTGCCTTGGCCTCTGCCTGCAGGTTCACATGGCCTTCTCCTTCTGGGTGTTTCTGTGTCCACATTTCTCCCATTCATGAGGACAGTCACGTTGGATAAGGGCCCACCCCACTCCAGGAAGGCCTTCGTTCAACTAATTGCATCCTCAAGGACCTCATTTTAGAGCGTTCAGGATGCCGGCACCCTCTGAAGTCCTGGAAATGAGGAGTTCGGCAAAGCACCTGTGGGAGGGGGACAATCCGCCTGTCACGTACTCCCCCACAAAGCCCTTCCCTTCCCCTCCGAGGCCGCAGCCCTGCCCAGCAGTCTCACATCTCAGCGACTTCAGAAACATGGCGTTGATCGAAGGACATTATTCGCTCTGTAACCCCAGTGCCCCTCCCCATATCTGGCCCACAGCCAGTGCTCCATGCTGCGTGGACAGTCTCTTCGGCCACAGGGATGTCATTCTCCCGTGTTGTAGTTGAAAGGTTACCCCGCGAGCTCATGTCCACCTCAGTGCCACCTGCCCTCGTGACACGGGCCTGTGTGAAGCACTGCTTACACTCATCAGAATAACCTGATTCTAAATGACAGGGCAGCCAGAGGAGACCGTGATGGGGGGCACGAAGGGGCAGGAGGGTGGAGGGAGAAATGCGCCTGGATGGGTGGACAGATCTCCTGCTGGACAGTATCACTGCAGGGACCCCAGGGCACGTTCTCCAGCTGCCGCCCTCCGCTCCTTTAAGAGACTCACAGATCCCACGCTTGCTGACTCCAGGAGTGAAGTGTCAGGTTGGCATTTCTGCACCGTTGTCTTTCAAATTCATATTATGATCTCCCTCTTCAGTGTCCTGCAGAATGTGGGCTTTCCATCTAAAGCGTCCTCTGAGAGTAAGCATCCTCTGGCCCAGCCATGTGCTTGCAGGCTCCTTCTGAGTTTCTGTTCCTCTCTGTGCTGGAGATTTGCAGGTGGCCTAAAGGGTCATGTGCTTCCTGTTCCACAATGTTTAGGGCCCGGGTTACAACTCGCAGTTTGTGGCACATCTGACAGCCACTAGGACCGATACCCCAAATCGACTGAGCTGTTTGGAACAAGGGACACCTGTCACCTTCCACCAGGAGCAGCACCTCTTGAATCAAACAAAAAAGTGCCTACAACTGAAAAAGTTATGTATGGATTTTAACACAAATGTCAGATCCATTCTGATAAATGAAATAGCAAATTAATAAAGAATAACACATGGTAGCAATGTTTGTGGTCTGTACTCATATATATCACCTAACAGTAAATTTGAACAAGTATCTAAATATGAGGATGGATTGTTAGAATTCACCAGGTAATTTAACTAATTCTGAAATTTGATTTATTTTCTTTCAATTTTTTTTGTAGGGGAAAGGTAGTGCTTTTAAGATGTCATTAGAGAACAAATTATGTCGTAAGTGGAAAAGTGTGTGCCATTCACCTCAGTGGTCCCAGAATTACACATCTCACTTGAAAGAGCCAAAAATGTATTTTTAAATTTACAGCATTTACACACCACATCCATAGTAACCTAACTCATGGCTTTAAAATGTAGCCTATCTTAAATGTCACGTTGTCAACTGAAAATACAAGTCAGTGATTTGATTTGAAGTTAAATATAAAGTGGTTGTGAGACTTTGACAAATTGTATATGGTTCAATATGTGTTATTAAACTATTCTTTTGTGTACAGTTGGCTGATTTTTCTTGATAGCTAAAATATACATCCACCACAATAACGTGACAAGTTTCAAAACAACGTCTCTGCTCTGGGTTTTGAAAAACTCGGTACCCACAGCGGCTCTGTTTAAAGCAGCACAGATGTGATTATGAGGCGATTTCTCGTGCCCTGAGCAGAATGCGCGTGCGCCGATCGGGGTCCAGCTAGTCTGACAATACGCGTAGACAGACGGGCTTTCTGTCTGCAGCTTAACAACTCAAGGAGATGAGCAAAGGTCTTCTTTTAAAATGTGAATTAGAAAGTGTGGAATGAATGAATTCTTGTTTAGTTGTATTTGGTATCGAAGTACAAGTTTGTATGCACAATGTATATGTTAAGTGGTATTTTTGAATTTTTGTCTTGTTTTTTTCCTGATGATCATCTACAAAAAATGACCAGTGCCACAAATTTACTTATTTCATGACGTGAAGTGAGTTTCTGCAATGTAACAACGACAACAATCCAACTAATAATTCCAGGAAGAAATAAGGAGGCCTAGGCCCACCCTCAGGACTGACGATTCCACAAAGTTGTTCTATAAAATGTAAGGTCCAGTTCTATTCGTTTTGAATATTCTGAGAGGATAACCCTTCCATGTTTCTGACTCTTCCTCCCTACGCAGGGCCTATTTTTCAGTCCAGAGATCCCCTGGTGGTTCTCCACAGTGGAAAACCTTTCAGAATGTCTCTGGAAGATTAAATTCTAAGTTTTCTCTGATTCTAATACCATTGTGCCCAGTCTTGGTGAACTTCACCAGAGTTCTGTGCCCCAGGAAAACAATCATGATTGAGAAATGACCCCACTTTAGACCGAAACTAAACTGAGTTAACTAATGGATATTTATTAAATTCCTAGATCATTTTTAAGTGGAACGGGATGTGAAAACATTAATTACCAAAATAACTGTAAGTGTATGTGTACATTTTATCTCTCACTTTTATAGCTACAGAGAGTGGGTATTCACCTGTACCTGTTTACAAATGTGGTCACTTTTGCACGTTGAGTTGTACTACAAGGGTGAACTGGGGATGTTTACTTCACTGCGTCTATAAAAAGTCAGGAGATGCGCGTGTATACATGAGCTCCGCTCGGCCGCTGTAAAGGCTGGTGTTTGGGACCGCGATGGACACTTGCCAACCTCCTGGTTCTCTCTGTGCTATAGAAGGTGCTGTGAAGAAAACGCCGGTATGTGTGAATGAGGCTCCAGCAATACAGTAAGAGTGGCCGAGAGGTGCGAGGCATGCAAGATGAGTTCTGGTTCAAGAAAAAGAAAGCAATTTTGTCCTCACATCAAGTGACTGGTTATTCCAGAATGAGAGAAGAAACACCATGAGGAGAATAAAAGTTCAATAGAAAGTCACCAAGTACCAAAAGAGGCTGCTATCAATCCAGTGTAGGGGCAGATAGTTACTGGAATCTCCATGAGTAAATGCAGAGTCGATACCGGGCCTTACGGGGCAGAGGCCGCCCTGCCACCACCTGGACCCACAGAGGAGCCTGAGCATCACGAGAAACAGACACTGGTTGCATTCTGACGTGACCTGACGGGTTGCACAGCACGCCTCCTGTAAGTGTGCTTGCCAGAGTGCTGAACCCGATCCACCCTTGCACGTGAACTCTAACCGCTAAGTGAAACATAGTGAACAGAACAGGATAATGGTCCCAAGGAACCAAGCTGACAAGCCCAGAACATGAGACACCTCACAGGACAGTCCAGTATATGTGGCACCTCAATGGCATGCCCCCCCAAAAACTGTAGGGGGGTGAAATACCACCAAATAAATGAGATGGAAGAAACAATTAAAAAAGCACAGTGTTGACACTGCATTCTAATTCAAGTAAACATATTAAAAAATAGACTGTCAAGACTATGTAATTCCATTGTTAGTTTGGCATTAGATATCATCAATTGCATTAAGAATGCTTCTTTTATTAGGGCTTTATTGCAGTCCTCCTGGTGTTTGCATTAGGTATAAGAGTGCCATATTTTTTAAAGACCTCTAATAATAAACTATGCAAATGGCACTCAAAATAGGTCAGCAAGTAAAATTTAAAAATTAAAAAAGAGAAGAAGTTCATTTGGTGAAATCTCGAAAACGTTGTATCTGGGTGGTGAGCACATGGAACTCCATCACACTACTTGCTGTAGTTTTTGTAATCTTGAATATTTTTAAGAATATGTTGAAGTTGATGATCCCTGGTCAGAGGAGTTTCTCCACAAATGTGTCCATCTTATGTTCAAATACTAACATGGAGTGTAATGAGCCAAGTGCCTTAATGCAGGCTAGTGCCCTAAGTGGCTAGTGATTTTACAATGGCTGTTAACACATGGACACCCCCATCGGCAGGCCTCCAAAGCATCTCACAGTCAATGCAACAAACCCTGAACCAAGAACCTCCCATTAACCTCAAGTACAGCTCCTTCCTGCATTTCTTAATGTCAGGAAGTAAACCATGACTCATCAGCTGCCCAAGCTAAAACACCAAAAGCTGTCAGTAGCATCTGCCTTTCTCCCAGTGCGCCCCCCAATTCTGCTCATTTTGCCCAGAAGAATCCTTAAAATCAACCTGATCCCTAACATTGCCTCGCATCTTCCTACATTCACTCTTGATCAGCTCTGCCCCATTTTTAGAAGCAGTCAGATAACTTGTGTAAGAATATGAGTCTAAATACGAATATGAATATGTAGCTAAAAATTTCCCCACTTTTCTTTGAACAAAAACAAAAACTCTCGTGGATCCGACAAGGAGTGTCCGACGTAGCCCTCTGCCATCCCATCCAACCTGCGTCCAATTGCCCGCAGCCGTAGCAAACCTCTTAGCTCCTTACTGTGCTAGGTTCTCCTGCCACAGGGCTTTTGCACATTCTTCTTTTCCTGGTCTTGAAAATGCCTCACACCCTTCTTGTTTTTCAGCCCAACACATGGTTCAGATCTCGTCTCTTTTTATTTTCTCAGTGAAGCATTTTGATTCCCTGGACTAGATGTAGAATCCCCATAACATGTTCTCATGAAGTCAGGTTCCCCTCCTTCTTACCACACACTGTTCCTGTAGGGGTTGTTTGTTTGTTTGTGTCAATCCCTAAATTATCTTCACCTAAATTTTAAGTTCTAGGAGTTCATGGACCATAATTTTTTCCTGCTCATTCTTGTATGAGTTACGCCAACTGAGTGCTTGAGACACAGCACTATTTCTTAAATAAATAAGCAGCATCATAAATGGATGAATATGAGTGACACATTAAATATATATTCTTCATATATATTTACTATATATGTTTAATATATTTTAATATAATATATACTTTAATATAATATATATTAATACATATTGCATTTAATATATATTTGGGTTTCTTAAACTCAACTGAAATCTACCCCAATGCTAGCTAATCAACAGCAAAATGGATAAATAAATATATTCTGAATACTATTTTTGATCATTTTTTCTTAAGAAAATGGGCTATAACGCACACTGTAGGATACACCTTATTTCAGAAGATTTTTAAAAAGAAAACGAGTCAGAAGAAGTCACGGGTTCGCATGAGTTGCGTAGGACCACCCCAGCACGTGGCAGTGGGGTGGTGTGTGGTATCGGTTCTGTAGGAAGGGTCCAGCTGGGCGGCTCTGACAGGACCCTGTCTCGCTCAGACACTTTCCTGCGAGGGCCGCCGTGCTCCCTGGCTTCGCCCAGTCACTCTGGACACTGGCACCTCGAATCCGATTGCCACTTTTTGTCCACCACGTGTTAGGAGTTATCTCTGACCATCAGTGGGGCCGTGAGGCCGCGGGGAAGATGCTTTGACGGAAGACTGCACGTGGGTAACGAGAGGGAGTGGAGAGGGTGTGAACCTGGCCCGTGAACACAGCTACAGCCTTCGTGCTGGTCTTCTTTCCGAGCAGGCTCTGCACCCATGAGATAGGAGCGTTCACACACTCAAGGCGTATGATAACATGGTAGGGTGTGGGCGGGTCAGCCCTCGCCCCCACCTTCTCTTTAGAAACTGCGTACCTCTTCGGCTAGGCAAATCAGAAAGAATGCTCGCTGCACAGCTGCAGTGTGGGCTCTCTTCTGGTTCTGTTCGAGTTAATAGTGTGAGCTCCTGTTTTGTGTGGTGTATGTTCAGGTCGGACTCTGGAGCCAGATTCCTATTGTTCCCACTCTAGGGCTAGTAGGTCTGACTAGTGTGACTTTTTACACCTTTCTCTGCCTCGATGACCTCGGCTGTAGAACTGGAATGGCCGTGCCTTATCTCTGGGCCGAGGTTGGGGGCCGGGATGACCACTGATGGATTGAGACAGGCAAGATAGGAGGGCCATCCTGGCCCATATTAGCAATCATTGCCGCGCTGGTTTGCCTGAGGTCAGCACCTTCCCTGAAACTGAAGAGATTTCACTCTGGTGCCACAGTGCGCGAAGTTCAAAATTTAAAATGAAAGTTGCTCTGTTCCCCATATCTGTCACTTTAGCTATTGCTGGCCTATTTCCTACTGAAATTAATGAAAATTTTTTTTGGTCAGTATATTTATCAAAACCCCACAGTTGATTATTTATTAACAGGAATCTTTGCTGATTCTGCAGCTATAACACCCTTTGTACTTTTTATTATCTTCGAGTGACGTGTTCCAGTAAATCACTACAGGTAAGATTCTCTGGTCCCAGAGTTATGGATTGAAACAGTCGTGTCTGGCTCTGTGCACGCACGAACCCTGTGTCACCACCACTCACGCGTCCCCACACTTGCTTAGCGCCCCCCATCTCATGGTGAGAATTTTACTGCTTTTTAAAGACGATGCCGTGTGCGTTTTCCTGTTCCTTTGGGGACCTGAGAGTTATGAAGCCAGGCCAGACAGTAGACAGAAGACAAAGGTCTGGACCACAGTTGCCTTTCCCAGGAGTGGGCTCTGGCCTGGGGGCTGGCACCGAGGAGAGGTGCCAGGGAACGCCCTTGGAATTGGATCTGTGAGACGGAGGGAAGGAAGCAAAACTGGACAGAGCTGGAAACCGGAAAGTCATCTGGACCCCCCCCACACACACACACACAGCCCCAGAGACCCCACAGGGCACTCGGGAGCGAGAATGGCCCTTCAGAAAGGTCCTGAGTGGACTGAAGTGGCCATGCCCTTAGGTCTCCCTCCCCTTTAACATCAGTTCTTGGATCTCCGCTGCCCCCTAGAGCAGTGCGATGTGAGTGAGGCTGCTCTCCGCCACTGAGAAAGGACCTGAAGGGATGGAGAGCGGGAGATCCAGGTCAGCAGCATTCACAGGATCCAGAACACACAGCCTGACATGAATGGGAACCTGGGCAGCGCATCCCCTTGACTCTGCAGTCTTCTCCATTGTCAACAGGCCCTTTGTCTCCTGAGAGCCTGGGTAGCATCCTCAGATAGGCCCTTGAAACCAGAAATCAGCCCATTTGTTCCCTATTCAACCATTTCTTTGTCGCTGCCTTATAATTTTTGTTCCTTGTGATGAGTTTTTAATGGATCCATTCAGGCATTCTCATTAATTCCTCCTGGCCCTGTGCAAGGATTCACTTAGAAAGTCAGCCCATGGCAATGAAATGGGGTAAGGCTAATTGAAGTGGAATTGAATCCATGACCTTGACCTCATTAATAGGCTTCTTAGACCAAGAAAATGACCCCATTTGCCTTCCTAAACTAGGCCCTCTGGCTGCAAGTGAGGGCTGTTCAACCGTTCACTACTTTTATAAGCGTAGTTTACAGAGTTCAAATGTGGAGACAATCCATTGGCTATCCATTTTAGTATAACAAAATCAATCCTTCATTATTGATTAATAATGAAACAAGTCAATAAGTGCTTAAGTGTTTTAACTGTACAAACAAATTAGCACAAATTGAAGTGCAAGCTAACCCTTCCACCTCAGTTTGCTTTATTAAATCAGAGACAACATAAGCTTACACACACACCCCCATCGCAAACTCAAAAGCATGTACCAGAAGCTAAAACACCAAAAACCAGACGCCACTTGAATTTTGCTGACATCTCATATTAAAGAAAAGGTAAAAATGGGGTAAAAAATCAAAGGAGAGGAGCAAAGAAAGTGAACAGGGGTAGCGTGGGGGCTGGATGCTGGGCAAAGAAAATAGGTGCCTGTGTTTTCTAAAAACTTCTCCCTTTTCCCGGCTGCTAAGTGAGGCAGGAAAAAGGCATTTAACTCTGAGAACCTGTGACAGCTACTTGTTTTGATTAGGTTCCAATACTTTAAAACTGAAACAAAACAAAACTACCTTATTGTTTGCAAATGCAGCATTGAAGCTCTTACCACCTGGAAGGTGTGAATATTTTCTAGTAACTAGATTCCCTGGAGGATTATGTAAAATGCTGTTTAGGACACAGCATGTAAATAACTGAACAGAAAGATGTGAAAAAAAGTAATTGTTGGCTAGAGGTTTTGTCCTCCTTAATATTAATAACACACAACCCAGTATCTTCAAATAGTTCTGATAATACAGTTTTTGATATTTGATTAGATTTCAGAGCTACTTGAACACCATTTGAACATGTGTGCCTGTCTCCCAACCTAAAGATAGAAAACTGTGTGAGAGCATGACCAATAAAATGGCATCAGTCCGGGCGAGATAGCATACAGTAGATAAGACAAAGTGGAGTCACTCGTGTCCACCGAGGTGGCTGCTGGTCAGCCACGACACTTTGGGGCTAAAGTGAGAAACTACCTAAGTCAGAGCAGACACATCTGGGCAAAGAGACACATCTAAGATATCTGCACACATGATCAGAGCAGCCGTGTCTGCAGAGCAGGACCACCCACAGACAGACTCCTGGGCCAGCTCCCCACTTGGCATCAGGGGTGCCAAGACACTTCTGGAAAAGCCCAGAAGACTCTCAAGGTACAACTGAGGCAGGTCCCAGACTACTGCTAAGGTCGCCGAGCCCCACACCCCAGAGGGCTGTTCCACGCCACACTGATCTGCCTTGGCATCAGCCATCAGAGGCTCTGCCCTGCTGGACTGAAGATGGGTGGCAGGCTGCCCTGCTGCCCACCTGGCTCCGGAGATCCTTCCTTGCAAGGTGCTGATGACTCCCTTACCCACCGTGCTCTCTCCCGGACCTGCAGACCAAGACTCTGAGACTCGGGTTGGTTGCTGTGTGGGCCTGTGTGTGTATTAAATTTCTCTTAGATTGTCAGAGTGTGAGTAGGATATTAGTGTGTGTTGACATTCTACTCTGAGTGATCCTGCATTCAATAAAAGCTGAGTGAACAGCATAGTTACTGTGTGTGACTCTTACCTATTTCTTGGTGCCAGGCTTCTCCGCAGGCACCTAGCCGAGCAGTTGCCCAGATGACTTACAGGAAAGACTATGTCAAACATATGCTCATGACAAACTGGAAGTTGTAAAATTAACAGACAAGTTACTATTCTTTGAAAAGGGAAAATCAACTCTTACACAATATATAGTTTTAGATATACTAGAAGGGTCTGACTAATCCCAAACAGCAAATATGGGGATGAGTTCCACACCATGGGCTCAAGATACAATTACTAACCCCTTAGAGGACCACAGAGCAGAGTGTCCACCCCTCTCTGTGCCACAGGTGGTTGTCACGTGCGTGTAGAGAGAGGCCCTGGAACCACAGAGGGAGGGGGAGTTTTGGTGGGTCAGAGATGAAGTCAGTGCCAGGAAGCCCAAGTAAAACATTGCAGTCAGTCCTGTCCTTGGCCCTACCATTACAACCACCTCGTAATATCTTCATTCCCTGCTTCTTGGTTACCTCTTCTCTCACACTGTGAACTCTCTGAAGTCAAGGGTTTGTGCAATCCTGAATTTTCCCACCACAGTTCTGGTCACAGTAAATTGTCAATGAACAATTGTAGACAGAAGAATGACAGAACCAGTGAACACCTGATGCCCCCAAATACATGTACATGTACACATATGTGCATATGAACACACATAGGCTTTTAGCATGAAGATAAGAAAATTGAGACCAAAGATGCTCAATTGACTGACAGAAGGACTCGCAGTGTTGGCAGATCTGATTACATCCTGGAGTCTCTTCGTTCTTGTCCAAGGACCTTTCAGAGGAACTAATCCTATTTTCCTCTGCAACCTCCTGAATGTTGAGTTCTTGGGCTGCTTTCCTTCCTGTGGACCCAAAGACCACAAACAGCCGCACGCAAAGAAGGCTGTGCTTCACTCCAACACGTGATAACGTACCTGTTCACATCTGGAATCGATGAAGCCATATTCGCATGTCGTGTGAAAATACTCATCCTTGACTTCTCAGTCACAAAGGACTAATGGCAGTTATGAGACTGTTTCTGCCTCCGGATGGACATTTTCACAGTAACGGAAGTAACATTGTTACCTGTCTAATAACAAGCTCCTGGTCTCTCGACTCAGAAATGGGCAAAACACGCTCTCCGGTGGCAGACTCTGCAACACAAACGTGCCGACGAAGAGGCTGGCTCCTCTGTGAATTTCCTTAGTGAACAGATTGCCCATTTTTCTTAATGGGCATTTCCATTTCCAACTGGAAAATTCTACACTAATCCATACCTGCCTTCTCATGGGAATAGATCAGCTCAGGTGCTCTTTATGACAATTGAGCTTCAGGGAAAAGGAAACAACCTGAATGGAAATTATTATCATTTTGTTTGATCCTGGGTGTTGACTCAAATTATATGGTCAACTGATTCAACTTTCTTGGGTTTATAAATTATAACATTGAAGCCAGATTGCATAGGTATTCAATGGTAATTAAACAGAAAAGGCTATAGTGTGTTTTTTTAAATGTTTTCCTACTTTTCTTAGTCTGAGCTAGTATAATTATTTACTTCAAAACCTGCTCCAAATTTGGAAAGCACTTTCTGGAACTATGTACTTGGAAAACATGTGTCAGGCCCCGGGATATACGACTCTCCTTCCCCCCACATTAATGTTACCAAAGAAATTTGGAAATGGCAAGTCACAGTGACATGTCCCATCTTGCTTATTTATGCAAATCTGGGGGGGAAGTCAGGGAATGGGAATCTGCAGACCGTCATTGTCACAACTCATCCTTCATAAAGCCTGACACTGCCGTCTCACACTCAACCTCGGCTGGACGTCTCGCCGCCAACGACAGAGCTGCAGGGATTTGTCTGAACTTCATGCAGGAAACGACTGTTCAAACTTGCAGACATTCAGGCATTACACAGCGCACTAGAGATACAGTCTGAACCAGCACCTTGCAAATATTTACATATGACTTTATGGGAATAATGCCATCATCTGATTAATAATTTTGATAATCTAAAATACTTCTTTCTAAATGAAATTTGGACTTATGTCCAGTTTAGGCTATTTGCTTCTTTCCTACCCTATCATATGTAGCCAGTACTAATTTAGAAACTATGATTTAACTAATAAATGGAAAAATAAAACAAAAAACAAAGGCCCCCCAGTAGGCAACTTTGCCTAAACATAGATAGGTCTGTATGAACAGTGACCAAAGGGTAGGTTTAAACAGCAGATTTGCACAAAGCTTGTTTTGAGGATATTTTCTTTTACTGTGACATCCTACAAATTTCTCTTTAAAGTATTATGAATTTAAAATACTAAGAAATTATTTTTAAAACACTAAACAACTTAATAATCTGAAATGCAGTGAAAGAAGAAACAATATTTATGCACAATAAGGCTTTAGACACAAATGGAATGTATGTTTTTGTGATATATAAAACCAACAATTTGACTAATGCATTTCTGAACATGTGTTTCTAAGATGCCTAATATGCAGTGATTTTGTGAAATGCAGATTATGATGGGCCCTTACCAATGCACACAGATACGTCGACAAGGATGGGACAGTGGTCGCCACCTTTGGATTCCTTTTTACTAACCTGCTATTATGACCAATGACATAATTTAACTCCATTAAATGTCATTTAGTCTTTCCTATGCGAACGAATCTATGCAATATTCATGATACAGAGTACACTCAGATAAACTAGATAACATCCCAGCAGTCCCTAAAATTACAATCTAATCGAAGTTAATTCCTGAAACCCGCCTTTTGCCAGCCGAGGGGGAACAGAACACAGCACCCACCAGGTGCCGCTGGGGCAGGTGCACCGTTGGCAGGTGAAGGCCACCCACGCCCCACAGAGCCAAGCAGAGCTCTGAGCGACTCTGGTCACTGCCGAGAACCGAGGCAGGGAGCCCGCACCAGCAACCGCCGGCCCGGAGACAGCTCGTTGTATCAGAAAGACTCCTCCATGCAGCACAGCGTCTCCTCATGGAGGACTGTCCTCTTCTCATCTTCCCGTGTGCCGTCTCCTCCTCTTAGCTCAGGACGGGGCACAACCCTCAACTGCCTTTCCGCCTCCTATTCTCCTGGGGCTGCCATACGCAGGAAATTAAATTTATTTACTTATTACACCAAAGAACCTAGAAGGGAAGAAAAGTCGTTTCCCCAACTCACTCATTCATTCATTCAGTGTTGGCCGAGCACCACGTGCAGGGCACCCGTGCTGGGAGTGCAGGAATAAATAAGGTGCGAGGGGTTACAGTACTAGAGTGTGATGCGTGGGTAAACATGTTTCATTACACAGTGCGAGAACTGTGCCACAGGTACTGTACACAAGCGCTTTAAGCGCACAGAGGAGGAGCGACAGACCATTAAAAATAACCAACGCTCTTTCTCAAGGTGGGCTGTTATCGAGAGCTCCTAATGGTCCTCACAGTGGCTTCCCGTGGCCATAGGTGTGTTACCGTGCAATAGTCTCCAGTTATTCTCAAACAAAAATTCATAGCCGGTCCGTATACCGGCTATAGATAGCTGGGGAAAAGATAGTCACTTCCATCCTTGCCCCAGGATACAGGGAACTACAGGAAGTGATCGGGAGAATCCCCGCTTATTCGTCGCTTGTGTAAACCCAGAACGCTTGCTTCCAAAGAGCTCAGAAATTCACCTAGAATAAGCAGGACTGATGACCGGTGCTCCTTTTCTGGGTGAGATGACTCCTTCCCCTTGGTTTCCTTTTCCTCTGTTCGTTCCCGCTGGTGTTCTCACCAGGGCCCGGGTTGCCTCTCAGTTGTCTGCGCGATCTCTCCACATTTGCCACATGTTCCTGAAACCAAGCAGCATTCACCCCGCTCTCGCATTTAAGATTTCATTTCCAGTCACCCAGACGGCCATATATATGGAAAAACGTCTTA
This sequence comes from Sturnira hondurensis, assembly GCF_014824575.4. Taxonomy (NCBI): domain Eukaryota; kingdom Metazoa; phylum Chordata; class Mammalia; order Chiroptera; family Phyllostomidae; genus Sturnira; species Sturnira hondurensis. The sequence continues at coordinate 38,051,029 of NW_028074503.1, forward strand.
AATCTTTATCCCGTTCAGGTGACTAAATCACAACATACTCAACGTGTAACAAAACCAGAACCGCAGCGAAGCACAGTGGAAACGAGCACCCACCCAACCCCAGGGGAGGAGCAGGGGCAGGAGGGGGCCGGGCCGTTTTCCCCACCACGAATTAGGAACCTGAGTTCGCAATTTTGACAGTCAGAAAATATATATTCTACGTGTTTCCATTTTCTGGAAGACACATCATTTTGCGATCAGTGTCAACACTTGGAGCTGTCTCAAAGCCGACGGAGCCACAGCACAAACAGTTCTCAGATACCATATGGTCTGGGTAGCAGGGGCCGCCTCTGAAGAATCGGTTGGCGAACAATTGGGTTGTGAAGCTGTTCGCTTGGTGACAGCGAGTGGAAAATTCGGAGACTCTGATTATGGCTTCTTAGGCAAGCTGCAGCCCCAACAGCCCGGCCACCAGTCATCCCGTGGGGCACCCAGGCTGGTGCGAATTGAAAGGGACAGCAGTGTGCCACATGTCACCTTTGAGTGCACAGCTACCGCGACAGGAAGACTTTTCTTGTCAACACCATCACCGTGGCTCTGTGAGAGCTGAGGTCCGTGTTACTGTCCCCCGGAGGGAAACCTGTGCCTGATAAATAGACTTCGTCCAGCGAAGTCAGCCCATGTATTTATTAAGTGTCTCCATCCAGGCACTGTGATCACTCTCACGGAGGCTTCCTTCCCTCTCCCAGGAATCGGGGAGGAAAGGGCTTGACCAGAAGTCAAATCCAGGGTCTGTGTTGTGAGGGAGCCAAGCACCGGGGACAGCCCGGGGCGCAGGAGCCAGGCAGCTGCACTTATTAGTTGCAGACACGGCTGTTCAGCTAGGACGGGAACGGAAGTTTGAAGGAATGCATCATGGCATTAGCTTGTCACGTAGTTGAGTCAATTTGCAACTGTTTCTCAAGGAAAAGTGATCTTGATCAGAAAAAATGCTACTGGAGTTCAACTACCACTTTCCTGATCTTGAGCTTATAATGCCCTGGGTGGGGGCCGGTGTCTGTGTCACAAAGGGTGTCTTCAGAGGAACAGAAAAAAGTGCATGAGGAGGAAGTGTGCTGCGGACCACACACTGGTGATGGGTGCTGCTGAGGCTTCAGGCTGAACAGGAGGTTGGACCCAGGAGGACGACCGTGATCGAATGGGTTCTCACTGAGTCCATGCAAGAGACGTGATCTTTCAAAATAATGGCACCAACCCCAAATTATCTAGAATAGTCAGGCATCTGCACATACTTTCGCGGGCATTCCGGTTATTTGCAGAGAATCTAGACCTGCTTGGCTGCATCTGTTAAAAGATGACACACTTGAGGTTTCTACATGCACATGTTGAAGCAAGGACGGGCTGCCAAGAAACTTAGAAAGCCGTACAAACAGTGAGTGTGCTGCCAACACATGCAGCCAGTCGCGTACATGTGACGGCTGTCAGACTGAGTGACATACTGAGGAAAAATATCTAGAGAGAAAAGAGAAAGCAGGGTGAAAGTTGGCATGGATCCAAAACAGAGGGTAAGGGGAGGGGGGGTGGAGCTGGAAAACCAGGCGCAGACTGTTTCAGACCCAGGGAAGGAGGAAGGCGGCTGGAGAGAGCGGGGTTCCTGGGAGAAGGGCGGTGGGGGGAGAGTCAGCAGGGGCCTCAGATAAGCAGAGCTGTGGAGAGAAAAGAAGATGGAGACAAAGGCACTGGAGTTGACCTTCGCTTTGTAAAGCCCTCAGCTGCCACTCAGGTGACCCAGGACTGCCGTGACAAGCCCGGGGTTAATGACTAAAGCTGTCCTCTGCAACGCAGCAGAGGTGTACGGAGCGGTCCAGGCCACACCATTCACAAAATGACAGTTATCACTCCATTCCCTGTGATGCTGGGTTTCTTAAGAGAACACCCTGATGGTGGGAGGATGGTGGAGATGAGAACACAGGCCGGGAGAGTTCACAGTGGGATGCCTGTTTCTGTGCCGTCCTAACATTTTATGGATACCTCCTTTTCAGAACGCAGTTTCAGGAAGCAGTTTCCAGGAGCAGGCCATCTCCCGAGACAGCACCGACTGTGAGGTGTCTATGGCATCTGGGAAGCCCGTGGACACCCACCCTGCGGGAAAGCGACAACCAGGTACCGCATGCTCGCCTGGCTGAGTTGTGCACACGCCCACTCCCCTCCCCGGGCCAAGCCCTCCTGCCACAGCTGACAAAGCCCACTGCCGAGCCACAAGCCACTGTCCCACACGTCACCGAATCCTACACATCAAACTTCTGAAAACCAATCGGCAGCCATCACAATTCTTTATGTTCTTGACTCCTTCCACACCTTGAAAATCTGGCTTATGTCTCTGGCCCTCCCGTACTCTCCCTCCGTCCTTCAGTGGATCCCAGCCCGTTTCCATCTTCTTGCACCACCAGTCGTTTCCAAGGTCAATGTTTTAGCTCCACTCTTTCTCTCTCCCCATGCGGCCCACCTCCCCCATAGACGCTCTGACACACTACGAAGACTGAGCTCTCCGAAGGCAACAAGGGGAGACGGCAACACTTCATTCAGGGTGCACCTTCTGGGGCATTTGCTTCTTGGTGTGGTCACTCTGGGGCCAGCACCTGGTCTGCCGCATTGATATTTCCCAAACACATTTTTATCCACTTCCCAGAGATAAGCACAGCCCAAGGAAAGGATCTTCTTCGTGGGTTCACGAGGTTTGGGGGCGCTGAGTGGCCAGCAGGGCTGCTTGCCCATAGGAACAAAATGACGGCCAGGAGGCGGCCGGGAGAGCAGAGGGGAAGGGCGGTGGATGGTTTATCGGGGGGACATCACGCTGTAGTGGGAGGAGGAGGGGTCACGTGGCTCTGTTTTCTGCGGGTCGTTATCCAGATCATCGGAACCGGTCGTTAACATCAGAGGACTGTCTCGCTGCCAGGCAGCTCGGGAGCGACCCTGACAGGCAAAACCTCTTGATTCAGGGTTTCCTGCCACTCACCTGGTGGGGGGGTCTTCGTCATCACGTGCCAGAACTGTCCCCACTGCCAACAAACGGCTTTCTGTCACTGTTGTCACATCTGGCATTGGGACGCTCTTGTGAGAAAAGGCATCTGACTACTCACTGAGATTAGAAACCTACCTCCTCTTGGGACCACAACACTGACGATCGCTTATTCGATGGCTGACTTGGGGAAATGCTGATGAAAACAGTTCATGTCACTCATGTGCATTGATTTGATTAGTCTGTAGTTATGTATTTTTACTTTAACGCCGATGTTTCTGGGCACTTTCAAAGGCTCCACATAGATCACTCTTGTTTCTACCTGTTTTTTGATCTCCAGACTATTTATCCAAACGCCTTCATCACATTTCCCCCACATCGTCATAAATGACAGTTTAGACGAAGGCCCATGGAAACCAAGTTTATGGTGGCCTCCTGACCCCTCCCCTGCTTCCTCCCAGTCTCTAACAATCCGTATTCACCCCCGCGTTCCCTGTTCGGGATAGTACGAGCACCTTAGTACGCTTTGAAAGGTGACCATTGTCTTTGACTTCCTGTTGCCTGTTCGTGTCTGCCCTTGACGTGTTTCTGAACCCACAACTTCTATCGTGGCTGGAGCCCTCCGTTCTCGGACAAAATGGTGCGACGACTCTCTTCGCTGGGCCCCAGCTTCCACGTTTTCCCAATCCATCTACCCAACATGCAGAACCAGCAGAATCTTCCTAAATTACAGTTCTATTCATATTCCATTCCGGCTCTAAAGTCTTTACCTGCTCCCCTGGGATTTGCTAAAACCCAAAGTAATACAAGGAAAGTAATGGGAACTCAGGCTTGGTCAGACTCAGCTGGGTGTGAACCCTCAATTCACACCTGTTAGGTCTGTGACCGGCCTGAGCCCCTCATTTGTAAGACAGTTATAACAGCTTTTCCCGCCTTGTGGTTTATGTCGAGCATCGCATTGGGAAAACAGGACGTGTTTGGTGCACAGCATGGGTTGACCTATTATTATCATCATAGGAATTATTTACCAGAATATGGAAGGCATCTGGTGATTTGTCTCCAAACAAAAGTTTTCATTTGAGCACCCTCGATCTATATTCTAACCAAACTGACCCCCCAAAAAGTTCTCAACAGTTATTTCATTTCCCTGTTGCTATTATTTTATTGCCAGCTCATTTCCCTGAGAGAGACTTTAGGTATCTGTTTATTAAATTCTGCTCATTCTTTCAAATCCAGATTCATTACTACTATCTTTAAGAATACAACTTCCCTCTTCATTTGAGACAGCCTAAAAGTGATCTTGTTGATAATAATTAATATTAATTGAGCAATGACAACCTGTTTTAAGAGCTTTACATATATTGCAATGGAGTCTCCTTTTCCTGGACTCTCACGGCATTCTGACGACTCGAATTCTTGCACAGGGGCAGAACCACATTTCCAAATCACTGCTCAGACGACGGTATCTCCCTGTTCGAAATCTGCTCCTGGACCCCCGTCACACCCAGCTGCAAAGATGAGGCTGGAACCCGTCCCCTGCTGACTCACGCCTGCTCCAGCCCCCCCAGTCTCGTGCCTTGGACACGCGCACAAGCTCGGCTCTCCAATTTGGCCCTGCGCCAGCCTGCTCATGCTTCCTGCTTCCCCTGTCTGGACACCCCGCCCACTTCCTCCCTGTCTTTCTGTCTCCAGGGACCATTCTCGGTCCTGTCTTCCTGAAAGCATCTTTAATTCAAGCTCCAGTCCCTAATGATCTCACTCCCCGAAGACACAAGCCTCGTTGGTGTTACTCACTTGGAAACTCACCATGCGAGGGGCTTTTAGTGAGTGTTGCTTTGTATTTGCTGCTTGTGTCTAGAAATAATTTAAAAGCTATTCAAGGACAAGGAAGATGCTTTAAGCTTCCTTGTCAAATGCAGATGTTATTTGAGGATGACAAAATGGCATTTCATCATTTCTTCCTGAGGTTGTCTTCCTTGTAGCCCCCCCTCTCTCCTTGTCTAAGCCAAGAGCTGGAAAATCCCCCCCAAAAAGAATGTGATGTTCATCAGAACATCACAGATCAGTGCTGAGCCACCAAGAAAACCATCTGAATCCTACACCAGACAATAATCTCGAAAGCCAGGTGCTGGGAAATAAGACCACAGGCTTCTTCCCAGGCCCCAGAAGGAAGGCTTGAACTTCCCAACACGAACTTGTGGTGCATTCTCAGAATGATGAGGAACAGTGCTGTACCACCAGTCCCTGCGTCCTGACACTGCCCTGTGTCCCCAGAGAGGACAACATCCGTGGCATTTTTTGACCCCAGACCGAGGTCCCAGCCCCATGAGTACATTCTTTCTGTGAGGTATTGTGATAGCTGCTCCTCATACATCTCTGATTTGTGGAATATGTTTGTTCTGGGGGCCAAGGGCTTTACTCTGACTGCAACAGGGGTGAGCATTTTATAAAGCTGTCGCTTCTGCTGTGTTCTTTCTCCCATCTGACCTGGCTTTGTGGCCCACCAGAGGGTGGGGTCTGGCAAACACAGAGCCATTTAACCACATCATCGTGCAGAACACTCATGTCTCTTAAAATTGGTGGGAAAATTTTTTTCCAGGAAAAAAATTTTCCTGGATCAAGCAAATGCCAGCCTATTCCACTGAGAACAAAATGTAAACCTAGAGTTTTGTTGGGCCTCTCCCACCTCTGTTCTCGCCCTCGTCCTCATCCTCGTCCCCGCCTGTGACTCTCATCCACTTAACTCCACTGTAGAAATGGGTGGGAAATAGCTCATCTTTCCCTGCCTCTGTCCTTCCGCTTTCCAGAGAGATAACAGCAGCCACGTCAAGAAAAACAACGTTCTTTTCATTCTGAACTTCAGTGCACAGGGCCCAATAGAGTTCAAGGACCGTGTGTTTTTAGACACTAGATGAGCTTTAAAGGGATACCCTGAGGAAGAGCCATGACTTTGGAACTGATTCTGCCGTTCAAGTGGCCGCTCACTTCCGAGGAATAATCACGGTTTTCCGCTCCTGGGCCGCAGTTCCTGCACTAATTGGGCATCAGAATCACCGGGGACACGCCGAGGAGCTGAGAGGAGGGATGGACTCCCCAAGACCAGCCTCGTGCTGACCCTCTCTACTCACGGCTCTCTTGTGCCCCAGCAGTAGCTCTGAATCATGAGACAGCACGTGAGTGTCAGAGCCCTGCAAGGGGAGACGGCCACACACACACTTCTGCATAATTAGTCCAGTGTCCCCAAGGCAGTGCAGGCTTGAGGTCTGCCCGCTGCAGGCATGTGAGCTCACTCTGGAGGCAGGACACTGATGTCCCCCTCCGGGGGGTGCCGGGGAAATAGACAGTTGCCGACGTTGTTGAGCAGGGTCAGCGGAAATCAGAAGTCGCGGGATGGCAGTCCTACACCCTGTCGCGTCAGATACATCTGGCCGTGGAAACTTTTCTCTGTTGCTGTCCTTTTCTGTGACTTCTGGACAGTTATATCTGCATCCAGAAGACATTATAGGGATTAAACAATATTAGTGTATCTATTATCTAAATGCCAAGGTATCAAGTATGGTAACATAATAAGAGATTGATACGGCAGATAAGCACAGGGGTAGGAAGTCTCTGCCCATAGTGTTGTGTCTTCATCAAATGAAATTAGGGGATTGACATTGCGTTCGCCTTCTGAGGGTTGGGTTAAATCCTAGTTGAATACGCTCACCTCGGTCGGTTACTTAGGTGGGTGACGTTATAATAAAAGCCCAATGGTGGAATTTCTGTTACTTCCAACACAAACTGCACCTGCTGAGTCCCCTCTGTGTCATTGAACTTAGGGAACCCAACATGTGGTCCTTACACGTTAAATATCATACAGAAAATGAAACACACACGATATTCATGTGCAGCCCACTGATACGGGCAGAATCTTTCGTTGACTTTGAGGCCACGTGTGGAAGGAAAATCTACACTACCTCGAGTGAATTACAGCTGTGTACCTTCTTTTGTGATTTTTAGTTTCATTTTCTTTCAAGCGGAGCAGGAATCTGCAGAATTGTGCAGCAATCCGATATTAGATTCAGAATGAATTTTTATGTGCTTTTCTCCATCTCTGCAATTTCTACTCATACATAAAGAGTGCTTTTTCCACTTACTCTTATAAAGTTTTTCAAAACACAACATAATTTTTGCAGGAAAAAAACCCTCTAGATTCGCCTCGGCAGCTCATCTCCTTCAATGACATTTGATTTCACTATATAATGAAAATAATAAGCTCAAGCACCACAAATAGCATTTTGAAGAAACAGAACACCACCTCTTGGTGAGCACGCACATTCACCGTGGGAAGCAGGGGTTCCGAACTCTGCGAACCGGAGAGTGCTCGGCCAGCCGGGAGCGGCCTCAGCCACCGGCAGGCATCAGCCTGTCTGAGCAACAGGAAAACAAAGCAAAGAAGCGACGTGGCAGTTGGATGGTAATCCATTACAAGAACATCTCCATCAACTCCAATCCCATCTGAAACAATTATTGCCTTAATCTCTTCCAAGAAGCATAAAATAAAATTCACATCCACAAAACCATGCAAACCATGCTTCATAGGTAAGAGAATAGAGGCCCAGAGGTAGCACAGTGGGTCTGCCTCGCACACCTGTGCACGCGCGCATGCGCGTTCCTGAGTGTCCCCGCACCTGCGCAGTGGTCACCAGAAAGCCGCGTAAACAGGCACATAAAACAAACGGTGTGCAGTGGCTCCTTGGTTCTGTTCTCCAACACCCACCCTCCGAAAGGCAACTCGGTTACAAACAGAAGGTTTTAATAACAAGACGTTAATGCATCAACAAACTCGAAGCTAACCATGAATTTTTCATCTGATTCGGAAACAGGATGTCAGGATGGATTTTGCAATTAGTGTTGCATTTGTTTCATTTCTGATCAATATGTGGAGGGGTTTGTGAGTGGAGCGAGGAAGACGGAAGCACCTATGCGTACATATGAGTGTCTGGGCAGTTTCTCCATCGTTTCTGGAGGCAGAGAGTGGGAAGGGACAGGCATTAGCACAAAATAATATTGTCTTGAATCAGATTTAAAAAATCAGCGCACACTTTGATGAGTTTAGTTCACTGGATGAGGTCCAGCATAGAAAGTTTCCTCCCCCTTTTCTGCAGAAGGAATAGTTCCTGTGAAGTTCACTTGCTCCCTCTGGTGGCGCTTTCGAGGTATTACACCCCTCCCCTTTGGAAGGATTGTTGTGGAGTTTTCTATTAGCGGGAAATCATTTGGATAAAATAATCGAGAATATGTTTTTGTTCCCATAACCACAACCTACTTTAAACTTTCCAAAATAATTTATATGTATACCAATATTAATAAGAGTGATCATCGTCCTTTAAAGGTCTACCCTTCCAATACGCTTGACAGATGCGTCTGGTTGAAGCCTGTCGCATCATTTGCGCCTGGAGCCAACCTTGGAACGAGAGCAGAAGGACGTCGGTGGCCATCTCGTGATCTTGCGCTGAAGAGGCTGACATGGCGAGACAAGTGTCCCTGCGGTGCAGGTTTCCGCCCCGCCAAGCGGAAGGTTCCCCACATCCCCGTGAGCATGCACAGAGGACAAGGGCTCGGAAACCAAGCCTCCGATGTCACCTTAGGGAAGACGCGCGGGTGACCTTGAACCTGACCTGAGGCCCCAGGGGGCTTCATTCTCCTCCCCTGGCCAGTGACGTGCGGGGGCTGATGATCTGGAGACTGTCACAGCCTTTACCTTAGGGATTGGGGCGCACACAAAAACACACTGGTGAGGGAGAGCCCGTGCGACATTTGGCAGGGGGAGGGACACCTGTGTGGCGCAGGTGGCCCAACGTGTTCACGTCGGGACACGGAGGCAGCCAGAGGGCAAACTTCACTTCAAAAATGAGACTCAGGTTTTGACGGAAATGTCTCTGTTTGGTCCAAACTAGAACCCCACCATGGATGCAGCGCTTGGATAGTATTTCCAAAGACTGCTTTGATGAAACAGTGTGCGTGGTTTTCAGCATATTGTACGGAGAGATTGTGGTGTTGTTGCCACTCAAGTTTATAGACATGAAGCTGGGGGACGGGAGGAAGGAAGGCGAGGAAGAAAGACCTTTCTCCGCGTCTTCACGAAGCTCCTCTGAATGATCGAATCTCGAAAGCAAAAGTTGTAAGTAGAATGCTTGTAGTTTCCTCATCAGAATCCATTCCCCCAAATTCACTCGCAATGTAATTGACTTCAACACACCCCAAATCCAGAAGCTACTCCGAACCAGAGTTAACAGGTGGTGGAAATACCAGCCTGTTCTTCCCGGAGGTGCTCGGACGCACGGGGTTTGGTCAGGGAGCCGCCTGTCCACGCACCGTGGGACAGCCCGGTGTCAGCGTCTGCTGTGGCCGAAACAACCCCGTCACAGTTCGGCAGGTCAGAAGTGGGGCACAGAGGGCTCAGCAGGCTGCCTGCTCCAGTCTCCAAAGTTCAGAACCCACCTGTCGGCAGGTGGAGGCCCGGAGAGGCAACCTGCTTTGCGTCTCCCTCCGCGGTCGGCGGGCTCCCGCAGAGGCCGGTTTGGGGCTTCCTGCTGCTCCGGATTCCGCTCCGCTGAAGGTTCTTCTCCACTCGAAGCCCCTGCCCTGAACCCTGGCTCAGGGACCCCCACGGCACTTCCCATGCTGAGTGAGTCCTTCGCGGGCTGCAGAGCGCCCTGGCGACCACCCCTCACCCACACCCTCTTCTGCCACCTGCCCTGCCGCCTGCCTTTGCCGCAGGGGTCACTGACTCAGTCTGCCTTCCTCGCCCTCACCTGATTACATCGGGCTCACCCTCAGAGGTAATTTCTACATGTTAAAGTCAGCTGATTTGGGAACCTTACTTTCCCCTGACGAGTGTCTTCCCAAAAGTACCTGGATTCGTGTTTGGTTGATTGACAAGGCGGGACTGGGAGGAGAGGCATCTTTGGAAGTCTGCCCATCACTGTCATGTGGCTCAAAAATCCCCTGAGGTCAGGGGTACCATTGCTTTTGCCATTTTGATGCAACAGATGGCCAATTCGTGGTACCTTGCCCACCCCCTCCCCACTACATGCCCCACATTTGAAAGTAAGTTTAGAGTGACAACTACTTAGGACACATTAATTTCCCCTCTTTTACCCTCAGAGTTACTGGCACAGATACAGTGCACAGGGGACATCTACTGGCTACAGAGGAAGTCAGCGTGTATTCCTCACAAACATAGACACAGGTCACCCCTCCGTACACGCAGGAACGTGGAGTTCCAGATGGGGCCTGGGGCTGAGAGAAGCTCATGCCCACATGCAGGTGTGCACATTCCCGGCTCAGGTCGCCAGTCAATCGTTGGGTTCCTGAGTTGACCGGAAGCATGGGGCCCAGGTGGCAGCCCCAGAGTCTGTCTGCGTCTGTGGAATTTTTTTCTACAGATTCCATAAAAGGTGAGCTGTCACCAGAACAGCCCCTGCCTCTGCTGAGCCCTACAGGGTCGGAAAGGAGCTGGGCATTTCTTGTGCTGACTCTTCTAATCTGCCTTTATCCGTTTGGAAGAATTCATGGTAAGAGCTGCCCTTCCCTGTCTGGGCACCCACCCTCCTGTCCCTTCAGTTAATCCAGCATCAGCCAGGCGTGACACCTTCCTCCAGGTGGCAGACCAAGGCAGTGACCAGGAGTGAGGGTGCGGCAAGAATGGACTCTCGTTTGAAAAGCAGGAAGGGTGTCTGCACCAGGCACCGAGCTGGCTGGCACCTTGATCTTGGATTCCCCAGCCTCCAGAACTGGGACACACAAATGTTTGTTGTGTAAGCCCCAGCGGACGGTATTGTTACAGGAGCTGGGTCTCATTAACAGGGTGCGGCTAGAACTTAGTGGAACATGGCCTGTGTGTGTGTGGTCACGGCACTGCACTGCATGTCCCCAAGACAGACAGGTCCCCAGCACACACTCGGGCTCACACGCAGGGAGAGCCCATCCGAACCTGTGTGTGCCGAGCGGGACTTGTCGCACTGGTGCGGCTGAGCGTCCAGCTTGATGTGACTTTCGATCGCTTGCAGTTATCCATCCACAGACCCTGCAGGGGTGGGGGGGCAGGACCTGAAGTCACACCTTGTTCTGTTCTGGAACCCGTCAGTCGCCACCTGTGCATCCACCCTGGCCTCTCCTGTGACTCATGTGGAAAAGCAACACTTTTTGGATTTACCAACGTGGTTTCTGGGTTCAGCCTCCGAATCAGACTCAGCCTCCTCCAGGAAACTGACCGCGTGGTGCTCACACATGTCCATCAAGGGACGTTTGTGACCACGGGAATGTGCTGGTCTTGACGTGTGTGGTGCAAAATCTTAGGGCAAGGGACATGCCGTTGTATCATTTTCCCGAAACCGAAAATTCATCTGAAAACAAGATGCATCCTGTTCTCTCCAGTAGATGTCGCCCTTATGTTTTCTCAAGGAGCTAGAAAATCCAATAGGCAATGATTTCTTTAAAAAAAGAAAAGATATTTTTATAGATGTTTAGTGATGCTTGCCATTCTCTCAGCTTTGGGTTTTTAGAAAATCAACATCAAGTCATGTCATGATTAGAAAACTATTTTCCAACATTTTGCACGTCACTTGAGATACAGCTGGAGGGTGACCAGAACGCTCAGGAAGGCTGGCGGGGCTCCTGCAGATTCTTTCCTCACTGACGCCCAGCAAAGCGGTGCTCTGCAGCCCCAGGTACCTAGGGCCTCTGTTTCCACTCAGACAAGGAGCATGGCAGACCCATCAGCGTGCTGGGAATGCGAGACGTAGCGTCCACATGGCAGGCAGCCCCTGGTGTGGTCAGAGCCCGGCGGCAGTAGGTAGAGCTGCCGGCGTATTTGGTAGAGCCATCCGGCTGCCCCGTTGGTAACTGCTGAGCGTCCCCTTCAACCCAGTAGTGACATGGGTCCTGAGGTCAGGGTCCAAGTCGTTCTCTTGAAATGATGTCCCTTTATGATTGTTCCCCCTGAATGTCGAGTGAGATGATGTAGGAAAAAAATGTTTGAATTACTGTTCCCCCAAAAAAGGTTATTTCTAATCACTGAAATCTGAAAATTTATGATCCATTTCCCCCTTTTTACAAGAGAGGTGACCACGTCGACAGAGGCTAAAAGACTTGAAATGGAACATGTAGGCCTGGAAGTTCAAAGTCATGCCTGCCTCACTCCCGTGTCAAACTTGCTCAACCGCCCCCCAAAAAAGCTCCACTCTGAGTCCCAGAGGGAGCTGCCCCACAGCCCAGCGACCAGTAGCTTTCTTGTAAGTGCTCATCCCATATTTGCAAGTCAAAAGTCACAGAATTGGTATGTTAATCACTTAACTTGTTTACCTTGAATTTAATAAGCCTTTTCAATACTAAGTTTTGAATCTAATCTTCTCAAGAAGGAACATAAAAACAGAAACTAGACTAAGGGTTTGGCTCCCCTAAGACCCCTGCAACCCCCAAACATGACAGGTTTCTGCTTTTACTCGTCATATGTCTCTCAACTTCATGCAGCAACATTAGTCTGAAAGCTTTCTTCCGTGTCAGTTTTGTCCACTGAAATCCACCCTCACGAGGATGATGAAAAGAAACGACAGAACCCAAGTGAATTAACTGCTGCTGTGCAATGGACACTGAGAGCTAATAATGCACAACAACGGAACACTCAATTAGACCTCATGAAGCCAACGTGCCTCCAGAATAAAATGATATTGAGGGTGCCTGTTTCAATGTCAAAGGCTCTGAATCACCTTTAACTTCCTCGGGAACGGAAGTGAACCACACCTTTGAGGAACAGATCATGCGATGTGCTACCTCAGCGAGGCCAGTGTGGCACAGTGTGATGTGGGGTGACCGTGGAAACGGGACGGGCCATCCGTGGAGATGCGGCTTTGTCGGCTGCTGATACATGAAGTTACTAAAGTCAGTTGCAGATACGTGGGAAATAGTCAAAACTATAATAATGTCTGGGTCAAAAAAGTATTATGTTTTTAGTCACACTCCCTATCCGTGCATCGGTCACAGAAAACCTTGTGAAATATGTATCAGAGTGATTATTTGCAGGGCGATTTTTGAGTATTATTTTTACACATCACAGCTCCCTAAGTCATCTCCTCTGACACACGGTCCCTCTAAACTCTCTGGCTGTCCCCTAGAAACCCCAGCTGCAACCCCAGCTCTGAAAGGACTCCTCCCTCCAACCCCACTGCTGGCTACGGGACGGATGACTCCAACCTTTTTAAAATGGTATTTATCTTTCAATTACAGCTGGCATTCAACACTGTGTTAGCCTCAGGTGTACGACATGGTAATAGGACATTTACATAAGTTACCGGGTGACCCTCAGAAGTCTAGTCCCCACCTGAGCGGACACTGTACACAGTTAGTGTGCACACTGCCATGTCTCTGAGGTTGGACATTTCACCTTTCTAATAAGTTGACGGGACACCATGCCTTGTAGACATACTTTTAAAGAACTATACAGAGGGCTTCATGTTGCTAGAGTGCCGTCCCCATTTTCCTTCTGCTAAGCCCTAACGCAACTCTGAGCATTGCACGCAGGGCGGACAAAGACTCCACAAAGAAGGGGTGTGAGCAACTGAGACGCCGGGAAGGAACCTGCCACCGACTGCACTGCCTCCCTTTTACCCCACAGGTCCCAGACCTGGATCTGCAAGGAGCTCCGCCAGCCACCAGAGCATGTACGGGCACAGGCAGAAGAGCCCCAACGAAAGCCCAAGGTCTCGAAAGGGGGTGTCCTGGGGAGACAGGACATTTCAGGCAGTAATCCCTCTCTTCCAGAGAACACCCCAGGAGAAAATGAGGCTCCGTGTCACCCCTGCCGTCAGAGGAAGTGGGGAGCTGAGATTCCTGTCCTCACCAGGTTTCCAGGGAACTCACATTGAACACGGCAGTGTGGGCAGGTTGAAAATAAAAGGCTGGAAAACAATATACCATGCAATTATGAATGAAAAGGAAGCAGACATGGCTGTATGAAAACCAGAGTGTGCTTGTCGGAGGGGGGATTTGGAGACAGGGAGGGAGGGCAACGTGTCTGTAGGCCAAAGAGAGTGCTACACACAGACTGTCCCTCCCAGTCCCCAGAGGAACCAGCCAGCTTGCACCTTGATCGTGGGCTTCCAGCCTCCGGAGCCGTGAGACCACGAGTGTCGGGCGTTTAAACCACCCAGTGTCGGGCGCATCCTTAGGGCGACCCTGGCTGGAATCAAGACGTCTGACATCTGGAAAAACTGAACCCCTCAGCCTTGTTTTCTCTGCCAGTAACGGTAAATTACACGAGGGACAGACTGTTTCGAACTAGGAAATGAGGCCGTGGAAAATGAGCACAAGAAGGACCTCAGGACAGTGGATCCCTGTGATCTCACACACAGAGCAATTTCGTTAGGTGAGACGGCCCCTCCCGCTATGGGCTGGGGGACACCGCGTGAGGGTGCACAAATTCGTGCAACGGTGGGTGTCATAGGCTCTTCGTGCAGTGGGTGGGCGTGCTACACAAACGTGTGTGCATCTTAAGCTCTAGCCAGCTAAGCCTAAATGAAAGTTAGCTCGGCACCGACTGCCTTTGGCTGTGAGCTCCCTGCAACTGAGCTTACGCACCCTGCCAAGAAGTGGCGAGCTCTCTCTCGCTGAAACGCAGGTCTTCCCGCAGAAAAACAGAGGGCTGAGTGCGTTTGGTGCCTGATTCCAGCCTTATCTTCTAATCCCAGGGCAGCTACTTACTAAGGTTGCTGTTTTCTGCAAACATTTAAGACTTTTCTACCCCCGCCCCCATTTTCTAGGGGATAAGACACTACAGGGATTTAACTTTGTAGTAGGTAAAAACGTATCCTGAACAAGCAGGCACAACAAGTCAGAGCTGGCGTTATTCTCCCAGGACTTTCTCATTGGTTCCCATGCAGCCAAGGTTTTCCGGTCCTAAATAATGTAACAGTTTGCAGAATAACCCTCCCCTGCCCGTATTCCTTCCCCGGGCACTGCCTTCCTGACCCGCGAATCGACTACAAATAAAGCACACATTCCTGGGCCTGGCTGTCAGTCTGTCCCCACGCACACCACGCGGCAGGTCCGATGTCCTGAACCGACATCGGACATTCGGTTGCCTTCTCAACCGAACCGCGCGCCTGCCTGCCCTCACTTCCCAGGTCAGGTCCCTTTGTCCTTCCCTGTTCACCTGTGGAGACCTCTGCTTCATCAGGTGCCAACCCCGCGGCCACCTGCTCCCTGAAGTCTCACTGGGGACAGCATAGAACTCAGAGCCCCGAGGCAGGGGCGTCACATCAGGGGTCACGTTTGGGGCCTATTCTGTAACGAAAATACATTTAACCCAGGGGTCGGCCACCGTTGCATAAACATCCAGCATAGTTTGCAAGGCGGTTTCCCACTTTATTGAACACATTGTGGAGGTTGGTAACAGCTAGCCTCCGAACAATATCCTGTGCAGTTTGGAGTGACTGTGATAGGAAACTCAAGATGTAACAAAGTCGAAATCTCACTGGGGACATAACTTAGAGCACAGTTAGTCTCATGAAAAGGAGATTGATCACTTGGTTCTCGTAAACAGTGATTCCCTGCCTGCCTTTAAAATGCCCTTCGCTATACATTGACTATTTCAGGGGCGTGACAGTGGAAAGAAAGACACAGATTGTTGATTTAATGTCTTAGGGAGGGGGGCTGAGTCCTCGGGGTTGTCTCGGAGGCTCAGCATTTCCTAGAAACTAGCTTGGTCAACCTGAATTCAGGTTTTGGGGGGGGAAATTGCATTTGCCCAAATGTTTGGCACAGCTTTTATTTTTAAACAGAGAAGCCTTATTTTTGCCTTGTGGGTTGCTCAGCTAAGTTATCAACCTGAACCCACTGGTTCTCTGAAACATTATGGTGGTATTTGTACTTCATTAAAAATAAACTAATTAGTAAATACACCTGGGGGTAATGAGAATCTATGCTTCCAGCCTTCATTGAGTGCAAAGAATACACACAGACAAACGTAGCTATCTGCCAGTTGGCTTAAGTGCACAGTAACGTTTCTACTGAAAAACTGAGGACCGGACAGAGGAACGCATCGTGCACGCACATTACTGGCCACCAGCTGGAATCTGATGCCATCAAGGCACATTATCGCCAAGCCCACTGGCTATCGATAATGAACCAATCCACGGACGTTGGCCACAATAACAGTAGCACACTGCAGTCATCAATGAGTTACAGCGCACAACGGCCCTGAGCTTTCCTAGATAGTATCCAATAGTCTCCCACACGCTCTGTAGGTAAGAGAGACTCACACAAGCAAGAGCCGTAAAATAGCCACCAGTGAAACGGAAACTGTATCAAAAACAAGCTTGACCAGCAGCAGGCGAGTCTGCAAAGTATCTAGACTTGGGTGGTGTTTGAAAGGAGGAAAACCTGAGATGTGAAACATTTGCTGGTTTCCTGAGTCATAAAAATGCACACACCTCGCCTTGTGCGGAAGGAAACCTCATACACGGGGCACTCGACACACATCAGTCGTTTCCTTAGATGTCTCAGAACAATGTCATTTAACAAACTAACACTGGACCAGTGAGGCATGGTTCTCTGCCCTCTTTTCAGACACTTTGTGGTAAATCAGAACCTGATTTTCTCAACTGTAATTGTTTGGTAAGACTTATCCAAAGGATGAGATTTTCCTCTCCACTGTAAATGTCAAAAATCCAATGTAGACCCCACAGAGGCCGGCTGGAATGGAAGCAGCCTGGGGGCTCGTGGCCTCCCTCCCTCCGGCAGAGTGGGGCCGAGCTGGAGGGGATGCTTAGCCATGACCTAAGAGCGCCAGAGTCACAAGCCGAGCCTCTCCTGAGACTGTCCCCTCCACCCAACACACAGGCCTCGGAGGCGGACCGGCCGGCCACATGGAGATCGCCACAGTGGGGCTCCAGGGGGGTCAGAGTCAGCAACTCGCCTGCAGAATCAAATTGTTTGACCCACAAGTACTTTAAAATGTCATCATCTTATCACATAAAGTTTGGAGGGCGTTTTCAAAATCATAAAGAAGAGTATTAACCAGAATCAGAGAGATGAAAGTCTTGTATTAGAAGGAAATAAGAATACAGAACATGGGCAGGATATTGCAGAAGCTTTGGAGTCAAACTTGTGGGAGTCTCATCCCAGACAAGGAACCTTCCGCAAGATTCTCATGCTTTTTAAGCCTCAGAACTTTTATCTTTAAATAAGCAAAATCAGCCCTGGCTGATATAGCTCAGTGGATTGAGCGCGGGCCTGCGAACCAGAGGATCGAGGTTCGATTCCCAGTCGGGGCACATGCCTGGGTTGCGGGCCAGTTCCCAGCAGGGGGACTCATGAGAGGCAACCATGCATTGATATTTCTCTTCCTCTCTCCTTCCCTTCCCTCTAAGGATAAATTAATAAAATCTAAAATAAATCTAAAAAAAAATTTAAAGCAAAATTATAACACTTATTTCATAGGGTTGCTGTGGGTCTTAGGCAGGAAAATGCCAAGCACAATTCCTGGCATACAGTAAGCACTTAATAAATGGTAGCTATTAGAAAATATTTAAGGTATCATTATTTCATATCTCTAAGCAATAAAGTGTGTGAGTCTGAATCTCAGCCCTCTTCAAACTGTGGTTATCTCTAAGCTCGATGAAAATCTCCACCTAATTTTGAAAAGACCAATGAAGCCTTTCGGTGCGTTTTCATGGCATCGTACGATGTAAGGGTTACAAGTTACACAAATACCTCCAGGGAAACTCCTCTCGTGAGAAAGGCCCGCTCCTAAACAAGGTCGTTCATTCACTACATCTGCACGACGGAGCCCATCTGCTTTTGCCTGACCCTCAACACACATTGTATCTCTCAAGAATTAAGTCATGAATCAGTAAATGGTTGTTACATTTCAAGCTGTTTTTTTTTCCCTGTGGGTCATTCCACCATGTAGTGCTAGGACTGGAAGAAGATACTCTTCATGGTGAGAAGAACAGCAATATGACCACGGAGATGGGTCATTTGTATCAGTGACATTTTCAATCCAAGTTCGTTTCCTAAAGCAACCCACGCCCCTCAAATAGATAACTCTGTATCTCATGCCAAAATAATTGCCTGGTAAAGAAACAAATTCACTTACCTAATCAGAGGAATATACAAGAATTTCAGGTTGCAATTGGAGTTTTCTTTCTCGCAGAAATTAAAAAGCACAAGAAACATTGACCTATTTCCATTTATACGGTCGTCTATTATTTCCGGAACGAAAAAGAACAAAGCCGAGGCCTCTCTCTTTCCTGGGCTTTGAACACAGTCCTGACTCTGACTGTAAGAGAGGAAAGCTCAGCCCTTCCCGAGGGGCCAGGAGATCAGGATTCGCACCTGAGCTCCACGCTCTGGAGCCTCCTCCGTGGGAGCCCTTCCCGCCTGGGCTCTGCTCCGCCTCCCAGGGGCCGCCGGGCCGGCCGTTGAGGCCAATGATCATGGTCAGCTGTGTCGAAACCCCCGCATCACCCTCTTCCTCTTTTTGCTCCCACAGCAACGACCTGCAGATGATCTCACCTGCAGAAGGCGGGGGTGGGGTGGCGTGCACTTTTAAGTAAGGCATCCTCCAGTTTGGGGCTGGGGGTTCGTGCCACAGGAGGAGGTGGGGGCTTTGTGGGAGGGGCCAGGGCTCCCGTGTGCTGCTGTTCAGCGGTGATTGGCACCCAGTCCCACGCTGCCGCTGGGTGGCATCGTCATCACTCCCTGGGACACCGAGCTCCCATCCTGTCTAAGCCACAGGGTGGGCACTCTTGTATTATATTTATTAGTTATCGTATTACTTCCCATGGGAACACCTGCAAACCTACTGCTGCCCCACCCTGTGTATCCTGAGAATGGAATTCTAAGGCAAACCTGCAATGATCGATGTTCAGATCTACTTTGGGTTACAAAGTCAGAGTTTACAAATCTCAATACCAAGACTTGCCATCCTCCACAGAAAATCGACAACCACAATAACTCTGCCATTTTACAGCGTTTCTGTGTTGTCTCGGGGGTATCATAGTCTCGTTGACCTTTGAAGCCATGCGGGGCGCTGTCGTTCCACAAACCCAAGGTCAAGGTGATGCTGAGATACAAATGGCCGCTCACAGCCCCTTCCCAACCACCCGGGTTTCCACTAGGCAACCCTTAAAGGTCTTCTGTGGGTCTACTGTTATTTTAGGAGCCATTTTTAAAGTCTCTAGTTGCTCTTGGTAGTAGAAATTTAACTACTAAGGCCCACACAGACATTTTTAGAAATAAAGAACTAGACACAAATTTATGTTCCTTTGTATACATAAATGATTCCTTTATAATAAATGAAATTATATCTCCTAATGACTGAAACCAATGTTCTTCTTAGCAAAACAACAATAAACATTTAAAATACATATATAAACCAACATATAATACCTAATTACCCAGCTGAGATAGAAAGCCAGGCTTTGTGTGGGAGCTTCAAGGAGCAAGAAGCCAACTGTCGCTCATAAGACACGGAGAAGAACTTCTTCGGAAACTTTCACAGAGAAGTTGTACATAAACATGAAAGTGGGGATCGAGGGGTGGAGAGAAAACCTTAGGACCTGAGTTTGTATGTGGAAAATTGCTGAGAAAAATCTCCATTCTGTGGAGTCCCAGAAGACAAAGTCAAAAATCTCTGATCGGAGATTCTGAGCAGAGTTCAGCAGCACAAAGCACTTCTCTCCTGTCCTTGGCTCTCCAGTGAGTCTTTACCCTCCGATGCCTCTGGGGAGCAGGTTGCGGGTGTGCGGAGGGGAGAATGCAGGCTGCAGTCTCACCTGTTTGCACGGCAACGGGCAAGCTCATTACCGCATGCAAGCAAAGGTGACCCATCAGATATAAGGCTTGTTCAACTTAATCGACAAGAACGCCCCAGGGATGCTTAGACGCTCATGAGGTTTGGGGCGTCGGTGGAGGGAAGGGGATTTGGATCTTTGGTCACAGGGGCCAGCCCAGAGCAGTGGGTGGGTACAGGCGGCCGGTCTGTTTCGGGCTGTGTCCATTTTTTTCACTTTTACTCTCATGGTGATTTCATCTGAAACCAAAGCAACCTCTTCTCCTTCAGGCACCATGTCTACAGTCCAAGTGAGAAGAAGAAAGACTGAAAGTTATGGGCCCCCCAAGTCCTACTCTTTTTGGTCAAAGACTGGCATTCAGCCCTGACTGGTGTGGCTCTGTGGATGGAGCACAGAGCTGCAAACCAGAGGGTCGCTGGTATGATTCCCAGTCAGGGCACAAGCCTGGGTTGCAGGCCAGGTCCCCACTAGGGGCCACTCAAGAAGCAACCACACATTGCTGTTTCTCTCTCTCTCTCCCTCCCTTTCTCCTCTACCTGAAATACATAAATAAAATCTTTTTTAAAAAGACTGGCATTCACAGAATCTCCACCCAGCTGACTTTGGCTCCCCTGGTGTTGGCTAGAACTGGCCCTGGGGCCACGCCGCCTGGGCAGGTGAGCCCTTCACTGGGCACAGGGATGCTCTGAAGGAAACTGGGATCCTGTCGCTGAAGGAAGAGGGCACCTCAGTGACGACACTCGAGAGGCCAAGGGACACTCCATGGTACTGGGCACACTATTTCTCTGTTTAAAAACAGTTCCTGATCAATGATGAGAACTCAATGGTCCTGAAGGAGAGGATGACTTGAAAAAACAACTCCTGCATTGGAAGAGACTGACCGTGCAGAGAAGTGAGTTTGTCGTCGTTGCCTCACAGTTTTAACTGCTCCCTATTCGAGCCGTACAGTTAATGGATGCGAATGGCAGATTCCCGGAATAGACCCACTGGGTGAATCCCAGATGGACCCCAGGCTGCGGGTTAGGAATACGAGGTGGCCTGCACAGTCACCGCACTCATTAGAACCGTCAGGTTTCGGGAGAGGAAGCCCAAGCCCCCACAGGCCGAAAGGAAGTGGTTTGTCTGCCCTGACGATCTCAGCACCTGAGGGTTTTCCCCCACCCCCGGGTCGTCCCCCCCACCCCCCCCCCGCCCCAGGGAGCGGCAGCCGTGCCCCCAGGCGCCCCAGCTGCTCCACCGCCTGCACGCTTCCAGAAATCACTGACTTCCTCGACACCGTGACCGAAGATGCCGTGTTTCTATTTGCTTTTACCCAGAGGCCACGCGCTGGCCTTTCAGAGTTTGTTAACGTGGAATCAAGATATTGCAACGAACAGTTCCTTTATTGCAACGAACTCCTCCTGGAGGGCGGCTCCTTCCCGACGGAGTCCACGTGGTGGACCAGGTGGGGCGCCATTCAGGCAGCACGGAGCGGGCTGTCCTGCTGCCTGACCTCGGGGTGCAATGGCTTTTCTGGCCCCAGATTTCGCATCTCTAAAGCCAGCATCTTGCACGAGGTGACCCCCCAGGTGGCTTTCAGCACCTACACTCTCTCCCTCACAGGCCCCCCCTCCCTGCATGCCCGTCAGTACACTCCCAATGCCCACACTGGGAGACCCCGTGTTGTTGTTGCCAGTTATTCGAAGGTAAAGTGTCCCATAAGTGGCACTGCCTTTGGGGTCAGGCCAGCTGCATTTGCGTCCTGCCAGAGTAGACGGCGGTCACAACATATTTACAACAACCAGACCAATACAAGGCGCACCAAGCCTGTCCTCCCAACATTCTCAGCAAGGAGCTGTGTTCACGGTGCTCAGCTTACATTCTGCGGTGTGAGCAATACAGCCTTACACTTACATTTCCATGCAGCTTGGATCTCTGACACAGTGATTATCTACTGACTTGTCTTCTATGTGGGAAAATTGTTCTTATTTACGTTTCTACATCCCAAAATAGGTGTACGGCCCAGAGCCTGCACTTCATAAATGTTTACAGAATATATGAAGCCATGATTGAAGGATTACATGGACACATAAGTATTGTTTGGAATATGAAAGTGAGAGAGCTTTTGTGTGAGCCCGATGAAATTACTTTATTGCGAAGTTTTATTAGGTATATAACATGTATATTATATATGTAATGTGCCTGTGTATATTCATACATTATATGAACATAGCATGTTCATATGTTCATGTTTGTATATAATAATATATTATGGATTTAGATATAATTCTACATGAAAGCACTTTCAATATTCACCATAAAGATTTTATTTTGCTAGTCAAAAGTCAAATTAATAAACACTCTTGGTTTTTCACCAACAGCCTGGAAAGACCTGTAGAAAAATGTCAAATTGTCATGAAGCTACAGGAAACCTCTGTGTACAGCATTATTTATATGGATTGGTTAATTAAATTTAATATTTTGATTTAAGTGTAGGTTCTTTTCAGGAGAAATCTGACAAATTATTTCAAGCTGACAGACAACACAGGCACTTTATGGCTTTGAGAGAACGTAGGCAGGAGACGAGAGTCTTCATGAACGAAATGGAAAAGCTGAGTTTCTCTCTTCTGGTGACTAGACTCTTACATGAGTTTCTCAATACCGTTCTCATGAAGGAGGGTTCAGGAAAGAACTTCAGCAATAACAATGACCTAGAGGACCCCTGCAGTGACCAAGAAAAACCAGACTTCTCCCTTATTTATCTCCAACACTGCGGGAAGACAGAAAAAACGTCTGAAGCTGTGGGACTTGGAGATGGGGAACAAAGCCCCTGATTTTCACCAGCCAGCTGGTGAAAAGTTAGCTAGGGTGTTTTCTAGTCAAATTGTTAAGAGAAGGCCCTGGCTGGGTAGCACATTTGGTTAGAGCATCATTCCGAAATGCCAAGGTTGCAGGTTCAATCCCCAGTCAGGGCACATACTAGAATCAACCAATGAATGCATAAATAAGTGGAATAAGAAACTGATCTCTCTCTCTCTCTAAAATCAATAGGTAAAAAATGTAAATGCTAAGTGTTGAAAATATAATCCTCAATACATTCTATTTTGAATTCACAATAGCATTTACCCCCGTCTAACCAAGCATTGCCCACCACCTGTGTTAGTTACAGATTGCCAGCATGGTAGATGACTGGCCAGATTATTGAGTCCCTTACTAGTATATTTGCAAATGCCTTGATGGTAATTCCATTCAAATAGAACTCCACAAAGGTGTGATGGATAAAGATTCCCCCAGAGACAGAGATAGAAAAAGAATAAGCAACACCTGTGGTGGAGGGCATGGTCATTAATCTTTATTTAGTGGATGCTGATAGATGGGTCTGAGTCTCAGAGTGTTAATTGCATTGAGCATTTAATAGCAGGTTTTATTTTCCAAGGACGTCCTCCACATTAATCTTTATGACAGCACCAGTGATGGCAGCTATCGTTTTATATGCTTGGGTTTGTACACTCCACACACAAGAAGAAGCTGTTTCTTCCCACCAGGTAGAGTTTAATGGGCTACCACCTGGTCCCGAGTAACACCGCACGTTTACAATGGAAAATCCCAGCTTTTAAAATACATGGTAAACCGAACGTGGTATGTTCCTGTTTTTGTACTGCATTTACAAAAATGCACAATTTCACATTAACTCAATGGGCTCAAAATTTGAATGCACTAAACAAAAAGTAATGGCCCATATTAATCAAAAAGTGGAGCATGTTCTCTAGAATACAAATAAAAATATATATAGTCGATATATGCCAAAATCACGATCAGCACGTTAAATCCTTCACCTCACCCCTGGGCAGTGACAAGAGCGTCATCACCGTGTTTGTGATTGCCGGGTCCTTCCGTGCCTGTGTGTGCAATCTGCCTCTTGTCGAAGCCAACACAGGCGATACCTCTCCTCCCCGAAGCGCTGCCTGAGCCCGGGCAGCAATCGGGTGAAGTGTTCACCTCATGCCTTCCCCCCGCCCCTTTGCTCAAGCTGCACACCGATCCCATCTACTCTCTCCCCCAGAGCAGACCGGGTGGAATTCAATGACTTTATTGCAACACATATAACTGTTTACGTTTAAAGTGTGTTCCACCCAAAGACCGCTCTCTTTCTCTGTTGCCTACCCTCCCAACAGCACGACTTGGATTAGGCTGAAGGACCGGCCTCCACCTGTGTCAGGTGGGCTCCACCAGGAAGACCGAGCCTCAGCAGCGCTGTGACAAAGGAGGAATTGACAGTGGGAACCGTGGCTTGGGCAGCTGTGAGCGGAGGTGGGGAGTGCAAGCCTGGAAGGCACAGCTGTGGGAGGGGGAGCCCTTCGTAGGACTGAGGACAGAAGCTTGGTGGCTGCACAGAAGGCAAACCCCCCCGGGGACATTGGAGCCACCGCGCGTGGTCACAGCGATGGAGAAGAGAGAGTTTGTAGAGGTGACCAGGAAGATGTTGCCTCTGCCCACCATGACCTTGAGAGGAATGACTTCCAACTCCATGGTCCTCACAAATCCCACAGGAATTTCTGTTGCTGACATGCTCTACCCAGAGCCGGAAAGAAAAGGAACGCCTGTGAAGTTGAAGGCCAGGCCTTACAGGTTATCAGCTACACGCTCTCAGGACTGCTATTTAACTCCTTGGGGCCTCAGTGCCTCCTCTGCAAAGCAAAGCTAATGATGACGCCTCATAAGGTTGTGGTGACGGCTAATCAGGTAAAAGGCTGTAAAATCTGGTGCTTAGCATGCGGTCTCCTACTCACCGAGCACGCAGCCGTGCCTGCTCACGTTGAGTACTTCGTGCAGAGCTATGGCCGCCTAGTTCTCTCTCTTTTGACACAAAGCCTGTTCTTTCTTTGTGTGTTTTCAGAAGTGGCCAAATTTTCTAAATTTACTAAGAAAACAGAATATATACTTGTGAGTGTTCTAGGAAAGATCCATAATTAGCAACATCAGAAATATTTTTTGTATGAAACGAGTTTATCATATCAAGCTCTAGTTTCATCTGATTAAGACAGGAAAATGGCTCCTTCCCCCGTATTGAATCAGAAACTGCAAGAAACCGCAACTGAAACAGACCACTGAGTAGGTCAGAATCACTCAGTCCACCTCTCAGAGGCCCGTGCCTTCGAGACAGAAATTTGACAGTGGGTGATATGAGAAAGATTAAAATTCTTATCACTGGGTGATGAGATGTGAAGTCATTCCCTGTGACAAACTGGAGTTTTAAATTTTTTCACTTTTCAAGTCCCGTGGCTGATTCGTTAGAATTTAAGTTTTTAACCCTCCTAGGAAAGGCTCTGGAATTGCCGACAAATGAAGGGTCTCCGGGCCCCTGGGAAGGCGTCGGCACAGAAGGCAGCGCACGCTTATGACACACCTGTGGGTTGTGACCGTCCCCAGCTGAGTATCTCGCCCTATAGAACTAATATCCAGGAACAACCTGGCCAAATAGGTTTTTATATTGTGAAGTTTAACTTGGCAAAGTTTCATTAGCAAAGCAACGATTTTCAGGGTAGAATTTACAAATGCCCTTAAGGAGGTCATTCTTCCTGACCATTTGTTACCGATGGTGCATTTGCACCATGTTGATCGTGAAATGAACTTTGCACATGACTGAGAAAAACGATTTATCCACGACGTATGAGAGTATAAAAACATCTTCCAGGATGCTGTCCTTTGATCTCAGATGCAGTAGGGGTAGAGAGAAGGGGCCACAACACATATTTTTACGGACGAGGAAACAGAACACTGCGGGGTGATGATGAGTAAATGCCAACTCTCCGTGAAACGTGCTGTGTTAGGTGCCGCAGGGCTACAGCCCACCTGCTAAGGGCTGCTGGCCGACTCTGGGGTTAATCTGTTCGGAACTGGGCTTCCTCTGTGTGGTGCAATCTCAGAACTAAGTTACTGAAAGTCTCTTCAGTTTTCTCCTGTGTACAGTGGGATTATAACAATAGCCACCACTGCCGTAACAAGTCTTATCATTATTCGTCAGTTGCTAAAATGGCGAAGAGAATACTCACATGTAAAACACCCCCATGGGGTTCAGCATATAGCTCTCCCTGTGCTGTCTAGTCAACTGTACTCTTAAAATGATAAAATACGGCAGAAAGGAAGGCGAGACAGTTATAGCTAGATAGCTAACAATTCATCGGTTATTCTTTTTTAATGTCTTTTTTCTGTAATGTTTTCTTTTCTTTCCTTGTTCCAATCTCATTGAATTTGACCAAATGCACTGCTGAACAAGAATCCCACCAAAAGTTCAATTTGTAAGACATACTTTGCTAAGAGACGTGCAGATAAAGCAGTCTGAGTCTCTTTGGATGGCGCCACAGGGGCTCGTGATATGCAAGGTCAGCCTGCTCTTGCCCCTATATCTACTGTTACTTCATCCGTCTGCTCCGCAGCCCCAGCCAATTCCAGCGCACGGCCCTCCCGCTCCCGTCTCCCCGGGCGGAAATCTCGCACTGCTCAACAACGGTCTCCAGCCTTCGGGACCTGCTTGGGAAGGACAGCTATACAACTAAACCTCTCTTGATCCCCTCGAGAATATATTTTTATGCCCACATTGATGCTACCAACTTCTACATTAGAAAACACGATCTGTATGGTATTCTCTAGACAGTTGACTCTATTTTATCTTCTATACAAAATTAGAAGAAATCAATGAGCTCTTTGAGGTGGAAAACTTAGCCGATGATCTTGGGCTTCATTCGTCTCACCTGGCTCTTCTGAGCACTGTTCCTCTACCGCCCCACAATCCACAGGAGGCTCCACAGTCCTGGTCCCTCTAGGCTGCCACCGTTTCGGTCTCATGCCCAAAGCACTCAGAAAGAACCCTCGTACAGAGTGTGCAGGCTTGAAAAAGTTGGCCATGTTAATATTAATTCAACTCATGAAAGAGGGAATGAAGAGTACACATTTTATCATGCAATAAAATAAGAATGTTTTAAGTAATGCATACATTACACCTTCTGGTCACTTTTGCATGTGTGTCTATACCTGTGACTATTAAGAGGAGGGCAAAACAAACGATTTTCCAAAGAATGAGCCAACAAAAAATGTGCCTCAGATTTGGGACGGAGGGTAGGAGTCAAAACCCAGCAAGAGCATTTGACTGCGATTATCATTCATGGATAGAAAAAAAGTGGTGTCACTCCACAGTCATGCAGAGCAGCAGTGAGAACATTCTGGAAACCACCCTGGTTACTGACAGGTGTCTGACGCAGGTTGGGTCTATTATTCACACCTCTGAGGAATTAAAGACAAATTCAGAGGGCATCTGCTTCTTTAATAGCATACAAGGTAGTACAGAACCAAAGCCCACAATAAAAAATCAGATGTTAGGAGTGTCTGACATCAGTCACCTGTGTTTGTTTTCATTACCCTATTTGATTTACTTGAATAATATTATTCAGTGAAAGAAACCCACAGTGCAACTTCAGTTCATTAATAGAATTGATCAGGGTAATTCTAAATTAACAAAGAGCCTCAGATTTACTGAAAAACAACTTTAATAAAGCACACATCTCTGGCTATTTTAACAAGACATTTTGCTGCTTTATTCAACCTTTCAGTAGGGCATAAGAAATAGCAATTAAATGGATGAGAGGTTAACAATTAATTTAATTCTTCTTTCATTTTTTCCCCTGTTTAACAATTTCTTGGCAGGGACCTCTGTGTCACGGAACTGCCAGAAATGGGCACAGGGAGGGAGTGTCGGTAAGTGTGACCTGGAAGCTCACGGGCTGGCCTCAGCCGGGTTGCCCCAACCTGGCGTCTACTTTTCAAATCACATACATTTAGGATTCAGATCATTTTAAAGATTTTGTTTATTAAACTTACCCCCCTAGAGTTGGAGTCTGACAGAATTTTCATCACTGAAATATACAAACTTCGTAATA
Source organism: Sturnira hondurensis (assembly GCF_014824575.4). NCBI lineage: Eukaryota > Metazoa > Chordata > Mammalia > Chiroptera > Phyllostomidae > Sturnira > Sturnira hondurensis. Next base: position 38,078,778 of record NW_028074503.1, read on the forward strand.
AGATAAAATGCTCTTGTTTATCACCAGAACATCAATGAATTATTTGCTATTACTTTAATAAAAATAACAGAGATCAGTACCATATTGTGCACTTTATTACGATATTCTTGGGTTGAGAAAAATCCATTAATGGAATTTTTAAAACCACTATATCCAATTTGAAGAAAACCCAAATTCCTAAGGGGAAAACATGTAGGAAAATTTGACCCAATAGCTCAAGTGAATATTTAGGTAATCTCAAAGATCTAATTGTATTAAACAGCAAGAAAGACGGTTTGCAGAGTCAGGCCCACTGACATAACTTTAGTAAAAAAAAATAATGTGAAACAGAAAAGCCAGCATCTACCCAATGAGAATTATTCCTTAAAACCCCAAGACCACTGACCTCCAATTAGTTTCATAGCCATGTTCTGATAATCCAAATAAAAGGCAGTTAATCATGACAAATCAAACATTACATGTCTATTATGCAGTGTGATGCATAGAACAGTGTGTGTATTAAACCAGGTTTTATCCCTGATCAATATATGTATAAAACAGAAAAATCATATTTCCAAGTCAGCACACCCATCTGAATTAGCAACTGAAAGGCCCTTGGACAGCAGCAGAAAGCTCACCTCGGGGCCTCACGGGTATTTCACACCACGCTACGCCTCCCAGATTTTGGAAGTAATTCAAACGTAGAGAGATGAAGTGAAAGTGGCTATTTTCAAATGACCTAACACAGGAGTTAATCATATTAGCGAAAACACAGAAGTAATAACCCCCTTGCGTAACTGCTATTGGAAACCACTTTACCAAAAATATAACTATTTCTTAAAAGAACATGATTTGAAACAGATGGAAACATCCCAGAAGGCTCGGAAGATCTCCCCCCTTACCTACCGGCATCTGCCCAACCGAACGTACATCAGAGGCTGGGCTTCAGGTGGTGTGGTCTCAGGGCGTCCGTAAGCAGGAGTCTTCAACATACGGATCGATTTCCGTCCTGGCTCTCAAAGAGCCTCCTATCAGAACCATTCCCATCGCCCTGTCCCAAGACCCGGTGTCCAGAACCAGGCCGGGGACAGCAGACCACCTCCAGGACCCTGCCTCAGCATTGCCCCACTGTCTTTTCTGATTAGTGGATGCTCAGCGATAAATAGTTTTGAGTCTTATCACTAAAGGGGCCTATTCACTGTTTGAAATCCCTTTGTATCCCCAAGGATTCGCTGTGCATTCAATACACGCAGGCAACCCATCTTTACCATCCCAGGTAGCGTAGCTGGGGCGGGGGGGGGGGGGGGGGGGGGTTTTTGGCAGGCCNGTGTCAGGCCTCCACTGGTGGCTTTCTGGTGGACACCCTGTCCAGCTTTGCATGAGCAAAGCAGAGCAGCCTGTGCATTTGGGAAGACCCGGAGGGCCTGGCTTCCGGACAGGTCAGAGTGACCGTGAGGGTTCACCGCATCCGTTTTCCTGCCTTTTGGGTGTTGTCAAGGGTCTTGGCCTATGCATCATCCTTTCCTGGGATGATTTGTTCTGAGTGTAAAGGGCCGCGTGAAAATTTCCAGATAAAGCAATATAAAATATGGCTCATCACTTCAAAAAATAACCTCTGCAGGTGTATACTGTGGATTAAAGGGCATAAAAGTAGTCATGATAATAAAAAACTCACTCAAGTCAATTAAAAAGTCTGAATTTTAACATAATCGACGTGTCTAAAATATCTTTATGATCACATTTAATGTTTTTTCTATGTACCGGCCTCTGAAATCCATATGAGTGACTATTCTGGAATGGACACTTTTCCAATATAGACTATTCAGAATTGTTATGATCATGTTTAAAATTTTTCTGTCGCTAAAATGTTCTTTTCTTTTCCATTTGTTTTTGTGACATGTGTAAAATTGAATTCCTAACAGGGGCACCTGCAAATGACTTACCCAGTGGGACCGGGGACCGAACAGATTGCTTTCTCGGTTGAAGGACAGAATTCTACAGAATCCAGGGGTTTGGGAAATGTTTGTAAGCAGATTTAGAGTAATTCTGGCATTTAGAATTTATTTGCTAAGGATGCATATTCAATATTTCAAAAGTACCCAATGGCTAATTCAAACCTGACAGAATATGTAGATAACTCAACAGCAATTGCATATATGACATGATTTCATTTTATTTATATTGAAACACATCTTGTCATATGTGTGCCTTGGTATAAAAACAACTCAGAATGGTACAATTTGGATCATAAAATGGCCTAAAGTTGTTAAAGCATTTAAAAAAGACTTTCCTATTCCGAAAGGAACACACGCCTGTAAGATGTCGGAGACACGAGCCTCCGTGCCGACGGGCCTCCTGCAGCCTACGATGTGGAGAGAGTTGATATAAAGTGGGCTCGTCAGTTTTTTATCACTCTGATAAAAGAAAACATTTCTCTTAACTCCAGTTAGGAAATTACTATACATTTTTATATATCCTCTTTATATAAAAAGTGACAAGGAGCAAGCAGATGGCACGAAGTGGAAGAGACAGCAGTGTCGGAGGACGCATGCTTTTTACAATGTGCCCGAGAGAAAGGAGGTCTTTCCGACGGGAACACCCGGAGCTGGCATGCAGGGTACTCCCCGTGACTGTCCGTTCGGTCGTATTGCTAAGTGCTTGGTCAAAACACATCGTTACCCAAGGGGGCAAAGGGTAAAATGCCCGGTTCCAAAACACTATTTCTGAAACCGGGCATTTTCCTTTATATAAAAAAAAGGAATTGGGGGTACAGAAAAAAGACCAAAAAACGAGATTTTTCTTATTGCCATCTGGTAATTTTACTCGTGACTTTTGGCTGCATTGAATCGTAACACAACAGGCGTTCTAGTCAGTCCACCAAACCTCAGGCTGGCGTGGCCACGGTCCGCCTTCCCACTTTTCCTGGAAGCGTGTTCCAAATCCCGCAGGAGCGCACTATGCCCCAGCAGTCTATGTGAAAAAACAACACACATGTGACACAGAGCTCATACCCCGTCGTGTTTGTCCACATGTCCCACGGGGCGCAAGCACAGAACAGAGACTCGGGGCCACACAGAGACAGAGTGGAAGGGAGAGGGAAGAGGGAGCTGGGGCGTCTGAGTCGGGAGCTAACGTCTTCTTCAGGTTTCCAATAAATCTCAAAATGTATTTAAACACTAAGGAGCACTTGGTGGCCAGCAGCCGAATTACAAAAGGAACACGTCAGTGTGCGGCAGGGGCGTCGTGCTGAAGAAATAACAAAGGTCTGTAATTCTTAAGTTTAGATAAAGGCAGTGGAATGGATTTAGAAATATGTCCACTTTTCACAATTCACTATAGAATTTTCTTTGCACAGTCCCCGTGTTTGTATAAATAGTTCTTCTCTGAAAATAAAACACAGTTAAAACGATTTTCTCCCAGTGAAAAATGCATACAAATACACCAACTTATTCAGGTAATCTGGAGTGTGGAAATGTATTCACCTAATTCAAAACCAGTTGCTAGGTCTGAAGAGTTCTGAAGAGATTAGCTATCGATTTCGCCGGACACCGATTAGTCTAATATCGGTGCTATGAAGAGCCGAAAGCAAAGCACTGTGACCCTCAGTGACCAATCAGATGCACAGCGAGACAGCAGACGCTGATGAAACGTTTTACGTCATCAAGCATTCAACATAACATGCTGCATTGAATTTTGATGAAATAAACTATATACTCATGCAAAAACACAGGGGCATAAATTGTGTGGCAAGTACCACGAAGTTCTTAGTGTACAAGTTTGGAGTAAAATATAGCCACATTAAATCAATAAAATTGTTATCAATTTTATAGATCAATTTTGGTTATATTGAGGCAATCATTGCTTAATTATGAAAACCTTGGGTTTCTTCTGGTATTCCTCAGATGAGGTCACTGGTTTTTGCATCATCACCTCAGAACATGTAGCATTTATCTTAATCAAACACTCTTTCAATAGCATTGCAGCACCATGCTTGATGGTGAGACTATCAGTATTTATTTTAAAGATACATGTACTAAGAACCATCCTTCCATCAGCATTGAACCCATTCTACTTCTATGAAAGAAATCGTGACTAGATAGCCCATTCCCCAAAACACCACGACACGGCTGGGACAAAACACTGCACGACCACAGAACACGACAGAGTGGGAGAAGGGACCACGGGCACCGCTTACCTTGTGCTTCCTCTCTAGACCCTAGTGGTGCTGTACTCAGATTCGTGTTTGCTTAGAGACCCAATGAGGCAGAACCTGGAACGTGACGTCTATTTCACTCAACAAAGTACTATTTGCACAGAAAACAAATATGCACACCCACATTTACTCAAAGGCATTCCTGGAATTTCATAAAACTACAGAAGTAAGTCTTGGCCATCAGCATGCAAAGACAGTAAATCAACTAAAATAGTTAAGGCTTTGGAGATCTATGGTTCACCTGAATTCATTGAGGAAGTATGTACATTTATAGATAAAACCAAACACTAGCAAACATGCAAAACAAAACATATGTAGATGGGATTTGGGGATTTAAAATCATTTTTTCCCTAAGTTTAGATTTTCTTTCCCCAAAAGCTTTATTAATTTTAGGGCTAATGATACAGGACAAATCATACTGTCTTTATAGTAAAAGGAAAAATGAAATGTTTCTACTAATCTGAGCTAAATTTCACTGTATATATTGGAGTACTTTAGCACGCCATACTCTCCTATATGATTTGTAATATAAGTATTATGTAATATGTGGGCAACAGTATTTTCCTTTTAATACCCAAAATATAATACATTGTATTGCAAAATATGCTATTTCTACATTAAAATTCTTTGACGAGATGGGTTAACCATCTTGGTAAGGCAATTATTCCCAAATATCATTTCATATACTAAAAAATATAAATATCAATCAGGACAACATTAGCGACCACGTGGAAGCAAATTAGCAATGTAAGTGCGTAATATAAATTACGACCTAATGATTGTAGAAATGGAGGATGTCATATATGTGTAGAGATAAAGAAAGTATCTTTGGTCTGCATGTTCTCACACATATATTCATGAACAGATGTGGGGGGTGGGGGATATGGCTGGCAGTGAAAAGCCAAAAAAAAGAGAAAGGGGAAGAAGTAGAGACACTGGTTTAAATCATTAATCAAAAGAGAAACCGAGAAATGAAGACGAACAGCCAACTCAACATTCTGGCCGCACTCCGGTCCTCGGGGTTCTAGCTGTCACCAAGAAATCTATGATACTGACCGCTGCACGGCGTTCTCGTGGCGGGCCAGCCGGTGACTGGTGGTGGGCACCTCCTCGATCTCGTCGATGTCACAGGCGTCCGCGGCGTCCGTGGAGTAGCTATGTTTCATGACCAGGATGTTCCTCCGGCTGGCCGGCGGGGCCAGGGGCTTGGCGGGCGGGGCGGGCAGCTCGGTCAGGACAGACGCGTCTCTTGTGCTGAGGTTGCTGCGGCTGCCTTTGGCACTGGACAGCTGGGATCCACAGTGGTGGTCGTGGACGCACTTGGAAGAGGACCTCCGCAGTTTGTGGAAGTTGTCGAAGTCGTCGGCCACGTCGGCAAAGTCTGCCGTGGCCCCTGTCCCTCTGAGAGTGCTCAGCTCGTAATGAGGGGACTCAAACACCTCCTGGAAAACTGTCTGGTCAAAGTCTGACTTCCTGTGCACATACTTTTTACGAGGCTGTTTGATCTGCACAATGACAGAAATGATAATGAGGATGATGACAATGCAGGAAGTCACGCCAATGACAGTCCCACTGGTGTTGGTCAGCTGGTCCAGCAGGCTGGCTTTCCTCTTCTCTACGGGTTGGGGAGAGGGAGGGCGACATAGAAAACAAGACACACCCACCACGCGTTAATAGGGAGTCAGAGCGGGCACCGAGAACTTGACAATGAAACAGGCTGAGTGTGGAAGTTTTAAAAATTAGCAACATGTAAAGGTCCCTGGCCGGGTGGCTCAGCTGGTTGGAGCGTGGTCCCCACACACCAAGGTTGAGGGTTCAATTCCCAGTCAGGGCACATACAAGAATCAACCAATGGATTCGCAACTCAGTGGAACAGCTAATTGATGTTTCTTTCTCCCTCCCTCTTCCCCTCTCTCTCCCCACCCTAAAATCAATAAGTAGCAATGCAAAAATATTTAAAGTAACAGAAACTTTCAAAAGGACCCTGGGTCCCAGCCTCAGATGCATTATGTAATAATGCTCCTCCCATTGTCCAATTCCCGGCTTCAAATGTAAATGTACGTTTGGAGAAGGTCTCGTGGGACTTTCTGGGTGACATTTGAGAACGATTTCTTACGTTTAAAGACAGTATTTTTTTCTCAAAGGTACGAGAAAACCTCCACCCTCAACCACTGGGCCCGTGGCTGCACCCGTAGTTTTGTGAATTTATTTCCAACGTGGATAACTGAAGTCAAAGCACTAACAATAATCTGACCCCCAAAGGTAATTGAACTTCAAGACAGACACTTCTGGAATGGTGGCATGAAGACATCTCTGGGCCGTTTCCCCAGTGAAACAACCCTAATTGGTAAAAATCGTGTTTAAAAACCCCAACGATGTGGAGCCTGAGCAGCTGCCCTAATGACCAACAGCACAAGGAGGCAGGAGCATCCTCAGAACCACCTCTCAGTTCCCTTAGGTCAGTGCGAGTCTGGGGCTCCCAGCTCCTGCAGCCCCCAGGACACCCTGAACAAAGGTCTCCCGCTCAGGGAGACGGGATGACAACACAGGGCCCCTCTCCCTCCAGCTCCCAGACCCAAGTGACAGCACCTCCCCGGACAGCCGGCTACCAACACAGCCAGCACGGCTCCCCCACCTGTGTGAGACGCTCCACCCCAGCAGGGCCACCCGGAGCAGGGAGGCTCAGCTCAAGGTGCAGAGGGTGGAGGAGGCGGGGCCCAGCTCACTCACTGCCAGCAGGTGGGGGCAGAGGCAGGGGTCTGGGGGCCATCTGGGGAGGCCAGCTGAGAGGCCCAGGTGTCACCACCCCCACCCAGGGCCTGTTCCTAAGCAGGACAGGTGGTCACCGGCCCTGCCCCTGCATGGGACCAGAGTGGGCGGTGCTGCAGCTGATAGAAATCTCAAAGGTAAGGGAAACAACCTGGATCTTCACACAATAGTTGAGCGACCATCTACTCCAAAGTGGTTCCTCGGATAGGAAACTGGTCATCGCCACCTCCCACCTTCCAGAAGTGGACGGGGGGCTCTGCCTTTCTCACTGACCGCCTGACCCTGGCTGCTGTGGGCGGGGTCTGGCTCGTACCCGGTTCAGTAGATGAGACCAGACGCGGGGCACAGAAGTGCGACCTGCCTGTCCTTTCCCTTCGCAAACTGGGTCACGCTGACTCTGAACAAAAAGGAACTTGCGAGGGCTCCTGAGAGTCCCCTGGGCCTCAATGCATGAGAACGTTCTGGCCATGGCCCCAGAAAGGACCGAGCACACGGCTCTGCAATGCACTCCGAAGCACCCACAGCCCATAAAAGCCATTCTACCCTCTGTTTCTGAGGCCGTCTGAGACACGCAGCCTGGGCGGGCGTGTCCCGGCCACCTCCGGGCAGGGGCCGTGCCGGGGCGAGGGCCCGTCTTTACCTTTGCAGTGGTTCTCGTCCCAGGGATACACACAGTTCTGGAGGCCGTTGCAGACCAGGGAGCTGTTGATGCACATGTTGCTGTGACAGAAGAAGGCGCTGCCTTCGCAGGGGGCTGGAAGCAAGGACAGGGAGACACGGGGCTGCGACCGGCGCTCGGGGCAACGCCCGGGGCCCGCGCGCCTGCGGGCAAAAGAGCCCGAGCTCATCTGCCGCCGCCCGAGACACACGGCCCGACCTTCCCTTCTCAGAAGCATTGCCGGGGTGGAAATGATGTCTCCTGTGATGAGCGGAGCCAGCGTTCCCCTAGAGCTGCTGAGCTGGCAAAACAGGTGAGGGGACGCCCATGGTGAAAATGAAGTCCATGGGCATCCACCTCTTCTTTTTTTTTTACTCAGTGCACTCATTGAGCAAAACCGAAGGGCCCACCTTGGACATAACATTACGCTTCCCATTTTATTTGTATGAGCTTAGCTGCACCGAGCCCAAGGACATAACTGAAATATTGAAATAATTTTGAAAAGTGTATGTTTAAAAATACTACCGAAAGAGTTACGTTTCGGGCCAAACCCCGTCATACTAGTTAAACATATGAAAAAACAAAGAGGCTTAGGGACACTCAGAACAGGAGAAAATTTACCCTGACCAGCCTAAGGAAAACATGGATTATCCCCACCAACTTTCAACATATACAGATAGAGGCAGCGACACAGGTGAAATTAGCCCACACGGCACGGACTTCACGCATGCTAGGAACTTCGGTCCACGACTCCCGGGCGGCACCGTACAGTTGGGGTTCTGGAGGCAACTGCAAGAAGAGGTACCCAAACCTGAGAAACGTGGCTACACGGATTTGACGGAGGCTGAAGGAAGGGCTGGAGACGAAATGCGGGGCCTGGCACCAACACCGGGAGAAACGCAGCCTTTTCACTGCCGAGCACCAGGGCACACGAGGGCAGAGCCGCGTTGGGGCTTCCAGGGTGGAGGCCGCGCTCTGAAGCCAACTCTGGTTTTGACCTTCGTGATCGCCCCACACGCCTGGTACCACGCAATCCTAGGGGTTACCCTTTCCAACAATGCCTCTGCGGCTCTTGGAAGACTAGGCCTTCCGGCAATGCTAGATACCACACACACCTGATGCGACACACAGCTTAGAGTGGCCAGTCAATCAGCACAGCTTAGTTAACGAGCAGTATTATCCAAACACTGCAGTGAAGTTACGGGAGCATACTGCAGGTATTTTAGGAAGTTAACATTTTTAAATGCACACTGACTTTGGAGCTGCGCGGGTCCAGATATACGTGCATGTTTTTCAATAAATACTGTAAATATATCTTCCTTATGATTTTTAAAAACATTTTCTTCCCTCTACCTTACTTTACTATAAGAATAGAGTATATAATACATACAACATAAAAAGGTGTGTTCATCACTGTTCATGATTTTGCTAAGGCTCCCGGCCAAGGGCAACTAAGCTGGGGGAGTCGAACCTGGGGGAGGGTGGTTGGCGCACACCCCATGTTGTATTTACCAAATAAATCAAAATGATCAGGAAAATGTCTTGCAGAATGCAAATTATTTTAACACTATATTTTAACACTCTTAGGGGAGTTCTTAAAAGAGAAAGAGAACCCAAACACTCAAGTCTGGAGAATCAAACCATAAAAGAAAGATCTGGCCAGCAAAGGGAATCCAGGCCCTCTCCCCCAGCCCTTCCCAGGAGAACGAAGTTTCTTCTTCCTCTCTACCTCGTCTGAGGTCCCTGGGTAAAGAGTAAAAAGATGTAACAGTCATTTTGAAAAAGAAAAACGGATTAAAGAGCAGTAAATGTTCCACTGCCGTTTGGAAAAGTTTGCCGCTTAACATTTTACTGGGCGGGTGGATTGTTAGCCTCTTACAATGTGAAATTTAATGGCCCAGGATACCATTGCCCAAATCTGCTTGCTCCTAAGAAACTGCATTTGAATTTCTGTAGTCAGCCATACTGACTCTATCAGAATTGCCCGGGTCTGTTTAGTGGGGACTGGGTGTTGTCAGAATGTGCACAACAAGTTTTCTGCCAGCCAGTCGATCGGAACGGCTGCAAAAGGCTCAGTAAAAATATGTACAGGACACGTTCCCTAATAAATTGCAGTTGCCTTGAGAGTTCAGTTACCCGCCAAGTGAAGAACTCCTTCAAAAGAGCATAAATAATTATTGACCTCCCAGAAGGAGTGGGAAACATTATTATAATTACTATTAAATAGAATGGGTTGGTTTATAAACATTAATACATAAAAATGACTTTCTGTTCTACGATTGAGCGAAATACAATAGTGTGTTGGTGAGAGTACTGAGATCTGAATTCCAAATTCTCCAAATGTGACTTCGCTCCAGGTTCTGCTGCTCTGTCCTTGTGACAACGTCTTACAGACTGCCAATGTCCCGCATCGGTTACTAAGTGGTGGAGGTCAGAAAGGGCGGGGGGCAGGTAAGCTGGAACTGTCAGTAAGTGACACCCTCACCCACCTCTTTACCTCCAGCGGTCACACCGGTGTCCCGGTCCACTGGGCTCATCCCAGGCCCTGTTTCACTGTTTCCTCCCTACCTTTGCTAATATATTTAGAATTGCTCTGCAAACGGCGGTGAAACAAACAAATGAGCACATCTCGCCTGGGCTAAGACACAACCATGCAACGATTTATACTCCTTGAACAAAAGGCAGTTCTGTCTCTCAGAAAATCTATCGGAGTCTGAATTTTCCTGCTTCTGCCTGAGTATTTATCTCACTTGAATCCAGGTAGGCAATGGATTATGAGAGAGTCTCATTTCTGTCTCGTGCTAAAAACACTAGACTCCCGGCTCCACCAGCAAGCTGTGTTCTCACTGGTCCATCCAGGGTGTTGGGGGCCCACCCCCTCAGCCAGCACCCTCCAGGAGGCGCCCTGGGCCCACGTTCCTGGCCTGCATCTGTCCTGAACACCCCTTCCTCACTCGGCCACCCAGTCGTACCAGAGCTCTCTCACCGACACGGCTCTGACATATTCTGATCGAACAGGAAATTATCTTTCCCTTCAATCCTTTATTATTTTTCTGAGCGTTCAACATGTCATATAGGCTTACCATCTTTCTCACAAGGTCTCTGAGGCCAGAGGCATGATGTTTCAAAATTTTGCCTTTTTAAAAACTGGTGCATGGCTTCCCATGTTCAGACTTGTCGTGACCGTTCACAGACTGTTTGCATTGATAAATAATACCGAGAAGCGTTAAACTCTGGCCCGCTGCACACCCGAGCATCCCCCGAGCGCCGAACACCCTGACTGGCGTGATCCAGACGGAGAAGGGACCTTCAGGGCCGTGGTTTCCAAACACAACCCAAACCGAGACCCTCTCAGACACTACACTGCAGCCTCGTGTCTTCGCTCTCTCACTGCTGCCGGAAGGCACGTGTTCTACCATTTTGCCGAGGACGAATTCGACTTAGCAACTCAGGACGCTTAGGTCAAAAGCTATTGCCTCTCTAGAACCAGCCCCCTTATTTCCTAAGGTTACATGGGAGAAACTCGAAGTTAAGGTTTACTTGCAATAAAATGGCAGCCAGGTTTACTAGCAATGCAAAGGGAGCAATGCTCAAGATTCAGAGTACCACACAGGGGCAGTTTCCACGACCATCACTTTCTCTGGGGTCTTTTTCTTTTTTTAAATTTTGATATGTTCCCACTCTTACCACGAGGTGGCAGCATGCACCATGTTTGGGGGAAATAGCGTTTCACTCAAGCAGGATGATTAAACCATAAATGCATATGAACAACGTTCATATCTCTATATTCCTGATTCTTAAGAACTAAGAACTTCAGCAGAAGCTAAGCAAAAGAATGTTGAGCACATCTGAATTAGGTAAGGGAACACAAGAGAAAGAAAGGCAGCCAGAGCACTCAACACAAAGAAGTTTCCTTTAAAACTAGTAAAGAATCATACGACCTCCATGCTGTCATGTTAGAGGTTTAATCACGACATATCGTCACTTTTCAGCATCATACCACGTGGTGATAAGTGTTCCAACTGTGAAAGTACAACGGAAGATTTTTGATTTATAATTGTCATTTTAATGCTAACGGTGCTAAATGCTTACTCCATTAGTCACTTTTTCTCTCTCCATTTCACTTTAAATCCAGAAATCCATTAAAGTCTGTTCATAAAATATTAAAACAAAATGGAAGTAAAATGGCAGGTTTATCTCTGAGATATTGGTTGTTGAAATGCCTGTGCTCTGTGGTTAATAAAACTGTCTTTGGTAGATGAGCTCAGAGCCAAAGAACAGAGTCTTCACTGGGAAAGTCTGGAACTGAAGTGACGCCTGAGCCTGTTTTCCCATAAAAATCGTTACATTATCTAAACACCAGGTGAGGGCTCTGCCAGAAGCCCGTCCTCTCCACACACTTTCTCCTTGCCTCTTGCTTTCCTCAAAACCCTCTCTTTTAACTTTTTCAGTTGAAATTTGTGAAAAGTTCACCCTTGTCTGTGTGTATACAACCTTCCACACAATCCACACTCTCATATGTGTGTAATGCACACAAGGCTCTCACACACTTATACACACTCACATACATTTGTGCATGGGTAAATGCACACAGGCTCACACTCATATATACACTCACACACATGTGTGTAAATGCACACACGGGCTCACACACAGACGGGCTCGCGCGTTTGATCTACCTCTGCTCATTTTTTATGCCTCATTCCCAATCTTAAATTAGAACGGAAGTGGTCAGAGAAGCAAGGGGAGAGCAGCCCTGGGGAGCGTTCCCAAGTCTTGCTTCATTTCTTGACTTTGACTTCCATCAGCTTTGAAGACTGTGATTTATTAAAACTTCCTGGTACTCGGGGCCCTCCAGCATCCATCACTCTCTTTGCCTAAGAGATGAGATGGGAGCAAAGCTCAAAATTATTGCAAGTGTACATAGCTGGCTGTTAAGCATCCTAATTTTTTGTACTATTCTAATTACCAAAACAGAAAATGTAAAAAACTCATATCTAGCCATTGGAAATAACCCCCAAAATAAATGTTTTGCTTTGTTCTCCCAAAAAATACACGGAAATTTTTCCTCTGCCCTCTACTTTAAACTCAAAATGGCCTCTGGGCTATGTAATAAGAAGAAATGACATTTTATTTTAAAAATGACAGCCAGATTTGAGGCAAGAAACAGATCCGTGCATCTCCTCTTCATCTCCTTGATCATCTTCATATTCTTTGAAAAAATCAATACCTGCCCCTAAAACCCTGTGTTCCAATATGACTTGGCTATCAGTCAAAATACCCAGTATTATTGAGTACGCTGTATTTCCATCTCTTTTTTAATGTAAGAAATTCTATTCACAAATTTCAATTTAATGCTACTTACATTAGATATCTCCCCATATTTCTGCTAAAATTGTGTGTTCATATTGTGGCCCAAAAATCATATTAGGAAAAGAGCACCACCTTGGTGAGAAAATTGTGTCCCATGGGCAGAGACCACCTCCTTGCTGACACAGGGCATGAACCACATCATGATAAAACCGTTACTGTTTGAGTGCAAGAAACTATTACACATTTTATACTATGATTATGTCTGCCTCGGGTCAGCTGCACGATTTATTCCTTGTGTGCAATTGGACGTGACCGGACTCACAACAAGGAGGAGAATGCGTGTCTTTGGGGTCTCTACTCTGATTATTATTGGAACTGGCTTTGTTTTCCTGCCTGGTGGACACATATCTTCGACAGTTGTTAGTGCAGACACTCTGTTCCGTTAAAGGTGCTATATTCGGTCTCATTGTTGAGCGTGCCCACTCCCCTAAGGAGGACCTGCAGTAAATAAAGAGAAGAGCCAAGCATAAATAGACCACCCTCAGCTGGAGTTCTGTCAGTTCAAAGGCTGACAGTTCTGAATAACTGTCTTCTATCTTCCTACAACAAGCGCACACCGCCTATTTTTGGTGACAGACACAAAGTTCAAAGGCTATAAAAGCCAAAATCCGAAAAATCAATATAAATGATGCCCAAGAATCCCACAAACAATTACAAGGAATGAGCTGCCTTCGTTCTGCATAGGCTCCCTGGCAGACCCCTGCTTTACTGAGGATAATCTTGATCTCGAAAATTCAATGAGCTCTGGCCAGGTAGCTCAGGTGGAGAGTGTTATCCTGATAGGCCAGGCTGTGGGTTCGACCCCTGGTCAGGGCACGTAAAGAATCAACCACTGAATGCACAGTTAAGTAGAACAACAAATCAATGCTTCTGTTTCTTTTTCTCTCTCTTTCTCAAACCAATCAATAAATATTTTTTTAAAGACTTCACTGAAAACTTTGCAAACTTTCCTAAGAAATTCTAAATAACACACATGGCAGCCAAAATTATTTAAACTAAGATGATTGTTTAAGTAAAAAAAAAAAAAAACCCTACTTGGCAAAATGGACTTTAAATTCAAAGTATTCCCCGAATCTGCACATCCGGATGCATAAGATTCTTCAGTGACTTGAGTTAAATGAGCAAGGTAAGTGGTAAGTGTCCAACAAAAATTAACTTTGTACATTTGCAGTATTTCTGACAGGTAATATCTTTATGATACCTTGGACCAACTAAATGTTGAGAAGGAAGGGAGGGCTGGAGGGGGGAAGAGCGGGAGGGGATCCCCCGGCAGGTTATATAATTTTGTGTCACTTTCTTTTGTTCTAAAGCCCTCTTGTATTGGAAGGCAAGAAAGTGCTCAGCACATGGTGCATGTTGTTACACCGTGAACAGACACAACGGGAGCCCCCATCTCCCGGCCACGCCCTTGCCTACAGACACATACGTTGGAAACTCACAGCTGCCCCAGGAGAGTGCCCCGTTCTCTAGAAAAGGGGGTGAGGCTTAAAGTCAAGGTGGTACACGCAGAGGAAGTGGCAGAATTAATTGACTGATAGCAAATGTGTACTCTTACACATCTTCTCATGCTATTTCAGAGGTTTTAAAAATAATTTTTCCAAGTCACTGATTTGTGACATATATAGATTGACATTTGGACTATCACATTAAATGAATGTTCTAGTTTTCTGCTGCTGATTTACAAATTATTACAAACTTACTGGCTTAAAACAATGCCCGTTTCTCACCTCACAGCTTTGCAAGGCCAAAAATCTGGGGTGGGTGAGTTCTCCCCCTGGAGTCTGAGAAGGTGAAAATCAAGGAAGTATTGGGAGCAAAGAGCCCTGGATTGGGTTCCTCTCTGGGGCACAGAGGCATCTTCCAAGCTCATCCAGGTTATTGAAAGAATCCTGTCCCTTGGGGGGAGGGCTGAGGTTCTTGCTTTCTTGCTGGCTGTCCCCTGGGGGATGTTCTCAGCTCCTAAAGGACACCCACCATTCCCTGCCCGGTGGCCCTCTTTATGACATGGTGGTGTGATCCCTTAAGGCCAAAAGGAGTATTTGCTACAGCTTAGAATTCTGACTTCCTCCATCCTGGGCTTTACACCTTTTAAAAGGGCACAGACATTATGGTCAATGTTTTTGTGTGTAGTTAGGCCAACCAGGAAAGGCTCCTTTTGGATTAATTCAAAATCAAGGGATTGGGGGCGTTAACTACTTAGACCTCCACTCTCCATGGTCATAATGTAACATGACCATGGAGCGAGACCCCATGATAGTCACGGTTTTGTCTTGCACACACAGGGAGGCGTGTAACTAGTGCTTGTACACTGGGAATGAAAATATCGCGGTCACCGCAAATCGCTGCCTGTCACAGTTCGTCTGCTGGCTCCCCACGCTTCCTTTCTCTCACGGGTACAAGGTACACTCACGCTTTCCCAAGGCTCGAAAGAGCGCCACCCCGTTACGACATCGACCCGAAGTCCAAAATCTCCTCTTAGGTCAAACCAGATCAAAGTCCAAACGTTCACCACCTCAGTCACCCAAATATGGTGAAAATGAACCTCCTGAGAGCAGCCCCTGAACGAGCCTCAGCGTCGGCCCCTGGAGTATGGCTCCCGTCTGTGCGGGCAGGTAGTCACAAAACCAGGGAGACAGGCCATGTGTCCCAGCACTCCCGACACACAAAGGTGGGACAGGCAGAGGCAACAGGCGTAGAGACTGGCTCACGAGCAAAGAGAATGGAGAGCACACAGGCATCACTGGCCCAGGACCATTTTGAACCCCATCGGGGGGACTGCTGGGTCTTTCCTGGTTGTGCTTCAGGTTCTAGGACTTCATCCTCCGAAGCTGTGGGCTTTGCCTTCCAGCCTGCTGCATCTGCTCTCAGAACAGTCCTGGAAAGGTATCAGGTGTTTGTGGCTACGTAGTTTTACCAGATTGCTTCACACCCTTAGGATGTTGGGCTTCTGACAACCTCTTTGTATTTGGGACCCTCTGCCCCTTTCCGTCCAAGCTGATGGCGTCTCTGCTGAAATAATTTTCTCAAGAACCTCCTGGGCCTTGCTCGAAATCCACTAGGTTTTGTTTTCTTAGACAAAAGTCACATCCATAGATCTGTTTGAGATCATTCTTTCTTTCTCCTTGGCTCCTGCTGGGATGGCTGAGCACCCTTTAATCCTCCAGGAAGCCCTCTAGTCTGACAGAGGACCTGGTAAGCACAAGCTTCACCTCTCCAAGGGACCTTTAGTTACTGACTCGGTGATCTTTGGATGCTTCTGATGGTTAAGCAAAGGTTGGGTGGTTACAATGTTCAACAAATTCTCATATTCATCTCAGGATACATTTACCTATTAAATAAGTTATCTTTGTTAAAAAATATATGTCAAATTTAAGAGGTAAAAATGTCGAGGTCTCTTTTGGGGTACCTCTATGTGCCCATCTCCATTGGATAAATACAGAAACAAAACTGCATAGGCAAAGAGACACTGAATAACTTTCTCCCAATCGAAGCTTATTGTAAATGCACGAGATCCTCGCCAAGAATGCCTTTGCAATATTCACCGTTGGGGTGGGAGTGGTCATCCATCCGCTACATCGGAACATAAAGAGCTCTTCCAGAAGAGTACCCTGCGTCTTCTGGGTTAGTCACTGCAAAGTCCACCCACTTGAATGACTTCCGCAGATAATTTAATTATGTACATGGAAATTTATACCTTTTATCTCAAGTAGAAATATTCCCAGTGGTACATGCACAGTGTGATATCACTCACCATTTCTTATATAAGAAAAGACATTTAAAGAATCATAGATCCTCATCAGTCTTAGAGTTGGAAGGGACCTCAAAGATTAGCCAGTCTTTTCCCCAATCCAAGACAGGCATTCCCCGACACAGTTTCCAGTAGACGATAATCCATTTCCAGCTCCAACGGCCCCTGTATCCTCTATCAGATACATTCAATTTTGGAATATCACAGCTCCTATGAGCTAGACATCTTTTCTCATAAACTGTACTCAAATATTACCTTACAATTAATTTAACAGACATTCATCGTACCATTCAGATATTATTAATGCATATCATCCGATACAAGTCTAAGATAGTTGTTACATTTTGAACAAAAAAAATCTCTGAAAAAAACACTCCTTCTCCTTTTGGCCTTTTCGCGTGATTGCAGCTGCTTCTCCACCCTGGTCAGCCTCTTCGAATAGTTCCTCTCGTCCTCATCAGTGTTACCCAGGAAAGGACAGGCTACCCGGCCTGCACTGGGGCCAGTATGGCTTCGCATAAGACTCTTTTCTGGGCTGTGCATTGCACTTCCCTAATATAAGCTAATACTGCATAGCTTTTCTTCTCAGTTATTTAAAGCGGCTTACATTGGGTTTAATGAAATAAAATCTCAGGACGTCCTAGGAGTCAGGGTTCCCCTACACTACTCACATTTACTTGATATTTGAAATGTAAGAGTATATCTTTTAATTGCTCTCTACTGTAGCTTATGGCGTAGCCTTGAAAAAAATATTTCAGACTTTCTTGATATTTTTAAAACTTGGTGTCATCTAAAATATTAGTGAGCCCTCCATATATGTCATTTAGATCGGATATAAGTTCTCAATATATTCTTGTCTAAGGGCAAAAAGAATATTGAATGAAATACATGCGAACTCCTTTTCACAGGCACATCCGTGGGGGATGGTAGAGCAATCAGCAGGAGAGACACCAAATGTGCTGTTAGAGCCTGAATATCTTCACACTCTACTCCAGAAAATGACAAGAATTGTTTGGATTTTTGGCCAAATACCTTGCTGAAGTAAAAATGAACTACTTCTAACATTTTCATCAACTCTTGAAATGAATACATAGATAACAGCCTGCTGTTAAATCTGCAATAATACCCAGTAAGATATTTAACACACTCTCTGATGGTATCAAGATTTAGAAAGACAGAGTGACATTCAAGACATCTGGTGTTCTAGAATACTCCAACCGGATGATGAGAGAGCAACTTAAGTCCCAAACTATTTATTCACTATATGAAAGAACTGTCTGATAGATTTAGCATTTATGAATTTTAAAAAATTAGCTGTTGTGCCTACCACTGAGAAAATTTTTAAAAAACTCTTGAATTTTCAGATGTATTTAAAAGCGTATAGCTTCAAATTACTCTGGTTTATTTTCTATTTCTATACATTTATTAAGTATGAATTATTCATGGTTTTTAAAGAACATTCCAAATATATATCTATTAATGTGACTCATTATTTGTTAGAACATAATTTTCTAAAATTGCTGTGCTTTGCATCCACGTCTGGGTGTCGCCCACTGTGCCATTTTAAATATATTCTGAAACTTTTTTCTGTATATTTACTCCCTTTCCAAGCCATTCTCTCTCTCTGCCTACTTTCACAGAAACTGCAAGAGAAGCACACCAAAGAGAACCAACCAAATGTTCCTATGTCGGTTGTCAATATTTGTACTCGGACTTCACCGAAGCTGTTGTATCAGTTCTACAAGCTTGGTAAGAGTTCAGCCCAAGACAGAAAACTCATCATGTCCCAGCTGAGCGGTGGGACTGGTCTTGAGCAAGACTATGACACCTGTGCAGAAATGAGTGGCCAGAAATCAAAAAGGTAACTCTGTCTTGCCCCAGCAATTCCACTTCCGGGAACACACCCGAAGAACCCCGACACAGAACCTACGCACCCCTGTGTTCATACCAGCACTATTCACAGTGGCCAAGAGCTGGAAACAGCCCAAGTGCCAAAGAGCAGATGAGTGGGTAAGAAGGCTGTGGCACATTGGTACAGCGGAATCCTACGCGGCAGTAAAAAAGGAGCTCCTACCTTTGGTGACAGCATGGATGGACCCAGAAACTATTAAGCTAAATGAAGTCAGCCAGGCAGAGAAAGACAAATACCCCGTGGTCCCACGTGTATGTGGAATCTAATGAACAAAATAGAAACACAAGCCCGTGGAACAGACAGACAGCTGCGGGGGTGGGGCAGGGGGTGGGGCGGACTAAATGAAGGAGGGTGGAGAGATCAAGGAAAGCACATCTATGTGTGACCCAGGGACGGACAACAAAGGGAGGACTGACTTACGGAGGGGACAGCACAGGCCTGAGTGGAGGTGGGGCTAGGGAGAGAAAGCGGGAATGCAGGGCATAAACAATACACAAGGAAAAAAATAAATACACAGAATGTTCTAGGTAGCTCTCTCCTGACATTGGTCCCAGTGAAGGCAGGGGATTGCCTGTGATGCCAGGCACAGCCTGGCGCCACCTGAACTGCCAGGAGGAGAAAACGCTGGCACCTGCGGGGCTGGCCTCGCCCCGCCCTGGGAGGGACGGGAGGCCAGAAGACGGGCTTACGTTCTTGAAAGGACGTGAAGAGCATCTGGAAGCGGCTGTTGCGGCTGCCCTCGTCGGCCCACAGGCGGATCACGCCCAGGCCCGTGCGCAGCATGACGTCGTTGGCCACCGTGCTGCAGAACTTGGCCTTCAGGTCCTGCACCGCGCTGCTGCCGTCGTACACGGCCACGAAGTTCTTTTTGCATTCGTTGGAGTTCTGCATCTCATAGTCCAGGAATCGCAAGTAGATCTGCAACACAGCAAGGGGACGGTCATTTCCCAGAATCAAAAGATGAAAGTCGCCCAGCCAGCACCGGAAGTCCCTCTTTCTCAGCCTCACAAGCCCGTCTTGATTGCAATCAACCTCATTATTGTCTCCCGGGGAAGGAAAGAAGGAAGGATGGATGAGTAAGTTCACGTTGTGGGGAATATTTTTTTCAGATGTTATTATCCTTTCTTTATGTAAATGTACCGTTTTCCCTGGCTGAGTATTTTTACCCAAATGATCCTATTTCTCCTCGTAACTTCTCTGGAATGAGTGATGAGTTTTCCTAGTCCTGCTGCTTCGTTTGGATCAGCACGAGTGTGTAAGAGACACTCCTGATGCAGTCCTGTTAAACACACGTCACGACTTCCACTCCCGAAAGTGCGTGGGCAGAAATAGTTTGTGTTAATACCAAGGGAAGCAGAAGGGCATCCAAAGGGTGGCTGCTGACTAAACTTTGATGAAATTATTTCACATAACTAGGCCGCTTCACTTTTGAGATAGACTATATTTTAAAAAAATTAAAGATAGCTAACCTGCTATTATTTTCACCATACTATAGTCAAGCCATTTAGCTAAGTCCGCATAAATACCAATTACGTCAACATCCGATGAGTAAAAACTATTGCACAAACTACATGATAGCTTATTTTTAAAGATTCCCAGCAACTCGATAAAGTTTTATGGTCACGGTCAAATGAAACACTCAGGCAATGTAACTTTGGCGTTAGACATGAGGTCCCTCCGACCCCCGAGCCCATAACCCTCCCACTCTGTCACGCTGCTTCCTGATACTTCCTGCCACCCACACTTCAGACGGGACTGTGTTTCAATGCGCATTAAACATGACACGCAATCAGTCCCTCCAAAGGCAAGTTCAGAAAGAAGTCCTCTGTCCATTTCCCCACTGACTCAGTAGTATCTAGACCATGGCCTCTTCCTCTGTCTCAGACCAGACGTGGGGTCCTGAGGACATGGGGGCAAACACAGAATGAGGTCTGGGGTGAAAACAGGCACCCGCCAAGTCACAGCACAAAGACGTGTGTCAGACTGCGAGCAGTGAGCACTCAGGTGCCACGAGAAGGTTGTCTGGGCAGGTTCTGGAATCAAGAAGGTGTCTCTCGTATGGGTGTCTCCTAAGCCTTTTACATTTTTTTCAAACAGGAATGCCTATCAGCTATTTCCTCTTAAATGTTCTTTTATTAATAAATCACCTAGAAACTAAAGACATGCATTCAATTAAAGATTAAACTCTTGTATCACCCTATATTCCTGTTTTCCTTATTTAATTCATTATCTGTGAATCTCATAAGACAAATGTTTCTTAGGTCCCGTATGCCTGCTCCTGCATTAAAAATATTATTTCAGTTAAAAGAAACCTCTCTTTTCCCCTCAATGTTCTCATTGGATGGGGTACTAGCTCTTGGGAATTTCACCCTCAAGTTGGAGGTTTTTCATCCCCATTGACACTTTTGTGATATTTCAAGTTTCCCAAATGTCCTGGGTGTTTTTCCAGTTCACCCCCAATGCCTGTCCCAAAGTTATATTAGCATTTCTAAAAACTAACCTAATAACCATACTCAAATCTTTAACTGTCTTCCAAATGGTTATAATGAAAAAAGTTTAAACACCAGGCCCTGGCTGGTGCAGCTCAGTGAATTGAGCACGGGCCTGCGAACCAAACAACCGAGGTTCGATTCCCAGTCAGGGCACACACCTGGGCAACCATATCTTGATATTTCTTTCCCTCTCTCCTTCCCTTCCCCTCTAAATATAAATAAATAAAATCTTTAAAAAATAGTTCTTCTAAAAAAAAGTTTAAACACCATAACCTGGCAAAATTTCCTTCTTTTTATCTCTGAACATCCCACAGTGATTTTTATGCACATAAATAAGTTCTCCATGAAGTAACCATGTCGCATTCTCTAACTACCAACCTCTTAAGAATTTTCAAGGTCTACTTCAATGGTTGATTGAAAATTCTGTTTCCTTCATTGACTACATTTGTTCAACACCAACCACATATTTATTGGACACCTATATGCCATTGTTTCAAGTGCTATCCATAACACTAGTTACACAGAAAAGTGACATTTTTATTATTTGTATGCAATAATTTTCAAAACAATGTTTAACTCCAAACTATAACATAAAAGCAAAGACTGTATTTTTCAGAATTCTAAAGAATACTTATCATAACCATTTTAAAATGAAAAATGAAAGAGGTTCAGACAAACAAAGTCACTTCCTCAAAGCGACACAGCCCCTGGGATCGGTACCAACTTAGATCATCGTGAAGAGTCTGCTCCTTTGTATCGCACTGCACAGCCTCACCTGCACTTGGAAAAAATCCCCACAGGCTTCTGTTCCACCGAGAACATTGGAGGCGTAAAGTGACCAAGCTGCGACAAAACTAGTAAGGAAGCAAAGCCATTTCCCTCTTCCTAATGGGGCAAGGAAACTAGGTGACCGTCGAGATATAAATGAGATTCATAGAAAACAAATGTGCCCGTCTGCAACAACTGGCAAGCCCCAATGTTCTCCAAAGACAGAGTGATTGTCGAGAAGGCTTCTGCTGTGGTTAGAAAGGCCATCCGCATGTCTGGCCCATGTTTTCTCATTTGATGGTTCTAGAGAGGGTCCGTGTTTTCCCTAAAAGAAGATGGATTTGCATCCTTCCATGAAGTCTGAGCACCTTCCACACTGCAAGGCCGTTCGGATTTGACAGGACACTATTGACAGAGGACGTGAGCAAGGGCAGGCGCGAGGTGTTATCACTCACGTCTGAAGTGTTCAATTACTTTTTACCTTCTTCTTTTTTATCATCCAAGAAAAGAAACAAAGCATGCCAGTGGGTATTAGCTTTCCTGGGTGCAGGGCTGTCCCCGCAACTGTCATTAGCCAGAAAAGCGACCCAGCTCCCGCACGCTCGCTCTGGTGGAGGTCCTAGAGAGGCCCTCCCTGCATTTGTGATTTCAGTAACAGCTCAGCAGTGTGAGGTTTGTGCCATACGATCACTGCGGGGAGGGGTGCCTTCTGACTACGCGTTCACTTAAGGGAGAAAATGGCAGAAAGCGCTTCGGTCTCTCTGCCGAAGAACAGAGAAAATGGCCAACAGAATCCTATACAACTCCCCTAAAATGGCCCGATTACCATCTCCTCTCGCGGAATCATTCTGATGCATTCTTCTTTCTAATCAATCACGAAGTTTGAGCTGACAACATGATTTATTAAACAGGACCTGGGAAGCTTCGGAACACAAGCAATTTCTAGTAATATCTGGCTTCCAATCACACTAATAAGGGGAGACGGATGCTTTTGCTTGCTCACAGCCAGTGAATCTAGCTGACAACTAAGTAATATATTTACAGACACTTAAAAGTCACCACCCAACCTGGGGCCTCCCTTCAGGTCACGACGATGTGTGGAAAAGAGACCCCGTGTGGGGCGGTTACCCAAGACTCGCCGGAGCAGTTTTCACCCAGATAAGTACAAATTAATTGCACCACAGTCCACAGTTTCAGAACTTCACACTCAGGAAAACAGAGCCCACATCCTAAACATGGGGGAGCCCAGGACTTGGACGGCTGCTGTTTGATGTGTGACTGGACATGCCAGGTCTTGTCATTTTAGGCGGGACACCCCATGAATCTGGGAGGTGGTGGCGCCCCAAAGAAAACCAAGATGGCCTCTTCCTTCGTGGGGTGTCGAAAAGACACACACCCTGCAGCAGATCCTGACATGGCAACGTTAAAGTGACTTTCTGATAACCAGGCAAAAGTACTGAATATTTTAAAAGTCCATCTGAGCAGTCCTCCAAAATTGGTTAGTACAAAACGGAGCTATCATTTACAAACAGAGTTGGACCACCCCATTGTCATCGGTAGTTATCTAGTCGGTTGAATTTTTCATTTTGTTTACCCAATGTTTTCTTTTTCTTTTTCAAGATAATAAGGGCAAACACAATCTTTAGAACCTTAAAACGTATCATTGTAATCAATTATAGTTACTACCCCTTTGTCTATCACATTAGTTTTCTCCTTGCTCCGTGACAAATCACCGCAAGCTGAGCAGCTTGAAACAACCCCCATTTATCATCTCTGTAGGTTGGAAATGCTCCGAGGCTGCTGAGGGTGGGTATAGGAGACAGAGAAACGAGGCCTCTGAAGGCCCCGCTTTCCTGGTGACTGTTTACCAGGGCTCCTTCTTAGGTCCCAGAAAACAGTCTTCGCTCTTCAGGCTCTCTGGCTCCCCCTTGGGCCACAGCCAGAGAAAATGCTGAGTTTAAAAAAAAAATCATGTGATTAGATTAGGCTCACCTGGATAAACTCTCTTTTAATTAACTCAGAGTGAACTGATTGGGAACCTTAATTGCATCAGCAAAATCCCCTTTGCCACGAACTTAACGTAATCAACTGTGTGATATTTATCTTAGACACAGTCCTAGGGTCCAGGCTGGAAATATTAGGGGTCATCTTGAAGATTCTGCCCACAACAATAAAGCTCAACATATAATTAACTTTAACACAACTTCACTTTGAAATACTAACTTGTTATATACGTTTTAGTTGTATCCTAATTTTATTCAAGACATTTTTAAGTAGGTAACAACATTCAAAATTCATTTCAAGCTTTAAATGATGGGTAATTACTAAAAGCTAGAGTTTTATTCTCCCAAGACCTAAAGTCATCAAATTAGCTACACTTGTGCATTTTCATAAGTGTTTGGCTTATCTATTTTCCTGACTTAACAAATCTGAAAATGTCCCAGAACAGCGTGGTTTGGTGGCGTCACCCTGGACTGAGTCAGGGTAAAGATCTTGCTTCATCACTGTTGCTAACCAAGTGTTTGGGCAATCCTTCCTTCCAGACTCATCAAGTTGCAGTCTTGAAAGGGGTTTAATATCATCTATGCCAAAAATGTACTTGACTTTCTAATTATTACACAAAGTCCCTGCCAGACTCTTCTTGGACTCCTCCTGTGGAGTTGCACTGGATCTTTGGGCAGCTCGATTATTCAGACAAAAACCGAAAACCTTATCCATATTGAATCAGAAGCTATTTCACTCCAGTTTCAAGCACTCAGGTAAATTTCAGTGCTTAAAACCAGGCAGATTTAGCCTTATCCTTTTCTCCCTGTGTCCTATCACGGCCCTTCAACCCTGCGAAGATCAATGAAATGCCCATTTCTCTAGATGGGCATCAGTTCATTTCCTCCATGACATTTCTCTGAATGACAGACGCTTTTCTTGGCACTGAAAAATAAGCCCCACTTCATGGAATGAACACCCAAGTAGTTACCATAATGGGGTAAAAAACCAACATGCATGTCTGGGCCAGACCCAGAACTAGACCGCGTGCGATCCTTCCACCCTCCTTGTTCTGGAATCCGTGCGAATCCCAGAGACTGGCTCACGGGGGCATGACCCCACACCATACTGCTAACCTCTGTAACAGTCCACCTCCCTGACTCAGCTCGCCCATCTGTCCAGTGAGCTGAGGAGCAACGGATTTCCAAAGTTCTCCCCGCCTCTGGTATTCCTGGTTCTAAAAAACTGGATTCAATGGGATTGTCTACATCACTGTTCTCAAACAAAGCAGATATCAGATATTGTTTATTCAACTGGTGAAAAGGCTGGTTAGCAATAGGTATTTGGCTTTAAACAACTTAAACGATAAGCAGTCGGTTTCCACCAGCAGTTACCACGCACGTTTTCACCAGGAGCCAGTTCAAGTGTAGCTCACGCTCCGATCACACCGGGGCTCAACTGTCTGCGCCCCACCCCCGCTGGGAGCGACTGGAGCCAGCGGCCCACACAGGCAGTCAGCTCCAGTCCCTGCTCCTCCAGCTATGCAGGGCTACCCCCATCCTCGACCCTTTCATGTAACAGAGACAGCCTGTCACAATGGGGCCATCTTTGTCTGGCCCTGCAGGTGGCTTCCCCTTTGAGTCACAGAATGCCTGATTCTGTGACGGGCAGGTCCATTGGTCATGGCTGTTTCGTTTCTGTACAAAAGACAATCTACTTATGAGCTGGCAGAAATGGTGTGTGTTTACACTCCCCTAAAAACCTGCTCTGTGATGGTGATGGTGACAACAAAGCTACCTGTGACACTTAGGTGGGACTCAAATGTGTCCAGTGAAAAAACCTTCCAAAAACCTTTCATTCATAGAGTTTAAGAAAAATGAGGAGCACTTGCCTGTTGTGAAGGAGCACAAGATAGAACAGTCTAGCTCCCTTAGAATCAATGGGGTGAGCTGAGTGTTACAGTTGGTACTAACAGCCTTCGATTTTTTTTTAAGGAGGAATTACTGTCTTTCATTGAGATGCAATTAATTTTTTCAAAGATTGGTTCAGGCGTGAGGTGACCTGCAAGAGGCAAACCTGGAACGGGGGCTGTGTCTCTGACTCTCCCTACTGGAAGTTCACTTCCAAATTGTGTGCAGACCCCAGGCAACAATGTTTGTGAAGACAGACAAAAGTCGTTCCTGAAACACCGGCTTCCTCAGAGGCGACTCCCACTTCCCCGCGTCCCGCACACCCAGCCCCCACACTCTGCCGTATCTGTGGGCGCCTGTGCTTCCCCCGTCTGCCATCATAAAGCAGTCTCGGCCCCCGGGATGTCTGCCAGGCTTCTCAGGGCTCATCTGCTCCCAGTACTGACCCTTCTGTCCTTACTTCATAGGGAGAACGACTTTCCAGAATGTAGATCTGACCACGTCACTGTCCTGCCACACGTATTTCCATGTGCCATTAATGCTCCCCTAGTGCTACTGACCTCTGGCACCCAGCCTTCACGTGGGTTTACTTTACGTGTCAGACATGTGTTGTTTTGCAAGCCCTGGTCAATTTATTTCCTCGATGTGATGTCAGGTTGAGAAGCATAGTGTAATTGTAATAACCACCACTTAAGGACAACATTTTGACCCATTTTTCAGAGGACTGGAATTACAGTGGAGTCTCTTGCTCGGGTTACCCCATGACCTTTGGCAACATCTCCATGTTACTTGTGACGTGAAAGTGACATGGGACAGGAGAAGACAAGTTGCACTTCAGGACCCAAATAAAGTGATAGCTTACAGTGGAACTGAGCACGTCCAGCTGGCTGAAAGCTATGCACGCCGTGACACTTCCCAGGTGGGCTGTCAAGTCTGGGTGTGACCTTGAGACTGACCTTGGATCGTGGAGGTGCCCGGATGTACCACTTGCAATCAACGGCCTCGCTAGCAGAAGCTTTGCCTTCCTTCACAATTTGTATAGACTCCACAATGCCTTCAGGACCGCCCATCTCAAACTCACACACTAAATAACAGAATGTCAAACAAACACAAAAATGGAGCTTGAATAATAAACCAAAAGTATATTTCACAGCAGCAAATAAAGACCTCTGAACATGATTAAACATCTGTTTTACCAACCTGGTAATGGTTTCAAAACGCCAAGGTCCTTAAAGTCAGGATCTTAAAAATTGAGAAAAAGACAATTAATCTTATTCTGCATTTATTAGTTACAATGATGTTGAGTAAGATACCATTAAATGATTCAGGAATCTGACTGAAAATCTACATTGGGGGAAATTAAATGCTTAAATAAAAACTTCCTGATACTATTAAGATGGAAGTGTTAACTTACATAACATATTGTTATTACTACAGTTTTTGTCAATACAAAATAAGCCATTTTTTTAAACTGTCTAATGCCATTCTCTTCCCTAATGATCAAATATGAATCTTACTCATTATCTCTAACTCCATAATTGGACCATAGATGACTTTGTAAAATATCTCCATAGATAGTTCAAGGTTTGGGTAAAACTTCCATCTGTTCTAGATACAACTCTTTTGTCTGATTTAGGAGATTCTGTAAATTGTTGAAAGATAATTTTCAACTGATATATTGGAAGCACAAAGTTAAGACACAAAACCTAAGGCTTTTCCTCCCCTTGGCAGACCATGCAATCTTCTCCTCATCAAATCGTCTCCCTAACTTTTCCTTTTAAGACCCCCAGAATTAGGTGTCCACTCAGCACCCACCCCCTCACCTTCGCTTCCTCTCCGCCTGCAGCAGGCTCAGGTATCTACTCATCTGCTCTGTACATAAGTGTCATGGAAGCTTAATTTCTCGTGAGCCTCAGAAGAGCCCTTGTCATTAGAAGCCAGCATGGTAGCCACTCCCTTCCATTACCCAGGACGGATTTTGAGATAGGGGTGCAGCCCATGTACCATAAAGCTCAGCCCATCAGAGGGCTCAAGACGTGTCCCGTTTGTCTTGGGCGCTCTTGTAGGATCACGTGCAGTGGCCTTATGATGGTGACAGTGAGCTCTGACGATGAGCAGAACAGAAACCTGGGGATGAGTGAGTCCTTACCTATGTCGTCGGGAAATGGTAGAGACCAACTCTGCAGTTGCTCCCCTCTGGGGGCTTTTTGGTTTTAGAACAATACACGTCTTTCTAGTCTCAGTGAATTTGAATTGGATTTTCTTTTATTTATGGGTGAAGGCTTCAAAGGTTATCATTTATCTTGGAGGCACATGGTATCCAATTTCAAAGACGATTCTGAAATTTAACTTTATTTTACTACTATGGTATTCATTATCAATTTAAACTCTTGTGAAGTTAGGAATACAGGGTGGGACAAAAGCTGGTTTACAGCTGTGAGTACACAAACACAGAGTTTATTCTCACGGTACTTACTCATTCTTGTGTTACTCTCCATACGAACAACTGTGAACCTACTTTTGTCCCCACCTGCATTTTTTCAAGACACTGCTCAACCATGGCCCAGGACTGAACATGAAAGGAGGGAGCTCTCTCTGGAGGGAACTAGTTCTGGAGGTCAAGACCATGGCTGCGTGGACGTCCGTGGGCCCGTAAGAGTGCTGCTTCCAGTGTCTGTGAGCTCGGATGCGCTGAACGCGTGGCTGCAGGCCGGCTGTCCTGGTCCTGAGCCGCTGTTTGTGTGTCTGTCAAACGGGGACACGTAGTGGCCTGTGGAGACGGGAAGGCCTGGGCGGCCGTCAGCGCACTCAGAGCGCCTGCTGTTCCGACTCCGTGTATATTACAGGGCGCTATTAGAAAGCAGTCACACATTTTGCATCAAGATACAAATCCCTTTGCAAACTCTTTTTTAAAAACAGTTCTTTTATCTTTGGGGGGGATAAGAAATAAATGCCTATATGCAATTTCCATGAGAGAAGCAGAAATAAGGGCAACATAGTTCATCAGGGGTAGGACACCCCTAGTCGGCTTTCCTGCCCCCCATCAGCTAAAGGAATAGACATTTGTTTATTCTTGCAATAAAGGTATATTCGATTCCTACTGTACATAAGGAAGGAAACCATGTCTTACAGAGTCACTCAGATTGGTTGTCACCACTGGGCAGCTGCGCTGTATTGAAAAGACCACCCACATCTTTCCTTATTTTCACATCCAGCTTGACCACCTCGGCTCTCAGGTACTTTATTATTCATCATAACCTTTTTACTATTTTAAATAATGCTTAATGATAGACATGGCCATTAGTCATCATCTCCTTGTCAATGAGAACATTCCAGGCTTGCATGCCGCTCCTGGGATTGTCGTGGAAGTGTCACTGGTATTCCGTTGTGCAGCTGAAAGCGAACACGCGTCATTTTTATAACTCACACCAGACAAGGTTGAGAGAAAGGCCAGTTCTGGTCATCAAAATGTATCTTTGTCTTTGTAGTAATGGTGAGGGCACTGATAGTTTTCAAAAAAACTTTAGGAAAAAATGTTTCTGCAATTCCGTTTGAATTAGCCACCAGGCTTATCACCATTGCCACAATAAACAGTCCATCTGACCCTCGGAAACAAACCAAAATAAACAACACCATGATTTTTAAAAACAGCCTACACTGACTTTAAGAATACTAAGATCGATTTATTGCCCCAGCTTGTTCAAGGTCAATGACAAATTACTATGCAGAAGCAGAACGATGTTCACAGAGTAAACTGTCTTCTATTCCAGAACCCCTCACTCCACCAAATCTACTCCACTAAGCAACCTGAATACATTTTTTTTTAAAAAAATCTAGATCTAATCATGACACTCACCTGGCTTTCCATTGCCTTTGGAATAAAACCAACACTCTTTTTCAGGGACCACAACGCCCTGTGCGCTCTGCCGGACCGCCTGCTCCCTGCGCCCCCGCTGCTCCCCCTGCTCCCTCCCCTCTAGCCACACCGCCCTCTCTTTCTGCAGCATTGCAGGCCGTTCCCATTCTCAGCACTTTCAACTTCAACTCTTTACTGTCTGCAACGTCGTTCCGCCAGGCCCTTGCAAACGTAGCCAGATCTTCCTCATTCTTCGGTTCTTGGATCACGTGTCATATTCTCAGACACGTCTTCCTGGACGACACTCTCCACAGTGGTAGTGTTGCCGTGATCACAGCTGACGGTTATTCTGCCGTTCATTTACATTTTGATTGACGGTGCCCTCCCACTAGACGAGCGAACTCCCTCTCTCCACCACCCTTACACTGTCTCCAACGTTGTGCCCTCCCACTAGACGAGCGAACTCCCTCTCTCCACCACCCTTACACTGTCTCCAACGTTGTCCAGAAGGGTGAACCTGAGTATTTCAAAGAGGTCGCTTACTTGTGCAAAGGAGAAATCTATCTACCCCAGACAGAATGGGAAGGGGAGAAACAAAAAATGACCAATGTCCTTATCCCTTCCGCTCCGTAGATGTGAATAATTTGCATTACTGTGACTTAGGCACACAAAAAAATATTCTCTAGTAATTTTATTGTGACAATTTGATTGCAAGATTATTTTGAGACAGATATCAAAACATACTGAATATTTTAAATGTAGATGGAATGAACTCTTTACAAGCTAGTCACCCTGTGTCGCTGCTCCAGTCGGTATGAGAAGTGCCTGTTAAGATGCTACTGGAGTTTTTTCACTGCCAGTCTGAAGCCCTAACAGATTTTTTTTTTTTTTTTTGGATTTTAAAGAGCTCATTATACGTGCGTTTGAAAAGTTCAGATCTTTTTCTGTAAGGGTTGATCTCAAAATGAGGCTACAACTGAACCAGGGCTGGGCGATAACACCATTCAAGAAAGTTCTGTTGCGTAACACACACTAAGTTAAATGGTAACATCCATGAAGCCCGGGGAAGAATAGATTTCATTATATTTTCGTTTCTTATTTAGAAACGTGTCATTTTCTTTGAAGGAGCTTCCTCACTTCCATGAGTCAGAGAACTCCGCTATGCCAATTTCTTTTCAGCCTTTTTAGATGTTAAACAATGCAGTTGGCTTAAGAAAGCAAGTCTTCCCCTTTTCCTTTCAAAGGCCTGCAGTGCATCTTTAAGCATAAAAAAGGACATATAATTTTTCATTTATTTTATAATGAAATAATAAGTGTCAGTATAATAATCGTGTAAGTAGACAATGACATGTTCTATAATTATATAAAACAGTTATTATATTTATTTTTAAAGATTTTATTTATTTATTTTTAGAGAGAGAGGAAGGGAAGGAAAAAGAGAGAAACATCAATGTGTGGTTGCCTCTCATGCGCCCCCTACTGGGGACCTGGCTCTCAACCCAGGCATGTGCCCTGACTAGGAATCCAACTGAGGCCACTTTGGTTCATAGCCCACACTCAACCCACGGAGCTACACCAGCCAGGCTATTTTTTCGCTTAGGAAATTTTTTGAAAAAGATAATATTGCAAAACAGAACAAAAATAAATAAATACAAGCTTAAAATTGTTTGTTGCTCCTCTCCAAGTGAAAATGAAAGAGTCACTGAAACAAGTAAGTTATGAACTACAGTGGGTGGAGAAGCCCACAGTTTCCCAGGAAACGAATAAGGCAGTGCATCAAAATAAACAGCCGCCATTATTAAATGGCTACGGGATGAAAAGTCAGTAAAAAACCCCCAAACCAGGGCACTGCTGCTTTGTAACTTCACAGTAGCCCTCTGATTTCCACTTGCAGATGAAGCAAGAAGACAGAGTTAATGTCTCGCCTGCAGAACTTCACTTCTGTCTGACACGTAGGCAGATGCGCAGGCATGGCTGAGCCAGCTTATTTCGCTTGAAGTCGTCCAGTTTCGGCGCGGAGCGGTCTCCGAAGACTTCTCCGATGTGAATGCTTGGCAACGCATGCAGGGAGTGATGGAATATTCAAATCATGGGATAGCTGGGATCTCACGACTTGGGCGAGGACATCTGTGCTGACGCCGCACGGTCCGTGGGGAAGGAACCTGCTGACGCCTTGCAGGATTCTAGACGATGCCGCAACCCTTCTCAGTTAGCATTCCCTGTGTGACTTACCCCGTGCACTCGTGGGGTAAACACATATTTTACTGAAAAGTCCCCTTGGTGAAGCCCTAAAAATGACTCATCAGGCTGAATGTGGTGAACCTGTTGACTTTGAGGGAGACAAGTGACAATTTTGGTGGCGAATGATAAAATTCGAGCTTCTGGCAAAAAGAAATGCATCCATCACCGTGTATTTGACAGCTGCTCGATCCTTAAGAATTTTTAAGTGTGACTGTTGCTATGAACAAATGTTGTTTTTGATCCTAAATAATGAATTGTGTCAACATTTGGAAGATATGTATAACCGCGATTCAATACCTGTCAGCCGGTAATAGAGGACATTTAACAGCCGGAGGGTAAAGGGGGCACCCTAAAAGCAAATACACTGATAGATGCTAATGTAACAGAAAATGAAAATTCAATGATACAGTTTCACATTCCTCATTGCAACTAGCCTTTAAGAAACTGTTGCGTTTTGAGGTTTGAAGCAGCACCTGTCCGATAAGCCTACAAAAACACTTCCTTCTTTCCATCTCCGCATCCCCGGGAGACCGGACTCTCTCCACACACCCTGTGCACAGAGACCCACTGGGGCCGATTCAATGTGCCAGCAGGTGTGAGAATCTTCTAAAAAGCCAAATCTCGTTCAATAGATTTAAAAATATGAAACCATGTAACCATCTAGTTATTATTCAACATTCATTAAGTAATGTTTTAATATTAATCAGTGCTCTAAAATATGATCATGTTAACACATAATCAGTTTAATATTGGTGAAATTTTTCTATATATGAATAGCTATTTAACATTTTATCCATTTAGATGTATACTATGGTAAGTATGGAATGATATAGCTACATAAACCAAAGTACTTTGAGGTCTCCAGTATTTTTTTAAAAGAGTAAGGTTTCAAAACCCAAATACTTCAGAATTTCTGCGCTAACAAACCCCATCTTTGTATCCAGATACATGCCTTCTCCCCGCAAAACTCTGTTACAGTTTCTTAACTCCGGCTCGCGCGATGCCTTTCTTTCCTCCCCCAAAGCAGTTCCCACCGCGCTCGCTGTGCGTTGGAGGGACCGGCCGCAAACGACCACCTGCCTGATCAGACCGCGACTGCACGCAGTCAGAGGCATCCTTCTTGGCGCAAAGGAGCAAAATGGGGGTCCGACCACTTTAGGGAAATGCAACTGGTTTTAACCCGTGACCTCAGTACCTTACTAGCTACCCCAGATCTCAAACCGCTACACATCCCGGAAACGCTGCTGGTGTCGCTATAATGAGGGCGGTGTTGGTTCAGGCTTCGGCAGCTCAAGTGGCCCTGCCCTCCTTGATGTCCTCCCAGCGGGCTTTCTGGGGAAAGGCACCTGCCTGACTGGGCCGTGTAACTACATTTACAAAACCCTCTGATCAGGGAAATCAACTTTGATTTGTTGATACGGATCCTTTGATATGTTTGCCAAGCACAACTCAACGACCTGACGGCTAGTCTTAGAGAAAGTTGATCAATATTTTTCTCAAATTTTCATGCTCTCCCCATCTTGAACTAGGTCACGAGCTTCCTAACATCTCCGCTTCTCGTCTCCAGTGGCGTTGGGAAGCCCCGCGGCGTCTGTGGGAATGTCTCTGTGAACCCAGCCCTTGCGCCAGCACTAACTGCAATGGCCCATTCGTGGTTCCACCCTTCACCTCCCTGCAGCCCCTCATGTCCTTCTCAGCATTGGAAAGCATTATGTCAGTCATTTTTAGACCAGTTAACTGAATTTCATTTAGAAATATAAATGCAAGTATCACGAGAAAGCCTGAAAATCACAGCTGAACAAATACACTGTGGACACAGCGCAGCTGGATGGGCCGTGTAAATGTCACTGCAGATCAAACCCCCTGTGTTTCCTGAGTGGGAGGAGCCTCACCCCTGCTAAGCAGAGCCCAGCCAGCCTCTAGCTGGCAACTCGGGGACTGCTCTCTGCGGGTGGCCTTGGCAGGGACACCACAGTGGCTGTGCCAGGCATTAGCAGTGCACAGAGGCCACAGAAGTCTCCGGTGGACAGGGGTGGGGGTCAATGCAGATGTGAAAAGCCAGGCACCGCCCCACCGATAGGCCAGTGGGAAGGCACACAGGGAGGCACCTCTTGACAAGTCCTGGAGAAACCCCTGGAATGCAAGGATCACCACTATCGGTGCCCTCCGCTAGCAAGTAACCTTGGCCCACTTCAAGTATAGGACAGCTAATATTCACCAAAGATATTTCCAAATTCTTTCCTCTGCATTTGACCCATCCCTTTGGTGCCCCTGGCGCTCGCGCCCCCTATACTGCAGAGTAACTCAGAAGGCATCAGGGGTGTCTGACGACCGAGGGCTCCCCGTGGGAATTCCACGACCACGGTCGTGTCCCTGGTTTTGAACCACGTGTTAGGGAAGAACAGAGCTCTTCAAACCCCTCCGCCTCTGGGAAGGAGTTATTTTTCAGCAAGTGTGACATCCCTCTTGGT
Organism: Sturnira hondurensis; assembly: GCF_014824575.4. Classification (NCBI taxonomy): domain Eukaryota; kingdom Metazoa; phylum Chordata; class Mammalia; order Chiroptera; family Phyllostomidae; genus Sturnira; species Sturnira hondurensis. The sequence continues at coordinate 38,113,151 of NW_028074503.1, forward strand.
GAACTGGGGAGAAGGACAGATGCTGTGGCTCCAGACAGGGCCCGACTGCCAGGGCCCATCCACTGGGACCCGGAATCTGCCCTGTGATGACTGGGAGAATCAAGTCCGTTTCCCACCTATGTCAAGTACAACTGCAACGGTTCGCTCAGATATGTCCGAGAACTTTCAGTAGTGCAACACTCACATTCCTTTCCATAGGCTTTTTAAAATACTTGTGTAATTGTAAAAGTGGTGTCGCATTATAAAAACCTTGAGTGACTCACTTCCCTCAGGCTGCAGCTGAAGACCAAGCTGTTTGTTAGACATTTGGTTAAATGTGGACTCCCTTTGCTTAATTGTCCATATTCCCACATAAGAGCACCTAAATTATTTCATCGAGAAGTCTGAAAATAATCCAAGGTTTCCCCAAAGGACTGGCCTGAAGCAACATAACTCAATGTCGTCGTTTTCAGGTCAGAAGAGGAGAGCTGGGTCTCTCTTACTTACTCAGAGGGTAGGACTGACGAGAATTCATCAGTTAAATTCCCTTAGATGTTTCGTTTTTATCAGTCATTAGCCTTCTCCTGAATATTTGAGCTGAATACTTCAAAATCAAAATGAGCTTGACTTCTTCACACTTTCCCTTCATCAAAAGCACACCAAGAGTCAAGAGCTTAGTTTGGGAGCGGAACCATAGAAATGGAGATCACATGGAGGGTTAGCAACAGGGGAGTGGAAGGAGGAGAAGGGGGGAGAAGGTACAGAGAATAAGTAGCATAGACGGTAGATAGAAAATAGACAGGGGGGAGGGCAAAAATACCATGGGGAATACAGAATCTAAAGAACTTGTGACACATGGACATAAACTAAAGGGGAGAATGGTGGGGAGGGGTGTGCAGGGTGGAGGGGAGTGAAGGGGGAAATGGGACAACTGTAATGGCATAATCAATAAAATATATTTTTTAAAAACACACCAAGAGCTTTTAACTATTCTTTGTAAAATATCTCACCCCTGACCTCCCTTCCCAGCCTCATGACCATAGGGCATCAGAATCTACGCAGCCTCTTTGCCTTAGCCCTGCCTTCTGCCAGGGCTTTGCAACTAACTCATGAGCTGAGTTTGCCTAAAAGGCTTGTGGCCAACACCAGCGGCCAACCGAGGAAGTGAGTGGGGGCGCTGGACCACCCCTGGGCCAGTCAGCACATGCACTGGCGCCAACAAAGGCGTGAGAAATAGGCTGTGCTTCTGTCTGAAGGCATGACATTTTAGGTTTCTTTTAACCCAACAAATATCAAAAGATAGATGACAGTCACACACCTAACACAGAGATTGAAAGAGCCTCTAAGGTGGTCTTCAATGTTCCCCTTCCTGGAAACTGTGCTCCGGTGTCCCTGTTGTGTGGCCCCATGATTCACTTCCAATGAGAGTTGACTCACTTCCAGCAGCAATGAGGACAGGAGGAAGATTTCCTACAGAGACCGTGACTTCAGCTCGTTCTCTCTCCCCCTCTCTCTCTCATTTGCTCTAAGGAAAGTCAGCTCTCATACCACAAACCACCCAGCAGAGAACCCCACGGGGACAGGAAATATTGATGGACCCAACAGCCAGTGACGACTGGGCCACGGCCAGGGCAACATGAGCGAGCCCGAAGTGCAGCCTTGCCCCGCTGAGCCCTGTGATGCCTGCATTGATCTTGCCCCCCTGAGCTATTGAACTTTGTTTTTTTTTTTTAGTCTTAAATAACAGTAGCCTATAGTCGGTATACACTAAAAAAAAATTTATCCCTTGTACTTTTTGAGTCTTAGTAGTTACTATTAATCAAAAATGTCATACAATGATTAAAAAATAAAACTAAAAGCATACATGCCCATTTAGCAGTAATGGTTTGGAAACTAGCAAGAATACATCAGAAAATGAATTTGTGCTATCTATTCACCTTTTAAAAATCACATTTTTAATTGATTTTTAGACACAGAGGAACTGAGAGAGAAACATCGATTTGTTGTACCACTTATTTATGCATTCATTGGTTGCTTCTCGTATGTGCCGTGACCAAGGATTGAACCCACAACCCTAGCTCATTGAGCGATGCTCCAATGACCTGAACTAGCCAGCCAGGCCGGCATTTATTCTCTTAGAAGACTCCTAAAGGCAATAAAATTTTCAAGTGAAAATACAGAATTCTCTTAAGTACTTGCCTCTTGCAATTTTAAGATATTAAAAAAATATATTGACAACATTGTATGCGATGGACGGTGCCTCTGGCCGCATGTTTCTCCATATTTAAGAAACACTACGAGGCTCCTTTGGGAAGTTCTGCCCCGGAGAGTTCTCATCCATGGGCCACACCCGCATGATAGGGGCAGGTGGGGACACTACTCATGGACTGCCGCCTCAAAGTAAAGACACGGTTTCCTTTTCAGAGCAGAATATTCCCTTATTCCCTTCCCTGAAACACGAGACTCCATCCATCCTAGTAAACTCGGATGTTAAAGTTAAACACGGGCATTTTTTACTCCAGAGAAGCTGTTGCTTATCGGGATGTTCTGATCGGCTTGGTGAGTAAACACTTTGTATGACAATATTACTATTTGTATATGCTAGTTCCTTGGAAGAAATTATATAATAAAATATTACACTGATTATAGTTTATAAAAAGATTTTCTTGTTTATCTATTAGTCAAATAAAGTAAGCAACCAATACATTTTTGAAACACCCATGATAGTCAATTTTATTATATGTGTAATTTTCCAATTATAAGGAAAGCATTATGCTAAGCAAAATAAGCCAGGTGGCGAAATACAAATACCATATGATCTCACCTTTAATAGGAACCTAAACAACAAAACAAACAAACAAGCAAAATATGACCAAAGACACTGAAATTGAGAACAGGCGGACAGTGACCAGAAGGGAGAGGGGAGGGAATTTCGGGGGAAAAGGGCAAGAGTTTGCAAGAACAAGTGTAAAGGACACATGGACAAAAACAAGGGGGGTGGAAATGGGAGGAAGGTGAAGAGGGCTGGGGGCGTGGGCTGGGATGGGGGTAAAAGACAGAAAACTGTACTTGAACAACAATTTTTCAAAAAGGGCACAAACATTTAAAATTAGCTAAAATATATAAATACAAGTACATATGTATGTGTATGTGTGTGTGTGTACATATGCCTTGTTTTAAGACACATGGACTTGCCTCTCTGATAAATTCTCTTTTCCTCTGATTTCGATGGAAATGTCAATAAGCTCCCAAGAGCTGTGCTTTCTTCTTTTCATTTATTTTCCAGGGACTCATGATGCCCTGATGAATCCAAATAACGGCTCCATTTTCTCCATCCTCCTTTCCATATTTCTTTCTCCTCGCTTTCTTTTTCTCTGTGTCTCTGAACTTCCCTCCCACTGGACGGTGAGGACCATTCCAGAGGGCGTGGACGCGAGGCCCAGCCGCGGTGTCCAGCTCAGCGGGACTCACAGAGGCTGCCACATAAGACAGGGCCACGGGAAGACTGGGCCACGTGCCACCCCAATGACGACCCACACTTACAACAACCCTCAGTTTATTTATGTGTTTGATATCGCTGGCTTGACAGAAACTGACGATCTTCTAAAGAGCTGTATAAATGCTGAGATGCGGAGAACTGATGAACACTTCTCAACTAAGTAATGCTAGGATTTCAAAAATATTTGACATCAATATTGGATTTATCTCAAAATGAGATACATTCATTTACATTCCTATTACAAGTTTTTCCTTATAATGAAGCCTTTAATTAAACTTAAAATGCCAACACTAAAATATATAATGAAACCTGTGTTTAAAGAAACTAACTCAAAATATTTAAAAATATGCTGCCTTTTGATGCAGTGATCCCACTGCTGGGACTATACTCTAAGAATCCTGAATCACCAATTCAAAAGAACCTGTGTACCCCAATGTTCATAGCAGTGTTATGTACAATAGCCAAGTGCTGGAAATAGCCTAAGTGCCCATCAGTAAATGAATGGATTAAAAAACTGTGGTACATTTACACAATGGAATTCTATGCAGCAGAAAGAAAGAAGGAACTCCTACCCTTCCTGACAGCATGGATGGAACTGGAGAGCATTGTGCTAAGTGAAATAAGCCAGGCAGTAAAAGACAGATACCATACAATCTCTCCTGTAAGTGGAACCTAATCAACAAAACAAACAAGTGGGGAAAACAGAACTGGAGACTTGGAAATAAATAACAAATGGACACTAACCAGAGGGGAAGGGGTAATAGGGGTAATAGAATAATAGGGGAAAGAAATGGAAGGGACAAGCAAAGGAACACAAAGGAGGACTCATGGGCATGGACAATGATTGACTATGGGGGTGGGGGGGGCGAGGTAGGGGAAAGCAATGGGGATAAAGGCAGAACAACTGTAACTGAACAACAATTTTTTTAAAGAAAATATGAAAAAATTGAGGCATAATATAATTGAAACTTCATTTGTTAATTCACATGTTCAACTGCCATTAAAATTTCCTCCTGAGAAATGTAGCAAAAATAAATAATATTAAGCATAAAAAGTGATGTTAAATTTAGAGAAATTTCTAAGCAAAATATACTGAAAGTAAAACTTTTTCTTTAAAAATATAAAAAATAATTTTGAATTATATTTGACATGAAAAAGACTATAATGTCATATTACATTTAAATATATCAAGACCTGTTTCTCTTAGCTTATTTTAAAGGAATAAGACATTCACAGTCTATTTTAAACTTATTCTGTTGGTGACAGACACATAAAATAGAAACTCACAGGTGTAGATGCCACTATTCTGGCCTCAGAAAGATGAAAGGGATTCTGTTTTTGCTTTTATACTACAAGGAAATGAAGACTATGTTTCACCCTAAAGCTACATAGGTGGAAAAAATTAAATTTATAAGGTACCTTAGAGATGCCTTCTGAAATATGGAGACTTCATGCACGTTCATTTAATTTGTATATAGAAAATGAGAGATGAACAAGTGATTTTTACTTTTCATGGAAAGTTCCAGGAAAGACCAAGAGTAAATGTGTTAGGATTAAATTTTATAAGCTCCTGTTTCTAAAATTTCAGCTCACTGCCCTGTATGTCCACAGGAAGCAATGCAGTGAAGCGATGAGCAGGTCGGAAGCCTTGTGCCAGACAGGGAACCTCTTACAGAAGACGCTGCCTTCATTCTCCTGTGCTCCCTCTGCCCGACTACCCAGCAGAACTCTCTCTCTCCCCGCCCCGCCCACATTCTTATGATGAAGTTTAACTTATAGATCAGGTACAATGCCAGATGAAATAACTAATAACCAATCATAAAATAGAGCAATTCTAGCAATAAATGAAGGTCTCTCAAACACATTCCTGGTGACACTGAAACCCTGATCTGAGAACCTAGGTGGCTGGGAGGTGACGGGAGCTCCAGTCTCAAGAAACTGGAGGGACAGGGACGGCTGTCCCCGGGAGAGCAGCAGAGGGGTGGCTGGTCACGAGGCACGCAGGTGTTCTGGGCAGGGGGCCTGATGCTGTGGCCTCACGGTGCCAGGAAACTGCAGACCGTCCAGAGTGTCATGGTGGTGAGCGAGCATAGGACACAGCCAAGGTCACCAGAGGTGGCACAGATAACCAAGAAATTGGGGTCAGGACACTATTGTCCTCATGTCCCCTTGCAGGATTTGGCAAGTGAGAAGACAACAGGAATCATTTTCAGAGAAGGTATCAAATGGAACGGAGTTGAATCTTGAATATGACTTAAAAAAGAAGACATTTACTGGATAAAATGTAGCTGTCTATTGCCAAGCAAAACTATGAGCTGAGAGTCAAGAAAGTTTNGCACGCAGGTGTTCTGGGCAGGGGGCCTGATGCTGTGGCTCACGGTGCCAGGAAACTGCAGACCATCCAGAGTGTCATGGTGGTGAGCGAGCATAGGACACAGCCAAGGTCACCAGAGGTGGCACAGATAACCAAGAAATTGGGGTCAGGACACTATTGTCCTCATGTCCCCTTGCAGGATTTGGCAAGTGAGAAGACAACAGGAATCATTTTCAGAGAAGGTATCAAATGGAACGGAGTTGAATCTTGAATATGACTTAAAAAAGAAGACATTTACTGGATAAAATGTAGCTGTCTATTGCCAAGCAAAACTATGAGCTGAGAGTCAAGAAAGTTTCTTTTAATTGTGAGAGCGACATTTTTCTGACTTTCGTGCATCTTGTAGCTGTGAAAGAAATAATAATGGCACTACTATTACCAGAATAACATGGATTGTCACAGGAGTAGAAGCTGAAGACTTAACCCCTGGCAGACACCGGGAACTTTCTGTGAATTAAGTTTGCAAATACAGTCAGACAAAACAGGATAACGAAAGCAGCAGTAATAATAAATTCTCCAACCTCCCTCCCTCCCTCAAAAAAAAAAGTGAAGATATTCAAAAGCACGCCCACCATGGCCGGGGGCTGCTTTCCCACCCACAGCTGCGCTGAGCTAGTGACAAAGAGGAAGGGTGGCCTCTGACGTCTCGTCTCTAACCCTTGACCCGGAAGCAGCTCAGCAATGGGCGGACTGATGGAAAAAAAGGATGAGTGGACAGCTGTGGGGAGGACTGACTCTGATTCTATTTTTAGAAGTCTACCCTGGCTGCTTTGTGGAACACAGTTGCTGGGAACACGGCCTCTTTGGTGGAAGGTAATGTTATTTTGAATCACATTTTCATGGCATTCTGCTACTAACACATTTTCCTTCTCAGAAGTGTTCGTGAGCCTTGATCTTACAGCTATGATCTCGGATTGGATGTATTATTATCTGGCTCTGTTTGCTTGGTCCAGACGGACAGGGTGTCTGTTCTGCACACTGATCAGTGCTCCAGGAAATGCTCACTACTGAGGACGTCGTCCAAGGAGAAGACCTCCCAAACACTTATCTCATTTCCTGAGACCGGAGAAGCCATTCCCATTACCCTGCCAAAGACAGGGGATTAAATATAAAGTTAACAGCTTCATTTTAGAGTAATGGGACAAGAACAGTTGCCAAAGGTTCTTGTGGAAATTCTAATAAGGTCAGGCACGTCCAGCCATGGACTCGCCAACTCTAACAGACTCGGGCACAGATCAGCAGTGGACGGCTCTCTGGGCTCCCTCCTCTCTGCCCTGTCACACTCCTCAACGTGCAACTTCCCTGCATGTGCACATTTTAAGGGAAGGTGTGCATCGTGTAAGTGTCGTGATGCTGCGTTTTTTCCCTTAGTCTCTAATTCACTGCTCACAGTTCTTTGATTGGTGAACTTCTCTACTTTCATTCATGGTGACCAGTAACATATCAGGGGTTATTTTTACCAACATACGTTGTGTTTCCTTAATGCTCCTTTGCATCCGCATTTCCTTTTCCCTGTTTTCCTGCTTCCCATTTGATTATTAACATTTCTGTATTCCCTCAGAATTCTTTGATAGTGTGGAAAATATGACTTGTGTTTCTATCCATCTAGTGCTCTTCTCAAATTTGTAAGTGACCTATTCAATGGTAACCTTCCAATATTTGTAGAGGCTCGGCCATGGGTTTGCAGAATTTTAAGTAGATCCCCTATGCATTTCATTAGATGTTTAGTATATTCATTGTAAAATGGTTATTTGAAAATGACTCTTTGGATTTGTTTCCTGTCGTGTGGATGATGAGGAGTTCTGAGAGGTATCACATACACATACATACACACGTGCACAATGAGTGCACACAGACACACATGTGTAGATACATGTGTATACATGGACACATGCACACACGTGTACACACACTTCCGCACTAGTCATCTCTTGATGCTCACACTCACAGAGGCCCCACTGGTCTCCATGCCACAGGACAGCTGCCAGGCTCACACAGCCCGTGACCACAGACTGGGCCCCTCGTGTGCTGACAGCACAGGGGCCAGAGTGATCTGTGCTGGCTGGGACAGAAGCAACTGGAATCTGGGGCAAGTGGACAGGCCGAGGGCAGGAGGGAGTGTGGGGGGCAGGAGTGTAGGACACCAGTGTGACCGGATGAATGATAGGTACGCTGGGAGGGAGGGTTCCCACACATGTGATTCCCAGGGCAGCATGTCTGTGGGATTCTGAACTTGGGAAAGACACAGGGAGGCTGGGCCTGGGATCCTTTTCGCAGCCACACGTTGGAGGGTGTTGGCGCGGCATCGCTCAGCTGTGGTCCTGCCGACTGGCAGAAACCAAGCCAAAGGGCCTCCAGTCCTCTTGGAAGGAATGCTCCCCAAATTGAGTAGACGAATGGCAAGAGATTGAAAGAGCAAGTGAAGCTCTGACAGAAAGGAGAGGGAGTCACCCCCATGACAAGCCAGCAGGGGCAATACACCAGGTCCTAGGGTTTGGAATCGTCAACCAGAGACTCGATGTCCTATAGGAGTATGCATGATGTATCAAAATGAGGCATTTGCAAAAATAAATGCACAATAAGAAAATATAAGAAACACAGGATTCCAAGGGAATTTCCGTACATAAGTTTGGTAAAGAACAGAACTGAAAATGCACAGTATTTACAGAAATGACAGCCACACATTTTCAGGACGGATGGAAACATGAAGCCCCTGATCTAGAAAGTACAGTATCTTCCGCAAAAAGTCCCAAGGTGATGGGATTGCCGAACACAGAAGATGAAGATTAAACCTTGAAGGGCCAGCCAGAAAAGGCCACGGTGATGAAAGAAAATGACAGAATGATTGCAGATAGTTCATTGGCACGGACCCAAGCCAACAGTCACGTGGGATCGACTAAGACCTGGGAGAAAATACCTGTCAGCTGAACTGTCAGTCAGCAGAGGGATCTTGCGAGGATGAAAGGGAAATGAAAATATTTAGAGAGCAAGTCGACACTGAGGAATTTTATCTGTAAGAGGACTGTTCTAAAGGAAAATAGGAGGATGTTGTTCAAAAATAAAAATGGTCGGAGAACGGTCTCGAATGCAAGAAAGATCAGTAAGCAGATGAAATAGTGACAGACGACACCCACATTTCCAACAGCGATGCAGCTTAAATCAGAAGTGCGTAAACGCACATCTGTTTCATTTAGAAATTGAAAACCACAATCGCTTCAAAGAAAATGGGTCAAGGAAGAAATTTTAAAAGATTGAGAACGGAAGGGCAGTGAAAGGCACTAGGCAAGACCTAAATAACAGAAGAGTCACACCATGGTCATGAAATACCAACTCAACATGTTGGAAATGGAAGCTGTCCTCATCAATTCAATCAACAGGCCAACCGCACTCTCAAGAGTGATCTTCTTTAATGGGATGTGAAAAGCTGATTCTTGTGTGTGTGTGTGTGTGTGTGTGTGTGTATGTGTAAGAATCAAGGGCCAAAAATATCTAAGACACTCCAACTAGTTATAAAATCTTAGTATGATACCATTAATTATTTTTATTATCACTGAATTTTCACAGTTCTAACATATTCCCGACATACTTGATGTAAAATTTAAATGTGAATTTTAACATCTAGCTTCTACTTTGGCGGTTTGAATAAGAGCTACGTTCGTTTTACCCTAGCAGATGTTCACTTTTTGGAATCAAAGCAAATACGTTTCTCCTTTGTCAAAGACTAGATTGTAAAATAGATGGAACAGTAAGAAAGAACAGGAAGAGCGGGGAAGAAAGCAGCGTTGGGCCAGCACCTGCTGGGGTGTCGGGCAGGCAGCTGTGTGAGGCAGCTCCGCTCCTGCCGTTTGCTTCCGTCACATCCCAATGGCTCTAAACGGAGTGTGGCCCTGTGAAGGGATGACCACTGTCCCCCTCTAGTTTGACAGTAAGTTGCATTACAGTAGAATTGACCCAGGCAGGTGAAGACCCTTCTGAATATATTTGGAGAGTATCCACAGGGGAAAAAATATAAGCCTCACTCCAAGAAAAGTGAGACTTCTTTCTGGTTGTAAAGGAAGACGGGTAATTTGGAAGCAATCAGAGCACATGTCTCAGAGATTGTACCAGTCCGGTCCCCAGACATATGCTGTGGCAGAAGTCAAGGAGAAAGTCCTGAGAGGCGGGCTGTTTTGTCATCCCGTCCTACGGTGGGGGAGGTCACGCACAGAGTCAGGGCCGCCGCCATGCATGACGAAGCAGCCTCCAGGGAGACTGGACCAGCAGTGCAGGACTCGGGTGGGCGGGGCTGGTTTGGGAGAGCGAGGACCATGCTGCCACTTCAGTGCATTTCCGCACGTCCAGCCTCCCGGGCAGTGTCCACACACCGGAACAGGGTGGGCAGCCAGGTGTGCACGGCAGCGCCATCGGCGGCTCTACTTGTGTCTTCAGAAAACCACCGCGCTCTCACCATGACTGTGCACTGGGAGGGGCCGGGGGCCTCTAAACAAGGGCCCAAGCAACAAGTTAAAAAAATGGCAAAAATCACAAAGGTCCTAGGCGCTGAGGGCTGGTGTGCATTTCTCCACAAGTAGACGCATATAAAGAAGATGGCCAGAATTTTTCAGGGACACGCTTCAGGATGGGTGGGGAGGAGGTGGGTTCCACCAGGTAGAAACTAGGCATCAGATGCCTTGGGGGGCTGGGTCTCACCTGAAGAAGTGGCAGGGTATCAACAATATAAAAAATCCTGCCTCGACTCTGCATTGCCCCTCTGATCACACCACCTGCCTTGTTCCCCATCATGTGGTTGGTTCTACAGACAAGGTTCCAGAAAGATCGTTCTGCGCTTAGGGCCTCCAGCTGCTCAAATGTAGCCACTACCTTGTTCCCTGTGGCTGGACAATGAGCAGGGTCTGACTTTCATTTATTTGCTCCCTTCAGAGACTTATTTATTTGCCCATAAATAAGTGAATAACTGACCAATGAGCTGGGTAATATCTTTACAAGTCCTGCTGGCTGTACATTGTGCTTATTCTTAAAATTTAACACAATGTCAAATATTTTATAATTTTTAGAAAATTACATTAACCTGTAGTCCCTAAAGTTTACTATAAAAATTATTTCACAATAACCAAGAAATTTCAGTGTGACTCAAAATATTTATAGGAAGAACGTTGTTGTTGGCAGTTGTTGAGAAATCTCTAATTTGAAATTAGAGAAACTTGTATCACTGTCTTAAACATCAAAGTTCTCTCAGGACGATATAAATACTTCGGGTTTTATTTACCTTCCTTTATTCTTCAGGAAGAGGCACTTCTAAATCATATTGCAAAAGAATTAAGAAATAGCCCAGTGGCCTTCTTCGGGCTCTCATTAATCCACACACTACAGTAATAAGCAGATCTTGGAATCGCCTCTTGGGCTCCTACGTAACACCTGGCAATTGAGGTTTCTAAGTCTCATCATAGATCCTCTTCTGGCCTCTTACTGTCCTCTAAGGGGTTGATACGTGACTGGACTAGCCTGATACACTCTGCTGGCTGCTCTCACTTACATGGTGATGCACGGGCCAAAGGCTGGGCTATTACATTTCCGTTTCCTATTTAAAGATTTAGGGTTTGGGTGTTACATACATACTCTTACTAATATAGCAGTGGGGTAAAAAGCTGTTCTCACTATTGCTGTAGTTTCACTAGCGAGCAATGGTATTTTATTCTACTTTTATGTGTAATGTATAATGCTGGTAACTTGAAACAAATAAAATGAGGGAAAGTCACAAATGCTCTTGGATAGTCTGAATATTCTGTAACAGAAAGAATTGTTACTAATTTAAAGATTTTAAAAATCTTTGTTCTGTCCTATTTTCTCTGATCCTCAACCTATACTCGTTATGAGTAAGTTGATCCTTCCAGACCCCTGGCAGACACCATGGAAGACATGGTCCCAGATCAGGGAACATACAGCCTGCCCAGGAACACTCAGCACACCGACAGGAAACCCTGCGAAATAAAAGGCACTGCTAACAGCTGCTGCCAAACAGGTGGGCACAGCCTGGGAGAGGGGGGGCGCAATAGGCATTTCAAGCAAAGTCCCAACGTAGGCAGATTCGAGGAAGAACCGTCTTCTCATTGAAATAGAACATTTTCTCTCAACGGGAGAGAATGCAGGGAGACCTGCACTTCTGATAACTAGTGATGAGCTATCTGGCAGAATCATGGCGAACGGTGGTGAACAGCTTTCCAGTGGGAAAAAAGTTACTACTTTGTCACTCCTCTCCCCTCATTGTGCCTCTTTGAAGGCTGTGTCAACCACCAAGTAAAGTTTGACATACAAAGTCAGGAGAGGATAAAACAAGGCAAAGTAATTATTTAATGGAATAACCAGTTTAGTTAAAATGGGGAATTTGCAGGTTGCATTTAGTCCGTGTCTAAAACTATTTTTCTGCCTTGGAGACAGATCTTCCGATGCTCAAATGTTGCTCAAATGTTTACTGAAGACTCGAGGGTTGAATATATCCATTGAATCAAGGCAAGAATAATGATTGCAATCAATAACGCACCCCAAGTGTTCCATGTCTTACATTTTAAATTGTCACAGTAATCCAGTGTGTTTGACACCATTGTCCCCACTTTCTAGACGAGCAATCTGATGGTCACCGAAAGTCTTGTGAGGACAAAGTGATGGAGCGGGATTGCAGCCCAGCCCTCTGAGGTCGGATACGACCCCTTGAACCGCAGGTTGTAACTGTTTTGTTGGAACCGCCTCCTGAGAACACCAGCTAAAGGTCTCACTAGGTGTAACTTCCTGCCCCTTCTTCCGCATTAATACTCATCACGTCCACGCAAACACAGTCAATGCTCTACAGTGCAATACGAAAAAAAATGCTAGAGTCCAAGCTCAATTTCATTTTTAAGTTATATGTTGACCAACTACTCTGAACGTTCATTTCTTCAGAACATGGAAGTAATAAAAATATTTCAGTGTTCAACTTTATAACATCACATCATAATGAAGTTGGAGCTACAGGAAATTGATGTTTGGCAATTCATTAATTGACATATCTATGTTTGGTCCTGAAATCATCTCCGAACTTTGCCATTGATTGGAGAAATAAGATACTATCTTGAATTTTGACTGCTAATTGTCTGGGGAAAATATGACAAATACATTGTAATTCCCAGGCACTGGTCGTAAAAACCATCGGGCATAAATTCTGGGCTGAAGAACCCATGCTGTGCTGGGTGGGGGTGCAGCTACCACTAAAATTATAAGAGAAAAACCATGACGCCGGAGGAGGGATACACACAAGAAGCACCTCACAGAAGAGGGTTGTCTTCGTCTGAGTTTTAAGCTGGGAGTAGGAACTTGCTAAATGGAAGAGAGCTTCCGAGATGCAGGAAACGACATTTTCAATGGCACAAATGGTGGTGTATCGAGTGTTGCGATGCAAGAGATTGGAGTTCCCGGCACTGGAGCATCACAAATGAGCCTGGAGAAGGGGGATTCCGAAATGCTCTGTCTGTCCCGCTAAAGATCCCAGACTTCATTCTGCAAGCCAGGAGCCACCGGTAAAGGAGACTGCCTAGGCCAGCGTTATAATCGGGTGAGAATGCGAGGCAGCCCGGGCTGGCAGATGTTGGGCCATCGCGGCAGGGCAGTTCTGAAGCAGAAACACAAGTCAGAGATCTGTTCTCACAACTCGGGTAAGAAATCAGGAAGGCCTGGAGTGAGTGCTGATGCAGATAGAGGGTTACGGCAAAGATTCGAGAAGGAATTGAACGCGTGTCTGAAGGACGTGGGCGATCACTGAGAGAGAAGAATCACGGGTAATTGCACAGTCCGTTGCTTGGGGGACTAGGGTCTGGTGGCGTGCCAATGCCCCAGATACGAAATACAGAAGGAAACAGAATTTTAAGGGAAGGAAATATTGATATTTCTTGAACTTGAGAAGGAAATGGGACATGCAAGTAAAAACAGCAGTAGGTTGAGAAATAAACGTCGAGAAGGAGGTGACACGGGAAGTACATGCTTCCATGTGTTGGCACCATGGCGAACGTCTGGAGCACCAACATGACTCACAGTTACTTCCTTAGGAGTCTCAGGTTCAGTGGGAGAGCGAGTTACATAAACAGACAATTACGGTGCAATGAGAAAGCAAACACACACACACCACACTGGCAGCACCGAGAGAACAGGGTCCCTGCTTTATTTGCTTTGAGGGAAGAAGAGGGAAGGTCCAAACGGGAAGAAATGACCTACGGGCAGTATCTAGAAATGAAGAAATAGCAATTACATGAGGGGGAAGGTGTTAGCTAACCTTCCAGTGGCAACAGCTTCTCCATACGTGTGATTTAAAATCAATACGTTGCGCACCCGAAACTTACACAATGCTACATATCTCAATAAAATAAATAAATAGATAGATCAATAAATAAAGTGAATCAAATAGACCAGGGAGCTGGAATGATCTTTGTAAATATCAGGGAAAAACGATGGCCCTCCCATACTCCCAAGCTTTCAACCCATTTCCATTTTGTGAAGATTTCAATGAAAGCTACTCTTGCCCTGCAGAGCCACGCGGAGTGGGGTCCCCGCCCCGCCCCTCCGGCTGTGCCTGGCTCCCGGTGTGTCCCGCTGCTTTGCACCTCGCACCTCTGCACAGGCCTCATCGTTTTGCAAAAGGTTCCCTCCTTTGCTGCCAGACAGGGTCCGTCCTCCCTTTGCACAGATGACCCACCAACCTCAACTCACAGTGTCTTTTTCGGGAAAAATCCTTTCATGAACTAGGTCAGGCCCGCTTGCCATGCACTTTTTATAACATCCTCTTCTTCTTTATCCTGCTGACCTGTTGCCCCTCATTAGTCACTGACAGGTGACAGTTCAACCCTGTCACTAGACAGTGAAGGTCTTTAACTCTAAGGTCCACGTTTGTCTGTATCGTCGATGGCTGCCCCGTGCCCAGCACAGTGGAAACTCAGAGCAAGGATACAAGACTTACTTCATTAATAAAGCTATACATAAGTGGATGCATCGATAAACGCATCCCAGGCAGGAGAAACAGGTAGGAGCAGACTGTGATTACACACAGTTTTGTATGAAGGGAAGACTTTTGTCAGAAAGAGAGTGGCGGAGGACAGCAGAGTACACAGACAGGGAGCAGGCGGGTGGGGGCCCTAATTGCCACGATACCAAATAGTAGGCTAAGCTGCTGAACTCCTACCACTGGGGGTGGATACAAATTTGACTTCTGGCCATAATGTGTTAGATAATTGGGGAAACCTGTCTGAATGAGAGAAGACCGGCACTTACACATGACCAGATGAGACTGACTGAAGGAGGAGAACCAGCGTGATCGGAGCAGAAATGGAGAAAAGAAAAAGAACAGGAGAAATTTCGAAGGACATAGGTTCACAGGGACTCAGTACATGACGAAGCCACAGGGGCCAGAAAGAGACCACAAAATATGTGACTGGGCCTTGAGTTTCTGGGTGAACCATGGTGCTGTTGATCAATAACAAATAGAACCTAGGAGAAGAGTTAGGCTTGGGGAAAATTTCTGAACGTGGTGTTCATCTGGGGATGTGGAGCCAAGGAGTTCAAGGTCGGGCTTCGTAAATGTAAGGTCTGGAGCACACCTTGGAGATTCCCAGTGAGCCTGCGCATAGCACTGTGTCTCCAGAGAGAGCAGAGTAAGATGACAACGAGAGCACCCAATGGCCTGAGACTGACAATGAACGGTTGTTTCATGACCCAGCAGAGTGAAAATTGAGTCAAAGTGTTCTTCCTCTTTCCTGGGAAGATACCTGAGACAAAATTATCATTTTAATTTTCATAGAAATGATTGCCTAGGAGGGGAGAGCAAGAGTTTAGGGTCAGACTGTGCAGGATTTTAATTTTTGTGCTGTCATTTGCAAACTGGGTGACCTTGGGTAAGGTTTTCACTTTCCTAAGCTGTTTTCTTCTTTCTAATATAGGAAAACAGTTTTATATCCAAGTGGTTCACCAGGTGTATCTCTACGGGGCTCAAACAGGAATAATCTCACTTTACTTCCAACTATAGGCTTGGACTGGAGAATTTTTGCTTCCTGACCTTGAAGGAGAGCCTTAGAGTATCCTGTAGCTTTTCAATTCCAAAGAAACTTCTTGTTACAACCTCTGAGACTCACTTTCAGCTATTTCAGCTGTTCAAAATGCCACAGTTGCACAGCACCAAACACCCCCTGCCCCCACATCCAGTCAGTGCCTCCAGGGGACCCCGGGAGGAAAAGGGGAGACACGTCTTAGTCTTCTTCCCAGTCCCCTCGTCCACCTCATGTTTGAAACTACCTGGTTGAAGAACAGGTGAGAGAGAAGTCAACTGCTCTGCTATAGACTGAATGTCTGTGCCCCCCCAAATTTGTCAGCTGACAACCTAATCCCCAAGACAATGGTATTTGGAGGTGCAGCCTTTTGGGGGTGATTAGATCACAAGGGGCAGAGCCCTCTCGAATGGGACTGGTGCCCTTAGGAAGGAGGCCCTGAAGGGTGGCCTTCCTCACCCTCCATGTGAGGGCCCAGGAAGGAGACACGGTCTAGGACCCTGGAGACAGGCCTGGCCAGACACTGACTCTGCCGGTGCCTTGACCTTGGGCTGCTGCTCCTCTAGAACCGGGGAGACAAGTTCCTGTTGTTAAGAAGCCACTTGGTCTACAGCGTGTAGCCCGAACAGACTGCAACATGGCCCGAAGTTCAAATCACTCTTCCATAAAACCAGGGAACAGGGAAAATAATGCAATTTTGTTTTGAAAGATCCAGGGATCCCTGTTTTTATGGACTTTTTCATTTTAATGGAATAGTGAGTGATTCTACAATTTTCACATCTGGAGCCATCGAGTTCTGTGCGGTCCAAGTGAGTGAAGGTTACCCAAGGTCACATAGTCAGCTCTTAATTCAGGGCCCACCGGACCCTGGTGTCCTGGAAGGGCCTTCAAGGTGAGACAACTCCCCTTGCACCAGAACACCTTGAATGCTGTGACAATGCCTATTTTTATCTGTTGTCACAAAACAGGATGGACTCTCCCTAAGGTATGGAGAGCAGAACTATAAAGACATCCACACTAAAGTCACGGAAAATGGGAAAAGGCTACCTGCTTCTGAGACCCCAGCATCTAAGCATATCTAAGAAATGTATGATTAACTTCTTTTTGTGTTTCATTCAGCCAGAGTCCTTTGTGTCTACCATGGTGATTTTATTTGTCCATTTGGCTTCTGCTCCTGGAGGACTGTCACCTGGAGGAACGTGACAGTCTCTGTCTGTCATTTCCGGAGCCTGACACTGAACAGGTGCTCATGAACACCTGGTCAAGGAAGTCCCAGAGCCAGTGAGCAAAGGCTGTGCTGCCTCTCACAGTGAGAAGTCGCCATCTCTGCACAGCTCACACCAGCGCCTGGAGCGTGGCCTCCATATCTGACTCTTTTGAGAACAGCGGGTTTTCCGGTTCCTGAGAGTCATCCTTAGAAACCTAGTTTGTCCCAGCTGGGGTGGGGGGAATAGCAGTCCTGGTCCCCTAAAATTCCTCCTCAGCAGAGACTGGGTCATCAGGACCATTCTGCGGGCAAGACACCGGCTCAAAATAGACACCTGCAGAAGGGGCTCTGAGGGGTTTCTGGAAGATGGACGGATACAGCTTGGAGGTGGGAGGGCGAATGTGCAAACCTGCAAACACGCAAACACCGATGACACTCATGGGCCACACACATTCCCCCTCCACGTCTCCTTACACCAGTTTGCCTTTTATTCTCACGCGTGTGTTCTTGGTTTAACAGTACTCAGTTGCTACATGTAGGCTTTGAGCTACACTTGGAAGCCACCCTACATGTTGTCAGAGGGCTAGCCTAGCTAAAGGCACACGGACAACACAGAGCACTGGGTGTCAGGTGCCAGTCAAACACGTCATATTTCAAAAACCAGTCTTCCAATGATTGGAGCCACAGGGGGATAATTACTGAGTATGATTTATAACCATCTCAGAAAGTCTGCTAGTGGCCTAGAGAAATTTTTCACTAATATGCATTATATAATCCAATGATACATTTGGGTTTGTTTCAACAGCAAATTCAGAGGTAAAGGGGAAAAAACAGACCAGCAAACAAACAAAACCTTCTCAAAATCATGCCCTGGCATTAAGCCAATGAAACAGACAGAAAAATGGGGCCAAGTTAAGTTTCAAGGAAGGTGATTTTCCTGGTGAGGCTGCTGTTTGTTTGGGAATTTGAGGCAGAATGACAGGCACTAGGGAAGGTCATGAAAGCATCGCACTGACGAGCTACAGGGACACTAAGTGAAGCAGATGCATGATGACAGCCACACAGGGGGCAGAGGTCTGTCGGCCACCTCTTCCAGGGCATCCACGTCGTCCTGGCTCGGTACCGAGTATTCTCCAAAGGATGGAGCCGCTTCCTCGCCCGCAATTTGGGGAAGTGACTGTTGTTTGTCACCTAACTGTGGGCCAGCTTCTGCTTTGGTGACAACTCATCCAGCTGTCATTCCGAGGGGACGGGGAAGAGGGTTGGGGAGGCAGAGGCTGAAGCCAGGCTCACAGAAAGATGGAGAAGAGTTTGAGGTAAGGGAGAAGAAAATATTTGGAGGGAAAGCAAATATTTAAATGAAATAGGTTGGAAATTTGCCTTTTGACCCTTGGCATAATCCCTAATCCAGGTCCTCGAAATCTGTATTTGCATCAGTGACACTGCTGTGACGTTTGCGTGTTTGGTGTGGGGGGATGGGATGGTTCCCCAAATCAGTCTCTACTCAGACCCAGAGCGAGAAGGTGCTGCAAAGGATCCTATGGAACAGGTTACGTTACGCACTTAGCGTCTTCCTTCCCCGTGGCCAAATCAGGCCGAGCAGTTGACACAGCAAGCACTTGGCAGACCAGAAATCCAGAACTCAGAAGGAAAACGCCTTTGCTTTAATTAATAGCTGCACAGTGGCCTGACAATGCAGCTGGAAGACACGCTCGCCTCACTTTCCAAATCTGTGTTCTTCCAGCCCAGATTCTTCCAGACTTCCCACACCTAAAGGCTTGGCTGCAGCTGGCTGGCTCTACAGCTGAATTCTCTCCACAGTGTCACATGGCTCACTCACCTATCACCACCAGCCACAACGCGGGGCTGGTGACAGTCGTGGTCAGGAACAAGTGGGTCACAGAAAAGACATTGAGCTCTTTTGAAATTTAACAAAAAGGTAAAGCTGTTTTATGTTATTTTTATGCTTAGTAAAACAACGAACTAAAATGGGTACAGCAAAGTCTCAGAGGTCAGAGAGAAGATATTTTCACTGTACTTGTAAATTTGCTCTAAGTTTGAAATTGTTTTAAAACTTTTTAACAAGCCCACAGAAACATTAAGTAGTGCCTAAAGGGCGGAGCACTCATAGGGAAGATGCCAAAGTCCACTCTGATTTCAGCATTGGAACTTGTCATTCACTTGTTGTTAACTTGTTGACAACTACAGATTAAGTAAATCAATTATTTTCCTATGGCAAATGCATACTACAGGGTACTTAAAATATGAGTATTATTTTCTAGGTTTAAAATTGACTCATAATATATAAAATATAAGCAATGCCATGATCATTATTATCGATTACTAATATTGATGACTAATATGATGTTAATGATGCCAATGATGAAAGTAAAATATTGAATTAATATCTTAAAAATCCAGAGGAAATGATTTGCTTAATTATGATATAGAGACAAATATTACCTTGTCCAAAATATGTTACAGCATAGAAACAGTTAAATTCCAGCATCACTAAGACCATCTTAAAGCTCAACAGTAAGATCACAGAGGGTGAAAAACACCCTTAAGCAGGTATGTATTCAGTTGTTGAGAGTGGGCCATAGCCCTGAATAGCCATCCTTCCTGCGTCCAAGTCGAAGCTTGGCTACGGCGATGACCTTGAGCTCATTTAAACAGTTTAAATCTATTTTTTAAAATCCAGAACAAGATTGGCCATGATATAACAACTTGCGAGAACTATAACATCCAATTAGATCATGCACGCACATGCTTAGAACAATGCCCGCATGCCCGATGAGATGGTAGGAAGCAGGAGTCACAGACACGGGAAGCACCCTGGGAGCCCATGCTGCGCCTCCATCCCTTTCACAGTGCAGCCTGCAGTGTGGAATCTGGAACAACCGCGGGCCACAGATCCTGTACCGGCGCTGAGTAAGCCCACAGAATAATGAGTCATGGCTGGCCTTGATCTCAGGGACTATCGCGTCACCTGTGAAGTGACGTCAGTATTTTGACTGTCCGTTCCTGTAGCAAAATTCATCCTGATAATGTGTCCAGTGCTGGTCTCCTGAATAAACTGAAACTCTGAGAGATTAAGTGAGTCTCGGTGGCCAAAAGCCATATAATAAGAGTGTTGCAGAGCCAGGATCTGAATTTAGACAATCTGGCAGTATGGGCCATGTTTCATCATGTTTCATGAAACTGCTTTTTCACACACACCACCCCCTAGTCTGCAACAAGGAAAGCTATGAAGCTCTGAGAAAAATTGGTTTATGTAGAGACTCAAACCCCCCCCAAAAAAACTGGCGACCTATCTAAAGAGACCATAGCACTCCCTGAGTGCATTGCCAATGCCCTCTGAAAGGACTGCGTGTCTCCCAGGGTAGCTGAGAGGGAAGGCCTGCGGTGAACTCTCTCTATTTGAATGTGTATTATAAATTAGGGCCACAAGTGATGAGTGGTGTGTTTGCCCCATGAAGGTTTACAGGTTACATTGAAAATAACCTGAAACCACTGAAGAACTTTTCTCAGTGTAGAAGAATATCTCACCCCCAGGTAATGAGAAGACCATACCAGACCACATGCTTAGAACTATTTTTATGGTAGCTTAACAGAAAGTTGAGCTTTATCATCTAGAATAGAACATGTAAGTTGTTGCTAGAAGAAAAAAAATCTGATTCAAGCTAGAGAAGTTTAGCCCTAGGAACTAAATGCCAACGCGAACATTTTATGCAGGAAACGAAATACCCTATTTGTTCATACAATTGCTACACTCCTATATTAAGGGTTCATAAATAGTCCAGGTGGAAATGGTATCTGTATTTTTTCTAGAAGCTGGGGGAGCATAACAAACAAACAAGAGAAGAGGCTGGCAGAGCCCACAGGTGCAGCACACAGCCTGGAGCAGCAGGGCCAGGCCCGCGCCGCTTCGAGAACTGAGCAGCCCTGCGCAGGGGACCGGGAGTATCTGGGGGGGCAGGGCGGCCGGCGGCCAGCAGAGCAAGCACCCAGGAAGACAGAGAACAGAATGGAAATCACACAAAAGGTAAAACAGTTAAAAAAAACCCAAGCATGGTGGTATATATTTTTAAAGGGCCTCTTCGTTTTCATTTAAAATTGAGATGCGAATGTTATTTCAAGATGAGGAAGGACAGAGTAGAGGGGGATAAACGGTGCCGGAAGGAGACTTGACTCGGGGTGGGGAACACACAGTACAATGCACGGAAGATGTATTATAGGAGCATACACCTGAAACCTGTCTGTCAATACTTCTATGAACCAACGTCACCTTCACAATTCAACAAGAAAGGTGATTATTAAAAGAAAGTCATCCGCACATGCAAAAGAGAGAGCAACCGTGTTCTTATCCGTTAACCAATAATCCACAGCAGCAGGTCTTTGCGAGGCTGACTCATGTTAAGCCCATGGAAACCCTCTATTTCAGACTTCACTTATCATTGCCATGACAACCTTCGTGCTCTCTGCTCACTCATCAGCCCAGCACTGACCACTCTCCACATGCCCTTCAACTTGGCCACTGGATCTGCTAAGAAAACGCTCTTTCCTTTCCGACGGCACCAGCAAGAGTCACAGAGTCTGGGACGCTTTAAAGTGGCACTGATTTCTCTCGGAGTCTCTTACAGAAACTCCTCGGGGCTTTGAAGTGCAAATTTCAGAAGAAACATTTCCAGGGAATAGATGTCTTCTGATTTGGCTTATGATTGACAGGGAACAAAACAGAAGTGGCAGATTTATGACTCCTGTGTGCTGCTGCTTAAACAAGTCAAGTTAAAGTCTTTTGTGGGTAACTGCCCTGCTGATTGTGAAGAGCTCTGATATCTTATAATCACTCTGGCTCTCACGGTTGTCTAGGCAAAGCCAGGTGTCTGCAAGTTGTTGGGAAGGGATGGACCAAAGCAGAATTTCGAGCAAGTCAGCTTCGCTGTGGACTGGTGGGAAGCCAGCCAACGGAGCAAGCAAGAACACATAGCTTAGCTCTTTTGAAGCAGAGATATCAGGCAAATGTGCTGCGAAGAGACAGAGGCTTCACGGGTGCCAGGTTCCACACACTGCTGTCGTGGCCACAAACAAAAACCCCACCGACCCATGTGCATCTTCGGGCAGAACGGCAAGTGGTTATTTTGTTGTGGTTGTGGATATCTTTATACAAAAAGATGACTCACATGAAACCAAATATAGCTGGAGATAGAGATATGGAACCAATTTGTGCTTGGGAAAATCCAGCTAAGCAAGGGAGGCACCCTGCAGTTGGAACAAAGGTGTTCTGAGTTCTGGGCGTCAAGTCTGCAGTGGGTCCGAGCTAAATCAAGGTTTGTTAGGCTTGTGTGTGTTTTTTTCTAGAAGATCCATTCCTTGTTTTTCCCAGTGTCTAGAGGGTTCTCACATTCCTTGGCTTGCGGGTCCTTCCCCCCTACCTTCAAACCCAAAAATAGCCATTGGAGTCTTTCTTACATCACAGGATCTGACAAGGACCTTCTGCCTCGATCGTCTGGACTGCAGGACTTTTTGGTTACATTGGACCCTCCCAGATAAGCCAAGTTAATCTTCTCGCATTCAAATCAGCTGGTTGGCCATCTTAATCCAACCTACTATCCTCATTTCCCATTGCCGTGTAACCGCATCTATTCAAATTGCAGGACTTAGGACATACACATTTTTGGGGGTGTCTTCTGCATCTGATTTCGTCTTTCTTATACTTTATGAAGTCATTGTCAGAAAGATAGGTCTTGGATATACTATGATTCTACAGTGTTAGCACAGTAGATCAATAAATATTTGTTGAGCAAATGTAAGCTTTAAATACGCCCTCATGGAAATTAAGCTGTTCTGTGCATTCACTTTAAGAATAGCAACATGAGCTATACTCACATAGCTATAATGGAATGCAAATTCTAAAATAAGGAAATGTTTTTGGTCATGAACAAAATAATGTGAGTAGTTTTCCTAATAATCTCTTGATTTATTTTGCACATAAATAAAATAACAATAAGCCTCAAATTATCTATAAATTGTTATGAAAGAATATGTTTTTTAAAAATGAAAAGGCTAGAATATTTTATTAGGCAAAACATAGAGAATGTCTATAATTTGAAAAGCATGCTTCCTGAATATACAATAAGTTAAATGCTAGAGTTTTCCAAAAGATTACTAAAAAAGCCTACTAACTATTGAAACCCAGAAAAACACAAGTGAGTGCAAAATGAAGAGAGAGCATGTGCAGTATTTCTCTTTTGTTTCTTGGATATTCTCCTTGCTCAAATGACGCAGTTTCTCCTTAGGACCACGTAAGTGAAGGGTGGTGGATTTTGGCCCTTTGACATTGGGACTACTATGGGACTGGGTGCAGAGGTGACACTCTGGCTGAGTCATGGCCTCGGCGAGTCCTTGAGTCCCCTTCACGCATGTTAGTGAGCAGCGCCCAGTTGCAGGAATAGATATGAATGTGGTCTACTCCCGGGTTTCCAGATGGGAGTGGGAGCATCCCTAATGCTGTACTCTCGTACAGCAGCCCCGGGGGAGGGAGGGTGCAGGCGACTGGAAGCAACTGGCCTCACACGAAAAAGTCAGAGACTTGTGTGATGAAGGAGAAAAAACTCTGAGACATCTAGAAGAAAGAAATGATAGTTTCACCTTGAGTACTTCGCCATGTGAGCTACAGGTTTCAAGTCATGGGATCAGGACTCACAGGTGACCGAGTCAGTAATACAGATAGATGCTTGAGGAACACAAGAAGTAAATCTGATGCTTCCCGACGGCTCAGATGGGTCACAAAGGCAGAATTTGGTATTAGAGGGAGCGGGGAGGCAGACCGGGCACTGCAAATTGGGAGCCATTTCGGACGACACGGAAGAGGTGAATTTTTACATGCATATACCAGTTAACGATGAGATGTGAGTGAGCTAGTATTACCCCTTAATTAAATTTCTTAATATAACTGTACTAACAGTACTTGCAATATGTGATGTAATTAAAGTCATGATCTCTACTCTTTACAGAAAGTGTGTCAGTGCAGGGTTGCATAACCAGCAAGGTATAAGCAGGAGCTGAACTTCCACACGGGGCTGACGCACCTGGCTGACCCTTCTTCTCTAGACCTTGGTTTCTTCATCTTTACCATGGAAAGGTCAAAGGAGATGAACTTTCAGGTCTCTTTCGGCTCTACAGAAAATGCACATCTACACGGGCAATATGCCCGAGACTCTGTGTGTTCTAGTCCCAGGGACACCATAGTCAGAACCATATGGTCCAGCCGTGAACCACTGAATAAACAAGAGCACACCAAGCACTTTCCCCCACCACTGCAGGACACAACAGGACAAGGACGGCACCTCTCTGTGCAGGGAACTTCTTAAAAGTCATCCTTTTCCTTTGCGGCGCCTTTCAGTATTCTCTGCACAGATGGAAGCTAATCCGGGAAACTTTCTCTCCCACTCTCAACTTCTCTCCTGAACACCCACCTAGACCAAAGCATCTCTCTGTCTCTCTCTCTCTCTCTCCCCTCTGCCTGTGCCCTGTATTGGAGACATCAGATCCACCCAGTCAGGGGCTGGCTAGGTGAAACTGTCCTCACGTGACACCTATCAGATGTTGGTAAATTTGTCCCTCTGTGACTCTGAAATTTTTAGCCACATTTCTTGAAAAATTTGCCTCAAGAAGACATGTGACTCTGCATCGTGCATTTTCCTTTTGTCGTCCTTTGCTGAAGCTGAAATGGAAATATTTTGGGTCTACACTAAACATCTGGTAGGAAGACAATACCAATGATCTGACCCAAATGTATTTCTCTGTGAAAAACAAATCACCAAATAAAGTCCTTCTTTTAACCTTAGCCAGTCAAACTTTTAGTGTTTCATTTTCTTAGAGCAAAACCCAAAAGAAACTTCAGTTGTTAAAAACGATGCAGACACATGCCTATTTTTTTTCCTTTTTACCAGAGCATACATGCATCAGACGTCAGATTTCTTGACAAAAAAATGTAGTCACTTTCAGCATGATTGATACTCACACAGGCATTTGCATTTTGGATTTTTTAAAAAAGAAGAAAAACTGCTGCACTGGATAATTAAAACTGCATCAAACCCATGACAATATTTTACTAAATAATATATTTGATTTAACATGCATAGGAATCTTTTTAAACACTCAGTTGAACTCTCCGCACTGCAGTGTATTTCCATGGCTTTGAAGTCGGTCAGAACCAACTCGGAGAGGCAGGAACCAGAGAGAATGCTCCTAACGTACTTTGAGCTCCTCGGATGAAAGGTGCTATTTAAGTACAAAGTAACATCAGAAATCCAACTCATTTAACGGCTCCATTCACTTCCACGCCACATGGAACTCAGCCTCGCCTACTTGCTGCTTTACA
The DNA here is from genome assembly GCF_014824575.4 of Sturnira hondurensis. Lineage (NCBI taxonomy): Eukaryota > Metazoa > Chordata > Mammalia > Chiroptera > Phyllostomidae > Sturnira > Sturnira hondurensis. Next base: position 38,138,654 of record NW_028074503.1, read on the forward strand.
TCACAGTTCTCCCGCAGGCGGTGTATAACTTTGTTTCGCAAAACTAGTCCAGAAAACTATCGTCCAAAGAGGATGATTCCACGGCATCGCACGATGTGTCCACACACAGCGGACAGTCTCCCCCTCGAGGAGTAGGAAACAGGGCAAACAAAGGACATTCGTCCCTAGAGACACTGAACGGGTTCCTCTCCCCAAGAGCGGGCAGTGTCCTCCTGAGTGTTTCTCTTTCTTAAAACTGAACGAAGTCCCTGGTTGTGTCCCTGGGATGGAGAGGGACAGACACCACTACATGTTCTCTCTATGGTTCTTATTTCCACCTGGCAGAGAAAATTGAGGCATGGAAGCAGCCAGCTGGTGGAGAAAGTTATTTTCTACTCAAAAGTTCTTCTTTGAGTATTAAAAAAAATCACGAAGAAATAGAATACGAAGAAATGGTATTCTCCCTCCTAAAAATTCCTTTCAAAATTACCTATTCTAGTATTTTTTTCTTTTTTAGATATTTTATCCTAAGTCACTTTACTTACACAAGTAATATGGTATCATTTTTCAAAAATTAAGGCAAAACTGATGATGCTGATAAATGTTCAGTATTTCTTGATCTTAGTCCCTTCAAGTCCTCCTCATTCCTTCATGGCTCCTGCCTCGGGTAATCGTATTTGGTGACTACCATTCTAGTATTACTAAAATACTTTCATCACAAATATTTTCTTTTTTTAAAGATTTTATTTATTTATTTTTAGAGAGAGGAGAAGGGAGAGAGAAAGAGGGAGAGAAACACAATGTGTGGTTGTCTCTCGTGCACCCCCTACTGGGGACCTAGCCTCAACCCAGGCCTGTGCCCTGACTAGGAATCGAACCAGCGACCCTTTGGTTCACCAGCTGGCCAATCCACTGAGCAACACCAGCCAGAGCACAAATATTTTCTCACCATTCCTTTTTATATAGTAAATATGGTTTAAATCTTTTTTAAGAAAAAAATTGTCCTAAGATGAAAAAATATCATTCTACTACCATGAGCACTTTTAGACATTTTCCTATTAATTACTGGTGGGTGATCAACTTTTCCATCATATACCTTTTAGCATTGTTAGTGATCCGGAACTCACGTCTCTTCTCAGGAGTAGGAGAGTGTAGTGGTGAGTAGATGTCTGGACACGACTTTGTTCACAAAGGAAGAAGAGAGGTCCCTCCCCACCGGGGCTCTGGGCCCCCGCACCCTTCCCTAAGCCTCACCCCACCCTTCAGTTCTTCAGACCCCAGGACTGACCAGCTGGCTGACGCCTTCTGCTCAGCCTCACCCTGCTTCTGTCGGCTGGTGATTCATCACTGCCCAGTGGACCTGGGAGATCACACGGTACCCAAAGCCATCGCAATTCCTGAACTCGGCGAGGCATCATCAGAATGAGTCACGAGATGCGGGAAAAGCCTGTGTTTCCGGCAACACCTTCCCTGGCTCTGCCCTCCTCCATCCAGGTCCCACTGGCTGGCTCCACTGGCCAGCAGCTGGGAAGCAGAGCCACTGGCAACCCAGGAGCCAGGGAGGGACGCACATTTTTCTTTTCAAGTTGAGTAGAAAAGAAAGTCAAAGAGACATTCTCTGACTCCACTAGGATACTAAGAATCAGAAACACGTTTTATGATAAGACAAACATGTTTCGCCTGACATGAATGAGCGTCCTGGTCAGGCAAGAAAGAAGCTGAAGCCTGAGAAGGGGAGCTGACCACCCGGGTCGAGACCCAGGGCGCCACTGGACAAACTGAGCCACGCCGTGGAGGAGAGCTGGGCACCGTGGCTGGAAGCCACCGCATCAACACAACACATCATCAACACAACACATCATCAACACAACACATCATCAACACAACACTTCATCAACACAACACTTCATGATTGTGTTCCACCCTCACCATCGACCGTCTGCTTATAATCTGCACACCCGTGTGTGGTTGCCCACAAGAAGAACCAAGCTGTGGGACTCTAAGGATTCTTATGGAAACAGGTACTTGTTTATGTATGTGCATATACGTATATGTATCAGTATGTACGTGCCTATACGTATAGCCAGTGTTTTTTAGCTTGGAGAACTAGTGTGAATCATTCCTATGGATAGGTGCCCTTTGCAAGATGGGGAGGTGAAGACCCAGACTGCAGACTGTGGTAAATTCACAAAGGTAATAAGGACCACCTGGCCTTCCCACGGCCATGTCTGCTTCGACACACTTTATGACTGCCACCAGAAACCACTGGAACCCCCAGGCAGAGGCCGAGACCCATTTAGACAAACCTAACGAGAAAGGATGACATCGTGGACATAGGCGTTGCCCCTCTCAGGGCCAGAGCGGTTGTAGCTGCGAAAACCAGGGACACTTGTCCACTTAATAATCTGCACCCACCAAGCCTCCTCTGCTTTTAAAGGGCAAGTGGTCCAGTTAGTGAGAGTATAGGCTGCCCATAGTTCAGATTGTACCGGACGTGAATAAACTCATCAATACGCATTGGTGGGCAATCAATGCACCTTCCTGAGGCGGTCAATATTACCTCGATTGTACAAATAAAAATTTTACAAGTAACATATTGAGACACAGAATGTTAAGGATTATGTGCAAACTTTACAGCGAGTGAGAAACAAGAAAGCCAAGGACTGGCAGCCGGATCTGAGTCCACGCCTCCCAGCCAGGCCAGGCCATGCAGGTGCCCAGGTGACTTTGGCCACGCCCTATAACTTACATCAGGACCTTGACTCCAAGTGTCTTCCCCAGGGAGCTTCCCCAAATTCCTGCCTGAAGTCTACTACCAAGTAAAAATGTAACCAGGACAAACTGACCCTGCCTGACTCCCTGTTCCCCGGCTGCTGTCTCCATCGCCACTTACCCCTACCCACTCCCTGACTCACTGCCTACTTGGCTCCCTGCACTCTGCAGCTACCTGGACAGAGCCCTGTGCAGATTGCCCTCAGGCAGTGGCCTGGGGCTGCAGAGCATCACCTTCCGCTGCCACTGCCAAGGCCACTGTGGAGGTTTACAAATCTCCTGATGGTCCCACTGCTCCCTCCCGGGCCCAGAGTCCGCTCCCCTCCATGCGAGTAAAAATCTAAGCCTCGGTCAGTCCCCCACTGCTCCTTAGTCTCACAAAATCATCTCCTCGTGTTTCCTCGATTCAGCTGCACCTGGTAATGAAGCTCCCTTCTCTAGATGGTTCAAGGTGCCTCTAAAGCAGGGGGGGGGTGCAACCTTTTGGGGTCTCTGGGCCACACGGGAAGAAGAAGAGTTGTCTTGGGCCACACATTAAATACACAAACCCTCATAAAAGCTCATGAGCAAAAAAAAGACTTTAAGTAAACGTATGATTTTTGTGTTGGGCCACATGCATAGCCATCCTGGGCCAGGATAGACACCCCTTCAAAGGAAGGAGGGGTGAAGAGCCCCAGTCAGGGACTCAGGTGGCCATTCCCAGCTAGGGGGGTGGGGTCCTGTATCCTTCAGGTGGCCTCAGGCAGAGCCCCAAGGCCCCCCCACCCCCTGACCCCCCACTGCTTATGCTGATAAACTGGGTTAGTTGACCCTCTCTCCTTTATGAAACCACAGTTTTTAATCCTGGACATTATTCCCTTTGTCCCCAACTCCAGGATGAAAATATAAATTCTAAAAGCTTAGACCATACCATGTGCCTCTCTCTTTTGGCCCTGGTTCTACTCACACTTATCAGTTAAGTAAAAAATATGTATATTTCTGTTTGCAACTCTGGCGCCAATAAAGTCACCTGAATTTCTGCACCTTTTTGGAATACATCAAGTGAGTTTGAGCGCCGTGGGTTAAATACCCACGATTTCTGTAAGCTACACAATATTAGCCAAGCACGATTAAAGCCACAATCTCCTACTGCCATATAAAAATATTCCTAACGCTTCAGGTGAATATACACGATACAGTTACCTTCTAACCTCTTCAATGTACAGCACACTATCGCAGTGAACAGCATCATTAATTTTGTGTTGTTTTCACACTCTCAGTGCTGGAACTGAACACCCCAGCCCTGTTCTGAGGCTGCCTTTGTAACACAAATAGAAACTTCGACACACTGTACATACGTTCTGACTCCATCTATCGCCTGCTACAACCTAAGTAAGACAGTATGTACAAACTGAAAAAACACGCAGTTGTATCTAAATGATGTGCTTTATGTAATTTGATTTATTTTTCCATGAAAAAGAAGGGCTTCTCTTCATTAAGTGTCGAATTGCTTTAGCCTGACACTCTCGCAGTTTAAAACCGTGATAACCAATTTTTCCTGTGTTAAATGATAACTCATCATAAAGTGAGCCTGTCAACATCACAAGCCCTTTTCAATATTCTCAGGTTAAAAGGAGAGCTGACATGGAGTGCGCAATTATATAATTGCACATAATCACCGCCAGGCCTCGCAAATGAGTATTTGACTGCGCTGGGTCTCAGTTTTCCTTTCATCCCAACTCTCAGAGATTTGCATTTCTATAAAGAGATTAGACTGCTTTGTCCCAAGATCCATTTGCTTTAAAAATTATGACTTTTCAGAACAAATGAATTTTTCATTCCAAGTCCCCAAAGATCATTTTGATGGATACATTTTACAATGCTGCAATGGCCTTTTCCAGTTTATTGGGATTTAATGTGTAATTGGTTTCTTTACTACAGACAGTCTCTGAAATGACACATCTCAGAACAATGGAAATCTGTGTAATTAACTGTCTTTCTCCTGGCCGGCCACGCCCTGAGCCACTGCCCTTGACCTCTCCCACGGGCTTCAGGAACACTTACTTTTACTTCCCTTTCAGAATTTGTGAGATGAACAGGAGAGGTTTGCCTTTTGATAGAGCTGGAAAATTCTTCGAAAAACTATAAAGCTGTCTTACAAAAGTTCTTATACTAAAAAGATATTAAGCCAACAAAGAACAAAATAAAAGGGAAAAAACAAGACTTCACTTACCAGGTGTGAAATTGTATCGAGCTGAAAATCCCATAGATTCCAGCTCTCCATCGGCAAAAAATTTAATCCACAGGAATCTTCCACTGGATTTTATTGTAGGTGGATTTTGTTGCCCACAAAAACGTCCAATTATTGGAGAAAACCCAAAAGGTCCATCGCGAACTTCAATGTGATCAAATTTACACTCCCAAGATGGTTCAATCGAGTATTTCTCATCAAAGTGAAGTTCAATGCACTGTCTTGGGGCCGCTGAAAAATAGAAAAAGCACGTCTAGAAGGCCCTTCCGAAGTCTTTAAGTTTTCTGATTCTACCGCAAATTTTACCTGTACACCCGTCACACTTTGAGCATGAGGTGTTGGATACACAAAGCAAGCACGCTGTTATTAGCTTTTCGAGGACTAATGCTTCCGTGAAGATGTCTAAGGGGAGACCCTCAGACATGGCAAAAGAGATTCTTCTGATATAAAGTGCCATTTCGATGTCTCACACAGAACTAAACAACCACAGCATTTTCATGAAAGACCGCCCACTCGGGTTGAGAAAGTAGGGAAGCACCTCTCTATTGAGTTTTCCCCATCTCCTGGGCTACCCAGTGGAGAGGTCGGGCACCACCTGAGAAAGGTGTAGCAGAAGTTACACAACCATTCAAATAATCCCAACCAGACGGCCCTGAGAAGAGGAAACTGCCGTACAAGTCATTAAGAGCCATTTTCCTCTGAACACAAATCTTATCACGTTCCTCACAGGTGCAAACTTCCTCATATCCCTCTTATCATCAGTTCCAGGGGACTGATCCAACCCCTTGACACTCGGGATCCTTAAGGGCCCCCTCCTGCCCCCTCTTCCAGGCCCCCCTAACTCTGCCTGCAGCCCAAGCTCAAGTCACTGCAGAGAGAGCACCTTTTCTGAGCTAACATGCTCTTTCAGGCTTTCCTGTATCTGCCCCCTCTCCTGAGTATTGAATACCTCAGGTTTTGCTAACTCCTGTTTGTACAGGCAAATCTCGAGTAAGAGAGACCTCTCTAAATCTACTCACTGGAGATGAGACTGCATCTATTCACCTTTTCCCGGCGCTCAGCACGGTGCTTGTTAGTGAGGCCCTGCCAAAACAGTCTGTCGGGGAATCGTACACGAGCTTGCCATCTCCATAAATTTCTTTGCAGCTCACCGAGGCATCACGGAGGAGCCGTCTAGGGCAGCTCTAGAAAGCTCTGCACGGGTCCATTTGCTAGTGCCCCTTTATTCTTCCCTTGTGACATCTACATAGTTCAAAATTCAGGCATTCTGGAAGGACACCCCAGGCAGGATACCCCAGCACAGCCAGAACAGTTGTTGAAATAGTCACACACATTTTTCTCAGTTTGCAAACAGCTGCTGACTTGAGCCCTCTGAGTGCTTCCCAGCAGGGACCGCCCCCCTCCCAGACCCCTGAGAGTGGAGTCCTGTTGCAGCCGGGCCTGCCCACCCCCTACATGTGGTCAGTAATTGTTCTGCCTGACTGCTGTTCCCAGTACACCGCACCTGAACTCTGCATTGACTATGGCCCTCGACGGCTTTACAATGAAAGCTTTGCCTGTGCGGATGTCAACAATTTACATGGAATTGAGGTAGATGATGACTTCGAAAGTAGGGACTTACAAAATGAGAATGTAATCCCGATGCTTTCGGAAGATAAAACTGACGCTCAGTGGGTTAAAGGTCAATGCATATCTGACTCATCGGACATTGAAAAGAGACATTTATCACCCTTACAAGTGAAACCCTGAAGGGTTCTACCACTAACCCGTCTACCACTAATGTGTCTCATGAAGGTCAATACTATAACCATCGACACTGAGAAGGTATCAATGATTGTCTTTAAATCTGAAAATTGGAAAATATCTTAAGAAATTATCTAGAAAACTCTGCCCCCGACAAAGTATGGTAACAAAAAGGCAAATGCTTAAGAAACTCGATCTATTTGTGTATTAGCGTCAAAGTATCATTTGCACAAATTATTATCCTATGGAATGTGCCTGACTTTGCCTCTCGTAGCTAAGCCAGTGTAAGTTTCATGAGGAAGGAGATGGTCAGAATAGAGGACATTTTTTAGAAGTGAATGGTGCATATTTAGGGAGAGATAAAGCTAATTTAGCTAAAACTCTACCAATCAACACATAGCTACCTCTTTCCCTATTAGAAAATACATGGCCACCTAACACAGATGCATGGGTTGGCACCTTCATTGTCATCGTCACTTAAGTTCTGTCCAACGTGGATGAACCAGTGCGTCATTGTTCCTCCAGGAAATGAGCCAGCACCGAGGCTCCGCTCAGGCCCCGTTTCACGTGGCGGCTCATTTTTCTTTGGTCCAGAGTGTTGAAGTTAACTATACACACGCACACCTGAACCACCAACTGAAGCTTAGAAAGTCGTCTGTGTCATGTAGTTTTTGTCACAGATACAAACGTGACAACGGTGCATGTCAACCATTGGGAGCCCTCTAGATCCAACTCCCTAAACTTCCGTTTCCTTCCCCTTCAAATTTCTCCCATCACGGCTGCCTTTCGCTGGAACGCCTTCTGTCTGCCAACTAACAGCCTCCTCTTGAAGAGCTCTTGACCTCTCGGAGCATCTCAGACACGATGAGAACTCTGAGAGCTCTTGCCTAAACGCTGCACATTCCTATGCGCACTGCCTCCTGTTGGAAGGGGCTGGAGGACGTCCTCATCCACGGTGCCTGGGGCTCCACTTGTATCGAACACAACTTACCTTCTTCCCTTAAGAAACCTGACCCAATCTGTGTCCTCCTTTGTCATGTATTTTATTTTCTTTTTTAAAGATTTTATTTGTTTACTTTTAGAGAAAGGGGAAAGTAGGGAGAAAGAAAGAGAGAGAAACTTCAGTGTGTGAAAGATACATGGATCTACTGCCTCTCCCACGCCCCCCACTGGGGACCTGGCCCACACCCAGGCCTGTGCCCAGACTGGGAATCAAGCCAGCCACCTCCTGTTCGCAGACCAGCACTCAAGCCTCTGAGCCACACCAGCCAGAGCTGTCTTGTCTTAAATTCACCTTTCTCTACAGAGCAGGCAATCCTTTACAGAATTAAAGATGACGAGTTGCCCCATTAAAAGAAGAGAAGGCAAAGGAAAACAGAAATTGCATTTCCACAGAAGGTCCATCAACAGTCCCAAGCGCTCCTCCCACACTAGCCAGCTCCACCCCCACACGGTCAGTGAGATCACACACACAGACTGGTCCTTCTGTGCTGTAGCAAGCGCTTCTTTGGCCTTTCCCTGCTTCTTGAAACTTCATCCACTCTAGTGGCTCATGACCCCCTGGCTGCTTCTCTGGCGTTTCCTTCTCTTTACTATGCCCACCCCTTACCCATTGTTTTCTAGATATTCCATGTCCTTCGTCCTCCCTCTGGGGACCAGAGCCCTGAGTGCCACTGCCATCCCCAGGGAGATGTAACACAAGGATGCCTGCGGCTCTAAGACCAATGGAATCAAAAGCTCTGGGGATGGACCTAGGTGTCTCTATTTTCTTAAAAACAGTGCTCCAAATACTCTCTCTGGATCATTTTATGCATACGAATATCCTCAGCAACAATCTCTATATTTACAACCTATAAATATATTTTTCCATACCAGAACCCTCCACGAGCTAAAGATCCATCTATCCAATCTCTTTGGGAGCTGTCTCCATAAAAACCCAAGTCGAACACATCGTTTCTCCTTGAAACCCTCTTTCTCTATCTATGTTTCTTGTCCGGCCCAACAATTCCGCCTAACGAGTCACCAAGCCAAAAACTCGAGGATAGTCCTGGGGTTCCCCAGTCCCTCATTCCCAGATCCACTCCTTCCCACTCTTTTCTTCCTCTGATCCATCGTCATCGTTACTTCTGCAGCCCAAGCTTTTACTGTGACTCATATTGGGTTGGCCAAAAAGTCCAGTTAGTCTTTTTCCACAAAATGAAAGACACATTTTTTTTATTTTCACCAATAATTATACTGATTTGGATATTTTGAGTATGTCAGCTGTCTCCTGCATGGTATATGTTGACTAGTTTTCATTAATGTCTCAGTTAGATCACTACAGTGACAACCAGTCTACCCAGCTAAGGAGCATCGTCCAGTGAGAAATCTCCAAGCACAAAACTTCACAAACCACTTCTGACACATTTGACCAGTCACAGCATCTTTTCCATACACTGCATAAATCTTTTGTTTGCATTTCAGTGCACTTATACCTTTCTTGATATAATAAAGCCTACTATGCCAAAATTTTTGCTTATTGTCTTCCTTCTTCAATATTAAAATGGCTATACAAAACATAGACCAATTTTGATAAGTTTTTTTAATGCATGCTGATGTCGTGATGCAATCAAACAAAATTGTTTGATGATGTTAAAGACCACTAAGTGCTACTAGAGACATCTTACAAGAAAAAAAAACTTTTTGACCAACGCAATATTTACTTGGTTCTTCACAGTGAGTTTCAACATATGTTCTTTTCCTTTAGTCACGTCATCAAAATCCCACCCTTCTATTTCTCTAAACTAGCTCAGCGGCAACCCATTGTCTGCAACTCAGACTCTCCCGGGAGGACAGGGCGAACACCCAGTTCCACTCTGCCTGAGAGAGGCTGCCTCTTCAGTCCCCGCCTGGTTCCTGTCCTCACCCACTGCAGGAGCCCGCTGACGCCACACTCGGGTCCTGAGCATGCCTCATCTCAACAGACGCACGCGACACCCTATAGAGGGAATGATCATCTCCTACGTGTTCTTCAAAAATGACTCGTGAGCTCTTCCCCTCCATAGAGCCTTGTCTCCCTTCCCTGTACTTCCACACACTGGACCAATTTGGGGACTTTGGACTGTTTCCTGAGGGGGGCATAGTCCCCAGGCCACACGGTAAGTTCCACAAGACAAGCATCACATCTGTTTTGCTCAGCACTCTCTAGACTCTACCTAGAACAGAGGTCATTTCTCAGTAGTCATTTCAATAGATATTTGTTAAATTAATGTATGAATAAAAAGGACTAGCATAAAGTATGTCAAAAAGGCTATAGAAGAAATATGATTAATAGTCACAGGAGGTTCTAGTTCCCAAGTCTAAGTTTTGTCCTTCCCGTCGCTGGGAATGAATGCAAATATGTGTGTGATATTAAAATCAAGCGTGAGCATTGCTTTTTAATTCTCAATAACAGTAAACACAAAAGCTCATGGACATGTAAGAATTTGCTTCTGAATTAATTCTTTAAATGAGAGAACTAGCTCATTGTATTTTAAACACTTTGAAGTTTAAAACACTGTCGCTTCAATACACAACTTATGGGGATTTAAGCCTCAACTTCTTCATCTGTGAACTAGGCATGACAAATGCACCTGTTTCCTATGATACCCAATGTTTTAATCTATGTTATTTTAAAGCTCCTAACATATATCTGTTGAATAGATGCGTACTATGGACTTAATAAAACGAACCACTAATTTTAACCCAGAATTCCCGCAACTCAACCTCCCTTTCCATCACTCATAAGAGCGATCTCAGCTAAATCTTCCTCCTCCTTCTGGTAGAAGGTGCGTCCTTGCTAAAAGTTCAACCTCAAGTACAACAGGGAGAGAAGACAGATTCTGGCAGACAAAAATCACAAAAAGAAAAGCAATCCCTTCTAAACAGAAATTCTCCAACTCAGCCAAACATAAAGACGTTTTCTTTAAAAGATCAATCCAATGAATGTGTTCCTGTTTATAAGTAAATGCTGAGCATACACACACTTTCACCGAGGCCGCTGTGCCCGTGACTGCCGGCTCTGCATCAGGACGGGGATGAGGCTGCAGGTTTTGGGTTGTGAGCTACTAACCCTTATACTGAAAATACTGCTGGAGAAAATGTCCGTCTGCAATTTTGAAAATCGTCCTCACAAGGGATGTGTCTACGAGAGCGATGCCAACAAAATGTTCAGAGAGAAACTAGCCTCTTTTTCAGCACAATTTATCTTTCCAGCTGGGAGAGAGTGATGCAAAAAGCCATCATAATTTGGAATCTGACTCTGGTGTGAAATTATGACAATGTCACCTATTAGCATGAACTCAGGTGACTGCCATTCAGATTGGTGTTTGGAAAATGTGATTAGTGGTTTATTTCTGACATTCATATGTGTTCTGTGCTTCGGAGTATTAAAGAGAAAAATAACAACTGTTCAGGTTATTAACCTAAGTGTTAAACTAGTGAAGTACCAGTTTCTAAATCATGACGTTAGGTCATATTAGGCCAACTCTACATCCATTCTATTAATTCAGAATTCCAAATCAAGTAAATCGACTGCCAGGTAAACAAAGTTGTTCACGTGTTTTCAATTCCCGGAGTGTACTTGTCTTTAACTCATCCCTACTAATTTCAGTAGTTAGTTTAACTCCAGATTCTACAGATGCGAGCTCACTGCCCGCCCGCAGCCGGGAGGGCCCGTCCTCCAGGTTCCTCACCTTCTATGATGTAGATGCATTCCCGGTCGGGCGGGTACTTGCTGGGGTAGTTGGGAGAGGTGAACGCGCCTCCCTCCGCGTGTTTCGTCCAAGTTCCACACTGCACCGACTTCTGCGTTTCTGAGCTGGTTTGCTTTTCTGCAAAAAATGTTTTTTCAAAAAGCCATCATCCAATTTTCCACAGAACTAAAAATAGAGAGGACATTCTTATAATATCCATTAGTAAATTAATGTCTAAGTGTTGTCTTAGTCAAAACCAATCCGTTATGCACACAAAAAGAGTTCAGATGTTCTGAAACATTAAGAACAAGAGGAAAATGGGGAAATGTAAGTAATGTGAGGTCTCCCACCCACACACAGTTTTCCCGAGAACCATACCTGTTCCTTTCTTGGTTGCCCCAGACAAATGGAGGATGATTAAACTTGCTACAACTGCAACAGGAAAGAAAAATTAGAGATAGTATTCACGTACACCCAAATGATCAAAATCCATCTCCTAACTTAATGATAAAGTACCAAAGCAGATTAAGTTTATTATTGTTCACCCGTCCAAGATGACTCAGAACATGCGCAGACTGACAAGAGAGTATCAAGGTACACCTCAATGAGCAGTACCTACCATGACAAACTATCAGAGCAGACTGATATTATTATTGTTAAGGGTTCCAAGTTGACTCAGAACTTGTGCGCAAACTGACATGCACCCATCGGGAAACTTAGGAATCGCTTCCGGAGGTAAGGCCAGTGAAGCGCAGATGAGAACCAGGGTCCTCTGGCCAGGGCCAGCGTCCACACTGAGAGACACCAGTACTGGGAATCTACGAATGTCTCATTACAATCTACCGATGTCCTGGATTTCGGGACCCAGCCCGTTTCTAAGCTGCCCTCTGTGAGTGGCTCTGCTAGTTAGCCTCTCCACGGGGAAGGGGCTCAGCTGCAGGCGAAAGGGAGCAAAGAGGAAGCAAACAGAGAGCAGCATCAGACTCCAGGCCTGACCCTAAGGCACCCAACGCTGTTGTATTTGAGAAAACAAAGGCTTGGGCAGATTCTGCGGTGGGAGGGGAGGCAGCAGGGGAAAACAAACGACTTGTGGATTGGAGGCATTAAGCAGGATTGTAGGAACGTTCCTTAGAAAGCTGCACCATACTACCAAGTAAGCTCCGGCCTCAGCATTTTCCAACTGTATAATTCATCTCTTCTAACCTGGAAGAGATGAATCTTTGACTTAAGATTTAGTGTTTCCCAGAAATAGATGGTTAATTTGATAAAGGTGATTGCTACAAGCATTTCACTGAGTCAGTTTTTCAGCCTCAAAGAGACTCTGGTCTGTCACTTAACAAAGACCACTGTGACCTGAACTTCCCTGTGACTTCGAACAGCCTGGATCCACCCAGCACCTTTACAAAACCTCACACTAGAAACATGTTAAAGTGACATGGTCTTTATCATTTCTGAGTTTCCTCTTCTACTGTATTTTTATTTTGTTTGCCCAGTTACCTAAAACCTCGGAGTTCCACTACACATATACTTATGTTTCTATTTAAAATGACTTTGGGGAACTGAGGACGGAGTTCACAAGGATTCCCGAAGCAAAGCTGACGACAGGAGCTCACAGATGTGAGCTGACAGATTATTCCCAGAAAAAGTGTCTGGGCCTTGACCTCAGTGTTTGTGAATTGCACTGGTTATAGGACTCTGTACTCCAGCCCATCTGTTTTAAGAACAAAACATTAGTTGTTGTTGTGTGTCTTTACACAGCACCAAGCCTTATTTTAACTTGGTATGATTGTGCGTGCACACACACACACACACACACAAGCACCCGGGGTGGTGGGGGGGGGTACAGCCATCAGTATCAGGACTTAGGTTTGGTGTTTTGTTTACTCTGGTTTTTCCCCCGGTTTCGATGGAATTGCACTGTGGAACGCGTACGGTTACTACGGGGAACACATCGGCAGAGCTGGTCTTTCAACTGCGTGGCACGGCATTAACTCTCTAACCCTTGTTTCATTAGTGAAATGTCCACCACACCTGTCTTCTATTGCTTTTATGTGATGACTTTTGCTGCTATGTCCCTCCAATTCCTCCCCCATCGCCACACGCAGACCTCACACTCCCTAAAGCCAGAGGAGTGTGGTCTGTCGTGCCACAGAGTTAAGGGGGCCCCCCACCCTCCTCTCTAGCGCTGCGTTCAGGTGTACCCTAAACTAGCTACTGGGCAAGCGTGGGCCCGCTGAGCCCCTGGAGCCCCCGAAGGAGGAATATTCCCCAGCATCCCGCAAACTGCCGGCCCCAACGGTCCCCTTTCCACCCGCGCCCTCCCTCCGGCCCACTCCCAGCTGCCGCCACACGTGCGCATCCTTGCACTCCTCTCTCTACCCTCGGCCCCGGATCATCCTGCGCACAGAAAGGTTGCTTCCCCCCGCCGGATGCTGAGACCCGGGGACGACTGGCTGCGCCGCCCCCCTGCCCCCCACGTCCCGTGCTATTTTGCTGCAATACAGAAAGTTTACACCTGGCCCAGACTCGCTGGGACTGCGGGGTCGCGGGAGCGCAGCGGCCACCAGGGAGGAGACCGGCGTGGCGGGCGCCGTACTCACTGTGGAACACGCTGCGTCCATAGATCATGTCTGTGCGTTACACCAGAGGCTCCGAGCTCCACTAATTCCATTTAGAGACGGGAAGACGTCCGGTGGTGTGGAGAGGACGGAGTCGGGAGACGTGAAATATGCAAACCCAGAGCAAAATGAAGGGGGAGCGAGAGAGGGGCGGGACGAGAGCCGAGCCCACACCGCAGAAGATCCGAATCCGCGCGTCCTCCGCCCCGGCTCTCTCTCGCTGTCACCGCTGGGAAGCCAGCATCCCCACCATGATGCTGGCATCACACCCGGGCGCCACTCGCCACCCTGCGCGCAGCCGGCGGCAGCGCCCTCCTCCTTTGCATCATCGCCGCCGCTGCAGCTGTCAGGAGGGCGCGGGCAGTGGGCGCGGGCGGAGAGCCCCGGGGCGCCCAGAGCCGGGGACCGGGGACCTGGGACCGACGGCAGCGACGGTGGCGGCGGCGGTGGCTGCGCGGCGCCAGAGGCAGCGGGGGCGCTCAGTCCCCGGGTTCATCCACCAGGAGCAGCAGGTCGGGGCAGCCTCTCCCGGAGGATGTCCAGCAGCAGCCCTCCTCGGTCCAGCCCTTGGGGATCTTCCGCTGAGGCATTGGAGACAGGGGGAAAGGGTCTGTCATCGGCTGGCCGGGCTCCGCGCCACCTCTGCGATCTTGCGCGAAGAGGAGAGGGTGGTGGGCGTCTGGGAGGAGGGCTGAGGGTGGCGGAGGGGCGCGGGGGTGGCGTGGAAGGCGGGGAAGTGGGGCGGAGAAGGATCGGGAAGATGGCAGAGTTACCAAGTGGGCGCCTGAGTCATAGCCCGGGGCTGCGCGACCCTCCGGGAAGCCCGGGGCCCGGGTGGAAAGGAGCAGCTGCGCTGGGCCGGCGCCCCCGGGGCTGGTGCATGGCGGAATGGGGCGCGGCTGGCAAGGACAACACACCCGCCGGATCCTGGGGGAGGAAGGGGGAGGAGTGAGGACCAGGCTGGGCTCCGTCACCGGGCCACCGGGCCGAGGGGGCCAGAAGGAAGCCTGAGCTGGATCCTCGCGCCAGATAAAGAACGTGCAAGGGGGAGGAGCCGTCATGTGGAAATCCCCTTTGGGGGTTAATTTTTCACTTTGGAAGGACTAGAAGTTGCAACCGGTCTCTTTCCCACCCCTTTCATTCCATCTGCGGAGCAAGCAGTTTCTCTGTGTCCTGGGGGGTGGCGGCTTTGCGGTGGACTCGGGTCTCGCTCTGAGAAACCAAGCAGGGGTGCGCCCGGAGGCCAGGGTGGCTGGAAAAGTTTCGCAGTTTCGCGGTTTATCTCCCGGCCTGAAGCCGAGGTCGCCCCCACCAAACTGCTCCAGCAGAGACTGGAGCTTCTCTCAATTCATCTCCACCTTCCGCGGAACTTCACACCCCCAAGACACACACAGACACCGCCTACCCACCCCAACAGGGTCAGGCTCGCGCGGGGAGTTCGACTCGGAGCGGGTGGGGGAAGAGTTGCCGGGGAAACAGCCCTGGAAAAGCCCCGGGTCATAAATGAGAATAAGTGATTAGGAAGGAACAGTGACTGGACTGCGCAGAGGGCCGGAGAGAGGGCTTGCGGGGAGCGTCCCTCCAGGCCCGGCAGCCCGGCTCCCCCCATCCGGCTCTGTCCCGCCTCCCCCGCAGCTGTGGCCGGGCCACGCAGATCCACCGGCAGCCGGACCCTGGGCCGCGCTTAGGCCCTGGAATCTCGGATCTCATGGGCGCTCAGGTGAAGACCCCGCGCCTCCGGCTCAGCAGCCCGAACTGGGGCGCGCAGGATGGAGATGGTGGCGGTGAGGGGACAGGGAAGGATGAACTCAGGTGGGAAGCCGAGAGACGCCGTTTTAAGACTGGGGTCGCCCCCAAAAGCCACAGGGTAGAGGAAAGGGCCGCTGGAAGGGGCCGGAGGGCGCTCAAAGCCAGGCCGCACCTCAGTCTGGCACCTGCTGCTGCGGCGGGAAGAGCTCCGCGGCTGGGGGAGGTGGGCGGTCTCCTGCCGATCATTGGAGGCGAGGGGTAATGAGGTGACCCTGGTTCCGGAGGGGTCACGAACCCCAGACGCAACCCCCCAGCCCCCTACCAAGGTTTGGGTTCCTTGATTCCAAGCAGCTGCAAGTCCTCTGCGGTGCAGCAAAGTCGCCAAGAGGAGAAGGGCACGTTTGGGAGTGCGTGCGCGTCTGGGAGTGTGTGTGTGTGTGTGAGTGTGTGTGTGTGTTCATCCGTTTAACGGAGGGTGGGCATGTCGAGAGGAGCGAAGGGAGAACTAGAGAGAAAGAGGGTGGAGGGGGTGGAGACAGAGCCCGCCGAGCCAGCGCCACCAGGGCTCGGCGCCCCCAGAGGCGCTACAGGCTGGAGAGCAAGGCGGACGTGCGCAGGGGACGGACAGCCAGCCGGGAGCCGCGTGTCAGACGCCGCGCGTGTCTGCCCACGCACGTACTTGCGAGAGGGGAAATAGGCAGAAGGTCCCGGGGAGTCGTGCAATCCACGTGCGATTGTTGTGGCAGCGCGGGGGTTGGGTTGAGGGTACTGGGAGAAGAGTTGAAGAAATGCCCCAACTGCACAGAAGCAAAAGCACCAAAGCGGTGGGACCCCTGGACAGATGGGCGAGTAGATGACAAAGAGTCCGTGAAAAGTGGCCAGTGACGCACGACAGCAGTGAAATGCTGCAGTCTTTAGAATTGCTTGGTAATTATTTTTACCTTCCGAAATACAGCTTTATGAAAATGATAAAATCTTTCAATGAAACAGTTAAAATGTATCATAAGGAGAATGACTGCATTTCTCAAGTGCAATTTGGAGATAGGATGGAAATTTGGTGTCTGCTAAATCCATCCATTCAAGTATGTCTGACCTTTCCCCTCCTTTGTGCCAGGTCAGCGTCCCAGGGACACAGATTTTGGTACCTGGCCAAGTGGCAGGCGGGAAGAAGTTCAGCTAGACAAGTGGTCCCTGAATAGTAAAAGCCGGGGTGGTATCCAGGAACCACAGAAAGGAAATCCCAGGGGGAAGAAAGAGGGGGCAGGGCTCCACATCTCTTGCTCATGCCCTCATCCCCCCCATAACCCGGAAGCCTGTAGGTCTGTGGTCGAATCAAAGTCTCATACACACTGTGTCTGTGAAACCAAGATTCCAAGATCAAATCTTGGACAGTGCCCACGGCTTCTGGGTTGTACCTTCGCTCAAAGCTCAGGGCTGAGGTTGGGAGTGGGCAGATCTGACAGGGCTCATCACAGGAGCACCATCAAGCACTGGGGCAGCTCACCAAGGGGCGGGGACAGGCAGGTGCTGAGGCTGCCCTACCCACGTGCCCTTTGGACCATCCACCGCATCCTGCTTGCCCTGCAAACTGCCTCCTTCGCACTTTGGGATCGGAACCACGGCTTGCTGGGTATTGCTAGCTCCCTGAGGGCAGGGCGGGAGAGGGGAGACACGTATTTTATTTTCTTTCTGAGAAAAATCAACCTATGGGAAAAGTTCAGCTTCTCCAAAGGCACACATGCAGTCCAATTTCAAGACTTGATGATTTCAAAAGGGGGAGTGTGTAAACCAATAGCTTAAATAAGTTCGGTGTGCCGTCTGGAAGAAGGCACTTTGCCACAGTGCTCCACGGCCACCTCCGAAACGGACTGCTTCCAGAAGTTGGAGCGGCACACACACTTCTGAACCCAGTTAAAGGGACTTCGGTTTCCTTTAAACGTCTGCCTCGTGACAGTGAAGAGTAAGAAGGGTTTCCAAACTCTCAGAAAGAATCGATGGAGACTGTTCTGCAAAGGCAAAGGCAGGGCGTTTTTGCCTGCATGCTCACATCCCTGAAGAAAAGAACGTAGTCCCAGGCACATGGGGGCTCTTTCGCTACATCGTCTGCAGAACTGGTTTCTTCTTCCAGGTCATTTCCCTATGGCTGTAAGAAGCAATGACACACAAAAAAAATAACTAAAATAAAATAGTGCTTCTGATGCATTCTATGTCACATCCGTTTCTTGAAAATTTCTAAATATGTTTTAATTTATTTACCTACTTGTGAGATAGGAAGTTCTGTTCTGTATTTTATAAACTCAACAATGGACAAGTCACAATATTAGTTTATCAAAAACCTGTATGAATAAATCATTTGCTGGCGAATACTGGAATGGCTTTAAAAATGATCTGCGATCCTGTCACATGCCACAGGCTCTAAGTGACATTTGTGCAGCCATTTATCTCCCTTCCGACATCTGTGCATGTATTACGACAGAGTGGAATGTCTTCCTAAAATAGAAGAGTTAAAATCTCTGACGTCTTATATCTAAACCAGACGCAGTAGTTTATGAATGTGAGTGGGGAAATAAAACAGGGTCTTCTGAGTGGGACAGACACGCTGCTGGTCTGTTTGCTGTCCCAAGAATCTCAGCCTCTCGTGGGCCGTAGTTAGCACAGCTCTGCTCTCCTCAACCTGTTTGCACCAAGACTCACACGTGCCCCTCAGGCGCTATCTTGGTTGCTTCACATTGAATGATGTCTGTGCCCCAGAAGCAACGTAATCTGGCCTTGTTTGGAGAAAGGGGAGGGGCATAAAAATAATTCCAGGAACCACCAATGTATGCTAAACTCTCAGAAAGACTTTATTTTCCTTCTGACTAATATTTAATTGACAATGGCTTGTAAAAAACCAAAATATTTTTATAACCACCAGCCTAATAAAAGAACATCGATAAAGGTAGCTCCTCCGATAGAAAGGGTGTGACTCTGCGAAGAGTGCTAAGTACTGAATGCTAAGTACCATGCCAAGACTTTCACTCACTGTCATTTTGGGGGGAAACCGAGTTTCTGGCCCTAGTTGAACAACAGATTTCACCATCTTTGGAGAATGTAGGTTAAACTGAAGGAAAAATCTATATATTCTATTTCCAAACATCCATTAATCAATACAAACAAAACTGAATTTAAAAGTGCTAAATCAGACATGTGAATGTAACCCATGGGCTAGATTTAAATTTTTATCTTTAATTATATATATTAATACCATTGCCTAAATATACTTGCTTTTGCTCTTTAGGGCATATTATAACATTATTATGATTTATTGGGAGGTATGTGGATGATTTAGAAGGTAACAAGAACCAAGGTTTGCTGGTTGTAAATAACCCTGAACGTTAGGACAGGGCTTATATCTGATTCGTGAAATAATTCTGAAGAGACAAACTTACTTTGGCTTGTAGAAATATATGTTGAATGCAAATACTGCTTTTTAAAAATTAGGAAGATCATTTATTGATTCTTCTTCCTTTGTCCTTTCTCGCTCATACTTGACGTGTATAAGAAAATGTCCCAAATGTTTCATTTCCTTTTGCAACACGAGAAGATACACGTGAAGCAGCCACCTCCCCCAGTGCTAGGGGAGACCAGCTGCAAACAATTAGCTTCAGAAAGAAGTGATACTTCGGCAGAGTGTTCGCTGAGTAGCCACGTTTGCCTGTCTGGTTGTGATTATATTTTTAAAATCGAGGGAAAACGTCGTCGATGCATTTAACGAAATGCATCCTTTCAAATAACAGTCTTCAAAACTAGTTTTCTAATTGACATGCGTGGTTAATGTTTCTGTACATTTCTCTGGGAAATAAAAGGGTTCATTTCAGTTATTCCTGGGCTGTTTATAACAAATGACTCTGGTCACAGCTCCAGGCCCTCTAACTCGGTCCTCATTTGCCGCATCTTTCTGTGCCCATGACTGAGCAATCCTTACGAACCCCACCTTCTCATTTTCAGGATGGGGACATCAGATCAAAAGAGGTGCGGTGACGTCCCCAATGTCCCTTTGTCCATTGCATAATAACCAATGGAATCCCAGATCTTCTCAGGACATGAGAATCCATATTTTAAACAAGGTGTTTCAGAAAAGTGTGGGAGAGGAAAAGCTATGGATCTCATGTCATGAAGCCACTAGAAATTTGTCCCCCCAAACAGACACGTGGCACTCTGGCGCTGGCATCCCAGCAGTACGCTCCTGGGCCCGACGCAGTGGTGAGCGCCAGCCTTCTCTCCTCGGCCAGTGCCCACACACTGGGCCTCCTCTAGCTGGAGGTGCAGCTCCGAGCAGGCCCACATCAGCAACAGTGCAAGTCACCTTCCCACTGTGACAGCTGGAAGTCGATCCCTCCCCGGGGCCTGCAGAGCAATTCCCAAGTGGGTGCGTCCCCAGGCTCCCAGACCTCCCAGGGGATTAAGGGCCAGTTGCCCACCGTGCGATTTGTTTGTAGCACACTTGCTTGCCTGGCTGTCTTTCCTGCCTCATCTGTTCCCAGAACCCTACTAGCATTTCCTGCAAAGACCTATCCAATAGCTACCTACAGTCAGATTCTTATCCTAGGGGTTGTTTGGTTTTGTTTTCTGAGGAAAGGCAAAGAAAACCAGTGGGCTGATCCCACAGTGTCCCTGGGATGCAGTCCACAGGGTGGCGGGGTTCTGGACCTTCACTGCGCACTGGCCCTGGGGTGAGAAGTGCTCCACTGATGGGGAGGAGTGGAATCGCCATGCCCCAGGTTGCTATGGAGTCCCAACCACTAAAGCTTGCCTGTGAAACGCTGGGAGAGAAAAGAGTTAGCACAGGGTGCCCTGGATACGCCATCTTCCTTCTGTCTGCACCGAAGTCAGGCTGTGCAGGGAAAACCAAGTGGGACCCAGAGACCTGGGGCGAAGAGGCCCCAGGGCTGTGCTGGCAGATGTGGAACCCTCAGATTGCCCTCACCCCTTGGGGCTGGCTGGAGAGTCTCCTCACACCTGCCCGAGAGGCGCAGTCTCCTTGCCCAACACTGCGCCCCCCCACCCCAAGGCAAAGGCCGCCCAGGAGGACATTTGCTCTCTCAGGTCCAACTTCTCCCTCTTCATTGATTCTAGAACAATGACTGGTTCCACTTCCCCCTGTGGGAGAAGTCCTCTCTCTGTCTCCAGGCAAAGGAGATCGATAGCAGAATCTGAGCCTGGGTGTTGAGGTTTGCCCTCAACAGCGTTGTCTCCGCGTGATTCACTATAAGCCACTATTTTCTGGAGACTTCGAGGAGACACCTCAATAGTTATTTAGTTTATTTTTAGTACTTGCTTCAGATGTCCTTGTCAGATCATTACATCCCGAGTCACAGGAAAGTTCCCCCATGTCAAAAATGTCTTACTGATAGTTAATATTTTGTCCCCCGCCTGCTCATGGGTTTCCAGGTCCTGCTAATAGTTCTGGTCGTCCTGTAATATTACCTGGACTTCGTCACTTGGGCCATGCCGACCCCAAACCCAAGCACTGTTCTAAAGTCAGCAAAGGGAGGCGGGGGGCTGAGGTCTGCATCATCGGTTCCGATACCTTCTTCAGTGTCAAAAACAACTGTTTATCTGTAGTTGAGACAACGTGAGAGCTTGAGGGTTGGATGGGAGTTCGTCCGCAGCGAGGAAGAGCCAGCCCTGCTTGCGGGCACTGGGGACGCAGCCTCTCAGCTGAATCTGGCTCCTTTGGCTTCACAAAGTTATTTCCGAATGTGAATGAGGCATTTCTCATGACACTCATGGAGCTACTCTAAAATCGAAAAAATATTCATTTGACTGCAACCCCAGAGAATTCAGGAGGTACAGTCAAGTTCATGTCCAATACAGTATTTGCGCAGATGTGCAGTCAGGACAATTATCGTGGTGAGGAGACATTTATCTTGTTTTGTTTGCTTGGTTTGGGAGTTTCTCCCAAATTAGTTTTTAGATGACAGAGTCCTCCAGGGAAGAATGAAGCTCTTGCAATGAAGCCTCTTCTCTTCCAGGTTTTGTTTTCCTTTTCTAGACGGTTCTGTATGGAATGAACAGAGAGTAGGTGAGCAGGGGTGTGGAAGAAGGTAGGATTGATTCACGATGGTCCCCGGTGCTGAGCTCAGGCGATGCTTCTTGGGCACCACAGGGTGTGTTCGTGTGACCAAGGCCAAGGTGACTAGTCAGCAACACTAGTGATCAAGACCACTTTAAAAATCAAAGTTAAATTTTGATTTCCCCCAGGAGTAAAAACATTCAATCCATTAAAATAGATCTTATAGATAGATGATAGATATATAAGGGAAAATGAATATTTATATTTTGGAACTCTATACTTTATTTTTATCGTTCTATAGCTTACTTTCAAGCACCATGCCATCCATCATTTTGAAATAAAGGATTTGCCTTTCCTTAGGAAATCTATATATTATTCTAAAGATGGAACACATTATTCTTGTTACCCTTAGCAATAGGATTTTTTTATCACTTATTCTTGGTCTTTACCTTTGACTCATATTCTTTTATTTTAGGCACCCAGCTTACTATGCACAAGTACATACATATGGATAGAGGTGCTTGAATAAAAATCCTGCGTTTCTGGAATACTGAGTGTACAATTAAAGCCCACCACCGCCAGCAGAATTTGGAGACAGGAAATGAAAGATGGAGCTCAGTTCTTAAAGGGATTATTAAAGTCTAACAAGTCTGCACTTTGCTTAAATAATATAAAATACAAAAATACATTGCTCCACTTCTGCTTTCAGGGTTACAGGGTGATTCAGGGTCAGCCAAGCAGTACATTAAGTTCTGAGGCCAAAATAACTGGTCAGGGATAAATACATGACCAAATGAAGCAACCAAAAAAAAAAGTATGACACCCTTTCTGCCACATATCCAGGTAGAGACCGTTGGTCCAGGTATCTGCATGCAACAGGAGCCAGGGGGATGTTACTTTAAGGCTTTACGGATACGGCTAAATGGTCTGTCGAGTGTTATTGAACCCCCTGGACAACTCAGGAATGCCAATTGTATGCTAATATACTGTGTCTCTAGATCCTAGACAGCACAGATGAGCCGGGAGCAAAGCAGGCACACTTTCAGGGTGGGAGAGCTGCTGGAGACGAAGGTGTGAGCCGGGGAGGGTGAGGGGCCTCCGAAAGAAAGCCAATGGAGAGAAGAAGAGGGCAGAGACAAGTGAGCCCACATAATTTGAGCTTCCTGATGAAACCGTGCCTAAAGTGCTGTTCCTGAGTTTTTCCATTTTATGAGTCAATAAGTCCAGTTTTGCAAAAGTCTGTTGACATCGATTTGTTGTTGATTTGGAGTCCTAATAATTGATGTCACCCAATTTACAGTAATGTTATCTAATGAAATGCTGTCCAGTCAGGTTGAAGAGTAAGGATAGTAGGACGTGGCCCACACTTTGGGGTTTGTCTCATCGGGAGTAGAAGTTGGAAACGAAAACTGCAGGTCATCGGTTGACCGTTGCATTCTATGATGGGAGCCCCCAGAGCAAAGCCAGTTTTCCTGGGTTCGAATGGATTGAGCGGTTTCTTTTTTAATAACAGTAAACAAGGCATAACACGAAAGCTACCCTCACTGAGTGTAAGTGTACAGTGCCACCTGCCGTGTGGGCACGTTGTTGCAGAGCGGGCCTCCCTAGCACACAGTGATCCAGAGTGATGGGAACCCACTGCCCAACACCTTCCCCCTTCGGCCTCCTGCCTCCCCAGCGCCCCGCGACCACAGTTCCACCTGCTTCTGCCAGACTGACTAATTTAGCCTCCTCATATAAGTGGATGTGTGCAGCGTTTGCTTCTCTCTGACTGGTTTATTTCACTTGGCACAAAGAAATCCTTGAGGAAACTCAAGGAAACTCACGTGTTGTCACATGGCAGGATTTACTTTTCGTTAAAGGCTCCTATTCCCTTGAACGCATAAACCACATTTTCTTTACCCATTCGTCCCCTGAAGGGCGTGAAGCCTGCTTCAACCCCTGAGCTGGTGCGAGGGGGCTTCGCTGAGCGTGTGAGTGCAGCGACTGCTTCAAGATCCTGATTTCAGATTTGGGGGGACACACACTGAAACTCGGGACCGTTGGGTCCTGTGGTAGTTCAGCTGTTTCAATATTTTTATTTATTTACTTCCAAGATGCTTTATCAACATTATTCCTCTTTGAAAAGTAGTTTTTGGTTTAATCTTTAGGAAACCCCACACTGTTTTCCATAAAGGCTATGCAATGATCTATGCCCACCGATAATGTATAACAGTTTCAGTTACTCCACATCTTCACCAACACTAGTTATTTTCTGCCTTTATTCCTCCACAATGGCCATCCTGACAGGGGTGAGGTAGCGCCATCTCCTTGGGGTTTGGATTTACGTTTCCCTGGTGATCAGTGACGTTGAGCCTCTTTTCATACAGATGTTGGCCATTGACTAGTCTTCCTTGGAGAACTGTCTATTCTGGTCCTTTGCACATTTTAAGTCAGACTTTTATTTATTTATTTATCTTATGGATTTTTGCTGTTGAGTCGTGGGAGTCCTTTACATGTCTTGGATATCACACCCTCGTCGGAGGCATGGTTTTCATCCATTCTCTCCCGTTCCGCAGCTGGGTGTGCCCACCCGTCAACTGCTCCCTTCGCCGCACAGGAGCTTTCTAGTGTGACGTCTCCTCGCTTCTCTATTTCTGCTTTTCCTGCTCGTGCTTTTCAATCAGACAGAAACAGTTCACGGTGGCACTTACGGAAATGGTCTGTCTTTGCCTTCCATAGTGTATATTTATTTACTTATTTTCATTTAACCTTTACTTAGTATTTATTGGGAGACATGGACTCTTCTAAGCAATTTGTATATGTGAACTCACACAAAAATGATAACCCTCTGAGACATGTGCATTTTATTCCTTTTTTCATACAGAAAACTTGGGCCCAGTGAGATCAAATAATGTCCTATGGAACAGATTCAAACACAGACGGTTTTGTGTCAAAATCCGTGTATTTAAACATGAGACCATGTTGCCCCTCTATTATGTTATTGCTTACTTAATTAAGCAAATAACTATCTCACTGTGTGAATGAATCAGTGGTTAAAGAATAAAAAAGTATTGACATGACAGTAAAATATAAAACTGAAAGATGATGTCCATCGTTTAAAATAATCAATTACTACAATTGCCATTTAGAAATATTTCATGAGGAAGACCTAACTTTAGAAAATTGAAGTAACCAAAATGTTCCTTAGATAAATAAGAAAGAAATTGTAGAAAATAAGTTATTTTCTTATTTTAAGAGATAAAACATCTTCTTTAGTCTTAGTCAGTTATTAGCGAAAATTTACTTTTTTTTAGGAAACCCCACTATCAAGCAATAAGATGGTGTGATGCATTATTTTCCTTGTTACATCAGTCTAATGACAAACCCACATCAGCTATAAGTGCTTTCATACAAGTCTTCACAAGGACTTATTTTCTGGGCGTGTGCAAAGGGGAGGATCCACAGCCTCTCTGAGCACAAGGGGACACGCTAAGGCTAACAGGGCCAACACGCCGAAGGTGGCAGGATGACAAGACTGAAGGAAACTAGTCGGTGGTGTCGTCGAGCTGTTGACATGACCTTCAGAATTTTCAGTATGCGAATAACCTATACTGCTATCATTTAAGCTAGTCTCTTTCCAATAAAATACACACCTGGTTTCCTCTAGCACACACTAAACTTTACACTCCACGTATATAGCTTTTAAAATTGTGTTTAGATTTGTCTGTATTGAAACCCACCTTTCACGATGAAAAGATATTTTAGGACTATGAGTGCCCTGAAGAAGTACCGCATGGCATGCACAAGGAAAAGGAGTAGGTGTTAGAAAAACAAAACATCCACTTGCAGCTGGTGACACCGGAGCACCCTTCACGCACCCCCATTGCCTAAATCAGTTTCAAGAATTCCCAAATGCAAAACTATTGTTTTGAATCAGGCTGTTCTCTCAGGTTGTTTGCCACAGAGAGTTTCTGCGAGAGGAACCAAGTACCTGGAGAAACAGAGCGGGTGGAGGAGAGGGAGATGGAGCCCGCCAGGCAAGAGCAGAACATGCTCCAAACACTTGCCTATGTATGTCCCTGAGGAACACAGACA
This sequence comes from Sturnira hondurensis, assembly GCF_014824575.4. Taxonomy (NCBI): domain Eukaryota; kingdom Metazoa; phylum Chordata; class Mammalia; order Chiroptera; family Phyllostomidae; genus Sturnira; species Sturnira hondurensis. The sequence goes on from NW_028074503.1 coordinate 38,164,589, forward strand.
GGTAGGACGGGAACGAGCTGCAAGGCTCCCCTCCTCTCCTGTGACTTTACATTCACTGTCCAATGCGAAGCTGTGCAAAGGAGCTGCGTGCTGTGACATAGTGCACCCCCATTTCCCCATTCAAGGTTGTTGGATTTGTCGATTTAAGATGTATTTAAACTGTAGAAAAATGAAGAGGAGCAGGTAAACTAATTTTGCTCCATTTTCCTTCTCTGTCACTGTTTTTTACCTAAAGGCAATTTATAATATCAGGTGAACCCTAAGAGACTTATTTATTTCACAGATGATAGAAGAAGCCGTGGAAGGACCCCCACTCACCCATTCCATCTTCTCCATTCGATTGCTGATTAACCACCTTAACGAAAGGACTGCCATCCCAATGGTAAGAACTTAGCATTAGTGGGACGCAGGAAGGAAAAGGACAGTTTTCTTTCCAAATTACTTCTGGGCCATAATTTGTTCAGAAAAGCAAATCTAAGGAAAACAGAAGTTCACTCATTACTGACCACCTGATCATTCTTAACTTGAAATATGGTGTGGACTGAAGCTGACATTGGGCCAACAGTGTCGCCTTGAAAACATAAAGTTAGTTTTGTCCAATAATACATAAATGGAGGTAAGAGTAGAGTAATCCCCAAAGACTATTCATGGAAAACAAACACCTCACCTTCTCTTTTCTTCTCCTTTTCCCCTCCAAGTTTTCAGGTTTTCCATCCTTAACAGCAACGGCTGTAGCTACTCGAATAGAAAGCTGATGTTACTGAGGGCGGTGCATCTTGAGTTCTCAGAGTTAGACAGTCGGTCACTTACTTTTTGTTATGAGATCTACAGATTTAGCTACCTTTCATCCCACCCTGCTTCATCGTGTGATGAAATGCATAGTATCTATACTTACATAAAAATGGATATTTAGTGTGTGCAACAATGTAATCACACAGCTTTCACTGCAAAAACAAAAAGAGTACCCTGATTATATTTCTTTCACTTAAAAGTTTTGATTTTCAGTGGAGGTTCTGACTTTTTTAATTTGTCCCTCTACAATGAAATGCTTTTTAAGAAAATGTTGGTCTGGCAGGTGTTCTAGCGGAACTCCCTTCCCCCACCCGCGATCTCTGACCTGAATCTTCTGTTCCCGCTGCAGGCTCATCCAGCTGCCCTCCAGGTTATGCATCCTGAGAGCTGCATTGTCCCGTTTGTTTTTCAAATGGATCCAGTCTTCCCGGCTCCTTACGTGCAGTGCCCATTGGCGTTTGCTGCTCTCTGAGTGTCCAGGCTCAGTCCGCCCCCATCACTGTATCCCAGATACATCTGGGGGGATTGACCATCCCTCCCTTAGATCATGTAATTCTATCAGGATGAACTTCTGTGACAAGAGCTGGATCCCGAGTAGCTGACACCACTCACTCCAGCTAATGCCTCACATCCCAGTTTTGCTCGAGTAACTAGTTTTGGCCAAGAAGAGCAGTCAGGCCTGACAATATTATTTAGTTTTCCCCCATGAACACAAGGCTAAGGAGATGCCGTATCTGGGTCTGTCGCATTCACTCGCAGTCAACAGAAGGGAGACAGGCTTGAGTCAACGAGGGGAAGCCTGACCTAAAAGATGGAAAGAATCAGCTGTGGCTGCATTGAGACTACAACCAGCTATGTCCCTGGACTATGACCCAGAGGAGTAAAGACCACCACATTATTGTTGTTGTTGTTGTTGTTGTTACTGGTTTTTGGTTATTTAGAGCTAGAAGTAATCCGATTGATACATCAGATCTAACACTTTGGGGGGGTTTAATTCTCCGTTTGGCTATAACACACTGTCATGTAATTTAAGAAAAGCTGGCAAAGGGAAGGAAAATCTCTGAGAAGACTCCCATAACTGGACGTCTTCTACTGAACTTTTATTTAATTGATAGTTTTGTGAGGTATAAAATTTTCAGTTGAATACAGTTTTATCTCCATGTTTCGAGAGCATTTAAAGTCTGGTACTGAGAATAAGAAGAAAAAAAGGAAATTATGAGACTCTTTCCTGTGTCACTTACTGGGTTTTTATTTGGGGGAGCATTCAGAATATGCTCATTATCCCTGAGTTTTGGAAATTTTATGAGCTTTCACCTTGATGAGTTTAGTTAGTTTAATTTTATCCACCTTGCTAGTAACCTCAGTGTATATTTCAAATTAGAGACTTCTCCAGGTTATTTCTTCACACTTTATTTTATACTTTTAAGAATAATGTGATTAAAGGATAATGAGCAATCGGGTACATTTATAAGATGTATTCCTTGTCAGATGTACTTAAGAATAATTAAAACTAAGCTAGATGGAATTATGCTGAGAGATAACCAAATTCCAGAGGACAGATTTTGCTCCCATGAAGAAAGTTTCATTTCCTAAGGGATGGAAAATGAGACCTCGTACCTGGGCAAAGGGAGGCAGGCGAATTCTGTGCCTGACGATGGGACTGGACAGGGCACAACTGTATATTCAGACTTTCAGTTAACTATGCTCTTTTGGGCCCCGAGGAACGTCCCCCCTCCTCCTACCTGTGTCTCCAGCACGAAGTGAGGTTGAAATCCCAGAACTGCAGAACAGGTGCAGGAGGACGAGAGGAAAGGCCCGGCACCTGAGTGTGCTGCGGTGGGCACGTGTGTGCGGCCGGGACACCTGCAGGTGGTGATACTGCCCAAGGAAGCCCAAAGGACGTACTGTCAACTGTCATCATGAGGAAAGAACAGTGTCAGGAGCACTAGGACCTCTAAGTGCTTGTCGGTGGTCCACTGTTTAGGCCACACTTTATGGGAAGAGAGGTCATTACAGAATGGGACACAATCACCCAGCCAAGGTTTTATGTGGCGGATTTACGACCGGAGCATTTTCATTAAGTAGAATTTCCAAGGGGTGTTGATGATGATATTTGGAGTTAATCTGACTACGAGGCGATGGCACCTCAAGAGAACAAACGGAGTGAATAAAGGCGGAAACTGCTCCTCAGTAAAGAACAATGGTGTGGAGTCTACCCCAGGATGCCCAGCGCCCAGTGCCCTGCCGGACAGCCTCAGCCCCCAGCGCGGGGAGGCCTGGGCGGGCGGGCAGGAGCAGTGGAGGGTCTGTGCAGACTTGGCTGATGTGGCTGTTCTACAGACCCTCCCTGCTTCGAACGCATTCACCTGCTCATGCCCACTGGAAATGAAAGCCTTCCAGACAGAACATCCTTAGCAATCGGCCCTGGAGCTACAGTCTTTTTGCTCTTTTTTATCTTTGCCTCTAAGTGAAGAAGTAATTAAAAGAAACAGATGACCTGCACTGTGTTTGGATCATTCGTTTTTTAGAAAAGCTCCACCCGTCCCCGCAGGGGCCCTGTCTTTTCTCTCTGTCTCACCCAGGGCCACCGCTTCGCTGGGGGAGCTCACGGGTCCTTCCCTGTCATCCTTGCTTTCTCCATGCAGGGAGTCAGAGCCGAGAAGACAAGTGACTTAATGGTGACAAAGTGAATTAGTGGTTTAAGATACGGGTGGGTAACGAGGGAAGAGCCCGCTATTCAGAGATCTTCCATCAAACGGTCACAGTTTCAAAGTCACTGTTTTTCCCCAGGGTGTCAGAAATGATGAATCGTATTCTAATCTCCCAGCATTGGTTTGGGCAAACAAATGGTGCCTTAGAGCAGCGTGAAAGAAAATGAAGCGACCTAATTAGAATAATGTAACAAACTCAGCGAAGCTAAAAGTATTTTATTTCTCTCCTCTTTCTCTACTTTGTTTGGATAAGAACCACTAGAAAGGTAAGCAGCATTATGCATACCCAATACCGAACATTTCTCCTCAGAACTTCAAGTTTGCCGGAGTGAGTCCGATGGTAAAACTAAAACTGTATTTATATGAGTCAGTGAATGTTACACTCTATTAGAATATTATACAGTTATCCTTTAGCATATTACAAAGAAAAGAGGATTTTCAAGCTTCATGCTGTTACTATGGAAACAGTATAGTCTTAAAAGCAATTGCAAGAATATGAAGTGAATCTGTCTTATACTCTAAATCTCTAAACATAATACCCACTTTAAAACTCTCTGAGCATTTATCAGAATGCTACTATATTAATATTGATAATTACATTCAATAATGTCCTTGGGTTGGTGGGATTCTCTCCTGTGGCATGTAGGACACTGACTTGCGTTCATGAAGATTACAATGCAAGTTTTGACAGGGAGCAAATTGTTGAAATTGATAGCATTATTTTAAATATCTTTAAATGTATCAGGAATATGTAACAGAGTCTCCCTTAAATTTAGTTCTAGGTATGTTTACTCTGTCTATTGGTAAGACTTCTATTAGGAGTCTTCCGTAGGGCAGGCTTCTAATTCAATCACTTAGGTCTACATTGTGAAGAATAGATTTGAACATTTCAGAGAATAGAGTGTCAATGAAAACATTCAGAATGTTTGGTTAGCATGGATTATTTTTCAGCTGACTCAACAAAATGTAATGAAGAGTATCTATGTAATATTTATGATACTGACTTGCAAAGGTGAGGAAATGACATTTTTCTTAAGGTAGAACACAAGGCATTTATTTGGCTCTGAACTATAAACTCTTTGCAACGCAGAAGACACTTGTTTGAAGATGAAACACTCTTCCTGCCAGAGAAACAAACTTGCAATAAAGAGTCAGTGATATTTTAAGCCCTGGTAAGTATAAAATTTAGCACCTTAACAATAAACTGTTAAGGTGAAGTGAGGCCAGATACCTTTATACCCATTCTTGCTGAGACATCTTTGTTCTAGACTCAAGTATACAACATTGTCTAGTTTGGACTTTTCTGTTGAAGTATGCACATACTCTGGTACATAAAAATGAGAATTCAATTTACTCAATATATTCTAAAGTTATCTCATGTACATAGAATTAAGTTTTATCTATTCTTTGCTTATGCACCAAACATTATGCTGGTAAAACTGAGGGGCAGTACAAGAAATGTTACATCTGAGATTCAGAATAAAATGCTGTTTTAATTAAAATAATTATGAATACTAATGGATTGCTATTCACTGCTATGCACTTACTAAGTAACAGTTTCCCTGGTCGTGAGAAAGTCATTTTAAAAAGCATATTATTGTTTTAAATTAATTGACCTAATAAACCCAGAGGATATAAAACACTAGTCTAGGAGGATTATGAAAGTGCAGGAAATTATTCAGGAAACAAAAGAAATTACCAAGATTTATCATCCAATAAGAAATGCATGTTGAGCGAAACACGCGCAGCAGTCGTTAATTGATCATCGTCGGGCTAATCAGCGTGTCTACCACCTCACGATTTCCTTCCTGTGTGTGTGTGTGTGTGTGTGTGTGTGTTGTGAGAACACAAGATTTATGCCACTAAATTTCAAGTATACAACACAGTACTGTTAATTATCGTCACCACCCTGTGCGTTAGTTAGATCAGTACAGCTTATTCACAATAAAAATGAAAGTGCCCTGTGAACGCCCCACTTCCCCGGGACCCCCAGCTCTTGGCGACCACCACTCTGCTCTCTGTTTCTATGACTTACACTCTTTTTTTTTTTTTACTTCATATAAGGGAGACCACGCAGTATTTGCCTCTCTGTGTCTGGCTAATTTCACTTTAGTGTCGTGTCCTCTGGGCTCATCCATATGGTCACACACAGCAGAACGCCCTTTTCAAAAAGCTGAATGATATTCCACTGTACGGCTATACCACATTGTCCATCTGTCGATGGGCCCTTAGGCTGCTCCCATACTGTGGCCATTGTGAATAACACACAGTCTTCCCCAGACTCCCCTCTCCAGCCCGCCTTCGCTCCCTGCCAGGGCGCGTGGCCACGCCCTCACCCACTTGCCACTCCCCCGCGGGCTGGTCTTCCTTGCGTATCCTGGTTCCCATTCTTTGCATTTCCTCTGCTTTTACTGAGTCTGGCAAATTTCAAGCTAACTGAACTTCACCTTTCTCCCCATCTCACACCCGTTTCTCTTTTCGTTAATGACGTTGCTCTTCTTTGGCTCAGGGCAGGTTTCAACATTCAGAATCCTGTCCCTCACGTGTTCACGTGTTCATGTCTGATTACCTCACGGTCCTGACCTTCAGTGAATGTCTGGTAGTTGCCCTTGAAGTTGGACAGTAAGGTCGTAATAGTGAATGTGCCCCTGAGGTGTTCTGGCTGTGAGTCACTGAACTTAGATTCTTTTTTTATTATTTCTGGTAAGACATGTGAGTTTAATGTATGATGGTTATTATCAATTCAGAATCTATATAGTGGGGGTATCTCTTTAACATTGGACAGATAGAGTGTATTATTTGTGGGAAATATTTCTAATCTTTTATTTGTCTGGTGTGTGGAAGTAGAAATCACCCATCCTGTGGGAGGAATATTTGATCTCAGGATAAGTCAGTATAACTTTGTACAGAGCTATGAAGTGTTAAAATTGATGTTCCTAGTTCAAGAACCTGAGGTATGAGATAACCTATTCCATGTAGAATAATATTTTCTCATTTACTGACTTCCATTGGAACACTGTCTTAAAGACCCCAAAAATATTTAAAAATGCATTAAATAGAAAAAGCAATTTTCTAAACAAATGAAAGTATGAAAATGACTCAAAATAATTATTAACTCATCTTAATTTTCATCACCAGAATGACACAATTTACCAGAAAAAAATAAACTCTAATTATTAACACTTACTTTTGGGAGGAATATTATAAACTAATTTCAATTACAGTTAATATTTTGTCTCTTAGGTATTATTAAAACCTAGGGTATGTTATTATCACGGATAACTGCAATCTCCATTATAGAGGCAGAGAAATATGTGTTGGACACAGTAGGATCCTTAAAAAACGACTTTTACTTTGAAATAATTTTGCATTGACAGAAAATTTGCAAGGACACCCCAGAGACCACCATATGCTTGTCACCCAATGTCCCCTAGTGTTAACACCTTGCATTACCACGATCGGGTATCACCGTGAAGAGACCCGCGTGGGTTCCCGTCAGCAACGCATGTCCACACGGTGGTGACTTCTCAGCCCCACCCCCACTGAAGCCTTTTCTTTTCTGTTCAGGAGCCAGGCCAGGACTCCACGTTGTGCTTAGAACATCGTGACGTTTCGGTAGACATATTCTCGTAAGCGAGTTGAAAACACACATGTTTTCATAAAAGTTGACTAAAAACATAATGACATTATACAGACATTTTATAAATAAAACAACACAGAAAGGGAACTATTAGACTGCCTGAATTTAAAATATTAAAGAATAATATTCTTCAAACAATTTCTAATACTTTTAAAAATCTCTTTAGACAGGTTTTATCATCACCCTTATGTGCTTGATAGTTCCTTTTTAGTACTTTTTTCTTAATTATATTTAAATTTTTTGATATAAGATCTAACTGATTTTTGGGAAAAAAATCTGTGAAACTCAGGGACAATTCAGTGGTTTAGCCTACAAAATAAAAACTACATTCAAAAAATATAACTACTTTAATACAAAGCGTTTCCTGTTGCTGGAAAGTAGTGATTGTGGTCATAGCCTTCAGAGAGAGGCAACAGTCAACCCCAAACCCCCATTCAGGTTATACATCCCGAACATGGCATATGTTTGGAGCTAAGCATTATTTTTTTAGTTCTAAAAAACCTTAAGAAACTCTGTCTCTACTTTTAAAAAGCTGGTAGGAAGATGATATTTCAGAAAATCAGACTAAGATCTTATACAAAAGGAAACACTTTGTCTCCGTCATTCAGTCTGAGTGCACAATTGCACCTCAATTTAGATTTCTGGCATCCATGGAGGATGGGAAGGACCAATCCAAGAGAGGAGTACAAAGTCGATCCATGTGGTCTTTGACGAATACGTTAGTGTTGAATGCCGAGGCAGGAGTGCCGCACCTGTTCGTACCTGCAGAGGCACTTGACCTTTGTCGGGGGCGGAGAAGCACTTGGACGTGGGCGGGCACTGGGTGCACCTTTCTGCTGCACACCCACACTACAGTCAACTGAGAGCCAAGTACAAATGAAAGTCTTAGAATAAAATGAATGTTGTTGCAAAGTGGGACACCTTCAAGCTGTAAGCAAATAGGAAAGGTAGAGGTGTAGATAGACGTGGTTTAAGATTTACTTAGTGAGTCTTCACTCTGCACATAACGGCATATGTGCATATTTAAGGGCGAGTTATATTGACCTGAAAGGGACTGTATTTATTCCCTCAAATGAAACACAGCACATTCTCAATCAAACTGTTGCTGCTATTCATTTGTTCCTTTAAAATGTGGAAAATGGAAAGAGTTAACATTATTTCCAGGGTTCAACTCTGTCACCTGATTTAACGTGTCCCTCCAGAATTGTCTAAAAGGTACATTATTTGAAAGGAAGGCTTACCTAAGTTGTCTTAATACTTCAAAGGAGAGGGAATGCAGGAGACTTTCTGTTTCCACCTCGGGCAGGTCCTGGAAGGCTCCACTATTTCTTTTTCATGTGTTCCCTCTAAACTAGCTTTTAGCAGTCTGCACAGGAGCCTTTCTGCGTTAATGCCACCAGCCTGGGGGTCCCGGAGCACCCCTGCCTTCGCGGAGTTCCAGGATGCACTCCGACACAAGCCTGGGCTCCTGGGGGAGTTCTCAGCCTCTGGTCCTCCTGGGCATGTCCGAGCCTTTCTTTGATGCAACTGTCTTTTCAGGCTTGAAGCAACCAAATAAGGCTGAGACACATCCCGGTGATTCACCAGACTCCAGAATAATGAGCTCCGAGGGCCAAGAAAAGACTGCAGATTTGTCTACAGCCTGGTAGCAGAAATAGAAAACAAAACAGCCCAAACAAAACGAAGCGCCAACCTCCTTCCATCAGGGGGAAGTTACAATGTCATATTTGAGGTGTAGTTATTTTCTCTTAAATGCCACATTTTCCCAGAGCCACAGCATAATCCAGAATCGAAAGATGCCATTTTAGACAGAACATGTCTCACTTTCCTCATTTCTACCATTCCCCAGAGCTACCACCTCATTGCACCTGGTGGCCACGTGTGCGAGGTAATTCAGCTCTCACACGACCCTACCAAGACGTGAGCACCCAGCCAATATCAGAGTTCCTGGGCGCAGAGGGCTATTTTAGAATTGTCTTTTGAGATAACTAGGGCATCACTACTTAATGTCATATCAAATGGGAAATTAAATGTTTAACCTGCCTGATAGCGCTTTGCTAATGTATCACTCATTGAATGATGCCTACACGTTTCAAGCTCTTCAAACATTTTTCCCTTTAGCTTTCTTCCAGTGGTTTTATTTCAGCCACAGCGTTTGGGAAGAGGGAATGCCGACAGTGGGAAAAGATGCTCCCTGCTCACACCTGAACCCCGAATAATGCTGGCAATACAAAAACATTTTGGGAAAATCAACACCTCTCTCTTTCTCTTTCCCTCTCTCCCCACCCCCCCTACTTACACATACGCAAGTCCCCAATTTTTAATATTAATGCATACATTCTGTATTTTTGACAAAGCAATCTAAAGGAGAATTCAATTGCTAGAGCTCCTTGTAATCTATTTAATAGTAACTCTGGCAGAGAAGTAGAAACCAGTGTGGTGACGAGGTGACACCCGAATGAATAATAACCACCTTGAAGTTCAATGTGGTTTCTTCAGGAATCATTTTTAAAAAGTAGGAGTTGAAAGATGGTCCTTTGTTCATTAACCAGGACTTCCTGTTATACATTCTATAGATATTTAATCAATAAATTATAATGATAAAATAGCTAAGATTATTTTAGGAATGAGCCATCACATGTTATCCTGAACAGTGAATTAAATAGGACCTTGGATTTGGCCACTGCCGTGACTCATAGTATAGTACAGGCCTTTTATTCAATTTGCTGACACAAGATTTAATATGTTTTGTATCTTTGGCTATCTTTGTTTTATATCTTTGGTTTGGATGACAAATATGTAAGTAAATAAATCTTTTAAAAAGTTACATAATAAGTCGGCTACATTAGTCAAATTATACACATACGTACAGCAAGTATGTAAAATTAAGGTTTCCTGGCAACCAGGGCACACAAAAGATGCTCTATAATTTAGTTATAGGAAACAACCAGCACAGGTTATTTAGGGGACATTTTTCTCTCCCAAGTTTAACATGGCGATCTACTTCAGTCACACACAAGGCCGCGGTGCCAATTCTCAACCTACTTTACAGACTGACTTCACTTACTTGTTTTATGCATGAACTTCCCAAGGAAAGCTATCAGTAAAATTCACTGAGCCTGCCAAAATGCGCTAATGTATCAGCCTTTTGATGTCATCATTTATGCTGTGTTGAAATGTGCCACTTAACTACATTCTATCAGCTATTATAACCTCGTGTCATTTAAGAGGCCATTAATGTGATAAATTACTGCATTTGTCACAAATCACATGGTTTTAAGTCTGAAGTGGAATTCAGAGCCATACTTTTGAACTACTTCATTTCAAAGAGCAGGAATTAAATCAAACTCAATTTGTGCAACGTTGGGAAAATGAGGCATGAAAAGAGCTCTGGACTGTTGTGACTTGATCTGGGCTTGACCTGGGACAGCCGCATTCCAAGAGAAGAACGTATGGGATGGAACTGAACATTAACCAAACTAAAAAACCTGTTTCTCTGGTAGTCTTTCTTTCATAAAGTTTCGTGGTAGTACCTGGATTGTAGATGCCAAAACGTGTGTTGGGGAATAAGTCTTAGAAAAATGAAAATGGACGAGAATAAATGTCAGTAGTTTTCTAACAGCAACCACCTAGCAGGAGGGCTTCACTCGGCCCCTGAAGAGTGTGTGTGCTGAGACGTGGTCCTGAGAGCATCGGCAAACTTGGCTGCGACGGTCACCACCATAACGCCTACATCAGGGACAGTGAGATTCAAGTCCGCATTGCCCCTTGGGTTTCGGGTCCAAAAGCACCCCGCTTCTTAAGTGGAGAGCTTCAGCCTTCATTCTGTGGCTTGTTCCCAAATTATGAGTTATCCTCACATCCCTCAGATGCTCCCCTATCTGTGCTCTCCCACAACCACACCCTTTCGGTAGACTCTTCCTGGAAGCTGCGTACAGACCTGGCGAACAGTACGCTAAGTGAAGTGAGCCGGCTGGAGACAGACAGGTACCATAGGATCACTCAGTATGTGGAATCTAATGAACACACTGAACAAACAAGCAGAACAGAGACGGACTCACAGACGGAGAGCAGATGACAGCTCAGCGACGGGCGGGGAGGGGTGGAAGTGGAAGAGGGTATGGGGGGATAAATCGTAATGGAAAAAATGTAATAAAATGAACTCATAAAAAAGAAAAAAGTCTTTTCCAGGGGATACTAACATGAAAATAATAAAAATGACCCTTATTTTTAAAAATGTTTTTATAGCCTATCACTTCCTATTGTAATTTTTTTTTAATCATAGGAAAACTTCTCTTTAAGACAGTGGCTTCTGCTAATGAAGATCATTCTTCCTAAAACTATTAGAATATGATATTGTAGTGTGTCACTTTCTATAACTTAGAAAAGAAATATATTCTTCCTAAAGACTGCATTTCCACAAAAACATACCCACTAGTTATGTCAACTACACAAACTAGCTCTTGGTCACAACTACTACTATTGCTAGAATTAATTATCATTAAATGTCTGTGTCACTTAAGTGTATGAAGTATGAGCAATGCCATTATAGCACATGCTATTTTGTACTCGTTGATAACTCTCTGAAAATGATCGGACGTGGGTGTCAGCAATGCTTTGCGGTGTCGGTCTCCTATTGAGAAAGCATGAGGTCTTATAAGGCCATGTGAGACCTGCTCTCGAGAAGTTAGAGAGGCTGATGGAATTGAGAATAAGAACCCTCCTAAAGTTCAAGTGTGAGATGCTAAAAATCTTCAGTAGACAGAGACTGTTAAATTTTCATAACCACTCAATATTAAGTTGATGCCAACTGGTGTTATGCACAAACACAACGGAATCGGCGAGCACTACAGTGACAGGGAGACATTACAGCCCTCTACACTGAGAACTTCCCTGGAAGAAAGGGCAGAAACCGGTCGGATCGCTTTGGGGATGTGCAACGGGACCTCCAGGAAAAGGCAAAGGAATGACTCTTACATCTAGAGGAATGGCGAAGATATAGGTATGACTAAGGAAGTTACCTAAGAGTTTGGTGGAATGAGAAGATGGTGAAAGAGCATCTTGGTAGGCAGAAATACCTCTGCCTAGGTAGCGAATGCAGAGAACCAGTACAGTGGCTGGACAAGGTTGCAGGAGTCTTGATATAGACGTTAGAGCCAAAGAACTCTATCGATAAAAAATAAGCAAACGATCCTTTGTTGATCTTCTTGGAAACAGTCAAGGGATTCCAGTCCAAGTTTGAATGACGCCTGCTGCCCCCAACACTAAGCAGGTCATTCTCCCAGTGTGTAGTCAGCCTAGAACCTGTTCAGATGCACAGAAGCAAGCAGAAATCTTGTTTTGAGAAAAGCTGCACATCCAAGTCACCATGCTTCTGATGTGGTGCTTAGATGCGAATGAAAGCCGTGTTTCTCAGATTTTTTGTACTAATGAATAATCCACCACGGCACAGTGTCATGGCCTTGGTGAATAAACTCAGCAGTCAGTCAGTAGCATTTGCTGTGCATTCTATTCATAACAAAGAATAATACATTAAATAATTTGGAAATGCTAAAGTAAACATGTATATAGCAATGTATGCAGTCCTATGTAGTTTTCTTGCCAACTATGTTTCACCTATGTTGTAAAAATGAGGGAAAAAACAAAGCAGAGAAATCCAGAATGTGGGGAATTCTGCGAGACAAGTAACCTGGACTTCAAAAAAATGTTCGTTTCACAAGAGTTGGGTAAAATAAAGAGACCTGAGAACCACGTGTCATGTCTGAATCACGAATTAAAGAATGCGGTAGGGTACTTTTTAGACAATTGGGGACATTTAAATGTGAACCCCAGGAACAGGAAAGATCAAGCTTCCCCTACCAGCAGGAGGCCGAGGGGCCCATCGCCCTGCAAACATCCCATTACCAGATACTCTGGAAAGAAGGTAGCAGTTTTTACTAGCGAGGGTTCTTATCAATAACAAGCTTGGGCAGGATATACGTGCCTGTCCTGGATTCCTTACAGTAAGCAAAGCAGCACTCTGAGGGCTGGGGAGGCATGGCTCCTTGGAGACCGTCACATCGACTCATGGCAGTCACGTGGAGTATAAAGTGTCATCATGACCAAATGACTCTCTTCCACAGAGGCAGTGTGAACTTCACAACCTGTAGGGACACCTCTCGGGTTCTGCCAGACCCAAGGACGACATGGTGAAGAGGCAGACCCTGGAGACGTGAGTAAAGGCTTCAGATCATGTCCTTCTCTGCTTGGGTTTCTTGCGCGTTTGTCTTCCAAACCATCAGCACATCTAATTAACAGCAGACGGATACCTCACTGGTTTTTCTCCTCATTTTTGGTAAATATTTCCAAACTGTGTAAAAGTTTCCTTGAATGTCCATTTTACTAACCAGCACCTAAATTATTATATCTTCGGTGTTTATTAATCACACAGTGTGAATTCACGTTGAATCATTCACCTGTGGTGCATGCAATACGAGCTGTCATTTGAAATGTGTTTTGCTGCTATCATACAGATTTCAAAAATTCAAATGTAAATAAATTGACTGGCAGGTATTTACATGATGGTTTGCACTGATTTTCCCCAGAGACTCCCTGGATGGTGGCTCATTCCCTGTCACCTGCCAAAACGACCTTCCCACCTGTGTGGAAATGATACGAACTTCTCTTGTGTGAATGTACTTTGTTCAGCACCATCAATGAAGTGTGATTGCTATTTGCTCAGGAACAAAAGGCTGTGATATCACATTCAGATTATTCTCTTCCTGGCGAATAAGGATTCTCCAACCTGATGAAGCTGAGCATAAACAACATTGCTAACGAAGCTTGCCACATTTCAAGCACCTGCCAGCCAGAGCACTTCAATCCAACTGGGGGATCCATCCAAGGGACAGGTGTGCAAATGGTCCATAAGAAAACACAATCCATGCAGGAGTGTGTATTTCAGGGCTTTTGTGGGCAATGGGTGAGTCAGTGAAGGTCAGAGGTCATGCTGTGGAAACCAGACCGGGTTTCCTAAGCGAGGGGACGATCTAGGGTGATCTAGCCCCATTGTAATCAAACACAAGGTTTTGTCCCAGGGAAGTGATGCATCAGGGCTCCCTAATGAAGACTCTTAGGCAATATTATACACTATGGAGTCTTACCTGTGAAACCAGCGTTGCAGCCAGGGGGCTGGCTTCCCAACCCCGGGGGGGGCCCTCCCCTGCCCCCTGCCCTCGACACCTGTCCTGCAGGTTCCACAGAAGATTCTTGCTGACACGGGCATCTGTGAGCAACAGTCTCAGACATGCCTCTCACCCCCTGTGACTCCGCGTTTGGATCGTCTCGAGGATATGGACACAAATGACATTTTTGAAAAAACGATAAAAGCCAAGAATAGGAAAGCTTAAATGCCAAATTCTGCATAATGCATGTGAAAAAGAAATGAGAATCAATCTTCTTTTGTTCCTTTCCTTGACCTAAAATCAGAAAGCACATGCCTCTATTTTCTTCTAATTTTTCTCTTTACAATAGTTGTGACTTTTTCTTAACCTGCAGAGCCATAAATCGAATCCTTTGTATTTTCTTCTTCCTCGAGTCACTTGAGCACAGTGGCAGGCTTTGGTCATTTTTCAGGAAGTAGCACGTGAATAAGTTTCTAATGTCTCGGTGAGGCAGGCTCCACATGGTCCTTCTCCAGGGTCCTGTCCCCTGGCACTGCCCACAGCGTCCTCCTGCCCTCCTGCCCTCCTGCCCCGGAGCAGGGTTCCTCCCCGATGCTCGGGAGCCAGTAAGAGCACAGAGATGCCTCCTTCCTTTTCTAAGGTTTCTCATGGTCATTGTTTTCTCCACAAGATCTGTGGACTGCTGGTATTTACCAAAAAAATCCCAAATAGATATTTCTTATAAAAAGCTAAACAATTGCCTTGTTCTATACTTTCATGTAGTGTCATATACTTTCATTTTCTATTTTTAAATTATATACCTGAAACTGCTAGAAAATAATATTGAATGTCAACTATAATTGAAAAATAAAAGTAAAGGAATAAAGCGCGGAATAGTGGAGGAAAAGGCTGATAAAGAAACCAAGGTACCTGCTTTAGGTTACGTTCGACAGTGCCTCAAGGGCAGAGGAAGAAGGAGCTGCACTGTTGAGTCAGCCATTGGAGATGCAAACTGAAACCGCAGTGAGCCAGCATCTCACACCTGTCAGAAGGGCCATCATCAATAAATCCACAAACAACAAGTGCTGGTGAGGATGTGGAGAAAGGGGAGCCCCAGCCCTTGTCAGTGGGAATGTGGACTGGTGTGGCCCCTTGGGAAACAGTATGGAATGTCCTCAAAAAAACTAAAAATGGAACTGCCTTTTGACCTAGAGATTCTGCTGCTGGGAATACACCCTAAGAATCGTGAATCACCAATTCAAAAGAACCTATGCACCCCTATGTTCATAGTAGCACAATTTACAATAGCCCAGTGTTGGGAACAGCCTAGTGGCCATCAGTCAATGCCTGGATCAAAAAACTGTGGTGCATTTACATGATGGAATACTACACAGCAGAAAGGAAGAAGGAGCTCCTACCCTTCCCAACAGCATGGATGGAACTGGAGAGCATTATGCTAAGTGAAATAAGCCAGTTGGTAAAAGACAAATGCCATATGATCTCACCTATAAGAGGAATCTAATAAGCAAAATAAACTAATAAATAAAACAGAACCACAGGCACGGAAATATGGAACAGACTGACAGTGACCAGAGGGGGAGGGAGACGGAGATAATGGTGGAAAGAGGGGGAAGGGACTAGTCAAAGAACGTGCACGAATGACCCGTGGATGTGGATAACAGAGTGGGAATAGACTGTGGGAGCAAGGGGTGGGTTGGGCAGAGAAGGGCAAACAGGGGGAAATTGGGCCAAATGTAATAGAATAACAATGAAAAATGGGATGGATGCCCAACAGCGATGTTTACAAGGTCAGATGTTGATCAGCGCTAGAAAGAAAACAAAAGAGAAAGGAATGAAAGGAGAAGGCAGGTTAAATACTAGCCGGAGTCACAGGGCAAGCTTCTCGAATGTGGCCCTCTGCTCCAGTTCCTGCAGGACATCGGCCTGATTCAGGGAGAGCTCCCTGCAGGCCAAGGGAGACCCAACCTCTGAGAGCCTTTTGTCTGAGAAGGTCACCTGCTTGCTCCAAACACGGGACACATGTCTTCTTAAAATGTATGGTGCAAGTAACAGGCTCCCGCACTAACTCACAAACTGTAAAGTGTCACTAACGTCACTGAGTTAGTGCTCTTTACAAGGAGCGCATGTAAAGCGTTGTGAATATCACATATTCCTAATGCCTTATACCTCCATCATCTGACAAGGGTCAGCCCACTTCAAGCAGGCTCACGCCAAAACAACCATCTCACGCCAAAACAGGCACACAAGCCGAGTTCCCATTGGGATGAAGACAACAGTGAAACCCAGTGGCCCTTCTCCCACCCCTGATTGGATGGACCCCCCTTTCATTCTTGGGATCTTGTACAGATGCTCCAGGCTGTTTTCAGAGAATGCACTGGACACATTGGGAAGGGCTCACCACAGAGAGTTTTAGGAAACATGTCATCCCTTCCCCTTGGGTGGGTGGGCTGGCAGAATTCTGTGGAAAGCAGCCCCCGGGAGGAGCCATCTGTCTCGGAACACACGGGCGCTCACACCTCTGGCTCAGCTAATGGAGTGTCTTCTGTCCCAGTCTCCAAGTACTGTGATTCCCCTCACCCCCGCCCCCCAGGGCCCTCCCAGGTGGGGTGATTTAGAAGCAGTCACATTTTCCCAGAGGCGTTGTACCCTCATCATCCATGTTAGGACATCTGCTCAGTCAACACTCTCTGCAATGTGTAGATTTATAAGTGACAGACTGAGTGAGACGAGATAAGTAAATGAGCAGATGTCATAAAAGCTATAAGTGTCAGAGCTCAGGGCTCGGTCACTCCCAAGTATATGGACACCCTTCCAAGCAGGCAGCTGCGCACATGTGATGTGGGTGGCAGTCCCTTGGGGGTTGGTTAACCCCAGATCCTGGCTCAGTAGGTTGGGTCAGGGCCCAAGAATTCATGTATTTCTGGCAAGTTCCAGATGAGGCTGATGCTGCCTGTGTGGGGACCCTAGTTTGAGAGCATTGATTGGTTGGTTCTGTGCTGGCCCAGAGGCTCAAGTTTGCTTTTAAACATGAAATTTGAACTTGGAAGTTTTCATCTTCTGTTTTGTCTTTACCTCAGGCTACCTAGCACACACACAAAAAGAAACAGGGCAGTGAGTTTGGAGACCATCTTCACTCCCTGGAGATGCGCTGTCTTCCCGAGGTGGGGCTGGCCCGAAGACCAAGGTTGGGGGCCGACAGTGGCTTCTTCCTGAGTCATGGCACTGAGAAAGTGAAGCAGCCCTGCCACTGACAGTGGCTTGTGCAGTGTCCTTAACTCTCATGAGCAAACAGTTTCAGATAGCACCGCGGAGCCGCTCTCAGTTAGCTCTTTCTAAGTAACCTGTTTGAATCTGAACTTGAAATACTGCCCTGGCGGCTGGCCAGGCCAAGGCATTATAAAGCTCTTCACCACCTCAGAAGATGCATCACCAAAGACTTTTTATGAGGGCCTTAGAACTGTTGAACTCAAGTGCAAATGAAAAGAACAAGCCTCTTGGGTCTTTTTTTTTTTTTTTTGTCTAAAGCATTATCTGCTGAAATGTCTCATCAGCAGGTAGGAGTCATTCCTAGGTATCTGGAAGGCTCATCCTGTCCTGTCCAGCAGAGAAAACAGACACCTGCAATGTTTTATAACGTAGCCATTATGAGTTAATTCATTATACCTTATAGCTTAAGAACTTACTTAGCAACTCCTGAAAAATTTGCTTTTCCTAAAACCCTGAGGGTGCTTATTTTGACCTGGCCTCGAATGGGGCCAAATTGGAGGTCGTCTCCTTTTCTGTTGTGTGGTGGGAAGGAGGTAGAGAGAGTCACTGTCCAGGTTCGGGAGGGGAAAGGGGCCCGGCACTGAGTACTTTGCGTGTCCCCGAGACTGCGGCCCAGGTTCCTAAGATGCACAGAAAGCTTCAAACTTCTTAATTTCCTAGAATAGTTATTTCCAAGTATTTTTTCTTAATTGCTTTGGAAACGTATGTATTTCCTCTCATATTTAAATAGACATATTGGGCTTTTTATCATGAGTTAAAAGGGAAAGGATGTAATTTGCACTCTTGTCAATATTGGCATTAAGCGCTGAAACCATTGCATCTCACGTAGACATGTGCCATAGACCATAAACACCAGCATCATTCATTACCCACCGTCGTCCACGTAAACTGTGGAAGGAACGTCTCCTCTTTAATAGTCAGAGGGTTTAAGTCATTGCATTTCTGTCTTTGCATTCCTAATTTCATTCGACTCTCCCAAAGTTTCCCATTCTTGTACAAACACACTTTTGTTTTTGAAAATCTTCAAATGAATACCCAAAATACTTCTTAACAGTATATATACTTATATATACTTGTAGATAATATATTATCTTAGATGATAGAATTTTAAATAGTCTAATCTAAATTGCTGTTGATTATTTTTAGTCCCAACTGGCACATTAATGTGATTATTACTGGTATACAGATAATCAAAGTGATACAAATGTATGCGGCATATATTTGAAATACATCTTCTAATGAGATAGGAGAAATATACATATATCTAAATTAAACTCATTTAACAAATTTTTCTGGCGCCCCGGAGATGTTTCTTCCAGGCAACAACGGCCATCCTGAGATTCAGGAGACAGGCGACCTGGCTCCACTATCTGTTAGCTGTGTGATTTGGGGCAAGTTAATTGACATCTCTGTGCTTTCGCTTCCTTCTCTACAGTTTGGAGATAACAACAGTACCTTGGTCACAAAGTTGTTACAAGCACTATATGAGTTAATTTAAGGAAAGAACTTTAAGAACGCCTGGTATATATCACAGGTGGTGCACAACTTTCAGCTGTCAGCGTGACTAATGCTATTACAAAACATCTAGCACAACTTCACCCGCCACCCCACCCCCCCGCACTTCTACAACTGTCACTTGGCTAATTACCACCCCTCATTAATATTCTGTCTCAAGGTTAATTTTCCTTAGGAAGCAATCTCTTATTTATGTCCTCCCCAGCCTGAATTCTCCAGTTTAGAATATGGACGAGTTTCGTAATGGCATGATTAAAAATTATTCTCCTCCGTAGGAACTTTGTCTTGAGAACTTGTGCCTCCTTCCCCTCCCCCTACAGGTAGGAGGCCTTCCATACAAAGTATTTCACACGTATTTACAAAACACGTGGTCCACTAAACGCACATGCTCTTGGCCTTCTTCTTCGCATTGGCCTCACTGTGTTCTTTTCTGGTGTCAGGAATGGGGCCATTGTTGTGATATGACTCTGGGTGTGTTTTATGGCCTTTTGGGGAAAAATGATGGGTTCCTGAATCATATCAATTGTGTTGGCCTGGAAACCTTTTACAGATCATTGTATAAAGCAAATTAGAATTATAGGATAAAATACGAGGAAATAAAAATAACTTGTTTCTCGGAAATCGAATCAATGAGAACAATTGAAATTGTGACATATAAGGACTTCAAGAATTCAGAAAACCTAATTTTACTGAGCAGATTTCTTACGGGTAATTGCTTCAATTATACATTATTTTCCTTATTAAAAGAGAGTTCCCTGTTTATATATAAGATCTCTTGGTTTAAGCTGTGCATGATTATTGCCCTTTAGGGGACACTGTCAGGAGCACTGTGACATGGGCCGTTAGGACCACGTGTGAGTGGTCAGCGCAACTCCCCACACCCGCCAATAGCACGTCAGTTCTGTAGTGAGTACTTAACATGCATACTTCAGTTCTTATTTACAAAAGACACGGATTTGTAGAAAGAAATAATGACATTTACAGGTACTTTCTTAAAACTGCACAGCTGTGCAAGAGGCTCAGGCCGCCAACCCAGGCTGTCTGAACCCAAATGCTGAGTTAAAGCGTTCTGCTTCCCCTGGACTGGTTCCCAAAGGGCTTCTAGATTTAAATACGGATTATGTCACATAATACTAGTCACACTGACTGATCTCTCTTAATTCTCACAGCCTGAGAATGAAGTGGCATCACCCTCATTTTATAGGGGAACATGAAACCGCGGAGGCTCAGGGTCAAAGTTACAGCTCAAAGCCACATCTGCTCGCCAGCCAAGACCACCTTGCTTCGCTGTAACCTCCTGCTGTCACGTGCTTGGTGACCTGCCTTTCCATCACTCCCTTCCCTGAACACCCCACTGCTCCCCAGTGTGCACAGTTTTGGAACAATGACTGGAAGAGGCTTCTTCTAGATTTCTCTCTCTAGAAAAATTCTTCTAGAGAATTTTTCTCTAGATTCTCAGAGAGAATACCTTGACCTTTAAATTCAGGATATCCTTGATTATAATTATTTTCTTCATGCAATTGACGTCGAGGTGGTACTTAAAAAATTCAATGGTTTCTCCAGCAATATTACATCTGAGCAAAGCATTCTTTTGGCCTGAAAAAAAAGACTCTAAATATTCATAAGAATGAAGCATGAGCAGCAAGCATTAAGCTGGTTAGGAGCACACATGACAACATTCAACATCACGGAGCCGCACACAGAAGCCATTGCCAACAGTGTGCCAAGAGTGTACGGGTACATACATCTCGCACGCCATGTGAGGCCGCTGATGTGAAACACAGTCTGCGCTGTAAAAACACAGAAAGCAAACAGTGTTTGCCTGGAGCCAGGGCAGGTGGGGCGGGTGGGGGGCAGACCGAGAAGAGCCATGAGGCATCTTTGCGGGGTGATGGAGATATTTTGTGCTTTCATCGCAGGGGCGGTGTCCAGGGGAAACAACCCTCAAACCCCCATGCACTGAAGTCTGTAACGGTCGCTGTCTGCCTGGCTGTGTCAGAGTTCCAGCTGCCTGTCATCTCAGCTCTCCTGGACCCCGGCGGACGGTTTGCCGGGGGGCGGGCCGTCCTCTGTCCCTTGTTGTGACCTGCCTGTCTTTCCAGTCAGAGTCTGAGCAAGGATCGGGGCTCCTGACCCGTCCACACTCACATTGGACCCAGTGCCTCCCCATGTAAATTTTGGATAACGCTTGTTAAAGCAAACAAGATACTCGGGGACACGCAAGACAGAACCCATGCCCTTGAGGAACTCGGAGACTGATGGGAGAAACCGCCGACGCAGGGTGGGGTAGGTGCGAACTCACACAGAGCTCAGTGGAGGTGGTGGAGGAGAGCAGACTGCAATGACTCTTCAAGGTCAAGCTCAAATTCTGCTTCATTCTCCAAAGCTTCACAGAGTCGCTTAGGGGATTTCTTTCCTTTCAATTTTTATAGCCCTTATAGATTATAGCATATAGTTGGTTCTAATGAGATACTGTGAGTAATGCAGTTTTCCTGTCTGCCTGATGGATCTTCTAGACAGGTGTGAGTTCAGTCCGGGCCGAGCGGCTCCCTAGAGTTCACTGTGTGCCCGGCGCAGCCCTGGGCGCAGTTCAGAGCCATTGTCTGCTGATGCCTCTGTGCTCTGGACAGTAACAACTCCTCATTCTACTGAAAAGGCTCCTGTCCCTGTGAAAGGCCTACTCTGCCAACGTGCATTATAAATAGCATGATATATAAAAAGATACATGTGAGTTAAGGTCACGGGAATGGTGTTAGGATGAAGCCTGCTGTTTAGATTCAGGACAAAGGTCAAAACCTCCGATGGAGCCTGGTCTTTGAACCCATTTCCGGGGCATCGCTGTGCTGCCTGTGAGTTTGTAGCGGGAGAACTGCGTCTAGTCACGGCTTGCGATAAAAATACCAATACCCCGGCACTGATTTTGAAATGCAAATTAAAATTAAGGATCACTTTGTAAATGAATCCTAACGTGAATTATATCTCATATCAATTCAGGTCTGAATGCTCGTTAGTAAGTTATGACCAATTAGGCCATTTTGAAGGCAAAGCACCTAAGAGAAGCCCCTGGTGTCAGTTAGTCGCAGCGGTGACCCTGAGACCCCACTGCACCCGTGGGGAGGCTTCTGAGAGCTGCAGACCTCCCCGCACTCCCTCGCGGCCTCGCGTGGCTCCCCGGCCTCACTAGACAGTGTGGCACGGGCCTCGGCAGAGCGAGGTCACTTGGGTCGGAATCTCACTGAAGACCTGAGTAAAGTAAGAAAAAATAAATAAAAACCCGTGAAGGCCCAGGAGAAAAACTTCCCCAACAGAGAGCTGAGCCAGGGAAAAGACTCTGAGGTTCCGTGAGACTGGCGTGTTCCTAAGAAACAGAAGCAAACGGAAAAGGAAGCCTGGGGTCCCATGGAGCCACTGTGAGTGGCCCGGGACTGAGTCTGGAGGGAAGGGCCAGGGCCCGGTCAGGGAGGGCTGCAGACTGTGGTAGGGAGCTCAGAGTGTCAAACGCCCCGCCTGTTTTCAGTTCTGTTCGGCTTTGTTTTGTTTGGGTTCACCCCACCACTTGCTCTGTGCCCACATCCTTTCGATGAATAAATATTTCAGGTGATTTACCCTAATACCGAGATAATAGCTCATCGCTCTCCAGGGAGACCCTGTTCTAGGGGGTCAGCATATAATTCCACACGTGGCATTCCAGTGCTGCTCTGTATTTACGAGGTATTCTTGCCCCTTTGTTCCCTAAAGAAAACAGAATTTAAAATGACATATCGCTCCCGTAGCTGGAGGCAGAGGCTCGTAAGAGAAAAAGGGAGCAAACATTTCTCACGTCTCTGATCTTAAACTTCCCAACAGAAGGGCTGTGTGGGTTTCCTGGTGTTTCACACAGTTTTACACTCTTTACAGGAGATCAAGTGGCTGCTAAATTATTTAAAGGGATACATCCATGTTGTGCATGGAAACAGAGTGTGCGGCTCAGCCTGCGTCAGCGCCGGGCTTGCTGTTGCGGCAGAACCCAAGACCTCCTGAACGTCCTTCTGGGGAACGACAGCAGGAGCGGCCTGAGTCCACTGGGGGCGTCGGTCCCTGCGTCCCTCCCCGCAGCAGTGTGTTGTTGCCAAATGCCACCTCCCGTTTCCGGGGAAGCCTTCTGTGGCGGTTGCTCTTTGCGAAGTCTGTTCCAAGGGTCTTATTTTTTATTGTCATTGATCCCTCCCAACCAACCAACATGGACCCTATGGTAATGACCTCCTTCCCACAGCGGGGAAAGCGAGGCACAGGGCTTCAGCCAGGACCCCAAGGCTTCCATCTCCCCGATTTCTGCAGACCCAGGAGAGAATGCAGATGGAGTCTGGATCATTTTCAAGGACGGCTCTGACGTTTTACAAAGTCATAAGCAGCATGAGTAGTGACAGAGGCCTTAGAATGTTAACGCTTTGCTGACTCTCTGGACAACATAACTCAGCTTGAGGAAGCCGTGTAGAACATCAGAGTGGAAAGGGGTTGGGGAACCTTACTCAGCAGGCTTTGCTACCAAAACAGCCTGGTCCTTTTCCTTATAACTGAGAAGGCCACCGCCTGGCTCTCTTCAGGAAGTTGTGCGTCCTCGTTTTCCTCTCAGGAAATAAGGAGCACTCCTCACTAAGGAACCAGCAGTCACCTTCTGTAGATTGGTCTGTTCCTTCTCCCTCCCTCTCTCCATCCCTCCCTCCCTCTCTCTCTCTGTCTCTCTCCTTCTCTCTCTCCCCCTCTCTCTCATCATTTGAGGATTTGCTGTCCTGTGTGTGTTTTCCCTCAGATTGACATTTCGGCTTTAGGGTGAACATAGCAGAAATGGAATGTTCATCTACACACTCATGGGATTTAAACTTAGAGAATGCTACGAACGGTAACCATTAATTCACCAATTAATTTCAGCAATTTAAGGACAAGGGCCCGTCTGGATGTTCCTATGAGGATGAAGGAGGCCGGAGCCGCCTGCCATCCACTGGGCCTCAGTGGCCCTGGTCCAAGATGCCCAGGAGGCGGAGTGCCCTCCACCCTCCCATGTCCTCCTGGTGCCTGGGAGCTCCCCACACACAGTTAGCCCAATCCACCTCTCAGTGGGCAAAGTCCCTACTCAACTGCGCCCCAAAGGTGGATTTCTTCAGACACAGGGACAGTTTGGTGAGAGCAGGACACAACAGTGAGATGGACGTGTGAATTTTAGACACGGAAAAATGATTCAAGTGGACCAATGTTGTAGTACCTTCCAACCTACCAGGTAGGTAGACTTCAGTGTGCCTAGCTCAGCCTCCCAGAAGTAGGATGGTTGGACCGAATTAGGACGTCCCCTTACGTAAGAAGTCCCCAGACCTACGTGTCTTCAGGCCCCACCCCTTGCTTCTGTGATCTTGGATATGTGAAGTCCTCTGAACATCAATTTCTTCATTTCAAAAAAAATCACTTTCCCTACTAATGTCACCAATTTTTCATCAGGATGAAAATATATTTCAAGCAAATGTATGACAATGTATTTATTAAAAACGAAAATATCTTCAGGCTCTCAGGAAACAACTGTTTGCACCCATGACATTGGTAGCTAGAAACTCAACACAAATAAAGTTTGCAAAGTCAAACAGCGTAACGAGGTCATTCCTACAGCATGAAGCCATCGGATGAAACATATTAGCTGCACAACACTGATATAGAATAAGTGAATCACTCAGATAAAATGGGTATTTTTAAAGTGGGTTCATGAACAATTACAGCCCTTCACACACTGTTGGAACAGCTGGCTCTTCTCCCCTCACCCTCAAACACCCACACTCTCTCCTTCCTTCTCTGTCAGTCTCTCTTTTTCAACGGTGGATATAATGCATTAAGTCTTCTGATGCCTGCACATGCAACACAAATATGTTTTGAAGTCTCCATGGTATTTTAGATGTGAGTGGCCCAAACACAAGAACACGGACATTGCCCTGGAGAGGCTCCTCCAAGTCTCCCCCACTCTCTAGAGAAGTGGGTGGCCCGGCCCCGCTGACCCACACGGCCGTGGAAGGCGAACTGAGGAGAGAGAGCCCAGCACAATGGCGAGCACGAATCTCGGCTAGAGCCACGGAGAGACACTTCGACAGGAACCCAGTGTTTCCTTACCAAAATTAATAGTAACGCGTATTTAAATCTTTAGTGAGGATGGAAATTCAGACTCATTCACTGACAAGATTTAACATAAAAACTTCTAAAACGGAGAATTATACTCAGTGGTATCTTAAGAATTCCTTAAACAACCCTACCCTGTTTGTCGGATTGTAGATCTCCATCCTACCACTTGTCTTCTGAGTGTTACCCAGGTCATGTGTTAGAGCCCAGAGTCCCTGAGCCCCACCAGCTGAGGCTGACCCAGGAGCCGTCTGCATTACCCCAGCAACACGTGGCCCATCTTTCATGCGAGAGACCAGAGAACTACTGGCTTTGCTTCCCCATTTCCATACATGGATCCAACAGCAAAATCAAAATGTAAATACTGGCTCCGCCGTATTCACTGCAGAAGCTCAGGAAAAGTACTTGGCCCTCCCTGGGGCCCAGTGGCCCACTGGGAAAAGGAGAGAAGATGCCTCGTGCCTAGCACTGCGGGGATATCTGCGTGCGCGATGCCTGGGAAGCCTTGACCGTGTCGCCTGCTACCTGGTGCACGCCCAACAAACACAGCCGTTCCTCTGAATCCTCTCTTGACATTTACAACTGAAGTAAACACTAAAGAAAATCAGTTCATTCTCTGAGCAAACAACTAAAACATAATGAAATAACACCCAGTGTGACACTCTGGAAAACACTAAGTATCGGTTGATGTTGTTTTCCATGAAAGACGCAATACAGGCACCACTGGCTGGTAAGATGCATAAAACTTCGGTTCATGAAGTTTACTTTTAAACAAATTTTCAAAAAATTGTAGAGGGTTCCTTAACATAGTCCTGTAGTAAGTATGTATGCCTCCTTAATACGTCTCCTCTCCATCTCACCGACCTGTGATCCCTCCAGGATCACTGGCCACAGCAGCACGCATGGCTGTCCGTGGTCTCCAGAATGCCGGCTTTGCGTCTGCAGACCTCCTCCTCTGTACTTGCCTGGGGACACAACCATGAAACATTCTCCTGATTCCCACTAAAGTTAAAAGCACAATAACGCACAGATCATCAGTGGGATGATAATGAAATCATATCCACAAGTTCTTTAAAATGTTACATGAGTCAGATCTGTACAAGGCATGATTATCACTTCTGTTATTACCACCTATGCTGTTAACGGTAATTACGGGCACGAAACGCCGTGTGCATGGGTGGCGGTAATAACTACTGCCTTTCGTCAGGAGCCCACTCTGAGCCTGGTTCACTCCGAACGCTGTAGTTGCAGGATGGCATTTAATCTGCTCAGCAGTTGAGTGACGTTTGTCACGTGCCCATTGTGGAGCAGGGTGAGACAGTCTCTTTTCCCTTTTATCTGTGTCACCATTTCCAACTCTGTCCCCTTTGGCAAACATCAGCTTGTTCTCTATAGCTTTGGGGTCTGTGACTGCTTTGTTCTGTTTATTCATTGATTTTTATTTTTTGCTTACATCCCACATATCAGTAAAATCATACAGTGTTTGTCTTTCTCTGTCTTTCTCGCCCACGTTTCATTGAAGACCCTGAAACCTAGCACTGTTGAGCAGTGTTTCCAAAGCTCAGAGCCCTGGCAAAGTTAGGCAGGGACCTGGTCTTTCTCCCTCCCCGCTGTCGTACACCCCAGGAAGCTTCGCTGGGGTCTGCACATGGTAGCCACTCAACAATAAAGCAACACAATTCAGGGTCAACTTTCTGTGCTCACCTGTCCAGGTGCCCCTTCTGTTACTCTGGATTCTCTAGAGAAACAGAGTGACCGGACATAAACATAGACACAGCCAGAGACTTGTATTAGGGAATAGGTCCGCCCATCTGTGGGCGATGGGAAGTCCAAATCTGCAGGGTCAGCCAGCTGGCTGGAGACCCAGCGAGGGGACGCTGCGCATGCCCAAAGGCCATCTGCCAGCGTCTTCTTCCCAATGGGTCTGGCTTGCTTCTTTCAACTCATTGAATAAGGCCCGCCCTGTTTTGAAGGGTTATCAGCTTTTCTCAAAGCTTACTGATTAAATGGTAATCATCTAAAACAAAGGCCTTCACAGAAACACCTAGAATAATGCTTGACAAAATATCTGGGTTTGGTGACCTAGGCCAGCTGACATATTAATCATGACAAGACTGCAGCCGCAGCCCAAAGATCAAAGCATTGCCACTCAGTGATGACCTTGACTGTACTGAGTCACCTGTTTGGGGGTTGACTTTCAAAAAGCAATGATAGATCCTCCCAAATCTACCTTCTTCTCTCCACTTCAAATGGGGGGGTGTCTAATCCCCCCAAACCTCTGCTTCCTGCTTCTACTATTGCTCCTGTGTGGTCTTCTCTCCATACAGTAGAAATGCAAAATTAAATATGAAATTGCTCTGCTTAGAAGTCCTGCATTGGTTTCCCACGTCACTCAGTGACAATGCCCAGCCCTCACGAGGACCCCGCAGAGCCTCCATGACCTCTCCATGCTCGCTCTTCCCCCTCCACTTTCCTCCTCTCTCCCTTCACTCCAACCTCCTGGGCCCCTCTTGACTCCAGGGCCTTATCGCCTTATGCTCTTGCACGGGCTGTGCCTTTAGCTAGAACACTCTCACCCCAAAGCCCGCATGCCCGATTCCTTCACCTGGGTAAGTCCCTGTTCCAACATCACCTTCTTAATAAGCCCTACCCTGGCCACACCTTTAAAAACTGCAGCCCAGCCCTCCTCTGTACTGGTTTTCTACGCTGTGTCACAAGTTATCCTACGTGTAGCGGCTTAAAACAACACCTACAGGCCTATTATCCCCTAGGCCTGCAGGTCAGATGCCCAGGTGGGCTCTGCTTAGCATCTCACAGGCAGGTCGAGGTGTGCCCTTCCAGGAGGCAGCAATTCTAATCAACCCTCTCATGGGTTTTATGCAAACAGGAGCCAACAGAGTGCTAACTGGAGAAGAATAAGAGGTCAGGGAGATTTTTTTTACTTTATTGGTGTGCGATCCCTATCATGATTTCATGTTAATGAAAATGATAAAAAGAGAAAGTGTGTGGATGCTGCCGAGAGACAGGAGGGTGTCATGGAGGCAAAGTCACCCAGTCATTAACAGTAGGTGGAAAAGAGGCCGCCAGGTGGAAGCCAGAGGAGGGAGACAGACAGGCCCAGAGGGAGGGAGGGCGCAGGACAGCCAGAGGGCGTATTGGAAATTCTCCTTTGATTCCGCCTTCTTCCTCAGTTGAGAGTGAAGAGCAATTTCAGGGGGCAGGATCGTCAGAGCTTTCCAGAGACATGTGAAACGCTTTCCCACTTTAGTGGGGAGGAGAGGCGTGTTGGGAGATTGCCAAGCAGTGACCAGGTTCTGCTTGAGGCTGGCGTCTGGGAAGGGGCAGTGAAGCCATTTAGCATGGCAGTTGTTTTCTCCGGCCCTAGTTGCTGGAGTGTGTGAGGAACGTTAGATTAAAAAATGGTTGAGATAATTAAAGGAAAGATCATTGGAAAAAAGGTGGAAGTCACTCAGAACCAGCCTAAAAACACAACTGACCAACCAACCAAACGTTCCTCGTGATGTATGCATAGATATACATGCATTATTTTTATTCGTCTGACCCAAATTCTGTCCCCTTTGCAACCCTGCCAGCTGTGCTCCGTAAAATTCACAGCTTCTTTGTTATCAGCTCTTTAGGAGGAAAGTGTTCTGGGGTCAACTACATGGAATTAGAAGGGAATGTTTCTTAACTGTATTTCTTCCATTTTTATCCATCATGTGTGTAAGCTGTGATTCCCCAGCCAGTTTGCACAGACACAAGATTTCTCACGTCAGTGTCACCACAGGAAACTGTGCTCACAGATCTCAGAGTGCAGAGGTTCCACGACACAGCCTTTGGAAGGAACCGAGCCTTCAGTGTCTCACAGATTCATATCAAATCGTTGCTCTGGATCTTCCAGTACAGAAACTATAATATGTCCTCAGTTACTGCTCAGTGAGCGTGGGTAGATGTGGCACTGAGATGGGACACGGAAGGGCCCAGTCCCTGAAGAATTCCAAAATCTGGAGAAGCACAGTGGGAAGCTCTGGCCCTTCCCGTCCTGCCAGGCTCATCTGCCCTGTTGATCGTGGCCTTGGCCTCATCACTGCTTCCAAGGCAGCTGGGCGAGATGATCAGAAACAGTTAACAGGCGGATGGACGTCACCCTACCTCCAGAGTCCGTACCAAACCCTTCATAAAGTAGGGCTCAATCGTTCTCACCCCTTCTTTGGTCATGTTCATAAAGCATCCCTTTAAACAGCTCCTTTCGGGGTTCGGACTGATGCCTGAAATGAGTGAGCAGTACCTGACGATTGTAGCTGAGGTTCTGTTTCTGAAAGTGAGTAGAGAACATCGGTCTGACACCCCTCACCTGGGGCAGCGCTCTCACTTCCAATAACCGCAGCTTGAATGAAGCCTCGCCTCCCATTCTCAGGTGGTGCCCGTAGCAGATGTGAGGCCGCTTTATCCTTCCCCCTAAAGCTGTATGAATTCCATAAAGAACTGTCATCCTTTCTAAGGGCTCTCAGTTCTGTCTATACCCTCTCTCCTATCATTATTTTATTTAAAAAATTCAGAGGGATTGATTTTCTTCCTAGATAGTGGCCAATGTCTTCCTGATGGGTGTTGATTACCCTCTAACCTTCTTTTCTTTTCTAGCATCAGGAATACTTCATCATTTCACACCTGGGAATAAAAGTAGGCTTATCATCTGATTTTAAAAATGAATGTTTTATTTGCTCACATATTCAACCAATTGTTTTTCTTCCAGGCAAAACGCTTCTCTTCAGATGGAACATCAAAAAAAAATCTTTGAAAATGTCCTTAGCTTCTATTAGAGAAAACACACAATGGAAAAAGTGTACAGATATATAGAGCTAGATATATTCATAATGTCCAACTTACTGAATTAAAATAAACTCCTTTAGAAAAGACAGTAGTCTAATCTACAATGAGTTGGTTGTACGAATGGTGGCCCGTGGTAATTGATGAGTGTTTTACAGTGACAACAATCTTGTTCTTGAATGTCACCTTTCTGTCCCACACTCTGCGGTTATTTCTTCCTTTTTGCTCTGTAGCCGTTGAGCACAGGTAAGCTGTGTCGTGAACCCCTGACACTGTGATAAACTCAGCTAGTAACATCCTCGTCAAGTATGTGTTCCCACCAGGGGGCAAACGGGCCCGGTGGAGTTGACTGCAGCCCTCAGGCCACGTTCCTGGCTGTCCTAGGTCAAGGGCAAGGACAGAAATGCTCCTTCTGCTCGAAGCGCGCGTTGACTATCGAGCACACACCAGGCACCTTGACAAAAATGTGCCATGTCTCTTTGAAAAAGATGCCAAAACTCAGACAATTGTGTATTCTAAAATATTGTGTGGTCACCATATATCTATTTCATTCTTGCAAATTTATTTTTATGTCCTCCGTGGACCTGAATAATTTTCTTATGAAATTTCATTGAAAGAGAACATTTTACGTGCCCCAGTGAGTAAATTATACAATTAAAAGTACTGACACATAACATGCTCTCTATTTTATTTTATTTTGGCGATAAGTGAACCTCATCTAGACAAAATATCATTGTGCTCCCATAAAGACACAGGGTAAATAAGCACACCGTAACAAAGGCCAAACCATCTGAGAGTTTTTTCTCCAACATAAAGTGTGCTGAAATCTACACCTATTATGTACTGGTAAGAGTGATTCATTAATTTTAGGAGGAAAATAATGGATTTCTTCAAAGTTTTTCACTATAGCATATGAACAAAAAGATGTGGTAAATAATGGTGTATTTATTACGTTTAATGTAAATAAAAACCCCAGAAATGTAACTTCATATGCATACTTGAGTGTTTATTTCCAGATGTCACCATAAAAAGTACAGGTGTCTTGTAGGGTCAGACGGGGCGGTGCGTCCCCCCTGGACGCAGCACTTTCCCCAGCGACGTGCAGGTAGCCACCCAGGTCCTGCCCCAGACACAGCGTCATCAGGTCACGGGCTCCACAAGTCCGTCCAGCTGCGCCCAGGACATCCTAGCGAACTGTCAGACAGCCTGACCCATGAGCCATGTTCCTCTTTTCTGTCTGACCTGGACTTGGCCTCCCAGGTCTGCATTCACTCCTCCCCACATTTAGTTACCAAAAAGCAGCCCAGCAGGCAGGCACGTCTCTGCCTACTGACTCCAGACCCTGAGTTCAAACCCACCTGCCTGCCCGCAGGCTTTCTGTCCTCTGAATGAACCTCTCCCGGCATCACTCACAGGACACACTCCCTCGGGACGGCCTGTCTTGGGGAGCCTTTGACTCTGAGACCTCACTCTTTACCTGGGTTATTTTCTGCTTCCTCTGAACTCAGTGAAGTACAGGTTTTGAAATTCCCCAACATAGTTCATAGTAACTAACAACAAAGAGAATATACATGAACAGCGACAGCAAAGAAAAAAATCCTCCCCAAACCGAAACGACTAAAATTTGCAATAATTGTCCCTAAACTGAGCATTATTTATAATACAAGGGGTTTCGTTGTCAACTGATGTGTGAAAATTCGCCTCCAAAACTCACATCTCTGAATACTAAAGAGGGATTAAGTCTCGGTTGTTGTGAGGACTGGCCGGGCCTTCCTCCTGCCTCCTGACCGCGGCGGGGCAGCAGGAGGACCGCAGGTGCCTCCTCAGACACCAGCAGGTTGGTGACGTGGACACCGGCCTGCAGTGTCCACGTCATTATGGATGAAATGAGACATTCACACAGACTCCCGAGTCCGGTGGAGGAAAAGGACAGCGTAGCTCTTCTCTCAAGGGGAGCAAAACCCGCAGCTCTTGCCAGGACCGGCCTTTAGTTACAGGATGGTCCTCATTTACTATGCACAGGTTTGCCTTAGGTGGTTACCTTTTACAGAAAACAAAGGAGAGGATGCTGGTAATCACATCACAGAAGAGGGATATTTGCAAATGAAAAGGGCAAAACTGGTTGAACCTGTTACACTGGTCCTTGGAAGGTTTAGCATGGATTTTAGGAAGTTACTTTGCAGTACATGTTTGCCACTGGGGGCTGGGCCCACGCCAGGCAGAGTGGTCTCCTACAAGCTGGCGCTGGTTTCTGGTGGGAATTCAGCAGGGAGGCTTCATTGGCTGTTTGGACATCCTCACAGCAAGGAGCTGGGTTCTAAGAAGGAGGTTTCTGAGAGTAAGGATGTACCTTCCGCCAATCACCATCAGCCTGGGAGTTGGGGATGTTTGAAAGCCACTTCTTTTTCTTGAAGATTTTATTTATTTATTTTTAGACAGAGGGGAAGGGAGGAAGAAAGAGAAGGAGAGAAACATCGATTGGAGAAAGAAGCATCAATTGGTTACTTCTTATACATGTTCCAACTGGGACCAAACCCACAATCCCATCATGTGCCTTGACCCTTCGCTTTGCAGGACAACACCCAACCCACTGAGCCACACTAGTCAGGGCTGAAAGGCAATACTGCTGTAACGTATTTGTTCAAGGGGTCCAGGGAGATCAGCACACGAAGAGAGGGGGTGTTCTCCAGCAGTGATTTAACTCCGGCTACCCCAGAGAACCTGAGAACCACAGTTTCCCGTGTAATCCCTTTTGAGAAAGTACAGTTTCCTCCCTCAGGCATGTGTTACAGTCTGAGTGACCCTCTGGTTCTCTTCGGAGCCTAAAATAAGCTTCCTGCCCAAGGGCTCTGACTCACAGCAGAGCAGGTCGTCCTCGCACTCCCAACAAAGCAATGCCTCTCCTTTGGGTTTCCGTGGGAGAAGCCTACCCCTGATAGCCTTTCCCGAGCTATTAAATATTATCCTCCTGCAAAATCCTCAGCAAGAACAGCATGCTCACACTGTCTTGTCATCGGAGTGTTTTTACGTCTTTCTTCCCATCAGAACCTTATTCCTGAGATTCCTGAGCTATCAAATGCATTCTAATTAATTTGGGAGTACTAATTGGTTTTAAATACTCTATACTTATAAGAAGAATACAGTTCATTATTCAGCATAATCCCTTTTCGTAAATAAAGTTTAGGAATATGTCCATGTTGACCATAAATATGTAAATATAATATGTAAATATAAATATAGTTAAATATTCAGCCATAAATATGGCGGCAAACAGAATTAGAATGACAATATAGATATTTTAGAAACTCAATTGATACCAAGTTAAGTTGTAATTGGAATCTTTTCTTTAAGATTAAAATGTATCTGCATACTTATGGTAAAGTCATTCTAGAACGATTTCTATTAAAGGTTGTGAAACCATCCATGCTCACACACTTCGTAACCCCAGTTTAAATGGCCCGTACATCTATCTGACCTCACCAACACCCAGCTGCCTCTTTCCCTGGTGACTATGTGTTATCAGAGCCCTTACTGACAAGCCTCAGTGGTTACTATGCCCAGTTTTCCCTAATTCCCGACGTCTGGGCATTTCCGACGAGGACTCAGCCCTCGCCTGTGCTCCCCAGCATCTCGTCAACGCGCTCTGCTGACTTTAGACATAGTCATAACTTGAGAAAATACAAACACGAGCGGGCACACAGGTTAACAGTGACCTTTTATTAGGTAAACACTGATTCAAACACTAAGCTAAAGTGTGTGTTAGGGTAGTCCTAAATCTTTCTCGATCTTCGTGCAAATACACGTGGAGGTGTTTGCTGTCAGCCAGGAATGAATAGAGGATAACGTTATTGAACGAACGGACCTCGTCTTCAGTGATACGTTTTTGTCCAGGAACCTCCCTTACGAAAGCACAAACACACACCGAAATTCAACACATGGGACCTTATAAAGTTGCTGGAATCTTCAACAAAGCCTGTTCCCAACTCACATAAATAAACACAGAAGCCAAAGTACTCTGAAAAACTCAAGTCCCTGAACATGACGTTCATGTCCCCCAAAGAACAAGAGATTGGGGCCACCCTGCCTCAGTAGGAAGCTTAACATAAAAACGTATCTTTCATAAAAATAATCACTGAAAGATTTAAGAGCAGACCCTGACCAGATGTTGGCCTTTCCTGGCTCCAGATGTGAATTATCTGCACAAACCGCACGTATCGACTCACACATTTGTTTAGGGAATAAAAGACCTCCACTATTTTAGGTCTCTAGGCCTCTTCCCTTGCAAGTGGTTTATGAATTTCTTTCTGAAGTCACCCCTCCCGCTCTTCAGAGTGGGTTATTACAAGAAACTAGTATCATTTTCAGTATGTAAACCTTGAACAATGCAAATAAGATAAAGAGAATTTTTAAAGTAATTATCTGGAATCCAAATGAACAGACACGCAGTCGAATTCAACTGATATGTAAAGAACTGACAAATGCTTTCAGAGTCCCAATGTGTGATTTTTAAAAAAATGTGAATAATGTCAAGCTCTGCTGGTTTCCCTGAAGCAGCCTGTTTGCAACTAAATGGAACAGGTTTCCACGAGTGAGTGGCTAAGGTAGGAATTAATACCCATGGCGTTGATTAAATAACATTGAGCCAAAATATGCTATTAGGAACATTATCATCTGTTAAGGCTCGTCATAAATTCGCAGCCTCCTCAACACCAGATCAGCTTCATTTCTCCGACCTTGTACATATGCTTCATGTTCTCCGCACAAACCGCCCCCCCTCTATCTGCGACAACATCCTTTGAAAGCGAGCTCTGCAGCTTCACCACGAGCACTTGATGCAGGTTAACAAGTGTCCTGTCATCATCAGTGACAACGGTACCAATGGGCGTCTATAACCAACCATAATAATGCAGCAGGACCGTCACCAGGAGCAGGCAGCCACTCTACCCTCATTTCAAATGGTACCCGTGACACAAGGCAGCATGAGCTGCTCCAGTCAATTAGCTTATTCCGACTGCCGGCATATGCACTGTGTATTGTACACAGTGGATAGTAAACACTGTGTAATGTAATAAATGGTCGTTTTATTGAAGAAAATATCAGGGCACTGAGACATGGGAAAAGTAATGGGGACTCAACATATGTTCACAGCTCTTACCCTTTCTTTAGTGTCTGAGAGACACAGAGTTCGGGTGAATATGTACATTTTAAGTATCGATTATTTCGAGTTAATTATAAATATGGATGGAATGCCCTAATGCTTTAGAATGGGACACAGGTGAATTCATATCTTTTTTCCATAATATTCAAATCGATGGTTCATTCTCCGTGTGCCCAGAGCAAGCAGGAAGTCTACACTTTCTTCCTCAGTATCTTTTCTAGCCATTGACTAACTTGTCCAGGAAACTGGGACTTTCTCGATACAAAGAGGCACAGACTAATCTGAAGCGGGAGCGATGTCTCAGCCCACTCCGGCAGCTTTAACAAAGTGCCATACACTGGTACCTTCCAAACCACGGAAATTTATTGGTTCCAGCTCTGGAGGCTAGAAGGCCCAGACCAGTGCGGTCGAGGTCTGGGGAGGACCCTCTCTGGGTCCCAGACAGCGGTCTTCCTGGTGGTGGAGAAGGGGCAGGATGGGCCCCTTTCACGAGTTTCCCGTATTTGTCACTTCTCAAAGGCCCCAGCTGCGAATACAGTGGTGATTAGGTATTTAGCATATGAAGGGCGTAAGGGAGAACATTCAATCCATATAGTAAGCAGAATCCTGTAAGAGAGCTATTTGAAAACAAGTAATTGTTTGTCACACTAAAACACGTTCCCTTTCTATGTCAAGGTAATTCTCTTCAGAGCCAAATACACACTGCACTTTACAGTGAGCAAACCTAGATCAAAATCACCTCATTCAACAAGTAAATGTTGGTCATATTTATTTAAAATACTGTTGCTTCCCTACAGAAGCCAGGAGATTGAGATAAAATTCATTTGAGGTTGAGAGGGAAACTGCTGAAATGAAGACAAGACATGCCGAGCTCTCGGAGCTCACGCTTGTGGATTTCTGCTTTCATTTTTGAAACAATAAATCATCTCAATACAATTGGCACACATTTAATGACGCTTCCAAAGCAAAGAATTGTGGTGGATTATGTAGCAATTTTTAATAACTAGGTTCACTTAAACCTTATTTAAGACATTTACAAGATTCTTTTTCTACCCGAAGTCTTATTTGTTTGAATAAATAGAAAATCCACGCTAGGAAGATAACCTTGAGAGAAAAACTGGAAACTAGAGATATATGTATACAAATGGATTAGAATTGTTGCTGGTTTGCATATTTTTGGTTTCCTGCTTTTGGTTAAATCCCTCACACTAGAACATTTTTACTGACTTTTTCTTAACTTTTCAGGATTAATCACTATTATTTTTTTAAAATTACCGTAGGTGTGTAATCCTCCAGATAAAGTTTTACATCAATTCAGCGTCCATTTATCTTATTGAGTGGAAAACCTGGGAGAACTGCAATTCCACAAAACAAGAAAACAACCACGATACCACAAATAATTTCTCTTTCCACCTGATTTTGGAAAGTTTTCTTGCATTTAAGACTGGTGTGTGTGACGCTGGCTCGAACAAGGCGATAGTCCCGACCACTGTGCCTGTCATATTGTAAGTGTGGGTTACAGAAAGGTCGACATGGGACAGCTGTAATTATTTCGGAATAAAGTTGTGCAAGAGGAGGAATGCGTTGAGCCCCAAACGTTTCGGCCTCATCACTGAAGACAAAGGAGGAACAATTGGGAACTCAGGGCTTCGTGACAAACACCGCTTTGTACACGGTTCTTCCCGGGAGCCTGGAGTCTGTCTTTTGATTACTTGGATAGTATGTGGTTAAAGTTTTTTGCTTGGTAGATTTTTGCTTTACATTATTCTAGGAAAAGGAGATTGAGCTCTGAAAAATAATGGGGCTATGAATGTGATGTGAAGTGAAGAATATTGCCTGCATTTTTAATGAGAAGTCATATAAAGTATCTATAGAATTGTGTGAGGCTTTCACAAAAGAAATTAGTCTCAAGGAAAAGTGGACAAGTCTGCAAGCAGAATAAAAGGAATATATTTATAAACCAACAATTGTTTGTATTTCCTAACTCATTTTAAAGCATTGTTATTAATAATTGAAAATTGAAAAAAAAATAAATTTTATCATTTGTATCAAATGTCTCAACCTGTTTACAATGGAAAAGCACCACATAAGAACATTCTATCTCATCCATTTTGGAAATAGTGTAGAAAATTAAAAATAGTATTCAGAATAATTCTAGCAGGTCAAAAGCCACACTGACTAATGATAATTTGGGTGGAAAAAATAACAAAATATGTAATTGTCATTTTTTCTCAGTTTATCCTCATAAAACCTACCAATAAGAAAATGTCCTAATAAACAGAGTGTCTTAAGTTACTATCTACTTCTTGAATATTCCATTAAGAAAAATTCCTAATAGTAATACTTTATGTTTCTCCTGTTTTATGCTCTGAAGTTTCAAGAATTGTCATATCCCCATCAATATGTTTGAAGTGACATGCATTCTTCTTATTATCACTAATACTGCTCTTACAACTACACTTTGGGAGCAGAATACATGAAAGTTTGAATAAGCTAAGTTCCATCATCTCTCACGATTCAGGTCAAGGACAAACTGGATTAGTTAATGGATTCAACATCATACCCCCAAATATGAGAAGCATTTCCCTTTCTCACACTAAGAACTCGCTGCTCTCTCCAGCTGAATTAGCAGAGAATGTTAAAATGCAAGCAAAAAGTTCACATTAGGAGTTTTCAGTAATCCAACCAGGGTAAAAGGAAGCATATCTGGGACCTAATGTTATCTAACATTCTTGGCAATAAATGATAACAAAAGAAGTCAAATAGAATATTTCATGTCGCACTGCATGTTTCTGTATAGACACCTGGTGATATTCTCAAGGTAGGGGTATCATGCAGTTTTCCTTTAAAATTCTGTAGAGTAACTGGCTGAAATCCATTGAAAGCAGCCATTTTTTCCGCCTGTGCACACCTGTCTTGGAAGATGCATCCTCACCAACTCTTTCTGTTCTCACATCAGTGGCCGTGTCTTGTTTTTGTGAAATGAAACAATTAAGATAAATAATAGACGTCTCAGGAAAATGCACACTTTCGCCTTTGACTTGAATGAGGATTCAGTATTCAACATACAAACATCTGCATAGAACATTTCTCATAACGACAGTCTTGTAGTGCAAGACTGGTCTCTGTTGGTGTTTTGAAAAAAAATACATACATATTTTCATATGGTTGAAAAATAGATTCTTCTTTGCTGATTTCAGGAAGTATGCTTCCATGTCAGAGCTAAATTGATTTATCTAAAATCTTCTCCAAGTAAAGTTGGATAAAATAACCACATCTAGAGGTTAAAAGGTGACTGTCTTCATCCAAATGTAAAATGAGATGTGAAAAGGGACAACAATGCCAAAGACGCTGGTCCTGGAGATAGATCAATAACATCCGAGAACTCTGGGAGATTCCTTGTTTATGTATAAGAAAAAATACAAGTGTTTAATGTAGCTGTTTTCTGTATTTCTTTTTTTTTTAAGATTTTATTTATTTATTTATCTTTAGAGGGGAAGGAGAGGGAGAGAAACATCAATGTATGGTTGCCTTTCGTGCGTCCCCTTCTTGGAGTTGGCCTGCAGGGAACCTGCCTGCAACCCAGGCAATGTGCCCTGACTGGGAATCGAACCGCGATCATCTGGTTCTAAGGCCCGTGCTCAATCCACTGAGCTACACCAGCCAGGGCCTGTTTTCTGTATTTCTAGTAAGACATTTTTGTAGCTGGTCTACATGGTAGAACTGTCCTATTATTTCAGATAACCATCCTACAAGTTAGTTAGTAGCATTAGCAAAATACTTTTCTTTGGAGGGTTTCAAAAATACATTTAAAAAGGTACTATCTAGGGTTTGGGGTGAGTCTGCTCTAGTTGGTTATTGGAATGGATCAGCTCACCGGTTATTCTGCATTCTTCCAAACATTTTTTTCCAGAATCCTAATACAACAAATCTATATAACCTCTGGGGTTTGTAGCACCTCAAATTATTAATTTGGGGTATTTTTTCTATTTCACATGACCACTGACCTACAAAGACTGAGTCAGTATGCATTTCATAGTTACCAACATGTCCATATCTGGTGATACAGAATATATTCTACAACCTGCAAATTTCTTGGTAAATTTGAAGACTGTTTTCTTAGCCAGGATTCCTAGAAAATAGAGCTTGAGACAAGGCTTTCTGCGAGTACTTTACTGGGAGGCAAAACCCATGGAGTAGCAAGACTGAGAGGTATGAGGCGGGGCAGGGTGGGCAACCAACACAGGGTTCTTGGTCACCATGCTGGTCCCAGCATCAGGAGATGCTACGGAGCACGCTGCTGTGTCCCCACCTGCACCACTGTCAGAAGCACCTTGAGGAATGAGGCAGCTCCCTGTGAGGCAGGCCTTCATCTAAACAGGATGGGAGAAGGGGACGAGGGACTCGGCATGGAAGCTGGCCAACTGCAGGCAGCAGAGCTACATTGGGCTGAACAAGTTAGTGAACTTTAGCATCAGCAAGACAGAGCAAGGTGGCCACGGGTCAGGGAGAAGGTGTGGCCAAGAGACACTCTGGAGGTACCTAAGACATCACATCAGATTTGGTGATTCATGGCCCAGACATTTCGCATCCTGTTCTTCAATGTCTAGGACCCTCGGGCAATCTACCCCACTTCTGCTGTGTCCATGTGTGCTGTGATCTGGAGTCAGACGCAGCCCTATCGGGCTTCCCACCCAACAGTGGGCTGGATCGCTCTTTACCACGGGGGCTCTGCTGGGCCTTGGGGGATGTTCAGCAGCACCCCTGGCCTCCACCCTCTAGCTGCAGGTAGCTCCCCGGACTCAGCTGTAAGTCTCCATGCATTGCCAAATATTCCTGCATGCCCAAATTGCTCTGATTGAGAACCACTGGTCTACACAACCCACACACTGGTCCAGCCTCCCAGTTCCCTGGGTCCACCTTTGCTTTCCACCCCAGGCTGCTCTACAGATCAGTGAGTGAGCTTATACGCAGGCAGACTCTAGTGACTGGGAGTGCATTTTGACTTTCAAGGCATTGCCTGCTTCTTGTTTTCCTTCCTTCTGGCTGAGCTCGCTGCTCTAACTTTTGATTTTCTGTCTCCTAGGAACAAAAATAGTAAGTGAGTACAGCTCTGAACCAAACAGACTCAGAAAGCCGAACCCCCCCCCACCCCATCACCTGTTTCACGTGGAGACACGTGTGTGTGGAGCTCCATGGGATAATTAGCACAATATGACCCACTGGGCATACCTCAGACAACGATGACTAGCTATTATTGATACCTACATTTGCATTCTGAGATACATTTTTGTTTCACAGGATATTTAAATAATTCCTGAATATGCTCCTCACCCTTCTCCTCAAAATAACTCCTTTTTCTACCAGTTGGCACAGACATGTGCTTTTCCCACACCCAGTTTTAAAATCTTGGCAATGCCTTTCGCCTTGTCTTTCTCACTGGGGCCTCCATCGCCAGGCATAGGATCACACCTCACATTCGGATTGTGCTTTATGGTCTGAGAGCATCTTCGGTTTGCTGCTTTCAAACTTTCAGTGAGTCAGAAAGGGCAAGTGCATTCAATATTAATTCAAAAGAAAATAAACGTTACTAAGAACTTATTATGAAGCAAAAGTTGTTCTGATTTCTAATGAAGACATCGACCCGCATCCCTGCATCACCGTCAGGTGTCTAACTTCTCCCCTTGACTGGATGCTCCCTCCTTTCAACTTCTGCTAGACAAACTTGCCAAAACACGCCAGCTCGGAGACCCAAAATCATCCCGGGCGTGTGAGAGGAGGTTCCCCAGCACCCACCTGGAACGGGGCTGTTCTCGCCTGACTTCCAAAACAGTACTTTCAACCACTGGAGTGAGCAGACAGACCTGCTCACTTTCTCACGTATGACCTGTGTTTCCTTCATTACTTCCCCCCACACATGTTATTTCTTCCTGGAATCCCATCCTCAGTGTCTTTGGATTGTGTAAATCCTACCTACCACTTAAGGAAGCCATCCCCTGGGCCTACTCCGGGCGGTGTGATATTTCATGTATCTTTACACTGGAGTTTCACGCTGTTCACGGTGTACCGGTCCTCTGATTACTTCCAGTGCCTCGGCTCTGTCTCCAGCACTAGACTGCAAGCCTGATGAAGATGGGCCAGATGGGCGAGCACCCTTGTACTTAGCAGACACTTAGAATGTGATACGGAGTCTGGCAATGCCTCCTAGATGAGGCTCTGATCTCTCCAGGGACCAAGGACAATGACTTAGTCCCAAGAGGGGCTATCAGAGGGGGGCTGTCACGTATGTTGGTGCTCTGAGGCCGGTAGTGTCGCTAAAGACATGTCGCATGCCATCCATGTCTTCTCTTTCACATCCTTTGAGCATGCTGACTTCCGGCATGCATTTTTGCCCTTTCACAAGACTTGTCACCGCAGACCCACTCCAGGGACGAACCTCACCATCGTCTTGGCAGCACCCCCTTCCTCCGGCCAAGCCAGGAGTTACATCAGAAAGTCCAGAACGGTGTGACCCACTCATGGCTGCTGTGTGGTGTGGTCGCAGCCTGTGTCGGGGTGACAGATGAGCCGCATTAGGACGCCTGCATACATACGCCTGAGCTATTCTTGAACCTCGCACAAGCGGCAGCTGGGGGAGAAACGGACCTGCAGGGCTGCAGAGCCGGTCCTGGCGTGAAAAACAAACCAAACAGGTGTACTTGCGTGTTCCCTGTCTGTAGGGTTCGCACCTGGGAGAGGCGTCATTCTCAGAAGAAGATTAGAAATACCAGTGGCAGATAACAATGGGTGTCAGTGCAAGTTCCGTTTTCACAGTTAGTGTCCTTGGTGTCGGTCTCAGGCATTTTGGCTTCCAGATTGAATTCAGTTTCCTGTTAGATGCCTTTTACTATAATGCACAAAAAAGATATCGGTGTTGACAGGGTTTATAAACATAAAGATGTCTTATTCTTGCCTTTGATAAAGAATTTGTAACATTACTCTGCTCTTAAAATACATCTTTTAATCTAATAAAATTGCATGATTTATATGGGGTAAATTGAGTGTTATGGAAAAAGTACTATATAGGCCCTTAAAAATTGAATTATATTAATTCTGCAAAAAAGTTTAAAATGAATGGTATTTATTTCAAAAGTGGATCACTGACATGTATTCCTAAATTGTTCCCAAGAATGGTCTCTCTGGATTTTTGGAACAAGAGAAGTCAGTTTCTGTGGGCTTTTTGCATGGTTCCTCTGAATATCAAAATCAAATTTCTTGGTGATTTCCTCTTTCTTGTACTTGATGTCAATATCAAATCTCCAGATTCATGGACCAGATGGGCGAATGTGGGAGGAGGTGGCCAAGTTCCTCTCTCGGCTGTGGAGAGCCATGAGTTAATCTCCTTGAGTGAGAAGCAAAGGGAAGCCCAGGCCACAGCAGCGGCAGAATTCATTCAAGGACCCTCTTCACCGCGCAGCGTCTTCAATGGAAAGTGTCCTTAGGTCTCCATGGTTAATGAGTCTTATTTACAGAAAGTAATTCAAGCACCGACTTGACCCCCACATCATGCAGAGCTGTGCCGTGACCTGCACTTGACCCCCACGTCATGCAGAACAATGCCTTGACCTGCACAGGCGATAAACACAAATCATCCAGATTGATGATAGGAACAGGGGTGACAATATGTCCCGTGAACTCAGTGAAGGAGCTGGTGGATGAGTAATTATTTCTTTCTCTCTGGGGAACAAGAGGGTGTCAGCCAGGGAAACCCACGCAGAAAAATAATGTTCCGGAGCGCCTGGCTGCTAGTCCCAGACGGTGCATTAACCCAGCGGCAAATGCTTTGTGGGAATATGACTCCAAACCACTGATTGAAAGTGAAAAATTCATTACCTAGCCCAAAGTTTTCTCTGTGAGAAGTTGGGTGATGGGCTACAAGGTCCCTGAGAGCACTCCCCAATCTGGGGTGCTGCTGACCACTGAGCCCCCAGGAAAGAGGAGGATGGTAACAGGTAGGACAGTGAGGAACCACCAGGACCCAGCTTTTAACTTCTGCCCAGGTGTGACGCACGCATTCCTGCCCACATTTAGGAAGGTGAGATCTCACTGGTGTCAGGGAGGGGACACAGCCATGCCATTTCCCTTCCTGTCATCGGTACGGACCGTGTGAAGCCAGTTCCATACATTATGGGAACACGGTTAAATAATTATCAGTGAAGTTAGTGGGGGCCTCTAACCTTCTCAGAAATTAACTAGCGGACACTTAGGGGTGACTGCAAACATTTTCACACACTAAACTTTTTAGCAATTGAGCTGAATTCCTTGTTTTGCATACAGTAAAACCTAGAACAGTGATGATTAGCCAGAGTGCCTCAAGAATGTTTAAAACATGCAATACCTGACTATTTAGTCAGGGGCACTGACCTCTTTTCCCCTTAGAGTGTCAAATAAAAAATGACAACAGCCAATAGAATAATAGCCATCTGGTGTGCACGAATCAAAATTACACCTATTTTTGTCATATTGGCAATGATATATTTTTGCTGTGCCACAGAATTTGAGTCATTCGTTCATGTGTGCCATGAGATGGAAAAGGCTGAAAATCGCTGAGACAGGCTCTGTCCTCAGGTCTCTGATGAGTAACTTACCATCAAACAACCAAAACTGTTCACAGCCCCTCGGCCAAAGATGGCCTCCCTCACACTGCACACCCTGCACGGAAGGGTGCAGTTCTCCCCAGCCTCCGCCTCCCTTCAGGGCTCCAGCTGGTAGTGAAGGTTAATGCACAGTAACACCACACGTGGCTTTCAGGCAAGGGCTTCCTCTTTCAGACAAGGGCTTGCCTTCGCCAGCTTGCTGCGTGCAGGTTGGTGGGATGAACCTTGGTCCCTAGCGGAGTAGATGATTTTTTAAATTAATGAGCATATGTGTACTGCTAAACAAAACGTCACCCCTTTCTTTAAACCTACATTTTCATAACATCATGAGTTTACATTTTTCAACCATAATCCCCTGCTTTAACAGAAGTCATAGCCCTGAGAGTGTAACACGTGTGTGTGTGTGTGTGTGTGTGTGTGTGCGCGT
Organism: Sturnira hondurensis; assembly: GCF_014824575.4. Classification (NCBI taxonomy): domain Eukaryota; kingdom Metazoa; phylum Chordata; class Mammalia; order Chiroptera; family Phyllostomidae; genus Sturnira; species Sturnira hondurensis. Next base: position 38,208,857 of record NW_028074503.1, read on the forward strand.
GTGAGTGCCCCCAAAGGAAACTCATCTTTGTGGCCTTCACTGGGAGTCTAGGAAATCAGCCCATCAATGAACGTATTTTTTTAACCTCACCTAGGGGCATGCTCACTGATTTTACAGAGAGAGGAAGGGAGAGAGAGAGAGAGAAACATCGACGGGAGAGAGAAACATCAATTGGCTGCCTCTGTGCATGTCCCAACCATGGATGGAACTGTCCCCTGCAACCCAGCTATGTGCCCTGGCTGGGAACTGAACTGGCCATGTTTTGGTCTACAGGATGACATGCCAGCCGACTGAGCCACACTGGCCAGGGCACCAACAAATATTTTTAAGTACAATGACTCTGATGTGCACGTGAAAAGCGTGTTGGACCTACATTCAACGATTAAGGAGTTGGTTCCCAGCTTTTTCACTCACTGGGTATATCACCCTGGAAAAGCCATGGAATTGCTGCAAACGTTCATTTCTTCATCTTCACACAAGGGAGGAAAGCTGTACCAACCTCAAAGAGTCACTGCGATCTTAAATGAAATCATTTGTGTGGAAATTCTTTCTAAAATGGACTGGTATCATCAAGTCAGAATTTCTCATGTGCAGCCCCCCAGGCACAGTCTTGCATCGATAACATCGCTGCACTTCACTCAGTATTTCAATTGCTCTCTCCCCTATTATATGGAGGACTTTCCAAGGACAAAGACTGTTTCTCTCACATTGCCACAGTGTGTGACATGTGGTACATACTTCGTAAGTATTCACTGACCATCAGGGGTGCTTGGGACTATAGAGAAAGAGCGTTAAGGCAGAGTGTTGTATTCCAAAGCAGATCACGCAGCTGAAACTCCTATCCCCTGTGCGGCACACCAGATTCACAGGGAGCAACTCTGGAGACTGTGGAAAGGAGGTTGGCCCTGGCTGGTGTGGCTCAGTGGACTGAGCGCCAGCCGGCGAGCCAGAGGGTCTCCCAATCAGGGCACAGGCCGTGGTTGCGGGCCAGGTCCCCAGTAGGAGGAGTGTGAGACAAACCACACATTGAGGTTTCTCTCCCTGTCTTTCTCCCTCCTGTTCCCTTTCTCTAATCATAAATAAATAAAATATTTTTAAAAACAAAAGAAACTCATCAGGTTTTTCATGCCCAGGCGCCTGGAGCCTGCGCCTGTGACAGTGGAGCCTGAATGTGGCATCTATTGAATAATTTCCCATCAACTTCATTGGAGTACACTCAGCTATATGATTTGCAGTTTATTAAAAATACATTTAGTTTTATGATTTAATTAGTATGGTACTTTAATTATCCCCCTTCCAATTTGCAATGCCCTTGAGTATCTTTTGTACAAATTCTGGAAGCAGCATTGAGGAGGGTTAGACAAGCTGATGGAAAACAAAAACCTGAGCGAATTGAACTCCTCACATTGAATGGCTGGGTAACAGCTGGGGAAACAGTTGTGGTGAGGAGATGAAGTGACAGCTGACTAGAAAGAGGTGTTAAAAAAAAACAGCAGTAACAGAAGTCTGGGCTTATCCGGAATGATGATGAGAAGTAGGTCACTGTGCGTACGTGGATCGAAGGAGCCGTTTCTGTGGTCTAAGGTGAACCGTATCGCCAAAGGAGGCAGAAGGCAAGCGTTGAAAGGGGTGAAAATCTGCAGGTGAAGTGAACCCTTGTCAATTCACCCTAGATGTTTGAGATTGCACTGCGTATTTCCCTTGAATATTTGAAAATCTGACATCTAATTCTTGCTTCTGAACTCAGGTGTGCACGCACATACACAAAGTCTGATTCTGTTAAGTAATTACTTAGCATCTACTGTATACAGAGGTCTGGCCTTTCGGCACATTTGGAATGAAACCACAGATACTAATCTAGTCCTAAAGGACTGCACAAACTCACCAGAGAGGTAAGAAACTGTGAAATCTTTTTGCAAGATGGTCAGTAATAAATACTGAGGACAAACTGTAGTGAGAAGTGGGGGCAATTAGGTAGAAAGTAAATAGATGATAAGAAGGTTTATGGGGCCACGCCCAGGTGTTGAAATCTATGACAGTGAGGTGTCATTGAAGACCGGGGGACAGAGTGCCTGGGACAGCACTGTGTTCAGGAAAGTCACAGTAATGAAGGTGTCAACGGCGCACAGGAGAACCGGTGAGGGAGCTGGTGTGACTCTCCAGTGGCTCGGATGATGCTACAAGAGCTGGAATTGCTTGAAAGGCACTGTGTGGACATGAGAGGAGACATTCAGAGAGAGACTACCTGGAGGGTAGGCGAGAGTCTGTGGGTTAAACTTTCTACCTTGTGACTGTGGATCACTGCATCAGCTCCACTGGGACACAGGTGTGGAAGACAGAAGGATAAGCACAGGTGAGACACGTAGGATGTGTCTCACACTCCCAAGGTGCTCCGTGAAGGTGTGCTGAAAAAGCTTGGCTGCTTAGAAGCTCAAGGGAGACAAAGATTAGAAATAGAAATTGGGATATGATATTCACTAGACTGCCAGATGAAACCATGGAGGTAAATGAGATAAGACATTGGGAAGAAGATTAAAGAAGAAACCTGTGGTCAAATTGAGTGAGAAGAAGTCGAGGCAAAGAAGTGCATGAGAGTGTGTATTTGTATGCGCAAAACAGGGTGATAATAGTGAAACGTGAAATGAAAATTTTGAGTGGCCTGAAGACTAAGAAGCCATAGCATTTGGTAACCAGAAGCCAAATGAAGAACTCATCCCCTCCTTCTGCTTTATTACGATGTAACTGACAAGTACCATGCAGGTTTAGGGTATGCAGCGTGGTGACTGCATACATCTTCCATCACACTATGGCATGGCCAGGGGCTACCCCGGTCTTGGGGGAAGTTTAACATTTCTTGGACAAAGTGACGTCTAAGGTAGGATGGACGGGACGTATTGATGTTATTGAAGGAAGGGGCCTGGGGGACGAGAAGCTCCCTCCAGGCAAAGGAGAGGAAACTCTGAGGCAGTAGGAACAGACCTGTACAGACCAAAGATGTATCATTTAAATGAAGAAATGAAAAAGAATCTGTTTTTCTAAGTATAACAAGTTCATGTAAAAAGACTAAATGATTTAAGGAACATGTTATGATCAGGTACAGCCGTTAAACTGAAAAATTTCTTATTGGGAAATATTAAACTGAATCTTTCAATGACATGAACTAAGTTATGTTTACCCTACAGGGAAATGTTATTTAATATTAAGTAAAGTAATATTTCCTCACTATAGACAGTTTCTAGAATCAGACTAAGACCACCAACAAAGCTCTAGATTCTTAACAGATCACTTAGATGTCCTATGTTATTATGTGAATCTGATTCAAAGAAAGATGGTGTCATTGGATGGGCTGGGCTGAATTAAAAGGTGAGGGTGAAGATTCCTGGCTGTAAAGATAACAGATCACCAGGCAGAAGCGCAAGCAGGAGATTATATGATAACAGTGCATTGAAACGGAACAGCAATAACAACCTTGCCACAATCGCCACCACCAAGGGGACACAAAGCAGATGTCCTTTCCTAAGGGCATAGTGCACGCCATGTGGCCATAGTCTTGCATCAAGTGCCCCTTTCCTGTGTAACTTGTCTAGGACCATTTTTCTTTGACAAAGGAGACCCTTCACAGCTTTTAGAAGCATAACGTGGGGGACTTTTGCCTCCGCCTGGCCTGAAAGAAATGTCTTTGCATTCACGGCTGTTCAGTGCACAAAGTCATTGTCAGAAGATTAAAGAAAAGGTCTCCTTAAATTCCGAAGCTCGCGTTTCTTTTGGAGCAAGGCCACAGCGCTGTCCTTCTGTTTTCTCAGACTCTTTAGGACACGTGGAGTCGGGCTCAGTCAGGTGCCAGAGAGTGGAGGACTACATGAGACGGACCCTGCCTCCCGTGTGCGGAAATGAAACGTCCAAACGAGGCTGGTGGAAGTATGAAGCTGGAAATCCAATGACCCAATTCTCTACATCAGTGCACCCACCCTGAGCAATCCTCCTCTTGCATCCCTCATATTTTCCATATAAATATCAATAACACCAGTGCTCTTAAACACACACACACACACACACACACAAACACACACACTCTGAAATAAAAATAAAAACTATGTTAAGAGCATGTCTGTCTATTTTTTAGAATCTTCTATAAATGCCGAGTCACTGGATGACAGCTGGCAGGCCATCATATTTAAATTAGCTTCTCCAGCCCATCTTGACAAGGATAACTACCTTCACAGCTGTCGATAGAGATATATTACAATTGCTATTTAAATGTCGGAAATAGCAGAAGCTCCATTTGAGAGGCAGCTGCTAGGTAAAGTAGAAGGGATCCATTTTCTTTTCTCCTTTTCTTCTTACTCCTTTCTGGAACTTTCTCAGAGTAGCGACTTTAGTTTCTCCCGTTCCATACATTTAGACAAGCGTGTGTGACTGGAGGGCTCATTGGTGCAGCAGACAGGATTCCCCTAAATCTATAGAGGGTGGGGATGGAGAGTCATTTCCTCGTTATGGGGAAGGGGCAGGGGTGCCAGCCGGCAGCCACTCTCCTTGGGGAAGGCAGTAAGAGGCTGCAGCCGGCCCCTGAGTCTCATTATCAACTGTCCCACTGAAGTCGTTCTTCATAATAGAACAAAGGGAGTCTTTCTCCTGAGAGGGTCTGAAGCTCCATGCTGTTCGTTAAAGAGGCCGCACAGAGCAGGGCTCACATCTTTATTCAAAACCAAAATCAGACGAGTCTTTTAAAAATGTATTAGAGCCTTCTTTGTTACCAGGGCCACCTCGGTCCCCTCCCCTCAGCCTCTGGCCGTGTGCACATCACGCCGGAGAAGGCACATTCAATCCCCTTCCGTGCAAATGAAGATGGACTTCGGCAGCGCACCCTGAATACTAACCAGGCAGTGGGCACCAGCAATCTGGATACGTGGGCTGAGTTTCCTTCTTTCCACTGCCAAAAGAGGCAATCCACGAAAAAATGCCTGATGGAGGCACCTGGGTCCAGGAGCCCAAGTGATGAGAGCTGTACGGAGAGATGCGCACAGGTGTTGAGCCAGAGGTGTTCTCACTTTGTCAGGCTGTGAGGGGAACAGGCACCAGGCAGGGTCGGCCAAACTCACTGCTCAGAACAAAGTGATGCTGTTCTTTTTGAGTGCAGAAAATGAGACGTTTCCATAATAAAGAGCTGGAATTCATGCTGTATTTTCAGGTCCACCTGGGGATGAATAGTCAAGTTCATCCTCACCCAGGTGAACCAGCCTCCTCAGCTGGATGTCAGTAAGACCCACCCACGCCCACAAACAGAGAAGCAGCTGAAGAGAATGTATTTTCTGTAATGACCATTGAAATGACTGGAAATCCCACCTGGGAAAGAGCCTAAACCCACCAAAGCACAGTAAGTGTCCACGTGCTGCTTGTAGCCGCCGTCTGACGTCCTGTTGAGTTCAGACAAGGCCAGGGCGCAGGGTCCATGCAGAATGCGAGGATAAATTCTGACTCAGAGCTGGTTGGTTCGTAAGACTCTGTGTGAATGTGGACACACATGCGAGCAGGGATATTTGTCTTCCCATTTCTGTGGGTTTGTGGGCTGTGCATGGGCTGAGCAACGCAGGCTCTAAGGACAGCCTGCCGAGGGTCAAAGCCCGGTTACCCCCTCACTAACTGAACAAAGAAGCACCCTTCTGTGAAGCACTTTCTTCTCTCTCATGGGGACAGAGTGACAGCTTGGTCTCACAGGGCTGTGGGGACGAGTCCCGAAACCCGCAGCACCTGGAGCGGTGCCTGAACATTTGCGTCTGCTGTGTGCTGTGCAGTCGGCTCTGACTCCTGGTGACCGACCCCACGGACGGGTGACGTCCACAATGTTCTGTCCTTGCAGCCCTAACTCGACTCCAGACTCACGCCGATGGCTTCGTTTATAAGGTTGATCCGTCTCACACTCGGTGGTCTCTTTTCTCGCTGCCTTCAATTTTTTCCAGCCTTGTTCCAAACAGTCCTGCCTCTCACCCTGGGCCCCCAATTAGGTCAGCTTCCGGTGAGTCTTCTTTGCCTCCAGCGATGTTTCAGGCTTAATTTGCCCCAAGACCCACTCGTTCATCCTTCTGCTGGTCCAGGTACCCATGGAGCTCTCCTCCAGCACTGTATTCCAAGTGATTATTTTTCCCTGTCAGCCTTCTTCATTGTCTGACTTTCACATCAGTGCCTGGTGATTGGCAATATGAGGGTGTGGACGATCTTAGCTTTTGCTCTGAGCCTTGGGATGGACCAGCACTCCACTGAGCATAGCTATTGTTATTTCCATCAGCGTGGTTCTACAACGATACCTTTTATTTCCTGATGACTTTGTAAGATTTATATCTCCACATGGTATGATATTTTTGAATCCTATTTTTCAAATAGCGCTGTGCATTCTGAACTCCAATTTTAAGCCTGGATTAATTAGTCATATTTAAGAGTGCCGCTGAGGCTCCAGGAAAAGTAGGGACAAAGCTGGTCCCTAATCAGCTTACGTCCCCCAACCATGTGCACCTGTGATTCTGACAGTCAGTGGGCCTCTGTGCACACAGCTCCCAGAGCATCTGGTCCCCATGCAAAAGTAACAGAGCTACAGACAACCTGCTGTACACCGCACTGACCCTAATTCTTAAGCATGCAAGAAATAGAGGTGACATCATCCACAGGTGACTGGTGAAGAAACCGGGAGCCTGAAATATACCTAAGTTTTAAATACAAGTAAGGTGCACTGACCGCATTTGGAAGAGTATGAGTCTGGGTCACATTTCTGCTCTCATTTTGGCTGGACCTCTCAGCTAATTCCTTGCCTGCAAAGGGTGGCCTGGCACCCTGCCTACTCTGTCACCTAATGACATCTATGATGACATCAAGTACGTCCAAAAAAGGGCAGAGTTTCTGAAGAAGCAGGCAGGCGTGTGGCTGCCTCTCCTACGAGCTGCCAGCATGCTCTGTCCCGTCTGTTGTGCATCTGAGTCACACTTCATCCTACCCAGGCAAGCATGTTAACCTTCCCTAGGAGTGTATTTAGCTTCTCCATCTCTCCTTGCCTGGAGTTTCTATTTTCATTTCATTTGCAACATGTTGACATGCACACACATGTTAGAGCTGTCCTCTAAATTACCTGCAATCCATTTGTGAGAGTGGAATGACGCAGAGAAGTTCAATAAATAAAATAAAAACTCTCCAGTTTTGGTTTTCTCCATGAAGGATGTGATGTGGTAAAGAGAACAATAATAACAACAACAAAACTCACATCGAGTCATTGGCCTGAGCTGGCCGCGTACAGGAAATGTTGGGGCAACATATGTTCCTGCGTTAAACATAGAGAGTTGCTACATAACACAGCCAACACACTTTCTCGGGGCCAGAACTGAAGAGGAAGCTGATGAGGACAGATGAGGGTTGATGAGTTGGACTGTGAGGTTAGGAGTCCAGGTGTGTGCACGTGTGTGTGTGTCGGGCTCATCCTCGGTTACCTGAAGTGATGATTTTTCATGTCCACAATGACATGGGAAGCAGTTTAAACCCCACACAAGGCCAGGAGTTGAAACCAAGCATTTAAAGGCTTTTGGAAAACCATTCAATGCTGAGAGGGGTCACACATGTGATAAGAAAGCTTGACATGAACCACATGCATTTTTGAGGCTTACACTATTGGTATTCAAACTATTAAATGGAACAAATGTTCTAGTCCATGAAGCCTGAATGGTTTTTTATTGCTATTTTTCAAATTCACTACCAGTGGAATCAAGGAAATCCCATGAAAAATTAACACAAAGTCAAGCTCACATTGATGACAGTCCTGAAGTGCCTTGATGAAACCGACTTGGAGGTGCAAGGTTCCCACCTGGGCCGCCACGTGCGTGATGGAGGAACCTGCTGCAGATGGACCACACAGAGGCCACACCCACCAACACGAGCCATGGACACATTCATAGGTGGAATTAAACAATGAAACTTCAGGTGATAGAAATGTTCCCATGGAGATATCCCAAAGTTACCATCCAAGTAATTGAAACTAAAAAGAAAAACCCTATAAGAAATGGGTGAGACCTTTCCAAATAGAATCAATGGACTCAGAATACAAGACATGTGCTGTTATGCACAAGAAATTTAGTGCGAAATAAATATTCCACCACTTTAATAAATACTGATAAGAAGGTGATAACCATACGTGACATATAGCTCTCACAGCAACACTTCCACCGGACATCCTTAGGTAGGACATTGTAGTCCTTTTCTTTCCCGGCCCCTGATGAGCCACCACGGAAGAAAGGAAAAGCCAGTCTGGAGACGGGGGAGATACGTGAACCATCATGTAAGGGAAAGAAGGTAAAACACTTGATTACAGTGGGAAATACAGTGAATAGATGTGTATGCATAACTACTATTTGTTATCATCATAAAACAGAATACAATACAGACAGACTTTTCCCCCTCATCAAGGAAAATATAGAAATATTTTAGACTTTGTAGGTCCTAATGCCTCTGCCACCACCACTCGGCTCCACTGTAATGTGGGGGCACCACAGTGAACACAGATGTGTGGGCATGGGTGGGAGGGACCCCGGGTCACAAAACAGGGTGGCAGTGGAATCTGGCCCCCGGGCCACGCTGGTACACAGACACCCTCAGTTCTCAAGATGATCTGACAACACGTTACCATTTATTTAAAGATTGAAATGCAAAATAATAAATATTTAAATATATTAAAACTATATATTAAATGCAGGAGGAAAAAAACAAGAATTTCATGCTTAGTTATTTAATTAAAAAATTGAAAACACAGATCCACAAAAGACTGGTAAGAGAAAATATAGGGCATGTTTATTCATAGCAGCTACCAACTGGAAGCAGCTCAAGCATTCATTAAGAGCAGAGATAAACAAATGTGATATATTAATGCTAGACAATGGCACACTACACAGTAACAAGAAATAAACAACAACATGGATGAATGTTAACATCGTTGTGGTGAGTAATAGGCACCTATAAAAGTACAGTCTGCACACCACATGCTTTTGTTTATGTCAAGTGCTAGGAGAGATTATCACTAAGTCACGGTGGAAAACGAAGAGACTGGTGGAGGCAACCGGGTGGGTGGGTGTGGACATTAACCACAAAGGTCCACTGGGGGCTTTGTGCAGTGACAGAGATGTTGTCTGTCCGTGCAGGGGTTTGAATGACATGCATTATCCAGCTCATCAGAGGATGCAATTGAATTTCATTCATTTTATTGTACATGAACTTCCCCTTAGAATGGGGGAACTGGGAAGCACATATGGTGCTCTAGATGACATGCTGACGGTCATTGGGGGTATGCTGGTGACTGCAACTTACTTTGGAAGGCCTCAAAAACAAAGATGAGTTAATGAATGAAGAAAGGAATGGATAGATGGGTACATACCTAATAAAGCAAATTTTAGAAAAGTAGGCAATGTAAAATCCTGGTGGTTGGTACAAAAGCATTCACTGAAAAATCATATTAATGTCTGTATATGCTTGGAAATGTTTATAATAAAAATATTAGAAGAAAAATAAATAGAAATGATAAATGTCATATTGAAGATAATAATGTTTGCCATAATGGTCTTGCTGCCTAAATTATGTTTTTGAGGAAATATTAAAGCATCATAAAATATAAAGATGATATAAAGCTGTGATTTTTCATTTGGTCAAATTTCCATTAATATATTCCAATAAAACTGTTGACTATCAATCTCTTCTTCATGGGTTATTCATGGATTTCAGCAAAAGTCTGTTAATTTATGTTTATTTTTAAGTGATTTTGCCTAGATAAATCAGTACACTTTACACTTTCTTATAATCCCAAATACCAGTTTCATTACTGTATTAAACTCTGATATAATTTGTTGTTTCACTATAATAATTTTGTTCACATTTTTCATGTGAAGTAGGTTATATATTCTATAATGGTCTTTAATAAATGCCATTATTTGAATATGAATCACTAAAATATTTATATGACTTTAGCAGTCAAAGTAATGACTGCTAAATATTTTAGCAGTCAACATATATTTAAAACAATGGCAATGTTTACTTATAATTTTGGTAAACCAGTCTCTTATTTTCTCCTGTTTTTCTTAATATTAAAATTTTCATTATTACTGGCTTTAGAATTTAAAACTTCAGACTTTCTAAATTTAAACACCTCTAGGTCACTCTAAAATATAGAGGTGTCTTATAGCAACAGTTTAAAGGTTGTCATTGTTTTGTAACTTTTATACATCTATTTTAACATGACTCATTAGTTCATACTCTTCTAGATGTTTGAACTATTTTTCTCATGTAATATAAGTATGCGAGAGTTGTAATTACCGTATGTTATGGGCTGAATGGTCCTCTTTCCAAATTCAAGTGTTGATGTCCTAACCCCCCGCACTTCAGAAGGCCACTGTGCTCACCGACAGGGTCTCTAATGAGGTCATCAGAGGGGGCTCTAAGATGTCATTGGATAGAGTTCTATTCAATGTGACTGGTGTCCTTATAAGTGGAGATGGGGACACAGACATACATGGTGGGCGGGGGGGGCGGCGACTAGGTCAGGACGCAGAAACAGGACGGCTCTCTGCCAGCCAAGCGGAGAGGCAGCAAACCAAACCCACCAACCAGACGAACAGACAGCCTGGCTGGTATCTGGAGACGGACTTCTAGTCTCTGGGATATCTATGACCAAATAAAGTCTGTGGGCTGAGCCTCCCAGGCTGCGACACGTGTTACAACATCCCGGAAAACTAGTGTAGTGACTGGCTCCTCTCAAACTCTCCCACGAAATGAAAAGTTCTTAAAATCTTTTTCATTTCTCTCAAATGTGAAGGAATCTTCAGATATCCCATTTGTTTGGGGAAAAATCAAAGAAGTATCTGGATAGACGCAGTCGGACACGGCCGCGGTCTGCGGTCCTTTCTCCCAGGACTCCTGATGCCCTGGGTGAGGAAGGAGACAAACCCACTCTAGGGTTACTCAGTTTTCATTCTTGGCGCCACGTGTGTGTGACAGAACTTTGAAGATGGACTTCAACAATAGAACGGCAGGTGAAAAGAGTGTCTCAACTCCCTGTCCTGACAGGGACTGTATCTGGGTGTTAAAATAGCCCATGACAACATCACACACAAATTTAAAAACTGCTGTAAATCAAACTTGAATGCAATGGAAGAAAACGTACTCTGGAAATACTGTTCGATTGCTCCACTGATGCCTTAGATGCTTATCAATGCCTTGAATAAAATGATTTTGTGTAAGAATGGACGTATGTCATGCATGTATAGTAAATATGCCATTTACATAATGTGTTCATTACATACATAGGATAAAATAGATGAATCTTAAAATTAGATGTTTGATTACTTCATTGAGGATCTTGGAATTTACATATCCAAGTTCACTGAAAATCTGCATGTTAATGTGTATACAGTTTAAGGATTTGAAATAGGCATGCAAAAAATACATATATTATACCTAGGTATCCATCATTCTAAATACTTAATGCATTCTTTTTGCCTTTGTAACCAAGAAAATAGTCCTGGCTAGTTTTTCAAAGAGGAGGAGAAGAAAAGTTTCAGCCAAAGATCACAAAAGCGGCTTGCAAACAGCTTAGCTCATCACATATGAACTCCTTGTCCCTGCGTCATTTGCAGCTCCCATGAGCTTTGCGGTGGCAGCGAGCGGTTCTGGTCTCTTCTCTTGTGCTCAAGTCTGCACAGTAACTGACTTCACTTCCTGGCCTTCACTCACCGGCGGAGCACGAGGCAATGGGAAGGATTCGGGGATGCAGCATTTCTGCTGTCTGCTCACCCTGCTCATCACACTTTCCCCTCCCATGATTCAGGAAAGGGAGATTAAGGCAGACAGAGACAGGACAAAACAAGTTGGTGATAACTGTCAACAGTGAAGGGCCCGGCTCCATCACCGCTCTGAGAGCCAGCTTCTTTCGCCGTCCCCTTGGCCCCTTCCTGACCAGCAGGGAGAAGGGATCAAACGCTGTCTTCCGAGGTGAAGGGGAGTAGAAGCATGAATAATTATCTCTGAAGCCAAGGAAGTTTGACCTTAACCATCTGGAAGAAACCTCGCATACTCTGTGCCGTGGGCCAAGACACGTGGAGAAGGAATGATATGCTAACAGAGAAATTGAAAATCTGAAGCCGCTAAGGACCTGCCACTTTCCCTGGCTGATGTTTGGGAGCAAAAGCTGACCACTGCCCTGCCTGTGACACCGGTAACTTACAGCTGCAATGGAGTGCGAGAGGCACCATGGTCACCATCGTCTACAGCCAGGAGGGACGATTGGGGTGTCTGGGGCGTGAGGCACAGCCCATGGGCCTCACTGGGGGAGACAGATTCCAGGATGGGTGAGTGGACCACTGTGGGATGTGACTGGGAGCCAGCTGAGTGGAGGAGGGAATTCCTGCCACAACACAAGGGAAGAGGAAGGACAGGTCCCTTTTTGAAATGGCAAGAAAATAAGCACACACACACACACACACACTAAAACCAGTTAAACCATAAAACTGACCCAAACAAACACGGTGCTGAAGCCACCCAGACCAAGATCAGGATGCTCACAGAACTGGTTGATTTTAGCCACAAATTAGAGGAACATATGAAGGCTAAACTGATTGAAATGAAGGGAAATGCACAGGAAACCAAGAGCGATGGAAAGGAAACTGGGACTCAAATCAATGGAATGGACCAGAAGGAAGAACAAAACATCCAAACAGAAAAGAAGGAAGAACAAGAATTCAAAAAAATGAGGAGAGGCTTAGGAACCTCCAGGACATCTTTAAACGTTCCAACATCCGAATTACAGGGGTACCAGAAGGGGGAGAGGAACAGCCACAAGTGGAAAACTTATTTGAACAAATAATAAAGGAGAACTTCCCCAGTCTGGCAAAGGAAATAGACTTCCAGGACGTCCAGGAATCTCAGAGAGTCCCAAAGAAGTTGGACCCAAGAAGGAACACACCAAGGCACATCATAATTACATTAACCAAGATTAAAATGAAGGCGAGAATTCTAGAAGCAGCAAGAGATAAGGGGACAGTCACCTACAAAGGAGTGCCCATCAGACTGTCAGCGGATTTCTCAAAAGAGACCTTCCAGGCAAGAAGGGGCTGGAAAGAAGTATTCCAAGGCATGAAATCCAAAGACCTACAGCCAAGATTGCTTTATCCAGCAAAGCTTTCATTTAGAATGGAAGGACAGATAAAGTGCTTCTCAGATAAGGTCAAGTTCAAGGAGTTCATCATCACCAAGCCCTTATTATATGAAATGCTAAAGGGACTTATCTAAGAGAAAGAAGATAAAAATATGAACAGTGAAAGGACAGCAAACTCACAGTTATTAACAACCACACCTCAAACAAAAGCAAACTAAGAGGACAGCTAGATCGGGAGCGGAACCATAGAAATGAAGAACACATGGAGGGTTAGAAACAGGGGAGTGGGAGGAGGAGAAGGGGGGAGAAGGTACAGAGAATAAGTAGCATAGACGGTAGGTAGAAAATAGGCAGGGGGAGGGCAGGAATACTATGGGGAATACAGAATGTAAAGAACTTGTGACACACGGACATGAACAAAAGGGGAAGAATGGTGGGGGAGGGGTGTGCAGGGTGGAGGGGAGTGAAGGGGGGAATGGGACAACTGTGATGGCATAATCAATAAAATAGATTTAAAAAAATAAAATAAATAAATGAAGATTTAAGCCATCAAAAAAATAAATAAATAAAAAGGAACTACAGAACCGCGCGCCAGCCCTCATCATACCACGCCTCTGAACTCCCTTCTGCTGACGGACTCATCAGTAGTCTGCCCACTGCACTGGGACGAGTGTCCCCAGAACAGGCCAGCCCGGCGTCACCACAAACCCCCAGAACAGGCCAGCCTGGAGTCATCACAAATTGGGGCCCATCATCCCTCCTGAGAACTCTCCTCGTTTCTCATTGGTTCGGAGTCAGCAGCTCTGGTTTACGTGGGAGACCGGAATCATTAATTGCCCTTACAGCAACACTGTGTGGGTTCATGTGGCTGGGGGAGTTGTTCTAATTCTTCTATTTGGTCTTAATTATTTCACAGCCAGGCCACAGACAAAGGCAATGCTATTTATAAACTTGCAACTATTAAATGGCACATCTATTTTTACATATGCAAATCCAGCCCAGCCAAACCCTCATCAGCCAGGCAGTTTAGTAAAACAGCTACTTGGCAGACCAAAACAAAATTACATTTGTTAAGGAGGAAAATGTTGTGTTTGCATTATAGAGACAGAATTGTATTCTGTCCTTCAAACGTACCTTCGGTTCTGAACACTTGTGTCTACACTACTGTGGAAGAGAAACTCATGCACATTACTTACAAAAGTCATAAAAAGATCATTCTCTTTCTCTTTTATAGCTGTTGAACAGACTTCCGAGGCAGTGGAAACTTCAGAAGAGACATCTGAAGCCTGTCAGACTAGCAGCGCACCGGAACGACTCAGACAACAAATGAGGGCCAGCGAACAGGGCTCCTGAACCCACGTGCTCTGCCCCCTCCCCTGCCCCGCCCTTTCTCAGACCTCCGGTTCCCAGTTCCCTCTCCCCCAGACAAAGGCCTCGCTCCCCCTCCACTGCTTCCTTCTTCCCCACTGCAAGTGTCCGCACATGCTGTTCCATCTGCCAGAGCCACTGAGCCCCTGCCTCCCTTCACAGGTGACTGCTCTTCCCTGTGCAGGTTCTAGAAATACATCACGGGCGAAGGTCTCTGCCTCGCTGCTCCCTGCTCCCAGGCATCTCCTGCCACACAGGGTCGGCGAAGGAGACAGGAGGTCTTTCCTTCACGGGCTGCCTCCGGTGCTGAGAGTGACAGTGACCTTCATTCTTGTGAATAAAACACCCAACTCCTAAGAAGGCTCTGAGTCCTATCCCAAGATGGCAACAACAACCAAAAAATACATAACACGCTCAAAATATTATTTGGTTTTAAGGAGATATTAAGTAACAGGCCTCGGGTCATTCGACAAAAGAACTACATTTAAAGAAATTTAAATCTAGGAACTCCTCCTGTTTTCTAATTTTGCCAAATGCTCTTGCAAATAAGAATCATTTCGTTTTGCTTACTTCCTGATAACCTGGCATTCGTCCAAGCGTTCTATTTACACTTAAGTGATTTTTCCTGCTTGTGGTCCACACTCAATTATTCCCAGTTTTGGTCCATCAAATTAGCTTTATAGCTACAGATAAATTGCAATGCTAGTTTCAAAATTATACAGCGTTTACAATAAAAAAAACCAACACTGAGGATGAGAATCAACACTTCATATTAAGCTACAAATATTGATTTGCATTTCACCTTTTTTAAAGCCGGTACCTTGCTGACCTCTGTGAAGTTGCAAGTGAGGGGTGCCCCAAATATTAGCAGGAAAAAATGGGAAGGAACACGCTTATGAGTTTAAAATCAATATGGGTGCAAAGTATAGACTCTGTAGTTTTCTGCAATTATATTTTGTATTTCTCTTTCCTCCTCCTTCGTGTTTTTAACACGACTGCCTTTCATTTACAAATATTATCTCTAGTCCTGACACCTCTTGCTGGCTTCTGCCCCAGGGTCACCCTCCGGCACTCTAACCTTTCTAGTGTCTCGTGGATATATTAATTCACAAAAACCAGCGCAGCTCTCAAAGCACCATTGTTGGAACAAGGCGACAGATCATTTGGAGAAGGCTGTGCCCCCCGGTGAGTCAGCGAGAAGGCTCAGGGGAGCCAGCAGGTCCACAGCAAGAGCAGTGCAGAGTTCCATCGGGGCCCCCCGCTGCCCCCACCCACCTAGTTCCCCTACGAGGGCACCACTGCAGCCACAGGGCTTCTGCAAATAAGGTGTCTTCATCACCATCACCTTCGTCATTTATTCCATTTACAAACCTACTCCAATGAGGCTGAGTCACCTGAGAGGGTGGCACTGAGAATTGAATGTTAGGATACACGTTAAAAACTTCTCGAAACACCTAAAAGAGGTATAGAAGTATAAAATATTATCCTGGCAAAGTCATTTCTATTACGATGTATGCAAATATAAAGGTAACCACACAAGTTGGAGCAACACCACAGGCCAAGGAAAACCACACTGGAACAGGCGAGAGTTTCTATTTAAATGACCAGTGGAAAGGCCCCAACATCAAACCTCTAAGCAGACACAAAGTGACTGCAAAGAGAGAAAAAAGTGGAGGGGACCGGAAAGCAGGGTGAGGGTGACAGTGAACACTGTGTAATGTCACTTGAGTTAAAAGCGGGTACGCCGGGGAACTGCGGGCACGTCCTTGCGTCTGTGAGGGTCCCCGTGGAGGGTTTCATATAAGGACATGAGTATTCCGATGTTAGTTTTCTTGCTGCATTTAAACTGTGAGCAACACAAGCCAGGGGCTTTGATCTTGCTCTGTCTGAGAGGAACAAACCCGCGCACCAGCAGAGAGCAGCCTGGACGCCGGTAGCCGGGGTTGGGGGGCCACAGACTCTCCCCTCGTACAAAGCAGAAGAACACAGAAACAGTTTGACTTTTCCACACACGAGCTCTGCCAGGGAGTACTGTTTTCCGCCCTTGGACTCTAAACCCATGGGCAAAATTCCCTCTTTCTTATTTTGTCAGCAGCCAAATACACAACAGAACCTAGCAAATAATAACTGAAAATAAGACAAAACCACTTCTGCCTGTGTTATGCAGAAATAACACAACAGGCACCAAAGGCGAAGGTGGTCAAGGCCTCGAGACAGGAGAGATTTTTTGGCAAACCTCAAATTGACTTTTTCCTGTCTCATTCCAAGATCGGGGGAGGAAAATGCTGTGATGAAGGACCCAGCAGTGGGCAGTGGATAAATAACATCCACGAGGATCCACTAATGATGATGTCTTGAAATAAGTAAAGGCAATTATTTGTTGGCCAGAAGCCATCCCCTAGAATTTATTAGGTTCTTTCCACACGCTGTGTGGTGCGCTCATTAAGAGCGTCGAGGACGGGCTGTAGCGCCAGAAAGTGCGTGCTGAACATGGAAAAACGACTCCAATTAGTTGCCGGGCAAGCCTCGAGAGTCAGGTTCGGTTTGAAGTCACCGGCCGAAGTCGAGGCACGGCTTTCGTCACCTGTGGTTCTTCAGCGGGGAGAAGGAGACACACTCACAGTGAACTCCAGAAACCGTTCTGTCAGAGGGTGTGTCGACATGCACAGCTCCTGGCCATTTCTCTCTGGGTGTTCTATTTACCTGTACGTTTGTGTGTTTAAGTGTCTCTCCACATTAGTTGATTTTGTAAAGCTTTCTTGGTGTTGTATTGGCTTTCCAGAGAGACTCTGGGAGGACTATATATACACACACACATATGTATACACACACACACACACACATATGTGTGTGTGTGTGTGTGTGTGTGTGTGTGTGTATGGAGATGTGTCTGTCTCAGCTTGCACCTGGCCATGGGACCCAATGTCCCTCCTTGATGTCATCTTGGCTTCAAGGGCAGACTCCTTTGTCACATCACTAACCCCACACGCAGACGATGTACTCAGCACATATGTTCAAAACAAAAGAGACTTTGTACAGAAGGAGCTAAGAACATTATATAAGGTTAATGCTATTATGAGGACTCTTTGCAAATAAAAAATTATGTCATCATTAAGTGACATGAATTTCAAAGATGATGTCAGGGTCACCCAAACAAACGTGTGCCCTCCCTTCCCTCTTGTCCTGTCTCCCGACTGACCCTCTCTCAGAATCGGTGGAGGACGCTCCTGGACTTCAGCCTACAGGGCTCTTTCTTCTTTGGGGGGTTATTTCTGGCAATAGTGATCCCTGGAGCTTTTTTATAAATTGGATGTTCCTAGAAAACAGAGTTAGCTTTAGATTTGTCATTTGAAAGACAAACAACAGGGTTTTTAGCCCTGCTAATTTTGTGGCTTTAACCTTAGAAAATCATCTATGTAAATACATGATGTATACAGTGGATGGTGGTAAGAGCCAATGTAATATTAAGATGTGATAATATCGAATGTAATCTGTCGACTTAGGGTGCAGGGGACAGCTGAGAGCAGGGAGTGTGAGAGTCTTTTGGGGACAGCGGACAGCGCTTGTTCCTGAAGTTGGCGGTCACTCACTCACTGACTAAACATTTAGTGGGAACCCAGCTTGTTCCATGAATCGTGATGCCATGCGATGGACTCAGACACAGACGAGAATTGACTGGCCCATAAGACTTCCTATGGGGAAGGGGAATAAAATCTCAATACTTTCTGACATCAGAGAGAAAAATAGCAGATATTAAGGAAACTCTGAACATCTTAATTGCAGAATGGCAAGGATTCCTGACTTCACCAAGGTTTGGCAGTCTTTTTATAGAAGTAATATCTTTAATGGAGTAGCATCAGTAAGCAATGAAAGAAAAACAAAGCTTTGTACAATTCAGCACTTAATTATATTTAGCTACAATGGTATACTATAATAATTTTGAAAAAATTGAATTATTTTTACCAGGTCTTTTTTTATGTGGTTCCTATACTGGGGCATGCAGAAAAATCAACCTAGAAATTTTCAGCTACCAAAAATATCTTGATTCTTTGTTAACGCCCTTCTTAAAATATAACAGACTATTTACAAATACATTAAAGAAAGAAATTACAGGTTCTGGGTAACATTTCTCCTGTTGTTAAATTTTCTGTTATTTTCTGGGAAGCGGTAAGTCCTATTTAAAGAAATTAATTGCAGCTTGAAAGAAAAAAAGGATTAATGGAATGTTTCATCTTGTACTTTAAGATTTCAGAGAAATGCTCAAAAAGCGAGAGTAGCCTACAACCTTCGTATACGAAATAACTTTAAGTTTAATGATGAAAACGCCAAATCATTAACTCACTGTTGTTTCACCTAAACGGAGGAGCCCCCAAAAAATATAAAGGGGACGGGTTAATAGGCAAACGTTGTCCACTTTAACAACCGGACGCAGTTGGAACCCACCCACTCACAACACAGCATTCCTGGCCCCACACCCTGAACAGCGTGCGAGCTTCGGAGGCAGGCTGTGCCGTTGTACTTTTTCTCTCTGTTGGTTGCCATTGTTCGTGCAGAAGCACCTGCAACAGACCTTCCCAGATGCAGAAAGCCCTTCCCTCCACCATGATCGCTGTGGGGATGGACCGCTGGAAATGAGAGTCAAGTTTGTTTCCATTTTTTTCACAAGTGCCAAGTTCTGCTTTTCTGGTTCCTGGGTTCCAGGGAGAACCACCCAACTGGATCACACCTGGGGTTCAGCTCAACCTTAAGTTTTTTATCAAAATAAGGTGATTATATGGACTGAGATTGGTTCAGTCTGCTCTGTCTGTATGGGCCAGTTTAACCGAAAAGCAGAACTGCTAACTGTTCACAAACAGTTACAGCCCAGCATCTCATACATATGCATGCACAAATACAAACATGCACGTGTTTATGGTACATATACCCATTATACACATATTTGTATAAACATGTATATATATATATGATTTTTATTTGTATAATTAACTTTCCATTGGATGTTTTCATTTATGTAAATAAGATTTTACAAAAGAAGGAAAAATTCTGTTTCTATCTTCTCCAGTCATTCTCTATAAATATACTTTTAAGTACTCCAAACATGAAATGTAATGTTTTTAAAAATGTCCAAAGAAATGCTTTTAAAATCCCATCTACTGTTTAATGAAGTCCATTTTCTACAAAGTCTTTATCCTGTGATACAAGCTAGTTTTCTCTTATTCTCTCAAATACTATCAACAGTGTTAAAACTACCATATGCAAGAATGAAATTGTAGTTAATAACTTAACATTGGACTTCTTCCATTTCTTATCTGCGCTGACCAGCCCTATGTTTTACTGCCCTTCCTGAGTGTGATCAGGGGATAAGACTCCCTGTAGCCCTTCGCAGACTTCTCCACCTCCCTGAGTCTATCTTTGGCTACAAAGCTCACAATTGCAACGTTGGGATCTGCTGAGCTCCATGAAATTGGGCTCCTCTTTCAGCAATAGGGTTTCTTCACAATGTACTTTTCTGCTCATTGTAATTCACAGGGAATTTTGTAAGTTAGAACATTAAGGGTGTCCTTTTGAAAATGTGCAAGATTAACACTATTGGAAAAGTTTCATCATTTAAAAAAAAAGTCATCCTAAAACACAGCTCCTAGCTGTCCGGGCTGTGCTTTTCGGAGCAGCTCTCTTCGCATCCCTGTCCCAGGCTAAAACCAGGAGGCGTTTTTGTCCTTAAAGCTGAGTGAACAGTGCAGGTACTAAAGACATAAATGAGATGCCTGACACTGAAAATTGTAGAAGATGGGGAGGAAGTTCCTTAGTAATGACCTCTTAGATATGACACCAAGGGCAAAAGCAAAACAGAGACGAGTGATACTAAATCAAATGAAAAGCTCTTCACAGCAAAGGAAACAATTAACAAAGTGAAGACAACCTATGAAATGAGGCAGGGTGAAGGTTGGCAACCACCCATCAGATAAGTGGTCCACACCCAAAATATTGATCTATAAAGACAACCTACAATGCAACAGCTGGAAAAGCACACAACCCAATTAAAAATGAGCCAAGTACTTGAACAGGTCCTTCTCTGAAGAGGTGTGGATGGCCAATTGGTATAGGAGAAGACAACACCTGTTGGGGACCCCTCTGCCTGGTTTCAGGAGTTGTAACCAACCCCCATGGCTAAGGCTGAGTGAGCGACCTTTGGACTCTGAGCCACTAAGGAGACAAAGTTTATCTCCCTGGCAGGAGCACTGCTTCTGCTTCATCCATCTCTAGCCCCCAGTGCTTGGTAGGTTAGTCAATGATGGTACGACCCCTCAGAGGAGGGGCAACCTAAGTCAGACATGATCACTTGGGAGGCCCTCAAGAAAAGCAGCAAAGAGGGGGTGATGGACCCTTGCTCCCCGGCTATTCGGACATAGCCTGAGTCCCCATTTCCACCTGGGAGAAGCACTTCCTGGCTCTAATCCACTTAAGCCTAAAAACCTATGACTGGGAAGGCAGTACAGCCCTTTGCCGGCTATAATGTGTTCCGGGGTGATCAGGCATAAGAAAGATTTCCGAAAATCCTGTGAAGCCTGCTTTGCTTAGAGTGTTTTCATTCATATGATGAGGGTCCAAGCAGGAAATGAGTGTGTCTTCCAAAGTTTTTGCAGCCCCCTTACGTGACAGACACTGACTCAGATTAAGCCCTTGAATTTCTTTGAAATGTTATCTATTATTTGATCCTTGCTACCTGACATTGATTGATGAGCTTTACCTGTATTCCTGTGTATTACAACCTAATAAAAGCCATGGAAGAAGAGGTTCTTGGTCCTTCTCCTCTGAGAGATTGACCACCTCTCCTCCCCAAGCAGACCATGTCTTGGTAGTTTTATTTTCATCCATGGGGGACTTGCAGGCAAAGTTTCCCCCACAAACACTCCTAACCATCAGAGAAATGCAGATTGAAACGACAGTAATGTGTCACCTCAGAAAGACAAAAGATAAATGTGGGGTGGGATGGGGAGAAACTGGCCTCCTTCTGCACTGTTGGTGAGAATGTAAAATGGTGCTGTCACCATGCAAAACAGTATGGAGGATCCTCAAAATATGAAAAATACAGCTACAGTAGGATTGAGCACACCCAGTTCTGTGTTGTACCCCAAAAGAGTGGAAATCTCAATCTTGGAGAGGTACCAGCATCGCCACGCGTATTGCAGCATCGTTCTCGATACCCAGGCTGCAGCGTTAGTGCAACAGATGAGCTGATAACGAAGTCATGTTGTGTACACGAAATGGAATATCACCCAGAGTTTAAAGAGGAGGAGATTCCATCATTCGTGACAACATGACTGAAACTGAAGGACATTTCACTATCTGAAATAAGTCAATCAGAGAAAGACAAATACTGCCGGATTTCATTTATAGAAGTACCTGAACTAGACCAGTTCATAGAAGCAGAGGATGGAATGGGAGTTGTTGCCAAGGCGTGTGCAGGGGTGTGCGGTAGGTGAAAGTCGAGGCGTTACCCCCTGAGTGTGAAGTGTCGGCCAGGCAGAAGGACTTGGTTCGAGGCATCTAGCCCACTTCCCAGGCGCCACACCCTTTTCCATCCTGACAGCAGCTCACCAGCTTGAATGACCCACACAGGCGAAGAGTGAACAGACAGCACGTGCTTCAGGGGTTAAATCCATAAGCGGTTTTAGAGAATTTAGGGCTCTTTTAATGTTCCTCCAGGCCAGTGCTTGCTTTAGGATGCCATCACACAAACAGTTAATACAATGTTTCTGCATGAAGAATGGGTTCTACAGTGAAGTCAGTTGGTCTTGTAACAGGGGCTAAGTTCATTGCCTAGGCCCTGCCCTTCCTGCTCCGGGCCACTCTCGTTTCCATGTCAGCACCAAGAGCCCCACCCTGAAGCCAGAATTCGTCGCTCATTCCCCCTGTCCTTCAAAGCCGTTGGAGTAACTTAACACATTATTTCATTTCTCTTCATTTGCTCTGTACCCATCATGGGCAAAACAACCACACTCTTCTTCAAGAACTGTTCCAGTACCTTCAAAAATTCAATGCTCAAAGCTAGGATTCCAGCTTATTAAAAATACATAGAAAGAAAGTGTGTAAAAACGTGAATCTACTAACACCTATTAGGTATAGATACCCGGTTATTTCATGTATCATTCTTGCACTTAATTTTTTTAAAGAGTCCCAATGCAACTTTTTTTAAAGCAGTGTTATTGCAAGCTTATGGGCATCATAGCACCCAAGCGCCCACTTAAAATTCACAGTTCGATAAGCTTTGACTCATGAAAGAACTGGAGAAACCATTATGGGAACCAAGGTAATGCACATTTACATAAACTGCAAAAGTTATTCCCCCCCTTTTGAAATGTCATTCTCTATAATGCTAAAATAGCTTATGATTTGAACATTTTAATATAATGTAAAGCTATAAAAACAAAAGTTCTTGTCATGTGAAACCCAAGTGCTGAAAGTGGGTGTCACTGACCACGGGCGCCACTGGCGCGGGGTTGGGGGGGCTGCCAGGACCTCGGCCCAGACGGGGGCTCGAGCCCTCACTTCCTTTGCACCTCAGTTCTCCTGTGTTCCACGCTCTGCCTTGTGCACGGGTGGGAAGGGCACGTCCCCACGGATTCCCCCGCCCCTCAGGGAAAAGTTATGGGCTCTGTTTTCCCCACCAAACACGACTTTTCTTATTTGGACTTGGTGTTCTGGATTTAGCCTTCATAAAACATCTTTATTGTTTTTATTCTTTGAGGCATTTCAGACATATGTAATTTCTCCATCTGACATTTCATTAGCTAGGTTTTGCGGTAAAGCAAAACCTGAGACAGGCACATCATTAGGAAATGGGGGTAAGGGCTCTGGGCAGGAGGGAGCCCCACAGGCTGCCCAGTGAGCAGTAGAGCCGGGACTCGGGGGCCCCCGGGGCCCTGCTCAGTCACCCCCTGCAGGAGTTAACTGCCCCACTCCTGGGTGTGTGCCGGGACTCTCCGGCGTCTCACCCACGTGTCGAGGAGCCAGAGGCCACAGGGCACTAGGACCGGGTGCCTCACCTGCCACGGTGGCTGTGCAGAAGTGTCCAGGACCGAAAGGTAGCCGTGGGCATAAACACTGTCCAGCTGAAGAATGAGCTCCCTTGAGAACATGGTATTTTATTTATTCCATAAATAAATACAGATCGGACCCTTACTAAATGGCCATGTATGATGTCTCATCACCTTCTAGGGTCTAGTACGTTCTTTTGCCTAACAGGCGGTCACATTCAAATTATTCTAACTAAAATCACTTCTTCTCACATGGAAATCATCAAGGCCAGCTCATTTAATCCTTCCTGATATGTGTTAGAATTTCCATTGAGTAAAATATTTATCAGATAGTTTTATTAATTATAATTAATTGTGTTAATTAAAATATTAGGTGATTTGATTTTAATTAGAGGAAACATTCTGTAATAATTATTCACCATCAGTAAGGAATCATATTAGCAAAAGTAAACAGATAAGTAATTGAATCAATTCTTCGAGAGACAATAGTAATTATACTAATACTAGCAAACCCAACACAACACTTCATTTGTGCTGTTCTCGATGAGACCTTTCCATGGGTGAGCTTAGTCAACACGGCGAACTGCCTTAGCATTGAGTCGTGTTACCATCCCTCTTTTCAGGATAAGGAAACTTGAAACAGAGAAGGGTTAGTAACAGACACTTCAGAAAAAATAAAATAATAAGGTAAAATGGAGTTTCTTCTAAACACTACTCCACCTCTTTTTTATCTCCTTTTAAGGCACCGGAGGCTGGGGGTGGGCAGTGGGCATGGGGGCCAGTCTGTCTGGTGTCTGAAGCATATCCTGCCCCTGCTCTGGCTACTTAGGCGAGTTGCTATTCATTCCTTCAAAAGTAGTATTTAAAAGTTACAAGTAGCCCTGGCTGGTGAAGCTCAGTGGATTGAGCATGGACTGTGAACCAAAGGGTCACTGGTTCGATTCCCAGTCAGGGCACATGCTTGGGTTGTAGGCCAGGTCCCCAGTGGGGGCCATGGGAGAGGAAACCACAGATGGATGTTTCTCTCCTTCTCTTTCTCCTTCCCTTCCCCTCTCTCTAATATTAACTAAAAAGAACAATAGTGAACAATTCACATGGTTTTATAGTTACAATTCACATGGTTTTATAGTTTCTACAACTATGCTACACACCTGCTGGACAGAAGACAGTTGTAACCGTACCCGATTTGTTGTGACATTACATCACTAGCCTCTAGAACATGCCACCTGCACGTGCGAGGGAATCGGTGGAAAGACAACAAAAGTCTTACTGTTAAAAAATAACTTTGACTCACAAGCCCTTAGAGTGTCTTAGGGACCCCCAAAGAGTCCCAGCCTGCGCTCTCGAAGCTGCCACCAAACACCGGCAGATGCAGTCCCTTCAGACGATTCAAAGTCAAGTCCGCGGGGGAAACTACCGCTCAACTCACAAGACGACCTACACAACTCCAGCAACTCATTGGCTACACTTTTCAGTTCTCCACACACTTTTCTGTGTTTGCTTCTTCATACTCATGTATTTAAATCATTTATGAAGACTTAATATGGCCCGCCTGATTTTCAAAAATCAATCTAGATTAGTAATATTTCTAGAAGAAAACAATCTTCTGCGTGGGATCTCAAGACACAAGAGCAAGAAAGCCTTCCAAATGTTTTCAGAACTCCACAACACTTAGTTTACTGATTAAAAAAATAACTTAGATATTTCTTTTGCTGTGGAGCAGAAGGAAGGTGGGTGTCAGAAATCCGTGTCTCATAATGTGTGTGCAAAAGTTCCTAAGATTGTATCTGTGCGAGCCAATTAAATACTTATTATTAAAGGTCAACAGCCGGGTATGAGTCTCTCTCCTGCTCCTCAGAGAGAACAGGTGTTCTCAGCCATTGTTAATTGAAAAAGGTTAAACTCATTTTAACATTTAATGCAATACATTGATTATTAAGTTGTAGTAATTAATTGATTTAATTATTATTGCTGGGTTCACTGTAGTTCTGAGGCATGGAAGCAGAGAAACTGCTCTGGGGGCTGCTTCGCCCACATTCTAGAACAAGGGGCGTCTTCAGAGCCCTGTCCACTTTCCGCCCGGTCCATCCCCGGCAGGCCCTGTTGCACATTAAACTGCGCAACCGCCGCTTGAGGGAATCCCGATGTGCTCCCGACTCCGTCCCGCTGCTCGCTCTCTCACTCTCGTTATTAGCCCGGAACCCTCCAATTCAAACTCTCTTGTGTAATCACACACATGTCACTTCTTTCTTCACCCCCAGGGACTTTCCACACTCTCCTTAAGCCCTCCCACAGGGTCTCAATTTTGGGCCATGCCCTCATTTTCTGACTGGATTCCCTTGTAGGGGACCAGTTTGCCTTGGCCTGGCAAATGTGACCCAGCTCTATATGGAAAACCTACAGAAGCAAGATGGTGGCAGGGGCCAGACCTTCAAACCGAGTTTTCCCGTGGGAATCAGGCCTAGACAATGCATACAGATTGTTACGGCTTGCTCTTGCTAAAACTCCATCACCCTGGTCTAAAGCAACAAATATGTATTGTCCATCTTCAAGGTAATTTCCAAAGCCTGTGAGTTCTCCCAAGGACAGACCTAATTGGCTCATCACCATTCCCCTCTGCAAGTTATTTTTATTTCCTTGATTGTACCTAGAATGGAGACAATAATATTCTATGTGATAGACAATAAATCTTTCTCTGATGTAAGACCCCAGGAAAACAATAAAAGCCTGTCCAGGCAAGGGGCGGGGCGCTCCCCTCTTGAGGGAGTGGCCGAGGCACCAGAGGCTCTCTCCCCTTGAGAGAGTGGTCGTGTCTGTTCCCTTTTTCCCCACAGGATTGTTGTCGCCTGTGCATTCATTCTCATTGTCAACCACAACAGGCAGACTCTGCTGGACAGAGTCTGCAACATTCCCTGGCACCTCCCTCTTCTGTTTTCTCCTTTTCCGATAGTCGGCTCCATACTGACAATTACTTTCACTAAAATCTCTGCATAGGACGCACCCGTTTCCACCTCACATTCTGGTCTTTGTGTAGTTCTCTGATTTCCTTGATTGGCATGTAAGATCTGTGACAATAGACCCTGTTGTACTTTTTTGGTTTCTGATTCATATTGCTTTTCCCAGCACCCCAAAACTACCCAATCAATGTTTTTCGACTTCAATATCTCCCCCAGATCTATATGGTAAAACTAGGCGGCAACATAAGCTTTGTTTTGGTGCAGAACAAAATTTGAGACAAAATAGAGTTTACCAGCTCTGTTAGTGTCAAAGTGATTCTGAGGCTGCAGTGCTATGGGTCATCTGCTGTGGCGGATGGAGAGTGTCTGCTCCATGAGAGAGCAATGAGAACCACAACACCTTGAAGGAATGAAGTTCGGGCACCCCAGAGGCTGCCGTGCGCACCGGACTGTAGCCCACCCGGGTCAGTCCTTCGTTTCTCTTTATGTCCATATCTCCTAATTGTCAGCAGGTTTCTGGGAAAAAATCCCATTTTGAACTCTAACTTCAGAGACCAATAAAGTAAGAAAAGATTATAAATGCACATTTTTAAAGTTATGAGACAATTTTGTTTGCCTTTGATTTCTCTAGGACTTAGAATCAAAATTGAAATAATTGAGACAACTGTACTTGAGTGACATTTTAAAAAAAGAATAGTATAGGCAACGGAGAAGCCAAAGAACCTATCTGCATGACCCGTGGCCATGAACTGGGGGGATGGAGAATGCTGGTGGGAATGGGGGTACGGGGGGGAGAAGGGGAAAATGGGGCAACTGTAATAGTATAATCAATAAAACATATTTTAAACATTGAAATAAGAAGAATTAGAAAATTCAAATAAAATAATACATTTAGGATAAATCAAAAATACTACAAAATAATAACCACCAATCGAGACAAAGACAATTCTATAGACAAGCCATTTCAACCTGTAAGTTAATTGCAAAATATTTAAATGTCCTTGAGCTTAGAAAATGTCAAGTTTCAAAATTTGCTGTCAATATAATCTTGGTAGGAAAACCTTTAAAATCTCAGTAAAATTAATAGGTCTCAAATCTATTTTTGAAAGTACATAAATAGCCCTCAAGTATAATACTATCAAAGCAAAGACAGTACTACTTTTGAATAACTACATTAGAAGACACTTTGAATATATAAGACTTATTATCGGAATGCAATGGTAGAATTTTAAGAACTCTTTAAAGAAGAAAAACTCGATTTTGATTCTGACAATTAATAAAGTGCAACAAACATCACTGATTGAAATAAATATCTAATAAAATAGGAGAGACATATACTTCCTTAAATGATGGGCTCTACCCCCTGAAGCAAGCTGCCCCACCTTATGCTTATTGGTGAAAAGCTCACAGCATTCTACTCACGCTCGAAAAGGTATCTTGCTATGAGTTCTGTTATTATTTACCCATAATAAAGAGCAACGGTAGATATTTTTATCCATTGTGCAGGCTTCCCTTCTGCAGTTACTCAGCTAAAGCCTTCAGATTCACCCAACACACGTTCCTCAAACAGCACCCCAGGCAGCACTGGGGATGCATGCCTGAAAAAGAGACAAAAGCCAGAGCCATGTGCAGGTAATGACCAGCCTGTCGGGGAGTCATCCCGCAGCGACCATGCTTTGCAGATGGAGACACAGGCTTGCAGAGCCTAATTAA
Source organism: Sturnira hondurensis (assembly GCF_014824575.4). Taxonomy (NCBI): domain Eukaryota; kingdom Metazoa; phylum Chordata; class Mammalia; order Chiroptera; family Phyllostomidae; genus Sturnira; species Sturnira hondurensis. The sequence continues at coordinate 38,237,101 of NW_028074503.1, forward strand.
CGAGCTCAAAGTCACACAGCAAGAGGCCGGGCAGACTCAAACTCAAGGCTGTTGAGCTCCGGAGTCCGATCTCTTATTTATTCCCTTTATTTTCTTCCCTCTACTCCTTGTACATTCCTAGCAAGTTTGGCAAGCTAGAAAAGAATGGCATGTACAAACCTTTTAAAGCTGTCTGTGAAAGCACATGAGTGACTTTTCACATAGGAGAAAGAAGAAAAATCAACCCCAAAGGTCCCCGAGGGACCTGCTGTGCAACATGACAGACAGAATGAAGGGTGGTGCGCAGGGATGTTTCTCAAGGAAAGGTCTTCACCCTCATCGCACCTTTTACTCGGTTCCGAAGGAATCAAGGAATCTCTGCCCTCGCCTCCTCTTTGTCAGAGTCAGTTCTCTTGATGCTGATGTTATAGGATAGTTGACATTGAAAAGTACAAATTGTATGGAAGAATGTTTCTTATAACTACCCAGACACGCTACCTCGTTTTAACCAAGGTCTATTCATGTTGTTGCTGCTTTCAGCATTTCGGGGAGAGGAGATTTCTGTATATTTATGTGCTCCAGATACTCACAGAAAACTCATCTTTGAAAAACCAAAGTGAGCGATCTTTTAGATGAGATATCAAGAAAAAATAAATGTTACTTGTCCAGAAGGTGACTGAATTTAAGAGTTTGGGATGCCAAGCAGAAGGTGTTATTTTTACGGAAATTTCACCAAGCATGTCCGTCATGATGCAAGTCACTAATTGGGCATCTGCGAGCCCCTTATGGTTGGGGAATGAAGCAAAAACAACTTCTTTTTCTTACAGAAAATACAACCCCAACTTCCAAAGAACAAGTAGTCAAGTCTGAAGGTTTTAAGACCGTCACAGTAATAAATTTTATTTCTTATGTTTAAACTGCTAAATATTATTAGTGTTTATGTTAATTAATAACATCTGTTTTAATAAGTTATGATACCTAACATTTACTCGAAGCCTGGTTTGTTCTCTTCAAACTATCAGACGGATGCTATTGTCATTTTCACAAGATCTCAACGCTGGTCCATGACAAAATTGGGTTTTGGACCCAGACAATCTTTTACAGATTCTGTGCCCTTTCCCACTGTATTTCATATTCAGTATAAAAAGACTACACTCATTCAGCAGAGAATGTAGAGCAGCGTGAGAAATCACAGGCCTGGAAACTGAACTATTATGGGCAATTTAAAGAAAACTTCACCCTCGAAACCAATTCAGCCCAAGAGCTACAAGTGCACTGTGCAGCTGACTAACAAAGTTATTTTGTTTTGCATGGGAAGTATAACATTTTGTGAAATTGAATAAGGAAATACATTTGGAGTTCTTAAAAGCTTGGAATTTGAGATAACTATGAGGATAAAAACAAAATATTATATCCTATTGAGCACTTACATAGAACACTGGACTAAGTGTTTTACAGGCTATTATTCCTAATCTTTCCCAAACCTTAAGCAATGGTTATGATATGAAAGCCTTATTTTATGCAAATGTCAAGTTTTTAAAAACTTTCCATTGACTTATAATATGCAGTACAATCCATAATGTACAGCTCAAAGAATTTTGACAGAACAAATACACCCATGTAACCAGTCACAGTATGAAAAACTGAAACATGAACCACGTATTAGTAGACACCGTGTGGCCCCACTTACTAAACGCCTGCCTTTAAATGTGGTACCATCCTGTCTTCCAGCATCACAGGTGAGCTATACCTGTTTTTGAGTTTTATATCAATGGAGTCCACTTTTACACTCTTATACTACGTATTTTGCCAAATGTAAAGTTTCTAGATTCATCCATATTTTTATGAATAGCAGTAGTTCACTGTATCTTATGAAAGAATGTTTCATTGTACAAATTTACTATCATTGATCTAGTCATGCTAACGACAATGCACCATTTAGTTGTTTTTAGTTTGGGGCTGTTTTTTGAATCACGTCGCTGGGAAAACTGGTGTACATGTCTTTTGGGGCACATAGGTGAGCACATGTGTGTGTGTTTTGAGGGGAGCCTAGCAGGAGAATTTCTGGCTTGTGTGGTATATTTATGTTCAGTTCAGTAGATTTTTGTCATCACCTGAGCACATATTTTCATTGCTTTTAGAGAGGGAGAGAAAGAGAGAGGACATCAGTGTGAGCGAGGAACTTCACCCGGTTGCCTTTTCCCGTTCCCCCCAACCAGGGATCGAACCTGCAACCTAGGTATGTGTCCTGACTGGGAATGGAATCTGTGACCGTTCAGTCTACAGGATGATGCTTCAACCAACTGAACCACACCAGCTGGGGCCGGGTCAGTAGATTCCTGCAACTAGTCTGTCAGAGTGATTGTAGCATTAGTGTTCACTGTATGGCAAAAGCTTACTCCTTTCCACCTTCTTTTCAAGTCTCTGACATGCACAGGTCTCCCGTGCTTTAGGAGGTAATAAATGCAGGTTTTTGACTCAGATATTAAGTGACAGATTCTTTGAAAAGTGGAGCTTCCACTGAGATGGTTTGCAGACTCTCCGGGGACAGCATTTGGTGGTACACACAGACCGACAGGTGCATCCCTCAGGTCCTCTGTTCCTGCAGTTCCAATGTCCTGCCAGTGTGCGGCCAGGAAAGTCCCTCATCAAAATGTGTCCTCTGTCTTCTTTTGTTGAATTCTGGATGTTGAATTTATTTTTTGTTACCTGGGAATTTGTTAGTTACTCTCTTTGATCTGAAGGGACACCCCCTGGTAAACACTCTTACCGTTATCCTGTTGAGTCTCCCGCTGCTGGCTTTGTTCTCACTGCATGTTTTTCTATTCTATTTTCTTGTCTCATGTATTTTGTCCTCCCTTTGAAGGTCCTGAGCCTGCTGAGTCTATGAAGAAGTGTTCCCTAGGGAATAAGTGGTGGCATAACCCCATAAATCTCCTACCCAAACCAAATTCAAGAACTACTAGCTATGAGCCCAGTAAATGGACAAATTATATGAAGGTGATTGGCCTCGGGTTGGGTTGGGTCTCTCATAAAAATCTATAAATGTATGTGGGGTTTTTTTTCCTCTAGTTGCCTCTAAGATTTCTTCTTTATCGTTGCTTTTATCTACACCTGAAATATATTGTATGTTAAAACAACTTGGATTTCTCTGAGCTTCTTTTAACTGTGACCTGCTGGTTTTTCATTACATTTGAAAATCATCAGCCATTCTCTGTTTAAATATTGTTTTTCTCCCCCATTCTCTTTCTCTTCTAGGATTTCAGTTGCTATGTACATTAGATCATTTCCTATTGTCCTACAACTCATGAATATTCTGCCTTTTTCCATTCTTATTCTCTTTGTAGGTTATTTTTCAGTTCAGGTAATTTCTGTATCCTCATGTTCACTCATCTTTTCCTCACCTGTGTCTGGTCTAATGAGGCTAGATGCATTATCTGTGTCTGGTGACTGGTTCCAAAATATTTTCATTTCTACTACCATTTTTTAACTTCTAGATTGCCTATTTGACTCTCTCTTATCATTTCAACTCTTCTGCTGAAATCCATTGGTGCACGTTGTCCAATTTTGCACCCATACCTGGTGGAAATTTGGTCATAGTCACTTTAACTCTCCGTTTCTTTCCCGGACCTGAGTCATCACTTGGTCCTGGGGTTATTGATCGCTTTGTCTTGTTACCCCAGATTGTTTTCATTTCCTTTCCCCTCTAAACTTGCACTACATAATTGACATGATTTAAGGCTGAGCGGCAGTTTAGGTAATTTTAGCTTAACTTCGAGTGACCTTCGTCCACCATCAAGCTTTCCAGCTCCGAGCCAGTGTGGATCAATACGCCCCCTCTCGTTGCACAGTGGTGAGCGCTCGCCCAGACTGGCGAGTACTTCTCCCCGGATTTCCAGGGTTTTCAGAAAAGCTCTTCGGGCTTCAGAGACCATCTCGGGAGGTAAACTGGTCAGGCCGCGAGGCCTTCGCCGCTGCTCCACTACCCAAGTGCGGCAAGTGCTCTGCGGCCCCCTCCGAACCCCGGAAGGTGCTTCCTTCTTACAGGAAGCCCCGGATGCGGCCGCTTGCTCACGTTCAAAATTGTCAAATCCATCCAAGGACAAATCAGGGGCAAAATGTCAACCTAATCCCACAGATTCTCTCTTCTCTGGCTTTTTAGACCTCTTGTTCTTGTCATTTTGGCTACTCACTGATGTCTTTAAGGAAATGATTTTCCTGTTTCATCAAGGTTTTTGGTGTGTTTTTTTTAAGTGATACCATCAGTCTGTTATAAACTACTCAATTCTTCCCCCAAACAGAAATTCACGGTACTGTTTTGAAGTACAGTGACATTAATGATCTTGTTTTTAGGAGAAATTGTTTTAATCATAATATCATTCCCCCAAACTTGAAAGTCATAATGTGATAATTTATAAGTTGGTCTATCTTCCTTGGAAGTTTTAATTTGTGCTTCTGTTTTTACCATATAATTGTGCCTCTTTAACTATTTAATCATAACTTACTTTTGGACCACCTATTTATTTGCATCAAATCTTCTGTCAGAATTTTGGATTTTATGATAGCCATTAGTATTTAAATTGTTTTAATCTACATAAACTGTCATTCAAATGTTTTTATTCTTTATAACTCTAGTGTTAACATTGGCACTACCAAGTTGATAACATTGGAACAGAAGCTGTATGTGGTAAAGTAGAAAAATATGGCCAAAAAATCTCCCATTTTTACTATTGTTTCATAAGAATGAAGTTTTAAAAATCTATAAGCTGTCAAGAAAATTAAAAACAGCATAAAGATACACACATAAAGATTTACTCCTCCTAAAATACCAGCACAGAATTACATGAGTATTGAGTTAATAATATTTTCAGAAATGTGTACTGTGGAGAGAAAGGCCAGCCCGATGTTTGCTTATAGGTAAGAAGAATAAACTGTATTAAAATTAAACACCTAGTACAAAGCAGTTATAAATTATCTCAGCACCCAAACTATTGATCATCATGATCAGTACAAGGTATCTGGAATTTTCATGCTCATACTCCTGGCAGGCAAGAAAAATTTCCTGAGCACCCACGAAGCTCCAGCCGCAACGGTCATCTGGTGCTCATGCAGAGACGGCTAAGACGAGTTTTCGCCTCCATGGAGTCCGGAGGCTCTCAGAGGACCTCGAGTCTAACACGATGCCAAGGTCTGATCCTGCTCAAGGGACTGTTCCATGAAGAAGGACAATTGGACTTTTCCCAGGGATTTAATTCTGGGACATGGCCATCAACCAGCTCTGCTCTGACAATGACAGTGGATGCCTTTAATAATGATTGAAACTATTTATACACACGATGGCTCGATTTTAGCATTAAAACTGAAGAGTTTTTCAGAACATTTTCAGCAGAAGTTTTCCCTCCCATTTCATTTTTTTATTATTTTACCAAAGCCAGGCCCTTTAAGTGGAATTCATGTCAGGCCATTTGGAGCTCTCTCCATATGCTATGTCAATTTGCACCTCTGTGCGCTAGTTTCTCCAGCCTCTTCCGAGACTGTGTTTCATGTTTCGTTCATCTGGAGAGTGGCTGCCCATCTCGCAGGGCTCATTCCAAAGGCCACGCCCAGGAAGCCTGTGACTCAGTCCCACATGGCCACCAATGCGATAGAATGGACTCTCCCGCCTGTTAGCAGGTGTACAACTTGACTGCACTTTCAGGTTTTTCTGTGTGAGTGTGAAGTCCCCATGGAAACTGTGAAGTGTGCTGAGGAGTATGAAAAGGCATTTTTCTTTGCTCTAACAACTAATTTATTGAATATTAACATAGCCACTTCTTTTAATTTATATTTGCACAACATTTTCCTATCATTTTTACTTTTGGCATACCTGTATCATTATATTCAAAGGCCTATATTGTATGTACCATAGAGTTAGGTTATTTTATTATCCTAGTCTGCTGATCTCTGTCATTTAAACAGTGCATGTAGAACATTCACATTTAATGTTCATGCTTCATGTTCATGCTTCAGTCTGTCATTTTCTCCTCTTTTCATCCAACCTGTTTTTGTTTGCTATTTTTATTTTTATTTTTTGCCTTCCTGAGGGTAACTTTGGAATTTTTATCTCAATTTTCCCATAGCGTTTTTGAGTGTATGTCCTTATAGAACTCATTTTGCAGTTGTTCTAGGCATTACATTATACACACACAGCATATTACAGTCTGCTGGGATCCTTATTTTATAACAGAAGTCCCATAAAAAAGTGTGGAGACTGGGATGAGTAGAAATTCTTTTAAAAATTTATGTCTGAGAATTTAGGAAAATGACAACAAGGAAGAGTTATCAGATCAAAAATTCTATTAAATTTAAAGCAGTAAGAAGAAAACTAAAACTACTCTTAGACATATCTGGGTAAAAATTCAGAGCCTACAGAACAAAGGCTGAAAGGGCTCTTCAGAGAAAGGACAAATGACCCGTGAGAAAGCGACATCCTGCCTGTCGGGCGTTTCATTAGCAGTGCAATGAGAGGGTGGGATACATATTTAAAATGCTGAAGAAACATAACTGTCAACTGAGAAATCAATACCCACCCAACTTATAATTAAAGAGCAAGGGCAAGATGAGGACGCTGCACACCACGAAGGTGAACAGGGCTCTGCGTGCCCAGTTCGAAGTGACTGAAGTTCGCGTGACCGACAGATGAAACAAGAACAGGCAGGTAGAGGACACCTTAGTCATTCAGATGATGTCAGAGCTTTATCTTGTCTATGTACACATGCAAATAACTTTGAAAACTGTGGATTCCTTCACAACAAACAAAGCAAACAAAGACTCGTGAATTTGTGTTCTTTCTGTTTTGTTTTACATCCTCTGCTACCTAGCAGAATATTGATGCTACTCTTCTCAAGACATTTTAAAGGTACATCATTAGCTTTTGTAATTACTATGATGAGTAGAACTATAGATACAGTTGCCATTAAGCTGGGTTGAAATGAAACTTGTAGAAATTCACTGCAGCATTATCTCCAAGCAGTAAAACATGCCTTTTGATTTTGTCAAGACTTTTATAAATTCATTTAAAATCCTTTGTTCCAAAGAATTGCATTTTAATCCTCATGGGTGCAGGTAAGCAGCGAGCTACAGTGAAGGGTATCGGAGCTGGTACAGTCCTCCACAGCCTCCGCAGCTCGTGCCCCTTTCCTTCTTTGTTAAGGCACCCATGGCTCATGGGATAGACGTTGAGGCCAGTTACAAAGTGCCAGTCAGCCTTGCCAGTGTGTGCACAGGTGTGGGCCTAGTTAAGAGAAAGGGCATCCAAGTGTACTGACCCCTGGGCCACAGTGCTTGGATCGGCTGTCACTTGTCTGTTGGTTGACCTTATAAAACTCATCTTAAATTGTTCTCTGTGACTCAGTATTTTCTTTCATTAAATTGGAATTAAAGTAGTATTTTTCATAACCATACCCATACCTGGGTATCATACTAGAATCATACCCAGTTAGAACACAATAGAAATATTTTCATCATTAAAACACACAATGTCTATATGTATTTGAAAAAGAAAAAATCGAGAAAACCAAAATGAATGCTTCTGTACATCTTTCCACCGGCGTTTTGTTCTGGCGCATTCTCTCCGTCCTGTGGTTCCATCACCCGGCTTCGATGGAGAGGTCAGGCAGCAGACGCGATTCCAAGCTGGCCTCTTCCCTTTTGTTTACGCAGTGCACACGCCCTGCAGGGAAGAAGCGCCTGGTGGAGAACTGTAAAGAGAAGCCCAAATCAAATCCTATTGTGGAACAAAGACCCCATAAGCATTTGATAACCAAGTCTGCCTCCACTCCGACGTCAGCTCTTCGGTGGACGGCCACCTCCGCTTCCTTTGGAAAGAATCCCAAGAGCTGATCGCTTCCCACTGGGAGGCCCATCCTCGTGTCCACATTCGTCCAAGGACGCATCTTCAAGACTCCTGCTCAGCAGCTTCAACTTTCAGGATGGCCGCAGCCAAGAGTGACCGTGAGTCTGGTGACTGCTGGTCGGCTCTCACCTGTTCTTTGGTGTTCAGGCGGCCCTCAGCGCCTCCTAGGGATCCGGTCTCTGAAGAGTCCCGCGTCTCATCTGGCATTCACTGCCGAAGGGATTCAGAGTCCTAACAATTTTCCTCTTTAGTGCGAGGTACCCTTGGGCAGGGTTGGCTGTATAGCACATTCTATGTGGCTTATATCTCAAGCTCCCGTGAAACAAAGTCGCCACTCAACAGAACTTTGAATTAGCATACTCAGGAAATCCAGAGCGCCTGATATCATTAGCATTCAGCTGCTAATTATCGAGTGAAATGCTGCATTGAAGAGGGAAGGGAATTGACTGTTGATTTGGGTGTTAACACGAGGAGATAATTATTTCACGCCACTTCACTTCAACATTTCGGTTTTTGAACATATGTTTCTAATTTCCCAGGATGCAAAATGTTATTGGAAAGATATACAAGGCAACTATTTCTTAAAGCACATCTTACTATTGTTCAATAAGTTCATTTGAATTTTGTATCACGTCATATACCTTTGCAGTTATCAGTGTGCAAAAACGTCACTCTTTCATAAAATTAAAAATAATTACTAAGATGCTTTATAAGTTACGAAGCACACGTAAATAACAACTCTCAATACTAGCTTTTTAATGTAACCAGCTTCTCGAAATATGTGACCTGGCATCTATTTTATTTTTTACAATTTATCTCTTTACTGGGCATCATCTTTATTCTTGGACTTAAGTATTTAACTTGTCAGCGTCCCTGGCTGGCTCTTCCAAGAAGCAAATGTTGTCCAACAACCCCTAGGGCTTCTTATTCTATGAAAAATAAGAGACTTATTTTCAAAGTTATTATTTTTAGAAAAAAACTGAAGTCTGATCAGTAGAGAGCTGTCTTTGCTTATTCTGCCCGTAAGTGGCTGTTGACAGTCTTCCATAACAAGACAGAGACTGCTTCAGAGCTGCTTCTGCAGCTACGTCTCTGATTGGGCCCATCCTGTGCAGCCTATGTGGTACCCATGTTTGGTTTCCAAGCAACGGTTGCCTTTGTCAGAGTCACATGGTCAGCCATTGTTCACATGAGCAGGGGTCACCAGGAGGTGTGAGTGGGTTATGAAAGATATGGAAGGAAGAAATAATTGCTCATGTTAGGTATGGCTGCAATGTAAAGCTCATATGGATAATATATATAAAAATACAGTTTTTATATGAAACCCTATTGAATGAAAATATCAGATAAGAGGAGTAAAAGGACCACCAAAGGAAGAGAAAGAGTAGCCAAGGAGTAATGAGAAGTCAAAAAAAGTAGCACAAGTAAAAATGACTGGAGAAAGTCCCCTGCCGGGAGAGTAGGTATCTCACAGTGTCAGATGTCAGAGGGACAGTGACGCGTGCCCATTGGGCACTCAGAACACACCTCTGTGTCGGGAGGGAGGTGTTACTTTAGTGGCTCAGGCTCCCATTGAACTACAACCTGAGATCCCCCCACATGAAGTCATCTGGTCTCTGAATACTGTTTTGAGACAAATGAAGATATCCTTGACTTTTAAACGTTTTATAACGATTCAGAAAACAAAAGAATCACAGAATTTAAAAAACTTAAAGCCAGCAGAAGTTGTCTTCTCTGAACACACGAAATAGCTTCACATCATCTTTACCTGGCAAACAAAACCATTACGGATATGAACTTGATTGCTGCCTTTAAATCACCCTTCTAATTGCCCTATTTTTAGAATGGAGACCTTTGAGAACACGTGGTTGTTTTTTTCTTTTCTCTTCTCTTAGCTCTTCCGACATCACGATGGAATCTCAATTATTGTCATCAGTTAGTTGAGTTCATCCAGTCCTGGGCTGCCTGCCTGCCTGCACTGAGCTGGCATTAGGGGCTGCCCCAAGGCCGGGTTGAAGATTTCTATGAGCACCATCAAGTTCAAAAGAAAACATTGCAGTGATTGATGAGGGGCATGACCCATCGTAGAGGGAAGGAAGGGTGGAAATACATGGGTCATGAATGTACCGTTTTAAGATCAGGGACTGTTACAGACTGAGCGTGCACCCACCCACCCCACATTCGTGTGTTGAAGCCCTAATGCCCAGGGCGATGGTAACTGGGCCCTGGGCTTTTGGGGGTGATCTGGCCAGAGGATGGGGTCATGGGAGTAGAGCCTCCGGAAGGGAGTAGCGCTCTTACAAAAAGAGGAAGAGACACAAGCTCTCCCCCTTCCTGTGTGGGCTCAAGCCAAGGGAGGCCACATGAGAAAAGAAGGCGGCCAAGTCCACCTACAAACAGGAAGAGGCCTCTCACCAGACGCAAAGTCTGCTGGCACCTTGATCTTGGACTTTCAGCCCCCTGACCTGGGAGAAATAAATGTTTGCTGGGAAGGGAGGCAAGGAGGGTGAGCAGAGTGCTGAATCTGTCTAAGTGGTACCTTGTGTTCTAATTAGGTTTGAGTTAGTTCTTCAGGGATGTTATACGGCAAAGTGCCCTCTGGACAGTAGCCAGAGGGGCAGGTTCTGCATACGGCCCCATTTGAGCTCAACTAGAGAATGAAGAGAACCTCATCTCGAATAGTCGTCAATAATTGCAATCTTCTTCTTTCTTAAAACACATTTTTAAAAAATGTCCATTGCAACATGACATCTAAGAACCAAAAGCTGAAATGTACATTTAGTTTCACTTAAAAATCTCATCTTTGCTTTTGGAGACGATTTTGTGAGGGGACCACAAGGGGAGAAATAAAATAGCTGTGAAGAAACCAAACTTAATGATGCCCTGTCAGTACCTATGGAATCAACCTCTCCCTGGCCGCGGAAGGTGGATCAGCTTCCTACTTTTTCTAGTCTTAATACTTCATTATTTGGTGGTGTTTTTCCTCAGCCCAGCCCATATCTCTGTAAATAATCTTTTTAAACAATTATTTTTATTTAAATCCTTTTAAATGTGTCAACTATTTTTTGATTGAACTATGACCAATATAGTCATAAGATTCAACAGAACTCAAATATTTCAAGCACCAAATATGCACAAGAGTGAACACTAAACTCTAGGCATTTTAAAGAGTGCCACAATAAATTCTCTGGGACAACATAACATTTTCTCACTTTGCCTCCTGTTCTTTTAAATCCTCTTCACTTTAAATATAATCTATGCAACAAGAATTTATTTCTGTTTAAGAAATTGCTACAGATTTTAAAAATAAACATACCAAAATGAAAAGAGGATAACATGTATTGCTCTACTTACCATTGAGATGAATATTTTTCATTAGTATTTTGAAAGATATATTTATAAACTTGGGAAGTGCCAATTATAAATGTTATTCTAATTTTTCCATGTATTTTACCTTTGAGATAGAAAATTTAGATAATAAATATTATTTTATTTTCCTTACTGGAAAACTATTTATAAAACAGAAATATTATGTTTGGGGATTTTACTGAGAAGAAATGAATTATTTTCTAAGATAAGGCGATTTTCATGTAAACAAACATGAAAGACTCTTTAATCGCCCCATTGTATAGAAATGCTGTTACATAATGGGTGACTCATTCTACAGGTGCAGGAGAGATACACAGTATTTAAACTACCACTTAAATGAAATAAATTATTGTCAGGTTATAATAATTAAAAATAACAGCATGAATTTGTGAAATAATATACAGTTTTTCAACAAGTGATCTTGATTAAGTCATGCATTTCACAGTGCCTCAGTCTTGCATCTGAAAAGACAGTAAATCATATTTGCCATCCTAAATTATGGTATCAATTTTTTATCTATTTTGAAATAATTATGTACTTTGGAGCTTTAGAAAAGTACTCATGAATAAAGAAGTCTATACTCAATGACCATCTTTCAGAAATGTAACAGAATTACATTCTCAAAATTTGTAAGAGTTTACAAGACATAGGACTTGTATATTCTCTCGCTTAAAAATATTGCAGACATAGTTCAGAAACCCCGAAGTTAATCAAATATAAGGGAGCAAGTAATCTGAATGCCTGTATGTAAATTAAATGTTTAGTTAAATCTAAATGATTTTTCCAAATTTAAGTATAAAAATGATATCAAAATCGGAATGTTATCATCTCCAAAAATAACCCCAAACAAAACAAAGGTAAAAAACGATTGAGGAATATTTGGATTCAAGTAAGCCTACATTCGATTATTAGGTTATTAAAAGGAGAGTAAACCTACTTCCTTAGTTGAATTAAAAAAGAAAAAGGCACATGTATTTGAAGGAAAAAGCGAAATTACTGTAATTGATTTTGTGTATCTGGAACTCACAAACCAAAACAACAACACATTTAAATTCATCTTCATAGGGGCTCAAGGAATGTCCATCAGACAAACCATATGCTAGGCCATAAAATAGGTCTTACAGACCATAATCCTTGTTCACAATAGATTTCCACTATAAATCAATGACCCACTGAAACCGAAACATTTACCAATATTGGGATATCTGACAACATACATCTAAATAATTCACATCTCAAAGATGAAATCATGATGAAGGTAATAAAATTAGAACAAAGTAGAATGAAAACACAGCATTTCATAATTGTGAAATGTAGATAATCAGATATTTAGTAGAAATGCGTATCTTTAAAAGTAAATATTATAGGAAAATTTAAATATTAAACTTTTTATCTCAAGAAGCTACAAAAGAAGGGCAATAAGTTGAAACAGCAGCCAAACGATAGAAAGATAAAAACAGAAAGAGGTAAGTAAAAGGCGCATTTCTTTTTTGTCGGTTTTTTGGATCCCAAGTCAGATCAGCTGAAGGAGAGAGGAAGCAGGAAGACCAGGTCTGCCCTGATGATGTCATTTAAATTATTATCTCCTTACACATCCTATCTACAAATACAGTCACTTCGGAGGCTTGGGTTTCGAAACATGAATTTGGGGCTTACACAATTCAGTTAATTTCAAAGGCTAATATGAAAATAAACATACCAGTTTCTATCTATAGTAGTTTGAAAGTGAAACAATCAAAATGTTCATTGTACAAATCCATAAACACAGATATTTACTGGCATATTCGGGAAGTGAAATACTACACAGCAATACAAAGAACATGCGTCAAAAGAACTTTTGGCACACGTAATAACATGGATGACACTCACGTATATGTGATGAGCAGAAGTAGCCACAGACCTAGTATGACATACCGTGTGTGTCCATTGACGTGCAGGTCAAGAACAGGAAATGAGACAGTAAAAGCACTCGGGGTTAGGGAGGTCACAATAGTGGTAACTATGGGATGGGGTGGAAATGAGGAAAGGAAATGAAAAGACATAAGAACTGAAAAAAGGAAAAGTATTATGTTCAGGCAACTACTATTGGGGGGTGCACTGTGACCTCCAGAAACCCACACATTGGATTCCTTACACTCAGCACCTCAAATGTGACCGTATTCAGAGGCAGCCCCTTGGAATATTCGGGGTAAAATAAGGTCACGCGGCTGGGCCCTGGTCTAATACAACTGGTGTCCGAATAAGGAGGGGAGGTCAGTGCGCACACACACACAGAGAGGGAGACCAGGTGGGGGCACAGAGAGAGATGGCTGTCTCCGCAGGAAGAGGACAGGCCTTAGGAGAAGCCAACCCTAAGGACACACCCTGATCTCCGACCTCTGGTCCTCACAACTGTGACAAGATCAGTCTGTCATCTGAGCCTCCCAATCTGCTTTATTACGGCAGCTCTGGGGACTCCTATACAGCTAATAATTTTATTTATTTGTTATTCATAATTACATAAACTTCTAGTGATTGAGAGAGTAGCAATGGTGTAGAGATAAAATAAACTCATTAATAGAAGGAAAAATGAATGCATGCAATGTATCACGCATATGGAATGACATTGAACAAATCTGACACTGGGTATCAAGGATGGAAAGCACAGATATTGACTGGAATGGTCTATATTAATAGAATAGCCATGAGGAAAAGCTATCGCACCTCTATCTTAAACCATAGATAAAACTCATTTCCAGGTCCATTAAATATACAATAGTCAATGTCAAAAATATAAAATATTTTAAAGAAAATATGTAAAAGTACCTATTAGTTCAGGCATGAAAACATTTCCAAAACATGTTTCAATAAAGTATAAACTTGAAAAATGATAAACTGGAGAATATTAATGTTAAGAAACCCTGCTAATTAAACTAGACCGTAGATCAAGTGTAAATAAAAGCCATACACTAGTAAATTTCCATCCCATATAACTGACAAAGATTTAGTGTGCCTAATATATAAATAATGTCAGTTAGTCTAAAATGATAATGAAAAAAATCACACAACCCAAGGGGAGAATGGGCAAAGACTTGAATGTTACAGGCCAAGAAACAAGCATGGTCAATAAACATATGAAAAGAGTGGCCCCCCTCATTAGTAGTCGGAGGAATGCAGATGAAAACCACAGGAGACATTTGACATGTGGGCAGATTGGCAGACACTGAGTCTCTGACCTATCAGCTGCCTGGAAGGCTGTGGAACAATTGTAATACCTACACATGGTTGCCGTGCATCTGAATCACACAAACAATTTGGAAAACAATTTGTCATTATCTAGGAAAGGTGAAGAGGTACAAGTCCTGTGGGCTCACAGTTCTGCGGAGTGACACACTGGCAGGACAATGCTCACGACGACAGTTGGTCAGAAGAAATGACAACAACGGGAGTGGGTAACTGTAAAAACTGGTAACAAGAGGGTAAAATATAAGAGATTTTACACGTTCCTAACATCGTAATCTACCTATGAATACAGATGACACAGGGCTCCATATACTGATGTTTTCTAGGCACATTCTGAATGAACAAAGGAAGCCACGGAAGAATTCTCTGAGTGTGATTCAAACGATAAGGTCCAGCCAGCCAAGGAGAGCCCGCTGAGATGGCCGTGTGCACTGAAGTTAATATTTCCACGGGAGGCTCCACACAGATGTGCAACCGCTGAGCCAATTTTTATAAATACAGCCGAATTACTCTTCCAAAAGGTTTTTGCACTGTTCATTCCCAAAATAAGCTTGAATACAGCCCTTTTCCACATTTTTGTCAACAGTGTGTATTATACATCAGACAGGTGAAACATGCGAGTTTCGGGCTGTTCCGTGTCCCTGCTCACGGGTGAGGTCTCACATTGGTTCCCGTGTCCTTCAGCCAACTGGGAACTTCGTGAACTGCCTTTTCCTTTGTTTTATGCACTTTTCCCTTCGATGATTTTCTTTTTCCCTGTTTATTGGTGCAACTATTTATAACTATTTTGTTTGTCTGAAAAATATTTTGAATTCAATTTTGCAGTTTGAGCACTCATAATACTTACACAGCTCTATCTCTTCCTACCACTCCCTGTCACTTCCTGACGTCATTTTCTCATCTCCCAGGTCGGGCCTGAATGGAACTGGGGGTGTCGTCTTTGGACCACATGTGTGCCCAGGCAGAGAGCAAGGCCGAGAGTCTGTGTGGGGTTGTTCTGTCCCAGACTCTGCCAGTCAGCCGGCACTTCCCCAAGTGACATTCCCCTCTGTGATCACAGCTGGTATAGGTTGAAAGACCATTTTTCTTAATATTGCATAAAGTTAAGTATCAATATGTTAGCATGGTACTTCAACTATGTTATAAAAATATTTCTGTTGCTATGTAAACCAAGTAACTTTCCATAATGTTATTACTATCAGAACTTGAATTCTAAGTTCCAAGTAAATTCATGGTAAATGTCCATTTTTCAAATTTACCTTAATCATTAGTTTATACTTAAAGAAATGAGTGCATATCAAATGCGATTTTTAATTCAAAGAATAGTTTCATTGGGCACCCAATTTTATTTAGGAATTTTGCCTTCACGGGGACCCAAATAACTGTAAGGCCTCCCAAATTTTAACTCGATGTATTATGCCTTTCTGAAAATGACTTGTGTATTATCACTTATGTACTCATTTGTATTTTTTCATTTTCAACAAAGTAATTGACTATTTATTTAGTACAGTCTGGGAACTCTTCTAGGTATCAGAAAAATCAAAGGTAATAAAAATGTCCTTATATAGAAGAACTCCAAGTGCAGCTGGAGACACAGACAATTTCTCCCACAGCTAGTTTTCAGGAGAAAAGGAGAATGCTCTGCAAAAACAAAGCAAGGCTATGAGTTCCCTTTGTTCTTGTTCCTGGTTTAAAACCCCTGGGGGATAAGTCATCAACACGTTTTGAATAAATGGGCAGATTATCACGTAGAAAAGGAATACTTAATATCGCCTCATGATTTCAGCATAATCTGAGCAGTCACTGATGTTTGGATTATAATTGAGATATTACATATGTATCATTTGTAACTGTTATTAAAAACATTCACACGTAAACTAAGTAAACACGACTTGATAGTCACATCACAGGCGAAATGATGATGAGGCAAGCATTTTAAATTTCTAAAAGCGCCTGGCTGGTGTAGCTCAGTGGATTGAGCACGGGCCTGTGAACCACACAATTGCAGTTCGATTCCCAGTCAGGGCACATGCCTGGGTTGCAGGCCAGTTCCCAGCAGGGGATGCATGAGAAGCAACCATACATTGATATTTCTCTCCTTCTCTCCTTCCCTTCCCTTCTAAAGATAAATAAATAAAACCTTTTAAAAAAGAGTGTTTTAAAAAATTTAAAAATAAATTTCTAAAAGTAACGTATTAGCAGAAAAAGTTATAACGTAGTGTGGGAATATTTTTAGGAGTAACAAGAAACCTTGGAAGCAGTTTGTGAATAACAAGGAGACAAACTGCATGAGTCACGCTGTCACCGTTATTCTATATCAGGATATTTGATACAATCCAGACAAGACTTAATTACGGGGCTGGCTGGACTGAGACGAGGGAATACTTCCTCCTCAGCCGGTATGGAATGAATGAGACTGGCTGCCCGAGTCCCTGAAGGGCCTGCAGGGTGGCCAGCAGTACACAGTGCATCCCAGGTGCAAACCAGAGTTTTTCTCAGAATGAAATTTTCAAAAGCAGGAATGGTGAGAGGCAAAGAGCGTGCAGATGAAGACAGGGAAGCTGTGAGAGACTGACCCACAGGCTGCCCCCATGTGTCCTTGTCATCTGTGCCCTTTGCTTCCGTGGGTCGCCTACGAGAGGCCTCGGGGAGGGCTGCCAGGACAGTGCAGAGGACATAAGACACAGATGCTGAGTGTCGTCCTCAGGCATGGCTTTTCATTTTGGAAGCTAAGACAGCTGTCAGAGGGAAGAGTGGCTAAGGGGCTGGGGGAAAAGTGAAGGGATTAAGCAAAAATGAAAACGAAAACTCAGAGACACAGACAACCGTAGGGTGATGATGAGAGGAAAGAGGGTTGGGGGCAAGTAGAAGAGGGTGGGGGGTGGCAGATGGTGATGGAAAGAGACTTCAGTTGGGATGGTGAACGCAACACAACATACGGATGGTGCATTAGAGAAATGTACACCTGAAACCTATACAATTTTATTGACCAATGGCTCCCAATAAATTTAATTTGAAAAAAAATAAATCTTGAAATGCTCCAAAACCCCCCCTAATATTTAGACATAAGGAATAGGTATTTGTGAGGACACACTTGCACCCCCCTGCTTTCAGAGAGGGATGAGCTCCCAGCTTGCAGGGGCCCACACGCGGGCAGAGAACACCAACCCACCCTGCCATCACTCCAGAAAATCACTTCTGTTGGGAGCTCACATCTCCTCCCAGACTGTCCAAGGCTGCTTCAGCTGGGCTGGGCCGGCCTGGTCTGCAAAGCTGGGACTAACTGGACCCTGAGAGAAACTGCCACCCGCTGACCGAGAGTGTGAGACCCGCCCGGTGCGAACTCCCACAGGGAAGGCTGGGGCCCGGGTGCCAGGGAGGTTTAGGGATGTGAGAGTCTAGGGCCCAGAGTGGGGCCATCATATCAGGAATTTCACACTGTTGTTTCGAGAAATGGTAACTGATATGGTTTTAACAAGATGTAAAGTCTTCGACATCAGTTCCCAGTTGTCCCAGGGAAGGTATATCCCAAGACCCCAATTCAGGGGATGCCTGAAACCGCGGGGAGTACTGTGCCCTATACAGACGATGACTTTTGCCATACATGCCTGTGATGAAGTTTAATTTATAAATTAGATGCAGTGAGAGAGTGACAACACAAAATAAGAAATTAGAACTATTACAATGCACTATAATCAAAGTCACCCGCATGTGATTTCTCTCCTCGTCTCTCCCTTTCTCCCTCTCACTCTCTCTGTCTCTCTCTTAAGCTGACATCTGAGAGGCTACTAAGCAACCACAGGGCAGGGAGCCCACACAGGGTGGACACACAGGACGAAGGGACGCTCCACGTCCCAGGCAGGATGGATCAGGAGGCCCAAGATTTTATCAGGACACTGGAAACAGTACCGAATTTAAACCTAATACATTATTTATATCTAGAATTCCCCAAGTCATGTGTTCAGATGAAAAAAAGCGAGAGTGAGGAAAAGAAGGAACCATTGCGACTGTGAAGGGCGGTCGGGTGACTCATTGCATGTCAGAACGCTGACTCTTGGTGACTTCGTGTTTGGGGGCCGCTGTAGCAAACGCCACCAACTGGGTAGCTTTATAAAGACAGACATTTATTTCTCACAGCTCTGGAGACCAGCAGTCGGAGATGGGGGCCCCACCACGGTGGGGGGGCCTCTTCCTTGTCCTCCTGTCCTCACATGGTGATGGGGCATGGAAGGCATCTCTCTGGAGCCTCGCTTCTCAGGGCCCCCATCCACCCTGGCGACCCATGACCTCCCAAAGGCCCCCCTTCCAACACCATCATTTTGGAGGTTAGGGTTTCAACACAGGGATTCTGGAGATGCAAACTTCCCCACCGTAGCCTTTGGGGAACTGAATTGGACTCTATCTTGTCATTCAATATTTACGCAAACTCATCGTTCTGCAAGTACCTGAGGAAAACACAGAGCAGTGGGAGCGTGCAGACAGGCCACCCTGCTCACAGTTCTGCGGCCCCGTCCGGAATAAACGCAGGGCTGAAATGCATAGTCCCAGTTACAGCATCTGTTACTGAAACACTGACCTTTGCTTTGCCTGCGATACCGCGCAGCCGTTCAAACACTCCTACTTCTCTCAGTTCTCGGGTTGCACGGCGTTTGTTTCTCCCGAAGCACGTATCCATAATAATGCTAGGGGTTGCGCCGAGTTTTATTACCCAAGCAACGTGGAGCCAGAATCATAGTTTTGCTAATGCAAGGCAGGCATTTGCTTACGCAATCCTGAGAATCTAGCTTATTATGACCGTCCATTTCAACACAGCAGGAGCAGAGAAATAAAGTGCCAGATGGATAAATGGGTGGTTACAAATTAAATTTATAATAACTTGACAATGGTGTGAAGCAAGAGAGAAGAAAAATACATGCGTATATAAAAATACGCCTCAAAATGGTATTCAGTTTTATGTGTATTATTCCATTGCTCATAACCAGTGAAATTTAAATGTATCCTCTGCAACAAAATACATTTGTCATAATGACAAAACTTTTCCCCAAATATAGTACTTCGAGGACAAGTAAGAAGAAGGATGCTAACAGTAACATCCAAACTCGATGGACTGTCTGATCTTTGCCGGGCACAAGGCTCAGCAATTTCCACACGGCGCTATCACGTTTACTTTTAACGGCAGCTTTGAGGTCAAGCATTAATGCTGCCCTCACTCAGAGGACAGACTCAGAGCACAGCAGTCTGTGCTGGGGCCAGGATTCAACCGCACCTGCCTCACTGAAGGGTCCCGGGTCTCTAATCGCCTTCTTAAAATCTATGGGAAGTTTTTCTTTCTTTAAAACAACATACTGCTTACCTGTAGGAGACCACGGAAGCTTTACAAAAGTCATAGAATGCTAATACTAGATAGTAAAAACATCACAGACATTGAAGGCCCAGGGCTTTCATTGACTGGTGTGTAACTTTGATGACCTTGACCTATGGCTCTATGTATTGATGAGCATTGATTGTTCAAAATAATCAGTCATTCACCACTCAGATTGTTCACTATGAAGCCAGTGTTTGTCCTTAACAAACTTATTAAAACAGCCTTTGAAAATGCAGAAGGTTCCTTTGGTAGGTCTAAACACTGGTAATTTGGTTTTGTTATCAAGCAAAATATGTTCTTGATAAACAATTAGGGATGGTATTTAATTATGGTCTCAAAATTGGCTTCATGTGAACAATTCTAAAGCTAAAATTATTATCTCTGGTTGAAAATTAGCAAAAGGTAATTGGTTCCTGTGGAATGATTCCATACAGCACGTTAATTTGTTCGGGTACCTGTGGGGTGCACTTCAGTCCCGATGCATTCCGGCAGGTTCCCTAGGAAACTGTGTTGATTTATATCAGATGTTTCATGGAAAAATGACCGAGGATTTTGACATCTGCTATGATAATTTTCCTGGCTCAAGACTATTCTGACTCAGTCTATTGTTTAAAAAAAAAGTCGGAAGCTCGAACCATCAGCTGTCGTCACAGTGAAACATACTCAAACTCATTTCTCAGCAAAATCCCAGCTTTTCCTCAAGTGACATTCATGGAAATCATGAGTTTTTCTACCTGGTGTCATCCATGAGAGAAAAATGAAGAAAAGTCAATAAATGCACCTCTGTTATTCACTTTCGGTTTTCGATTTCCTTTGTGGTATTTTTAAGTAGCAGAACCTCAAGCCAAAAGGAGAAAGGGGGCAGGAGATGAGGACAGCACGAATTTTCTCAGGTGCTCCCTAGTCACTCCACCCCGTTAGCAGGCGGTGCTCATAGAAAGTAACGTAGCAAAACACTTTAAACATCACTTAATGCATTTATTATATTTGTATATTTGAAAATAGAACAAAACCTGGAGTCCTGGAAGTACAGAATTTGAAAGTCCAGCTTGCATATCTTACTAGAAGGAGATGATCCAATTTTATTTTGGGAGGGGGAGAAAAGCTCCTCTGTGGAGAAAACTAATTGAAAATCTCCGTTCACTCATGGGAATCATGAACACGACCTTTTTTTTTCTTGTGGAAGCAGAAAAACTTAAGTCACTGTCAACCTAACTGAGGAGACAGGGCACGCGCTGTTCAGCATTTTAAGTATTGAGGACGATGTTGTGTTTTGAGGTTTGATTCAGAGCTAGATTTTTCTGAGGGCCAGTCACACTCTCTCTCTGCACGCAAATATATATATAGCAGCTTTGTTCATTACTGCCAAACTCGTAATCAACCAAGACGCTGTTCAGCAGATGAATGGGTTAGTAGAACTTGGCCCCTCCAGACAATGGAATTGTATTCGGTGTTAAAAAGAAATGAACTATAAGCCATGAAAACACATGGAAGAACTTTAAATGCATATTACCAAGTGAGAGATGACACACTTTGTAAAATGTAGAAACTTGTGTTTCTGAAAAACACAACGAGGCGTTTCTGCTGCGATATGTAAAGAGGCTGCAGGCTGTCACTCCTACCCACATAACAAGAAAAAGAAAAGGAAATTGAAAAGGAAAGACTTTCTTACCTCCATCAGAGGATTGAAGTCGCGGACCAAACATCACTTCCAAATCTGGAGGGCCAGGACAAGTCAGAGAACACCACGCGGCCAACCTGAAACAGAAGCCCGGGATCCAGGAAGGGGGTTTGGGGGTGCTCTTGCAGGGTAGCTTCGGCAAATTGCTGGGGGCTGAGTGTGGACCAGCGGAAGGGTTAGAACATCTGGGGATCATGAAACTTCTCTCACCCCATTTTTAGAAAGATCTGAGAGAGAGTCTCATCTCTCATGGAGATAACTCTTCTCATGACTGACTTTTGTTGTAAAGGGTTATAGGTTCTGCCTCAGCACCAGCACATTGACTGAGTTAATTCAAGTCAATTAACTCAGTGAGTTAATTGAGGCCAGCACGTTGACTGAGTTAATTCATCTAATCATTTAAATAGTGGGGGTTTAAGATGATAGAATCCATTATTTTCAAAGATTCCTGATTAGTGATAAGCAAGAATTTTTAGCACAAGTTATGGGCTAGGCTCTGGGGTGAGCATCTCCTGTTTTATCCTTACAAACTGCCCTGTCACTACCGAGTAAATTTTAGGGTTGTTGCCGAATCCACCCATGGTCACACCAGGAAGGAGCTGAGCTGGGATTTAAGCCCTGGGCAGCCTGGTCCCAGAATGAGAATGCCCAGCCCCTCCGTTAGTCTGCCCATGATGCACGCGAGTGGCTGTCCCGGCCCTGGGCCGGGAATCCCGGAAAACCCGCCACAGAGGACAACCCCTCTGTGCCTTGTCCTAGTGGGAAGGCTGGGACCACCCACGGAGAACGTGTGTCAGAGGTTACCTCCATCGCTCTCACTCTGAAAAACATCTGTCAGGTGGTCTTACGGAGCCTCAGGCACCAGAAGGCTTTTACAAGGACAACTACACGGAGGAACACGTTCCTGATGAGACATTCTGTCCATCCCTCGGCCACCATCCAAAACGTTTAACAATTCAATTAGTGCATGAAAAATATTTTTGAAAAATGTACCATTAGAAATAAGTGGTAGAAGAGAGGGATCCCATAAGTTTTGGAAATGCAGTTCCTCGTCACTCCTTATGGGACAGCAGTCTCACTGCAATCCCCCTAAGCATCTGTCAGGATCAGAAATGCATTTACCTCCAGATACATAAAATTCTTAAAATAATGTAAAGTAAACCACATGCTGTACACCTGAAACCAATCCTGGTATCTCTGTTGCTGAATCTGGGAGTTCCTCATGCATTCAGATAGTAACAGCTCATTGGATGCACAGCTCGCTGTCGGGATTTTGTAGCGATGCCTGCGCCCCTATGCCCACCACAGTGTCACTCACTGTAGTCGAGAAACAGAAACTCTGCAATGACATGGGTGACCCTGGGGGACAAAGCGCCAGCTGGGATCAGCCACGCCCGGAAGGACACATATTGTATGGTTCCACTTACCTGAGGAATCAGACTCGTCAAACTTGTAGAAACAGGCAGTACGATGGCAGTTACCAGGGGCTGGGGGGAAGGGGGAAGGGGAAAGGGGGGGGGTTGTGATCCACAGGTGGACAGTCTCACTCATAAGAGATGACGACGTTCTAGAGCCCTGCTGTACAACGCTGCGCCTGTAGTTAATATTACAGCACGCCCTTCAAACTGGTTCAAAGGTTACGTCTCAAGTTCAGTGTTCCTACCCAAACCAACCCACCAGCCAACGTGAGCGCACACGCATACAGGCACAGGCAGGAGGAAACTCCCGGAGGGGATGGGTATGCCCTTCACATTGATGAGGCCATGGTTTCATGGGCGCATGCACATCTCCAAACTCATTTAGGAATATAGACAGTAAATACATTCAGCGCTTCATATTTCAGTATCTCAACACAGCTGGTTTTTCAGCTACAGTAACCAAGACAGCATGGTGTTGGTAAAAGGAGCAACATACGAATCAGCGGAGACGAACAGAGTCTAGAAACAGATCCACGCAAAGAGAGCAGATCAGTTCTCAATCAAGGCCGACCTTTGCAACATTCTCAAGTGGAGAAAGAATCCGGTTCCTCCACACATGATACTGAAAAGACACCCTATGCCAAAAAAAAAAAAAAGGTAAAGGCCTTGAGCCAAACCTCATACCATTATACAACACACCATTATACAAGAATTAGCTCTAACTGGACAACCCCTCTGAATATAGCACAGAAAGTTGGAGAATTTTAGAGAGGAAAGCACAAGGGAATCCCTCTGTGTCCTGGGGTCTGGCAAAGAGCATTTAGAGAAGGCACAGAAAGCACAATCCATAAAAGGAAAATGATAAATTAAATTTAAAATTCAAATAATGTTTTTTTTTTCCCTGTAAAAGACACTGTGAAGAGAAAAGATGCTACAGATTGAGAGAAAATATTTGGAAATCATATATCTGACCATGGATTTTTTAAGTAGAAGTATAAAGAGCTGATGACTGTGATCCTATCAGTGTGTATGACTTAGGGGAAGGTTATAATATAATTCGCGTGTGTGTCACCTTGAACTGTGGTTCACCGGCATTATGAAAAACAGGAGAATTAAATAGAACACCCTGCTGCGTCTGGTAATATCCTGATAAGTCCGCCATGGACAAACTGGGATTATTTGTAAATCATCCAGTTTTAACTTAATCTTGTTCAAGGACTAGAGAGTGTGCATTGAACGGGACGCACACACTGGTCCCTGGCTCAGGCGGGCAGTCCTGAACCGCGGATGACCATTACAACATTCAAGCACCTCCGTTCGTCCTTGACTTGGATTCCCTCTCAATCCCCATCAAGTAGCTCCACGTCTTTTAAATGCAACTCTGACGCAGCCCTCGTCCTCAAGGAGAGGCAGTTAAGATGTATGGATCTGACAGCCTTGTGAAGTAATAGTACAAAGCATTAACATCTCTACCATACTTACTGTGTACCAGAAAATTATGTTTACATATGGTGGCTTATAATCGATACATCCTCTAGACAGCAATTTTTGCATGAATTTTTGGCCATACAGGGCTTTTTAAGAACTCTATTTGAGGGAGCCAAAGACATAGTAACTACTGAATTCTCGAAATAACGCCCTTTCTCACGTCCCCCTCACGCTCAACCTGCATCTGAGGCCTAGAGCACTGTTAGGAATGGACCTGGAGAAGGCGGGGTAAGCAGAGCCTCTGTCATCAAACACTCAGTCTACTTGGGGTGGGGCCAGGGGCGGTGTGGGGGAGTTAAAAATAGTCGGCATGTGATTCACTTGACTAATGTGCAGGTTCATTACCTGTCAGGCATCTTCGGTTGTGGGGGTGGAGGACTGCTCGTGAGTGACCGTTTCTCTGCCTTCATGAAACTTGCCTCTTAGAGGAAAAGGACATAAAATAAGAGAGCAAGCATATAAAAGACACGAATAATTCAGGCAGTGATTGTGTGCTCAAAGTAAATCAAAACAGAATCATGTGGTGACTAAGAGAGGGCCACCTTTCTGTTACTAACAATGGAAATATCCCTAACCAATGAAGCTCCTGGATCTAGCACTAATTAATGCTGCAAGAGCAAGGGCACCTGAAAAATCTAGACTACTGATGTTTTCTTGTTAAAAAAAAATATTTATTTATTTGTTTGTTTGTTTGTTTATTTTTAGAGAGAGGAAGGGAAGGAGAAAGAGAGGGTGAGAAACTGTGGTTGCCTCTTGCACGCCCCGTGTTGGGGACCCGGCCTGCAACCCAGGTATGTGCCCTACACAGAGAATCAAACCCACAACCCTTCAGTTCACAGGCCAATGTTCCATCCACTGAGCCACACCAGCCAGGGCTGATGTTTTCTTTGCTGTTGGATGCCATCACCTCACCCTATTCCAACAGACACTGTCTCCCTTTGCCACTGCGATTTCTCCAATTCATTGTAGGTAACAAGCATATGTTAACTCTCAAATTATATTGTTATGAATTTATTTATAGAGTCTTCAGGTCAAAGATTAATATGCCTACTTTATAATAGGTCTTTTCTAGACTTTATTGATAATATATAATATAAAGAAAGATAGAAATAGCTTACCTCTTGGTAAAATAACTTTAATTGGGTGCTTCCCTGATTTTTTTGTGTTTCATGTACATTGGGTTTAGAACAAGAAAAACACAATAAGCCTTCACTGTCCCCATTTCCCAAATAAGGAAACTGAGGACCAAGATCCTAAGACATACAACCCAAATAAGAAATGGTCCAAGGGTCTGAATAGAAACTTCTCCAAGGAGGACATACAGGGGCCCACAGATCTATGAAAAGATGCTCATTGTCACTAATCATCAGAGAGATACAAATTAAAACCACAATGAGATCCCACCTCACATGGGTCAGAATGGCCATCATCAATAAATCCGCAGACAACCAGTGCCGGTGTGGAGAAAAGGGAACCCTAGTGCACTGTTGGTGAGAACGCAGGCCGGTGCAGCCACTGTGCAAAACAATAGGAATTTCCTCAAAAATCTAAAAATGGATCTGCCTTTTGACCCAGCAATTCTACTTCTGGGAATATATCCTAAAGGTCCTGAAATACAAATACACACACACACACACACACACACATCCCCCTATGTTCAATGCGGCATTATGCACAGTAGTCAGGATCTGGAAACAGCCCAAGTGCCCATGAGTAGTTGAGTGGGCAACAAAGCTGTGGTACATTTACACCATGAAACTCCCTACAGCAGTAAGAAAGAAGGAAATTTCACCCTTCGCAACAGCATCATGGACGGACCTGGAGAATATTATGTTAAGTGAAATCGGCCAGTCAGAGAAAGGCAAACACCACATGGTCTCGCTTGTAGGTGGAAGCTAAGAAACAAAGTAGAAACAGAAGCACAGATTCACGCAACAGACGGACAGTTGCCTGAGGGCCAGGGGTGGGCTGCCTGGAAGAAGGTGAAGGGATTAACCAAAGAACATATATGCGTGACCCAGGGACACGCGACAATGTGGGGACCGACTTGGGAGGGCAGAGTGAAGGGCCGAGTGGGGGTGGGGAAAGGGAGAGAAAGCAGAAACAAGTGTAGTGTCATAAACAATAAAAATTTAAAGCAACAGTCTAAGAAAATCTGCTCAGAATTTTAACTTCAGTCTCCCCGAAGAGGATGTCGTGTTGTTCAATGCACACCCTCCTTTCCGAGGCCTAGGTGAGAAGGACGGAAGTAGAGGGCGAATCAGTGCACCCTCCGGGAAAAGACACCAAGCGCCGTGCG
This sequence comes from Sturnira hondurensis, assembly GCF_014824575.4. NCBI lineage: Eukaryota > Metazoa > Chordata > Mammalia > Chiroptera > Phyllostomidae > Sturnira > Sturnira hondurensis. The sequence goes on from NW_028074503.1 coordinate 38,263,816, forward strand.
AATTCAAAAACGAGAAGGAGCTGTTCCCAAAGAACAGCTCATAACTTCTAACCACTTTCTGATTGATTTGCCTCATTGAAGCAGCTCAACGTCTCACACACGAAGCATTTTTATAGATTTTTGTCTTGCGGTAAAATCCATTTTACTATAAAATTAATTTCAGGAAAACATTTTTAGTGTTCAAAAATGACTGATCTTGGTTCTCATTCTTCACACTTCCAATGTATCAGAGGTCGATGTCTAGAAATATGAATAAAATATACATGATACATTCCTCCATTAATTGTCAGTATATTACAAAATCACATTGCTTCCTACAGGTCTATTTAAATTTTATTAAATCAGGAAATCCCCTGCATAATTAATAAGACCAGATTGGTTTGTAGTTGAGTAATTTCCTATTCTCTTTCGAAAGAAAGAACATTTATCATGGCTCTGTAACAATGGAATTGCTGTCTAGTAGGCACATAAGTGACTTTCCTATTAGCTGTGGCATGTAATACATTTACTTGACTGTAGGAAACAAGAAACAACAGTTTTCATTTATGTTGTGCTTAAAGCACGTACCTAATGCTACCCCCCAAAACAGCAACTTATCTACTGCTCTGGAGTTTCATTAACTCTCTCATGACAATAACTCAGGATAGGAAAGATCTCTTCATAAGTGCTCTGCCCCCCAAATAGTTACTGTGACTTTTGACACTTTTGGAAACACGGCAATCTGTGAATTGCATTTATTCCTCAATTCTTGGCTTCTTTTAGAAGAGAGGCATGTTTGTTTCCTTGACTCATTTGGGAATGCCAATCTACATTTGCACCTTAAATTCCCAATGGAGGGAAAATTGCTTTACTCACAGTAAACATATTGACTCTCACGGCACTAACATTAACATATTTGCCTCAACATCCGCCATCAAAGAAAAGGATCAGCAAAGTCCATCCCAGAAGCAGCAGCAAGGAGCTCTGCGACAATGGAATTGCTGGAATAACCACTTGAATCACAAAGGGCGGATTATTCAAGAACGCGAGTTGCACCCAGAAGGCAACACTATTAACATTTTAACACACATTCTCATGGTCCAACTTCAGTGTGTGTTTATAATGTTTTTGTTACGTTGATTGTTTAACGTGACCAGCTCCCTTTGTGGCCTCTGTGAAGTCAGTAATGAACACATCGTCACTCCTTATTGCCACGTGGGGTCGGAGCGGGAAAACTGCCTACGCAAAGCAGACGGCAGCTCTGGCTCTCCCACGCTCGTGGGACTGGGCGCCGTCGGTACCGACTCTGATTCCGTATCGTCTGCTGGTCCAAAGTCTCCTCCAATGGCTGCGGCTTCCTGCACAGTGTTAATATAATTTAAATAATAGCCACTGAAACCATTTTAGACTTTTGATATCAAATTATACTTATATTGTAGTAAGAAAATGCAAATTATGCAGTATGTTTAGTGAAAATTTAGAAGAATCTTAAAGGTGAATACACCATCAACTTTTAAATGTTTCATGGGAACTTGAAGTTGTATATTTTGCATTCTTTTGCAATTATTGATTGATTAGTCTATATCTTTTTAATAATTTGAAGGCTTTTTTGCCTTCAAACTTATATTTTCTCTGTTTTATCTAATATACATTGAGCCAGGGTATATAAAACTTCCATATACACTATGCTTCTTTAAGTACTATAATTTCATTCTCTGTAATTTGACCTATGACCACTCATATTTTAACAATTCTAATTACTTTAACTTTTATCGGTGTCATAATAATATTTTAAGTAATAATGTCTTAAATTATATGTGGTTGGAAATTACTATTGTTAGGTATACTTTCTTTTGCTCTAAGTTTGCCTGTCTATTAAAATACTTGGTAGATAGCTGATAGAAAGCAGCCTGACAAAAAAAGATTGAATTCAGAAGACTATTGTCTGGCAGCTGATGGATTGAGCAAATGAAGGGAAAGGGTAGGTAGGAGGGCAAGGAATGAAGAGTAGTGACTTCTGCAGAGCCCTGCTCGGTGCACTGGGGAAGCACTCGGTGCACCTGTTCTTCCTAAACAAGAACAAGCCCCTGAGGTCGGTGGTCAAAAAAGGGCGAGAAATTGAAACTGCGATGGGGAGTGAGGTTGCAAGAGTCAGAATATTGAAGCTGGAAAAGCCGGGACTAGGGAGGGTGGTGTCCTCCTCGTCACATTGACCACTGAGCGTGTCCGTGTCTCCGTGCCTCCGACAAGAGCTAGGCCACAGAGTCAGCAAGACTTAGTTGCTTGTTATGAGAAGCCTCGCCTGGAAAGATAAGGCTGAAAATCAATAAACGACTCTACTCCAGGAAACTCCTACTGATCTTCTTGTCAAAGTCAATCCCACGGCTGACTTGGTCAAACAGTTCTCTTATCCAGACCCGCGCCAGGCCCCTTGCTCAGCCGTTCCCACCAACCTGAAACTGCACCATGAATCTGCCAAATTCTCACCACTCCCTTGCCTTGACAAGAATGTCTTTAGCCACTCATTTTTTTTCTCCTACCAGCATTAACACCATCAGAGTGGTGTTTCCTCAAAAAAAAATGGTGAGTCCTTCTCTCCCTCTCTTCCCTCTGCATAAAAATAAATAAATAAAGTCTTTAAAATATATAAGTAAATAAAGGAAACAATCTAATCAATTTAGCATCAATGAGCTAGTGATATTTTGGGGAGCTCAACAATCTGTTTGTTTCCCCCAAGTCTGCTCAAGTCTCCCAGCCACCACCATCCAAGACCCCAGACATCCAAGACAGCACATCCCAGAGAGACCCCTGGGGCCTCTGGCCAGTCAGGACGCTGGACCTGAGTGTCCGTCATTCTACACAGAGTTCTCAGCAGCTAAGTCTGCCTTGTCTTCCAAAAGTAAAAGCCTTTTAGGAACCCTTCCATTACCTGGTCAGATTTGAGAGCTTTTTTCCTCAGTGTAAATCTGTCCCGTTTTTATCTGTTGATCCTCATGATGGACTTGGAAACCTATGAAAGGATTTTCATTAGGAAGAGGGGTGGGCACGGGGATGGATAAATCTGTTCCTCCCTTTGTCTGAGGCTGAGAAGTTCAGAAAATTTCTCAGACACCACCTTCCTAACCTTTCGCCCCCAAGAGTTGCAGATGTTACAGGAGGGACCCAGACGCAGGTGCAAGAACCAACTATCCAGGGACCAAAGTCTACGCCTCCTCTGTCCCCAGTGCTTGCTCTTCACGTAGATTTACACTCAAATCTCAGTTCACATGACAACTGCCACTTTGGGTCACTCTCACTATGAACGGAATTGCTCATTTAACGGAAAGAATGTCAAATTTCACATCTTCAATGCCCCGCAGAGCTGAAACCCTCTACAACGTAGCTTCTCTAATAAAATCAAATCCTCTGTAGAACATGACGCAACGCTTCACGCTTATTGTACATTCCAGTCCCATTTCTGGGCTGAGAACCACTTTCAAACAGCTTACAGGTCCTGCACAAGCTCAACTAAGATTTACAGAATAATTTAAAATAATTCAAAAACACGTAATTCAGGGCTTACAAATCTACACCAGTTTGTTCATATGTTGGTAGAAACCTTCAGTAAAACAAAAAGAAAAACTGAACAGGAAAGGCAAAGTGGGAACCTCTGCAGGAAGGTGACCATGGTTTCTGCCGAGAGGAGAAATGCGAATGTGAACTTGTTACATGTCTGTTTATGCAGTTTAAATTGTTTCATTGGTTTCCTCGAGAAAGTCACTCACACTTTCTAAGCATCAGTTCCCTCATTTGTGAAATGTGTGTACCTACAGCGGTGTGTGAGTAGCAGACACCGGTGAACGTGAATTCCGTGAGTGGTGTTTCTATCGGAAGTAAAATTCTCAGGAGATACTCACTCTGCAACAACTGTGACATCCTCTACAAAGCCTGAAATCTCCACTAACGACCACATTTCTTCAGGACGTTTTTAGGGAATAGGTTCTTTTTCCAGAAAACCAAAGAAGGTGTATGTTTTCATGCTTGTGGGTACAGGGGAGAACTAGTGATAATCTGTGAAGTTTTTGTTTTGGTTGTTGTTCTGTATTATGAGTCCATTTTTCTGAACTATCTGGAATAGGCAAACCCATAAAGACAGGAAGTGACCTCTGGGGCCAGTTGGCCCGGCTCAGTGACTGTCTGGGGCCGGAAACTGCAAGGTGAATGCTTAGAATAAAAGATACACAAATTGAGAGTCTAAACTAACAAAAGCAGAATTAAAACTCCTGGAGAAGAAAAGGAAAAAATAGATCCAGCAATAGCCTCAGTAAATACTACTATTGGGACGGAAGAGTGAATTCAGCCCCGACCTTCCGGAAAACGATTAGACCCAGGTGTGGGGCGCAGCTCAGCAACGTCCCGCGCCCTGCGCCCTCCTGCCTGGTCATCCCGAATTCTCCCCTGCCTTTGTCTGTGGACTGGGCTCACCCAGAGCTCTTCTCCCAAGAGGACGAAATCTCCACTCATCCTCCTCCCCCACGTGCTGCCCCACGTCTCCTCCTTCTCCACTGTCCTTCTGGGGTGCCAGTTATTCCTGAGATTAACGCTGCCGTGGTCTCACAGACCTTTGGGGAGTTGAAAGGGTGTGGGACCCGCAGGAGGAGTCTGTAGCCTTCACTAAGGTCCTGACAGGTTCACCCTTGGCACCCTCGCCTTCAGAAAAGGCCCTGATAACACACCCCAGGCGGTCCGCAAGAGAGCTAGCCGGACGGAGTGTTGGCCTGGACAAGTGTCATGCCCCCCGTCAGTGGTGGTTCCAGGACTGATTTTTCTCACGTTTGCTGCCGACTTCCCAAGTGTGTTTCTCACAATCACCACCTGAGTATCTGTTTAAAATCCCAGTACACTACCAATCCCCACCACCAACTCTATTCTTTGTGCTTTAGTTCTCCTTTTTATAAATGCACCGAGATCCTAAACTTATGTTCAAAAGCTTGGGATCATTTTATGCTTCCATTTTTGTCCTTGCATTCAACCAATTGCCAAATATCATTCCAGTGAAATGGATCAGTGACACTATGACTCTATAGTCCCAGTTTTAATGCGTATGCTTGATTATTTTTACCAACAGTCTTTCCTTCTGTACCAGCTACCATATGCACCTGTCGGGAGCAGTGGTCTGATTGCTAGTGCTCCCCACTCCACACTTGGAAACAACCCTCACTACCTGCAGAACTAAGCTCGTACTAGTACGCCTGGAACTTAAGTTAGTCCAGCACCTGAGTTGTTTTACATTTTATTTGTGCACCATATATGAAGTGACAGAGACTAACTACTCCCTTAACTTGTCTACTCGTGCAGTTGGTAACTCCAGAGGTGTTAATGCTCATCTAATTACATTAAGAATCCCCGTGAAACCTACCAGCGATTTATATGTAAAAGCTAGACAATCAATCTGTGTTGGGCCTTTATGTACGTCTACAACAGAAATGCAACAGAATCAGAAGGATTAAACCGGGAACGGGCACTCCGAGAGCTATCAAAACAAGTAGATGGAATTTCTCAGAGCAGCCGTAAGTAAGGGAATAGAGTAGAACTTGAAAACTAAAAGTAAATGAAGGGCCAAGAGAATCCTTTCAGGCTAAATTTGCATGAATAAATTTGTATATTGAATTATATCAAAATTTAAAAAAACATTCCCCAATCCACAAGGGTAACTAGAAGTTAAAAGTATATTAAACTCAGTTATATCCTACCAGAGAAACTTTGTTACAGAAAAGCCATAGAAAGGCGAGGAGGGAGTCTGGGAGAGCGTAGGCCAGGATTCCTTCCGTTCACGTTGGTTGGGCTCCTTCCTTCCCTGTGCAGATTCCATGGAACGTCAGGGTTAGGTACTCAGGGATGAGCGGAACAACTGAGCAGGAGATAAACTGGGGGCAAAAACCTCAGAGAAAATACAGATGGAAAGGACGGTCGCATTCTAGAAATGTTACTGGTAGGGCCTGTTGGTTTCAGGAAGTCCTTGAGGCCGCCCGGATTTATAACGGTTGCCGTGACCACAGAATCCTCTATCCTTTCTAAACGGAACCTTTTTCACGTCAACCATAGAGTGCAAAACGACAGGCCAAAGACCGGATAGACTTTCGCTGACTGTTAAATCGTAATTATGGGCGAAATTACTGAATGTTTTGATGGAGAAGGGCTATCACCCTGTCCTTATGTGTGTCCCAACACGTAACTTTCTAGGGAGACCAGGTTTCCTGAACCTTCTGGGGCAACTGAATAACTGAGCAAGAGTCCAGTGTAACTGGTTTTAGTGTAACAAAAGGTCAGGATCCGTACCGAGGAAAGCACGATTTTTTCCCGTCGTCCTCTCTCCTGGTCACTCTGTGTACGGGAGGTGCACGGCCGTGACCCTACCGCATCCGCAGTGATCACCCACCACTTTCTCTCGGGTGACAGACTGTGGGCTACAGCGCATTTCGGAAGGATGGAAGGCTGCACCACCACCATCTGGCTGTTTGAATTCTTCAGCAAAGATATTTCAGGCAATGAATTATTTTACTGTTGAGATTGTCCCAGTTCATGAATAAATATCATCAAGGGTTTTGTCTGTGGAGAAGAGTGACCTCTATCTATTATACGAAGTCAATGAGATCGTTTGATCTTCCCAAATCCTTGACTCAAAACACAATATGAATGCAAATGAGCTCCGGATTTCCAAAACAGGTTTCTTCCATGACACCCTCAATCTCTTACATTTTTAAAATCCAGCCAAAGAGAAACAATTCAAAGCTCTCCATACAGTGAATTGGATTCCATTTTGTTTCCAGCTGCTGACACATGCTGAGATAAATACAACCTTTCAGAAACGACAGGTTGGAGGGGGAGAGAAACTGTACTGTAACTGAGGGAAAGAACAGGCAGAGGCGGCCAACACATGGAGTGAGACCGTTCTCGCCATCCACGAGAGTGTCCGTTTTCTTGTGCAGGAGCAATGCGAACTTTATGGAATTTCCTGTGCCCTGGTTTTCCGGGGACATGGAGGACCAGCCAAAGTCGGGGCCTAGGACACTTGGGAAAACGAGAGTGGTGCAGAAAGCCGGGCTCAAGGTGATGCGGACAAACCCTGTGCAGAGGAGCGTGTGGATTCGTGCGACCCGTGGGACCAGGAGGCGAAGTTCACGACTGCGGCCGAGACAAAGGGACAAAACGAACGTGGCTTCGACTAGAAAGGGCCTCGTAAAACGGGTTTTGCTGCTGACACGGGAGGCGTGGCAGTGTTCAGATAAATAGCACAACAGCAAGAGAAAATGCATCGTTTTTAAAGGAAATAACTGCGTGAAATGACATTCAGAAACTTTCTCAGAGGTCCCAGTGATGGTACACCAGTCACCAGGAGCAAGGAGAGAAAAGGTCAATCTGAGGCAAGATGGTACTAGATCAATAGGATAAATGTATATAAAGAAGGTGATACATTTTATGTCCTTCCCTGTGTTGCTTTTAAAAAAACATAAATCCCTAAAAATTCAGTGATTTAAGCCATCAGTGTGATTTTCTATTCATTGATGCATTGTATTTGTGTGAGAAACAAAACCACAACTTCACCATGGCCTAATGGTGTTGGCGGTTAGCTACACCATTCCAGCATGATTCTGTCTTCACCCATATTTCTCATTTATTTTTCTTACTTTCTTTTTTATTACCACTCAGTGACAGTTGTCCCACCTTTCCCCCTATAGCTCTCCCCTACCCGTCACCTCCTCCCACAGTCATCAACCCCACTGTCCGTGCACGAGCCCTCTATTCACGTTGCTGTGCCCACTCCTTACCCTCTTCCCCTGTTATCCCCCTCCCCCGCCCTCTGCTCTCTGTCACTTTGATCTTTATTTCCAGGTCTCTGGTTCTATTTTGCTGATGTGTTTGTTTTGTTGATTAGGTTCTACTTATAGGTGAGATCATATGGTATTTGTTTTTTAAAATAAATGTATTTGCAACATGAGTTTCTTTACCATTTTAAAGACACAGGATTTTATTATGTCATTTGTTTCTAACCTCTTTGCAGTTTAGTTTGATTACCTTGAAAATCTTTTACTTTCTACTTTGTACAGCAAGTACAGTTAAATATCTTGACATTAACACAAAGGCACATAAGGAAAATTTTTTCTATTGGAAGCAAAGAAAACAGATCCCCATTAAGGTTCATTACACTTGTCTCCTGTAATGAGAATATACCAAAGGATGTGAGCACGTGGGCAGTCAGCACTTTGCAGCACACTCAAAATTGAGGCTGATTTTCCTAAATTAACTGAACTAATGGCAGAAATCAGCCAATGCCAGGTATCAGGGGCTTTCTTTCTTTCTTCCTTTTCTCCCCTGGAGAACCAGTTATGAAATACAAGCAAAGGGAAACTATGAAGATGCTGATCTAAGAGGTGCATTTTCAGGAAAAATCACAGTAAGCCATTATTTTGAACACGGAGAGATAAATGTACAATGTTATTAATAATGCATTTTCGCTGACCCAACTAAATGGGCATTCAATATATACAGTATGTTTATTCTTATAACTACCAAATTATGACCTGTATTTCTTTGATTGATTACTCATTGCTTCTTGGTAACATGAGGGTAACAGCATAGACATTTGTTGTGAAGAATAAGTCCTGTGCGGCACGCAGCACACAGCTGAAAGTCCCTGGCACGTCCTAACCCCTCGGTCAATGGTGGCTTTGACAGTTATTATTTTCAATGTTCAATATGCTGGCTAGCATGTCATGCCAAACTCCCCACTCCAAATCCGACATACTATTGCATTTCCTCCCTTTGAATGTCTACCTGGTCTCTTGTAAGTGCACACCCTCCTCTCTTGTGCCTGGAAAAACCCCATCTGCCCATCAACCTTCGACTCAAATTTCACACTTTCCTGCCCCCTTTCCCCCCATTCATCCAGCCTCCCCTCTCATGACACTTCATGTCATCACCGTCCTTACCTTCGCAGGACCGAGGCTCTGGCTGACTTTCGTATTTACGTTGCGTTACCACTCTGTAGATCAAGTTCTAGAAAGAAGTAAGCATGTTCTGTCTATCTTTACAGTCCAAAGTCAGCTGAAATTCTTGCAAGTGGTTAATACATGGCTTAGAGACATAAACAATCAATTATAAATTAATGCAGTCACTATCACATCACTAGCATGTAGGAAAAAGATTTGCCAGGGAGCAGAGTATTATCAAACAACGCCTTTAAGGAGTTACTTAAAACTGGCTGGGAAGGACAGTGCAGTGAGCATTACTTTGCAGCTTAAAACATGGATCGCTGAGCACAACTGGACTAGTTTTCCATTGCCACATAACAAATTACTACAAGCTTGCTTGGTTAGATGGCGTACACTCATAACCTCGTGACTTCGAGGGGTCAGGATGCTGGCACTCCTGTGAGTGTCCCTCTGGGATGAAGCCACATCCCAGGGGGATGCAGTGCTGGCCCTGCTCGGTTGTCCTCTGAGTGTCACTGTCCTCTGACTCCTGGGCTGTGGCTGAAGGCAGCCCCTTGAGGCTGCCTTCCGTTCTTGAACACACTGCCCCCCTCTACAACAGGAAGCTCGCTACTTCCCAGGGGGCAGAAGGGTACCTCTGGCTTTGAATCTCATTTCAGGAGGGCCTGGTTTTTCCTGTAAGGGATACACTGAAGGGCAGACCATAGAAGGATCTTCACCCTTTTATGTCGAAGTCCACTGACTAGTACCCTGAGCTCGGGAGTGAGATGCCCTTATAGTCACACAGCCTGCAGAAACTCAGGGGTTGGGGATTGACGGGTGGGTTCCCTGGGATCGTGGGTCTTGGAGGTGATTTTAGCACTCTGTCTCCCCTACGCCCTCCAACTCCCCATAATTCACATCCTCCTCAAAACTCCATCTCTTCACAAGTCCCCAAAGAGTCGCAGTCCATTACGGTATCAGCTCCGAGTCTAAATCTCACCATCAAACCAAACTCTAATCATCCCATCAACCTCAGGTCTTAAAGGTCATGAAAACCTCATCAGCCCAAAGTGCAGGGTCTGAACAAGGTCCAGGTGGGGATAAGACTGCTACGCATGTGCATTCAGAGCACTTGTCCTCTCCAACTGCGGACCCCTGAGCCTCAAAGGTCAGCTGCTCCCAGCAGGTAACTGCTGTGTGTGCCCGCAACACGGCGGCAGAGCAGCCCGAGGTGGGAGGGCAGCATGGCGTCCGTTCTCACCCGGGTGCCGTGGGAGGTGAGGGGTGCCGCCGCTCCCGGCCTCTCTCTCGGAACACCCCGATTGCGGCTGGAAGAGGACAACAGCTGCTCTTATGCCAACAGTCCTTTCTAAATTTGTAGCAAAAATACATGCTACATCCTTCAAAGCTCAAATTCTGTACTTGCCTTTATCACGATCTTGTTTGTCCCATGAGTTTGCAACCTACATCCAGACCTAAAACGAGTGAAACAACTTTTGTATTTTTTCAGAGATTTTATTTATTTCTTTATCTTTAGAGAGGAAGGGAAGGAGAGAAGGAGAGAAATATCAATGTATGGTTGCCTCTCGTGAGTCCCCTGCCAGGAACTGGCCTGCAACCCAGGCATGTGCCCTGACTGGGAATCGAACCGTGATCGTGTGGTTCTCAGGCCCGCGCTCAATCCACTGAGCTACACCAGCCAGGGCTCGACTTTTGTATTTTAACTGTTCTCCGTCCCTTCCCCGATGTGCTAAGTCTGGATGTCCAAGGCTACTTGGATGTCAAGGATGAAAAGGAATTAGGAAGAATCGAAAACACTTCAACATCGAGCAAAGGATGTTTAATCAAACATTTTATGTTCCTTTATCTCTACTTCTTTTTTCCTGTTAGATAGATTTCCTTCATTATTTTTTTTCCTTCCATTGGGATCCCTTTTGCTATTTTTAATTTACTTCAGGGTTTTATAACATTTGTTACATTGCTTGGTGTAGCCACATACAAAAAATTCAGTGTAATATAGTTATGAGATTGTTAAAATGTTACTTAATAGCTATTGAATTTGTAGTGCTTTCCAAGTTCTATTGTTTCCCACATCTTTGGTGTTGAAACGCTCTGAAAGCTCTTTGCTTGCATATGCGATACAGATACACCAATTTCATTACTTTATAACCCTCTAATATACACTGTGACGTATACACACGTGCGTACCTGATTCTGTCGTTCCTCAAGTTAATCCACTGTTTGTAGCCCACCTCACTTAGCACTGTTGTAGCCTTGATTTGCCACAAAATGCATCCCTAGATTGTTTGAAGACATTTCTTACGTGACACTTAACCATATGTTAAGCAATATAAATTATCATTTGAAGGCTCACAAACCTCTGAATCATTGGATGCATAAAATTACACTTGACATTAATCATAAAAATATCATCGCCACTTCACAATTTTGTACAGAAAATGCATTTACTTTCCTAATTTCAGGGAATACATATGTATCTAAACAGAGAGCTACCCATCTCAGAAAATCTAGTCATGACTTTTAACGGCAACAACAAAAACAAGGTTCCAAAAATTAAATTTAAATTGGAATAAAATAAGATGGCCTTCCATTTTTTTTAGCAGCCCTATTGATTTTCACTGTGTTCATCACTTGATTTCACTTAAATCCATAATGATTTCTTTCAGAATTTTGTAAAATTTCAAGTATTAAAAAGCATCGACACAGATGTTTATTTTATTTTCAGCAAGGAACTGCTACACAGCAGTTGAAACTGATACAGGGTGCAGCCAAGGGGGGGGCCCAGAAAAGATTTGGAATGGTGTCCAGAACGCAAAGTGTACAGAAATATTAGAGGAAATATTAGGATGTCCTCACCCCCCCCCCCAGGTGTCAGTTGGGGGAAGGGACGAATGGAGCAGGGCCATTGAGAGCTGTTTTACAGCTAACCTCTAGAATGGTATTTAACATATCTATAACCTTTAACTGGTTTCATAGATATGTTAAATAGCTGTGGCCAAGTTTTGGGCCAGGGAGAAGTGAGTGGTGGAAAAAAAAACCAGGCTAGAATTGGGAGCTGCTTCTCGGAGAGAGGGCCTGCTTGAGAGCCATGTGGCTTTAGCAGAGTGGGGGCTAACCAGGCTGGAACTGGGGCTGCTTCTCGGAGAGAGGGCCTGCTTGAGAGCCATGTGGCTTTAGCAGAGTGGGGGCTAACCAGGCTGGAACTGGGGCTGCTTCTCGGAGAGAGTGCCTGCGAGAGAGCCATGTGGCTTTAGCAGAGTGAGGACCCCCTCTTGGCCAGATGAGGGGGAGAGCCACGCTATTTAGAAAGATGTAGACCCCTGTAGCCATTAGGAGGGAGAGCCATGCAGTTTCAGCAGAGTGCAGACCCCCTCTTGGCCAGGTGGAAGAGAAAACCACGCAACTTTGCCAGAATGGAGATCCCTGCGGCCAGGTGAAGAAGAAAGACGCGGCTTTGGTAGAAGAGGCCCACACGGCTTTGGCGTGCTCCCTTTGGCTGAGTAGCCTGGAAAGCAGGAGAGACTTTGACTAGAACTTGGTACAAAGAACTCTTGCCAGTGGAAGGTGCCGCATGACTTTGGATTAATTGGAGATCCTGCCTGGACAGGCAGGCGACACAGCTCACGTGCCAGCGGCCTGGGAGAAAAACGGACGTGTGCTCTTTTCCTGATTTACGGTACCCGGAGTTGGGACAGTGGGAGAAGGGAGCGCTGTGTGTGTGTGTGTAGGTATATACCCTTAAAGACTTTAATATTTTAAGGAAGGCATTAGGCCTAAATAGCATTAAATAAACATTTTGTTTCCTTTTCACAAATCTCTGGCATTGAGAGATGTGTTTCCAATTGGCGGCGGACAGAAGAACCCTATAGATATTAGAGTATCGTCCTTGGGAGGGGTCTCTGTTTTCTGCAGCAGTTTTTGGCATCCCTCGGTGGGCCAAGTATTGCCCCCCCCTCGGACCCTTTGTTTGGTAACAAAACCAGTGATCAAGGACACTCTCTGTGCCGACCCATTCTTCTTTTAAAACACGTCCTGTGTTCTTTTTTTTTTAATATTTATTTATTTATCTTTAGAGGGGAAGGGAAGGAGAGAGGAAGAGAAACATCAATGTATGGTTGCTTCTCCTGCATCCCTTGCTGGGAACTGGCCCCTGCCGGGAACTGGCCTGCAACCCAGGCATGTGCCCTGACTGGGAATTGAACCGCGATCGTCTGGTTCGCAGGCCCGCGCTCAATCCACTGAGCTACACCAGCCAGGGCACGTCCTGTGTTCTTTAGGCTCAGGGGTGAGGTCCCTTCATCGGCTGTCTTGTTCCTTCAATCACCACGCCGCGACATGCCGTCGGCTTCTTAGACTGAACAGGTAGGTGGGGAGGCATACAGGCATATAGATACAGAATCATAAACTTCTGAAAATTATTTACGATCTTTTTAAAGAAATTAAGTCTATTTCAAGTGAAGAATATTTTTAATACTCCTTAGATCTCCCTTTACTGACTCTCAAGCTAGTAAGTCACACAATGGAATGTATTCATGAATTTTTCTTTCACTATTTATTAAGATTATAACTGATGCCTATTTGAAAGTCTATCCATTTTTTAAATCTATAGATTTTAAGCACATTGCTGGGGCTGTGTGGACTGAAGCTACAGGTTCTGCATGTTGTGTATATGATACATCAGGTATTTGTTTATTGCACCTACATATGTGCACTAAATATTACACTTAATTATGTCATTCCATGAGGAAATTTTTGTTGATACACAGCTGCTGCTGGGGTGTTTTGCTAAACACAGGGATTGTGATAGTAAGCAAAACATTCTCTGCAGATAAACGCTATTTTTCTAGGCCGAGTCTGAGGTTTCATTACAAACACAGCTCCCGGGGGGAAAGGGAAGTGGGGGCTGCTCCCCGCAAGGGTGGCAGCTCTCCAACACATCGAAGGTATGGGGGGGGGTGTGGGGGCTGGGAGGGACAATATTAAGGGATGATGAGCTCACAGAGGAACAAAGAAACCCCCTCGAGGCCACACGGTGTTACTGTGTGATTCGAGCCCAGCAGCGTCTACCTTCTGATTCTCATTAGACTGAGTGCTGTAAGGAAACACAGCCACAAAAAAGTCTTTATACAGAAAGAATGCTCTTCCCAGAGATTCTCAAAGCTGTCCCCATGGGGGAATGAGGACAAGCGCTCTGGGAACTTGCAGCTCCTGCGGGGACAGGCCTCCAGTCTCCGCTTCTCTCGATGAGCCCGCTCTCATAAACGTGAGATTACATTCAAACACTTATTTACATTGAGAGATGGCAAAACCTCCCTTTAAATTGTATAAGCCATTGAGATACTCAGATTGCTCGTTCGAGGTTCTTTCAGATTCTCTGGTCTGCTCTGCAGAAATGTGTACGGAACGTTATTCACATTCTAATTTCATTTGTCTTATTATTCAGGTTTCTTCTATGACAAGAATGCAAGTAAAATGAACAATCTAAGAAAATACAAGATATCAACTGAAAAAAATAGGGTCTTTTACTTGAGATACTTAAGGAATAATACTACTAATTAAATAAGGCAGGTGTTCAGTAGCTGGTAAGTAAAGATCATTGAAAAAATAAACTAATACTGTTGACACAAAGTCTGAGAATAAGTGTCCCCAACCCTGGGGAACCAGAGGAAGTCTGTCACTATTCATGTAATTAGCATAGTGACAAAGACTGACGTGGATGCACAAACAGCAAAAGACAGTTAAATACACCATTTTTAAAGACTAAGCTAACACTCCCTTAAGTCTGAGCCTAAATTATCTGGGTTTTTTCATCTTAAATCGACAAAAATGCTGTCCAAAGAGCAACTCATTATTGATTTGTTCCTTCCTTATTTAACCTCAAACTAACCAAGGCACACACGTTTTTTCCCACTCACTATAGACTGAAGACAACTGAAAAAAACCTAGATAAAATGTAAAATATAAAATGTTTGAAGGCGCCGGAGGGCTGACTACAGCGTGAAGCTTCTGGCGAAGACCCAGAAGGGACAGGACTCCAGAGAGCAGAGTCTCACTCTGGGGTCACTTTTGTCCTGGGGTCATTACCCCTACGGAGAGGGGATGGAGACTCTTTCATGGCTTGGAAGTTAAAGCTGGAGTCCAGGCCGTGTGACCCCACCGCCTTGCTCTCTTACCTGAAACAGGAAGCAGAAGGGGGCAGATCCTACCTTCCCTGCCTCCCTTTATGGCCTGAGCTCCTTCCATCATCCCCTTGCTGCACCCCTACAAGCTCTGCCCTCTGTCTTCAAATTGCCCCTTGGGCAGAACTGTTGAGGCCTGCAGGTGACCTCCAGGAACAGAGACCTCCAGGTAGTCTGAACCACGAACTGTCCCTTCACCAGGGGCTGGTGTCCCAGGAGCACTTCATGGGCTGAGTTTCCCCTTGGGAGACTTTGCTGGTGGGCCCTCCCCCCAGGCCACCTCTCCGCAGATTGCCCAGGGCTCTGTGTGTCCCTCGATCCCCATAGCTCTCCTTTCTTCCTCCCGGTGAACCAGGGCTGCTCCCCTCCTTCCATCTCCCCCCAGTGCTGTTTCTTCTGAGCTGCCGGCCTGCGTGCTCTTGGCTGCCCCTCCCTGCAACCCGCCGCACCAGCACTAACCCCCACCCCGCCCGGCCGTCATGAGGAACAGGTGCTCACTGGTCGTGAAATCAGTAGCATGGTCTCCAGGACCAGCCAGTGAAGGGAAGTTAAAATGGAAAGTTACGTCCACTGGTGGGTATGAAAATAGTACCGCATTGGAAGCTACTAGAGAAGAGAGTTTGGCAGTTTCTTACAAACTAAACATACTCTTACCATATGATCCAAAAATCACGTTCCTTGGTATTTACCCAAAAAGAGTTGTAAATTTATGTCCGTATGAAAACTACACATGGATGTTTATAGCCGCTTCATTCAGAATTGCCCAAACATGGAAGCCACCGGGATGTCCCTTAACAGGTGACGGGTAAATAAAGTGTGGGCCGTCCTGGCAGTGGGGCGTTATTTGGGGCTAGACAGAAATACGCTCTCCAGCCACGAGAGGACATTTAGGAAGTGAAATGCACATCACTACATGAAATAAGACCACCCAAAAAGGCTACACGTGATTCCAACCATGTATCGGGCATTCTGGGAAAGAGAAACCCATGGCTTCCAAGGACCAGAGGGAGGGAGGGTGAGTGGGTGGAGAACAGTGGATTCGTAGGGCAGTGGGAATGCCCTGCACGACCCTCTAGTGGGGGATACAACCTCCCAAACCCGTGGGATGTACGACTCCAGGCTGAACCTTAATGTAAGCTGTGGGTGCCGAGTGGCGGTGCCAGTGGTGGTTCACCATGGTAACATAGGAACCTCTCTGGTGGGGGTGCTGATAGTGGGGGTGCACTGTGGGGACAGTGAGTCTACCAGAAACATTTACACTTGCCACTCAGTCTAGCTGTGAACCTAAAACTACTCTAAAAAAAAACTTTATGTAAAAACATAAATGCTGCATGTAAGGTTGACTAGAGTTGCTTGGCCATCACTAACACGAAATTCTCTTCGCCTGGGCTGTCCATCTCCAGGACACCTCACTGCCACATTGACAGGGCCTCCTGTCTACATCTTCTTGTATTTCAGCGTCTCCTTTGCTCTGTGTTGAGTGACAACTTGAAATCCAGGTGTGCACCTACAGACTTGTGTCGAATAACAGTGCCTTTAAAAAGAAACACCAAAACTAAACCATACCCAAGAAGAGCTTCATCGTCTCAAATTCTCAAATAAGTAAAAAACTAAAAAATAAAAAACATTAATGAGGCATCTTCTTTAGGTCAATTTCCCAGTTTTCCCCTTACAAGCAATTTTTCCTTTGAAATAGCTTTTTTATTTTTGTTGCCCTGGCCAGGCAGTGGCTCAGTTGGTCAGAGCAGAGTCCCAATACTCCAAGGTTGCGGGTTCGAATTCTAGCTCAGGGCACAGACCAGAATCAATCTCTCTCTCTCTCTCCTTTCCTTCTCACTCTCTCTCTCAAATCAACAAATTAAAAAGTAGCATTTCCTTCCAGTTACCTCAGCATCTACGTAGACCACAATGAACCTCATTAGCAACCTTTCCATACACTTTTACATCTACTATGTACCGCATATACTAGAAGCCAGAACTCAACACCCTGCTCTGTTAGAGTCTAAATTTCACACACTTTCATCCACACAAAGATGCCACTCCCTCCAAACCAATGCCATGGGGTCTACATGCATTTTCTTACAGATCTGAAGGAGTTTTATCTTTTTTTCCCTTCATGATAAAAGCATGCGCGTGAATTTGGGGTTATCGCTGCATGAAACTTAAGAGAATTAAAAATACTACCACTCAAAATGGGTGAAGGTGGTTCCGTAGGCCTGCCCGCGCACGCTATGTAGATAAGATGCGGCTCAGTTCTTGTGAAGAGCACAACAGACATGTTTACAGATAGGAGAGATGTGCAAAGGCAGGTTTCCAGGGGGCTTGGTTGGTGCAGCTCTTTCTGAAATATCTCCTAGGTGCTAAGAAACGAAAAAACAATGTTAAGGTCAAAAAGTGCTGCTGGAGCAATTTTACGGGAAGTAGAACGGGTTTCACTAAACACGGTTGTGCATAACAGTCACTTACAGTCATTCTGACACCCACAAAGGTTGCCCGGCACTCACTTTAACACCAAGCATTTGGATTACTACCAGGTTGCTGCAGGCTTCCTTCCCACTTCATATGCTTTGGAACCTTTTAGCAAAGTGCCCTGGTGGCGTCGGTTCTCCAGTGCTGAAGGATGGTCTCCACGGTCCCCACCGATGAGCTATCATTAGCGTCGT
Organism: Sturnira hondurensis; assembly: GCF_014824575.4. Taxonomy (NCBI): domain Eukaryota; kingdom Metazoa; phylum Chordata; class Mammalia; order Chiroptera; family Phyllostomidae; genus Sturnira; species Sturnira hondurensis. The sequence continues at coordinate 38,281,612 of NW_028074503.1, forward strand.
TTGGCGTGGAAAATGCCCACCCACACCCTGGACCATGTGCGCTCAGTGACTCACAGCGGTACAAGGACCCTGCAGAGGAAATTACCCCCCGGTCCCTTCGTGCTCCCCCGAGCACCTGTCAGTGTGAAAATGTGTCCACACACACGCATTTCTAAGATGATGCTATTTTTCATTTCAGGACCGGTGCCAGATTTCAGCCTGGATGGTGAGTCATTCATAACCAATGACATATTTGATCAAACCAATAGGACAGAAAGATGCACAAGCCACATGAAAATTTCTTTGGTGTCAATATTTTCAGGATAAATATTTTAATTATATAAATAAAAATTAAAATTAAAAATATATATTTATTTAAATATAAATATATATACACACACACATACAAGCTGTATTTGTCAGACTTGCTTGGAGAAATATTTGTAGACAAACGCTGGAAATGTTTTGGTTTTGTTTTTATTTTTGTTTGTTTTGCTCTAAAGCACACGAGACTTAGTTGGACATGTACATTCTAGAAGAACACGAGTGTGTCAAAGCCCTCGACCCTGCATCTCAGTGAGACTGTACGCACACAGAGAGTTACATTTTATTCTTCTCCATCCTCCACCACTCACAACCAAGCTGCCACCTCACTCTGGGACCTGCCCTTCGGAGCAGCCTGAACACCACCCCTGCACTCGCCCCTCGCTGTCACCACCCCAGCAAAGCCAGAGTCATCTCCCCCAGCCCATTGCTTTCTTCTGAGAACAGCTCTCCTCCATCCACTGTTGGCCACTCTGTTGTTCTCAAAGTCGCCGCAAAGATCTGGCCCCAGGGCCCTGCCCCGAAAGACTGCCCATGGCTTCCCAGGTCACACCAGGGGGCAACCCTGGCTCCCTCTCTCGGCTCCATGTGCCATCCGCTCACCCTCGGGTCCCATTCTCACCATGGTGCGCGATATGCACAGATGTTGGCATTCATGGGAGGAAGGCAGGTTCTGGAACCAATCCCTCATGGATACTGAGAGACAACTTCAGTCTGGAGGGAATCAAAAGTAGTGTGCAGACTTTTAACAACACAGAAATCAGCATCCCAACCCCCCCTGTTGTGCAAGGTCAACTGTATGTAGTACATTAGAGGTTAAAACATGTTAAGCAGGAAAATGGAGCAGGAAGAACATAAAAGACCGTTAGAGAGGGAAAGGACTGTGTCCTTGGGAGAGCCAGAGAAGTGGACCTCGCTTCACCATAAACTCGGGTAATAACTCAGTGTTATTTTAAGCAACCAAGCTTGTGTTTACATGTTATGCAGCAATAGCCAACTAATACACATTCACAGGCAAATTCCCATGTGAAACATATTTTCCGAGTTTGCTTTCCCACTGGGAGTACATGTGGTTCCCAATTTTAAGCTACCCAGTTCTCCAAATACTGCACTTTAGGAGAATACAAGAAACCACAGGTTCTCTCAAATGTGCGGCTTCATCTACAGGGGTGGGTGAAAGTAGGTTTGCAGCTGTCGGTACGTGAAACACAGAGCTCATTCTTGTATTATTGTATATTAATTACTGTGTTATTTTCCATGTGGACAACTGTAAACCTGCTTTGCCCGCCTTGCATGGAAGTGTTCTCTCTTCAAACACAGATGTATATATCCAGGTGTTTCTATTCTAAATTAAAAACATATGAACTGAATTTGGGCCCCTTTCAATAGCATTGCTCTTCTCTCCCCAGAGCTGGTACCCGTGAGTGTCACAGCATCATCTGTCCCCGTGCATGGCTCCAGATACGGTCGTGTGCACTCTGAGTAGCAGGCCGGAAGCACCCTCATTCCCCGGTGCAGTAGCCAGTCGCTCTAAGTTCATTGAAAATCACATCTGGCGACATGTTTTCATTTATTCTGCAATGGACTGAACATCGCCTCATTTGGTGCTTATGATACTATTTCTTCATTACCCTTACTGTCCTCATTGCTTCTGCCTTACCAAATCCTACGCATGTTTAAGTATTGTCACTGCTTTGGTGACAACCATAATAAAGGATGCTCGCTTTTGTTTGGTGATGACATGTGCCTTTCGTCTCCCAGGAAGTCAGCTCTGTGATCCTTTATCCTGAACCCCAAGTTCTTCTTTTTCTAATGTTGCAAATAACACAGAACTTTATGAAAGCCTAAAGCTGAAAGATTCTCTTTCTTACTAATTCTGTATTTTTCCCTCTGGGGCAGAGCCTATTTTTAATCTATTTTGTTTTGCAGCAAATAGGTCAGTCTGGAGTGGGATTTCTATAAATCTCTCTAATCACTGCATAACCAGGTTCAGCATCGGACGACTCTCATCCCCGGCAGTAACGCCAGAGTCACTTCATCATCGTTAGCATTTGGGCCTCCACCAGTTTTGCTTTCATTTGCAGTTAATGCTTCTCCTAGATCGATGCTTCCACCTGGACTTTTTCTATTTCATTCTCACAACAAGTGGTTTGAAAAGAAATCATACGATGATGTTAATGACATAGATATCGAAAATAATCCCTGGAATATATCAGTCTTGTTCTGCGGCTTGCACAACACCAAACGGCAACCGTGGCAAACCTTTGAAGCAGACCCACCTGCTGGTTGCATTGCACACCTGCTTCCTCCCGGTGCCCCCCAGGGGGCCAGCGAGTCACACCTGCCTCCAGAGCTCAAAGGTGGGTGGGCTTTGTGAACGGCAGGCACGCTTAGGACGGAGAAAGCCTCCAAAACCCAAGCGACTCTCACTAAGCAAGGCTGAGGTTTGGGTGTGGTGAGTGGCAGCTGAGAGCTCGTTTAAAACAGGTTATTGACATGTGCTCGCCCTGAGACTAGGTGGGCAATAAACTGGAGAACGTGAGACCGAAACGGCAGAGGTCCCTGCTCCATGAACATGAGAGAATGTGATCAAGTTAAGCAACATCTGTGATGCTCAGTTTCTTCATCTGGGATGTGAATATGGGACTATTATAGATTTAAAATGGTTTTCTAGGGCCCTGGCTGGTGTAGCTCAGTGGATTGAGCGCGGGCCTGCGAACCAGACGATCGCGGTTCGATTCCCAGTCAGGGCACATGCCTGGGTTGCAGGCCAGTTCCCGGCAGGGGTCAGTTCCCAGCAGGGGATGCATAGAAGCAACCATACATTGATGTTTCTCTTCCTCTCTCCTTCCCTCCCCCTCTAAAGATAAATAAATAAAATGTTTAAAAAAATGATTTTCTAAAAAGTTGATTACCTGGCATCAACTTACAATATACACAGAAAGCTGAGTAAAAGTAAAAACAGTAAGATAAAAATATAGAAAATTAATTAAAGGAAGGGGAAATGGTATTAGGAGCCTAACAGAAAAAAATAATTCAATTTAATTTTGCTTTTCCAATAAGATAAACATGGCCTCTGTGGCTTTCACTCGAGAAAACACACACACACAGAACATGCTAAGTAGATTCATACAGCATTAAATGTAAAAAAAAATTATTCTGTATATTCTTAAAAGAGACATTAACTAGCATAATGGGCCATGTTTCTGCCTGCAATTTTGCAGAAGACAGTGCCGCTTTCTTCCTGTGGCTGTGTCTCCTTATGACCTTTGACGAAGGACAAAGGCACAGCCTTCCATCACAGCCCATTAAGGCACTCTTGCAGGGGGGTGGCCCAGGGTGGCCCCGGGGTGGGGCTTTAGGCACAAAGTGCAGTCGGGGTACAGCCTCAGAGGCAATGTGTTCCGAGACCTACCTGGGCCTCCGTCCCCGCTCTGCGGCACTGCTTCGCCTCCTTTCCCCTTCCTGTCCCGGCGACTTGGGCAGAGAGTGCAGTTGGCACCCTCGGTGCAAACTTATAAGTAAATGATTTGTGTGTATCACCCGCTCTCTCTATTCCTGTGAAGACTTATTTTCTTCTTCACCTACTTGCAAACATTTAAGCAATCAACTCGTTAAGATGACTGAATTCTCCATTGAAGACAAATATGAAAACTTGCTGACTACAATCCTTACCAATCTGGGAAATCAGCAGTGCCTATGGACACACCTATTAACACAGAAATGTGGGCGGACACGCAAAACTGACAGGTGTGCACAGGTCGGGGAGGGGTTGGTGATTGAGTCTGTCAGTGAGGGGAGCCAGTCTGAGTAAGAACCTTCTGGACCTAGCCAGTTAACTGAGGTAGTACTGACTCCCACTCCCCAATGCCCCTACCAAACTATGAACCGCTCTTGAAATCATAATACGAAGGCAATTTTAGTATCCAGGTTCCAGAAACTTGGAGGAGTGGAGAGAATTAGACAGGAAAAAATGCAAATCCTTCTACCCAGAAGAGACAGAGGAAGATGTCTTTCCTTCGATCTCTAATAGGCTCAACGAGGTGTGTTTAAATTGGAACCTCTTCCTTAAAGAAGGGACTCTATGTATCTGGAAGTCATTGGACATAGCTCCTTGGTGGCTGCTGGACAGCTTGTTCGAATGGTGACATTTTTATGAGCCCAGCTTTTAATTTTTCCATTTCAGGATCCATAGGGAGACTACAAGGAGACGTTTTAATTTGGGCTATAAGTGCTCCCATTCTGTCACCTGACATACGGCACACGCACTGCAGAGTGACCCCACTGCCAGCTTAGTCTTTTCAGAAGCAGCAGCAGGAATTCTTACATTCACAGCTAATCTATCTGTCAATAACAGAGAAGTCACCTCATATCTTCAAAAGTATACCTTCGAGAAGAATTCTACCCTTCATTTTTAAAATAAATTATTGAAGCATTATCTCAAGGAGAGATACTTCTCTAAACTTTTAATGTATGGTCTACTGAAAATATTATAAAGATATTATTGAGGTTAAAATCAGGTGATGCTTAAACTTCAAAATGCTATTATCTCATAGAGAATTCTAATTAATATCTTCCATAAAATCACCCATTGGCATCATTTAGCCTCTCAGTCATAGGCTGATCTAACTGAAAAATGCTCTAAGTGTCTACATGTGCATTCTCCCCGTATTTGCACAAGTGACCTAAGGACACAGATGCCCGGAGAGAGCGGCATCATTTGTGATCAAGTCCATGTGAATAGAGTCGCTCTCCTTCTAGAAACTCCATTAACAATAAAAATAAACAGAACTGGAAACCACAGGAATGTGAGATAGGTCTGTTGTGAAAACCTACCCATCACCGCTGAGTCCCAAACTCATCTCTTGAACTTCCTGCTTTAAGTTGCTCTCCTACCTGGCTGCCACGACCAAAAAAGTCTAAAAAGTCTACATGAGAAAAACTGATAGAAAATAAGCCCTGGCTGGTGTGGCTCAGGGAATTGAGTGCTGGCCTGTGAACCAGAGGGTCGCTGGTTCAATTCCCAGTCAGGGCACATGCCTCGGTTGTGGGCCAGTTCCCAGTAGGGGGCATGTGAGAGGCAACCGCACATGGATATTTCTCTCCTTCTCTTTCTCCCTCCCTTCCCCTCGCTCTAAAAATAAGTAAATAAAATCGTTTTAAAAATGAAGAAAATAGAGACAGATCTGATTCCCTTTGAGCACATAAATTCCAGGGGTTTTTTTAGTGTAGTTAAAATATGGGGGGAAATTATAAAATAGATATGGAAATGTATTATAATGATCAAAATTATATAATTAAGATGAAAACAAATTTTAGGATGCCATAGTATATTAGAATCAATGTTTTTGATAAAAAATATTATTAATATTTACATATTAAAAGTAAAAGTAATAGTTTTGTAATAATTAAATAATTGAATGAAATAATCTAAATAAGAGGCTAAAATTATGCCTGTCATATTAAACATGTTATAACTATCACTTCTTATTCTTACCATCATCATTGTCTTTACTAACAGTTATAAACTATCACTTATGGAAGTGAATAAACTTGTAAATACTGTTTGTTTGACCCTACATAGGTCTGAAAAACCAGAACTGTCAGATCAGCTAAACAAAACATAAAGTCAGCTACACATTGTCCTCAAGGTAAATCACTCCGCGTAGCGTGACGGATTTTTCATTTGGATAAGAAACATGGAAGATTATAGGCATTTCCTTCCTGCTCCCCACTAACTTCTAAACTGCAGTCCGTTCTTTTCGGTTCTGCCTTGCGTGGACATCCCAGCGAACACACTCTCACAGTGATGCCAGTCCTTTTAAAGGCCGCAGCCCATCCGCCCTGATCACGGGCTGGGTCAGGCTAGAAGCACCCTTTGTTGATGACACTGACAAGACAATCCCCGCTACCAGGTCACATGGGACAAAGACGACTATGGGTTCCTTTGTACACTCCCCAGCGCTTGTTTTCACAATGTGTTTAGATGTGAATGCATGTACAAATTAATGAACAGAAATAAATAAATGATTAATGAAGTACAAGGGTTAGAAATACATTAGCATCTGTTCCAAGATGTGCTCAGTCTTTACAGGAAGGAGTAGAATAAAATGGCATTTGCCCATCAGAGCCAATCAGTAGTTGAAGTTGGTGCGGTCTCCGGGTAGGAAAAGGACTGATGGGTGAGTAAGCCCGGCAGGGAAAGGCACGCGGGGAGGCAGCGGTAAATGCTCTAATCAGTCCTGTGCTTCACAGAAAGCTGCTCTCCAGATCCTGACATTTGGATTCAGAAGATTTTTAGTAAAAGGTGTAGCTGAATCTTAGTTCTGCTGCTGAGAAAGAAACAAAGTTATTGTCAAATAAAGACATTTCAAAAGGCTGACAAAAGTAAAAGGAGCCATTCAATGGGGGCATTTCCCATCCCCCAGACATGTCACTGTCAAGTCACACTGTAAGGAAGGTCACCCACTGCCCCGCATATCCTTACTGTCTATCACAGCCACACAGTTCCGCTTCCCTCACTGCCGGTTTGGAAACCACCTCTTTCTTCCTGATTCTGAGTCTCTGCTCACATGGGGCTGGTCGCTCTCCTGTGGTCCACAGCGGGGCCCGGTCACTGCTGGGATTGAGTCAGCAGTCGGCATGTGACACAACCTCGCGGATTAAGGAGAATTTTATCGGAAGACTCTACAACTACTACTAGAAAGTGATGCTTGATTGACCGACCCTCCATGGCTAAGTGAGAAGCAGGTAGGATGGGGCTTGCCTATGGCCATTTTCACATCCCTCGGAAGGAGCATGACAATAAATCCAGTCCTGAAGGCAATGAGGCCAGGGGAGGGGTGGGGGCGAGAAACAAAAAGAAAGACAGAGAGAGATCACGGAGGGGGAGGAAGAGAGGAGGGGCAGAGAAAGAGAATAGATAGATGAGAGAGATGGATGGGTGGATGGATGATAGAAATAGATATTGACAAATGATAGATAAATAGGTAGGTAGTAGGTAGATATAGAAAGACATTAAATTTCTGATCACACTGCACATTCCATGGACCTGTGGGCACAGATCTTACCAGAGTTAACCTTATTCCTGTAGTTCTTGGTTTAATGAGTCAGTAGATTCCATTCTATTGTTTAAGCAAGACTTTCTACTATTTGCAATGGAAAATCTCATTTTTTGAACAGGGGCTATATATAAGTATATGTGCTAGTACTTCTATTAATGCACATGGATCAAAATTAATCTCACAGGGAGTTACAAATAGAAACACTTAAATAGAAAAGCATTTACTTTTCCCAAGCCAGGTGGCTCGGTTGGTTGGAGCGTCACCCCATGAACCAAAAGCTTGGGGGCTTGGGGTGCATACGAGAAGCAACCAATTGATGTCTCTCTCCCACATCGCTGCTTCTCTCTTTCTCCCTCTCTTTCTCTCTCTCCTACTCCTCTTCCTCTCTCTCTAGAAAAAAATTATGATTATTAAAAAATATCCCCAGGTGAGGATAAAAAAGCATTTATTTTATTTTTTTAGATTATTAGAAATTTTTATTAAGAGGTTAAATATGCCTGAGTCTATAAAATAATACCCTTAAAATGTCTGCTATTGATCCATTTCAGCCAATACCTTTACAGAGCCACTGTGTGCTTGACTCGTGTGTTAAATACCCCAGCAGCCGAGTATTGATGCATCTCTTACCCTCATGGATTTTATAGTTCAGTAGATGGTAGAAACACAATGACGTAGCTACTTATATAAATGAAAACCTGCGGCTTTGATTAGGACGGGAGGGTGTCACCTGACGGTGGCAGTCAGGAAAAGGTGACTTCTCCCGATGGGCAAACTGAAGAGCTAACTGGATGGTAAGGGGCCTACAGAACGGAACAGAGCCAGATCCTTTGGAAATGCAAATATTCGATGCAGCAACTAACGGCTTCAGGACAGAAAAACTCTTCAAACATTCCAGCTTGCAATTTGTCAATGTGCTCTACAACAAAATCTATATGACTCCAAAGCGTCCGTATTTCTTTTACTTTTTTCATCCTCATTGACTGGTTGATATACATGACCTCATCTTGTTTGTCGTAAATCCTCTTCTCTACGAAGCCAGAACCTTTCCCATCAAGGTTTCAAAAAGCACACTGAAATCGTTTGCTCGAAGCCCACTCTGGATTCTGAAGGACAGGAAGCTAAACGTCCGGACTATTTCCGCTCCTCGTAGAACCTCTCACGCGCACACACACAAAATGTGCTCCTTACACATTCCGGCTGGAGCCATGGCATGAACTTTATCAGGAAGGGTTGCACGTAAAAAATTTTGCCAAAAGAATGGAAACAATGAAGTCAGTGGAGAGGACCAGAAAAGGGCTGTGAATAGTTACAGATGGCTGCTTGGTTTGGGAGAGAGAAAGAGGGGTTTTTTTTTAGTACAGGGAGAAGGGTTTGTGTAAGATTATGAATGAGAAGAAAGTACTGGTAGCCCCAGAATGAAGAAGATGGAGAAAACCGCAGGCCTCCCGGGGACCTGAGGCGTGAGCGAGAAGATCCCGTCGTAGGGCCGAGCCTCTGGCGTCCCTGCGACACACTCTGTCCTGTGTGCAGCACATCCAGGGCTGAAACCATCCCGGCTCGGGTTTCAAGGGCCTAGGCAAGCTCGGGATTGATGGGGTTAAAGGTCATGTGGTAAATACAAACAAATGTCATTGAAAGGTTGTCAGTGTTTTGAAGGATTAAATAACACACTAATCAGAATGGGAAAGTCTGCACAGAGGCTCCGAGGCACAGAGATTTCTTACAAAGTTTATAAGAGATTGGCAATGTGAACAAGAACAGCTTGGGGTTTTGTCCTAAGAACTGTGTGTCACAAATTCTAAAAGAACAGACTTAAAAGAACAAAAAGACATAAAGAAAAAGTGAGGAAAAAAGAAAAAATAAACAAGAAATAGGACAATAAACAAAAAAAGGAGCAAAAAAAGAAACCAGGTGAAGAATAAAGTGTAAAAAACGTAAGTCATGTGTCCAAGCAGCATCAGGCGCTGTTTGCTGACAAATCAGAATCAGCGCAAAGGGGAGCTCTCGGTTTCATAATGCGGGTCCTCTACGTGCGTGGGAAGGGACCGTCACCCGGGAAAGAATGTGGGAAGTACTGAGACAGAAAGGTTGGCTACGTCAGCCAGAGTGGGAACTCGGAGGACAGCAGAGGAGTCGGCGAGGGACTGAGCGCGGCCTCCGTGCTCCCCCACGGCCTGAGCTGTACGTGGTGAGGGTCACACGGAACTGCCAGGAAGCGGGGCTGCGCAGCCACCAAGCGAATGGATCATGGCAATCAGATTGTCACTGCAGTCACTCTCATTTAACTTAGGAGGGAGTTGAACTTGAACAGCCATCTGCTTTTCAGGATACACGCCACAGAGTGTGGCACAGCCCATAACCCTTGCAGAAACTATTGGCGGGACAATTCTGGCATTGGAACAACCACCGCCACCTTGCAAGACTCACCTGGGAGTCCGGATCCAGCCCACAGGCAACGGTCTGGAGACATTTCCTTTTTTATTGTTGTTCGTGCAGCAGCTTTGCGATGCGGTGATCAATAGCAAACGCGTAACCGTTGGGAGCCCGGCACCTGTGTTTAATGTCTGTGTTCAGGAGCAGAGGCACGCCGTGGATAGGAATGCCTCAAGTGGGTTACCCTTGGCCCCCGTGCCATCTATTCATGAGATGCCTGTGAAACTAGTCACGGGCACGGGGCATGGAAATGCTCATACGCTGCAGCATGACATAAAAATAGAGGCTATAGAATAAATGTTCAACCCTGCCATTTAAAAATCTTCGAATCTTACATGAATGTAGCTTAAAATTTCACATGCGACTCATATGGCCATGAATTTTTAGAACTGAATAGCTTATATTGCCTTGTGACAAGGAAACATGTTAATAAATATAAGGCGGCAAATAAAGTACGTAGGGCCATTCTAACAGTTACAAAGCAAGTGCACTGTCTTTTTATTTAAAAAATCAGATTGTCAAAATACAGGAACGATACTAGAATGTAATGAAACAACCAAATGCTCCACCACTCACCTGCCACCATCAGGAAATAAAAGCCTCCCAACCATAAATGTGGTAGCGCAGGTAATTAACATGTGACTTTCCATGGGTAATAACACTCCTAAGTTGCAATCAAATCTAACTTTGTGCATTTTCTAATCTCAGCTATAGATACCGCCATGAAGCAGAGAGAAATTGAGTGATTTCATAGAATTAAATATGAGATAGCCTGCTTTCCAATAGAGTTAAAATTTACATAGTTGCTCCAGGAAATAACAGATACTTCTGAACATTAGCAATATTGACCTAGATCTTTCCATTTAGGCGAGCAATTACTGTGGGTGAGTGAAACATTCCTGTAAATACCTTGTTCCCCATGGATAAACCCTCTGTACGCAGAGAGAGGGGCGGGGGTTGGTGGCTGGACTCCAAGAGGGACTGAAGTCCACTGATTCGTCCAACTACACAGAACCTGAAAGAGCTTGTTCCCCCACATTTGGTCTTCCCCAGGGTTCTAGACGCCACCTGTATCTGACTACACCCAAAATGTTACCCTTTGCGACAGCATGGATGGACCTGGAGAACATTTTGCTCAGTGAAGTAAGCCAGTCAGAGAAAGTCATAAAACTGTATGATTTCTCTCACAGGTGGACTCTAATGAACAAACTGAACTGACGAGCAAAACAGCGACAGACTCATACAGAGAGAGCGGGATGACAGCTAAGGGGGTGGGAGAAGGGAGGGGGTGGTGGGATTGAGCAAAAAGGAGAAAGGACTCATGGACACGGACAGCCGTGGTTGCTGCGGGGACGGGGTCTAAGGGGGCTAAATGGTAATGGGAAAATATAATAAAGATGAAATTAAAAATATATAATAAAACCGATTTTCATCTTGAATTCTATTCGCAAATGAACGTGACTAGTAACGATAAAGATTCCAAGCGCTACTGCAGGTGGTAACAGTGGTAACACATTCAGTTGTTTCTTCCTCCGTGGACTATTCTTTGCTTTTTACACGTGCTCGTCCACTAGGTCTTCTCCACAAGACCGTGGTGTGGGCGTTATTTTATTTCCCACACTTCAGATGAGAAACTGAAGTCCAGAGTATGCGATGACTTGCTCCGCTCAAACAGCCAGTGGGAATCAAATCATAGCCTGTGGTATATATATCATTTGGAACTACACAAACTTGCTTTCTCATCTGCACCCTGACTATGCTCACAGGTTAGAGATGAGCGGATTCACAGCTGAAAGCAGCCATTCCTGACGTAAGCCCGTTCCCAGTGTTATTAGCAATGTCTCAAAAAAAGAACATGTCCATAAAAATTCAGTTCAAAAAGAAACTTGAGCAAGTCTAAGCGGAGAGGTAGGTTTGGGACCCTTCTACTTTAAAACGCAGTCAAACCACAGACAGATGGGACTGGACAGCAGCGTGGGGACATGAACAGCGAGCTGCTGAGTGTGGAAACACCCGCAGACAGAGGGGACGCATCTGGAGCAGGTAGGCATGGTCACCCAGCCATGGGGCCTCAAGGTTCCGCCTCACTTCCAGTTAAACGATAACTATTACTTCCTTTCACAATCTTACTCTCCATCCTTGATAATAGAAATGTATTGAATCAGAGTTAATGTAAAGCAGGTCATACACGCCTTTTTATTTCATCATGGAAGTTTACTCATTTTGACACACCCTGACATGGTCTCCAGAAAACGTGTGTCTACTGAACACCTCTTGCTCTTGCTATGTCTGGACGCCTACTATTGGGCAACCACAGTGTATTGGGAACAGGCGGTGCATTCAACCCACTGCTCAGCACACAATTACATTCACGACAATCCAACAGATTCAGAGTTGTAACCAAGACTCTGCTGCTCAGCAAAGATAAAATCATCGTGCCTCCTAGTACAAAACAAGTGAGCTTTTAAATTTTTCAAAGCAAAGAATTCCAGGGATACGTCTCCGGAAGTCACATGCTGAATCACAGAGTAGGCGCAGAAGCCTAGGGAATGAATCTAGGCCAGGTAAGGGCGAAAGAGAGGATGACTCACATTGGGTATTTTCCATTCTCCAATTTTTCTATATGTGTAGATGTTTTAATTCATAAAGAGATCAGCCGTGGAGTTTTCAAATCCAGAGACAGGGTCAGAAAAACAAGTCCTAGGATTCACTTATATCCATCTATCTATCCATTCATCCATGCAGCCATCCATCTATCTATTCATCTATAGATATATAAACATCTGTACTTCTCTAGATGCCTATAATCTATACAACTATATCTATATACAAAGAGAGATGATGGTAGTGACATAGGGATATATACATGTTATGTTCAAATACATCACATCATTATATTTACAAATAAAAATATTTAGAACCAAACCGCATAGGAATGTGTTTGTTTGTAACTCATAGAGTATATAATGGTTTGAAAATAAGTTATAGACGAACATATGGCAGTAGCATCCTTGTCACAAGAATCTTCTCTTCGTAACCTCAGCACCACGAACATATCTGTCAATTACCAATGATGTTATGACATTAGCTACAATAAATCCATATTCAGGTTTTCTCTATGGCCCAATACATTTGTGTCACTGTTTTGATTTGATCCAAGATGCAGTTTAGATTTGCGTGGTGTGTTTAGCTCTTACACTTATCTGGTGATTTTTAGTCTCTATGAGAGTCACCTAATTTTTCTTTTCCATGACAGATTTTTTTGAAAGTCAAAGCCATACTATTTTGTTGATTTTTCCCCCATATTATGGGTTTGTCTATTTCCTTCAAGGTTAGGTTTCAGATCAATAATGCTTCTTCAACACTACCAGGTGATAATTTGCTCCCTTTATTACATCCCATTAAAGTGACCATCATCTTAAAAAATCGGCCATGCTGATGGCTGGCTGGGGTAATGCGGTGACCCAAGGGTTCACCACTGTTCTTCCCAGTGTCTCGTAAATGTTTCCTTTTGATACTTTCAGTGAGTGAGCCATGGGTCTGATATTTGGGCCACCCTCAAGTAATTTGTCCAAGCATCTTTCTCCTGTCGTTCAGCACCGGTTAATGGTCTTCCTCTGAATCAATTATGTTATTGGCAGCCCCAAGATGATTTTTCTAATTCTATCATGACTTCTACATTTAATAGATGAAATTATCTTTATAAAGAATGGCTTTCTTTTTCTCCCTTTGTCTACTTTTGTGTCACATGAATTGCATAAATAACCTAAGCTATGTTCCACTCTAAATAAACATGTTTTTTTTTTAGAACAAAGAGCAAGGTTTTGCAATACTTAAGTGGTTTGACTTGCAATGGCCTCCCAGAAGGGGCCGTGTGGCACTCGGCAGTATGACTCAGGAGAGTCAACGGAAAAGATCCCAAATTACTGGTTATACGCAGTCATTTAAGGGAAACTTTTAAACAAATTTACACAGAGAAACGGATCTTTTAAAATGGTTGTGAATCATGAGCTGTTAAAATAAGAACAAACATTCCTTAGACAATTCAACATGTTAATTTAACGGCTCATTCTTTTTAGAAATGTTTATAAGGAAATCTCGCCCACTGAATTACTTCAGTTATTTCCAACAATGAACTTTCCGAATTCGAGTTTTCCGAATTGATGATGTCAGGCCCTGACAGTTTCTGGACTGTACCATGTAGAGCAAATGATGGTGCTGGAGTGGTTCCCGCATACTTAGCACCAAAACAAAAGAAAAAGTCATTTCTTACAGCTGTCTTAATTCCTATTTTTTGCAATAATTTTTAAATAAGCTTCAATTATTTTTGATAAAATCATATATTTCTATAGTATAAAATTTGAGAGGAAACTTTCTTCTCAACTCCTACCATAGCCTTTGGCCACTCAGTTATTTCTCCCGGGCCAGCCTCTCGGGGGTGTCTTGAGAAGTGTCTGTGTGCACAAACTGAAATGCACTTGTACAACATGCGTCAACATGCGTGTGCATCTATGCCCACCCCTGGTATTTCACAAGTTATGGTACATGCTACATATTGTTCATCATCTTGCTTCTTTAATTACCAGCATATCTGAGAGATTCTATGAGAGAGTATATGCCTAAAGCTTCCTTACAATTTTTAGCAGCTTTTGGCATTTTACAATATCGAATGGTATTGTCTGTTCAACCCCTTTTTATAAGGTATTTAGGTACTTATATGACTCCCGATTTTTTCATATTTTCAAGAGGGCTATCATGAATGTCCTAAAAGTAAGTGATCAGAAACGGGAGTCCTGGGTGAAGGCCTTGCCTGCGACACACCTGTCAGAATCACCTTCCCACAGAAGTGGCGTGGGGTCATCTTCCCACCGCGAAAATAAGAGCCTTCTGGCTGACGGCTTCTACATATTATACTTTTCTCCTTTAAGTAATTATTCAAATACTGCATATTTTATTAGCCTGCATTAACGGTTATTAAAATTTCACTCCCAGACGACTTACTTGGCATTGGGCATGCGGTAATGACAGCAAACACACACGGGTAGGGTATCATATGAAGAAGAACACACAAGGGCATGTGCCCGTGAAGACTGGCCCCAGCTGGAGCACAATGTCAGAGCGACATGGGTCCCACTGGGGAGCAAACGCAGTGGAGAGCAGAGGGACTGAGAGACAGCTAGGTCCTAAAGCCAGAGCTGGCACTCCTGAGCAGAGGGCCTGCCGTGCCCAGGCCCTGGTACCCACTCCCTCCCCTGGCAGCCAGACTGGAGGGGTCAGGGTCAAGTCTCCCACTCTCCTCCAAGCCCTGCAGAAACCACACCAAACCTCTCGGGAAACCATGACAAACTTCCTGGAAGGTCTGGAATGAACCTGTCACCGCCGAGCAATGTTCCTGTGCATACAACAACCCTTTGCTCCCTGGGGACACCCCCACCCTTGACAGTGGAGCTACAGTATCTCCGTTTCCACTGCCGCGGCCAAGTGTCCGCCAGCTGCTCCCGCAGCAGGGCGACGGGTGCTTCAAGGTCTCAGTAGACTGCCACCCTCTCTGAAATACTGGACCACGTTAAACTGTAGCTTTTGCCTACAATCAGCATTCACAGTTAATGAAACACAATCACAGGAAGTCAATGTCTGGAACCGAAATTACTTGAATAACCAGGTAGCATCATGCCATGAGCACTGTAGTCCTGCTTAGACACTGATGTCATGGAAGGCGGGGGAGAGAAGGGAGGCAGAGACCAAGCCCAGGACCACAGCAGGCCACACCCCCATGAGGGGTTTCCTGCACAAATCGGTTCCACCCGCTGTCCAGGCCCAGGGTGGCCATCACCCAGTTGTACAATCTAACGTGCAGAGGCAGGCTACTTAGTGCTTCTCAGCCCTAAAAGTGCATTAAAATGCCCCCGGGGAGGTCCAGCCCTACCGTTGATCGATTAAATCAATCTCTGGGTGTCGAGCTCTGCATCTGATACAGTTTTTTGAAAGCCCCCAAATTGATCATAATTTGCTGAAAGGTCTGAGAACTGGTCTAGTAGGATGGCTTAAAAAATACATACAATGAAAAAATAAATAAAACGATACAACATCCCCAGGGAGAATTTTGAAGGAATTAAATGGGAAAAAGTGGCATATTGTCAACATTGCCTTCCAAAACCCCATTTATCAGACCTCATCTGGTTGTAAGGAGTTATCCTAGTCCCAACACGGAGATGGGAGGGGACAGAGGAGACATTTCAAGGGACCCCCATCGCTGTGGCTTTCTCGGCATCTCGGGGAATGTAGCTGAATCTGTAGGGCTGTTTTATTGGAGAAAATTACCACTGCTTCCTCTGGAAATGTACTGGTTCCTGAACAAATACCAGTTCTGTACAGATGTCTGTCGCTAAATCCTTTTTCTGGGCTTTGCGAGGCAAGTCTTGACACAGGAGCGAACAGGACAGGGGCGTGGGGCTGGGCCTCCTCACCCTGAAGTGGATGTTTCATGGGCTTGAGTGTAACCGTACTGACACGCTTTAGGCTCTCATCAACATACAGGAAACTTTTCCTCTAAATTACAGTGATTTTGTATAAGTCATTACTCTTTTTTACTCCAATAGCTCTATAGCTTAAGCTTTATCCACGTTCACAAGGGTCTCCTGAAAAACAGGAGGCATGGGAGGTGGAGCCCATGCTGGTTTGGGACCCTGGGCTACAGCGAGTGCTCCAGCCACTCCGGCCTGTGCCACCGCGGCCCCATGGAAGGAAAGTGAAGCTCGGGCTTGGGAGGAACTGAGCTCTGGCTGCTGTCTGCCCTTCGTAAACAATTTACTGGTTGAATTGCGCTGAGCAATTCATGGCTTTATTACACATGCGCCATCCAGCAGCAGGGAGATAAAACACGCTGCTGGGACAGGAGCCGTCAGCAAGTTCAAGGGGCTGTGGACCAGCTCATTTTCCAGTGCAGTGACGGGAGGCTACTAATCAGAAAGGTGGGGGGGGGGGGTATTGTGTTTTCATATCTTAAAAAGTAGCCCCAAACCTTTTTTCCTTAAAACTAGTATACATTATAGGGCTCTTAATTTGAAATAAAACATATTGTTTTGCACAGGATCCTTTAAAAACTAGAGAATCGAACGCCAGGAGGAATAGACTCTGCCTCTTAATGGAGGGTGGGGGATGGGGGGAGGGGTTAGTGGACTTCGAAGACAAGCCATTACAAGTATTTTCTGGAAAGAAAAAAAAAGGAAGCAAAACTACCAGATCACATTCTGGAAGAGTGAAAAATAAGCCCCGAGGTTCATATATAAAATCCCTAGAAGAAATGTCTCCTCCAGGGGAACATGATTTCTAATAATCTCTTTAAGAAAAGGATAGATAGGAAGTAAAATTAAATACGGCCACTGCCACAGACGTGGCCGGAGCACAAATCTTGTGAAGCGAATCACTGCGCTGCGCTGTGGTTTCCAGCTGCCCAGGCTTTTGTCTCTATATGAGCCTCCGTCACTGGGAACGATGTCACTTCCAGAGGAAAGGGGAAAGGGGACACTAATATAGAATAATCGGAGATAGGCAAGCTCCGGCTCCCATCAAGCCCTGCCATGTGTTAGCTGTGAAATCTTGGAATTGTCATCTCCCTCAGCTTCTCCCACAAAATAAGAATGGGAATACTGTCTT
Source organism: Sturnira hondurensis (assembly GCF_014824575.4). NCBI lineage: Eukaryota > Metazoa > Chordata > Mammalia > Chiroptera > Phyllostomidae > Sturnira > Sturnira hondurensis. The sequence goes on from NW_028074503.1 coordinate 38,299,068, forward strand.
GATGGTATGAGTCATGCATACAAATCACTCAGGACATATTGCATGTGCTCAATAAATAATATTTAATGTGTTGGGATAGAAATTGTCTAATTTGTCAAACTTTTGAAGTATATGTCTCAGATATCCTGAAATGCTTGGTAAGACTTTGAATTTCTCAACCCTCAAATATTTGTTGGAATAATAAATAAATAAACTAAAGACTTTTCTCTGTCATGGGTTCTGTAATTTATTTCACAGTAGAATAGAAGTTGGGGTTGATAAATGTACAGATGAGTACTATTAACTTCTTTATCCCCGTCACACCTGCTCTAACCCCCTTTTTTGGGTAGAAATCACTATATTTGGTATGCTGGCATTCTTCATTTGCACCAACCTCGACCCCACACCCACCCGTGTAGTCCTGTGTGTGCCCTTGAGGCCAACCCTGCAGACCCGGGACGGCTGGCTCCTGGCTGGATTTGACGGTGGGAAGCAGAGGTGGGGCCTCCTGGGCAGGAGGAGAGAGAGGGAGAGGTTTCTCCCCAGTCCCTGTTACTCTGTCCGTGTCTGTGGACGGAGTAACATCTCTCTCTGAGAAGGGCCGGCTCCGCTCCTGCCTTGCTCTCACTGGTTCAGCTCACACAACTCCCTCTCCTTGTCCTCTTCGAATTTCATTGATTTTCCTGTGTTACAAAGTAGTGTTTTTTGTATATTTTTCAACCATTAAAAAATCTAACAACATGTTTTAGTTCATAGCCCATACTAAGGGGTTGGGGAGCTGCTCTTAGCTATGGGTTGTAGAAAACCCATGAGTCTATAGTAATATGATGAAGAGAGCAAGAACAAGAAAATAACAGAGAAAAAGGACAATAAACAACTCCTATTTATAGAAGAATGCAGCTATTACTAGAAAAACAATTGCCAGAATTGAAAACCAGGCTGACGTCAAAGTGAACACCTGAACCCATTAAGAGCCATCACTGCATTTCTCAGGGTGTTCGCATCGTTTCAGAGTGCCACACAGTTTTACCTTGACCATGGAGAGGACCAGCGGTCATCAAATAACCAAGAGACCAGCTTAGAGTCAGCGATAACAGGACGACCCGATATTGTTTACTTGGTAATGGAAACGAGCATTATTGTCTACAAAGCATTCTTGCAAAAAGAAAACTGTTTAACTAGGTCCAATGATCCTGCTGAAATTAGAAAAGTCATTCTACACAGAGGACCTGCCTCAGACTATTCAAACACGACAGTGCATGAAAAATGACAATTAGACCGGGGAGCTCTTTCAGATTAAAGGAGAACAAAGAGACGTGGCAATTAACTGCAATTCGTGAGCACTGGCTAGATCTGGGTTGGAAATGAGCAGCCTTCAAGATAATTTTGCAGGAAAAATTGGTAAATGTCAATAAGGACAATCTATTAGATAACAACATTGAACTAATACTATGTATCTTGCATTTGCTAAAGGTTTTGTGGTTACGTAGGAAAATGCCCTTATTCTCAGGCAATACTTGGTAAGCCATTTATGTGTTCCAGGCCAAATGTCTAAAAACTACTTTTAGATGGTTTGACCACCACACACCAGGCTAGAGATGGGAAAACAGGCAACCAAGTCATTCGCTCAAAAAACTAAATTAGAAATACATGACAAGTCTCAAATTAGATGATGTCTACCACAGAAAGAAACTGTTTTGGCCTCCTTTCACTTGTACTTTTTACTTGCTACACAATGTGAGGAATACAACAATAACATTGTATTTTGTTCATTGAAAAATGACTTATTGCTATTTCATTTTCTTATCTATTAAACATTCAGTGAATGTTTAAAACTGTCCATGGACACCTGTCTCATAATGACTGAAATGTCAACCCATGACAAATTTTTAATTAAAGAAAAGCAACCCATTTTTATCTTATTGTTACTTAGTGCTGACATCTGCAGTGACGCAGTGGGATCCCAGGACGCACGGGGGCACACTCACTTTTCCTCATTGAACCTCATTGTGAATTGAAACACACATCCAGGGAGGGCTGATTGTGTCCACTAAAAAGGTTTGCTGAAATCCTAATGCTGGATACCTATTTGGAAAGAGGGTCTTTGCATTTGAAACCAAGTTAAGGTGAGGTCATACTCTGTTAGGGTGGGCCATCATACAATAAGATTAGTGTCCTTATAGGAGAGGACACCAGAGAAAAATAAAGACACACACAGGAGGAGTCCTCCACGGGACTTCAGAGGCAGAGAGGGGAGCGATGTCTCTCCAAGCTAAAGAGGGCCAAGGACTGCTGCCCAACACCAGTGCCTAGAAGAGGCGAGAAGGATGGTCCCTGTGTTTTAGAGCAAGGGTGTCCAACTTTGGGTGTCTCTGAGCAACACGGGAAGAAGAGTTGTCCTGGGCCACGTATTAAATACATTGTGACACATAATCACAAAAAAATCTCATAATGTTTTAAATAAATGTATAATGTTGTGTCTGGCCATATTTATAGCCATTCTGGGCTGCACGTGGCCTACGGGCCACAGGCTGGACATCCCTGTTTTAGAGGAAGCATGGTCCTGCCAAACCTTGATTTTGGACTTCTAGCCTCAACAACTGCGACGCAGTAAATTTCTATTGTTTAAGGCCACCTGGCCGGTGGTGCCTCCTCATGGCTGCTCCAGGAAGCTAACGTAGACACAAACTGCAACACAGCTGACCCCTGTGCCATAGAACCCTGTGAAAGCTGTTGGCTCTCCATCCAGGCAACCTTTCACCGCTTCTCCTTCCCTGTTCTCCCCTCTCATTCCTTGCACGGCTGTCACCCGAGATGAGCACCCTGCTGACCATCCAGGGAGGCTCTCCTGGAACCACTTTGTCTACAAGCAGGGAGCAGGGGAGCCTGGAGAGCGGGTCTCCTTCGAACATCTGCAGACAATAAGCAACGGTAGGTGAGAGCTACTCCCGACCTCCCCGTGGAGAGTCGGACGGCAGCTGCCCTCTGTTTCCAGGCTCGTTTCCAGAAATCCCAGGATTGTGCAACTCCTCCATTTCCTTGTCTTGTCCCCTTCCCCACGCCAATTCCTTACTAGCTTCTTGGAGCCATCTCATTTCATCCCAAAGATCATCTCCCTGTCTGCTTCTGGGGAAAGCGTTCTATCGCAGCCCTAGAATGAGCGTTTCTGTTTTCTCCCCAGGGGACACCTGGGGCGGTTTCCACAAGGACCCCTGCGTTGTCAGAGTCAGCATTTAATGAGCTGAGAGAGAAGATTGTGACAGTCATAAAGATTGGCATACAACGTAATTACAGAAAGATAACAAAATGGAGATTAATGTGCCCTCATTTGCTATCTCTGTATCTTTCGAAGCCATTCTCATTTGTTTTGGAAGACAGCTGAGGATTTTTTTAAATGTGCAGAAAACATAAAAACAGTTCAATTCTTCATGTTTTTAAATATATTTAACAAAAACTTCTGGTAGTTGTCTCAGCCCTGTCTAAGACACACGTGACATGTGACGGTCAGAGAGCAAACCCCCGGATCATCCGCACGGAGTTCACAGTGGACTCGGGACAATAGATGGTAAAACCTTCCAATGGAGAGTGGTAAGTACCACTGCCCAGGAGCACAGAGCAGTGCGAAATTCTGCACCAGAGCCACCAAACTTGACCTAAATGCGCCGAGACAACAGTAGCAAGAGAAGTTGACCAGGGGACCAGAAGGACCAGTGGAGGTGCGACAGTGACCCGAACATGGAAGAAATGTGGGCTCTTGGAGAAGAGACCCAAATGTGAAAAGTCATAAAGGCTGAGTTTATTCAAGTAACTTAAAAAGCTCAGAAAAACTGGGGCCTGTGTGGTCTTGTTACCGAAATGATATTGGACACACACAGCCAGGTTTCAGCATGTTAATGCTAAATTACAATATTTGGCCTCTACTACACTGAACTGAGTGAGTATAGTAGCTAGATCAAAAAGGAAAAATGTAAGGATTACAATGAAAATAAAGAGAATTCCTACTTAAAAAGATGTCAGTCATATTATTATGATTTCATATGATAACACAGCAATATTGAATTGATGATGAAAAAAAGAATGTCATTATCTTTTACCTAATAATGATCTTCCCCAACCCACTTTGTACTATCAAATTTTAAAACATATTTCTCTTTATCATTACATCCAAACTTCCTTAAGAGTAGTGATTTTGTTAAATTATCTTTATATCAATATCTCGAGAGACTGGACAGAGGCCTTTATATTCACCAATAGATGAGTGGAGGACTTCACTTTAAGTAGTAACAATGACAGAGAGCCACAAGTTTTAGTTTTTGAAGATATAACTTTGATAGGTCTTGCCACCAATATAAAGTGAGAGGAAAGAGAGGACGGGAAATATTTATACACTTTTTAATAGGTACAGTTAGACATTTGCAGCCAGCTTCTTGCCATGGATTTCACTGTGTGATTAACTTCTAAGCATTTTGGCCCCTCCTATTCTCAGCCCAGGCCTCAGAATTCCCTGTTTCTATTCAAAATAACCTTGGACTAGAATTAACACATTATTGAGTGTTTCTGTATCGGTATTAGAATAAGGCCAACAACCAGTTCAAGACACCACTTATTCAGGGTTTTTAATTAAAATAATTTTGGATTAAAATCTATCATCTTTAACATTGTATAGAACTTAAGTTTTTCAAAGCATGTTCACTTTTTAAAAAAATTTAGACCTTGATGTAATCCTTGAAGGAAAGTATTATTACTGTCACTTTTATAAGCAAGGAAACTGACTTTCTAAAATTTTATCTAATTTTCCCCAGAATTAATCAGCTAATAAGCAGAAGGTTAGGCTGATAATTCAACCTATGCCCTTGGATCATAAATTTTATTCTCTTTCTCTACTCACTCAAGCGAACCTTAAAAGTACTTGGTAGGTCTCTGGGTTCCAGATGCTCTCCTCCTAAAACTCCAGGGAAATGACAGCAAAAAAACTAAAAAGGGGAAGAAACTCACAACAACAAAGGAAAGAAGAAATTGGCCACATGAAGCAGAGAGATGCCCGTAAATTTATGAAAAACTTTGTGTAGAACTTTGGAGTTAATGAATTATAGCGGAGAAAGCGCCGTGCAGACTCTGTCCTTGAGAACCGCGGTGGTGCGGCTGCCCGTGTCCCTGCTGGGACCCCAGAACATTCCCGGTTCCAACGTCTCCAGCTGAGAACAGGGGAAGTAGCTGAAGTTCCCCCATAAAAGTATTCTTCGCCTACTTTGTATCATGACCATCCCCAAACATTAACAACGATCGCAGAGACAGCATGCAGAAGGCAAAATTTGGCTAATTGGGGTGACAGGTCATGAATGAAGTATTCTTGATCTGGAATATGTGGACGTAGCCTCACGTTGAGCTGAAGATGGGCAGTTGAAAAGGACACAGAAATGCAAAAGGCAGGGCACAGGGGCCTCTGTTGTGAACAGTGGAAAATCAAGAGATGCTTTCTAATGGGAATCCACCAATAAATGGAGCATTAAGTAAAAGTTTGAATTAAAAGGAAAACAGTAGAACTAAAAATAATATGACGGGCCAAAATACAAGGGAAGAGGGAGAAAAAGCTAGAGGAGGATTATGTAAATAAGCAAAACCTTCATCTTTTGAAATTGGGAAGCAATAGGTATGTCAAGAGCTATTTTAGCGCTTCTTAGTGCAGCTCAGTGGATGGAGCATGGACCTGCAAACCAAAGGGTCGCCAGTTTGATTCCCAGTCAGAGCGCATGCCTGGGTTGCGGGCCAGGTCTCCAGTAGGGGCACAGGAGAAGTAACCACACATTGATGTTTCTCTCCCTCTCTTCCTCCCTCCCCTTTCCCTCTCTCTAAAAAATAAATAATATTTTTAAAAAAGAGCTATTTTAAAATTGAGGCAAATATATATCATTGTTGTTGAAGACAATATATATAATGCATTATTTCATCAACAATATATATAATGTTGATGAAGTAACACCCAGAGAATTCAAACAGGGAAAAATGGAGCGTTTGACAAGATGAAGATAAAACTAGAGTGGAGAGAAGACAGGAGACCACACTTTCTTTCTCAGACATGTATTTCATGTAATACTATTCATAATATTTTAAACTCTTTTTCACATGCACGTGTTACTGATTCAATAACAATAGTTAGCTTCTGAAAAAAGCAAAGCATATTGTCCTCTACAAATGTTTCTCCATGTTTTTGGTCTGACAATATCTCTTGCTCTCCAACTTTGAAATACAAATATTTCATAAAAAGCATAATGCACTTTTAAATTTTTAAAGAGTCTTAACCTATCTGAGTCAGAACACAAAGCCAGTATTTTAGACCGATATTCTTTGTTTGGCAGTCTCCGTGCATCCAGGTGGTCTCCACCTCATCACATCAGACGATGTCCTTTGCGTTGTCTCTCTCCTATTCTTCTACTCGTAGAGTACAGAAGACAGTGGGATAATTAAAATAAACAGAAATGGAGAAACAAACAAAAGCAGCAGCTGAGACTGAGGCGCCCCGAGGGGGTGGAAGGGTTTCTATGCCAAGGCTGGACGGGGTCCAGCGTCCGCACTCACACCTCAGAGACTGGTAGATTTGCATAAAACACGGACAACCCAGAAAATAACCTGAGCAAAGGCGCTCAGAGGATGGTGTGTTTCAGGGCTTGTTATCTGTCTCCTGGATATTAAATTGGAAGTGATTTTGGAACGACAGAACAATCCAATCATTCATTCCTTGGACAATGCTTTAAGGTTATCACACCCCAGGCACCTCCTAGGCACTTGGAATGCGTCAGTGGGTGAGACAGGTAAAGAGCCTGCCTTTGTAATCAATCAGACAGAATGAGGGCTGTTCTGAGATCAATGAAAGACAGAGTCTAACTGTTCGAGTCAAGTTGGAATGGCTTTATTCACTTTATCACAAATACTCACAATTACTGAGATATGCAGACATCATAGAGACTAAAGACTCAGCACTGTTTAAAAAGCATAGACTACAATTTTGGAAACTGCACCACAAAGCTGGAATAAGACTCTCAGAAGGTTAGCAGTGGAATCAAGACCTGCTGTTCATGAGTCAGAACAGCTGTTTCCTACTACTGGGAAAAGACTAGGATGAAAAAAGGAAACACCAGTATTCTACCAATATAGCTAATGTCCCAACCTCCTAGTTATTAAGGAAACATATATTTTAAAAAGCAGTTAGATGGCAAAACGTGTACATTTATATTTTTAGATGTATTTAACAAACACAGATCTGAGGCCATTTACCAATATTATGACGTTACCCTCGTCACATTCTGAGGATGAGGTGCTATTGTCGTCCCCACTTCACAGGCGAGGCCACTTAGAGAACTTAAAGAGTCTGACCGAGCCCTGGTCATCGTGGCTCAGTTGGTTGGAGCGTCGTCCAGTGACCAAAAGGTTGCAGGTTTGGTTCCCGGTCAGGGCACACACGGGAGGCAGCTGATTGGTCTGTTCTCATGCTTCTTAAAAGCAATGAAAAAAGTGTCCTTGTCTGAGGATAAAGAAAAGTGGAAACTTCTCCAAAGCGCACATCTAGGAAATGGGGGAGCTGAGGTTGACCCCAAGTGGGTCAGCTCCACACGTTCTTAACCGCCGCACAGTGACAGGAGGAGACGCGAGCTGACACCTTGCTGTCGTGAGCACTTTTAATAAGAATGTTGTCATGCATAATGACATTTAAAACACACACAGCAGTTAATCCAGAATAGTACGATTAACGAGAATTTATTTCTACAGAAATAATAAACCAAATAGTAGGATGTTTATGCAACACTGAGTTTAAGGGGAAAGAAATAAAGCAAGGTAAACACAGGCACACACGCATCCCACCTCAGAAATAAGCAGAATGATTAAGAGCAGGTAAAGTTTGAATAAATTATCACAAGTCCCTTCCAGACAAGTATGCCTGTCTTAAAATAAAGCAGTTTGATATAAATGTGTCCCCAAGGGATTAACAAGAAAACAGTAAACAGGACCCTGATATAAATGTGTCCCCAAGGGATTAATAAGAAAGAAGGAGACAAGACACTACAAAGTAATGTTCAATATATTCCCAGTTTTTTGTAGAAAAGGCAAATACTATTTGTCACACCAAGCTGTTAACACTGATTCCTTGGAAAGACTGAAATTGAAGGAAAGGAGATGAGCTGATAACAGCAACTCATGTTGGTAATGCGCACAGAGTCCTCACCACATGCTGGACACCATTCTAAGAGCCCAGGATGGATAATAAAGATAAGGGCAACAACCAATGAATTAGAGAAAAACAACAATGAAAACGAGACAATGCGCAAAAGTAGTTTCTTTGACAATGCTAATAAATAAAATGATAATCCATGCCAAGACTAATTTGTAAAAGACAAATTACAAATAAGCAACATAGAGAATGGATTAGAGGAAATACATTCAGACACAATGGCAATTAAGAAAACTATAAAAATACTGCGTAATAGTTTGTATATTAATGAATTCCAGCACTTGATTCAAAAATAGGCAAAGGGCAAGACCAGATGTCTCCCCAAAGACATACAGATGGCCAACAGGACGGGGAATGGCTGTTCAGCATCACTAGTGGGCAGGAAGGTGCAAATGGAAACCACAGTGAGAAGCCCCCCACACCCGTTGAGATGTTCTGATCAAGAGAACAGAAGATAACGAGTGTTGGAGAGGAAGGGAGATATCAGAGCCCCCGCTGTCCGTGGGGCTGTGTAGTGGTGCAGCCCTGTGGAGATTAAAAACAGAACTCCCACATCCTGCCGAGTTTTAGAAAACCTCTCTCGTGTGTCTTGGCTCCGAACACTCTCCCACACCACCATCTCCCTCCTGCCACAGATGTGCGAGGGGCCCACACTGCAAGCAATCCTGCAACCCGGCGGGGTGTCCCACAACCTAATCCGTCCAACTGTTCCCCAGGAACTGGTGGGGGCCTCCACGCCCCAGGATAAGGACTCCTTCCCACAAGGCTGCCCCTGCCCCACTCCAGACGCCAATCACAAGTCCAGGTGTCACCCGGGCTTCCGACCCACTGCCTACAAATTTGAGGTTCCCACACCTTTTTTGGGGGGTTAACTGATTTGCTAGAACAACTCTGAGAACCAAGGAAAACACGTTAGTTCCTTGTTGTGTATTAATCTGTTTCAAACTCATTTGTTCTGACCTCAGTGGTTGTGGTCTGAGGGTGAGTCGTTCACGTGGAGGACACTGCCCAGGATGCTGTCACTGACGTTGGTAGCTGTCGGGGAGCACTCAGCAGCTCATCTGGGGACTTGGGGACGAGAAGGTACGGAAGAACGGGGAAGACATAATGAATATCGAAACATGAAAAAATACTGAGCGTCCCGGGGACTTACTGAGAGTGTTTGGTCTGGGCCAGGCCACCGTCTGCTGATCTAAACAGCCCCTGAAGGTCGAGAGAGCCTTGTTCCACTGTAGCCGGGCTGCTGTAGGTGGGCAGTGGTGTGGACCGCGCAGACCCTGGAAGGGAAGGGACCTTTGTTCCTGCCTCAGTGCCCTGCCAGCTGGATGCCATCACCCACGAGCTGCACGCCCTACACTGATGCCCAGCTCTGCGCTGGCAGGACCGAGTCCACTGAGACCCAGCCCACGCGGCCGCACCTCACCTGGTACAGACGTCACTCCTGCGCTCTTGTCTGTGCCTGGGACCACAGTGGGGCTGACCCACCATGGCCTGGGAGTGTGCTGCTTCCTTACTGGCTTATTAAGAGACTATTGGCTTGTGAAACAGTATTATAAATTATGGTTCCTGCAGTGAACCTGTGTTAAATTACTGACATACAACCTCAGTCTCTGGGCCCAATCTGCCCTGGACGAAGTGAGGGAGACCAGTTTCTCACAAAGGGTACAAATGAGCAACCCAAGTGAGAGAGGATTTATGGGCAAGCACCAGAAGGAAGCTGACCCAGGGAACCCCCGGCCCAGCCGGGGGGGCGGGGGGGAGGCGCCCTTCCAGCACACAGATGCATTTTTTCCCCTAGCCGAGGGCCTCGACAGACCCTGATGTCCATGGATTTTTATAGACTTTTCATTAATACCTAAATAAAATATCTTTTAAAATATCTCATTGGCCTTGTTACCAGCTTCGGTAAAATGATTTGAAAACTCCAAGATGACACGAGTTTGAAGGGTCCTCAAGGGGTGACATGCCTCCCAGCTCATTAGACTTGTCAACACAGAGACCAGACAGGATGTTTGTTAAACCACTGCAGAAATTAGCTGGAGTCGCGGAGGAACAGAAGACTGCGACACTCTGTTTGGGATTCCTTACACTTAGTACATTTGAGATTAGTGTAATGAACAGGCAAAGGGCATTTCACAGAATTATTCAGTCTCGTTCGATGTTTCAACATAATGAATCTGAAATCCCAGCCTGCCCCTTGTCTAGCTGACATTTTTCCTTCAAGCTTGCTGCCTTACGAACTACGCTGAATGAAGTAACTCCAGGCGTCTTATGTTCACCCACGGCGGGTCAGAGGGAGCAGGTGAACCATCCCACTAGAAGACGGGGGCGTTCCCCCAAACTGTGGGAGAGGAATCAGAACGGCCCTCAGCTTCCGTGGCTGCCTGTCCTCTGTGGACACCGGACACATTGAGGAGAGGCGGGGGAGGGCGGTGATGGGCCATGTCCATCTGGTACTAGTGTGAGCTCTGGAGAGCCCTAGCTGCACCACTGGTTGATACGATAGTGGTGTCAAAGTCATTTCCAACGCCGTTTTCTCATCTATAAAATACCCACCACGTGCAATTAAAGTGAGGACGAACGAGGTCAGTGTCTGTAAAATCAGCACCGATGAGCTACATAAACACTCTTCCTCCCCCACTCCCTGTGCTCCCCACCGTCCCTGCCCCCATTCCTTCCCTTCCCCTTCTGTCTCTTCCTCCTCTTCCTCCCCTCTCCTTCCTCATCCACCCCACCACTACAGTCACAATCACAATCTCTGCAACAATCTGCTCCCCAAGGAGGAAGTCATTCTCTTTGAGCACACAAGTGACTTGGAGGCTGCCACCTCTTCCAGTGTGTCCCAAGATAACACTGGCTACAGAACACTCATACGTGACAACCAGGGACCTGTGGCAGCGGGGCTCAGGGCAGGGGCTCTGGCTACTTCGGGGTGGAAGCACGGTGTCATCTCTTCTCGACTGCCTCAACTTCCCCAACTGTGAACCTTATCCTTGAAGCAGCTCTCCCACACTCAGCTGGAGAATGTGAGAAGGAACAGCCCTGTTTCTTTGTTTTGTCTTCAGGCATCTTGTAGGGGAAAGGGCCAGCGTGGTTTTGAACTTTGAGAAGCAGGAGACAGTGGTCTTTATGGAGGACATCCAAGAACAAAGTGACCGACGCCAGGCAGGCCCTCTGGAGGGGTCACCCTGTGCACAAAGCAGCCTCGTGCCTGGAAAAGGCTGCAGGGGCAGGACAAGAGATGGCCTTGAAAGAGCAAACAGAAAAAAAGTGACCTTCCTTCCCAAACCAAGAGCCTTGCTATGCAGATGTGAGAGGTGGTACCCAGCAGCCTGTTTTTGTTTGTGTTAATTCTTGCTTTGCTGGGTGAGTGCCAAAGTCTATGAGGGGGAAACATCTGGACAAGTGGGTTGCATCAGATGGAGAGTGCTTTGAAGGGGACTGGAGTTTAAACATGTGAGAATACACATACACTTTTTATAAATAAACTCTGTTTGGGGGATTCCCTCTTGCATGTACTAGAATTCTGTTATCTCTTGTTACAGAAATGTTTGCCCAAATATCTTTACTAAGATATTTGTAAATATATCTTAGTAAAGATATATCTTTACTTAGCTTATCTTATCTTTACTAAGCTTCAGTTAAACAGGATATATGTCAATAAATCTAGAATTTATATTGGTATGTACATGTCCATATGTGTGCATTTGTATGTATCACTAAAATAGATCTTATTTTACCATGGTGAACTCTATGAGGAATTTGAAAGCAGATTATTTTTATTCCTTTGAAATTTTCATTATATTTCAATATCATTAATTATACAGCATTTTATATTTTTTAGATAAGATACTAATCTAAGACTATTTGAATTTACATTTGATTATTTCACCCCTGTAATAAATCATAATGTCAATAACTAGGTGGTTTAAAATAAATGTTAGTATTAAGCATCCAATATTATTCAGGTTGTCATTTTTCTGCTGTATGAAAACTGAGCAGGTGAGGACACTTTACTTTTCAGTGAATATGAAATCAAGACTTAATAGTCTCTGATGCAGAAATACAAGGGAGTCAATTGTTTTCCTTTGATTAGCGATTATTTTTTAATTCTCAATTTCTCTCTCACAATCATCTCACTCTTAATTTCCATTACGAAGTCCCCCCAATATGTGTAGGACCTCACAGAATATTTATGAAAGGTTGTTAGTATGTAATTTAGATTTTCTAAAACAGTCACAATGGTAACATGAACATTTTTTTAAATAGAAAACTTGAGAAAAAAGGGTAAAATTATATTCCCTTTATAAGTTTCTCTTTCTTTGCCAAGAAGAAAAACTGCAATGTGAAAATCATGGAGGTATTTAAGAATGTAATTCCATTTGAATAATATAAAACTTGCTTTTCTAAATACAAAATCTCCACTCAGAACAAACACTGATTTCACACAAAGATGGGTAATTTCCACCTCCAAGATTTTGCATATGCAATTATTCCCAAATGAAATGCTTTTTCCTTTCATCCAATTTGTTTCCTTTGTTTGTACACTTACTCAAACCCCCCATTAAAAAAGAAAAAAATCTTTCCACGATTTACCCTGAATTGTGTTCCTTGTCTACTCACTTTTCTCTCGATGTAACTAACGCCCCTCATTGGCCATTTACAGACATGTGTTCTAGCTTAGAATTTTGGCATTCAATGAGTATTTCTTGAAAGAATGAATGAAAGAACACAGGATTTTTTTGTGTGTATATAGCAACATTCTACCTTATTTTTTTTTCATCCAGAAGGTCATTGTCTTACACTGTTACTTCCTGAACTGACTGTGATGAATTCAAAAGCCACAAGACTTTGTTTAGCACCGAACCATCACCAGCTGGCACACCTCCTTCCCCTGCCAGCTGCCTCCAAAGTCACTGCCCTGATAGTGGGCACAACAGGTGCCCAATCTGTCCCACTGTGACAGCTGGGAAACTCCCTCAATCCGCAGCACCAGGACGGAGTGTAGGCAATACAGCTCATCGGATGTGCAGCTTCAAGCTACGGGCTCACACTGTGAAAGCATTTTAGTCAAGATTTTGTAATTATATCAAACTCTTTTCTTGTTCCCTCACCTGAAGACATTTTTTCATTATTTAGAGAGAGAGAGAGAGAGAGACAGCAATCAGTTGCCTCTAGAATGTGCCCTGACCGAGGCCAAACCCTCAACCTGGTATGTGTCCCTGACCAGGAACCAGACGCACAGCCTTTCATTTGGCGTCTGGTATATCCAACCAAATGAGCCACTCTGGCCAGGGCCATACCCGAATCTCTCCAATGGAGGCATTCAGGATTTAATAGTGCTTAGGCATTCTTATTTAATCTCTTCTAACATTCAAACACGATTTCTGAAACTTCTCCAAAGATATGAAGTGTGACTCTAAGACCGTGGACGCTTCTGAAGATTGTCTTTAAATATCTTAGAAAATGGCACTCGGGCGTCACACGGAATTCTAATGACATGATTAAAATGCCTGCAACAAACCAGGTCTTCACTTGAATTTCCATCCCCATCATCTCTCCGGACTTAAAACAACAGGGTTCTGCTGCCTAATGCACAGGGCTGATGCTCTTGGGCATAACCTTGTCCTCCTGTCTGTCTGTCCCATTCCCCACCAGGCACGTTGTCATGGTGATACCAGTGACTGACACCACTGATGAGAACGTTGCCAGGGTGAATTGGACCAAGACACTGGCTCTGAAGGTGCTAGCAGCCAGAAGTAATTTTTTAAAAGCTGACTAATGAAAAAGAAAGTCGGAGATGGATTAACTGTGCCAAAGTCATTGATTTTTATCTCATAACTGACCACAGAGAGGAACGTGTCTGGGCCGACGAGACAGCCTTCTGGGGAGAACAATGAGAGAGTGAGAGTCTCTGCAGGCCTGGAGCTCTGAGATTGTTCCGCATTTACCTCCTTGCACATGAGACCTGAGGAAATGTACGAGCTGGAGCTTGAAGGGGCTGAGACACACATTTGGCATAAACTGTAGAGAGGAACTCGATCGCTGAAAATCGAGGATGACTGGTCATTACAGTGCAGTGTGCATCCTCGGCCTTCACAGTCTTTCTCTTCGACCTCATCACCCCCAGCGTTAAATCTCTTCTTGGTGAGCACACGGTTTGTGTTTGCATCTCTAACCACAAGCTCACCTTTGAATCTATTGTCGCCTTGCTCCCTGCATCATGGCGCTCTCTCACGCTCCACTGAACTCTCAACATAAGCATGTTCCTCATCTCTCTCTCAAAAAAATATAAAATATATAGGCTGCCTTCATACAGGGCCTTCATTCATTTAAACTGAACCATTGAATTTAAAATCGGTGGTAATATGTCGCCCAAACTAAGAAAATTAAAACTGTACTCTCCCCTCCATCATTGAACGCAGATGCATCTGGGCTGATAGGAGGGGCGAGCAGGCCTCCATGAAGGACTAAGGACTGGTGAGCTGGGTCCAGGAGCATGCAGACCTGTGCGCAGGTGTGGGCACGGGAGGGTACGCGCACCTGGTGACTGGAAGGATGTCTGCCCTCGTCCCTGGGCCGGGAGGGAGAGGAGGGGTGGAGCCTGCAGAGGTCGCCAGGAGCCCGTCTGCAGTGGGGAGAAGGTGAGAGGCCCCTCCTTCCTGGGCCTCCACCCCCAGCACTCCCTCTGTGCCCTGCCTGCACCCACACGTGCTCGTGTCGACCTGCCAATGCACAGCTGTGGTAAGTCTGCCCCGCACGTGTAAATCTCTGAGAGCCCATACATAACGCGTCAGTCCACGCACAAAGCGTTCCATATTTTCTGGGTCCCAGCTTTTCCTGCCCTTTCCCCAGACGTGTGTGGTTGTGACACACAGTCCCCACGAGACCCTTTCCTTGCCCGAAACTCTCCTCTTTGGGCCGTTCTCTGGCCTCACAACGAATTCCGGAGCCAGGTTGGTCTTTTTCATCACTGTTGCCATCACATAATAGCAATCAGCATATGATCATATCTAAATGTGCATTGAGACGGGCATGACATATCTCTCATAACCCTTTCTTAACTGCCCCCCAAAGCCGTTACAATGTTCTTCTCTGAACTCACCTTTAAATTGACTAAACCTTTCATGACTTTGTCATACTTCATATTTATTCACCTATGTTATACTTTTAAATCTGAGACTGTGGCTGACTCATTTTTAAAAACTCCTTAAAGCATCCAATGTAAGTCATCGTATAGAACATACGTTCATTGTACATTTGTTGAATTCATTCGAATTGCTACCCAATTAATAATCCATGCAAAAGCCTGTGGAATGTATACTTTCTGGTAGAACCATTTTCTACATTTTTGGTATTATTGCTGAAATTCCTCTATGATTTAGACCAGGTGATCTCTAAGAAAAAAAAATGTTTGAAATACAATAGATATTAAAGACAAAGATATCTTTAAAGACAAAGATAATACCAGCATGTGCTTTTAAACATATTTATTATGTAACAAAGCCTGCAGTTGCAAAGTCTGCATGCACGTGCAGAATTTATAAATGACATTTTACCCCCACACACGTGTACACATGCCTATATATCTATATATTTTTAGAAAGTAAAAATGAAATTCAACCCAAGTGCTATCAATGCGCTAAATCAAACATGCTCTCAATGAGCAGATAATTGTCCCATCAAACTCTGAAAGCGCCACAATACTTGATCAGCCAGGTTCACTTCAGGCTGTGCTGGCGGAAGGCAACAGCCCCCGACAGAGCCAGCTGCATCCACCGCCCGCTGACCGCAGATCACGGAGACCACCAGGGCGAAACCTGGCCTGCCCGCCCACTCACGGCACTCCCCACGCAGACTTCCTCGGGGCTGCAAGTGGGCGGGCTCGCCAAGGGTAAATTACGGGAGGTGGTTTTACGGACCGAGGAAGGAATCCAGTTTATTTATGCTGCGAGGATCGTTAGGCATTCTGAGAAGCCAGAGAGATCCTCCGGCTTCCTTCTCAAACACACTTGAGCATTCTATTCCCCATAAACATTCAGCTGCGCCATTTTTTAAAGCCATTTTGGCAGGATATCCTACAGCTAAGAAAACACAATCGGGTGGAGAAAGTGAGAAAAGAGGAGACTGCAGCAACGAAAAAATGTGGCAAGCATAATTTAGCAAGAAGCTTTGCCCTCAGACAACCTTGCAGAACTCTCAGTCAAAGCTTTTATATGACGCCCTGGCTGGTATAGCTCAGTGGATTGAGCGCGGGCCTGCGAACCACACGATTGCGGTTCGATTCCCAGTCAAGGGTACATGCCTGGGTTGCAGGCCAGTTCCCGGTTCCCGGCACGGGACGCACGAGAGGCAACCATACATTGATATTTCTCTCCCTCTCTCCTTCCCTTCCCCTCTAAAGATAAATAAATAAAATCTCTTTATAAAAAAAAAGCTTTTATATGACTAACAGAGGAAGTGCAAAAAATCAATCATCACCACTGCCTCCCTTCTCGTGGCAAATAAGTAAACACTCCTACTGCGCCCTTCCCGCCATTCAGAGCAAAGGCAGAACACATCACCTGGCCTCGGGCAAGTGTATCACGTGGTTGCCCACTCGCTTTTCATGATGATTCATTACAGCTGATAAGAAATTTGGGGGAGTAGGGTCATTATGTTAACTGTACATATAAACAC
This sequence comes from Sturnira hondurensis, assembly GCF_014824575.4. Classification (NCBI taxonomy): domain Eukaryota; kingdom Metazoa; phylum Chordata; class Mammalia; order Chiroptera; family Phyllostomidae; genus Sturnira; species Sturnira hondurensis. The sequence goes on from NW_028074503.1 coordinate 38,315,950, forward strand.
ACAGACTCGATCTTTACATAACTGATAACTGTAGGTATATCAAACATGTAAAAATTAGGATGAATGAATGTTCTTAGCAAAAATACTTTCTATGTTTTACATTTAAAATAATATAGTATTTTATACTTCTTAAATTTTGCCTAACGAGGAAACGAGAATGGGGAAATGCACAGTAAATATAATAAATTATAAAAATACCAGTCAAAATACATGAAATCAGACATAACTGTGAAAGAGCTGTTTCTTTAGCGCATTTAGTCTGTCGGGAATAAAAGCAGACCCACGGGTTTACAACGGAACAGAATCATTTTGAGTTTGTTAGCTGTCACAACATCGCAAGTGTTTGAGGTTAAGAGACTCACCATCTTCTGATTTCCTACCAAAGTGGTTCAAACAACGCAAGCAGAATTTTTATTTTTTATTGAAGAAAATTGAGGTCTCACCCACTGATACGAAACCTCAGTGATTTTCACGAGATGGTGGGGGTGAAAAAAATGAGGGACGTGTTTAGCCCATTCATCAGCCAGATCAGTACAACTTGGTGAAAAGGCAAGGCTTGTCTCGTATGCATGGTGGGGAGAAAGCAGGTATTACGGTTGTTGGTACCGAAAATAATGCAGTAATTCATAAGTAATGACACAAGAATGAACTCTGTGTTTTGCACCCTCACAACTGTAAACCTGCAGTTGCCCTGCCCTGTATTTGGGGCGGGAGTAATGGGAGTACCAGGGTTGTCACAAGCTCTGATACTGTGATGTTTTAACACAGTCTACAGAAGAGAAAAAAGAGACTCCTATGAATTTGACAGCTCATATTTATCAGCTGCGTAGATTGAGCAAAGGTGTTTATTGCCATGGGCGATATCCACCTGTAGGACGTTGGTGAAGAAGTTGCTCTGCCGGCCAGCAGCCCGGGCTGCCCGGAGGAGTGCAGGGTAGGGGGAGAGCCCCCACAGAAATGCACCGATAGCGCTGGGACCCTCCACTCCTCTCTCTACGCAGTCTCAGACTCAGCTTCCCCCCATTCAGCATGCCCAAGACTGGCAAGGACAAGTCTGCACTCGGGCACTTGTCCTCCTGAAGTATGTGTTCGGTCAAGTGAAGGAGTGGTGTTTTTCCCCCTCAGCATTCTGAGACTCGTATTCCGTTTCCCCAGATTTCTGTTGCTAATGACAGAGAACTCAAAGACCATTATTGAATTATCTTTCCTTTCAGGGCATTTATTTTCTATTTATTCAAAGATTTTACCTTTGTCTTTACAATCCTGTCCTTTGAATATATTTAGAAGTAGGTTTTTTTAACCGTGTGGTTTTATTTATCCAGCGTATCAAGTGGCTTTCATCGGTTTTAGACAGTCATCAACTCTTTTATTAATATTGCCTGTCACCCATCTTTCTCTCTTCTCTTTCTCTAAAACTGATGCCAGATGAGTATTAAATCTTGCCCTTCTTTCATCCAGGACACTTCCCTGAATAATGCTTTATGGGCCTTTTTTAAAGTTATCAATTCACTACCATGCTGGGCTTCACTTACAGAGCAGCCAGGCCGTCGTGTTGAACACAGGTGTCGGGAGGGCAAGGACCCGGCCATGGAGCCCGGTGAGCAGGCTCCCACAGGGGACCAGGGTGGAAGTGTCGTGACTGGAAGGAGGGGTTGTCATCTGAGTCTAGTTTGAATGCAGAGCAGCATGGCTCCCTGACCAATCGGGGGAGATATCACGGAAAGGGCAGAGTCGAGAATAACCTTGAGGTTTTGCCCTGAGCACCTCTAGGGATGGAATTGCTATCTCCTGAGATGGGGAAGAGTAGGATTAAAGGAAAAAAGGTTGGACGTCAAGGTCAGATGTGTCAAGTTTGAAAATCTTTTAGACATCCCCTTGGAGATACTGAGTAAGCAAGAGAAAAGGAGAAAGAGAAAAAAGAGTGAAAAGCAGCCAGCAAGATGGTATATTTTTAAATCAGCTGTGTGCCGAACACAGAAGTCCACCAGATACCAACTCTAAGGACACAGACTGGCTAAAAATAAAAGGATGGAGAGAAGTAAATCACACACACACACGGTGCTGTGGTAGTTATATTAATACCAGAGAAAAATAGTCTTTGGAATAAAAAGCTATGCTGCATAATGATAAAGTAATTATTCAAGAAGACATGCAAATCTTAAATGGAAGACATCCAAAAACAGAGCAGCAATCCACCAGAGGCACGCACTAACAGATCAGAGAGGAGAACGAGGCAGTTCTAGAGAGCCTTCCGCTCTTCTCTCAGTAACTTGGGAGAAAAATTAAGCTGCATATCATTAACCTAATAAAGTATGCCTACAAGAAATTCTACAGGTCACACTGACCTACTGATGAGAGAAGGAATGATTTCTCCCCGTGACTGAACACGGCCCATAAACTCAGTGTCACAGTGGAAGACTGTGAAGGCTAATTTTACATCAACTCTACCAGGCTAAAAGGTGCCCTGACAGCCGATAAGTCATTACTCACAGGTATCTCTGGGAGGATGTCCTCAGCAGAGAGAGGGAGCTGAATCCATGGACTAAGTAAAGATGGTCACCCTCACCAGTGACAGTGGGCATCGCCCAGTCCATGGAGGCCATGAAGAGACAAAAAGACCCAGGAAAGGCAAGTCTGCTCTCTCTGCTAGAGCCGAGGTGTCCGCCTCCTGGCCTTGGTCCCTGGCACTCCTGGTTCTCAGGCTTTGGACTCAGACAGGGCTTAGACTGTTGGGCCTCAGATTCTCAGGCCTTCAGATTCAGGGGAGATTGACACCACTGGATTTCTGGGTCCCCAGCTTGCAGAAGGCAGATACGTGACTTCCTGGCCTTGATAACCACATGAGCAGATTCCTATATGAATCTCCTGTCTATCTCTGCCTCTGTTCATATCCATCTACACCTATTCATATCCTAGTGCTTCTGTTTCTCTGGAGATCTCTGAATATACAAAGATCTGGACAGTGGAATAAGACAAGAAAAAGAACTAAAATGAATAGAGACTGTCAAGGAAGCACACAAAAACCTCTGGCATGGTTATCTATGCAGAAACTCCCAGAGCCCATCATAACCCCCAAGACTAGTAAGTGAACTTAGCAAGCACATGGTTACGAGGTCAATATACAGAAGCCAACCACATCCTCATAGGCCGGGCAAGAAAACACAGATTTTTGACGTTTAGATGTCTATGTACATATTACTGACAGAGGGAGAGAGAGAGAGAGCCAGAAATAGTTAAGTGTAACAAAAATATGTCTAAGGTCTCTACACTAAAAACTACAGAATATTGATGAAAGAAATAAATCTATAGCTAAGTAACTAAAGAAATATATAATGTTTATGGATAGGAAGACTCCATATTTGTTCAAAAATTTACTCAATTTGATCTATTAACTTATCATTACCCCAATAAAAATCTAATAAGTATTTTTGGTAGATCTCAATGTGCTGATTCAAAAATTTATTCAAAATGCAAATTAATAAAAACAACCAAAAAACATTGGCAGACTCACAATGTCCAGTTTCCAGACTTATAAAGCTATTAGTGCTCAAGGTAGTATGTTATTGACAAATAATAGGCACATATGGATTATTGGAACAGAATACAAATCCTTGAAATAGACACACAAAAATATCTCTAAGTGACATCAATAAATGTGCAAAGGCAATTTCTTACCAAATTAAAAAAGAAAAATCTTTCAGCAAGTGATCACAGAAAAATTGGACATTTATCTGCAAAATAAATAGATACAAAAATATTTATTTACAAAAAAATAGATACAAATCTCACACTCAATATAAAAATGAATTAGAATAGGTTATAAACCTGAATATAAGATAGAAAAGCATAAAACTTCTGATAATATGGAAGAAAATATGTGTCATCAAGTCTGGCCATGAATTTTTATATATAAGGCCAACATTAAGAACCATAAAAAAGTAAAACTATACATTGGGCTTCCTCAAAATGTAAAAGCTTGCTCTTCAAAAAACACTGGTAAAAATTTAGAAACAGAAACAATGACCAGGAGACAACCTTTGCAAACTGCATACCTGGTCAAAGACTTGAATCCAGAATACATAAAGAAATCTCAAACCCCAGTAATACAAAACAAACAGCCCAATTAATTGATGGGCTAAACCTTTCATCAAAGAAGATACATCAGTGCCAAATAAGCACAAGAAGAGGTGCTCCACATTATTTGCTAGTTTGGAAATTATATGTCCTGGAAACTACTTAAGAATTTTTATGCCGGGCCTATTTAAATTGTTAGTTATTTCTGGTTACTTGATGTATAATCACTAACAAAAAGCCAGGTGAGGGACATGTGTCTTTCAAAACCCATCACAGGCATCAAACTATTTCTTTTTTGTCATAACCACGAATTTAACTGACCAGCCTGGGCCTATATTTTATCTGACCAAATCACCACGCTGCCCTAGGCAAACGCGCCCCAGCAGTTCCAACAGCCTCTGGCCTTCTCCACAGTGGTGTCACCACTGTAATACGTGAAGTTGCTTTGAGGATGGATCATAACTAAATCTCAACTCGCCAGGTGACTGGGGCACACCAAAGAATCTTGACATTCCCAAGGAAGACGGTGAGTTTATTTTGCAGTCTTGCCTATGAAAAACAAGTCGTGCCTGTCTTCCTTCCACGTTCACGATCGCCAGGGAGAAGTCAGCCAAGTTTCTCAAAGAGCACAAGTCACTCCGCGGGCTGGATTTCGCGGAGCGAGAGCTGCACCTGCCCCAAGCAGAGCCCGCAATGAACCCACTGGGTTGCACCACTGGAGTCGATATTCAGTCTCCAGGCTCCACCTCTTCATTTCACAGCACACTGCTGCAGATCAGTACTTTCCCTTCCCTCGTTTTCTGCAAAAGAGTCTACATTTCCTATTGATCTTCAGCAATTCAGTACAGTTTAATAGTCACAGTTAGAAGGAGATTGGCCAGTCCTAAAGGTTTCCACTTAAGGGACCAGAATATCAGGTCGAGGTTCTATTTGCCTGACATTTGACTATCTCTCATATGATCCACTCTTTTCAATTATGGATTCAGAGGTAGTTGTTGGATCTGCACAACATTAGAAAAATGTCTTGCTTTCTAATCCAGTTCTCATCAAACCCTAATACCTTCTCCCACAGAAGCACTCTGCCTTTCCAGGGCTCATTCCAGCCCCCCCGATGCCTCCTCCCTGTCCTGGGGCACACGCCGTACAGAGTTCATTCAGCATCAAAATCAAATATTTGCTGAAAGACTTCTTCTCCATCAGCAGGTCATTCACCTTGAGTCACTGCATTTGGCACTGAGTTTCTTTCGGGGACAGAACACTACTTGTTAGTTTCAGTGTTTTTCTTTCTTCTTCTTTTCTTTAATAGTAGCTATCCTCATAGGTGTGAGGTGGTACTGCATTTTAGTTTCAGTTTGTGCTTCTCAATGATTAGTGACTGTCTTTTCCACTCTCGAATGGTTTTGGCAACCTTGTCAGAAATAATTTGACCATCCGTAAGGCCTTTATCGCTGGGCTCTGTTCTATTCCACAGTCTAGATGTCTGTGTTGATGCCAGTACCACATTGTTTTGCTTACTGTAGCATTCTAAGTTTGGAAGCCAGAAAGTGTGATAACTCCAACATTCCTCCGTGGAAACTGTTTGGATGATTCAGAGGCTGCAGCTACGGGCAACTGGTGATGGGCAGCTTCATCATGACAATGCACCCACTCATGCGTCATGGCTTGGGCAGAGTTTTTAGTGAAACATCAAATCACCAAGGTGACTCAGCCCCCCTGTGACCCAGATTTGGCGCCTGTGACTTCTGGCTTTTCCCCAAACTAAAATCTCCTTTGAAAGGGGAGAGATTTCAGACTGTCACCTAGATTCAGGAAAATATGAAGGGGCAGCTGGTGGCAATTGGGAGAAAGTGTGAGGTCCCAAGGTGCCTACTTTGAATGGGACTGAGGCATCATTGTCCTATGTACAATGTTTCTTGTATCCTATATCTTCAATAAATTCTCTATTTTTCATAGTACGAGGCCAGATACCTTCTGGATAGGCCTCATATATAAATTTTTTGAAGATACATATCATGATTAACTTTAAAGAGCTTTCTGTTATATGGAAATCAACCCTTTCTCATAACATTCCTTTATTTATTATAGTAGGAACATATACTTGAATCTCTATTAAAATGTTAGTTTGATTTATATAAAACTTGTCTCGGGCACCCTGAAGGATCCATTTCCAGAATGACTTTCATTGCTTTTTCGCATTGTTTCCTTCCAGTGCCTGGTGAACTTGGCCATTCTCATCAAAGGACGACAGAAGATAAACCCTGACTGCAAGGCTGGGAGAGAAGAGAGAAATCCCCTTATCGCTAGATATAAAGTAGTGTCATAAAGGTAAGTCAGTGGAAATACTGTGGCCAAATAATTGTCAATATTACGTGTGATAATTTACATTCATCAAAAATGTCATGAGAATAAAATATGGAGTAGGTATTAAAACTACTAGCTATCTATTAGGCAAAAAATTATCCAGACCCCTTATCTAGCAGTTTTTAAAGAAATAAAGCACAAATAAACTAAAAATTTAAATACACAAAATACTAGGATATAATTTTATACTACTGGATGAGGGATGAACCTCCTCAAGAAAATAAAATACTCATAAAATCAAAGTCTTCTTCATGAAAAAGGTCATTAGGAAAACAAAGGTAACACATGGACTGAAAAACTGTTGACATATTTGTATACAGAAGGATAACATAAAAGTGTTATAAAAAGCCCTGTAAAAATTTAAATAGTAGTATATATATGTGTGTATATTTTATACCTATACATATAGTGGATAAGAAAAATATAAAAGGCAAAGCCTATGTATATGTTTTCTCAGAAGAAATATAAATGGCTAGTAAAAATATTAAAATAGGTCCATCCTTATGCTAACCTTTAAAATGAAAAAAATCAGAATGTACAAGATTAATAATAGGGGAGACGGGGAGACGGGTGACAATACGGGGAGACGGGTGACAATACGGGGAGACGGGTCTGCTTCAAACACAAAGCAGCTCTAAGGTGAGTTAAAATGCATGAATAGATACATGTGTGAAAAAATCTGAGTCTAATTTCGAAAGTAAAACACAACAGTATGTGTAATCCCATTCATGAAATGAGGACACACAAAAATGTGCGTGTGTGTGTATGTGTGTGTAGACATGAAAACACTCAGAGATTCTGGAATTCGGTGAACTTCCCTCCTGGCTGTGGTGAGCCAGCTGGCAGGACCGGCGACCCTGGACTTGAGAAGCACCACTTCTACTCTTTGTGTTGCCTGCTTTTCCTATAGAAATGCATTAAAATGCAATTGGTTTAATAAAATATGGTAAAAGCCTTTTGATGGTTATTTGGATAAGTTTTATCAGAGTATATATATTCCAAAGTGTCAGCACAGGCTCTGTTCTTTTCCTCTGTCTGTTAGAGGGACACATTCATCAGTGAAGGGCATGGCTCTGCAGAATGTTTTAAATTCACACGCTCTTTGTAAATGAGGTGGAAAAATAACAAGGTTCCGGTTTCTGAATGACACATTTATAAGTCTAGATGGTCTCCATAGCCATATGTATTCAAAATTCAGGAATGGTGAGCATTAGCCATTCAGATTTCTGCCTCAGATTTTATGACTGTTTCATCTACACTGAGTGAACACCATGACCGCCTCTGAAGGAATGGCTTGAATATATAACAAATTTTATTTCTCCACAAAACTGCAAGATAATGTCCTCACCACCAGGATAGCTTCACTTTTTATGACACAATATTTGATACCTAAACCCTCCATTTTTACGAGACAATATGGCTGCTAATTTCCTATCAAAGAACTGTTAGCATTCAGATTTTAATCAGCTAATCCACGAGTATTTGGTAAGTGCTCCCCATGCCAGGCTCCCTTCTGCCGAAGCACGTAGACCTTGACTCTGAAGTGGTGAATAGGGCTCTGGCCAGGTAAATATATGCACCTGTATTCCGGGGAGTGGCAGGGAGATCATGAAAACTAATAAGCACTGGAAAATCAGTTTTGATACATCTATGATGTGTGATGTTAAAGGAAATAAAAGAGTGGGTGTGTAACTATAGAGACATTTATGGAAGACCCTGGTGAGGGGCAGAAGGTACGGGCTAGAAAGTGAAGAACGAGTGGAGCCCCCCTTCTGCCAGGAATGGGGAACAGAGTTGTAACCAGAGGGAAGAGCAATCATGAAGGCTCTGAGGATGGAGAAAGCATGGTGTGCCGGGAGAAGAAAAGGGCATCTGATGATTCGGGGGAGCAGGGACCAAGAGAAAGGGCTCTAGGGATGAACTTGGCAAGGAGTCAAGGACCAGGGCACCGGGGCCCGGGGAGATCTGGCATGCTTGGGTTTCACCGGAGTTTAGGAAGAACACCATCAAGGCACCGCGTCCGGGAGGGAGACGCTCTGCGACTGCTCTGTGGCAAAGGGTTGTAGGGGTGTGACACGGAAGCCAGGAAGCAGCCTTGGACACTGCGGGCAAGTCCTGGTGGAGGTCACGTGGATTTGGTGGAGGGTGTGGAGAGGGACACAGCAGGAAGCAAGGGCCCTCATTACCTGGCACCAGTTCACCGGGGAGTCTTGAAGAAGCAAGACAACTGCCAGCATCTGTCCTGGGGAAGCCGGGGAAGGGGACTCAAGGCAGGCCCCTCGGGACCGCGTGTGTGCAGGCACTGCGTCTCCTTACACAACGTCTGCAACTCACACCTTATTTTTAAAGGCACTTTATGTTTGACTTCCTCTAATTGCCCTGAATTAGAAAAATTGTGTATCACTTCATTTCAAAATAATAGTGAGGTAGCAAGTAGCATTAGTTTCGTGTTATCATGGTCTTAATTACTGAAATCAGTGGAGTTTAAATACTCAGTTAATGGAAGTCTCATAAAACACTTAATTTAAACACTAAACTTGCATTTCTAAAAAATGGTGTTACGATTAGGTTCCCAACAAACAAAATAAAAAACAAAATATATCTTCTCACTACTAGTACTTTAAGCGAAGCTTCATTGGAGAAAAATGATTGATGTATGTTACCCTCACATTATAAGGCTTGTTTTTCTGTGAAATCTTATAAAAATAGTTATGCTTTAATAAATATGCCACAAAACATTGCTATTAAAGTATTTAAGTACGTAAATAAATTTATATGTTCAACTCTGAAATATACAGGCATATTTATAAAACAGATTTCAATGGAAGCCTCACGTCCAGAAACTGCCTCTAAACCCTGTCAATCATTAGGTGAGTGTCACCTTACACTTCTTGGCAGACACACCACGATATGCTTCGACAATGCAACAGACATGAAATAGAGACATCTGTAAATACTGATATTAGGATAGCATCTCGAGCTTAAAAAAATAGCATTCAACTTGGCACTATATTTTTGACTGACTGTTTTGGTGCATAGCCAAACTTTAAATGAGTCAGTGTTTGTCCAAATACATCATGCATTTTAATATATACACATTTGATAGTCAATAAGTAATCTAAGTTTACAAGACATTCTATGCTATTTACACTTGGGATGAAAGTACATGGTATCTTTTTAGCAAATTTGAGTGGATGTGTCCCTACTGTGAACCTCACACCCAATATTCCTTGCCCCATTTGCCGTATTTCAGAAACTACTGGGCTGGCCAAAAAGTTCATTTGGGCTCTAGTAGGGCTTCGTTGTCTTTAACTTCATTCAGAATGATTTTGTTAGATTGTATTGTGACAGCTGTTATATCAGTGTGCATTAAAAAAACTTACCAAAACTGGTGAATTTGCGTAGCCATTTTAATATTGGAGATGGAAGGCAGTGACACTGTGAATTAGTGGACCCTGATAACGACCCACCCGATATCTATTTCCTCTTTTTTGTTGTTGTTCAAAGATGCCTGATCAGTTTCCTAGTCACTCACACCGCGGAGACCAGCAGCATTTCCCCCCACCACACCTTCTCTGTGGGATTTCCTGAGCTTGAGAGGAGTCAGGGCACTGAGGTATTTACTCTGAGAAACAAAGTGTCGCTTTCTGCAAGGATGCTAAACTTACAAATGATTCCATCCTATTCTTTTAAGCCTGAGTACTTTTTCCAAGCTTGCTCACCACTCACTTTAACCTTGTTGTTATTTTCTGTTACACAGGAACACGTACATTTCCACCCAAGCCCTTGGAAGCAAAGCAATGTTTTTAAAAGGCAATGATAAAGGGAAGATGGTAACCACACTACAGTTCCTGCCAGGAGGCGCTAGGGGAAAAGACGGTGCCCGCAGCTCCTGCACGCACTCACACACTGCTGGCCAGTGCGGAAACAGCCACTTCCGCCACAGTCTGCACAGTCGGACCTCTGGCAGCACCAAGAGCGCCCGGGAGCCCACAGCTGCACAGGAGCATCGGCCTCGCTCGGGCACCGACAGAACCTGAGTCGTGGGTGACCTGCGGCATAAATGACCCCCATGCACCCAAATCACCGAGTCTGGAGCTTGGAGGAGGGGCACCCTGATGTTTTTGCACTACTTCCCATAACGTGATAGAAACTGCAACTATTGAGCCGTGCGGCACGTCTGTGGACGCGTGCAGATGTATGGCAGAGGTCGGCCGGAGGGGTGACGTATACCAAATATGCAAAACAGTGCAAGGGGAAAACGGAACACTCTTTACATCGCTAAGAACCCATTGCTTACAATGGGTAAGTGCTGTTTTATGAGTTTTACTAGTTCCATTTCGTGGAATATTTCTGGGCGCCAGGTTCCATAAATACCCGCCAGTCCTACAAAAGGAAGGAAGATGATGAAGTGCCCTGTCTCAAGATAATAATGTGCGCAAACCTGATTCAGAAGCTCTGAGCCCCTCACCAACGCACGCGGCACACAGATGGCCTGGCCTCTTCTTAACTGACGGGGATAATTGGATTTTTATCATTTACAGATGCGATCCTCAGCTTATTCAGAAATAGAATCTTATTAATATGATTATTCACAAGCACAATGTTAGTTTTTTTAAAGGGTGCATGTTTCAGAAATTGAAAGTATAACCGTTTACATATGTTGAGGTCATGCTAAACAAATTTCTGGATCTACGTACATTAGCAATTTGTTCTGCATTTTGGGCGACGTCCTAAGCTTTCTGTGGACTTCAGTTTACTGTGTTCCCTGAGTGATTGGCATGGACAGTTACCTGAGACTCATTCCTCTCCGAGTATGCGGGTCTCCGTAGGGCGCTCTCCAAATCAGGGCTTTATCCTCTGATTATTCAGCTTGATCTTCAACCCTGTCAGAAGTTAGTGTCTTCTTATGGAATATGGCCGGGCACAAAGACCCTCTGTCTTCAAAACTACATTTCATTTTGGGGAGGTCACTCAAGTTATTCGAACCGAACACAATGCATCCAAAAACACCTTCAGGCCTTTGTGAGAAAGGTCTCTAAAGTCAGCCTTGTAGGAGGCACATCAGTTTGGACACATGTGGGTAGAAATAGGTATGGAATACACGTTGGTATATCGGGTAACAACTGTGCGCACACAGTGCTATTTTGTACAGTGTGCGGTTTTGAAGCATTGCATTGCATACATACACCATAACATTTTCCCTCTAATTCACCAGGTACACTGAACTGTCTTCATGATAAATACTCTTGATGTTAAAATTGGCTTCACATTCTTCTTTACATCCTTGGGTTTGACGTCTTAACCTGGAATTGCTGTGTAACCATATGTGCCCTTCCAGGCCTTTTCACACCCAGCAAAGTCGCCCATCAGATATGGTGCATGAAGTATCACTTCTACTTACAGTGTATTGGAACAACAACCGTTACTGTTATTTTTGCTTTTTTACAGTTTTGACCATTTAATGAAAAAATGCACATCACTTTCACTTGCGTGTCTTTGGTTTCTAAGGAGGCCATCCTTGTGAACACAATAAGTCCGAAAAGACCTATTTATATGTCTTTTCTTTGGGGAGGGAACCACGTAACACATCGCGCGCGCACATGCGCATGCCGTCCTCGCACGGGCCGTGCTGGGCGTCTCCGCGCCGTCCCCGTGTCAGCGTGCGCGCTGCCAAAGTGAGCGCCGCATCTTCTCCCAACTGTTGGAGGCGTCACGGCCTATCGCTGTAATTCTTTCCCTTTCTAAATCACACCTCAGACAGCTAATCCCTCATTTCTAAATGGCCGTGGCTAGGCCTGCATTGTGTCTGCCCCGCTCCTGGCACCGAGTTCCTGGAAGTGATTAGCTTTGGAATGCATCACACACAAATGTGTGTGATGTCAACGATCATGCAGGTGCGATCCTGGATCCAGACCTGCCGTGGTCCTTTCCGGCAGGGGCGTATAAATGTTCATCGTCGTGTCCGGTTTGCCAAGCGAACAGACCGAAACCCTTGGAGTATAATTACACATTTATGACTCAGCTAACAGCAGGCCCTCCTAGAGCGGTGGAGGTCAGTGTGGCCAGCCCATGCCCACCCCTGCCAATGTTTGCTTATCTGTTGGTTGGTTCCCTGGCAGTCAGTAAGTAATTGGCTTAAAATCAGGAAGAAGAGATAGATATTCCAAAACCCGCGTCCCCTGCGTGGCATTAGGGGACCGTGCAAGCTGGCAGATGTCTGGATTTCAGAGTTACAGTGGCTGCATTTTCTCCAACCTAGTGTCACGCTTTTAAATGGTAGATTCTGGAAAAGACCATCAAAGCCCACTCTAACTGTCATGAAGGCACCGGAGCAAATTGGGAGAAACAGGAACGCAGGCAGCCTACGTAGCATCATCTGAAATCGAAACAGGCCTTCTCCTCCTCTGCTCATCTGTCTTCTGAGGTCCCGTTCAATTGTCAAACTGAAAAACTGATTCATTAAAACCACCAGGGAAGCCACCATGCAAAGGAATAATTGCACCTGGTTTCTTAATTCTCTTGGTACACAATCAAAGAATTAAAAAAACACACACAAAACAAAACAAAACAAAACAAAAAACATCCACTTGGAATAATATGTAACCAATGACATTTGCTCAAACCAGTCTGGATGTTGCTGGGAAGATGTTTTTAAGACGAGATGAGTATCTAATTCAGGAGGGTTTGAGTAAAGCAGATGAACCTCCATGGTGTCTGTGGGCTCCTCTGTTCAGCTGAAGGCCTAGAGAAAAAGAGACCCCCTCACCCCAAGGAAGAGGGACTCTATCAGAAGAACTTCTCCGGGCTCTGCCTGCAGCGTCGGCTCCTCCCTGGACTTCCGGCCTGTTCTCTCTCCACTCTCTCTAACACACACACACACACACACACACACACACACACACACATGTCCTACTGGTTTTGTTTCTCTACCAAACCCTGATCACTATGATATATATACAATTTCTGACCTAATTGATCTATTGACTTAATGTAATTTCAATGCAAACACTGCCAAGGAGCATAAGTGTGTGTGTGTAATTAGACATAAATTGAAAGTCGTATATTAAAACTTATGGGAAGGTTCAAAGGACTTCAGAGAACAAGGTGAAGGAATTTTTCTTAATCTATATCAAGAATTGATGTGTCATTGTTATGAATTAGGATAGTGTGATATTAGGACAAGGATAAGCAAGTGGATGGAAAAATAAAGAGGCCCAAAAGGGACAAACACCAAATTGAAATTTGATAAATGGCAAAGCAGGGTTTGCAAGTGAGCAGGGAAATGTGGTCTGCACATTGAATGATGGCGGGTCAATTAGAACCCACGTGGAAAACCAAAACTGGGTTGAAGCCTATGCCAAAATGAAGGCTTCTATCTTAAAGTTTCCATGACCAAAACAATGTGTTTAAAGACAACACAGAAGCATATCTGTGTGAGCTATGATAGGAAAGGAGTCCTAAATAATGAACAACAAATGTAATTCATATGAAAACATGCACATGCACTAACATCAGGGGCTTTAGCTTCTGAGGAACCCAGAGGTAACATCTTTTAATGAGCCGTTATTATCATTAGCCAACAAAATGCCTGAGGCACCTGACCAATGAAACAGTATTTTGTCCTTTTTATTTTGAAGACTGTCCCTTCTTTTTCCCCAGTTCTTGAGGAGCATTTATTCAAGAAAAAGGACGGAAGAGCCAGAGGCGAAGACACGGTCGAGCCAGCAGGATGGCGACACCCCTCGCACCCACAGTGGGTTTCGAGGCCAGCCCTCTGCCAGGCGAAGGGAGGCAACTGTTGAGAAACTATAAAATATACTGAACTGGGTTTTCTAAATCCTAGAACGGAAAGGAGACTGTTACTTCTGCCAAAACTCTAGGTCACTGGTCGGTTGACTGAAAATGGTTATAGAACAGTAGACACACCCTGCTGGTACCTGGAGGAATCTTTGCTCCGTGTCCACAGTACAACCACCGCTATGTTAATGGACCAGCACAAACACCTATTCTTCTAAAAGCACGTGCTGAAGTAGTCACTGAAGAACTCAGACCATTCAACGTCAGAAAAACAAGCAACCTAATCAAAAAGTGGGCAGAGGACCAGAGTCCCCTTTTCCCCACACCCTCTCCAACATTTTTTGTTTATTGCTTTGTTTATGATAGCCATTCTCACCCGTGTAAAGTGGTATCTCATTTTGGTTTTAATTTGCATCTCTCTGGTAGCAAGTGATATTGAGCATCTCTTCATGTGTCTCTGGATCCTCTGTATGTCCTCCTTGCAGAAGTGTCTGTTCAAGTCCTTTCCCCGTTTTTTAATTGGGTTAGTTGTCTTCTTAGAGTGAAGTCGTGTGAGTTCTTTGTATATTTTGGAGATTAAACCCTTGTCTGAGGTATCATTGGCAAATATGTTTTCCCATACAGTTGGTTGTCTTTTTATTTTAATGCTGTTTTCTTTAGCCACACAGAAGCTTTTTATTTTGATGAGATCCCATTTGTTGGTGGGATTGCAGACTGGTACAACCATTATGGAAAACAGTATGGAATTTTTCTCAGAAACAAATTGGACCTGCCTTTTGACCCAGCAATTCCACTGCTAGGATTGTATCCTAAGAACCCTAAAACACCAATCCCAAAGAACCTATGCACTCCAAGTTTCATAGCAGCACAATTTACAATAGCCAAGGGTTGGAAGCAACCTAGGTGTCCGTCAGTAAATGAATGGATCAAAAAACTATGGTACATATACACAATGGAATTCTATGCTGCAGAAAGAAAGAAGGAGCTCCTACCTTTTGCAACAACATGGATGGAACTGGAAAGCAATATGCCAAGTAAAATAAGCCAGGTGTTAAAGGACAAATACCATATTATCTCACCTTTAAGAGGAAGCTAAACAACAAAACAAACAAGCAAGCAAACTATAACCAAAGACACTGAAATAGAGAACAGGCGGATAGTGACCAGAAGGAAGAGGGGAGGGAATTTTAGGGGAAATAGAGGAGGGATTTGGAGGAACATATATAAAGGATACATGGACAACAACTGAGAAGGGTGGAAATGAGAGGGAGGGGGAGCACGGGGGTGGGATGGGATGGGAGTAATAGAAAACTGTACTTGAAAAATAATTAAATAATTAAAAAAAAAGTGGGCAGAGAACCTGAATAGACACTTTGCCAAAGAGGACATACAGAAGGCCCATAGACATGTGAAAAGATGCTCAAAGTCACTAATCATTAGAGTAATGCAAATAAAGTTTATAATAAGATACCACCTCACTCCTGTCAGAATGGCCATCATCAATCAATCCACAAACAAGTGCTGGTGAGGACGTGGGGAAAGGGGACCCCATCCCCTGTTGGTGGGAATGCAGACTGGTCCAGCCACTGTGGAAATCGTGTTGGAGTTACCTCAAAAAATTTAAAGTGCAACTGCTTTGTAACCCAGCGATTCTACTTCTGGGATTGTACCCTAAGAAACTCCAAACACTAATGTGAAAGAATATATGTGCCCCCGTGTCCACTGCAACATTATTTACAATAGCCAATATATGGAAGCAGCCCAAGTGCCCGTCGGTAGGATAGCAGACAATAAAGCTATGGTACATTAACACAATGGAATACTACTCAGCGACAAGAAAAATCTTACCTTTTGTGACAGCATGGATGGACCTAGACAGCATTATGCTAAGTGAAATAAATCATGACAGAGAAAGGCAAATACCTATGATTTCACTTCCATGTGAAATCTAAAGAACAAAATAAACAATATAGAAACAGACTCATTGATGTAGAGAATAGACTGATAGATACCAGAGGGGTGGGGCATTGGGAGGCTGGGTGAAAAGATGAAGGGGTTAAGAAGTATGAACTGGTAGCCACAGAATAGTTACAAGGATGTAAATGACAGCACAGGGAATCCAGTGAATAATACTGTACTAACTACATATGGGGTCAGGTGGGTACTAGAAATATCAGGGGCTCCACTTCGTAAAGTATGCGGTTATCTAACCACTATGCCGCACACTGCAACCACTGTAAGATAATACTGAATGGCCACTGTAATTTAGAAAGAAAAAAATAAATAGAAAAATAAAAGCACATGCAGAATATTCCTTTTGTGCAGTCCCCCCAAGGCATCATTGGTCCAAGGTGAGACAGCAGATTGTTGGGCTGGGATAATGGATGGGAGCATGTTTAGACTCCACCCACCCTGGTTTGTTCAACAGCAAATCTTCACGCAGGGCATTTAGCAAAAGCCAACTGAGCAGCGGCCAAAAGCGCGGGTGCAGGTGGAGGACGCACGAGAGAGAACACTGTCCATATATCTACGGGGCTGCAAATCTGGTTGTTTTACACATTTTTATATTTTTTTGTATTTAATTATAAGAAATTAACTGGTAACTCCAGGTAATTGTGATTAGAAATGTTAATATTTGAGTGTTTGTCCCATGTTGACTAGTGCTCACAGATTCCAGGGATTGTTCTGTACCCACAAGCACCGGGGAAAAGGACACCAACCATGGCTTCTCTCTCTCACACTTGAATATGACGCAGATCTCTGTTGATTACAGAGGAAAGTGCATACCTCGAACATCCCCAAGGACTTCATTCACGTCTCCTTCTCTAGTTGGAGAAACTGACCTAAAAAACAGGAAGTTATCGTTAAATATAATTTTCAACTTATAAAATGTCTTAATTTTCCAAAAGCCCAAATTTCACACATTCTCAACGATTTCATGACTCATTTCTAAACCTCCATAAGCCACAGCTTAAGAAAACTAGCTTGTCTTATTCTCCGTGTAGCAGTTTTGAGCAAACAAATGGTGTTAGGTCCCCAGTCTCCTCTCGGGGATCTGGGACTCAGGGGCAATACTGGTCTGGGCACTGGTTCTGGGCAGTCTGAACCTCTCTTCCACCCATGCTCAGGTGAGTGCTTCAGCCCAGAACTGGTTCATTATAAATTAAAGGGTGTATTTTTGGTAGCTAATGAATGGTTCCATTTTAAATCATCTAAGAGTCTCCTTAATGATATCTAATTAGGACATCTGTTAAAGGTTCATGATACTACATTCTTCATCTGGTTTTTCCCATTAAATTAGCATTAAGCTACTTTTTTATTAAAAGCTCATTACGAATGTGGTGAGATATATATCTATATCTATCTGATATATATACACACACGCATATATAGGTGATGCTAGACTTTTATGATGCCAGAATACGCTTCCTAAGTAGGCTGAATGAAGTTGTTCCTTTTTTAGCTCATCATCGGATTCATCTTATTAAGGATTAAGGATCACCTTTCTGCCTTCTCAGAAAATCTCTACGTCTCTCCTCTAACCTCCGCAGAAGCTCTGTCATTAAGTGGATGCATCAGGGAACAGGGACTCAATGACCAAACTGATGATGTAATGAGGACTCAAACATCTGACGTCTTTTTTTCTCTTAAGAATTCTGCTCTGCGTTAGAATTACGTCCTGCGGCTCGGAAGCATCTTCTTAAAGAAAAAGAAGCCATTTTTCTCTTCAGCTTGTAAAGCACAGAGGGCCTAAAGTCTCATTATTAATTATACTTGGTGGATTTTTGAAACATCAGTGGAACACTCTCTCTCTAAGGTACTACCTATATTTCAGTTTGTACAGTGATTTTCTGTAGTCTGACAGATGACAAAATGAAAGGATTCAAGTGAAGTTCTGATATGTTCACAGGAAACTACCACATTAATATTTTCACTCTTTAAGACAGACCTAACTTCAGTGTGTACGCAGTTTTACCGTGGAGCACTGACGGTAAGTTTAGGCAGAATCCATTGCACATATGTACTTAGTTCTCTCAATTAAATGTGCAGGTTTTAAGAATTATTACATTCTATGATGGACACCCCAGTCATAGAATTAATAAATTAAGTTCACTAGGAAAAAATGAACTCATTCTGGTCACTGATTAATCATGTTATTTGAATGAATATTATTAAACAAATATCACATAATCATATGCTACCAATTTCTACATAAGTCTATATAAAAGATAAAACAATATCTCAACAAGAATGAGAGAAATGGTATTTGTCAAAATATCTGTGAAATATCTTCCTGTCTGAAATGTAACAAATAACTAAAGGAAATAAATGGTCAAATCTCAAAGAATCAAAACATGGAGATCTAAAAAACATAAGGTCCAATATACGGCAGATTTTATAGTTATGTGAAAATTTCCATATTTATCAGTGACCTATGCTATTTCCATCAATGGTTAATCTAGGGCCACACAAAAGCAATTTTTTTCTATTGAAAGTAACCACTGATTACAGTCTTTCTGAGAACTGGAAATATTTCTTCTATTAAAAATGCATTTTAAAAATACGGTTATGGGGCTGAAGAAACTGATTATAAAGGAATAAATCTATGACAGGTAAAATACTACGCAGTAGAGTAATAAAATGTCTATACAGCTTAGCCATAGAATATAATCTATTGTACGTGAAATAAGATTCCACGATAAATTAAACTGCCGGAAAAATCAGTTACCTTGACAATTATCTAGCACGTGACACCCACGGTGGAGCTTCTGTGTGGGTACCAGAGGCGGCACAGAGACCACAACATCAGTTCCAGGCTGAAGCCACATGGGCGAGTGGCAGCTCTCAGTCCCCAAGGCTGCAACGAGAGGAGGGGAGCCCTGATGCCAGCCACAGCTGTTGACATCCCCTCGACAGAAACAGGGCATTTGAACAAATAGAAAATTATGGGAAGTTCATGCAGTGTTTCGAAGCATCTGTGTGGGAACTGGAGTGGGTTGTCTCTGATGCCGAGGGGCCTCTGTTCCTTAGGAAATTGCGTTGGGTGCCACCTGATGCCCAGTAGGCCTCAGGCGACCACTGTGACTCCACGGTGTGTCCACTTGTTGAAAGGGTTGTCAAGAAGAACCTCAATACATCTGTGGTCATGCTCTTCACCCCAGAATCTCCAGGGTTTGGGGTTGGATTAACAATGAGAGTAGGCAGATTCGCCAAAGAAATCTCCTGCCTTGTGGGTACCGAGGAAACCACTACCCAGGGCAGCCTGGATTCTCAAGAGGATGATAAAGGACGCTCTAGAGTGATTTTTATGACGTTCAAACAAATTTTACTCAACTTTTTTGTGTTCTCTGTAGATTTGACTTTTCTCTCGCTGTCTGGAGATGGGAGGGAAACGATTTTTCTCTTTCAGGTTATGCTTTTTTCAGAACAATTTATTATTCTAGCATTGATTTTATAAACATGTTTGGAGGGATTCTCTGCGCAGGGCCTGCCTTAGATTAATCTATCGGGGAGGTCTGAACCCAGTTGCATATCATTCATCAGGCATCTCAGGAGGTCTGCCCACCTCACGGGGAGCTGCGGCTGCACCAGGCAGATCCTGGACCGTGGATGTGAAGGTCCAACAGGTCACAGAGACAAGGGCGAGGGAAGGGGGGCAGGGAGAGAATGCGGTGGAACTGGAACTTGTCAATGCAACTGTTTCGGACGGGAGTTTCGGACCCTTCCAACTCCCCGGTGGTCATTCTCAGATTTGGTTCTGTGCTCAGCTCCAGAGAAGGTTTAATGACCCAGGACACAGACCTTGAGAGACAGCCACCCA
The DNA here is from genome assembly GCF_014824575.4 of Sturnira hondurensis. Classification (NCBI taxonomy): domain Eukaryota; kingdom Metazoa; phylum Chordata; class Mammalia; order Chiroptera; family Phyllostomidae; genus Sturnira; species Sturnira hondurensis. The sequence goes on from NW_028074503.1 coordinate 38,336,006, forward strand.
AAAGGAGGCAGCCGACTCTGAGCAATGACCTGAACGAGAAACAGTGGCCCCAATTTGTCAAAATACAAGGTCTGGAACAAATAATGCCTCCTTTTTATTACAAAAGCTGTTATTACAAAATTGTAAGCATGTGATTCTGTAATAGAATATCACACTCAAGAACACCATATGATATTTTAGGTGAAATGTTCAAATTAAAACTATAAATTATTATACCCATATTATTACCCCACCAACCACACTCAAGCAGGCCTGACTCCTGCCAGACCCTGTATTTCTGGTACAACCCAGAGAGGGGCCCGTTTCCCAGCTTTGATGCGAGTTCTTCGGTTGCATGTGGGAAAATCCTGAGAGGTGTTCACGAATCTGGAGCCGGGCCTCCCCCAGGCTGCCTGGGTCTGATTCCCAGGGCTGGAAATGAGAGGCCTGGCTTAAGAAGGGAATTCCTCTGCAGGATCTTGGGTAATGTAAAGAATTTAAGTATTTATTTCTTTTATTTTGAGAAATTAGAATATTACCTTCCCCAAAAAGAATAAAAAAAGGAAGAAAGTCCTAAGTAATTTTGACACAATGCTTGAAATAGAAGCTCGGAGGTAGAAGTAACTTGGGCGAACGAGAGGAGTAATGTGTCACGTAACGCTAATGTACGACAAAGCCTGAGGTCAAGACGAGTTCTGGAAGTCATCCCAACCTACTTACCACAAATGGTTTAAAATCGAGGAAAAACAAAAGTGATCTCAATGTCAGACAAAAGTACGGATGGTTCAGCCACACCACCGAATACCACAGGGACACTGGATGACAACACAGACCCAGAGACACCAACAAGACGATCTGCAGGATTCCACTCTACGCACAAACCAAACACGAGGTAACAGCGCGTACAGTAGGAGCCTGCTCTGTAACGAAAAAAAGAAAACCACACTCACTTAAGTCTTACTATAAAAGTTAAGTCTTGGAATGCACACCACAGTGGTAATGGGGTTTTCTCTGGGTGGAGGGTTGGATTATGGAAAACTTTTATTTTGTTTTTCACAGTTTGACTTATTTTGGGGTTTTTAAATGGCTCCTCTTTACCTCTATAAGATTTCATTTGCAAATCCAGGTCCCATCAGAAATTTATTATAATCAATATCAGAGAAACTGTGGGGGCACTCAGAGAGCACCTGACGTCAGAGAGCACCAAGTCTAGAAACCACCCCCAAGGGTCTGGCTCGCTCCTGAGAGTCACGGGTGGACTTCCGGTTCCAGAAGTATTTCAGTAAAGCCCTTTGTTTTTCCCACTGCCTGATGGGAAGACCATATCCTGCCTTGACCCATACACCGTCTCCTCGGGCTTTGCCCTGACCCGAATACCGGCCGACAAAGATGCTCACGGAACCCTTAACAACGCAGCTGTGTGACCTCTCCTGCATGGGGAGGCTGAGAAAAATCGTCACTAGTAACTTTCCCCTCCGAGGAACTGGTGAGTAGCCGATTAATACAAGTAGTGAGACTACGCCCATGTTTGCCGTGTGCTTACTAGGGCGTGGTCAATGAACACACGCATTCAGAAGTCTACCTTAAATGTCTAGTTACATAGTGAGAGATTCTTTGCTTTTGTCCAGTAAGCGGCCTGGCCCCTTTACTTGAAAGGGATTCCAAACCAGTAGTCAGCAGCAAGAAAATGTGCAACTGAAATCAAGCGTTGTTTGTGTCTGAGTAGGGTCACAACCGGCAGAAACATATTTTAATGGGAATGAGAAAAGAACAAGATTGAGGAGAAAAAACATTCCCCTAAATCAATGGTATATTTCTCTTCGAATCTGAATGACAAAGGAACGTAGGGGGCAAACCATGGGATGGCTGATCTCTCATCTGATTTTGGATGGCTCTAAACAAGAAAATTGTATTTCCTCTCCTAGTAAAAAGATAATAGGTATATTAAAACAAAAGAATGACCCTGCTTATTATTTCATGGACTTGCTTATTTCTGTCAAAGCATTACTGTGAATGAGGTCTCACATTTGTTATACTTTTTGTCTATGACACTTCTCATCATGAAATGCAGAAGACAGGTAGTTCACACTAAGGACATTCAGAAAGGACTGAGGGACTGATCATGAGAAGACTCCAAAGGACGTGCTGTTAGATTCTCCTCTCGTTTATTTATTGGAAGGTAGGTGTTACTGTTCTCTTTGAAGCCAAATTTAATAATATGTACCCCAATTCTTAAGGGTTGATAAATGGCTGTACAAAAATGTTTTCAAGTTTTTTATCAAAATAAAACTTATGTTTTGATTATTCCCTTTTAATCTAATAAGGTGACTCTTTCAGAATGCAGTGACGGAGAGAATAATAAGTTTGTCCTTTAGAAGAAACGATAAACTTTCGTAGGTAGCCGACGTGATCCGAGGGGAAGTCACATTTGTGCTTTTGCCAGAACTCCCGAAAAAGTACGACTGGAGGGTGGGGCCCCGTGAAGGCGACATTTCACACACACTTCCTGATAAAATGACCTGGGTCACTTCCCTCTTTTCCCTTCCCAGGAAATTCTGATTTTAATGCCAACTGCCCTATCACTTACATGTGTGACTGTACAGATACTTGTGTTTACTTCACAGAGCACTAGTCTGCTAGTCAAGGGACACCAGAGAACAAGGCAGAGGGTGTTTGGATGTGAAGCATTGTAAACATCGTGCAAAGCTAACCAGGACCTGGAGGGCAGGAGAGAAAGATGATGGGAAAGAATACTCTGAATTACTTTACTGGAAGGAGCAAACGCACAAAGCGTGTGCATATGGAAACTGGAATAAGACATTCACTAGACAGACTACATTGGGACGGTTACATGGCTCCCACGTCACTGTCCCTTCTCTGTCCCACGTGATTTGAAGCACCTGTTGCCTAGTGAGTTACCAGGCTGACCGGTTTGGGCGAGTCTCTCATCTGTTCTTGTTCGGCTGTTCATATTGTTACACGCTTTGATTACCGTCTCAGTGCACTGGCATTTTCAGGTGCATATCATCTGTAAGACATTTTTGTTGCATGAAATGACTCACATGAAAACATTTTATCCCCAAAGACCTTAATTTATTTACCCAGCTGATATGTATTCAAAAATTCAATTACTCTCCATTAAAAAATCTGTATGCTAGATACAGGGAAATAAGACATGTTCTTGCCTCTCCAAAACAGTTTTGTAATCTAGCACAGGGCTTCCAAGAGCAGCCCGGCAGACGTTTTTGCCTTAGAAGATGACCCCGTTTGTGGTAGGACCTGTAGTGACACCCATGGTGGGTCTGTCCACCAGATGCTAGGGGCATCCCCACCCCCAGCTGTGATCACCAAAAATGTCTCCAGACATTGTCATGAGTTCCCGGGGCTGGGGGTAGGGCAGGAGGGGGCAAAATAGCCTGCCACTGAGAATCTCTGGTCTATCAAGCAAGACAGAAGAAACAAACTATTAAATTACAAACGTCATAAATGCACAGAAGAGAAATTGCAGGTGCTTCTGGAAGGCAGGTGTTGGAAGCCAGAGGGGAGCTCGCTGCACTGCCGGGACCCACGGAGCGGACCTGAACAAAGGGTTGGGCTCTAGACAGGCCGAAAGCGGGTGGCGAGGGCACTAAAGTGACTGCACAAACTTCCAGTGAGGAAGACATCAGCGTATGTCCGTCCTTGTCACGCACAGTCTTACGCAAGTACATTTAAATGTTTCATCCCATGTCTTAATTCACTGTGCTGTCATCTCCATCTTTCTCTAAATTCATGTTCATACTTCCCTATCCAACACTCATCCTGCTTCAATACTGTTATTGGTAACATAACAATACTTGCTGTAAGCATCAATCATGCTTCTAAGTACTTTATATGATCAAATGTTTATGAGAGCTATAATTGGAATGCAGTAATATTGTGTATCTCTGATCTACTGATTAGGAAGATGAATCACCAAAGGTTTTGCTCAAACCCTCCACAGGGCTAATAAATACAGAGTAGGGATTTGAACTCAGGCCACCCGGCACCATCAGCCACACCTTAATCACTGCAGACACCCAGACAGACGAATGCTCCTCCTTCCTTGGCGGTCATCACTCATCAACACGTGGCTCGATCCAGCCAGATAACACAGGAGCGGCTTCACATCTGTCACTCAGATATCCCATGAAATCAATTGTGAAGGGTAACCTTATTTCAAACACTATCATTTAAAATTGTTAGAACTAACCTATTTGTGGAAAATCACCTGGAAATTCTTATATTAACCTTTATCACAGTTTGTGCATCCGGACACACCGAGTGTCACTTACCCCGCTTTGCATGCTGTCAAACCGAAGAACGGGGAATTTGAACTGTTGTCTGCGTTTTCCGAGACCATGTGTGGAGGAGGATTAAGGCACAAATCTTTCAAATGACATTTCCATGATTGGCCTGAAAGCCCTGGCTGCCTCCGAGGCTTACCAAACACATTTCTATTGCCTTAAGACTTTAGCACCCAGCATAGACTTTATCGATCTGTCCTTTCTCATTTTATCCGGCTATCATTTGCTCTTTCAGTGCATTTTTTTAGCCCTTTGGCTCTGTCTCCTTTTTTGCTTCAGAGCCTTATGAAATCCTTGCTCTAGCAGAAAGCTAGCCGCCAACCACTCCTACCTCCCCGACGAGGCCGGCCTTTCCAGATTCATTGTTGTCCCTCTGAAGGACACTGTCTTTGAAGCGCTGGGCCACTGTTTTTGTTCCACTCTGTCTTTGAACGTTTATTTCTCAAACATTGTAAAGACCTACAGGCGTTATTTTCATTTTTGTTGACAACATGTTATGTAATTATCATATCTTATCTCAAGTGGGACAAGTGTCGGCAATGCCCGACTTCCTGAGCAGGTCATACCTGAGGTGCCATTTCTCGCCTTTCTCCCCCCACTGTTCCCTCACAGACACTTGAGGAGCAAGCCTTTGTCAACGTGCCCACAATTTTGTCTAAAACCCGAGGCATTTCTCACTGAATGGTGTGAAAACACACACCATATGATAAGTACTTGTGTCTAATGTCTCTATGTATAATGGTACCTTTCACTTTACATATGAAATTATTTTCTTAAAATTGTTTAAAGTTAATCTGCATGCTCCAAACTATTTTTTCATCTACAGGTAAAATGACTAGTAGTGAGGATTTCTATGTCCAGCATTATAATAGACAATGCACCCCGAAAAGCTATCCAGTAACACACATGTAAGAAGCTGAAGCCTGCATGTGTGCGTGTGTGCTCGGGCACATGTATGTCTGGCTGGTAAAGAAAATTCCAATGCTCTAGGCAGGCACTGACATCAAAAAACAAAAATTAAAGCGTGACTCCATGGATGTACAGAGCACAAAAGCTTGTGTCTGTGGTAAAGGCCTGTGCTGGTCTGAGATCTCTATTTTCGGGGGGCGGGGGGTGATGGAAGGAGTTACAATAGAGACCCTGGCTTGAAGTTATGAAGATTGTAAAAATAGGGTCTTGGCCCTGGCTGGTGTGGCTCAGTGGACTGAGTGCCGGCCTACAAACCCAACAGTCACTGGTTCAATTCCCAGTCAGGGCACATGCCTGGGGTCTGGACCAGGTCCCCTGTAGGAGGCTCATGAGAAGCAACCACACGTTGAAGTTTCTCTTCCTTTCTTTCTCCCTCCCTTCCCCTCTAAAAATAGCCAAATAAAATATTTTTTAAAAAGTAAAAATAGGATCTGGGAAAATAGCCAACAAGCAAGTAGACAGACAAACCTCAAATGCCTCCAAGACGGACAGCCTCGGCCCTACTACTTAAAATGTGGATCTGGGCTGCGCACATCGGGCTGGGGGGGACTCTTGTGACCCCGACCTTGTTTTCAGGTATGTATTTCATCTGAACTGACATTACCCACATTTCTAGAAGTAAGCAAGCAAACAAAAGTTCATTGCAAGTCTGGGGCAGCAGGCCTGGTCCTGCGCGTGATGGTAAAGACCACGTACACCCATGAGGGAAGGTGTACGAGCGGGAGTTCAACGCGACCCCACTTGCGTTCGGAAGAATTATTCCGGGAGCCGCACGATGAGCAGATCAGAGCAGAGAGCGAGAGGCGGCTTGGAAACCACTAATGAGGCCCTTTGCCGAGCAGCGCTGATACTGAGCCGCAGGGGCTGGGTGGCCGTTCTCATCAGAGTGGAAAAGTGAAAAGGGAGAGACACGGGAGCAAAAGAATGAGAGGCATAACCGATATTCGTTGCTCACAGATGAAATTCACACACAGGCAGGAAAAACTAAAACCACGTTTCCAGGAAGGCCAGGAAGATGCAGACTAAAATGGCCCAAATCATCCAAAACATTCTGAAATATATGTGCAAGTTCACTCCTTACTAATCCCAAACAGTGAGACATCACTGCAAAGTGATCCCAATCCAGAAATTCAGAAGAATTTAACCTTCTTGAACCGTCAGAAATGTCCGGTGACAACGAGCATGCTGAGCTGAAGGCACGTGACCTCGCCCGTCTGCCAGTGAGGGCTGACGGCTCAATCAACCGGGCAGCGTCACCCGTGACCAGCTGTGAATGAGCTGAGTCAAGGTCAAGCTCTGCCAAGACCTTTGCCCCAAAAGGGCAGCCAGGGTGGGACGGACGGCGGACACTGGGCCACGTCACCCGAATCACAAGCCATCGGCAGCCTCCTGGAAGAAGGCACCCAGTGTAAGGCAGTCCTTAAAGGCACCCATTGGTTTAAGAAAAAAGACACATTTATAATGTAGAAAGGGCCCTCAGCCTGTGGTAGAAAAGAAACTGATTTGAGTGTCATCTGGCCGAGGCTGGCATGAAGGGTCCGCCCCTTCTGACAAGCTCTCTAGCCTCTTTGACCCTCAGTTTACTCCCCTGCTGCCTAGGTTAGTCGTTGTGAAGAACAGAGTTTATATATATAATCTACTTATAAACTCCATTTATAAATAGATCCACATAAATGCCACCCATAACTGTGTGCATCGGGGAGACACAAACTGCAGATGGAGGGAGGCTAGATCCTCTGCTCCACCCAACAGCCCCGGGTCTCCGCACGCCGTGAACACACAGCTTCAGAGTAAACTCACGGATCTTTAGGAGGGGTCCACGCTCCATCCGTGACTTGGGTGCACACTTCTCTGCAGGAGGTGAGCTGTGTCCCCACAAAGGCTCCACCTCAATATAAGGACACCGGGCGGGGGGAGGAGGAAGAGAAACTGTCCTACGAAGTTTGAAACAACTGGGTGCCTGCTTGAAGCTTCTGTGATAATAGCTAACACTTCTGAGCATTTGACATATGCTTAGCACATTTTAAGTGTTTTATATAACTTGTACCTTCTCTTTGTAGAGCAGAGCCATGACCTCGTGGGGCTGTTGTTTTATCTCTCTGATTTAACAGAAGAGAAAGCTGCCACCCAGAGGAGCAGACAATGGATCCAAGGCCACAGACTCAGGACAGAGTTCGGATGTGACCCCAGCACCTGTGGCCCTCGCACGCCTTCTGTTAAAGGGATACGAAGCCCAGGGAGGTGAACAGAGGCAAACTTCCGTCTCCACAGAATATTTGTTGCCAATGGATATGACATGGGCAGATTTGTGAAATTATATTTTTAATTGATAAGTCCCCCTTTGCCACCCATTTCTCTTGATTTTAGCGCCTAAATCATTCTGGGCCCATTCGTTGCCTTAGGTGAGGACTGTATTAAGGATGGAGGTGGGGGTGGGGGCACAGTGGTCCTGGGTTCTGTGCCATGAAGGGGGGGCGGCATTGCCTCAGTTTCAGAAGGTCACACCCTGCATCTTCCCGCCCGGGGTCACCGCAGAGCCTAGTGTGGCAGGGACACTGCAGCTATGAAATAAATGAAACCATTTCTATAAACTGCTATAGAATAATTTCTAGGATATATTGTGGAAAGAAACAAAATGCAAAGCGGTACCTACAGTAGATCACCTTTCATGCAAGGAAACAAAAGAGGGAGGAAGAAAACACGAATGTGCTTTGAGAGAGCGAAAGAAGGTCCAAATTTTTCTCAACTCATTTTCTGAATATATCGAGGAATTGATATCTTAGGAGTCTGGGATTAAGAAAAATGAGGCTGTTCGCTTCCTGGTCAGTCGTTTGAATTCAGCTCAGCTGACCGTGAGCTCTAAGGATGAAAGATGTGTTGTGTAGGTTAGCTCCAGAGTAAAAATAGAACAGCGGCCCTGCTTGGGGCTGAGCACCGTTCACGTTCGCCCAATCAGCAGCCCCGTGGCCGTGACAGACGAGACTGGGTACAATCGGAGGCAGTAAGGCCCTTCATGGAGGACCTCACTCGGGAACTATGTAAACATCTTCCAAGTCCATCCGAGACTGTTTTTTATTCAAATTGGGAATGAAACCTCCCATTTTGGCCACACATCAATGGTGGATGTATCCGTCAATGTTGAACTAAGTCTACAGAATTTGGGGCAAGACTTTATTTAGGTCATTAAGTAGGAGGCTTTGGTTGGGAATGGAGGTCATACCCTAAAGTCCAATGTATATTTCTCCATTTAATTCCTATAATTATGTCTACTGTGGCACTGTAAAGCCTTCCCCCAGTCGATATAGATGCTCCTAAATCTTTTTTCATGGATGGGCGGGTGAATAGATGGAGATTACGAGCTAAAAATAGAAATAGAATTCAGAGTATATCCATTTACTTTCATATAGTTTGGAAATTTATTTTGAAAAAAACAAATGAAAAAGGACCCGGTCATCTCGGCCAGGCCTGGAAGAGGAAGCCAGAACGGGGGAAGACACCGTCGTGCCCTTTGCCTGTCTTCTTCCCCCAACAAAGCCACGGCCTCACGTTCTCTTTCCTACCTGCTGCATTAAAGCGAGAAGCAACGCCTCTTGTCCCGTCCGGGTTCAGCCTCTCCTCCCTTCTTGCTTCTTGTTACCTCCCAGTTTATTTCAGTCTGACTGCACCTGAGTAAGGATGCTCTGAAATGCAGGGATGTCATCCGGGCACTTGATAAATGTTCGCTGAAATAGGCTGAACAAGTTGGTGCTGAGAGCTATTCCTTCACGCCCAGATCACTTAAGGGTCTAAGAAACACGAACCACTGTTCTAGATGCTACACAGCAAGGGGCAAAACCGACAAAACCCCCCGCCCCCAGGCAGTGGAGGAGGCAGGAAACCCCCAATGTAAACAAGCCAAGTCTTGCACAGGGCCAGAAAGAGTTTGTGTCGGGGTGGAGGTGGGGAGGAGGCCATTGCAATTTTAGACAAAAAGAGCAGAAAATGCCTCACTGATAATGTGACATTTGAAACAAGACCAGGAAGTGGCGAGAAAGCGAATGACGGGCTGTCTGGCCAAGAATTCCGGGCAAGTCCCAGGGCCCAGAGGCGGGAACACGCTAGTTGGTACAAGCAAGTGCAGGGGACTGCTGTAGAGGGGCGGTCTATGAGGGGGACACAGTGTCCTTCGAGGTACCAGGACCTTGTCTATCAGGAATACTGGCTTGTACTTGGAGTGAGACAGGAAGTCATTAAAAGCTGTTGAGCAGAGAAACCTCATGATCTGACTCATATTTTTGCAAGACACTTGGTTGCGTTGAGAAGAGACTCAATGAGACCATTGCAGGAGCAGAAAAACAGATACCACTGTCGCGGTGCAGAGGAAACTGTCCCTGGCCTAGTGTGGGAGGTACAAAACAGGGTCAGCTGCGGAGCTGGCAACGGGATCAAAATCTGACTCTGTTTGCAAATAAGCTCAACAATGATTTTCTTACTGTATCAGTCAGTGATTAGTCAGGCATTTCAAAGAGAAAGAAGGATGATACAGACACAATACGTACTTAGTAATGCACCCACCGGTGCATCTGGAAGACTGAAGGTCAGAGGGGGCCATTGCTACCTGTCGAGTTTGAGCTCAGAGAATCAGGAAGCGGCCGATTTCTTCCTGTCGGGACTGACCGGAAAGCACACTGACGGCAAAGTGGCCCCTCCACCTGGTGGTGAGGAGTGCGCACCTCTGTCCCATGAGGAAGACATAAGGCCCTTGCCCTCTCCCTCCTTCCAAACAGAGCCCGGGGGAATCTCCTTCACAAAGCAGGCGCTCTCCCTGGGCCTCGGGGATGCAGGCCACTGAGGGACTTGGTAGGAGGGATTGTGGCAACTCAGCCAACAGGAGCCACAGCCAGAGTGGAGAGACGCTGAAGAAATTTCAAGGTGACCTGCAAAGAGAAAAGTGATACTATACCTAGAGGGGGAAACGGATTCCAGAGAGGAGGGCTCATTTTCAGGTTTGTTTCCTAGGAGAAAAACCAGCAGGCGTCTACGCTAAAGGGAGTGGCAGAGTAGGAAGTGAGAAGGGTCCTGGAGCCGGTGGCCGGGGGGGGACCTGGTGCCCTGCTGCTCAGACCCGCAGGGCAGGGCCGTGAGAAAACGCAGTCTTGGGGCCAGAATCCACGTGGTAATGAGACGACACCCACAGGGTTGCCTTCTCCTGCGAGCTCTGGGGGAGGGTCAGTTCTTTTGTCCCTTCTGCTCTCAGAAGCTGGATTAGTCCTTGGTCCGTGACTCCTCTATTCATCTGCAAAGCCAGGGACTTGGCTTCACGCTCCTCACTCCACTTTCTCTCTGGTTTTCTCACTCCCAACTCCCTCTTAAGAGCACCTGAGTTACATGGTGTCCACTCGGCCCATCTCCCTAGACCAAGATTCGCTGATTAGTCTCAGGTTCCCAGGACCAGGACGTGGGCATCTTTGGGGGCCCCATTTGGATGGTCACAAAGGGGTTCCTTCAGGAAGCAGAAGAGAATCAAGCAATGGCTTTGCCCACATTATGAAGGGACAGCAGGGAGAAGTTGGGAAGGTATATCCAGGGTGTTATGATAACGGCTAGTCTAGGAATTTCAGGTGAATAAGGAGGACAGTGGGTACAGGGCAGTCTCGAGACACTTTGAAAGCAGGAGATGAAGATATGTTACAGGGGAATGAGCAGAAAAGAGGTCAGAGATGAGCTGTTTGAAACTGGGGTGCATCTTGTGGCCGTGAGGACACTCGGGGTGTGGCGGTGGGACTTGGGGGTGGGAGGAGAAGAGCAGTCCCTGCGGGAGAGCAGGTCGGGGCTTGAGAGGCACCAGCTGTGTGGACAGTGAAAGAAAGAATCACGGCACAACTTGTGTGGGCGTTCACCAAGGAGTGCGTCCCGGCGAGCAAAGGAATCTTAATTTTGATTGACGTCAACACGTAGCATAGTTTTTGCACATCATAGGATTTGAATGCACATTTGTGGAATAAATCTGATCACATGAATCTGCGTGTGCAGTTACACCCAATACGAAGGCTGGGCCTCTCCGAACTGCTCTCGCTCTGTGAGGTGGGCCATGGGATGCCCCACAGGCCCCTCTGGCTGGAACGGGGGTCTCACTCGCTGCTATTCCAAAACACCTAAGCACATGCTAGAACCTTCTGAACTAGGCCTGACTCACACTTTCGGTGCATTTGTTCTGCAGGTTTTCCAGAGGTGGGATCTGGTGGTCCCAGCTCTCAGGCACTGAAATGTCCCAGGTGCCCTGATTCTTAGGTGATGAATACCTGTGGGGGCTTGGGGGTGGGCTACACCTGAGGCTTTTAAAGTTCATCACAGAGCACACTGATCACCGCTCATGATCACCGCTCACAGAGAAATTAGAAACATTTTAAACCACGGATTACGCAATCATCTCTACCCTATTTTAAAATGCATTTACTCAACTTTTCATGTATCAATTAAGAGCAAAGTCTTAAATGAAACACTCCATTGCAGATGATCAATAAAATCGCCTTTTCTATTACCTTGTATCTCATATACAGTATAATGTCTGACACTATAGATTTACAACAGAAATCTCACACATGTATTTTGATGATCAAAAACAATAAGTTCTCTATTTATTTTAATAGTTTATTTTCGCTGCATTTTTTCCATTCCCATTTATCCCCCTTACACCCTCCTCCACCTCCCCCACTCTCAATAAGCTATTTAAAGAACCCAGGACAGTGCTTTCCAGAGTAATTATTCAATAGGTATTAAGCAATGAATCAATTGGGCTGGTAATCGTCTAAACATATGGTAGTTTTGAAATACGCAAATCTTTGTCTTTTTTATGGATAAGACATAGAATCTGCAAGCTGTTTCCTGGTTATTTTTATTTCATTCAGTGGCAAAAAGCCTCAATTTCAGAGCTATGAGGCAATAAAAGGAACAATTTTTCTTCACATCTGAAGTCAAAAGCAGGCCAAAGCCAGAGACAGGGAGGAGAGCTGAGTTATTGACAATAAAAGGAGAGCCGGAGAGAAAGACCATCTCAGCGGCCAGGTCCTCCGTCTGGTTTCAGAAACCTTCCGTGAATGGAAAGCAATCTGCCCAACGTTCCCCGGTCCAGGGAGATTATCCCAGGCGGACACCTGGAGGGGACAGTCACTGGAGCTAAGGAGGGACGCATTTTCTGCTTGCAAGGAGCAGGAAAGTCAAGAACGGAGTTGGAAAGGAGTCCTAGGTGGCAGATTAGGCTAAGCCCCCTTATCAGGTTTCCTGTGATGACTCCTTTCCTATCCGCATTTAAGAGCAAGTGCATTTAGAGCTTCTGGTAAAAATAAGAACCCTCCTGAAGCTGCTGATTGCCACCAAAAATGTTTGGGGCGAGTGGCCAGCAACCGTGGACCAGAGCCCTGTCCCTTGCAGAGACAGGCCCTGGACCGTGAAGGGGCATGACGCTCTGTAATGAAAGACCTGCTGGTTCTCTCAGGCCCTGGCAGTACTGACGAAGGTAGAACCTGAGGCCAGACTTCTCCAATCGAAACACCACCTTCCATTCCAGAGTGGAGTAGGGATCATGACTGTGTTTCCAAATTGAATAAGTAGCAGATGGAAGATTAACAGGGAGTACCAGGAGAAAGGAGGTGGCCGTCCACAGAGATGAAGGTGTTGGGAGGTGACTTTTCTGAGCAGCGACACCTGGCCACAGTGGGGTCGGAAGAAGCACCCCGCACTGGTCAAACACACCTGAGAGCTTAGTCACTCGGGGACTGGTTTGCTGCCAGCTCTAAGACACAGCCACAAGCCAGCCAGCTTCCAACAGCACACGGTGATCATCTTACCGTCTGCACTGCGTCTCACCAGGCTAGGCTCCTGTTTGGATGCTTGGGAAGGTGCTCTCCTGTCTTTCCAAGTGTCCAGGAGCACCTGCCTCCTCTCAAGGTCAGGACCAGGGACCAAGAGTGTCTCTGTCACAGAGCAAGGCTGGGAGGGGGGCTCCGGGCCTCCAGCTCCCCACTTACGGCCCCTCTGCCTGGATCAGCCTCGCGGTGAGGTAGCTCATCAGCAACCTTAACGCCCTTTGCCAGGTGCAGCCGCTTGGCCTCAGGTGCCGAAGGTGAGCAGCACCAGGGCATCTGGGGAAACCCCTGCTCTGTGACCTGCCCCCGCCCCACGCCGCCACCGTCACTAGAGAGATCACAGCAGACTGTCCAAGTTTTCCACTTTCAGGCACTTGCCCCTTAGCTACATTTTTCTATATAACATTCGTGTTTTTCCTTTTAATATTGATTGGCAGATGGGGCAACTGTATCTCAAAAATGAATGAGGAATGAAAGAAAAATCGGATTCAAGAGGGGCTCCTACCCAACACCCGTGTCGATTTGGACGAGGGTAGCTTTAAAAAAGAATCTAGAGAATTCTTTTGTTCATGTGTACTTGCTGTGAAACATTAGAATATTTTCAATCAATACCTTTTGCTTGTCACATCTCATCAAAATTGTATTTAAGATTCTATAGATACTGATAAAATTATTTATAAAATATTACTACTCTTGTTAATATTTTGGTAATAGTCAAATGATCAAGTATCAAGAATTTACTGCTATGAAATTAGGTTTAGATAAATATGCTTAGTAAAATATAAAAACATTTTAAGTAATGTATATAGTTTTTACATTACATTGAGCCTTAATTTACATTAAATTGATGCCTACTTTTAAAAGATTTATTATTCTGCAAAAACCCTTCATCTGGAAATCACAGTAAATCGGTCCCATTTTTCACTCTGTGTGCACACAGCTCTATCTACATCACATCACTTAATTACAGAGACATTGGTTTAATAAATCATAAAGTGAAGGCGTTGCACTGGAATTCCGAGTTAAACTCTAACTAGAACTCCTTGGTATTGAACACACATCTCAGACGATGACGTGGGATAACAGGAGGCTGGTTCCAGTACAAATGTTAGGAGACCCTGGGCAGCTGTCTCAGCATCGAAACCGTTGCCAGTGGGTCACAGCCTCAAGGAAGCCCTCACCGCAGGCTGCTTAACACAGCTTAACCCAGCAACTGCCCCTCCATCCTCAGAGCACACACTGGAAAATGCTGGCTTAGCATGCGGTAGTAAAAGTTCAAATGATTAAGTCATCGTACACTTTGGCCTTGTTATTGCGACATCACTATTACCCGATTTTTTATGTCTGCTCCACGCCCCCCGCCCCGGGGTCTGTTCAGCCCTCCTCCGCTCAGTCCTAAGAGCCCTCCTCGCACCCTGGGATGTTCCTGGGCTTGTGGCTGCCCAGGGAGAGATGAGAGATCCTGCTTCGCTTCGGCCAAGACTGCGAACGTCTGGGGCAGCGCCCTACCCACGAGACGACAGGCTGGCCCGCGTTGGCGCTCGGGAGAAAAATGAGACCCCTGGGTCAGACAAACGCTTCAGCCACTCACATAGGAGCCTCCAGGTGGGTCAGGCTTCTGGGGCTGCCGTCACACAGGACAGCGGGCTGGGCGGCTTAAATAACAGAAATGCGCTTTCTTCTGGTTCCACGGGGCTGGGAGTACAAGACAGAGGCCTTCACGAGATTGGTTTCCTCTGAGGCCTCTTTCCTTAGCTTGTGGGCGGCGGCCACTGTCTCCCCATGTTCTCCCAGGGTCTCCCTCTGTGAGTGTCCGGGCCCCAGTCTCCCCTTACTGTAAGGGCACCTGTGGTACAGGGTTAGAGCCCACCCTAGTGACCTCATTTTTGACATAGGTGCCTCTTTAAATACTCCATCCCCAAATATCCTGCATAAACTCTCCTGGAAAAATAGTGGTTAGTCCTAGTGGGTAGTCCTTTGAGATACAAATTTGAGGCCAGGGGGCACAATTCACCCCCTTACAGCAAAGTGCGAGCATGTCCTGGCTCCAATTGTCACAAGAAAGCACAAGGACAGCCCGGGGGCCTCTGTTCACGCAGGGGCTTGTGTTACAGGGGAAGGGCCCTGACCACATGGACTAATAAACTGACAACATGGACTCAGACTTGGGGACACCGAGAGTAGGCTGACAGCTGTCAGAGGGGAGGGGTGAGAGGGCTGGGTGGAGAAGGTGGAGAGGTTAAACCAAAACAAACCAAACCAAAAACTCACAGACACAGACGACCGTATGGCGATAACCAAAAGGAACGGGGGCGGGGAAAGTAGAAGAGGGTAAATTCGGGGACAGCCGGTGATGGGAGGAGACTTGACTTGGGGTGGTGAACACACAGTACCGTGAGCAGAGGACGTGTTACAGAGTTGTACCCTTGAAGCCTGTATACTTTTATTAACCAGTGTCACGCCATTAAGCTCAATAAACGTCATTAAGAGGCAAGAGGCACATTCTCTGTGCTCTGGGGGGAGACAGTCGGTGTTCTGGAGCTGTTCACTAACAAAGGCAGTTGTGAACACACTCCGCCCGCACTGTGCGTGGAAACGAGAAGCCAAGGACAACTGTCCCGCAGTGCTCAGCCCTGGTTTCTGTGTCTTCGTGGCTTCTGTCTAAAGTGGAGGGGCACAGGGTTCCACTGACTTGACAGAAGCTGGCCCCAGATACCCTACCTTTTTCTCACTTGGATCTCCTTAAATTATTATCAACCCAACTCCAAGCAGCCCGATGGGCCACCCTGCGGTGTCGACCTCTGCCGTGGCCCCGCGGTTCCAGACCTCACCAGCAAGGAAAGTCCTGTAAACCAATTCCCCCACCTTAGAATGCTGGGTGACTTTCTCTTCTAAGTTTCTGTATTCTCTATTGCACTTGACCTGAGACGTCCATCGGAGATTAGATTATTAGATAACATTAGATACTGCACAAACTCAGTCTTGGGCCACAGAATCGAATCTCACACGGTTCCACCACCCATCAGCACCTGGGCAGTGAGTGAGCTGTGGCTGACTCACCATCAAGGTCAAGAGTGAGGTGGCAGCGTTGGTTACTTCAGGTAAAGTTGGTCCGAATTCCAGGCCATCTTTTCTAGTCGGATTCACCAGTGCAGGCTAAGCGGTCCGCAGGGAGGACAGAGACTGATTCGGAAGCCACGTGTCTGTCACCATCCTGTCACCCTTCTGGAAACTGCTGAGAGCTCGGACGGAGATGGGATGGGGCGCTGCTTTCAAGCTGACAAGTGAGCCTGCCACAGCTCGGCAGATGCTGGCAGAAGACATGAGCGGAATGGGTCACCCACAGCACAGACGGCGCCCAGAGGGCAGGCATCTCCTCATGCCCTCCTCTCCACAGAGTCGGGGGGAGGGGGGCAGATGGCACTTTCTCTCAGGAGAGTCCATGATCAAAGAGGGACCCCGAGCTCGGGAAGCTCAGTCTGTTGACTTTGGCTGTGGAGGGAGCCATTCTCTTTATCTCCCAAGGTGATTGATTATACAAACATCTTTGAAAAAGAGTCCAGAGCAAAGAGAGCACCGTGCCTCCCCCACAAGACGTGCACAACGGTTAAGAGGTCCATGCAGATGACAGCCCAGCACTTCCTTTGTGGTTCGGAGTCACCCTGTGGGATTGAGATGGGCAGTAGACCCCAACGGAAGAGTGTGTAACCTCCACTGGGGGCTGCTCGGAACACCGACGTCCTTGTTTCCCGAGCTCCTCCCCTCTCCTTCCAGGGCAAGCGGTGGCCTGGGGCAGTGGGCTCTGAGGGTGGCTGGGCAGTCAGCTCCTCTGGATGCAGAGATGGGCGCCACGTGGGAAGGAGGCCTGTGCTTTTGTGAGAGAGGCTCCCTGTGTGCTCACTGGGGGTCCACCCTGGACCCTGGCGAGCGAGAAAACGAAGCTTCTCTCTCCTGAGGTCTGTGTGGTTCCACGGCTTGGCCTTGAACCCTCCTAATGCAAGCACGACCTTCGTTCAAGGTGCAACAGCCACTGGCTACATTGGAAGAAAACTATCTATTTTTGAAATGACGTGGACTAGACGGTTTAACACATTGGGATAGAAATCTGGATTCCTTGAATACTCATTAAAGACTTTTTTCTGCTCTGTGTTCAATTTATTTCAATATCTGGAATATATAATTTTAAGAAGCAGAATACACT
Source organism: Sturnira hondurensis (assembly GCF_014824575.4). Taxonomy (NCBI): domain Eukaryota; kingdom Metazoa; phylum Chordata; class Mammalia; order Chiroptera; family Phyllostomidae; genus Sturnira; species Sturnira hondurensis. The sequence goes on from NW_028074503.1 coordinate 38,353,324, forward strand.
TACCAAACATATATTCAAAAATCAGAAATGTCAGATTTTATTATAAAAATGACGGAGAATAGAAGTGTGTGTGTGTCCGGTACTACAGAGGTGTTTTATATTTGTGGGAAAGAGCAAAAACAAGGCGGGGTCAGAGCGAAAAGTGTCCCATCATGTGAACAAGTGGATACTTTCGAAATGTGGGATAGGATCTTAAAAAATTCTAAGCTGGAGAGATTAGAATTGTGTGAGCATAATTCACAAAAATGTAATTGTTTAAACTTCAAAAATAGAAGACGAAAACAAAATCAATTTCAGAGAGATATTTTAGGTGAATATGAAGAAGAAGTAATCATTAGGTTAAGCTTCGGGAGGAAATAGACCAGGAATAGGCGTCAACGCAGAGACAAATGTTTAGAAAAGTGGATGTGCACTTAATTCTAACGGCTGTACAAGGCAAGAGATTTTCATATGCTAAGGTCTCCACTGTCAAAAGGCTGTCCCCACCCATCCGAACGGCCTCCTGGGGGCGTGGACATGAAAACTCTCCAGCCCCCTGAAGCCGGAATCCTGGGAGAGGAAGAGGAGCCTGCAGTTCGACTCACTGAGCCCTTCTGTGGTCCTCCCTTAGGCTAGTGTGAGAAGGGCTGGTTGACGGTGTTTCTGTGGCACAAAAAGAAACCCAGGACGTTTACTTTCCTTCTCTAATCAACGGTGGGGTATTTGCAACTTTGTGGGTCAGTTGGTCCCAGCGCCCTTTTCAAAATAATGGAGAGAACTGAAGTTATCAATACCATCACATTAGAAAACATTGATTCCGTCTCAACTCTGACTTTGTAGAAACATCAATGACTAAGGTGTACATTTACCCTGTGTGTGCTCAAAGGTTTGCTTTTCAATCATGGTATTTTCCCCTTGAGGGAAATTTGAAATTCAATAAATAAATAAGTAAATAAGAAAGTATTAACATTAATTTTAGATAAAAATTCCTCTCCATATATATTATTTTTTGTAGATATATTGAGTAGCTATAATGGATTAACACTGGTTGGTTTTCCTATCTAATATATGTTTTTACATATCCAGTTGCTCAGAAACTATAAAAAATAATCAATGTTTTTTTCCAATTATATTCACAGCTGGTGATTCTGAATTTGACCCTTTAAATGACTCTATAATTTCACATATTTGATTGTGTTATATTTATGGCAAACATTTGGCTTTCCTGCTTGTCTTAAGCAAATTAACTTTTCAGAAGTTAATCTCAAACACAGTTGCTAGCAAGAGTCTTTCCTTGGTTCAGTAGTTTTGCTAGTACAAAATATTAACAATCAGCCTGGGGAATTCTTCTTAATCTAAAACAAAACAAACAAACAAAAAACAGTCGTCTCGGAAAAACAGACTGCTATTCTGGGATAGTTGCTATGGATACTAAGCCCCTTCACTGATTGGAGCTGTGTCTATGAGCAGAAAATATTAGCCATTTGATTAACTTGCGATTTTATTCGGAAATGTGTAAGGCACATGTTTTGTAGGTTCCACCCCAAATTAATGTGCTTCCATTCACAGATAAGACAACTTTGAGAAGAACGTTCTGCCTCTTGATTGCCAATGTCTTCGGAAGAAATACAGCAAATAGTGTATGAAATTTTTAGTGCCTGCCCCCCACATTTTCACACTTTTTATTCTTCTTTAGCCTTTTAGTATTTCACTCATTTTATGTCACTTTAGGTCAAAACACATTATCACTACAACTTAGCAAATTATGGTTTCTCTTGCTCACTTTTATGTTTAAAAACTACTAAGGAAAATGAAACAATTTTTTCTGTTATTACCTTGTTACTATGTTGAGTTATCCTTTAAAAATCATTTTTAATGTTAAAAAGCAGAATCCTTGTTGATAGGTCTCAGAACCTGGAGCTGAAAAATAATTAGCTTAGAAGAAAAATGAATTATTTAGACAACTTTTCTTTTTTGTGTATTAAATAATTTTGTATATTATACAAAGCGTTTTAAAAGAAGCTCTTCTCTTATTTTCACATCTACTTATTTGTATATTGTGATACAAAATAAAGTAGTTGGGCCTGGTATAACATTGAAATTTAAAAATAATTTAGATACAAATGAACAAGCTACAAAACTGTTAGTTACATGATAATTATGCAAATACTGTGTCGACATGTAATAGTCATGAATATAAAATTGCGTGGAAGGTGCTTTCTGGCTTTCCTATATTTAATAACAGCTCATTAATAAAGTCTTGAGAAGAAATATGTGCAGTGAAATTTTCAGTTTGCCTTTTGCTGTTTCAATGAAGCAGGTCATTTGAAGTCATAAAGTCTGATTTTTGAGCTGTATTGTGGGCCTTTGTTGTGAACAAGCCTCACTCACACCCAGGTTATAATAAGAAGATGAAGCAACTATAAAAGGCCCTGGCTGGTGTAGCTCAGTGAATTGAGCACAGGCCTGCGAACCACACAATCGCGGTTCGATTCCCAGTCAGGACACGTGCCTGGGTTGCAGGCCAGTTCCCAGCAGGGGACTCACAAGAAGCAACCATACATTGATATTTCTCTCCTTCTCTCCTTCCTTTCCCCTCTAAAGATAAATAAATAAAATCTTTTTAAAATTTTTTAAAAAAGAAGATAAAGCAACCATAAGATCTGACGGGAAAAATGCACATAGTGCGCAAGGATCTCCTGGGGACTATTGGGGCGTGTATCCAACTCACGGCCCACGGGCCGCGTGCATCCCAGGATGGCTGTGAATGTGGCCCGACACAAAACTGTAAATTTAGTTAAAAACTTTTTTTGCTCATCAGTTTTTGTTAGTGTTTATGTATTTAATGTGTTGCCCAAGACAACTCTTCTCCTTCCAGTGCGGCCCAGAGATGCCAAAAGTCAGACACCCCTGAAGGATAAGAGCCAAGAATTTTTGCATTTCTGAGGTTCTTGGCCCAATTTTTACAAAAGAAATGGAAGCAAATATGCTGAGGACTAGATATATTTTCCAAAGGGGAATACACAGTATTGACACTTTGCCACTCCAACAGAGCAGATAATTAAACAATTGCATTAATTATAAGTTGGTGAAGCACAAGCAAACCTGATGAGTTATTGCTATAGGTTACAAAAATGCAGCAAAAAGAAATTCAGTAAAAGTCATTTTTCAGGATAGCAATAGTACCATGGAACTTCTTTCAAGTCCCAGGTAAACAATAATGCTTACATTTAATGTGTCTCATTATACCCGACTGAAAGATGTGAAAATATCTATTTTTAGGAAATTATAAATCTATGAAATAGAAGGTATTTTGATATGACTAAACTACTAAGAAATAAAATGTGTATTTTCTTAAAGCTGTTTTCATACAATTAGTCACTCAGCCCATATATAGACAGTGCCTAGGGACTGAACTCAGAAGCAATGAGATATAATAAAGATTTCAGAGTGGCTGTATGAATAAATGTATGTTTGACAAAACTTCCTTGAATGTTCGTGAGTGTGGATCTATGAAGCCTCAGGCTTTCCCCAACCCCCCCGCCCCCCAGAGAGAAAAGCCTAAGGGAAGAACCAGTCTTGGCCAAGGGCGAAGAAGCCAGAGAGGCAGATGCAGCAAGACTTCATAACGACCGACTCAGGGGAGGCAAGTGCAAAGGACCGTCTACAATGGTGAGGGGGACGAAAATGGGGGACTGGGTGCAGGGGCCACCACCCATCCTGAGAAAGATCACACTGGAGGGGCAGGTGTGGGTCTGCTGGGGAGGGTCGGGGCAGAGCGAGCTCCCTTTTCGACAAGTGGGATGTGTGGGGTGTGGGGGGTGTCCTGAAGTGCGAGGGCAGGTGCTGAAAAGCAAAGGGCCTTCCAGCCTCTGCCTTGTCCATCAGCACCTGTGGTGTGGATGGAAGACAAGGGCAAGGTCAAAGGGGCACAAGGGAGTGGCAGGAAAGTACAGGAGGGCTGAGGAGCTCACATCAGGGGCACCAGGCAAGTGCAAACATAGCCGCCAAACTAGCTGCGCAGGCAGGACAAGGGGGCGGGGACCTAGAGGCATCGGGCCAGCCCAGCCACATGTCTCGTAGACACATCTTCACATCAGCTACAGTCGACTTACGACGACTACTCTGTCATCTTCCTTGTCCAGAGCCAGTGTTTCGAGAGTCTATTACCTCTTATTTCCTATTACATCCCAAGATGTGCATTCTCAGAAGGCTGTATGGACTAGTCCATAGGTATATGGTCCATATACCTGTGACACATGGGCATATGTGTCATATTTTTCATGCTCTACATCAATGAGGAGCAACAAAAACATGTCACAAAGTGTCTGTTGGTTGTCAGTGAAATCCCGTACCAGTGCAATCTTAGGGCTGAGAGGAAAGGCATTAGCTTCATTCTGGGAAAACTAGTGAATAAAACAGTTATTACCTATCTAGTAATAGATACACTCAGGAAAAAAGAGCAAAACAAAGAGCAAAGCACACACTGTGTTTTCACTTCCTCCATCAGACATTTTTTCTCCACCAGCCTTCTAATTGATTCGTCAAGTAAAATCTCTTTCTACTTATTACTTAGGAAAACTAAATGAGAGCCAAACCGGTTCCCATTGGACCATCTTCCAGTGCAAAAATCTCATTTGCAAAGTGGACCATTATTTTCCAAAGCAGAGTAACTGTTGCTCCTGTATCGTAACGCTGAGGTAAGGATGATAATGTTTTCTCTAGACTTTTCAACTTCCTCTGCGGTCTCCCTAGTTCCGTGAAATACTGGGGTAGGGGAACAGTCTGACAACTCACCCATGTGATCCAAGTAACAAGTTGCTGTGTTTGGACCCCGGTGGCTGCAAGACGCGTTCCGACAGATGCCAGAGCATATGGGCAGTGACGACTCCTGGGACGTCATTTCACGCGTATTTGGCGTGGGGGGAGGGGGCAGTTCGGGCGGCTCCCATGGACAGCTCTCCAAGCTGGTAGAGAGAGCGCACAGCCCTCCGGCGTCCCGAGGGGCTGCGCGCGCCAAGGCCTGGGGTTCCCGACCATGTGCCGAGCCCTGTTCACGCGGCTCCTCGTGCTGCTACTTGATGAAGATGGAAAACATTTGGCGTTCCAGTGGGATGAGAGCACATGATGGACGAGTTTTCCCTCTCGGCGGCAGGCAGGGTCTTCTCCTCTGCACTAGCAGACGGATCCAAACGCCGGGTCAGGGAGACAGACCCCTGTGACGGAGCAGTCCTAGAGTGCGAATTCCGAACGCTGGCCTCAGACATCTTACCTAAGGAGGGGTGTGATGGAAGGCACTGGAAACTTCAGTTAATAGGTCTTAGTTTATAGCGATGAGAGAGATCCGGGTTTTGATTCCTCTTTATTAAATAGAATGAAATGATGTGAGGAGAAAAGATTATGTGTCACATGCAGGCTTTTGGATCCCCATCAGGCTGTTGTTTCCAGTGATGAAAATCATTTATCCCATCTGTCCCGGTCCTTGAAAACAAATGAGCAAGACATTGGCTGGATAGCCACGGCCGCCCTGGGCTGCCGGTCTTTCATCATCTCTCCGAGAGGTTTTGTCTTGTTTGTAACCCTTTCCGATACCTAGGCCAAGACTCCTTTCCTCTTATCGCACTGGGTTTTTTAATCATAATCTCAAATCTTTCTTTTTACTTTGTATTTATGTTTTCAATTTCTATTCACAGAGAAGGCACCTAACTGGACCCAAGCAGGTGTTTGTTTTAGGAAGAAAAGTCGCTGGAAGGACAGTGGGACGGAAGGGTTAGAGCTTCGTGTAGGAGGCCCCCAGCCGTGAAAGGGACGGTGTCTTTGAAAGCAGAAGGGCCAGGGCACTGGAATCCTTAGGAGTCTCAGGCAGATGTAGAAGAGAGAGAGATAGGAAAGGGCCAATTTTAGGGCCAGCATAGAATCCCCAGCATTATTTCAGGGAGGATGGTGAGCACAAGACTGTTACTAGACACCTGCAACTCAGGTGCCCTTGGCAGCTCGGTGGCGACGAAGAGGCTGAAGGACCGAGGCGTTGACACTGAGCCCAGCCTCGAAGTGGCCCAGACCTGGGGCAGCGAAGCAGAGCGTGGTAGGGGAGCCGAAGCCCCTCACCAATGAGTGGAGACGATGGAAGCGATGGTAAGAAGGGCTGAGAAGTACGGCAGTTCCATACCTCACCCCTCAGATTATGAACATTCACACTTACGTGGCCGGAGGGACTTCATGACCAGGCTCATGAATTAAGTTGACCTTAAGAATTTTCCCAGAGGCCCCAGGTAATCACATGAGCCCTTAGAAATAGAAGGGGAGTCCTCCGACAGATCCAGAGCACCAGGGGAGTCCACCCTCCGTCTCAGGCTTTGACGGAGGGGACTACATACCAAGGAGTAGGGTCAGCCTTCAGGAGCCGAGGGTGGCCCCCAGCAGACAGCCGGCCTGTGAGTGGGGACCTCAGGACCGCATGAGCAAGGACCGTGATTCTGCCAACACCACGAATGACGCTGGAGAAAGATCTTCCCTGCACCTCCAGAAAGAGGCCAGACCATGGACCCCCGCCTGGGGAGCCATGAGGTGCTAAGCAGAAGACCCAGCTGCACTCACCGGACTTCTGATTCTTCTGAGCTGCAGACTATGAGTTCATAAATCGGTGCTGCATTAAGCCGCTAGGTCTGTGGTCATTGGCTGCGGTAGCAATAAGAAAAGTAATTCATACTTGGTTGTAATTTCATTACATCTTTCATAACATTGTGGAGGGCAGTCATAGGGAGTGAAACAAAAGTGCGAACTGAAAGGGACAGTGCCCCTCAGGAACATGGGGCACAGCATGACGCAATCCTAGGGAAATGGGAAAGCGGAGGGAATGTAACCCCTAGGGAAAGGGATTTCGGATGAGGCGGGCCGGGGAGGGTCCTTCTCATAAGGACAGAGAACGTGCAGGATGGTGGGAAACTGGCCAACGGGACGGGTCCAGAGGCTGCGCAGGCAGTGGGGCAGGCTGGGTGCCGTGAGGGCACGCCACTCCCATGTCGCGTGGGCAGGGTGGTGACAGCACACGCCTGGAGCACGCAAGATTTTATGGTCTCTGTGTGGATCACATCCCCTCTGAGGATGGGCATGTTCATACGCAACGTAACCTTGAGGCAAAAACTTTCATTTTTAAAAGGCTGGCATTGAGCTGGGTGTTTCTGTCACTGATGGCCTAACGCTGTATTCATCTCACCTGTTTCAACAGGCAGAACTTTGGCAAAGCTGCTTTCTTACTCACTGTTGCTCCTTTGCTTTCTTGTTCACCATCTTAACACCTTTTACAAATATCCAAGATACGAATAAATACATGAGGCATTTTCCATAATATCATAATTCATATTTATTTAAAATTTTGGTTAAACCTTGATCTAGTCAAGCGAATGTGTACTGTCACATTGGGTCACTACATCGTTCTATGTAAATGTCACGTCCTCCAAAGTTTGAAAAGGAAATCACACACCACAGTGTGTCCTACATGGCTGTGTGATGGGATAGTGTGGATGCTTGTGTGACACACGGCGTCGGTTTCAACGGGGGAGCAGTGCTACGATTCGGGTGAGAGGAGACTGTCTCTGAGCGTCATGTTGGCCACGGGAGTCCCTTTAGACGTTTTACCACCCATAAAACAGTGCAAATGGTGGCATTTAGAGTTACAGAAGGTTGGTTAGGGTCATTTATGGTTCTTTGTGTAAGAGCTAGTGCAGTTGTAGAAATATTCTTCTTGCTATTACACTGAACTTTCTTGCTGATGGAGAAAAAGTGCCCTGTTGGATGGGAACTTTACATGTTGCCATGAGGGAAGACACCAGAATTCAGATCATAATTTTTTTAAACGTCCTTTATTTTCAAGCTGAAACACAAATAACATTGTTTGCAGCATGAGCATCTTTTACCAACCTTGGGAAGGGGGCTTTAGGGAACAAGTCATGATCAATATGTGTATGTAAGTTAATACAGCAGAACCACGCCCATCAGCAGTCAGGTTTCATCACGCTCACATTTCTGCATGGCCTTTGTAGAGATGCTTCTCATAGAAAATATTTAGCCTGTGCCATTCGGAAAGTTTGTTTGTGCTCACGTCACATTGTCACGTGCCCTCACTGTCAGCCGCATACTCTGGTGTGCATTGTACCTGCTGCTGATCACAGACACTCACCCGAAGTCTAAGAAATGGGTTGTATTATAGGTTACTGCTACTAAGCTTCCCACACCTGCATCCTTAGGCCCACCAGAACCTTTGATTTATCACCTTTATGAAGCACAAAATATGAAACAATGAGCAGGGAGCTGTCCGAGACAAGGTAAATGCCTCTTCCCTTTGTGGGTCAGGTCGCAGCTCACTGCCGCAGGGAGCGTCCTTTATTTTAGATTACCCTGAGCAAACGCGCCCCACGGGCATTACGCTGGAGGTTGGAGCACAGATGGTCTCCGCAGACTGCCATTGTACACTGCAGAGCCCCTCCGTGGACCTCTATTTTATGAAGCCAGCTCAGGCTTGGCAAGGAGAGGGAACACAGGTTTTCCGTGCCAGCTGTACTGAGCAGTAGAATCATCACACAGGCTTCTTGGCCAGGTGGGGTGGTCCACGCGCTTTTTCTTCTGGCTGCGTTCACTTTTCTCTCCCATTCCAGCTGTGTCGACGTTCTCTCGTCAACCTCGAATCTACGCAATAAGACTTTTTATAAGTGGCACAATGAATGATGATGGATGGAAAATATAGTTGTGCCAAATCTGTTTGCCAACATTTCAGAAAATTTCTGCAGAAATTTATCATCGAATTTGTGAGTATATTAAGCCGTATTCGTTCCAGTGTTGTTCCAATAAAATAATGGGTATTGAGCAAACATTATTCACTCAGGACAACGGTACAAGCCGTGCCTTTAGTGAGAGTCCAACCTACCTGCACAAACAGAACCGAGCCGCATGGGCAGCCGTGTTCGCAATGCAGGACACAGGTAAGTTCTGCTGCCACGACTCGCTAGGCACTGGGAGATCGAGGAGNGAAAATTTCTACAGAAATTTATCATCGAATTTGTGAGTATATTAAGCCATATTCGTTCCAGTGTTGTTCCAATAAAATAATGGGTATTGAGCAAACATTATTCACTCAGGACAACGGTACAAGCCGTGCCTTTAGTGAGAGTCCAACCTACCTGCACAAACAGAACCGAGCCGCATGGGCAGCCGTGTTCGCAATGCAGGACACAGGTAAGTTCTGCTGCCACGACTCGCTAGGCACTGGGAGATCGAGGAGGAACGTGAGGGCAGTGAAAGGTGGCGGTGTCCAGGGGACACGCTTGTGAGTGCAGACGTGACAGCAGAGACATTAACCTCCTGGGCCACACGGCCTGGGCCGTGATCCAGCCTGCAGCATTGGCAAGCTAGGTGACCTTGGGCAAGTTCATTGCAAAGGCTAAATCTCAGGAGATTTTTACCTCAAAACACACAAAAGTAAAAGTACTAACTGTCTGTAGGGCTTTGATAAAGCCAAACAAGATAACCATAGTTAGCAATTACAAAACACGATGGGCCAATCACTCTTCAAAATGTTTGACATTCATTGATTCATGAAACCCTCCCAATAACTCCATGCAACACATACCACCATTTTCCTCTTTTACAACAGAGAAATGGGGAGGGGGACACAGTAAAGGCAAATAACCACCTTAAGGTTACATCTATTATTGGAGGGACTGGGATTCTAACTCCAGAGCTAGGGCACTTGAACACTGTATTCTGTTGCTCAGTCAGTCAATGGGCTGATGATCACTGTCACAGCGGCAGAGCAGGAGCTGTGTCCTAGACTGTGAAGCACTTTTGAATGCAAAGAGCCAGGAGAAACGCACACGCAGTTCGGCTCCGACGTGTCTCTGCAAAGTCAGTCCGTGAGATCTGACGGTGCTTTAGGTGCATAACCTCGTAATCCTACCTTCCAACATATTTTAAATGTTAGTCATTTTTTATAGATCTTTGCCCACATCAATAATATTTCTGGGGAACTGAGATCTTGGTGGGACCTGTCACAGTCTTTTACCCACAAACAAATCAGCCCCGTTAGTTGATTTGCAAATCAATTCATGTTGAAGTCTAAGACAAGCTAATGGTCTTGCTTCTTCAGTTTGAGTTCACAGGTGTATGAAGAAGACATTGAACCAAGGAAATTCTTTGTGAAGCTGAACCCTCAGCACTCGTTACTCTCAATAAAGACATATTTTTTTGAAACATTGCAAGAGGGCGAAATGAATCGCAGAGTCGTAACTGATGAAATTCCAAAGAGTGTAGCGGTCTAGGCACCCCGCACCTTCTCTGACGAACACAGTCATCGTTGGTGTTTCTCAGCCAAAGACAGGAGGACACTGACGAGGAGTTTTGATATTCTCTGCTTTTGTTATTCCCATTATCCTGGACAAATTACTTTTTGCTCCATTTCATAAGTAAGATAAAAAGGAGAAATTTTCCACTGCCTTTGGATTTTAAGTAATTTGCTACCTAACAGTTATTTTCATTTCACCAGTGGGGAACGATGATTGTGTCAATCACGTAAATCTGTTTAAGTGAGAAACAGAAAGTTGTCTCAGTGTTTGTACGTACCTTGAGGATCGGGCAACAAGGTATTGAGAGAGCACATATTTACCCATTATTTCCTATGTGGCAGGTGATTAAAGACGTCACCTTTCCCGAAGGGTCAGTTTCTTCCTAAAGTAAATCTTAAAACACTAAACTGTTCATACCTGTTGGTGTCACACTTTAAAAATCTGTAATTTTTAGAATGCAAGCTGCATATTCCTAAAGGCTTAGCGCTATCAGAAACACCACTGTGATAGAATGGCTGCCCCAGGAGATTTCAAATTAATAGAAGCTACTTAACAACGTATCGGTGACAGTGAGATAAGTCCCGTGACAAAGGGAAGCAGGAGTGTCTCACAACAAAGACCCAGGGGGTCTAAAAGGAAAGCACGACCCGGAAACCGAATTCTGCAGGACTCGGGAGTGAAGGGGAGGCGGAAACAAGCAAGAAACCAGTTCACGTCCTTCACCACCAGGATCAACAACAAAGTCCTTGTATGTTCACAGTCACCCCAGCTTCCACGCAAGTTGCCTGTTTCATCTCCTCCCTCCTGTGTCATCAAGTCCTGCTGCCACCAAACCTGGACACAGGAATTCATCTCTTAAACAAGTCTTGGGTTCTCCCACACCCTCTTCACGTTTCATCGCTTTGGGGACAGTGAGTGCATTTTTGCCTCTTTAAAAGGCTAAGTATCCTTTAATACCCACCCTGTTTTCTGACACCTTGAAAATCCCCAAAGCTTTCAGTTCACAACTTTCCTACTTTCTTCAAACTTAAAGTATTTTTTTAAATCATACTCTGAATCCAATGTGGATGATTCTGCTATATAATCTTTTCTTAAAACAGTGCACAATAACTCTGGAATCATGGACGTATTTTTCATCAGTTAAATCCCTCAATTCTCCAAATAGTGGACTTAGTTAAACTCATTGTTTTTTAATTTGGAGACTCTTTGGGTGTCATCTACCACTCGGTAGAGGGAGAGAATGGGAGCTCATCATTATGGATTGTCAACGCCTCAGGAACTCGACAAAGTAAGTGAAACGCAGTAACTTTCAAATCCTCCCAAATCCTCTGCGTAGCATCTCCATTCCCTGCGAAATAAAACCACTGAGGGTTGCTGTAGCTGCAAACCCCACCCAAACGTCTAGTCAGCATCCCGAGTGTGGAACTCCCGTAGCAGCGACGCCACACCATTTCCGCGATAGCACACCACCTCCTCCGTGCAGGCGAAAGAATCGAGACCCGGCCAGCACATCTGCTTCTCACCATTAGAAAGCTGTTTCATGTCGGGGCCACACCGATCCTCACTTCTCTGTCGTGTCCATGTGCCTTGCAGACGTAGAACCCAAAGCAGCCTTCCCCATGCAGTTTCCTCTCTTTTGAAATGGACCTCAAAATAGTAGCTACCCTAAAGTTTCTTGTAAGAAATGAATGCGGTGATGTGAGGAAAGCACCAAGTTCTGTCGCTGTCATTGTTGCGGTCACTCTCCTGAGGTGTCACACTATTTCTTCTCTTCTCCTCTTGGTCTTCTGTGGCGTGGACAATGTCCAATACTTACTTTTAATGGTTTCTGGTTTTACTTTGATGACAGTCTCTCATTTTCCAGAATATAAAAAAAATGAAATGATACTTGACTTTAGTTCAAGAGCTTGACAGCTGAGTCACACATAAGTGCTTGAAGAAAAACAAGGAGTGTAGTTCAGGTTGTCAGGAAAGACAGGGGGTTGTCACACAGCCTTGGGAAGCAGTGACAGGGGTAAGGCTAGTCACGGAAATTCTCTCCGTTCCCAAATATCTTGGTGTACTAGGAGAGGGGACTTTGACATCAGGAGCATGCAGGGAAGTGACACGATTTCAAATGAATGAAAAATAAATGGGTGATATATGTTAGTAATTAGTTCTCACATTTAATAGCTTCTCAAAGACTGTGAATAAGCTAACACAGTTTTTAATTTTCCTCTGAACCGTGAACCCATGTACCGTCTTGTGTTACATAATTAAACATGTCTTTGATCATGAGGACTTGGATTTATCCTCGTAAATGAGATGTCTAACCACTGATTCCTGGGTTTTATCCAGAATGCAAACAAGTCGAGGCACAGGAGGCCCAGCTTCAGGGTGATGTCCAACCCGGAGGGGAGGCTGGACCTCCATCCACCCGGACAAACACCACTGTGTGTGAGCTGAGAACAGAAGGAGGTCGACTTCATGAGAGCTGTCTTCATTCTGTTAGTACAAGAACAGAAACACAATTTGACTGATGTTAGGATGAAGGTCAACAACCAAATGTTCAAATAGACCCATAATGCAGAAAAGGAGTACTCGCCAAAGACACCTCTTTATCTGGTCATTACATCAAATACCTGAATGCATGTTGCAAGTGTTTCCTCAGGGACACGAGTAACACCCTTCAAAATAGATTGATAGCTCATAGTAGAGAGGGAAACGTGAGTGGGAGTGTCCGTGTGATCACTGACCATGGCGCCCCTGGTGATAGTACGTCGACTGCCTGCAGGGTCTCCCGACCGACAATGCCCAAGGTCAGCAGGTGTCACCCGGATCACCTGAAGGTCGACTTGGGGGGTGAGTCAGCTTGCTCTTCACCAAAGATTACGGGAGCTATTTTAAAACCTTTCATCCTGCACCCCTTCATAGATGGAGACCAAAGTTGTACAGCAAAGGCAGCTCTGCCTTGCTCAATCTTGAGGAACCGGTGTTAATTCCATGGAAGCTGACACTGAAGCTGTAACATCACAGAACTGTCCAGGGGGAATGGCCACGGCACCAAGACGGGTGACACGTATGAGACATTCCTGGCTCCATTTCCTTACGTTCCTTTGCTGTATTAAAGGGATGTTATATGTGAGAATAGTTTAGAAAAAGAAGTTTTATAAATGTATTTGTTGTATTTTTATTCTTTCAGTGGGCCACGCCCATGGCAGAGCAAGTAAGTTTTTATCTGACCATGTATGTGGTTTTATGTCTAAAAGTAGGTTATTAACAGTGATATAAATTAATTAAATGAGGAAAGGCTAGATTTTCATTTTGGATTAATGAAAAAAAGTTATGAATAGTGAAAGGAAATACCATGATCGGATCAGTAGGTTTTCATGTAGTTTATTTATAAAGTAATTTATACTACAGTGTAGCATTGAAGATATAGGCCCCACTGTGAAAACACATAATACTTAATATGAATCAGTCCAAGAACAGGTCCATGTAAGGAAGGGACTTGGAGACGCCAAGGTTTGAACCTGGGGCCTCATGCATGCAAAGCTTATGGTCTACCACTGAGCTACATACCCAGCCATGAGACTAGCTTCCTGTGTTGATAAGTCAATACAGCCATTCCTGTTAATAAAAGGAGCTAAATGATTTCTTTCTAGGGATGAAACAGCATTGGATTCCTGCAGTTTCATTGCCTGTCACACAGAGCTCCTCGGCAGTCCTCCTGGGCCCAGCCTTTGTCCCGCTACCTAGCAGCCAACAGCACGCTGGTTTCCTTACTTTCAGAGAGAGCAAGAAGCACATCATCCCTCAGAATTCACCGTCTTCATAGGGTCTTCTACTTGTAAGTCCAAGAAAATATTTTCATTATATTCCACAATTTCCCCATTACTTCCGTAGGAGGAAAACAAAAAACAAAAAACACCTTTTGCCTCCACTCCAGCTGGGTGGGGTCCTGCATCTCAGACTGACAAAAACAGACAGACAAGAGGAAAATGGGGTGCACATGCGCACAGGAGAAACCCAGTTATGGGGAACCCAGAGGGGCAATTAGAACTTGGGGCCGACGTAGCACCTTAACAAGAACAATACATTTGTAGGTGAGTGTTAAGACGAGGAAAGAGAGGGTGCAGGCTTTAGGGGTGGCCGACTGTGAGGAGCTGCATATGTGGAAGAAGCCAGTGGAAGGTGAGGACACTCCAGTGAGGTCTGCTGTGGCCTTGCTGTCTCCCGTGACGTGGTTGGTGCCCCTCCCTGGCACTGTAGGGTGGGACAACCTTCACAAGCATACTGATAGTCTGCTTTCCAGCCAATGGGGGGCCGCAGAGAGTTCATCCTGTCTGCTGCTTCTCCATTGCCTTTAGCTTCATACAATCACCACACCATATGGGCGTTATGTTGGGGCGGCATATTCTGAACTCCTTCACTTCCATCCCGGGTGAGGGGTGAGCATGGGGAAAACAAATCGAGAAAAAATGACAAGAGAGTTTACATGTTGCAATAACAATAATGTCCTCAAGCAGGGACAGGACCCAAGTTCGTGGCGTGAGGGGCCTGGGGGCTCGGCACCGACCCACGTGTTCTTTTCTGGAAATACGCATCCAAAATTCCCCACGAGGGGAATTGTGGGTGCTTGATTTTTACAGGCTGTGATGATAAAGACAAAGTAGTGCTTTGATAGCTAACATTATCACAATGCAAAAACACAAAAAACCTCCTACCAGTAAATGGAAACGCTACCTTTTGGTTTCATCTGCTCGATTGCCACAGTGCTGGGTGCAGCGTGGGGCCCTCTAAATATTTTATGAGCTCATGGGAGCCTCACAGAAAATCTAATTTCCGGGTTATCACTATCAGCATATCCCGGCTCTAACCCTGTTTCTCTTCACTGAGAAGATGCAAACCTTAAAGCACATCTTTGCTCTATCTTAGCAACATTCTTGGCCAAGATAAGACAGTAGGAACAACACATCACTCACGGACCAGCCCAGGGATGTGGGACACATTTACATCAATGAAACCAGCCGGAGGCCCGGTCCACAATGAGGCAGAATAACCAAGACAAAAGTACCTTTCCTCCTTTCAGTTCCGGTTCCAATACAGTGACGGCTCTAGAAAACCCTTACCCTGATATTATGTTTTCTATGTAATACCAGATATTTAATTTCTATGTTTGTGTGCTGACGCTCCTTTTGAAAAAATGGGAAAGCACAGAATAATTTAAATTTTGATTAAAGTAAGTCCAAATCATCGCTAACTCTTCTGAGCATTCCTTTCTGAGGGGAGCAGAGAAACCTTACAGACAGAGGACTTGAGGCCATTGCGTCCGCAGGAGGCCATTGCATCCGCAGGAGGCCCTATTTTACTAATTCTTTCACTCTTTCAAACAACACAGTGGAGCCAGACTTTCCTTTATCACTAAGAATATGACGAAAGTATATTGAAATTGCTCTTTCTCCCAGAAGCAGACAGGCCAGTGGAAGGAAAAACCTCCCTGAGCACAAGCGCGGGTATGACGGGCAGCTGGATGCTGGTTGACGTGACACAGAGGACGGACGCGTACGAATAGGGACAGGGGAGGTCGGGGAGGAATTTCCGAGAAAGGAACATTCCAGCTAAGTTTTGAGGTTATTTTTCAGTGACAGTGTTTCGATGGTGATGATTCGTCTAAGAAAACAGAGCAAGTGGGTGGAGCCTTGAGGAACTTCCAAAATGCAGAGTGATGGCCAGGTTCCAGGAAATGAGGGAGAAAGAGATGAGGAGAGAAAGAGGTGGTTTGAGAGTGTCTTATATCAGGTAACTGAAGGCCATATAATGTGAATGCTTCCCTTTTCTGAGAAAGAGATATCAAGTTATTTAAGATTTTTGGAGCAGAGGGACACGATCAAATGTGCACCAAGAGGTAAAATCTTTTTTTTTTTAATCTTTAGAGGGGAAGGGAAGCAGAGAGGGAGAGAAATATCAATGTGCGGTTATCTTTCGTGCGTCCTCTGCTGGGAAATGGCCTGCAACCCAGGCATGTGCCCTGACTAGGAATCGAACCGTGATCCTCTGGTTCAGGGATCACGGCCCGCACTCAATCCACTGAGCTACACCAGAGCTCCTCGGTTGAGGAGCTGAGAGGTAAAATCTTGATGACAAGAGTGTTCTTGCAAATACAGTCAGGCTGGACCCCCACTCTCCTATGACACGTGTCCACATACAAAGGGGAAGCTTGCACGCAGACACGCACAGGGGAGCTCAGTGTGAACATGAAGGCAGAGGCCAGGGTAGTGTCGTGCACGAGCCAGGGAACACCAAAGATAGCGGCAGACCCCCAGGAGCCAGAAGGGGACCCTGGCACAGACTGTGCCTCCCAGACCTCAGAAGGAACCAGCCCTGCCGACACCTTAGGGCCTTCAGAGCCCTAAGACAATATGCTTTTGTTGTTCAAGCCACCTTGTGAGTGGCCCTTTGCTGGCCTGGCAAACCAATTCCCCCTCCTACACCATGACTCAGCCACCCTCCCCCACCAGTGACCCCCCCCCCATTCTTAGTTTGCTCCCAGAATCCATTTCAAAGCCTCCCCACGGTGGTGTTCATGGGAGTCACCCAGAACTGTGTTTTCTTCTCATCTCGGCAGAAACTGCCTGTTTATATTTCCAGCACGTAACAACTTCTCAGAGCGTAAATACACATTAGCTTACTATTTCTACGGGTTACTAGGAAGTTCCTTTTAGGATTGGCTTCCTTTATTGTCGATGACGTTTTCCACTTACACTCTTTTGTTGTTGTTAATGATTTATCCCTGCATTAGAAATGGTTATACCCCCTATGACGTGATCTTCCGTGGTTTTTATCTTTTTCAATAAATGTGAAGTCAGCTGGTTCTGTCTCTAACATCAGTCGAAGTGAAGGAATCCACTGCAATCAACATTGGTGTCCCCCATTACAGGTGATGGTATTAAGAACATTCTAGAGAACTACTAAAACACTTCCTCCCCACGTATTGTCTGGTCTGGTGTGGGTCAGTTGGTTGGGCATCGTCCTGCAACCCGTGGGGTCACTGGTTCAATTCCTGGTCAGGGCACATGTCTGGGTTGCAGGTTTGGGCCCCAGTTGGGCTCATGCAAGAAGCAACCAATCGATGTTCGTCTCTCATATCAATGTTTCTCTCTCTTTCTCCCTCCCTTCCCCTCTCTCTATTACCAATAATTTAAAAAACAATACTTTTTATATAGGCAAATTGGATGGCATAAAATAATTTGTTTTTATTTGATTTTATGTGTGAAAAGTTTTATGAATATTAATAGAAAGAAGAATCTAAATAATTCTTCCCAGTTTATTTTAGCAGTCGCTGTGCTATCATTGTGAATCACATGCATTTACTTTAGTTGGAATTAAACACAGTCAAAATCAAATTAATTTTCCTCTGCTTGCATACATTAGAGATTTTTTATAACCATGATTTTGTTTACAATATGCATGCCATGGCATTTTATGATTTTTTAGTTATTCGATGTTCTAAATAACAGTTTGTAGTCATCACTTGTGGCCAAAGTTTTTTCAGAAGTTTTGTAGACATCTATCCACACCTAGCCACTTCTTCAAGGTCCGCAAGAAGCCTCAATTCCTCTGTAGGCACTTTTCAAACAGCACCAACAGATATCAAAACTAGTAAAAGCCTCTCTTTAGGGAGTTCACAAATTATTTCCTCACACATTTCATATTTAATGTTTTTTCTTCTAAAATGCTATTTTATGGTTTGAGCGTGAGATCACTGAACGCAGAGAGCAGGCCCTCTGTTTAGTTCCTTGTCTACAAAGCCTCAGATACAGGATGGCGCCTGGTGGAACACAGGTAGAATTTCCAGTTAACTTACCGTATCAGTCTTGTTTTTGATATATTTTCAAAGGTGCTACTTCACAAAACGGAGCTGCTTTAGAAGAGTCGTTTTGTTTTCAGAAATACAAAAGCACAAAGGAAACTTAAAATTCATGTCAGATTTCATGCTGTTTCAGAATATTCAAAAATTTATGAACATAAAATATTTTACCACAGCATCACAATTACAGAGATGTTTTTGCACCATTTTCATATATTTAGATTTCTTAAAATTCAATTCTGAAAAGGCACTTTGGCAGAAACACTGACATTTGTTAGTCTGTCAAGAAACATTTATTGAACGTGTACAGTAGAGGCAAGAATGTTATAAATCATTTTAGTGTTTTTCTCAATAATTTTCTTGACATGATGTGTTTTCCCCAGAGGATGAATGGCAGGCCTCCTCTGGTTTCAGATGGCCCTGCCACGCGTGACCGGTGTCACGGTTTCATGGAGGTACAAATGCTGTTTTGTTTGGGGGGTTTTTTTGAGGACGCCATTTTTCTCTCTTACCCCGAAATGATGTCTCAGAGTGTGATCCATAGGGTGGCAGGGACAATCAAACGGTGACATTCTTTAGTGTCAAAGTGAAATAGCAATTCTCTAAGTTCAGAGATAATTATGTAGACCTGTTTTTAATACAAATATAGTATTTTTCTGCTTACATAAGACTGTAAAGGCAACAGTGAGTTAGGGATGAAAAGTGTTATTAGCAGCACATGAGTCACACATATCATCAAAATGTCACTTAATACAATAAATGCGAAGACATGTCAGGCGGGAGAGAGCGGCGCCTGCCAATTGCCAACAGCAATTGCAGAAACTCTGGGAAAGCAGGGTCACGGCACGAAGCTATCATTATCCCTGAAAAGAGAGATTTTCACTTCGGCAACCACAATGGGGTTGATGGCGTTAATTTTATCACCCAACGTGACTGATGACAGGTGTACGGCGTTGTTGAAACATCAGCAAGCATAATAGTTCAACATGTGTGACTGTTGGCACCATGTGAAGTGGAACGAGACAAAAACAGGCCCAGAGACCCCAGGCTGCTGCGTCATGGCTCCCTTCTCAGGGAGGAAAGGAAGGGATGGGGCGACAGCAGATTATTATATTTTACATTTTATAGAACAAATTAACAAAATGTAGTTCTGCACCTAGTAATGCATTTCTGGCAAACTGCTGTCATCCCAATATTTAATGTTATTGAATTTATCCTCAAAATTGAGTACATTTCTCTTTTTTTCTACCTTTATTGAGATATAATTGACAAATAAAATTGTGTCTATTTAAGGTATACAAAATGATGTTCAGAAATAGGCGTGCCTTGCAAAATAATCACCACAGTAACTTCCTTCCGTCCTTTCCCTCCTCCCTTCCCCTTCCTACATACAATGATTCTATCAACAAATTGCACTCAGGAGACATTTGACAACACGCTTTGTAAAACAAGGCACATGCAGTGAGAGGGTAGCAAGTGTGCACCGAAGTGCACAGGGAGACACCCAAGGGAGCAAACGGGCAGGAAAAGCATCAGATGCACCGTCAGAGAACGGGTTCTAGATTCCGGGGGGTCACCCAGAGCATCGGTTCGACTCCCACGCCAGACACCAAGCAACAACGCCCACTGGAGTAGTCACAGCACCCAAGACGTGGAATCCACCCAAATAACCTTGGATATATGTGTGTGTGTGTGTACATACATACATATATACCGTATTCATAATACACATAAAGGCATAAATAATATATAAAATATTAAAGATGAATACATCACAATACAAATACATATACAATGAGGTATTATTCAGCATGTAAAGACGGAGACCCTGACATTGGGAGAATATAGATGGACATGGGGAAGTGAGATACATTGACACATACAGCGAATGAGTTCACACACCCTATACAAACAACAGCACATCACGCTGTACCCCTTAAACGTCTACGTCTTTGACTTGGCAACTATACTCAATACAGCAGGAAGAGAACAAGGACTAGTGGGTAAATTATTTAAGTAGTCTACGTGGTTTGGCTTAGGAAGATGGGAAAAGTCAGAAATATTTTTAAGTATTTATCTCCTTATCCTCACCATTCTTTTTCACTACAGAACCACAAATTCGAAGTCAGAAAGTGAGCTTATACATAAAGAATGAGCCTTTTTGGTGCGAATGACACTTCTCGTAGGAACCTTAGAAGCAGCCGTGTGCTGACAGCGGCCACAGGAAAAGTGGATCCGGAAGTGGTGCTCTGGAACTGAACTGAAGATCTGCAGCGTGGTTTTCCGGATCCTTCCCTGACAGATCGCCCAGTGCCATCATATAAACTAGGAGATTCTCAGTTTCCCCTGAGGCGAAGTGTGAATAATAACGATGAGGACTTTGCCAAGTGTTTGAAGAAAAGATTGAGGTCATTTATTAAAGTTTTAGTGCAGCAGACAACAGAGTAAATACTCAGGGAATATTAGCCATCAGTACTATCATTATTCCTTAATTGGAATGCATTCCTTAGGGTTTTGTTCTGGACAACCGCCGCTCATAAACTTCGTGATTACATGAAAGTGTTCTGTCTAATACAGTAGCCGCTGAACACATGAGACCGCTGAACCCTTGCTAAGTGGCTAGGGTGACTGATGGCATTTCATTTTATTAACTTAAATAGAAATAGCCACGTGCGGCTAGTGTCTACTATATCAGTCCCTGCGGTTCCCGGGTCTTTCCTCATCCCATGCTCTGCGTCTGGGCAGGCGCACCTGCACCTGCAGGCTGCGTGACCACCTGTGTTCCCGCATCCCCCATTCTCCACAACGCCCTGTCTATTTATGGACCACTCTTTAAGGGCAGACGTGATTCTGAAAGCTCTGCATGCAGTAGGTCACCCCAACCCTCAGCCTCCCTGTGACAGAAACACAGCTGTTCTGTTTACACCACAGATGAGAAAACCAAGAGCAAGTCAATTGGTATTTGCACGAGGAATTAAGCACAACACCCTTGGGGATGAACGGGATGATCTGAGCGTGGGGACATCAGCGGAAGGCTTTTTGCCCAAGGGCACAGCGATTTCTGACACACCCAGAGGGCACTCAGACTTCCTTCCTTCCACTCTGCCACTCAGGATTGGCAAAAATGCAAGAACCCATCCAAGGAACTCCAGAGGCAGGCAGACCTTCCTGAGGAGACAGGTGAGTGCGGAACAGAGGCGCCAAAGCACAGGTCCCTGCCTGGCAGGAAAGGGACTTTCTGTGACCAGGGCTGAGTTTATAAAGGATAAAACACGACCTGTCTCTCTCAACCTTGTCCTCTCAACCTTGTCACACAGGGACATATTTTGAATGATCAGAAGATGAGACTTTTCGACATGAACTTGGAGGGAATCAGGTTAGAACTCAGTCTTTTCTAGCCGGTCCCAAGTGCGGGCTGGGGCGCAGTTAGTTCCCCAGCCTCAGAAGATTCCTTCTAGTTCTCCGATCGCGTGGAAAATCAGACCTAAGCCTGACTTTAATTAGAATACCTTAAAGAACATGTTGGAAAAGAACACACAAAGAAGTTCAAAGTGAGACACTAGAGACTACAACAGATGTTTATGCTCTCCTTTGTTCGATTTTAGAGAACTAAAGATCTCTTGAAGCTATTAGAAAGAACATTTTAAAAGGTCATTTCTCAGCCAGGATGACAAGAATATATTTAATCTCAAAAACATCAGAGAACAGAATCTTCATTTAAGAGCTGATGCCCCTTATTCTGACCTGGGAGCGCTGGTATGTGTTCACTGGTAAAAAGTTAAATGTAATTAAAAAAATAAGAAATTGGCTATGGCATCACGGTGATCTGAAATACTCAAAGAAGCAATTGCATTGGCTGGATTTATCAACAGACAAACACTGGTTTTTTTTCCTGCCAAACTAATATTGTAAACCTCGAGGTAGAAATTGACAACTCTGCCCAGAAATGTTTATTTAGAGAGAAAAATATTCATATTCTGGAGAGGAAAGCATGACTTGAAACTACAGAAAGATAGGATTTGCCTGGTGTTTATACAAATTTACAAACTTGTTTAGAGTGCCAACACGTTTTCAAAAGATCACATTAAAGTTTATATTTTTAAAAATGCACTAACCAGAAGGAAACTTAATCTTTATTACCTTTGAAGGAGATGTGGCTATATTTTATAGAATGCGAAAGCTAGTTAGCATCATTGCACTGAAGTTAGCCTGGACCAACTCCTAAGAGCAGCCAGCAAAACCGAGGCACAGAGCTAACGGCTCCCAGAACCTAGATTTTCTCACTCGCTGACCAGAGTTCACCATTTCAAGGCAGGCCTAGTGAATTCCAGAGTATATTCTGTTGGTGCATTAAGAATTTGAAAGATCGCCCTAGCTGGTATAGCTCAGTGGATTGAGCACGGGCCTGCAAACCACACGATCGCAGTTCTATTCCTAGTCGGGGCACATGCCTGGGTTGCAGGCCAGTTCCCAGCAGGAGACTCACAAGAGGCAACCATACATTGATATTTCTCTCCTTCTCTCCTTCCCTTCCCCTCTAAATTTAAATAAATAAAATCTTTAAAAAAAAGAATTTGAAAGATGCAGAAAGAGACCTCCTGGCGCCTCTCCCTTCCCAGATGTTGCTACGCATGTGTTTCCTACTGTTGAGAGTAAGCACACCAGTGTTACCTGCAACCTGTGCTCTCAGGACGGCTTTCTGACCATGACCATCAGTTTGGGGAAGCTGACCCTCCAAAGGACATGCTCTGTAACGAACTACCCAGGTATCTATCACTGCTTGTACTGTATAACCATCCTCATCACCATCATCACCAACATCACCATCATCGCCAACATCACCACCATCATCATCTCTTTACGTGTCTGCATCTTTCACCAAGCTTGGAAACTTTCAATGGCAGAGTCTGAATGATATTCATCTTCTAATTCCTGATACCAAAAAGCTAATCTGACACTTAACAACTGTAATGAAATTATGCTGGGGGGAAAAACAATAAATCGATGGAAGAGTAAATGCATGAATTAATATAAATTTGACCGACATAACAACTAATGTGACTTCAGCTTTGTGTGAAGGAATAAGAACCAAAATACTTCATCACCTGTCTTATACCAAGAGCTTTTGATTCTTCTGACAGGGACAGTTCAGAAATCCACCTGCATTTATGTTTTCGACTTTGCTTGTAGGAAATCCATACTACTCCATTAAAAATGATTTTTACTCCTCAAATTAGTTTCCGTGACCCCGTCAGAGAGGACAAGTGTCAGGACTTCTCAAATGACAATCGATCAAATCACTATTGCTTCACAGAATGTCCGCGCTGGAGATGAACTAGAGCGCGGTGGCCTGAGACAGCGTGACTGAGCCCTGGGTGTTGGGAGTGAGGCACCAGAGGACCACAGCAAGGGGGCGGGTGGAAGAGCGTCACCGAGGGCGTAAAGGACGGGAGCAGGAACTCGGCTGCCTGCCGGAGCAGCAGCAAGAGCAGAGCAGACGCACCCCGCCCTCCCATGTCTCCTCTACACTACGCTCAGGCTGGTGCGGAGCAGGCGCAGAGAACCGAGAATGCTCTGGGGCTTCACCACCACAGTTCTGAGCGCCTGCCGTCCAGCGGTTGTGCAGCCACGGAACAAACTCAGTTTGAAAAAGACACTCCGAGGGACGCCTTTCTGTTCCATCAAAGGGACACAGAATAAGGAATGATTTTTCAAAGACAAACCTTGAAGCAGACATCCTCTGTAGCCTGGGAATGGTTTCTAAGCACAAATTCAGGCAAGGAAGATAGATAGACATGACCATGTTTTAATTTTTTAATGTCAAAATGATCATAAAATTGTAAAAGAAAATAAATTGCAGAATTATGATTCATGGAAGTATAATTGATGCATGCTTGCAAATAGAGATCACAAATCAATAAAAGTCATCCATCATCTACTCACTTGTTTACCCAACATAAAATCCGGAAGTCACACTTGACCTTGCCTTCCTTCAGCCCCACAACGACCAATGTAGGAGCAGCTTCCTTCCGACCAACCTCCAAGGCCCCCAGTACCAGGGGCTGGACCTGCCTTTCCCACCCCCTGCTTCAGGCGGGGCCCAGGCACCAACCGGGACTGCAGGAGTTGCAGTCCTGACGTCACACAATGAGACCCAGATCCATCGCTGGGAATCAGCCACAGGGCACCTACCAGCCCAAGGCTGGAGACCGTGCATCCTGGAACGGTGTATTCTGTTTGGACAGTGCGCTGATCTTATTATTTGCTGAGACAGGCCTCACACACACACTGTCTACGGTGTTTACTTCTCCATCTATCAAAAGGAGCATGCGTTGTGCCACTGATGGTACGTTGGCCTTCCAGAAGCACCTCACATTCAGTACTTGCCATCTCTGTCCACCCCACTGCTGTCTGCTGGATGCAGGGCTGGCGTTGCCTTTTCCTGCTCCATCCTCTGCAACTCCCTGGAGACGACATGGTGGGGAAAGAGTGGGCCTCCTTATAAAGGGAGACTTCTCCTTCCCTGACCCCTCCAGAAGCCCTCCTCTGGGGCGGCCTCAGTGTCAGTGCAGAGCCGGGCTCCTGCACAGAAGCCCCTAGCCAGTGACTGGATGCTGCAGCAACGGCAACGCCAGGACCAGGCCATTTCTGCCTGGTGCATGATCCCACCGACGAATTATCTGTGGCACCCATCTGCGTCCTGCCACTCCTCGCCAGGCTGGCTGCAACTTCCTCAGCTCCAAATGGGCACTGCTGGCGGTCCTGCCTGCCCGCCCGCCCACTTCTCGCCCCGCTTCCCTTTCCCAGGCACCGAGGGCCAGGGTTCCACACCCTAACTGATGTGAACAACACCGCAGTGGGCATAGGAGTTCTGCAAGTGTTCTTTTCAAATGAGTGTTTCGAGATTCTTCAGATAAATCCTTAGAAGTGGAAGGGTCAAAGGCAGATCCACTTTTGAACTTTTGAGGAAAGTCCACACTGTTGCCCACAGTGGCTGCACCAGTCTGCACTCCCACCCACAGCACACCAGCACATCTCCACATCTTTGCCAGCACTTGGTGTTTGTGGATTTATTGATGATGGCCAGTCTGACAGGTGTGAGGAGATAGCTCGTTGTGGCTTTAATCTGCATTTCTCTGATGAATAGTGGAATTGAGCCCTTTTTCCTATGTCCATTGGATGTCTATATCTCCTCTTTGGAGAAATTTCGATCCAGGTCCTCTGCCCATTTTTTATTGGATTATTTGTGCTTTTGGCGCTGAGCCGAATGAGCCATTTACAAGTTTTGGGTATGGACCTCTCATCGGCTGCATCACTGGTGCCTGCCTCCCCCCTCACACTCCTCACAGGCATCAGCCCTGATCCCCAGCAACCCAGCAACCCGCTGGCTGCCCCACCCGACTCGGCTTCTGCTCCCTGGAGAGCAGAACAGGCAAAACAACAGGCGCCCCGGGGCACATTACAACAACGTAATGGTGTCTGGGGCGGGGATACATCAAAACCACTAAAACCACAGTGGAAAAAAGAGAAAAGAAAACCCACAGCTGGAGAAACGTGTTCCATTTCACTAGGAATAAAAATAAAATAACTCTGAAACAACCAGCATAGCAGAATCACAGAAAACATTGCTGTGGTTTTCCTGGCATGGAGAGGGGAGATAAGCTCGCACACGTTCAGCCCGTGTTCGCAGAAGTAGGGCTGCTCCCGTCACACCCCGTGGCCGATTTCGTCGGAGTCGGCAGGTTCAGATCAGATGGGATCGCAGGTCCGGACGCGGGCTCGTGAAACCCTCACAAAAGACAGTGGAAGAAATCCAGGCCCCTCTCTGTCTGTCTGTCTATCTGGCGTCTCTGTCCCTCGCTTGTGTTTTGTGTCTTTCTGTGTGTCTCTGTGTCATTGTCCTCTCTCTCTCTGTTGCTGTGGGTCTCTCTGTCTCTCTCTTCTTTTCGGACACTATGTATTGAGTCCCGTCGTCCCAAAACAAAACAAGGCGGAGACAAAAGCTTTGAGGAACTGAAAAAAATTTCACCGTACACTCCTTTCAGTGGTTATGACGAAGCCTCGGAATTCATTTAAACAGTATCCCTAATTTAGAAGAGTCTCGGGCAGCCAAATTTTCTGTGCAATGACTGAAGGAATCGAGCCCAGAGAGGCCCCCCCACACGTGCAGCCATCCGCCCCGTCTCCCCAGCCTCCCAGCTGAGGAAGCTGGTGGGTCTTCCTGAGATTCCTAGTCGGCTGGGTGATTAAAAGAATCCGATTGTGAAATAAGAAGGCTTTAATTTAGAACACTCTGATCTATTATTTAAACAACCATAGGACTCTCTGAGCCTCATAGTTTCCCATTTTAAAATAAGCCTGAAAAGAGAATATTGTGAGCTCAAGTGAGACAACTTGATAGAATGTAAAGTGTGATAAAAATGTCAGCGAAAAGATGGTAGATTTTACATTTTCCGTTCAATTTAAAAGTGGCTGTTGTAAAGCAATATTGTAAGGTAGATTTTAAAGTTGCTTGCTTTTTCACTTTTCAATTGTTTATACTTAAATAATTCAATAATCAAATGATAAAATGTGATGATAAACTCCTGCAAAGTGTCAACAAACTGACTTGGTTTTTCTGTCCTCAACTTATTTCAGGGCCTATGCAGTTAGTCCCACAGTTTAAAATAAACAGAACAAAGAAACAATAAATCTTGATAATGAACTGAAAAAAAAGAAACATTAATTTTAAATTTCTAAAATGTTTCTGATAGAAGAAGCTATTGCTAACTTTTAAAGAAAAAATCATTTTAATGTTTATTGGCTATATTTTTAAACTTTCAAACAAATCAATTTTGGGGGCAAATTTACAAAACCGTAGATTCCTGTTGTTTCTGTGTTCCCGATCGCATTCATCCCACACGTGTGTGCTATGTGGGAAAATCAGAATACATCACAGGCTGTTTTAAAAAATTATGG
The DNA here is from genome assembly GCF_014824575.4 of Sturnira hondurensis. NCBI lineage: Eukaryota > Metazoa > Chordata > Mammalia > Chiroptera > Phyllostomidae > Sturnira > Sturnira hondurensis. The sequence continues at coordinate 38,380,447 of NW_028074503.1, forward strand.
TGAATTCTGCCATTTCTGTGGGGTATTCCTGAATGAGCATGTAAAAATAAATTTGGTCCTTTTTAAAAAATGATTATAAAGAGCAATATGAATTTTAAACTAGCTTTTATGAACTATTGCTGACCACAATCCTAATTTAAATTAGATCAATTATTTGTCAGACACACAAAACAGGAGGAAAGCCCTGACAGAGTGAAATCGATGCATGGTAAAGTTGTATCAAAGGTGAGGTGCTTCCCACACACGCACTCTGCCGTGGGGGTACGTGTGGGTGCGCGCGTGTGTCTTGTGGATGCAGGCGGTGTGTTTTGTACGAAGGTGTGTGTCTTTGTCGGCCCAGGCTGCTGTGACAAACACCAATGACCGGGTGCCTTACACATCATGTTGATGTCTCCCGGTCCTGAAGGAGGGAAGCCCAGGGTTGGGATGCCAGCAGATCAGATCTGCGTTTTCTCCCGAGATCCCTGACAAACTGGACAAAGTCTGGCATTCAGATCGATAGGTGGGGAGCTACTAAAATTGATTGTATTTATACTGTTGTCTATTCATATAAAACTGTAAGGCTAGAGTCGCTCATCAGTCCATTAAAACATGTTCTAGATGGATTCCTAACCAAAATATTAAAATATGGGGAGACAATATTGGCATGTTTATAAGCTTAGGCTAAATGGAGACTCTAAAACTAAACACAAAACTGAAATCCACAAAGGAAAAGATGGATCCAACAGATTGCTTCAACTTTTAAAATTGCTGTACAACAAAATATAAGTTTTTTTAAGTAAAAGGACAGATTGGAAGAAATTATTGACACAGAAAAATCAGAGAATTTATAAGCATAATACTTTAAAAATCCCTGTGTATCTTTACGCAAAAACAACCCAGTATAAGAAACAAGCAAAGGAGATAAATAACTGATTCACAAAACACATCACTGAGAAAACTGGATGATGCTCAATCTCAATAAATATCAGCAAAATGTAAAGTAAAAATGGGATATAATTTTCCTCAATTGCCACACTGGAATAATTAAGAAGCTAGAAGAAAATTTGCTGTGGAGATGTGGTAAATGCTGATATAATTTTGAAATGTTACATATCATATAGTGGGGAGTTCTGCCAGCCCATTAAAAGTTTCCCCAAACTGAATATCATTGACATGTCACTCAAAGATCCAAAAATTGCCAAATTCTGCATCAGTTTGGAAAAAAATATTGGCACAGAGATAAAAGACATTTTTAATGAAGTATATCGCATGATTGTTTGAAGCAGAATAATTGTGAATTACCTGAATTTCTCCCAAGAGACTGGTAGACATATTTAAAATATATGAGATCCCATACACAGAAATATGAAAGATCTCTACAACATGGTATTTGCTAAGTGAAAATAAGCAGGATATAATGCCATCTATGTTTAAAAATTAAAACATAGATTACATAGATGGGCCGATGTTTGACAGATACAAGAGACCTCTGTAATATTCATGTTTTATGTGTGTGTGCAGGTGAAAGGGTTAGGAAAGTTACAATTCACATGGTAACGGTGACTCTTTCCAGGGAGCAACACCTCTCCATTGCATTTTTTCAATGAAACTATGTCTATCCACTTGTACAAAAGAGCAAGGTTAAACGGTGTAAAAGAAGCTGGTGGGAACACAAAATAATTTCGAGACAGCATTTCCTCTGCAAATTCACCAGGGACAGAGTGAAAGGGGAGACACGATCTGCAGTTGACATTCCGACCCTGGAGACGACCATCACGGCGGAACAGTGAGATTCAAGTTCAGGCACTGGAGCAGAGAGGCGAACATGGAGCGGACACGAAACAAGATGGTTGCACGCTCAAACACAATTAAAAGAGTAAATTGCACGTCGTGTGTTTTTGCCATGATTAGGGATAGAAACAGAACAAGCGAAAAAGGAAAAGTACAAAGTAGTACATGTGACTTTTCATTTATAAAGGAACACTGTGAGGTGACACAGTGACCTCACACTGTGTGTGCCTGTGTGTAAATGTGCCCTCGGGTGGAGTGAGCTGGCCGTGATACGAGACAGAGAGCCAAACAAGAGGGCGGGTGGGATGTGACGGGTGAGCCTGGAGGTCACTCTGGAATGCTGGACAGCTGGCTGTGAGCACAGGGAAACATATACCAGGATACCCTGGTTGCATTCACTTCAAAGTAGAGAATGTTCCAGAATCACTTAACTCTTCATTCACTGGACAATAGTGATTTCACGTGTGGTGCATATTCTAAAACACAAAACAGACCTATAATACGGCACCACAGCACATCTCACAGGTGTGGACTAGTGAAAAAGCCGAGGACCAGAGGAGGACGACGGATGTAGAACATCGGCCCATCTCAGATCGTCTGAGCAACGGCTCTCTATTCCAATTTCATCAGACATTTTGGTCGTCCTTGATTCCACTCATCCTTTTGAATCCTTCAGATCATCTGGTAAGAAGGGAGCAACAACATGATTAATTTAAGCCAACCGCAAGTCAAAGAAGGTCACGGCACGGTGTGCTGATGCCTACCTCTCCGAAGTTCGCGGGGACTTAAGTGGCAGAACTCAGTTGTCACATGGAGAACGTGGCGGGATGCCCAGACTCCTCTCCCAAAGAGAAATTATTTCAGCATCTCGTGCATTGAATGCATCTTATTAATTTAATTTTTGGTGTTACTTTGGTGGGGGGCGTTTACTGTATTTTATTCTTGAATATGTTTACAAAGTTTGATTTTCTCTTTATATTAACATACATTTAATTAAAATTACAACAGAAATCTGTCCACACTGGATATCACTGGGGCTACAGCACTAAATTAAGTGCTTCATTATTTCATTTAGACTTTCACGAACGCCTGTGTTTTGCCCATGGGGGAGCTGAAGCGTAGGCACGCTGTGATGGATAGTTCCAGCGTCTACTCGGTTAAGCTAGAATTGCATGTCCAAATTCTTATTCCTGTATGGTTCTCAGTAACCCAATGCAAAATGTTACACATGCTGGAAATTGAAGAGAAAGTGACACATCACACAGATGTAGAGTGGCGAGACGCCCTGAGGGAGTCAGGGACAGCTTTTTGTCAGAAACTCTTGACTGATGCTCTCTTCGAGAGAGGTGGCTGCCAGGAGCTAGGTGGCAGAGAAAATGGAGAAGGATTTTAAAGGGAATCACATATACAACATTTCCAGCATTTTATCTCACTTTGGACTCGATACAGAGCTATTGCAACCTTATCTTCTCTGTATTGATTTCTTATTCCACAAGTAATGCTTCTGCCTAATCATAGCATCATCCTTTAGTCTACGCATCAACCCGTTCTGGCACCATCTCGAAGCAGGAAAATGCCAGGTGCTCAATAAATGTTTGCGAAATATTAGCAGCATATTCTGTTCCATTCCCAGGGAGGTCATTTAACACTCGAGAAGACGGTCAAGTCACTTGCAAGGGATAAACGTGGAATGTAGATACCTTATTGTTGTGTTACAAACCTCCTCGAGTAGACAGAGTGCCCAGTGCCAGACCAAGCATTCCTTGTTCCTACTGATGAAAAATAGCTCACTTGTCACCCTTTGTCACCTCCTTCTGATGCCTTTACGTGCTCCCTACCAAAACTACCTCTCACCTCAACAGAGCAGCAGAATCTCATCTTTTAGAACAGGATTATGTTTCCATGGCTCCAGAACCTTCCTGGCTTCAGGGCGCTGCTTACTTTCAGGCTGAGCCCTAACACCTCAGGCTTTGGTCAGGAACATTTGTAGTACTGGTCAAGGTTTAGTCAAAAGAAATTGCTTGCCCTGGCTGGTGTGGCTCAGTGGATTGATCACCAGCCTGCAAAACAAAGGGTCGCCGGTTTGATTCCCAGTCAGGGCACACACCTAGGTTGTGGGCCAGGTCCCCAGTAGGGGGTGCATGAGAGGCAACCACACATTGATGTTTCTCTCCTCTTTCCCTCTCCCTTCTCTCTCTCTGAAGGTGAATGGATGAAATAGAAAAAGAAAGGAAAGAAGGAAAGAAGGAAAGAAGGAAGGAAGGAAGGAAGGAAGGAAGGAAGGAAGGAAGGAAGGAAGGAAGGAGGGAAGGGAGGGGAGAGAAAAGAAAAGAAAAAAGAAAAGAAATGAAAAGAAGGGAGGGAGGAAGAAATGTTTTATCACAGTCTAAGGACTCTTAATGTCAACATTTTCAGGAACACCAAAATATACTGTAATAGAAAGTTTTTATTTGGGTTTATCCTTCTAACCTAAGTCAGGGATATAAAATTATATGACTGGGACTTTACGGGGACAAATCAGCTTACAGGTACAACCGAGTCTCAGAGAGGTTGAAGACATCAGGTCTGCCATCACGATGCCTCTAGAAAGTTTGAAGACTGTTTGACCTCAAACAGTCCAGTGTGTCGCTGCCACCACAAGAATAAAATCTCAACAGCCTGGTTTATTAGTCCATTTACTAGTCCGTGAAGGCACTCAAGGTCTGACCCTTGCCAGGTATTCAGACCACTTTTATATAAGCTTCGGTCACTTTGTAGCCGAGATACGACTGACACAAAGTGCATACATTTTACACGCATTCCTACGAGTCATGACAAATGATACACCCATGGAATCACGCTCCCAGAGAAGAGACAGAGCGTGCCACCATTCCAGAAAGCTCCCCGCGTCTCCTTCCAAACTGCGCACACCTCAGCAGCCAGCCCCGCCATGTCCCCACCTGAGGACAGCTACTGGTTTCATTGCTGTTGCTGGAGATAAGATTCTTTCTCTCTGGAGCCTTATGAAGCCCTTAAAACTAAGACCTGTGAGCTAAACCCGAATGGTGTGTCTGGCAGCTAAAACAGCAGGTCAATGCAGAGAAAAATCTCCGCTCGTCATGCCCAGAAGGCCCAGAACACAACTGAAAAGCAAACACTACGCCCAGAACCAGGACCAGCCCGACACGAAGGAGAAAGACACGCATTTTACACCAACCTCAAAACACGTCCAATGTTGGAGGCACGGGTGAGGGTGCTAAATAGTCACCATTAAACCCCTTCAACAGGTAACAATGCCCTTGAAACAAGAGGAAAAATGGAAACTCTCCATGAACAAGTGAAAGCTAAAGAGGCTCAAAGATCTGACCTAATAGCCTGTGTAGGGGGGCAAGATGCAATCTCGTCAGTCTTGGGGCAAAGCTCTGAGACCGAGGCCAAGGATGCAGGCCTTGGGCATCAGGTCCCAGTTAGGACTCGTGGCTGCAGGGGGCGGTGAGCCTCTTGGCACAGCGGTCTCATCAGTGAGATAGGCTTTCTTGCCAGGTGCCAGGTAGGAAGCCGCCCTCCCTGCTTCCAGGTAACAGAGTGGGAACCCCCAGTCCTATGTGGTAGACGAGGCCTCGGGGAGAAACGGCTTGGCCTGAAGTCTTGTCCCTTTTCACAACAGAAGTTTCTTGGACTTTTGCCACATGAGGACCCACTGCAAGAGAAGGGCATCAGGTCTGAGACTCTCACTCTACCCCTGGGGGGGATGAAGGCTCTCACTCTACCCCTTCGGGCCGAGAGGCAAACGAAAACTGCACTGGAAACCGAAACAGCCTCCGGGGTCGAAACAGCCTCCGGGGTGGGAAGCCCGGGAGTCCAAAAGGATGAGAAGCAGCAGAGGAGAGCCCTTGTCCAGTCTCCAATCGGGGTTTGGGGACGTCCCAGCCACGCCCAGCCCCACATGGGACCCCAGGAAGGCGGAGTTCACGATGCAATCACACCAGGCTTCGTTCGAGAGTTCAACTTTCAGATAGTTTTTTCTAATTTTTAAAATCCTCTTTGAGACTACAAGTAAGAGTACATTATATTTATCCTAATTACTTCAAGAGGATATTTTAACTCTGTGTCAATATTGTCAAAGTCCTTATGTTAATAATTTTATAAATAAGCCATAATATATGCAAATTTATTTCCTTAGATATCTGCCAATATAACTGATACATTGGTTAAAATGCTGTCATCAGTGGCAACTAATGAATGCACTTAATCTGAGATTAACTTCACTGTCGGGCTCCGACTGTCTTTCCCACCAGTGTCCTGATGCTGAAGGCGGAGCCCCTCCCTCCCGGGAACCTCCGTAACTGCGAGGTAGGGGCAGCCGCATCCCCGCCCCGTCCTGTCTGCTCTCGCAGCTTGTTCAGAAAACGCCATTTCCAGTTTTCAGCTTTTCCCAGTCAGTCCTAACCAACACAAATTTTTCAGGAAAAAAAAATTTGCTTTTCCATTGATTGCATCTCTCTTGGTGTTAGGCATGATCGACGTCAGAAATATGAGTCTAACAAAACTTCATTGGTATTTTCAGATGTCCAACAATAAGAAGTTTTCTTATTTATCAACTCATTCCCTCTGTAAAGATCTGCTTGGGAAATCTGTTTATAAAAGCATTAGGGGATAGGGTTTTTTTTCTTAAATTAGGAAAACAGATTTTATCCTGATTATTTTAATGAGCATCATCACTATTTAATTTCCCTACCTTAAATTTAAAGTTACTTTTCAAAAATTGACTTTAACGGGTTACTCTAAAATTTCATTGGAGTCTATTTTTCTCCTGGATTATCTTTGCTGACGCCATGTTTAAAAACCTAATTAAACTTCTAAATAGTTCTTTTGGTTACTTAAAACTGCCAGTGCAGAAGTATGGCCTTAATTGAAATCTAAGAGGTCATATTAAGGTTTACAATAAAATGTATACTGTCCTTGTTACGCCGGTAAAGGTCAGCACGAGGTATGAGCATTTCTGATGCCTCAGCTGCCTGGAAATTATTAAAATACAGTCAGGTTAAATGGTTTCAAAGGCTCCAAAAGCAAAAAGAAGCTATTTCTTGTTGGAGTTCAATGGGCTTGCACATACTGTGTTGTAAGTCAGAGGTATTCCAGAGAGGCTGACGGAGATGAGAGACATAACATTAAAAAATAAAATATTAGCTTTTTGGCATTGAAGTCTATCTGCCACGAGCCAGGGTATCTCGGGACCAGAATGGAAATTAATGTTCTTTTAATGCCGTGGTTCTGAGGTGACTTGTGTGTACCTGAATCACCAGGTGACGAGAAAACACGTGATGTGGGCCTCGTTCCGACATCAGTGGGGCTGAAGGGAGACCCAGAATTGGCATTTCTAATGAGTTCCCCTGTGAAGTTGATGCCACCAGTTGGGATGGAGAACACGCCTTGAGGATGATCAGCCTAGAAAATGAGACGCGACGTATATGCTGGTTCTAAATCGCAGCCAGTGAACGGCCGCGGCCACGGCAGAGCAGAAGCGTCACTGGAAGCCGCAGGGCTGGGGCTGTTGGGGGCAGCTGGACTCGGCCCCATGTCTCCTCCCCACGCCCTCCCTCCGAGCGGGCTGGCTCTGTCCGGCACTGGAGCGGCCGACATTAAGGGAAATTTTGTGTCCATTTCCACCCGTATAGCTTCATATCCCCCCTGATCAGCCACAAGAAGGGGGGTGGACGAGGAGAAAAGGGAGGATTTCGGTTCCTGGTATGTCCATCAATTTAGAAAGAGAGCACTACACGTCAGGAGGACCGTGAGAAAGGTGAGGCTGTTGTCCAAGATCCACATGTCTTAGGCCGTGTCTGACTCGGGCAGAGTGTGTGGGGACAAGACCCAGGGACAGGGCAAAGCTTGAGTCTCAGGAAGACACTGGCTGCGTTTTCTCACCCCGTTGCCATACAAAAGCATCAGTGTATAGAATCAATGAATTTGATTGACCAGAGTTGATTGAAATTGATCAACAGGAATTCTAGAAGGCTGGATGGAGGACATTTGTGTGCGCTGACTGAAAACGCCAAAGAGAGACAGGCACAGCGCCACTGCTATGTGGAGAGAAGTGGCCAGGGAGGTTGGGGACAACCCCAAACAGGATACCTAAGCAGGGGGGTGACTAGAGGGTCTGGTCAGCAAATGGGAGGATGGATGAGCCGGGGTCTGAGAGAGGACCCACCAGGAAGCTGGCACACACTTCTGTAAAGTGTCATGTCGGGTGTGCGAGGCAAGCTGTCCCCAAGGGAGTCATCTACGAAGCCCCCGTGGAATTTGGGAACAGTCTAGAGGGGGGCCGACGTCTGAACGCCACCCCTACACATGAGCAGGAGTGTTCTGGTGGGGAAGGAGAGAAGATTAGGCACGCTGGAGAGAAGGGCACTGGAGAACACGAGGGCGCACAAAAGAACCAGGTGGACCGCAAAGGAAGTTGAAAATCACTCATCACTATATTAGAAGCCCCAGGAAACCACGCATGTATGTGCGCACTTGAGTACGTTACAGTTGCACTGTGGTGAGGGATCACTCCTGTTTTGAATCACCCATCACCCAGTCGTCCAAAAACCCAGCTTGTCTGCTCCTTACGAGCCCACACTCAGAAGACCGGGCATAGTCAAGTGCAAACAGGTAATCATGCTGGTGTGTCCCATTTACCTCACACACACTCACTTCAGGTGACTTCTCCACGTGTCCTGCTGCTCATTGGACCATCCCGTAGTCAGTGAGCATCTCTGGTCCCCAAGATGAAAATGTCACAGTTCCCCATCTCTCCTCCCCACAGCCCCGGTCCTCACTCATTCCACCCAGAGCCTGGCGGACAGAAGACCATCGCCGCATTTTGCCAGCGCCAGATCCGGCCCTGCTGCAGACGGAATGTCTGTGACCCCCGCAATGCCTGTGTCAGGCCCTTGCATCCGGAGTGATGGTATCAGCAGGGGGGGCCTCTGGGAGGAGATGGGTCCGCAAGGTGGGATGAGGGTCCTTACCAAAGAGGCCCAGAGGGCTCCCGACCCCTGCTGCAGGAGCAGTGAAAAGACGCCTCCACCCTGAGCAGGCACCTGCCCGCAGCAGACCCGCTGGCTCCTTGGTCGCCGCAGACAGCCAGCCTCCGGGGCTGGGAAGGACAAATGTCTGTGGTTCATAAGCCACCCGGTGCGCGGGCTGAGCCGCCCCTACTCTTCCCAGTAAAATTCTTTAGCAGTCACCACACTAAGTGTGTTACCCTAAAATACAAAGCCCTGCTCACAGGGCAGGGGTGTAAATCAACCCCCATCCGTATTTATTGAGTAGCTGCTTCACAGAACTGGTCCTCAATGAGCTTATCAAGCATTAAAATATATTACATCATAAAAATGAAATAAATCGCTCTAATCTAAAACCTAGCTCTTAAATTTTCCTACTAGCCGTTTGAAAAGCTAAACTTGCAGCTCAGAGGACAAAACCAGAATTTTAAGTGTCATCTAAATGAACTGTGATTCGCAAAGAAACTTTTTTAAATCTTAAAAAACGTTATTCCATTGATCGCTACTTAGGAAACAATAAAATATCCCTGCTTTTCTTTACTAGTACGTTTCTTTTAGATCAGGGAGCCCTCCATTAGAAACATCCTAATCTTGCCCTGGCTGGTGTAGCTCAGTGGATTGAGCGAGGGCCTGTGAAGCAAAGGATCACGGTTCGATTCCCAGTCAGGGCACATGCCTGGGTTGCAGGCCAGTTCCCAATGGGGGACACATGAGAGGCAACCACACATTGATATTTCTCTCCCTCTCTCCTTCCCTTCCCCTCTAAAGATAAATAAATAAATAAAATATAGTAAAAAAAAGAAAAATCCTAATCTCCTCTTGAGGTGATTCATCGAAAACAGATCAGATGTGCTTTGAGTGAAAAGTAATTGAAAATGACATGAGGAATTAGTCCAAAATTAACTTACAGAAACAAGAATTGTTCAAAGATTTGTTTTTCACGTTAATGATATGTCCTAGAAACGCTTCAACTCATATAAATTCAGACAAGACCCGTAGAAAAATTTGACACAGCGAGAATTATGTTTTAACTTAGTTTAAATCTTAGAAACATCACCAAACTCTAAATACTGAATGAAGCAATGGCAAAAGGACAGAAACTACCGCATGAGGAGGAGGAGCACCCATGCCCGGAAGTGTGCGAAACGGCCTCACACCCACTTGTCACCTGATACTCGTAAGTCTCCCGGAGCACAGGTGAGGAGGAGCAAGGTCAGGGCAGACCAGGGTCCCCCCCCCTAGAGACTGAGCGTGTGGCCTCAAGGGATCAGTCACGCGCCCGCACAGACGATGGCAGGTAGGGCCAGAGAGAGGACTGACGTTCTTTGCTCATCTTTGTGACGGGAAGAGGTGACTCTGATGACTTAGATTTGGGGCTCAAACTCGCTTCCCAGGCTACACATACCCAGTCATGTGTGAAATTCTGTACTGAGAGTTCCTTCGCCCACCGGGCTTTATGCAAGACCCCAAGGATGCCAAGACAAGAAGAAAATAGGAGACCCTCTCTCACTGGAATTCCGTGCTACTAAGGTGGCAGGTGTGGAACAATTGTTCCAATGTGTGTCTAACGCACTTAGTGTGTGTGCATATTCATAAACGTGTACGCGTGATTCTACTTCTGTCTTCACTAGCAGTGTGCCTGAGCTGACTCTCAGAGTCTCTCTGACCCTTAAGGTGCTCACCTTCACAGTGGGGCCCGTTCCAGTCCCCCCAGTGGTTGCAAAGACTAAGCGGAGTATTTTGTGAGTATTGTTATAGGCCGGCCTGGACGCCGAGCAATTTTTCAGCTAATATTGTTACCATTCTATTATAGTGATTCTTATCACTCCCCTTATACAAATAAAATACTCTTCTTATATAAACTCCTAGGATTTGAAGTATTACATGTACAATTGTTGTAGAATAAATACATATTTATTAAAAGTGTAGAATATAGTTTCAGATACATTTCTCAGTGGACTGGTTTTTGCCTTCTAAAGAGTCATTCAGAATCACCAATGAGCCATTCAATTACATTTAGGTTAATTCGAGACGTGAGGTAAGTTAGTTTACTACGTGGGGTCAGTTCTCAGGAAATTCTCGTAAACAGTGAGTTGAACGGTGCTGGGTCATCATCGCCCCTAAGGGGATCCCAGGGCTGGTTTCCTGTCTCACTTGCACCAACAGATCAATCCAATGACTTGTTTGGCACCTGTTTTGTTTAAAGGTCCCTTAGTTAGCACGCTGTGGATTCGCAAATGTTGGACTCACCACCCACAGGGCCGCAAACCCCACACTAATCACCAAGGGGGTCTCTACCCACATTTTCTCTGGGACAGCCCAGCCTTTTCAGTCTAGGAACCCTAGACAGAACTTTGAAAGGCAAAATCACACACACACACCCACGCACAGGAGAGACAAACGTGATGCTGAATAGACCGAGACCCCGAATCCAGTTTACAGGACAGGAGCTGGAACCAGCAGGTGGGCTGGTTCCAGCGCTGAGGATTGATTTGGGGCTGCGAATAAATCTCCTCAATGAGGCGATTCTGCACATACAGAGTCTGGGAAATGAGGATCGACTCTGCTTGCTGTCGATCTTCCTCGAAGCAAAGCTGGCAGAAATTGGGAGCCCTGAGGGTGCCGCAGAGTTGCCCTGAGCTGCTGGGCCTTCTTGCTCCCAGAGGGACTGAGTGGAACTGCAGTGCTAACAGGAAAGAGTGTGCTCGGGAACACTCCGTCCTCCGTATCTGGGCTGTGACTCCTCACCTAGGGTGCATGGCCATGACGGTTCAGTTAACTTTTAGAAAATATCTACAGGTCTCACTCCCATATTGCTGAAGTGTATCTTTAAAGTAGACAATGGGAAAATAGAGTTTGATTTTGAAAAGCATAGGCAGATTTGGGGATATTTTTTCAGTCCACACTTACAGAAGCAACTCAGTGTCTTATAAAACATCGTGGTCATCAACAAGTACCAAGGAGAAGAATTACGGTTGACCACAAACTGTCTCACTGGTCACTGTGTTTTCCCAGAACCGAGGACTGCAGCCTGTGGTTTCAGTCTGATGCCTCGGCCAGGCTACACCGTTTCCTGCTGTTATTTAGAGTTGAAAGAACAGAATCCTGAAGCAGCTCATTCATCTCTAACGAGGAACTAGACATTTTCAATGCACAGCAAAAATAAGACTGTTTCTTGAGACAGAAGTTTGACCCTTCCATCCATCAATTTCTGCATCCCTTGGTATTGGTACGTTTCAGAATCTCCCTCTCTGGGGCGTGTACATATGTGGGCTTACAAAACGTAAGCTTTATTCAAAACTCCAGAATGCTAACACCTGTGTCATATCTCCCACTTTTGAATTATTTGCTCATTTCATTCCTGACGCAATTATTTTTCTTTCTTTTCTCCTTTCCTTCATTTCTTCCTCTATTTTTCTATTTGTTAGAAAACTCCTTTGAAATACAATGAATCTTTCCAGCATGATATAAAAGATTAAAATGTGTGCGTATTTTGTGCATGTTTATGCACGCACAGGTGCTTCTGTTCATAACACAAGCAAATGTTTAATACTACCTTAATATTCTAAGTTTATATTGTACACTACGGGGAGGGAGGAAGGGAGGGAGGGAGGAAGGAAGGAACTGGCCTGAACAGATTTACCTCAAAATAGAAACTACCAGCCTTTCTTAGAAGGGAAAAAACAAAATTAAGTCCTAAAGAAAAAAAGAATCTCTCAGGAGGAAAATTCTTCAAACTCTTTAGAAATTTCCTAGAGAAAATGTCACTTTCCAAATTCCAAAGGAGACTAAAAAAGTATTCTTCGAGGGAAGAAAGGCTTTTGCTTTTGATTATTGCTTTGCATTATCTGTGCTGTTCACATTCATAGGTATGTTCACACCATTATCAGACGCAACAGCTCTTGAGTGAGATCCTTGGTTCCAATCACCTGCTAGGCGCGCCCTCTCCGTTCATCAGTTCCTTGCTTTCTGTAATGAAAATGTTCTCCCCGCCATCTGTCCGCATGAGTCGCACCCGCACGCCCACGGCAGGCCCGCGCCGACGCGCACACAGGGCTTGTACACGATTCAAGGAGAAATGCACCGGAAGTGCTGGAAGGGGCCCCTCTGTGGTCGTCACCACTCAAATATGAAAAGTGTGGAGAGCGTATTCCCAAAGAGCTTTGCCATCAGGCAAAACCATTCCTTATCTGGATTCTGACCTGAGGTCGAGGATAGGGAAGTAAGGGATGGTGAGTGACCAAGAGGTAACAAAATGGGCAAATTATTAAAATTCTGTTAAAAAGAAAACTAGTGAAAAGCTCTGCTCCTAGAAGTTGTCTGAGATCAGGAAAAAAAAACGTTACAATATGTGATATTAACAAGGAACTATACCTATCCATGTATTCATGTACATGTATACAAGGTCTGTCCAGAAAGTGTCCAGCTGCGAGATATGAAATATAGAGACATTTATTGAAGAAGATACAAGAAACATTGTACACAGGACAATGATGCCTCAGTCCCCTTCAAAGTGGGCATCTTGGGACCTCACACAGTTCTCCCAATAGCCATCCACTGCCCCATCATATTTTCCTGAATCTCATCAATGATCTGAAATCTCTTCCCTTTCAAGGGTGATTTTAGTTTTGGGAAAAGCAAGAAGTCTCAGGGCACCAAATCTGGGCTGTAGTGGGGCTGACTCTCCTGGGTGATTCAAGTTTCATCAAGAAATTCTGCACTAGACGTGATGCTCGAGCAGGTGCATTGTCATAATGAAGCTGCCAATCGTCACTTGCCTGTAGCTGTGACCTTCTGAATCATGCAAATAGTTTTGTTCAAGCTTAACGCAAAATTTGATGCAGACTCTGCCCAACTCCCTGGGTGATTTTGAATGCGATGGCCACACAGTACACACTCACTCAACATCTACCGCCCCTACTGACTAGTACAGTGAAGTCACCATTGTTCAGACATGTGCATTCCAGTCCACTCCTTGGCTGCCACATGACATCAATGTTGTACAAACTGTTCTGATTATATTAACAATGGCTGGACTTTTTCCAGACAAACCTTGTATATTCCATGATATCAGGAGTAATCACACAACCATCTTGATCTATTAAGTGGGATGAAGTTATAACCACACCCAACTTCCCCAACAAATGTGATGATATTAAATTACCCATTTCTTACATGACCACTGCCAAAGCCTACAAGGCCAGACCCCTGTTCTTTGTCTTCTCTGTCACCTGGGGCAGAGGCTTGTTACAAAGGCACATGCTGCCTTGTAGGACCTTAAGTAGGATTGGTGTTTATAAACATCTCGTGCACGTCAGAAAACTATGCACAGTCTACAATGGTGACAGTTTCCTGAACCCGGGTTCAGTGGGTCAGGTTTGCCAGTTTTACTGTTCAAACGACCTCCGTTCTCATGAGCATTCCCATCCACTGGTTTTCTGTCCAAGAAGAGGTATGTTAACTAGGATTTTGTGTCAACTGTGAGTTTGGAGTGGTTTTTCTTCTTGTAATTCTGTCAGTTTTTGCTTTATTTTGAAGCAGTCTGATTGTGAGAATACATTATTTAAATTACTTTATATTCCTGGTGAAGTTGGATCTTCCTCACTGTGTATTGACATGTTTTATGCCCAGCAGTTCTCTTTGCTTTAAAGCCTGTTTTGTCAGATAGTAATAGATCTAAACTAACTTTTTTACTTAGTATTTTCTTGGTATATCTTGGTGGGGGGTTTTGTTTGTTTGTTTTCCTTTAATTCCTTATAGCCTTATGTTTCATGTAGATCTCATAAGTAATTTATAGCTGGACTTTTTAACCAGGTTTATACAATTTATTCTATGAATCTTTTCTCTATCTTCCTTTGCCTTCTTTTAGATCATCTTGTAAAAGTATTACACTTATTCCTCTCTTATTTGAAAGTTATCTGAACATGTTTCTGTAATATAAACCACTGATAGCTTTTTAATGTATCAAAATTTAATGTTAATCAATACCTATACATTCCCCCAAAACAGTACAAATTGAGAACACTATCTCCTCTTAGTTTACTTACTATTGATGGTGTGGACTTTAATGTGATATTTGTTAAATACTGTAGAGTGCTATTTTAAGCACTTAAAGTAATTTAGAGTTACCCACCTATTTGCTATTTTCATTTTCTTTTCAGCTCAAAGTTTCATCAATATTAAGTATATTTTTCAGTGTTCATTGTTCCTCAATATTCAGAGTACGTTCTCCCCCTCCCCTCTCTTTTAATTACCTCCAGACTTGTATGAAAATAATATCAGATACTCTTTAATGTGCATGCTTCTCATTCTATTTGATATAATTTTTTATTATTATGTCTCTCTTCCTCCCTGGGCAATTTCTTTTGATCTGGTTATGTTTCACTAACCCTCTTTTCATCTATGTCTAATGTGTTTTTAAACTCCTATAGCAAGTTTTCAATTAGAGTCTGGCATTATTTCTTAAAGTTTTATTTGAAATTACTTTACCTACATTGTCTCTTTTCATAATGTTTACTTTACATCTATATTCAAGCTCACTTCTAATTTCTTTTAACACACTCTTTGTCAGTCTATTTTTTGTTATTTTTCATTCAAAGATGCTAGATTGCTTATGTGCCTAGTTATTTTTGATTCTGTGTTAGAGAAAAATTGTGAAAAATTTGTAGAACTAATGTAAGGCTCACACAGTTTGTTGCTGTGGAAAATGAGTTGAGTTTGTTGCTGTTGGTTACCCAGAGGTATCATTTCAGGACAACCATAGCCGTTACAGGACTTGAACTTTTCTAGACTTTCCAAGGCATACAGAATAGTGAGGGGGGAAAAAAACCTGTAGAAGGAGGTAGTTCCATCCCAGTGTGCTGTACCCAAGTGTGTATCTCTGTGGGTACCAGATGAAAGTAGGGGTGATAGTGACCAGCTTCCCCTCTGGGGTCACTGTCCACCTTCAGCCCTACCCCCCATCCACCCAAATCCACGCCCAGGCAAATGCCCTCAGGCAAAAGCGCTTCACCTTTCATTCAACCTCTTCTGTCGAACGAAGCCTTCTTACCTTTTGCCCCTGTGACTCCTCCCTGTCCTCTCAGCTCATAGAAAGTTCTGAGAAGCCTGGTATCTCCCCCCTAGAATTACAGCTGTTCTTAGTGAAAACACGTCTCTTAGTTTTCCTGGCCCACTACCAGCTGAAGTAGACAGTCACCATATTTCTAGCACGCGAGCAGGCACATTTTACAGTTTTTCTCAAGTTATCAAATAATAATGAAAAGACTTATGGTCCTTGGCCCTTTCTGAAAATAAACAGGCTCAGACTCACCTGCAGCCAGCCTGACTCCAAAGCCCATGGTCAAGTCAGGACATTTGTGATTTCCAAAGAGGTTCCCAGGAGATTGGGACAGAAGCCCCCTCGCCCCACATCCCTCACCAACACCGGCGGTTGGAGAGCCCCTGGTTCAAACAATGCAGTCTGCCCAAAGGACTTCCTTGTCTTCCGTACACACACCTGGTGCATGAATCGCACCCCTCGTGCGCAGCAGTGGCTCACAGCTGCAAGGCGCTTGCTCGCAGACAGGGGAGCCTGGGGGAGACGTGAGCGCACAGTCTGAGCAGGGACAAGGGGGATGGCGGCGTCCTCCCCACCTGCCTCTGCTCTCACTGTCAGTGTCACCCACCCGCTCCACGACGTAGACTGCTTCTTGCGGGTTGGCTGCCCTTACAGAAACCAACCGATGTGGATGCCAGCTCCGTCTGTAAAGATGGCAGGCTCTCCCCACTTTAGCATCCTTTGAGTGTCATAGTTATCACGCCGTAGCTTTTTATTTCAGAGGGTGATATGTGCGTAAAGAACACAGAAAGGAGATCTTTAAAAGTCCTTGTTTGCCCCCAGCCTACCCGATGTCCCACTTGAAAATAATTTCACAAAGCCCTGGCTGGTGTAGCTCAGTGGATTGAGCACTGGCCTGCGAACCAGACGATCGTGGTTCGATTCCCAGTCAGGGCACATGCCTGGGTTGCAGGCCAGTTCCCAGCAGGGGACGCATGAGAGGCAACCATACACTGATGTTTCTCTCCCTCTCTCCTTCCCTTCCCCTCTAAAGATAAATAAATAAAATATTTTTAAAAAGAAAATAATTTCACAAAAATAAAGGGGAAAAATCAGACAGTTTCTATTATTTTCTCATCATGGCTATTAAGTCCTACAGGAAAGGCATGCAAATCAAATAGTGATTTTACAAATGAGGCACCAAATAACCCCGATGACATTTAACTAAAGCTCAAGTGTCTGTAACCCATCTGCTACTCTTTGTCAACAGCAGAAAACAGCAGCACACAGAGCCAAGGCCAGCGGAGAGGTGTGACGCCCAGAAGGCCTTGTTCACCGAACCGTTCCCCCACTCCTAGGCACACTTCGGAGAAGTCAGTGTGGTAAAGTGCACTTAGTGTGACTCAACCCCCAAAGGGTTGAAATGAGTTCTTTCAACTTGGTGAGATGATCTTAAACAATCCCTGCAGATACACCTCAGGTGCGGGCACTTCTGACATAAACAAAATCAAAAACAGGTGCAGTCAAGGTAACACAGCAGGAGGTTCAAACGAGAGTCTTGCCAAATCTTCACTGTGAAATTCATTCAAATGGCAAGATCACCTCATGCGACTCTCCTTGGATAGGATGGTGACAGAGAGGCGGGGTTCTGGGAGAGGCAGTATGGGAGCACTGCGGACGGGTAAGGGGAATTTGCAGAAAGACAAGAGGACTCGGTGGGAAACAAGAATTGTCAACAGGGCAATAAAAGGTCCTTCGGTGAACTGAGCATTAGCAGAACCCGGGGGACGGTCAGTTTGAGCACGAAGGAGGCCTGAAGACCGCTCTCAGGGGGTGCTCAGGCCGTCGCTAGTTTCCTCCGTGTGGGAAGACTCCGTGGTGAATCCAGTCAAGAGTCCAGGCTCATCCCACTGAAACGACTGGTGCTAAAACGCTTCCGGAGTGGCAGGCTAGCCCAGAGCTTTGCAGGCAGCAGGGACAGACACCCACACTCGCCCTGAGCAGAGAGTGAGGGAAATGCGTGAGTGCGGGGACGAGAGGAAATATCAGAACCACAGTTTCACGGGAGCACGGCGGGTCGGGGACATGGACCTCATAAGGAAGAATGGCAATATGCCCAGGCCACTTACAGTTTACAACAAGCCCCAGTGCCCAATGAGACGGCGTGCGGAGATGGCACCGTGGGGGTTGACTGGGTCCCGAGGGAAGAGCCTTCCTGAGTGGGACCGTAAAGGTGACTCCTTCCGCCCTGTGGGCTCACCTCAAGAAGACAGCGTTCTATGACGCAAGAAAGGCAACGTCAGGAAAATAAGAAGACAAGATACCAACTGGGAGGAAATACTTGCAAAAGACAGATCTGGTAAAGCGTTTTTATGTAAAACATACAAAATATCTAAAATTTAACACTAAAAAATCCAATTTAAAATGGTCCAAACCTTAACAGTCAGCTCACAAATAAAGATACTCAGATGGCAAATACGCATGTGAAAAGATGTTCTACATCGTATGTCCTCAGAGAAACGCGAAGTAAAACCGCAACGAGATAGGGCCACACACCTATTGGAATGGCCAAAATCCACAGCACCGACAACACCCAGTGCTGGCAAGGCCGTGGGGCAGCAGGAACTCACGGTCACGGCCAGTGGGAGAGCCACACGGGGCAGCCCCTCTGGAAGGCAGTCAGGTGGTTTCTCACAAAACTGAACACGCTCTTACCGTGTGATCCAGGGATCATGTTCCTTCCTGTTTACCCAAGTGAGCCGAAAAGCCATGGTCACCAACAAACCTGCCTGCAGACGTTTACAGCGGTTTTATCCGTGATCAAAACGTGGAAGCAGCCCAGACGTCCCCCAGGAGGTGCGTGGCTGAAACAGGTGGGCCATTCAGACAATAGAATATTACTCAGTGCAAAAAACTATGAGCTATCAAGCCATGAAAAGGCATGGCCCAAACCAGAATGCATAGTGAGTCACATGCATTTACTTGGTGATGGAAGCCGGTCTGAGAGGCTACACTCTATCCACAGGTTCCAATTGTCTGACGTTTCGGAAATGGCGGCACTATGAAAGCATCAGGGGTCCCCAGGGGTTTGGGTGTGGCAGGAGGGAAACAGTCAGAGGTTTTTTACGGTGCTCTGCACGACACCATGACAACGGATACCTGTCATTACACATTTGTGCAGGCCCCACAGTGAGCCACAGGGGGGACTGTGGACTCGGGGTGACTACAACGTGTCTCTGCAGCTTCAGTTGTAGTCAGCCAGTCGTAACAAATGTACCATTCTGGCGAGTGACGTGCCAGCCGGGGAGGTCACTCATGTGTTGGGGAGGGTTATATGGGAAGTCTCTCTACCTTCGCCTCCATCTTTCTGTGAACCACGAAGCTGCTCTAAAAAGAGTCTTGGAAAAATTCCGTCTTTACATAGCGCTGCCCCGTTACCGCCTAACGTGTTACAACTAATCTCACCCGGCAAGTGAGGCACAGGTGAGGACAGGGGCCACTGTGTCCCGTCCTTTCCAATGCACTGCCAGAGGGCAAAGGTCAGCATGTGCTCTGTGTGTCAGGGAGTGTCCTTGTGTGACACGTTGAACACAACAGGGCGCTTTTTTCATAAAAGACATCTGCCTATGTGCTCTGCAATGGCTACCTTTCCCCGGTGAACACCACCACAGAAATGGAGCAAACCCAGACGGGCACAGGCTTCTCGATTTAAGAATTAAAGGTAACTCAGCTGTATGGGGAGTGGTGCCTATCTAATTGGCTAGGCTGTTACTATGAATTAAACAAAACATACGTGGAGACCTACCATAAGCTGACAAATAAATGCACGGCATGATGTCAATTTCTTAGATATACCTATTATCTTTGGGTTGGTAAACAAAACTCCTCAGACCAAAGGAAAAATTAAAGATGCATTCTTGAATGCTAATGTAAGCAGACTATAGGAGCCAGACCCTCGGGGTGACCAGCCTGCTGTTGAAAACCGCCCATCACTCATCCACTTGTCCTCAACTTCAACGGGGAAAACACACGATAGGCTTCGTGAAACACACGCACAAACAAATGTCCTTTTTATTAACTACTCTATCCACTGTGTGAAAACTGTCCCAAGTAACGGAGGGCAAACACGCCGAGTTGTCGCAGCTATCGGGTGTCACGGAGTTGGGCACCACATGTGGATAAAACGAAACGATGACAGAAAACGTGCAAGTGACTGTATAGAATGTTCACACAGGGACTCACGTTTCACTCCAGTCTCCCCCAGTCGCTTTTCTTGGCTCCCCACTGTACAAGGGCGAGGGCCTCTGCTTCAGTTTAGGGAGGATGGTGATGGAAAGTTGTGACTCCTCACTGTACCTGCAGCCCCAGCCCCAGGGGTAGAGAACATCGGGCAACTGATGTCATGCTCCCAACACAAGGACAACTGTCAGGGCAAGAGACAGTAGGTTGGCACCTGGTGGCACCATAATTTGGGGTGCTCCAGTCAGGGGGGCAGCTTTGGCAATGCAAGTATGCAGTGCCTAATTAATTCAGGTACATTTGTCGGTAGAAGTACATTCAAATATTGCAAGGTCTATTTAAAAATTATGTATATGTGTGCATCTGAAATTTAGATCTAACTGGGTTTCCTCAACTCTCCCCAACAGACCAAAACTCGGTGACATCCAGGTATGAAGTTAGCAGTTCTGAGAAGAGACCTCATGTCCACAGGATGAGGACCGTTCGGGACATTTGACAAATGATCAGAAGGCAACTGAAGGGAAACCTCACATGAAGTTAACTGCACATTGGCATGACCAAGCACAGAATATAACCTAGTTTTAGGACAGTACTAGGCATTTGAAGTTTATGGTCTGTGTTCCAGCACTCACTGTGTGGGTAATGCAGGCCACTGACATAATCGTTCACAGCCTGTTGAAAGATGGCTTAAAGATGGGCTGTTATGCCATCTTTAATGTGGGAATACTACTAGTACTAATAATATTTTGTCTTTGTAATTACCATAAAATTGACCACTGAAAATGGGTATATGATACATTATTGTCCCACTTCTTTTGATTTCATGAGGACTAGAAGGCCCCTGTGTTTCCTATATTTGCCTCTTGTTAAATTTCTCCTTAAACTCATATCATTACAACATTTCTCAGCTCCAAAAGATTTCATCCTTTTGCAAACGCAAGCAGTAAGCACAACCTGCTACCCTGGAAGCTGCGTCCACCTTTAGTGGAGAAGCCCCGATGGTGTCCCCATCCTCACTGGGGGACCTCACAATCTCACTGAACCCTCAGGCAAAAGAGGGGCCCGCCAGAGAGCCGAGGCAGGACAGACACGCTTGGCTTACCCTGAGATTTCCACCTGGCCCGCTGCTTTGATGGCTATTGAGGTGTGTGTATGAAGGGCAAGCAGATTTCTTAGCAAGGTTTTATTCTGCAACAGATCGACCTGTTTGAAGCTAGAGATGTACCAAGAGTCTGGCCTGGGCGGGGGTCTTGAATTTTAATGACAGGCCAGAGGAGTGACCCTGTCAGATGTCAGGGTCAGATCTAGGTCAGTGTGAGACTCGCTCGTTCAGTTTTCCCCGGGCGTCACATGACCCCATCGCTGATGAAACACCGCAAAGTTTGGGGGTTTCTAATGTAGGGCTTGGTGGGGCAGTTCTCATGAACAAAAGAATTGGTGCAAAGACAAGAGATTTTTAAGAAATGAAGGTATGGGTTATGAAATGGATCACCTTTAATATTCTTCCTGAGATGAAAGCACAATATTGTGGTTTCTTTTCTTAATACTTCTGGTTTCTGGAGTGTGAGTAAATACTGGGGCCGATGGTCCCACATACAATGCACTAGAGTAACATCTGGAAGGTCCATTCCTGCAACATCCAAGGGCCCCACCCACGCAGGATAACATAGCCACAACTAGAGAAGAAGAAAAGGAGGCAGGGCCCTTTAATTTTACTCCATAGGTCAGACATGTATACTTTTTACTTTCTGGTCTTTAAGGTATGGGAGTTTTCAAAACATGTTTTCTAAGCAGTATCAGTCTATAGAGGAATTTGGAGAAAAGATACTGAAATATGTATTTGTACATTTCAGTTGTAGTGGTTTGACTGTTTTAATAAAAACAGCCCTACTGTTAAAGAATGGGGATATTCATTGTTCCCTATCTACTTAGGAAGAGAAAAAAAGCTTAAACTAAGTTGGTTCCTTAGTGACAAAGACGTCTTTGTTTCTCGCCATTGACTGAGCACCAGCACCCGCCGAGAGGCCCTCTGCCTCGACCACTGTGGCGATTGCTGAAGTGTGAACGAATATTCCAGGACTTTGATCAAAGGCAAACGGACAGAAATTTCACCAAAGAAGGCATAGAGCAGGAACACGAAAAGGTGCTCACATCACGAATCGTCAGGGCAACGCAAATCAAAATCTCAGTATCACCTCACACCTGTTACAATGGCTATTGTCAAAAAGACAACAGATAAACATGTTGGCTAGGATGTGGAGAAAGAAAACCCTTGTACACAGTTGGTGAGAGTGTAAATTGGTGCAGCTGCTATGGAAAACAGTATGGAGGTTCCTCAAAATATTAAAAATAAAATTACCTTACCATCCGGCAATCCTACTTCTGGATATATATATATATATATATACATATATATATACGTATATATATATATATACGTATATATATCAAAAGAAATGAAATCAAGATCTCGGATAACTGCACCCATGTGTTTATTTCGGTATTATCCACAATAGCCAAGACACGATTGGATGAAGGAAATGTGACACATCACACACACACACACACACACACACACATGAAGTGTCATCCAGCCCCATAAAAAGGAAATCCTGCCATCTGTGATAACATGCGTGAAGCTGGAGAGCCTGAGCCGAGTGAAGAAAGCTAGTCACAGAAAGATAAGTTATGCAAAGCCTCACTCGGGAAAGCACCGAAAAGAGTTGACTTCATAGAAGCGGAGAATACAGGGGCGGCTGCTGGGGTCTGGAAGGGATGGGGGTGCTGGTCCGAGGGTGCAGTGTTTAGTGACAGTAATAAATGAGTTCTGGGGGTGGAATATGCAGCATGAGGGCCCTGGTTGGCAAACTGTGTTGTCTGCTTGAAGTTTGCTGAGAGGGTAGACCTTAAGTGTAAGGTAGAGAGAGGGGGAGAGAGGAAGGAAGGAAGGGAGGGAGGGAGGGAGGGAGAAAGGGAGGGAGGGAGGGAGGGAGGAAGGAAATGGTAACTATGTGATGTATCAAACACGTTAATTATCCTGACTGGTGATTTTTTCCAAAGCACACCTATTTTAAAGCATCAAGTGATACACCTTAAATAAATACAATTATATTTGTCAGTTATACCTCAATAAAGCTGGGGAAAAGATAAATTTGCTGAGGTTTGAGGTGCAGCTTAAATTAAAATAAATTCAATAACATGTAACATTGGGATGACAACAGTTTGTCAGAAACGCATTACTAAGTCTGAAACCATCTTTTGTTAATTTGTTCCATAACGTATAAAATAGATCTAACCTGTGACCATGCTGTCGATCCTAATTAGGCTGTAGAACAACAGAAGACAGGCCACTCAGTGCATCCTTGTGTGCACAGTGGGGTGCTCATACGAGTTATTTAATCTTTGGATAATTACTCCTTTGGCTTTTCAAGTAACTAATTGGGTCAATTTTTAGCAACATACAATTTTTCAGTTCCTCGGTAAACAATCATGGATTTCAGCTGGGAGTCGCCGGTAACATAATTTGCATCTCCAAGATAACACAAAGGCGAGTGTATAGGTAGAAGTCATTGAAGAGTGTGTTTACGGGAAAATATTTGTGGCATATATCCGATTATTCTTCTATGAGAGGTTTTTGGTCCTTAAAAATCTAGCTGGTGAGAGATAAATACTTCTTTACTAAGAAATATATTTTTAAAATCATACAAATGAGGGATGTTACTTCATATTTGGTGGGAGAGCCAACATAGAGGTTGCAAAAAAAAAAAAAAAAGAATGTCCCTTTGTATGAGAAGTAGGACAGCTGGTAAATTTCCTCTAGAAATCACACCTTTTACCCAGAGAACCAAGTTCAGAGATATTTAATCATCAAAACTGGGAATTTACAGCAAGGCTGAATGTCTGTTCACCGTTTTTAAAGGAAAATGATGGTCTTTTATTCCCTTTTCCATCCAACTCTAACCCATTAATTACTATGTTATTTCTGGAAAATTCAATCCCATCACCCTTTTTTATTTTTTTTTAAGATTTTATTCATTTATCTTAGAGGGAAAGGGAAGGACAGAGAGAGAGAAATATCAATGTATGGATGCCTCTCGTGCGTCCCCTGCCAGGAACCGGGAACCGGCCTGCAACCCAGGCATGTGCCCTGACTGGGAATCGAACCGCGATCGTGTGGTTTGCAGGCCCGCGCTCAATCCACTGAGCTACACCAGCCAGGGCCCATCGCCCTTTTTAAAAAACAATCAGCTTATCATAGCTTTGGTTAGTGGGATGAAATTAAAGCTGCCTCATCTCGTTTCTATTTCCCTGCCCAAAGTCTCTGTTTCAGTAGATTTTATGGCACCAGCCACTCCTGTCCCTGGGAAGGATTTGAACGTATCACAGTGTTGCGGTATTTTGCAATAATGTTACAGCAAAGTATGAATTCCCAAGTACAGTTCAGTGAACTGTGACTGCTTTTTAAAATTTAAGATCACCACCTACGACTATAGTATGTGGAAAAAGTCATCCAATGGTAGGTGAAGCTTTGGGGATCTTATTAAAACATCCTGAACATACTTTGTGTTTAAAAGAAAATAGTTAATAAGAGTTTGTCACATTTTAAATAATTGATTAGAGCATTCCCTGAAAGCTAGCATCCCAAATTGAAAATTGAACATTATTTCATTTCTAGTCCGCCATTAGTTAGGTCTTCCGTTCTCTGAGGCTCTTCCAACGTGATGTGCAACATTCCGTGAAACTAACCACCCGTTTCCTCTCTGCCTGGGCTCTCCCTTCGCCCAGTCTCCGGCCCCTAAGGGCACAGCGTGGTATCGCCCCTCATCAGAGGGAAACTGAGATCGAACGTTTGCTGGTAACAGTCATGGTGGCTTGCACACCAGGCCAAGGCTGTAATTCAGAAACACAGTTTGATCCAAATAGGCCAGACTCATCAAGTTAACGAGGGTTTTTCCGCACCCTCTGCAATGCCAGTCACACAAACGGAACGTATCTATGAATGATGAATGGATCATTTAATAAATACGACAAGGTTGTGCTCGCAGACTCCAGGGTGGCGTATTATTAACGCGTTCATGGACTGAACTTGCGCTGACTTCCGGCTTTGCACACAGCACCTCTCTAGGGGCTGCGACAAACCACTGTGGATGCAGCAGCGCGTTTGTATCATCTGAGGTCAAATTCATTGCTTCAGAAACTGTGCTGTGTCTTGGAACTATAACGCCCTGACTCACTGCTCCCCCACAGTAACTTCCAATTTCCCTATTTTACTGTAGACTGGCAAAACTACTGATAAAGGAGATTAAAGGGCTTCGCTATGAGTGGCTTACCATGGTCAGTTTTTCTTCTGTTTTTCTGCTCTATGCCTTGCTAATTGGGCATTACTAATGGAGGGATCCGAGAATGTGTTTGACTCGATTAGAATGAAATTAATGTTGGGTGGGAACAGCCACTCTCTGTGAGAGGCCCGCTGGCTAACTTTACAGCGAGGCAGAGAGGCCATACCGACTCAACCAACACGTGGTGGAGACATCACGGCGTGTGTGTTCCGCATGCCCCGTACCAGCCCTGCATTAATGCCACAGAGCATCAGAAGGCATCTCCACCTTCTCTTATCCCCCGGATTATACTTAGAATGTGCACTTATCACAGGATTAAAATCGTCATCATCTTTGCAATAAAACTGAGTTGAAACCTGGAGAAAAAAGCCACTTAACATACAAAATATATTAATAATGTGACTCCTCAATAAAAGTTAGGAATGCGGTTGTGTGCACCTCCATAGTATCTAGGTTAAATATTTTTAACAGTTGGTGATGACATCATAATTATGCTTCAATCATCACCTTAGTTTTGAAACTGACAAACCCTAATGTATAGTATAATGAAGTGTAGATGTGTTTTCATCTTTTAGACTGTTGTAGAAGAGATGGGCGTGGAAAACAGATGACAATGCTTAACAGGCCAAAGAGGAGGGGATGCCGGACTGTTGGCTATGAACCCTCTATTTCCCAGGTCACTCTGGGGCCGTGATGAAGCGCAGATCGACAGGTTACGTGACAGACAAGTGATGTGCAGGCATCCTTGAAAGTGTGGCCATGTCGGTGCCCTTCTTTCTCCAGGACAACTAGACTGAAGGCCTGTGGCAAACCATCTTGTGTCACATGGATAAGAGCATCACATTAGGATGGACGGCAAGATGGAAAGAGCTTCGACTCCTGATTGCTGGCAACCTGCTAGAGCTGAGCTGCCACGCTGGCCTGAGAAATAAGCATCTTTCTTTCCTTTCGAAATAATGATCTTTGTGCTCCATCGTATTCACACAAATGTACACCCTGAATACAAATGCACACCGTCATGTTTTAATAAAAATCTTTACCCAGTAATTTCAGTCCCCAGACACAGGGCTGGGTTTGTCAGCCTCATGTGACTTTTTTTATCAATATATGCTGGTTATCTTCTGCTGAGGTCATGATTAGGTTATTTTTCTTAAGATTGAAGATGTAGTAGCTTCCGTAGCGTTCAAGCCAAAATCCATGTCCACCAGGAACCTCAGAATATGATATTCTTTGAAAATAGTCTTTGCAAATGTAATTAGTTACAGATCTCAAAATGAAAACATCCTAAGTACATTCTGGGCAATAAATGCAACGGTTGCTGTCTTCCTTAGAGAGAGGAGGAGAGTGGCACATGCAAACACACAGGAAGGCCATGTGAAGACATGGATGGAGACTGGAATGACACAGCCATGGCCAAGGAGCTGCCAGAGCCAGCAAGAGCTGGAAGGGGCGAGGAGGGATCCTACCCTGGAGCCTTGGGAGGTAGAGTGGCCCTGTCACCACCTCGATTGTGGACTCTTGGCCTCTAGAACTGTGACAGAAGAACCACCTCTTGTTTAAAGCCACCACACCTGTGGGGCTTTTTTATATTACACCCAGGCAACCAACTAACAGGAGAGCTAAGCAGATTTCCGAAAGGCCTCTTCCAGCCCTGGAGGTTCAGTGTGCCAGTGGGTCTCAGCCAAAAATGAATGACACATTCAGGGGTTAAACTGAAGGAAGTCAAGACAAAGAAAATGAAGAGAAGCCACGAGAGCCCCCGGGGAAGCCGCCTCACCCCGAGGACTGGTGACTCGGGGAGAATGCATTTCCAAAGGGGC
Source organism: Sturnira hondurensis (assembly GCF_014824575.4). NCBI lineage: Eukaryota > Metazoa > Chordata > Mammalia > Chiroptera > Phyllostomidae > Sturnira > Sturnira hondurensis. The sequence continues at coordinate 38,407,688 of NW_028074503.1, forward strand.
CATCCAGGAGGTCCTGCAGCGGACAGCCCCCGAGTCACAGGGCAGGAGAGGAGAGGACAGAGCAAGGGTCTGGGTGCAGGTGCCACAAGTGGACACAAGACAGCAGGGGTCTGAGGAGTGGGCTGGCCAAGACAGGCAGCCATTCAGAAGGGCAAATTGATCAGTGCGCCCCTCAAGGGGGATAGACCTCCTCATTTTTGCCAACCCAGGGTTTACCAGGAAGCGGAGGAAATAAGAGGCAACATGAATCTACTTAAATAGAGGACCCTGGTAGTAAACACTATTTGTGGCAACTGCACTCACTGAAAACTGGAATATATGTAGTCACCCTGGCTGGTGTGGCTGAGTGGGTTGAGCACCCACCTGCCGACCAAAGGGTTGTCTGTTGGATTCCCAGTCAGGGCACGTGCCTGGGTTGTGGGCCAGGTCCCCAGTGCGGGGCATGCGGGAGGCACCCATCTACACACATTGATGTTTTTCTCCCTCTCTTCCCCTCTTTCTTAAAATTCATAAATAATTTTTAAGAGAGATTATATGTTGACTACAGTTTGGTAGGATAGTAGGCACATGGTACATGAAATGGGACCACTCAGTAAATGAACAAAGCGACTCCACGTGGGAGGACTACCTGATGGTCCCAGCTCGCACATAGGAAAAGTGTCTACACGCATGCGCGGCTGGTTGGAGAAGGATTTCTCAGAGCTGTGCAGTGGATTTCTGCAGGTTTTGGGGAAAGACCAGGCCCAGCTCGCTCCTGTACCAGCTGATCTGAAGAACACCCTCTGTTTCCTTCTAAGAACTTTTTTCAACCACAAGGAAACACTGTACACCCGCAACCCCCAGAGACCCTGACTTTGCATTTTCCAACGGAGTCGAATGGCGGGCACGAGCTGCAGCACAGAGCTGCCTTATCACGCAGCTGTGCTTCTGAAACCAGGCAGCTCGTTCCCAGCCCCCACCCCGGGCGGTGCGTCGGGGAAGTGCTGTGCGCCCTGCAGGTTCAATGGTGAAGATATTAATAGAATGTATCACCCACTTGGTGCATTAGAACTGAAGTGAAATCAACATGTGGAGAGAAATTTAGGGGGAAATGAATTAGAAAATTGGCAAAATATGGAAAGGAATAAAGAGGGCCGTATATTCGCCAAACCGGAAAAACGAAGTTATTGGATAGATTCGGGCCTGGTCCCTGTAGGCCATTGCGTTCTAGGGAACGGGGAAGAAAAGAACATCTTTACAGGCGGCAGCGTCCCCTTCTCTGCCCTGGGCATTTCATCGGAGGGCACGGACAGGCGGATCAGAAAGCAAAGCAAAATCTCCCGACGATTCCCAGTCTGTGAAGGAATGCCGAAAGTGAGGAGGCCCCTCGCATAGTCAGCAAACCCTGACGGAGTCCCTCTTGGAGGCCAACGCGCGGGAAGCAGGGACAGGGAACCTGAGGACACAGTGCCCACTCTGCAGGATCTCTGGCTCCTGGGTGAAAAAGAGAAGCAGAGCATGACTTAAATGCGATTTTTACGTGTGATAACATTCTCAGGGTGGTATAGGACTTGAGAGGCAGCTTCAGGAACTTGGCCGTGCTTCCAAGAAGAGCCGACACCAGAGGGGAAATGCATAGATTTGTGGAAATGCATAGGGTGTGGGAATGAGGATTCCGCTGGAGGAGAAATTCATATGAACAAGGACAAAGAGGCACCGAGGGGAGTGGAAAAGGTGATTCTGACAGGTGCATGGCTATACTGAAGGGGCATGGCGTCGGGGTGCGTGGGGCCCAGCCAGGGTGCAGTGAGGACTGGGTGAGCAAGGCTGCCGCAGAGAGGTGCTTTGAGAGAGTGAAAAAACTCCAAGCTAAGAGTGGATGGAACGTGAAATCCGTAATAGGGTGTATGAACTAGATAAATGCCCAGCTAAAGAATGTCAAGCCATTCTCAAGGCAATGGCGTGAGACTAGAAGTCTGTAGTTACAGGAGTCTCTCCAGCCACTGTATAACAACAGAGAAGATCTGTGGGGGGAAAGAAACTGGAAAACTAACAGATAACCCAGAAAAGGATCAGAACAGCATGAATCGGAACAGTAGCAGTGGGAACAGAGAGGAGGTGACAGATCACCATAAAAAATGCAGCCGCAGGGCATCGAGTCATGCGGCTTCACCCAAGCCTGGCATCCGCTGCGCCTCAGGGACCCTGTCCCCTGGCCACTTCTGCCCTCTGTCACCTCTCAAGAGTCTCCCTTCTGGCATCTTTAGCTCGGTTGGACCACCTCTTGCATGAACTGTCAACCCCCAAAATCTCTCCATAACGTCTCTCGTTTGCCTTCATCAGGACCACCAGTGCCTTTGCAGTTTCTTCAGACCCGCCCTTTCTCATGGTCCCTTCTGTTCTGCCTCTGTCACTGGGAGGTGCCCGGTGCTGTGCTGCTGTCCTGGCGCCCTCCACCGAGGCCACTCCTCATCCCAGGAGACTCACCTGGCTCCGCCCTTCAAATGCCACGCCTGGTTCGCACAGTCGGAGAAGACCATCCCTAACCCCTGTGCTGACATCCAAGTCCTGCACAGACCTCCCTCTCCTGGACAGCTGCTCCTCTGTGCTCTGTCCCCAACCAGCTCCAGGGCTCCATGACCCACCCCACACACACCTTCAGAGCCTGGCTCATCTCGGGGAAGAACCCCCAAGTCAGGAGGCTGGGCACCCAGCCCAAGGTTCCCTTTCTCTCACCCCCTGTGCTTGCTGGTGACTGTCCTGTGGAGGGGTGCAAATTAAAGGGGTTTGTGCTTTATTTTTTTAGTTTGGGAAAGAAGGTTTCAAGATGTACTTGTAGGCGTATGAGACACAAGCATAAATGTGATTGGGTGGTTCAGTTAAGTCCCAAGAGTCATTTTTCAGCCGTGAAACAAGAGGACAAAAGGAAAGCAATCTCTACAGTTTCCTTCAGTTTGGATGTGTTTTAATTGACGATCTCTGAGTGCAAACTTTTCAGAAATACATACTCTCAGATATATTTTTCAAATTACGTCTTCAGAATTTTACAGACGCCCCAGTATTGAAATCTCTCTGCACTTAGAAATTCCATCTCGCCTTCTCTCATAATTCTAAGTCCATAAATCGATGTAAAAAAATACAGACTGGTACAAGAAGTGGAGACCCGCACTCCCCGGCTAGAATACGCCAAAATGAAAAGCACTGAGCAGAGCGAATTTATTTTTTTTTTAAGATTTTATTTATTTATCTTCAGAGGGGAAAGGAAGGAGAGAGAAGGAGGGAAATACCAATGTATGGTTGCCTCTCGTGAGTTCCTGCTGGGAATTGTCCTGCAACCCAGGCATGTGCCCTGACTGGGAATCGAACCGTGATCATGTGGTTCGCAGGCTGGCACTCAATCCATTGAGCTACACCAGCCAGGGCCAGAGCGAATTTAAAAAGTAAAACATCAACTGCCTGAATGGAGGCAAATGTATGGGAGTCAGGGCATTGCTGTAACCGAAAATACATTCATGCAAAATACTCTGAAAGCTATTTTTAACACGTAGGGAAGCACATAGACTGTGGCATGTGACCTTTTCAAGGCTGCCTTATACCGAGCTGGGATTCCTATCCAGAAGGGGTCAGAGGTTGATCAGAAAGCCTCAGGCTGTATTCTATACAGCGATGTCTCGGTTGTTTACCCATTGAGTAATCTTTGTCTTCAGCAGTGATCTCTGAATGTGGTACTAAAGGAGGGCTGTGTTGGTGAAGGCAGGATCCCACTGGCATTGCGAGCTGAGAGGTGCATCTATGGACCGAAAGCACCTCCGGAATGTCGGCTCACCAACACATTCCCTTTTTTCTAACCACTCATTCATATTAACCCCCAGGGTCCCGGTGGGCGGTGCCGCAGTGTAGACTGAGACGGCAGGTGTCCTCGTGCTTCCTGAAATGGCGACCGCCCCCCTGTGGCGCTGTGACACTTCTCAGCATTATCTTGAAGACAGAACAATATCGTTGGTGTAAAGCTCCCACCACTGGCCTGATGGAAAACTCATTAACTGCAGTTGTGATGACGACAAAGGACTGTGGGACGCTGTAGCACCTTTGAGCCAGACGGTGACACCCATGGCAATGAAGAGAGGAAGAATGCAGGGAGAATTGATGGTGATGGGGGGAGGAGGAGAAGGGGGAGAGGGAGAGAGGGAGGAATGGGGAGATGGAGGCGGAGGAGAGGGGAGGGGTGGAATAGACAGGTTCCCCCCACCCTAGACTGTCCGACCAGCTTCTACCTGGAGCCGTGAGTGTGGAACTCAAGGCGAAGTGGAAATAACCAGGTCTGTAAGTAAAGACAAACTACTCATATTAATAGAAATGAGAAGTATGAGTTGTCCTCAAAAAGAAAAACTAGTTCGCCCATGAAATTGTCCTGAGAAGAATGGGTTCATCTTCTGAGTCACAAGATGAAACACGCACCAGCTAACATGTCAGACTCTTGCTGAAGCTGCGCCCTAGGAGCCTGTTCTCGGGACCCATGGCTGGTGGGAGGAACGGTCGCACTCATGTGCCTTTTGTGCTTTACAACTCTCTGCGGCCCGAGCCAAGCCTGGGACGATGGGAAGAAAGTGAAGTCGCGTGTTTTACGCCTTGGGATGAACTTCCATGCCAAGCACCGATGGCTGAAAACAGAATGCTACATTGAGCTAAAAACTTATAAATAAAACATCCAGTAACTGTCCGAGGACATGACGTTAACTGTGAAAAGGGTTTCTCTACCCCTTTCTCAGCCTGACTCCTACAGTCAGCAAAAGGTCAGAAAATGACCACGGGAATGAATTTTTCATTTTTAAAATAGCAATCCTACAACCAAGAATGGACCCTCGTGGCAGGGCCTGGGGGCTGTGCATGAGAGTGTGTGTTTGGAGGAGAGTACAACCTCAGTGTTAGGACAGTTGGCGTCAGATTGTGTGCATGCAAACCCCATAACCTACTAACCATGGAATCTTGCGAAAACCAAGCCCTTTGAGCTCAGTTCACTTTTATTTAAAGTTAAGATAGCAGCATCCTGACCCTGTGGCTCAGTGGGTTGGGTGCCGTCCCACAGTGGAAGGTGGCCGGTCAGGCACATGTCTGGGTTGCCGGCCAGGCAGGTCTCTGGCTGGGGGCTCCACTGATGGATATTACTCTCTGACATGGATGTTTCTGTCCCTCTCATTCTCCCTCCCTACCCCTCTCACTGGAAAGAGAAAAAGAAAGAAAAAAAGTTAAGATAGCAGTAATGTCCACAAAAATTTTACATTTGTCTGCCATGAATTAAGCATTCCATACATGATAGGAATCATTATTGAATCATTATCATTATTTACACATATACCTGTTAAATAAAGAAACAATTGTAACTCATTTATTCTTATATCATAAATGTTCAACTCAACAGAAAAAAATACTAGGAAAATAAATAGCACAAGGTAAATGTCATAATATATAGATGTATGTATAATATGTACAAATGCATTATATATAACACATGCATACAGTACAAATATATATATGCAAATATATTGCATAAATAAAAAATTATATTTCTGTACTTTACATACAATTATATAAAGTATTTGTATACAAGTATATATGCATTGTGACTTGTATATAATTATATATAAACTGTGATTTATATATATTATATATCACTGTGAATTAAAAGAAACCCATACAGAATGATAAAAAAACTGGAGGCTTAATAATTGAAAAACAGTGTTTTTCCCAAATGAAAACGAAGTTGTTCCTAATAACCAACTGTCAAGCAAATGTCCTGTCTTCCTTTGTACGTCGCGCAGCATCATGAACCAGTTCCTCACAAAATGACCAAAGCTCTGACCAGAAGGAAGACAGCTGCCCAGTCTGCAGGGCTGCCAGGTCCCTGCACCAGGTTCCCCGCGGTCGAGGTACCAGGAGGAGGAGGGCCGGCCTGCGGCCTCCACAGGGCCAAACAACAAAAACACAAAAGTACATCTCCTGTGTGTGCGTCCACCAATGTCCTCTGAGATCGAAAGGAGGTTAATCAATAATCTAGAGAAAGAGGAGAATTAAAATCAGCCCTAAAGTATTCTGGTGGCAAGTGTTTCAGTTTTACCCTCAAAAATATTGACGGTGTCCACTTCCCCTCTCCGGGAAATAGAGCATCAGTAACTGCACGAGACGGAAGCCAGGACAACGCTCAGGCTGGCCGCTATTTTTATTCCATCATTGACTATTTCCCGTGCGCTGTCGTCCCTACAGACAGTCGCAAAAGTTAGCGCAGGCTTTGAAATAATCGGAATCGTCTTTCTGTTGTTCAAAAAGACACAGGTTTAGATAACAAAACTAAAGAGAACGCCATGATCTGTTGTTGGGTCAATGATCATAGATGATGGGATCGCTGCCCAGGCCCCTGGGGACACTCCAGGACCCAGCTGCCGCCCAGCCTCAGCCAGAGTCATGGCCGGCCGGCCCCTCCCAGCACTGCCTACTGCCCTGCAGCCTGCTCCCCACCCCCTGCCCAACCCTCCCCCCCACACCCTCACCTGGAGGCCCTGTCCTGTCTGCTCCCAGAGCATGCCCTGCCCTTTGCCTGGCAGACCCTGTCCAGCCTCCTGCTCGAAGGAAGAAGGGAGAGGAGAGGGACCTTCAACGTCTCCTCCCGATGCCCCTCCTTCATGTTTGCTGCTGTTGCATGTTGGGGTCCTGCACAGACCCCCACAGAACGAGCCTGCCAAGCAGTGCGTTTTGGTCCTCCAGGGTCACAAGGTCAAACGTGGCTTTTCTGAGCTTGTCTGTGGGACAGTGGGATTGTGCCCAAGGTCCCCTGCAATCTCCCTACCTTGCTTCCTGTGCACATTGTTTTGTAACCTGGGGGGGCGACACTTGTCAGTAGTTACCAAATGCCAGAAGTAGGCATTTCATGAAAAAATACAATTTCGTGTGGAGCACTTAACAAGAGAAGAAACACAAGTGAAAAATCCAGGTAAACCGTTTAGGAGGTGCTATGACATATTCAATCTCAGAGGATGATTTAAAATAAACTGTTTGTATTAGAAAGAGTCCTCTGCAGGGAGAAAGGCAATCAGTTGGAAGTACGAACGTGCTCGGTAGGGAGGTGCCGAGGATAGCCGCCACCTCATCCCAGACAGATTCCTGGTGCTCACAAAAACATTCCTTTACCGATTCTGAGCACAGAGGTGCAAACCCCCACGCAAATCGATGCCCGTTTCTACGAGGGAGGTCAGACGAAAGAAACGATCTCTCTTCTTTGAGAACACGCTCACGTCTCACTCACCCTGTAAATGAAAAGCCTTCCCCTTTGTCTGTTCTGTTTTATTTACAAACTCAGGAATTGTTCGCGGAGCACACCCTCTGTCCCGGCTTCTGTTTTACACTCAGAGGGGATCCTAACACCCTGTGGAATCCGTCAAAACTCCTTAGCCTCACAGAGCACATACTGTTTCCCATTCCAGAAGCGGCCTTCATGCCTCCCCTTCCCATTCAAAATAATCTCGTTAATATCTGGCTTATGCTACCTTATTTGTTTTTTTTTCTTTGCGACAGCTTTCATGACAAAGTTACAGACTACAGTGTCACCAGCAGAGTGACAGGTCATTGGGTTTGTTTGTTTTTTTAATTCACGAAGTTGTGTGACTGCCACACACTGGGCTGGAGATTGTGCACCACTGTAGCTGAATGTCTGCAGGGAACAAACCAAAGGGAACGAGACTGGAGGCGGAAACCGGGCACAAGGCCACTCCTGTCCCCTGGGATGGCTGACAACGGCGTGCATGTGGTGGTGTCAGAGGGACTGGGCACAGCTATCCTGGGCTTGAGAGAACACAAAGGTAGAATTAATAGCTTATTGTCAAGGCAATGGGCTTCCCTGGAGCTGACGCCGTCACTCTTCCCTCAGAACGTCATCTTCTCCCTGTGCTTCAGGGCCCTTCCCGCCCAGGGGTCTTCTCCGCCGTCCTGGTCACTTTTCCTCCAGGATCCTTCACTGGGCACATTCTGTCTTCCAACCACTGCTTTGCCAGCTTTACATAAATGCCCAGCCCACCTGCCCCTAATCCTTCTGACATGAAAACTATTAAGTTTCTATCACCACATACATTGAGCAAGAGAGAAGTGGTCTCTACTTGGGCAGAAACCAGAAGGTTTTTGAGCTGGAGAATTCTCTTTCTCTCCAAAGGTCCTCACCTCACATCTCAGCCCCCACCCCTTCTCACCCAGGGCACAGGATCCCATGGGGTTGGGACTTCTTGGACCTTGCAATGCCGGGACACTCAGAAATAGTTATCCGATTTCATGTACAGCCATGGTGTCCCTGTGATTATAAAAGTAAGAGATGCTACTAGAGTCATCCCAGACACTTTCTGGTTCATCACCCATGCACCGAGACAAGAATTCAAGGTTGTTCGTTGATCTATGTTTGTTCAGTGTCCACTGCAATGAGTAGGTTTTCAAGGACAATCAGAAAGAGCCAGTTATTTTATATTCTTCGTGATCACTCTTGCCACCTGCAATGGTTTAAAATATGTTCGTGACCCTCTCTTCAGCAAAGTAGGACCCAATTCCCCGCCTGTGGTGTGTGGGCTACATGTAGTGCCTTCCTCCTAATGAGCAGAATCAGGCAGGCATCATGGCTTTTGGCTTCCACAAAACAGCGGTGCGGCTTCCTCTGGCCTCGCTCCCTCCAGGCCAAGGCGGTCACGCGTCAACACTCGACAGCCCCTACAGAGAGGCCTACCTACCTGATGAGGAACTGAGCCTTCCTGCTAACGACAAGGGAGAAATGGAGGCCTCTTTCCTACACTCACCCGGGTGAGCCGTCTCGGGAGCAGATCCCTCAGCCCTGGTGAACGCTTCAGAAGGGCCCTTACGGCCCCAGCAGACACCCTGGCTACAGTGCCCTGGAAGCTCCTGAGCTAATGGAACCTCCTTGCTTAGACCCTCCTGACCCCCCGTCCCCAGAAATTGCGAGACGGTGGTTTTGCCTTAAGCCATGGAGTTTGGGGTTACTTGTCCTGCGGTCGTGGATACCTCACACGCCTGCACGGTGACTGCAAATCACAGTCTATTGAGCTCCGAAGTGACTCGTCCTTCTCTCCATCCCATGTCAGCGCCTGGAGAAACTGGCGTTCTCTTGGTGTTAGTTCGTGAGCTCATCACACATCTGAGCCACATAATCCCGGAATCCCAGTTTGGGAGTCAGTTTCCTAGGTCCACGCTTGTAACAAATTCTGTACTTTCGTGGATCAAAAAGAAAAATGGCTAACTTGGAGGGGTGATTCATTAAGCAAGAGATTATTGGCAGAGTTGTAAAAGGTTAAGGTAACCAAGAAGGAAGGATGAAGCCCTAGGGGACTAGTGACAACAGAAAACCTTTTTTCTCTGCAAACCCAGCAGTCGGCACAGTCACCATACAAAAAGAAAAAAAAAAAAACTGTGGCCACAGGCGGGGAGAGGTGAGGAGGAGGAGTACTATGGCCCCTCTCTCCCTCCTTCCCAAAGTCTCATCTGCCTCCCATCAGCCAGACTCACCCAGAAGCCGCATGGTAAGGGGCTCTGGGTAACGTATGTAAACAGTAGGGAGCAGCATCTCAGGCCGCGGAGCAGGTGAGAAGACCGCTGAGCGACGGACCTGGAGAAACAAATATAAAGTAGCAAGCACGTGATGAAGCTACTCACCAAACCTCTGCGGTCACAATGCTCCGTGTAGGCCATGCTGTAGTGGAGCATGCAGTCTCCCTGTCTGACATCGGTCACTCACTCGGGACTCTCATTCCACAACGATGACAGCAAACCGAGAGCAAAAAACCATTACTTCTCCTTCCTAGAGCTTACCACACGGTAGCCGTAGTCCTGAATTTCCAATGGGACAGAAAGATAACAGAAATGATAGGTTTTTTGTTGTTCGATGTGTTTTCTTGCCACTCAGCCCAGAGTATAAATAGCGAGTTTTAAAAAAATAAGAAAATGAGTACCTAAAAACTCATATTCTTCCAAATTGTAGTATTACCTACGAGGTCTTCTTAACAGTTATGGGCATGACTGAAGCCCATCAACTTCAAGAGACACAAAGTTAAAACTAGCTCTTGCAGTTGACTTCTCAACATTATCAAAAAGGGGGGGGGGCGTTACGCTGCATTTCTCCTCCTCTTTAACCTGACGATCGGTATAACCAGGGTGTCCTTAAGCTGGGACTTCCTTCTCCCACTCCCCTCCTCTGCCCCCAAGCCCTGCACTACACATCCACCGTCATGAACTCATCCCCAAAAAAGAATGAGACGCTGAAGCATCAGAAAGCCCTTTGGATCTAGAAAATAGCCTTGTAGTCGGACACATAACACGTGCTATCGCCTAAAGGCACGAAAGGAAAGTGAAGACTGAACAGAAAGACCTGAAAACACTCATAGTCTGGTTAAAGCGACGTTGTATTGCAGTTCCCGCTGCTGCCGTGCTGAAGGCAGATGGCAAGCTCACGTGTGCAGAACACCTAACATCTACGGACCACCAGGGAGCAACCACACAACCTCACACCAACAGCAGAAGTATTTATAAGGAGGGCTGGCTCAGGCAATATCAAGAGGGCACATTTTGGTCTGGGGTCCTTTACTGTTTTCAGAACCCCACCCTTTTCCACACGGCCCCTCCAGAAGTCCATACTCTCTTCCCTCACACAGATAACCCAGCCCCCCCGTTGCCCGTAGGTCTTTACAACATTCCTAACCGTAAACCCATCCAACAGTTATGAGCACCTTATTCACGCTGGGCACTGTGATGGCTGCAGCCCCAGACCTAAGGACGCAGACAAGGAACAAGAGACATTGGATGTGGTGAGAAAGTAGAAGCCCTGTGGGCACACAGCAGAGGAGGACACAGGGAACAGGAAGTGGGTGATGCATGACTAGGGCCTTGAAGATAATTCACAGCCAGAGCTCCACCATCCTTCTGAGTAACCAGACGCTACAGAATTCACTTACTGTACATGACCATTGGTTCTCCACACACGCTGTGTGGGCAGTATGGATATAGTTATCTTACAGACAAGGAAAGCAGAGTTTCAAGGGTCCGTTAAGCATCTTGTCCAAAGTCATCACATGAATACTCAGAGTTGAGGAAGGAATGTGTTTTAAAGAAACAACAAACAAAAGGAAGAAAGTGTGATAGTAAGTGGGGTCCGAAAGGAGGACTGTGTGTGCTTTCTAGACCTTGAACCTATTTATGAATGAAGAGACACCAGTCTGGAATCAGAGCTGAGTGGAGTTCTCAGAGAGCCTACCCTGGACTTCCCAGGACATGTGGTCCTGTCAAGAATGGAGCTGGGGACACGGTTGCACTTGGCAGTCCTAGAACCAGCCTTTAAGGATCCTCTTAGTGTTCTCATTCAAGAAAGATCGTTATTCAGCCCTTAGTCTATTTCAGGCATGCCACTGAGTACTAAACACAAAAGTGTTTACACCCAGATGTTATACTAATCTGTACGAAATGGTATTCACTCTATTCAGTTGCGCCTCGCTGCTCTTCTCTCTAGGGCACATGCAAACAGTGGTTCCTGAAAACAGGTCTTGCTGATGTTGTCTCACCCACAGAAGTGACTGTGATAACAGGAATTAAGACCAGATGAGGGCAACATGGGCAATTGGATTCCAAATGCTTGAGGTGGGATATTGAAGGGTGCTGAGGCCGACTGGTGATCTCAGCTCACACCTCTGATGCCCCGTCCTTGCTTCTTTAAGCTTCTGGTGGTTGGCAAACTGTGACGTATAGATGTGTCACTCCAACCTGTGCCTCCGTTGTCACACAGTCTCTCTGCATGGCCCTGCCTTCATATGGCTGTCTCCTTATTACAAGGAGACGATGCTTCAGTCATGCTGAGTGGGGGGCCCATTTTAATCCAACATGACCTCATCGTAACTAATTACATCTGCCACAACTCCATTTCTCCTTAAGGAAGGTCACACTCAGCCTCGTGTGTCAGCACACACGAGTTACGCCGTGAACGGTGAAGTTACTAGCCAGCTGAATGTGAAGTATGATGACCGTCAGTGCTCTCGGGCCTGGCTGGGGTCCTGTGCTCTCTTTCTCCCTTGACATGTTTCTAAATGAGATTCAATCATCCCCATCTCATATTTGGCATAGTAATTACAGCAACTAATATGACTTTGAGATAGAAAGATTGCTATAAGTGATTTTAAAACATTTTTTCTCAGCCCCTTTGAATGAGTTGCATGTACATTTTTTTAGTGAATTGCAAAATCTATTGAACAGATGTGAAATGTGTATTACACAACCAAAACGTGAAAAGTAAAATCATAGAGAGAATATACAGAAATAAAAAGTCCCTCCATGAAATGAAAACATTATATACTATGCATCTGTCTCTAGACTTTTTTATATACGCTTGTGAATATGTGTCTTGCTCCCACAGAGAGTCACATCTACTTTATTTCTTTTTTATAGTTATGGTCAGAATACAAATAAAAGCACACAAATTAAAGAAAAAAATCTATGTTTGAATACAATTTGACCTTCCCTTATTTTGCGGGGTACCGTTTTATAACTATGATGAATTTTTAAACCAGTGAGCCGCTAACACACCTCTCTGTTGCACAGAGAAAGGTTAATTAACAAAAGGGTTTCTGTGTCCTGCGTTAGCCTGGGTCACCACACCTCTCAGACCAGGGCCTGAGACTGTCCTGCTCTCACTCCTCACATTAATTAAATTGAAAACTATTATAAGATCGAAGAGTCCATCTCCGTGCTCAAGATATGATGACCCTGATTGGAACTCTGAAAGTAATAGAACAAATGTAATAAAGTAAGTGATCAAAGGGTGTGCAAAAGCGAGTCAAGGTTGAAATGTCAACTCCAGGGTCACCACTCTCAGGAATGACAAATGGGGAAAGTGTGAAGACGGTGGAAATGCTGGAGACGTGGCCGACGGAAGCAGCTACTAATAGAATGACTTCAGTGAAGTACCCTCGTTGCTTGGAGGAGATTCTTGCTCATTATTTAATGGACAGTGATTCGATTAGTAAGTGAAGCCAGCCTCAGTTGGAACAACAAAATTCACCAGCTATTATTTCAATCTGGCATTTTTTTCTGTGTGTGCCCATCTGAACCAATCTAAACAATAACAAAAGTCGTCTTTATTCAATACGAATGCTCATACAACTCTCTCGGGTTTGTGACATCTTAGTTAGCCAGCAAGGCTGAAGTACGAGGTTCATGGGCTTTTTTGCCCAAATTCTACCTGGCCGTCTGCATCACAGGATCCCAGGCTTTCTCGTAGATCAATCATTTATTTAACATTGCAATATTTAGCAGTTTACTTTAGTAAGCTTCTCATCTTGAAGCTAATTATTTTTTTGGAAGTGTACTTTCTTCTTTTTTTAAATTAAGTTTGTTGGAGTAACATCAGTTAATTGCACAGGTAGCTTGAAAAGGAAGCACAGCTAATTATTAAAAAATATTGAAATTTGGAGAGGCTTACCAAATGATAAGGGTGATTTTTCTTTAAAAGAAACATATAGAGAAAGCCCAGAAACATTTTATCATCTCATTCAATATTTTATTTATGATTGGCTGTGTTGCAGAGAGAGTATTGACTCTTCAATGTCACGTTGTCCCAGGCGGGCCCTCCTCTGCAGACTTCAAGCAGTGCGCCAGCAGCTGACTGTACAGTGAAGTCTGTTGGAAAGCTCCCGAGGGTCACACTGGCATTGTGTCTAGAGTCAGACCTCCTTCCTTTTTCTGACTGAAGCAAAGGCAAACCTTGCTGGGGTGTATGCATTGTGTTTAGCATCAGTAAATGACTTTCCTTCTCAATGAACCGTGTCTCTTCACCAGGTGGCATGCCAAACAGACAAGGTGCCAGGACTCCAGCCGGCACCTCAACCTCGTCGTCCATACACGGAGAGGACACCCAGTGTCCTGCTTTCGGTAGTCGGTATCAGAATGTGATCCGCCCTGCCTCTGGCTGGGCGCGCAGTACGGGACAAGCCCTGTACCTGAACGTTTATGAGTGGTGTCGGAACAAATGAGTGCTGAAACTAGTAAAGATGTGCATATCATATCTGCAAAGGAAAAGAGCTCATTTTAATCTCAAACAAGGAATATTTGGATTCTTGTGGGTTGTTTGGGGCTGAAAGCTTCATTGTGCCAACTGAATTCTAAATTCCTATGTTCAAGCTTTGTTGTGCCAACTGAATTCTAAATTCCCATGTTCGTGGTGGATTAAAAATGGCAAAGAAGTCTGTTAACCTCCTCCCGTGAAGCAGAGAGGTCTGTCCCCTACCCTGAGCGTGGGCTGGCCCTGCGACATACTTTGGCAAAGAGAATGTGGCGGAAGAGACACCGTGGGACTTTCAAGTGTTGGCCGTGGAGGGTCTTTCAGCTCATGTTCTCACACTGCCTGCCACAGGGCAACCACATCCAGGCCTCAGTGAGGACACGGGATGGAGTGGGGAGGAAGTTAACGCCCCAGACAGCAGTGACACCCTCAAAGACCAGCTGTCCTTAGACGCTATCTGGCTGCAAAGGCAGGAGTCAGCCTGGCCACGGCCACACAGAGCAGGAGACATGCCCCGCTGAATGGAGACCTGATGTCAGCCCAGAATCACACCCCATGAAATGGCAGCGGCTGGAAGTCAGGTTGGAGGGGCTTACCCTGCAGGTCTAGGTAACCAACCAGCTACGTTAGCAACACCGATGCCAACGTGCTTGCACAATGCTTCAAACATCCAGATAACTGCTTGTGACCGTGCATGAACCCAACCAAGCCAATACTCTCACACACACACACAGCACCTACAACAACAACTTGGAACTCACAGGTGATTCTTGCTTATACTGTGCAGTCAGCGCCCTCAGCTCAGATTCAAAACTCGGGAATCCAAGTACCAGAAATTAATAGTTGCAAGTAACAAGCTCATAAAAAATAGACTAGGATGAAATAAAATCATTGCTAAAATGAACCAAATGCTTCCTAAATAGATGGTAATTCCAGCATTACCGTCTGTTAGCTTTCGAGGCCTCACCTCTACTGAGTGTGCCAATTAGTATCTGTCTCGTGGTTTGCAGAAATGAAAATGGATGCGCCTCCTTCAGAGAGCTCCGCGGGAGTCAGAGACACTCTGTGCAGCGCGTGCCCGACATTGAGCCGCCGGGTAACCAGGCGCTTGTGTTACCGGCCCTGCTTGTGCTCACTGGCGCTGTTGAGGAATGCTGGGAGCACGCTCCACCTACTCTATGAACGCCGCCCGAAAATTTTACCACCCAAAAGAGGTAAAATATGAACTCATGAGACTACTGTGTATAAAATACCTAAACATGAAAACCGCCTATATAACAGGCAATGCCCTATAAATAATAACTACATGAGGACAACAAGAGTTTTGAAGGTGAACGAGAGCTTGGGAGCAGCAGCTGGCGTGGTTGCCATGCGTGTGGGTGGGGGTGGAGTTGTACCCGGGCCCACCGGCCCCTACAGAGCCAGGAAGCCCGCCTGGCGTGGGACAGCGAGGGGGATGGGCAAATCCGGGAGACCCGCAGCATAAGCTCTAGACCAGGGGATAGACCCGTCTGGGCTTCTCATCTGTGTGCCTGCCCCATCCCAGCTCCCCTGGGGTGTCTCCCCAGGAAAGGCACAGCAGGCCCTGCGAAGAGGCGGTACCCTGGTGGGTACCGAGCGTGCGAGGCGCGCCAGGCGCCAGGAACCCGGCGGGTCAAGTCTGGACGCGAGCTGCAGGCCGCGCAGTGATGCACAGACTCCTCTGAAGCACACTCCCCACAGGCCTTGAACCGAACGGCTCTCACGCCCTTTAAAACCTAAATGTGTCTGGTCCTCCTTCCAGAACCAGCAGGCGCAAAGGTCTAGATTTTTTATATAGTTTTATACCCACGTCAAGGGGCAGAATTCCAGAGGGATGTGCAGCGTATGAATTTACAGAAGGCCAAAATGAGAGATTTTTTCAGCCCTATTTTTTTATCAGTTTCTCAGGCTTGCTAGCCGCCATTAATAATCTGCAAAGGACTCAGTCAACAGTTTATTGAACAAATATTATTTGTATCATAGCATCTTATTACAAAAATGATATATTTGTAAATATTAAGCAGCCCTTGCTTCACAATAAACTCTGCAAGTTATTCTTAGCTTTTAAAGTGTTTTCACATATACAGTAGACATATAGCCAGCTATGCATGCTAATTTATGCACGTGGTAAAAATGCAAATATACTAATTAGCATTAAAATTACCATGGATTGAGACGGGAAATATATTTTATAATAAGAATTTAAATGCAGCACAAGTTGATAAATGTGTTTCCTATTTAAACATCCCATTTGAGCACAGAAAGGCGTGCATATATATTGCACAATTTATAGCATTAAACAATTTATCTATGCAAGATTTGGCTTGTATATTATAAATTATTATTTACAAAGGGAGCATATTTATTTCCTTGGCTAAGTCATCAACACATGCACACAAAATGATTTCTAAGCAGCCAGATAGTCATTTATTTCATCTTAACTGAAAAAATACTTTTTAAATTATTTTTTGTTGCCTTTGACATCAGAGGGAATGTTAAATAGGACTTCCCGCATCTCACTTGTGGGGGTACTACAGCTTAGGCTCTGCTCACTGGTTCGGGAACCAGATGGTAGCGCTGAGGCACCAATGAAGTCGAGTTTACACACAGAACTTTTCTTGTTGCTCTAGTGAAACAGCTGTCTTGTTCTTTTTAAAATAGTAGCCCCCGACTTAATGTAAAATACTTACAACATTGAGACATTTAGGTTTTTTTAAATGTAGCATCATTCTCATTTCAGATGCTTAATGAGTAAGGAGCGGATTTTTAGTGTAGATGCACGTCCCCTTATTGCCCCCGGCTCTCTAAACAAATGATGTCGACTTTCTCGTGGCTGCAGGGTAGAAGAAGGGAAATGTCCAGCTTCCCTTTGCCCTCCCTGACTGTGGCTTTGATTATTATCCCCCCACAGGTCTCGGCTGTTCCCATGAAGCCTCATTTTCTTCCTGTGCTTGCAACATCCCTCCCCCACCCCCCACTTTTTCCTGGTTTCAAACCAGTGGAACTGATCTGACTGATGCGGTTTCTTGACCTCCTGGGCCAGGTGGTCTCTGAAGTGCAGACGCTAATCACACACTCAGGGCGAGCCCACGGGACCCACGATACAAGCAAACACAACACACATTATTTCACCATAAATATGAGATACAGTGGGATTTGTCAGCACAGGCGGACACTGCCACAGGCATGTGGTTGAAGTCTCAATTGGGCTCCTGCATGGGGGGTACGAGGAGTCCCAGGGAAGAGTGTGAGCGCCCGGGGCTGTGGGCCCCATGTGTCTGTTTTCTTAAAGTTTACGGTTTACGTGCAGACACTTAAGTGGGTTCAAGAGGCCGTATGATCCGATGGTAACTAAACCGATCCCTACAGAACACTGCTTAGTTGAGAAGGTTCTGGAAAAGAAACTGTGACAGAAAAGGCAAGACATGCTGATGCTCCCCTGCGAAGGACAGAGCCTTCTCGCCAGTTTGACACCCTTTCCAGAGAGCGGGGCCCCCGTGTGATGGGTTATCAGAAATGTTACGTGACGAAAGGCACAGCGTGACAGCCTGACCTGCTATTTTATCAGAAAACTCATGGGCTCCCCACTGAGGTCACACGGGGCGACAACCTGGACCCTATCAGCTCTCCTGATCAGCCACACTGTGGTTCTCTCTGAGAGAAAACGTAGCTGTGGCCCCCAGTTCCGTTACTGTCACGACTGGGGCCTATGCCTCCGCCCTGTCGTGAGACAGAGTCCCCTCGTGAGCCATCGCAATGAGCGCACACAAGGTAGGAAGACAAACCTCTATAATGTTTTCAGCCAAGTGAACAAAAGCCTGTGAACGTTCATGTTAAATGTCTGCAAGTGCCTCTGCAGTGTTTGAAAGCACACCATTGCAGCCCCACCTGAATACCAATCGTACCTATCAAATGAAGACTCTCACAGAAGGAACGCGTGACAGATAATCTCAGGGACACTGTCCTGCACCAGTGACTGTCAAACGCTGGTGTAAACAAGGTGACCTTGTTAAAAATAGATGCCCAGCCTGCTCTGAGAGAATTCTGGGGCGACACATCGGAAGGTCCCGCCCGCCCAGGGAAGTCTTCTCCTTGGAAAACCTCCTGGTGGGTCCCTGCACCGCGTGGCTGTTTTTAGGGACAGCGCAGGTGTTCCCATTGCCATTTTTCTACTGCAAGTCACAAAAGTAGGACAGAGTGTATTTAAGGCACAATGAAGAAGGGTGTCCTGAGAGAATCCTAACCAGGGCGACAGAAACGGGGAAAATGAGCCAAACGATGAGGCAGATCTGCCCGAGACCCCAGCCCCACTGGAGGGCAGTTTCAAGGCCGGTCAGGGTATCTCGCTAAGCGGTAAGGGGAGGCCTCTCCCGGTGGCGAAGGCCACTCCGCCGGAGAGCATGTAAAATAACCCGAGGTCGTGGTTCGCTCTGGCTGCGACACCTCGGAAGAGGTTTTGAAAATGACTGCTACCTTTCCATGTATGTCAGGAAGCACTTAGATGCCAGGTGTGGGCTTTAAAGACAATATTTATCTTTCCCAAGTCCACGGGGCGCCGCTACGGCGCTAGCGGAGAGTGCTGATGCGCGTGCCCGCCCCTGCCCGAGTGGGAGCAGCCCTGGGCAGCGGGAGGAAATCGCCGGGTCAGGCGGAGTTAGACAACAGCCTGCAGATCTGAAAAACACATTTATTGCAATCCGTCTATTGAAAAACAAAACAAAACTAAATTTAGGACCAATTGTACAGTTATGGAAATAGCACAGAATTAGGAAAAATAGCCTATTAGGATACAAAAAGGTTAATGTTTGTATTTTTCAGCTTTGCTGTATAAATATCTTCCTGAATCTGATTTCCCCTAAAAGGGGACATGAATTTGGAAAGTCATTGGCCCTTGGTTTGCTTATTTTTATGTTGAGATTAATAATGATACCCAATGCACAAAATTAGTTTGAAGATAAGATTTGGTCATGTTTATGAAAATATTCTGAAATGTTGATATGTAAAATATAACATATACATAAAATGAGATGATTGGGGTGAGTAATTTGTGAATTTAAAATATAATTTTGAATACTCTAGTCTTAATTCATCTCTATTATGGAACTCATTTGACTTGAAATGAAAAGGCTGGACTATTATTGCCTGACGTACTTTTTTTGCTAACTGTGGAACATTACATCCTTGTAGTTTTCATTCATAACCATCTCCTTCATCGGCTGCGCACATGTAGTGGGTAGTGCACCCTATCGATACTTCAGACTCCTTGAGAATTCCCAATACATTATTTACTATTTTTAAAATCCTTCTGCATATATTACTGAGTTGTTTTCATTAGTGCAATAAGAAGCTTTACCCTGGGAATTTGCATAGACTAATGGATAATGAAAACATCCACTCTTATCAAAAATGGTATCTCAATAAGCAGAAACTATCGGATTAGAAGAAAAGGTTCTTCCATCCACCTGTGCCCAGTCAGCCACGAAGGTGCTGCTTCATGGACCCTGCACTGACGCAAAAACCACACATCCTTTCACGGAGCAAAGTTTGCGTCTATCAGTATTTCGACATAAATTTCACACCTAACGCACAGCCAGGTCTAAATCACCGTCACTCCTGTGCCTGCTGCTGCGTCCCCCTCTCGTGCATGTGGATGACACACTCATGGCCCTGGGTCACTCTGAAGTCCGCAAAGTCGAGGCTGGCGGCAGCATAACCTTCACCCAGCGCAGGCCCACGTGGACACGCACGGTGCCATGTTCACCCACCCCGTCTCCACGGCGCCTTTTCACCACCGACCGAAAGAGGAAAGACAATCTCCGAGGTCAAGTTGTTACCTCGAGTCTGAGAAGGGAGCCAAGACCAAGAATCAGGAGGGTTTGAAACACCTGCTTGTCACATTGCTTTCTCCTCTTTTACACAAACATGTCCTTTGGTGAGCAGATTCCGCCCTTTTGTTTGAATTTGCGCATTTCTGGGCCATTCAGCTTATTTGGTGTATTGCATCATTAAGTGATGCAGCCATATCAGACCAGTGTCTTCCTTTTGGTAATGGGACGTGTCTTGTGAAGTGGTTGGCTCCCGTCTAGCAGACTTTCCTTGTGGTCAAGAAAAGACTTCCTGTGAAGCGGAGCAGCCTGAAGTTCCTAAATTCCATTGGGATTAGTCCCAAACGAGAACCTCTGCTTCACAGGCCAACATTCTTTGCTGCTAAAATTAGTCTGTGTGGTTTGGGGTAGGAGAAAAAAACGGTCGTGAAATGTCCTTACGTCATCAGTAATGCAAGTGACAGTCAGCTCGCCACACAGCCCATGGAGAGAAGAGTTGCAATCTTGGCTTAAAAAGGGGGGGGCCTGCAGGAGTTGGGAGAGAACCCATCTTTATTAAAGTCACACTAGGGTTAGGAACCTCTCTGTGGACCCCTGTCTAGAGAACGAAGAAAATCATACACACACACACACACACACACACACACACACACGGGGGGGGGGGCGGCTGGACCAGGGGGCCGCCCAGTGGGCACCTGCCGGAGCACTCCCCCTCCACTGCGAGTCACCACCACTGGACACAGCATCACCACCGCGTGGCACGCGATGAGCAATTACTCCATGAATTCATTAGAAGTAAAGGGAAAGCCCCACACGGGGAAATTGCTGCCCTGAAGGGACACGCCATTCCAGGTCTGATGGTGGCAAACTCCTCTCATTCGCTCAGCTGGCCCTGCACTCGTCCTCCCCAAACCAGAAACACCCTGCCCCGCACACTCACCCGAGATCCTGCAAAACCGGGGCCCAGCGCCTCCTCTGTCAGGAACACTGAACTACAGGGCACAGGGGCTTCCGCTGCTGCTGCCCAGGGTGCCCAGCCAGCCCTTGCAGGGGCTTCCAGGGGCTCTGTGCCCTTCCCCCATAACTCTCCCAGCTGCCGCTCTTCCTCCCTGCACCGCGCTGTCCCTCTGACCTGCGCCAGAACCATCCTCCCCAAACCAAGCGGTGAACCTCCCCCAACGCGCCCCCTGAGCCACATTTGTCCCTGGTGTGCCAGGTTACCTCTCCGGAGCTGCCAACGTGAGCGCCCCTACTTGGTGTGGCGCCCACACCTCCCCCTGGCTCACCTCCCCCTGGCACACTGACTACCTGTGCTACTTGCACCGTAACTCGTGTGGAAGTGCAAATCCATCAGCCGCTCCCACGGCACACCCGACCGGGTCCCTACTGTGTCCTGCTAGGGGTGTGAATCCTGGCAAGAAGTCTCTGGCTGTCATCCCGCACTTAAATTGCTTATGCCACGTCAAGAGCAGCTTTCACGCTGTTGTCTTGCTCTCCTTGAGACACTTTGGAAGCAGGTGGAGGGGGGCGGGCTGCAGGAGCTGAGACTCCCCACAGACAGGCAGCCCCTGGAGAGGTCCTAGTGGTGTCCACTCCTTCCAGCCTCGCCACGGGTAGCCCTCCACGTTCCTTTTTTTAAATCATACCTCGTTGCAGAAAGAGCACCTACCAGGCCTGCCTTTGTACTAAGTGACTAAGTGTGCACAGTGAATGACTAAGTGTAGCAATAGATGAGTAAGTGTGCAATTACTGTGGACCCCAGGCACGACCTGGCACAGCGGGTCTCAAGAGCAGCCACGTCTTGCTTGGCTGAAACGTCCGGCCCCTTGTTGGGTAACTTTACTGAGGAAGAGGATTTAGACTCTCCTGTGTTAATGCAAGACAAAAATGAGACTGGAACGGAGAAGTAGTTGGCCATAACCACCTGGTGGCAGAGATGTGACTCGTACACAGATAGGAGCCCCCGCCCCCAGTTCAGTCCCCTCCTCTTGCACAGAACGAGGGGGCCTGAGCCCACCTCGTCCATAGGCGCACTTTCTCGTACAAGGGGAAAGACGCGTCCTTAGATTCCAAGTAACTTACTGAGGTCTGGCGGGTGTGCCTTCCAAGCTCTCAGAGAAAATGTTACTTTTTATTTAGAAAGAAAATATGATGTTTTCATGCCAATTTGCAATGCCCAGGTGTAGGGAAGATGACGTTGGGCAGACCCCCTTGCCCGGTACCCAAGGAACTGGGACTCAGCAGCGGTTATGTGACCGTGATTGAGGGCCTGCACGCCTGGAATCAAGGTCTGTTATATAAACAGTGAGTCTACGCTGGCATCCAGCCAGCTTAGACTGGGTGCACTTGGTACACTAGGGAGTCGGGACTTCACGTAGGGCAACTTGAGGCTCAAGTCACGAGTGGATCGCCCCACCCAGGAATAAAGGCAAGTCACACACCCCCAGGGCTCCGCGCATGTTCTTCCCGCTGCCAGAATCCTGTAGAAACCTGCTGGGCTTTGAACAGCTGCAGGACACCGATGTAACCTAGGTGCTACCTTTAAAAACATCTGTCCTTTGGTAGAGGACTGAATTAAGAAGACTCGGTGCATATGCACAGCAGAACACCGCTCGGCCACGAGAAACGCAGAAACGCGGCTTTGGTGACCACACGGGTGGCCCTCGAGAGTTTCATGCTGAGTGACATAAGTCAGAATAAGTCAAGAACCAGATGACTTCACTCACATATGGGGCTTAAAACTGAACGCAACAAATGAACACACGGGACAAGTGAACAAACAGACAAAAACTCCTAGACACAGACCGCAGCGTGGTGGTCACAGAGGGAAAGGCTAGTCGGGGGCAGTGGTGGGTAGAAGGCTCCGATATGTGGTGACGGAAGGAGAGCTGACGTTGGGGGTGGGCACACAGTGCAATGCACAGATGATGTGCAATACACCTGAAATGTACACCTGAAACCCACACTATCTCATTAACCCATGTCACCCCAATACATTTAATATAATTTTTAAATCTGTGTTTGATGTAGAAAAAAGTAGAAACAAAAATTTCCCTTTGAGTATTTTGTATATTATGCATACAAATTTGTTCAAATGTGTGTTCGGTATTTTGTTTCAATACATTCACTCGAAAATCAGTGTAATAAATGCTGGTAATCCAAGTGACATGAAATGATTCGGTTTCTTCATTGGCGTTTCTTTCCATTTAGCCTTACATCATTTCCATCTTGAGGGTTAATGGTTGCTTTAAAAAAATCTCATGTTAAACTAGAAAATCCATTTTTCTGCCAAAATTTTATGTATATTCGTTTGTCTTCATGCTCTGTGTGCTAATTCTGAGGGCTCATAAGGTAACGATGCCTCACCACACGCTGCACCCACAGGGCCCTGCCGTGGGAACTGTCGGTGTGAACCCTGTTTTCCATTCCCAATAATCACGTCTTGGTAGTTCATCAGACCTGAGAAAGCCTAGGTCGCCACCATTTGACCTCACAGGGGGCCACTTAAAGGCTTAAACAACTGAAAAGCAAGATTTGACACACTGTGTGACAAGAGACAGTTGGTAATGGTTATCCTGAAGTTTTTTTGTATTTCTCTAAGATGAAACACGCAACACCTCGCTGTGTCCTTCTGTCTTTCCGTCGTGGGCTGTGCCCTCTGACACGGTTCCTTTCCTTATTGATTCACCAACGGGGAAGCTGTCCCTCTGAGGGACAGCCGTCACACACACACTGGGCCACTCCATTCTAATGTCATATTAGCGTTTAGCTGGTACTAACGCAGGCACACCTACAGCCTTCCTCCCACGTGGAGGAAGCCTGAGACTCAGACACCGCAGGCAGGGGTGTTGCTCAACATGAATCCGAGTCTCCGAGAGTCGGATTATTAGACGGGGGTCCTGTGGGGTCTTCTGTTGCCATGAGTGAGGAGAATGCTCCAGGCGGGGAGGGGGGGAACTATGACAGACAACATATTATGCAATTCCTTCCCAGACTTGCAACTTTGGGAACAGTAGGCCCTGTCATTTTATAAATTTTATAATATATAGAAAATATCTTCAAGTCAAAGAAAAAAACGAAGGGAGAAAAAGAGCACATTTTGGAGTCAGGCTAATCCTCACATTTTTAATTCGTCTTTCCAGTCCCTGGCCCCCCACAGTCACACCCACGGCCCTGCGCTGCCCACACTTCTTTGCATTTTTATCTCGGAGAACACATTTATTTGCGAAGGCCTGGCTTACAAAAGTAGCTACTAAAGTGTTTATTATTCTTTAATTCCATGCCAGTCATAAATAATGTTTTAAGGCCAATAAACAAGCTGTGGTAAAAATAGAAACTTAGAATTAAGCAGCATAGGTGTGAGATAATTTAGGCATGGTTTTGCCTGAGTTTGTCTGTGTTAACCTGGTGTGTGTGTGAGAGAGAGACAGAGAGAGAGACTAGATGAGTTTTCACAGCTGATCTCAAAACTGTGCTGGGAGACCGGCTCTTGAAGTAGGCACTGCTGAACAGGGCAAGACTTCCAAAAACATTATTTTTCTAGATGTATGTTGTTGTTTTTCTTAAAAATACTCTTTCGCAGTCTGGTCACTCACTGGTTCGGCCATCTAGTCCGCTGTTCGCTCTCTCACCGTGTCACAGACACTTCGCTAAGTTCCGGGGACACACAGACGGAGGCACTGCTCCCATCCCTCCCTGCCCACTGGGGGGCCGAGAGTGACCTCCAGCGGGGACGCCCGGGGAGCTGCGGCTGCCCGAGGAGCAGCGACCCTGACGCCTGAGGAGCTGAAGAAGCATCTGCAGAGGAAGGGCCTTGAGTTGTCCTGGCAGGAGGGACGGGGGTCTCAGGGGAGCGGGAAGAGAAGTGCCCTCTACTCAAAGGACCCAGCGTGGGAGGGGCCCTGGCTGGAGGAAGCCTGGTGTCTGAGAAGCAGGACTCCAGCCCAAGAAACAGAGGGGACAGTGGCAGGCAGAGCGGCTGAAGGACCCTTCCCCCCGCCCCCCGAAAGTCCTGTGAGACAGGGACTGGCTCCATTAAATTTCTTATTAAGAAAATGAATTCAAGAGCAATTATAAAATGAAAATAGAGTGCAAAATAGATTGAAGGTGGGGAATTAGAATAAGACAGAGAGAGTTCTGATTCAAAACAGAAACATCCCACCACCCCCAATCCTGGCGAAATGGCAAAAAAGGTAAAAACGTGCATAAATGCACAGTGGCGCTGGGAATCTTGCAGTGATTCCAATCACAATGTCAGCACAGGATTTAATTTCTGAAGATACGAAGTGCAACGCGTATGATTAAACGCCTATCAGAGACCCACTTCCCCCTTTTCTCTGATGATAGATGTCCTTGATTCATCTGTGACAGCTGCTGACTGTCCCCAGGCAGGAGGCCTGCCCTCCCACTCTTGCAGCTGAAGGTGGCAATGGAGAAGTGAGAAAACGTAACTTTCAAGGTACTTTTGGGAAAATTATTGTCTCCCTGAGACGAGAAACACCCCCACGGTCTGCCTTCTCTTTTCATCTGGAATGTGGACATGATGACAGGCACACAGCAGCTATTTTGCCACCAGGAGGAAAGGCCAAGACTATCACAGAGATCCTCGTTCGGCATCATTGAACCATTACATAACCTCTGCAGACGACACTGGGCTTTGAGATAAAGAAAGCCTCACTTTATTAAAATCCTCCAAGTTAGGTATTTCCCTTACTTAAAGAGAAAAACATCCCTGCGCAGTGAAAGGGGGAAGAGAGAGAAGACGTAAACAGCCTGGGAAATGGGATCTCATCAATAAATGAAGGGTATTTCTATAATGAGCTAATTACAGTCACCGTGAGAAAGAGAAATTTCATATCCAGAGTTTTAGCCGTCAGCCATTCTACCATTCACGAATGCAGGAATCTAATTAAGCTTTATGTTTAGAGCTAAAGGGAGAGAGGTTGCTGGTTGGTAACCAGGAAACGGAAGAAAGAACTGAACACGAGGGAAGCTTTTCAAGTCAGTGGTGAGAAGGGGGTGGGAAGCAAGGAGAAAGAAATGTGTGGCAAGAGAAAATACCAGACAGTAAAAAATGAACTCCAACTTACATATAATACTTAACAAATAATATTAAAGTCCTTTAAGATGCAAACTATCCAACTGATAAGAGCACACACACGAGGAACACACATGGGCAAGCAAAACCCAAGTTGTCCAGCTGTGCGGACGCTGCGGAGTCGGCTCCCCTTCTTCCTCAGTAGCGTAAACATGGCTCAGCTTGGGTTTCCCCTGGGCTTGTGTCTGATGGACAAACCCATGTTCGGTTAGGGCACTTGTTTTAGTCAATGTTTAATCAGGGAAATAATATTAATTCATATTTCAACATTGAGAATTCAGTAGACCCGTGCCCGGGTCTCCAACAATACAGAACAGGCGTATCTGCCTGGCAGGCAGCCCGTTTGCCAAAGAGGAACAACCTTCCTGTGCATGTGACAAATGGGTTTGAGATGCGCACACAAAATGTTAGAAATCATTGTGCTTGTAGTTACAATACAAAATTTTAACAAACCCTTCTCAAAAAATCAACATAATACCTAGAAGAATAGGGAAAAACACGATGGCTTAGGTAACCCACTTAACGTTGCTTTAATGGATATACTGAACACAAAGTTATACACACTAAATAAAAATGCTCATAGTTTTCAAATATTTACTGATGTGTAAGCAAAGTAAGTATTTATTAGCTCATGAAAAAAAATTAATTTCCAACAGGGGAAATTGAATCAATCACGTTTGTAGCTCATAATCTGTGACCACCACGTGCGGCAGACAGAGAGCGGGTCTGACAACAGCTTCGGAAATGATTCCCGGGTGTTAGGACGTCGTGATGGGACCCGCGGTCCACTGAGCGTGGGACAGGGATGGCAAACCTGTGCCGTACAGTCAGGGGAGGGCCCTTGCAGCCTCAGATGCACTTCTGCGAGAAAACAAGAAACACTGGAAATAAAATCATTAGTCATCCAGTCCCGAAGTTCCTTCATAACATGAACCAAAGATACTTAGCTATAGAGAAGAACACAGCTATGGAAGATTACGATTTAAAGTAACAGAAATTTAAAATATATCAGTGTTCATCGAAACAGGTCTTCAAAGCAACCAACAGAACAGATGTTGATTAATTCTGACCAGAGAATGTGGGAGAAAGGAAGACGAAACATTAAAATGGTGAAAAGAAGCCAGGCCAAGATGCAAAGAGATTTTTGTAAAAAGCAAAGCTTTTTATTAAAAATTTAAAAAGCAACTTGATGATTTTTCTAGAAGAATATGGTATAAAAATGGCCTCAAGCTGGAAAACTTGATTAGACCAATTCTCATAAAACAAATTGAAAACGTCATTTTTTATCTTTATAAATTCCCCTTAAAAACCTGACAAGTCCATTTTCTCTATCAAGGCTAACAAACCTCTATGGAAGAAATATTTCTTATGTTATCTAGAATATTCCAAACGTGTCTTACTCTGCTCGTGCTGCCATGACAACCCCGTAGACCCGTGACCTCAATGGCAGACGCGTGGTTTCTCAGTCAGGGAGACTACTAAGTCCGAGACCAGGGTGCCAGCTGAGTTTCTGGCGAGGACACTCTTCATGGCTGGTAGACACAGCCTCCTTACTGTGTCCTCGCGTGGCTGTCCCTAGGGGTGTGTGAGGAGAGAGACAGGCAGAGAGAAGGGGAGAGGGAGCGCGCAGCAAGCGCTTGCTCTGGTGTCTCTTCTGACAAGGACACTAATCCCGTCTGATCAGGGCCCCACCCTCATGATCTCCTTTCACCTCAATCACTTCCTCAAAGACCCCAACTCCAATACGGCCTCCCTGGGGTGGGGCTTGAACAAATGAATTCTGGAGCTACACAAACCTTCAATCCACAACACCTTTAAAAGAAGAGCCAAATTGCCCAACTCATTCTATAAAGATATCTAACTTAGAAATTGAGGTGCAACATTCACCCAATTAAATACTAAGGAATTGACTCCAACATTATGATACATGATTAATGCAAGTAGGATTTATCTCAGGATCGTGTAACATTGAGAAACTTACAGCTCTATACTGTGCTCAAGTTAGGCTTCATATTTTCCCAAAATGGAAAGTTTCTTATTCTCCAGACAAGAGCAGGCAGAAGCGTTAGGAGGGAAACGAGGGAAGTAAAGCCTCTCTCTGCCTCCAGTGCGGTGCACCACGGTGGCTTTGGCACTCGCGGAGTCGCGTGGGGAGTGTGCCTTAGGCAAGTGTTGCTTCACCGCAGGCTTTGTCCTCTCGGTCAACACATCACATTTCTGCTGACACTTCTTATGAGTAAAAGCTTTAGTCTATTGTCAGCACTTGGCTGATATTGTTCCCTTTAAATGCTTAAATTGCACTTTATTCCACACAGTGATAAATTTAGTAGGTTGGCATATTAAGCAAGAATCTGTAATTTCTAATAAAAGAAGATAAAGGCCAGTTAACTTCAGATTAAATGACTTAGCAACAACCCCCTTCATGTGGAATTTGAGATTATATAGAGTTAAAATGGAATTTAGTATTAATAGAAAGTGTCCTTCTTAAGGTGACTGGAATTTCCTCTGTACACAAAATACTTTTTTTCTGCTATGGATCAAAGGTTTTCCGTTACTCTTCATCCCTGCAGGCCCGTCCCTGAGGCCCGCATTAGTCCCCATCCTCCTGGGTTCCTGTGACACCTCCCGCACTCCAAAACCACCTGGCGCTCTCGTGTTTCTCAACCCTGCCGAGCGCTGCCTGTTTATTTTCATTTGAACCTGAAACTCGACTTTAAAATCAAGGACCCACTCCCATGACAAATCTTATCTAAATCTACCTGGGACTTTGTTTGCGCCAATATTATTTTTCTAAAGAGTAACCAATAGCTGTGATCTACGAATAATTTTCTTCTTTACTGTACCACTGTTTCATCTGAAAGAAAATCACATTGGAAAACTAGAGAAATAAGATGGGGGAATAACGCACATCAGTTAGTTTGTCCTTAAAGCCACAGAAGAATTTTGCAGTTGATTAGCAAAATTGGAAGAAACTCAGCTTTTGGAAGTGCAGTCAACCTGGCATGTGAGGGAACAAGAGGCTCAGTGACGGAGTGGCTGGGTCACCGCGCACCGCAGGACAGGCCCTGGCAGCCTCCCGCTGCAGGGGTGTATTAAAGACAGATGTGCGGGTGTATTGGAGCGAAGGACACTGGAGGACAATAGCCGCGAGTGTTTGACGTGGTCAGCTTCTGGCTTCATCAGAGCTTAGCAGGTCTGCTCCAGACAGCTGGCCTTCAGGTGTGCGTTCCGCATGCCAACCGCGAGCAACGCCAGCGGCTCCTTCTGAGGGTCTTCCTCACTGAGCAGGTCATCTTCACAGCACAGATAAGGAAGCTGAGATTGACTGAGGTTCATTACTTACTTCAGATTGTACCCAATGAAGCCAAGATTTTAATTAAGATCTTTCTCTACAGCCTGTTCATTCCCCAAATGGGACCTAGGAATTAATACCTATAATGTAAGGGGAAAAAAACTACATTTTCAAATAAACTTTGGAAATCCTGCGATAAACTAACTTACAAAGGTTCATCCACATAGAGTTTCAAGGCACATTTAATGTGATGATGGTGTCGTGAATCTCCACAAGGCAGCCCTAAGCCACAGCATCCTCCCCAATTATGGAGCGTGGAACTTGGTCATTGTAAAACACCCACCAGGCTGAGTTGTTTGGAAAATGTTCAAAACGCTAGACTCCACCAAGGTGTACCTTGAAAGAGATGGAAGGTTTTGAGAGGGGGAGGGGAGGGGAGGGGAGAAAGAAAAAAGAAAAGAAAAGAAAAAAGAAAGAAAAAAAGAAAGATCGTTTAAGGGCACCATTTAAAGAGAAATGTTATAATAGAGTACACTCAAAGGAATATTCTAAATACTACAACTGATACAGAAAATCTACTAAGCAGAAAAGATGGTGAAGTCAGCATTTTATTAAACCAATACATTGTCTCTGTCTCTTTTTGATCATAGTTAAAGCAGATAAAATGTGTGTTTGCTGAAAAAAGAGGAAGAGTTGGGAGACAGCATGTTCACCCACCCAATGTATGTTTATTAAGAACCCATGTTTTTTTTGTCAAAGAGTTCTAGAAACACTGAACAGGACAGACGTGAGTCCTGCTCTCATGAAACTTGCAGTCTGCTAGGCAGTGGCAACACATCGCAAATAATTACAGCTGTGCACTCAGGCGTGCCATTGAAATGCTACGGGTATCAGAGGGGGATATTCTGGACGGACCCACCTTCTTCAAGGGCTTAATAAATCTCAGTTTTGTGACCTAATCTGAGTGAGTTAGGGTGACTTATTTACACTTCTAATGATTAGTTTCTTCATCGGTAAATGAGATTAACATCTTACAGTGTCCTTACAAGAAATAAGTCATATACTATGTGCAGTCACCTAATAACACCTGATCATAATAACTGCCATGTATGAAGGGAGCACTGTATTCCTGGAGTCATTGCATGTGTCATTTAATGAAGTCATTTTATCCCCATGACAACCCTGTGGTTTGGGTTTGCTCCCCTTTTTTTCCCTTCCTAAATCTATAGATTTATAGGGGAGTAAATTGAGATGCTGAGTGTTAAGAGGTTTGTCTAAGATCATAGATTTAAAAAGCAAAGGATTGGTGAATCAGAGGTAGGTTCCTAACCCTACTGTACATTGCCAAGGGCACTTGAACTTGAGGGGCACTGCTTTCCCGAACCTACCTGTACCCATGGAGCTAGAGAAACTCTGAGAAGGTCAAGGTCAATATGGAGTCCTCAAGAGGTCCAGGAGTCAGCAGCAAACAGTGTAGTCCTTTAGGGATCCTTTAAAAGATACCCTGGCCTTGCACTTTAGGGTTTTCGATCCCTTCGTTCTATTTGTGAAGGTCAGACCCATTACTCACAAATAGGAAGTTAGCGTGAAACTGTTGCCTGAGGGAAGCTCATGGGACAGGACACGCAGCTCATTAGAATGGATAAAATGCCATCTAGCTGGGTGGCAAGAAGAGAAACATATGCCACATGTGCCAAGACACCACAACTACATAGAAAGCAATGTTTTTACATGTGCTTACATGCCACAGGTTCAAATTGATTAGCTATAGACGGTCAATAAAGTAAACTGAGCCTATCAGTAAATTATGATAGAATCGACAAACTGGCATCATAATTATGGCACCGTTTGTTACAAAAAACTTACAAATGCTTTAGCTTCACCACAGCTCTGTCAGCGGTACCGCGGGTCCTGTGTTTGCTTATTGGTCTTTCTGGTGGCAGGAGTCTCACTAGACCGTGTCTACAGGGTGAATCATCCAGCTCAGACTAACGTGAGAAGTTAACTGTGTTAAGACACAACTACATTCATCAGCAAATAAGTCATTTTCAATACTATGGTACTTTAAACCATCAAAAGAAAATAGCATGCTCAGTAAATAAAAATCATTCAGTGATTCATGACTGAATTCCCCAGAGGAGATAACAAAGTTGTCCAGTGTGCTAGAGTCACAGAGTTTGCATTCAGGTCTCTCACTTAGCTGAGAGATGCTGAAAACTCCTACACCTTAGAGCCCAGGTGGCCACATTTCTTAACAGACCTGGGGAGGGTAAGTTTTTCTAATTAAGGTCAATAGGAATTTAGGCCCAGCTAGAGAGCCCTGAATCCACAGACTTAAAGCCACACTGTTGGGACAAGAGAGAACTTGACCTGGGGAGAGATGGCAAACTAGCTTCCTCCAGGGGCTTAGCACTGACTGGGTTTCCTTAGACTCAGGGCTGCCATTGGTCCATCTGTAATGAAGGGCAAATGACACCTCATTCAAAGTGACCTTGGCATCAATACACTGACATTTTTAGGTGCAGGCACTAGAAAAGACATGTGGATTCTAGCTCCGCACCGACAATAGCCCCCCTTTCTTTTTGCCATTTACTTTGCACAAATAAAGCTTTCCTAAATTTAGAAATTTGACTTTGTTGGCATGTTCTGAAAAGTCGTTGAAGAATTGTATGGCCACTGTTGGAAATTAATTCAAAGGACATAATGGATAATTAAGAATGGGGTTCTTTCAACCTTCTGAAAATGCCCCATGGACCCGAGCAGGACAATGGGCATCGTCTGGACTCAGAGGTCAGGATAAATGTTATTCGCACTTGGGTTGTTTACTTGGGAGGAGAGAACCAGGATGAAGTAGATAAATAAACAAAGTAAGCTATCGGAAAAACAACCCCTCTAACAATGTTACTGAAACAGACGGAGTTAAAGAAAAATTTCACACACTGCCCAGGTTCAGCCAAAAGAAAAAAATGACTCAGCAAGTTCGATGCCAGGGCTGTAAACAGCTTTACATAATTTAATGAAATTTAAATACAGTAAAAGGATAAACCTTTGTTACTCAAATGCCTATTTCAACATTTTGAGCTGTTGAGGGAAAAAAAACCCACAATGACCTTGCTAAGGTGTTAATCTTAATAAGATTTTCCTATGAAATCACTCACCTGGCTGTCATTTATTTGCACTGTTAACACAAATCCAACTTTGGAAAGCATTTGGCACATTAATAATTTCCCCAATGAATAGAAGGGAAAATGGATTCTCCCTAATTTGACATCATAGCCCGTTCTCCTCTCCCCCTGTTCATTTCTCAACTTCTGTCCGTAAGCGTAAGGTGATCAGTGGTTTGTATTCTTTTAAAATAATAATGGCAACAGACACCACCGTGACCTGACCTCCTCCACTGGCCTCTCCTGCGAGGCCACTGTGGCAGGGGGGACCCAGAGAGGGAAGATGGAGGGGGTGGGTTTCCTTTGTGGGTCATATAAAGACATTGTTTATTTTTAAACATTTTATTCCAAAACCCTACCACGTGTTAACTGTTTGAAGACTGAAACAAGGTATACAAAGTTAATACATGCAGAAGAAGGAAGAGGCGGCCATGCGTTACCCCCCAGGCCCAGAGAGAGCCGGTGTCCCTGCTGTTTAAGGGGACCTCTCTCTGTTGACCAGTGTGTTGTGCCTGTGATGCCAAGTCAGAGGCAGCCTTTCAATCGCTGGTGTTCAGCGGGCGCCCAGTGCAGCTGAGCGTGGGTTCTTCCACCCCCCACCAGGGGTCGGGGACAGGGACCGTTCCGGGTTTATCTGTCATGAGGAGACCACAGCGCTGTCCCTGCAGCTGCTTCACTGTGGGAACATCCCCGGCCGTTCCGTGGGATAGTTCCCTCAGAGTAGGGGTGCTGAGTCAAGGGGCAGAAGCTTTTCATAAACACTTAAGAATGGCTTCCAGAATGTTCGTGTAAAGTTATAAGCCTGCCAGGAGTGTAAGAGGTCCTATGTCCCCAGATCCTCGCTGACATTATCATTCGTGATCTTGTCAATTTTCAACACGGTGTGAGTAAAATGTGTTTCTTATATTTAGTTTTCATTATTTAAAACTAAGCTTGAGCAACTGTACGTGTTTATTAGCCATCTGTGTTTAAAGGAATCCTGCAGCATATATTTGCTCAACACCACTAATCTTGAGGGAAATGCAAATCAAAGTTACGATGGTTATCACCTCACACCTGTCAGCATGGCTGTCGGCAATACACCAGCCAACACACATCACCCAACAGCAAGTGCCGGCAGATGTGGGGGAGGGAGCCCTGGCACGTGGTTGGTGGGGCTGTAACCCCGTGCAGCCGCCCTGGGAAACAGCATGCAGATCCCTCAGAAAATTGAAAACGGAGCTCTCTCAGGGTCCAGCAATCTCACCGCTGGGTATTTATCTGAAGAAAACCAAATAGCCAATTCAGGAAGATACACATGCCCTTACATTCACCGCAGCGTTACTGGTAAGAGCCCAGATCTCGAAGCAACCCGGACACCCACCCACAGATGGACGGACAGAGGAGCCCTGTGCGCACATGCAGTGGCGTGTTCCTGAGCGACAAAATGGAATAGAATCATGACAACAAGGTGAATGGGCCCAGAGGGTATCACGCTAACTGAAATAAGTCAGGTAGAGAGAAACAGATTCCGTATGATTTCACTTGTTGTGGGAATCTAAAGAAATAAAATAAAATAAAATAAAATGAATGAATGGAACAGAAAAAGACTCACAGATACAGAGAATAAGCTGCCCACTGCCAGAGGGGCGGGGACGTGGAACGCGCAGGAACGGCCGATGGCTTGGAGAGAACCTGCAGCCCAGACTCAGGGCCTGCCTCTGACAGCAGGTGGGGGGCTGTAACTCGCCGACGCCCCACACCGAACAAGGGAACGAAGAGGCCGTGCTTTTATTAGGCGAGAAGATGATGCCAAAATAGAAATACTTCATCTTGGCATCAAAAAGACATTTTCTGCATGCTGAGTGCTTTAAAGTATTTGGTTTCAAAAAAGAAAAATAGACAAGCAGATGAGCAAAATGCAGTTATTTTTCCCATTAGACAGATTTGTACATCGAACGTCAGCAGAATGCGGGCCCATGAGCAGAGAGCCACCCAGGGGAGGCGCTGGAAGGCCAGGTCGCTCCGAACTGGTGAGAGTTCTGGGTGTGTCTGCTGACCTTGGAAGAAGCTTCCTTACTCTCGGTGCTCTCTGCCAGGATTCTTAACCAGGGGACGAAAAGCAGCAAATGGAGAGGAAACTACCACCATCAGCTGTGCTGTGGGGAGTCTGATAAGGGTGTGGCCAGCTGGACCATATGACCAACAGGCCCTGTCCCAGGGGAACCAAAGGGCTAGGGAGGGGCTTCCACCATCAGCTACTGGGAAGAGGTTTCCCAAGACCTGCCCAGCTCGCCTTCCCCAGGGGAGGGGAAGTGGGGAGGAAGGGAGAGGCTGAGGAATGAAATCGGAGACATCCACTGGAACAGACTAAACCAATGGGCTCCAGTGTAAGGTGGGGTTAAAACGAGCTGTCACCGTGCCTTTAAAGGTACACTGATCAATAACGACGGTCCTAGAGGAAGTTTTGCCGGTCTAGAAAACGTTCACCTGGGGAGCCATGAGCACGTTCTTTCCTAAGTATCTCATAGAGGATGTCTTGCGTCCTTATAATAAGCGAGATTATAAGAAGCAAAATGCGAAAGTGAGATGACAAATCAAAACAAACACAGGCCTTGGGCTAAGAGTTGAGACGGTGCCCGAAGGACGACTGTACAAGGCGCAGGTCTGCTTCATGGGTGTGCCTGTGTGATTGTCTGTCGGGGCTGAGCTGGGCCGAGTGGGCCAGCCAGGACGGGTGTGGACGGGTCTCCGGGTGCCCACAGGGTTTCTGGATGGAACGTATCTCACAACGAGAAGCTTGAAAAATGTTAAGCAAGGCTAGGGCTGAATTAGACTGTTTAGAGGTCTGGAAACCTATGGATTTTTTTAAAAGAGCAATTGCCTATACGTTCACAACACTGAACCACAGAAGACTCTCACAGGTGGGAATTGTCCCCGGGCGCTCAGTCACATTTGGGCTGAAGACACTAAGACCCCATACCACCACGCGATT
Source organism: Sturnira hondurensis (assembly GCF_014824575.4). Classification (NCBI taxonomy): domain Eukaryota; kingdom Metazoa; phylum Chordata; class Mammalia; order Chiroptera; family Phyllostomidae; genus Sturnira; species Sturnira hondurensis. Next base: position 38,443,123 of record NW_028074503.1, read on the forward strand.
CCGCGGAGCCTCGGTTTTGGTGAAAGAGCCAGGATTCTGATCTGTAAGCTTTAATTTCCTCAGAGCAGGGTTACTCTCGTATCTTACCCAATTAGCCTTCAAGTTGAAGTGAACTGTGTAATAAATTTCACCCTCTTTCCTTCCATGCCCAACCACTTTATAAGTCTCATCAGCGAAAGTGTTTATCGCACACCCCTACTTTTGGGCTGGGTAAAGAGAGAGAGCTTAATTTTAGCTGACCCCATTTAGTTGGAGACAAAGGAACGGAATTTGACCTTGACGCATTTTCTAAGGGGACAAGTACAACGGCCCCAGCCACCTCCTTTACCCCTTGTATTTATTTATTTATTAATTTTTGGCATCCTCTTCAGAGGCGGAGGGAAATTAATGTAGCATCTGACTCTATCAGGTGACTAACGGGAGAAATCAATCCTGAAAACAAGGTTTACCTTATTGATGAATTCCATAGATAAGAACATAGTCTCCTATGATTAATATTATCCAACGCAATGTGTCATTTTGTGAATAACATAAATCACATTTGACTGGACTAAAATGAAATTCCTACCATCTTGTACACCAGTAAAACATAAGGACAGCCAGAGTTGAAGGACATATTTTGTTTCTGTGTAACACGAAAAAAGACTCAATTTCTGCTTTTGTAGCCATTTCCTGGGGTTTTTATAAGAATGTAATAATTACTACATGCGCGTGAATCTGAGGCAAGCTATTTTTAACTAATTAAGACAATTTCACAGGGTGACGAATACAGGGAACTGTTCAAGGGTCTGAAGCCTGCGGAGAAATGCATGAGTTCAGCTCCGGGACATGGGGCCGCGTTGCTTCTAAGACACCCATGGGAAATACTGCGTGTGTATTGAAAATGCAGACCCAACAGAAGTCGGAAGGAGGAACTCAGGGGGAGAATGAAGTGGGAATACTCTGCGTGCCTGGAGCTGAGGCTACAGGTAAAATAAGAGAAAGGAGCGGCCTCGAGGCTTAAAGAAGGGGCAGAAGACAACCTGGTAGTGGAGGCTGGTTTGGGGTGGGGGGTGGCAGGAATGGAGAGAGAACAGGGTTCTGAGAGCCCAGAGAGGAGAGTACCAGGAAGAGGAGGGGGCATTCGGCAGGCTGAAGGTGACTGAAGGGCTGCATCAGCAGTAAGTGAAAGCCTCCCCTTTACCCCCGGCTTCACAGATCACGGCACGGGTGGGCCTCGGCAGAGCTAGCTGCACAGCGGGGCAGATCCCGCGGAGACGATGCTGAGGAGCCCACGGGAAGTAGAGAAAAGGAGTCTGCGTATACAGCCATTTCTTTCAGAGTTTGGCTGTGATTGGATGGAGACACTGTGATCTTATGACTTCCAGAGTTATTTTTGTTTTCTTTTCTTTTTAAAATGGGAGAAACTGGAGCATATTTCAATACGGATGGGAAGACCAAGTACAGAGAGAAATGCTGAAAACATGGAATAAAAATAATTGATTGGGTAAGTTCGTTCAAAAAGCATGAGTGGAGTCATTCCTAGGGAGGTGTTGATCTCCTTTATTTACCAGTGGATGCGTGCGGGGGTGTTGATGGGTGGAGAATACTCCTATTTACTGGCAGGAATGCTGATGGAGTTTCTGTCTAATATGTTCTATTTCCATGCTTTAGTAGCAAGAGTAGCCAACTGCTGAGGCTCAGAGTGACGGAGGGAGGGACGGAGCCCAGAAGAGAGCTTATCACCGTTGAAATGGCTACTGGGGCGCAGTGGGGGAGTGCAGGGAGCGTGCAGCAAGCCAGCCAGAGGAAAAGAGAGCAGAAGCCAGGCAGTTGTGACGGATCAGCTGACTTTGGTGACTGTGCATTGCAGAGACGTCAGTTTCCCTGGCAGTGCAGAAATAACCCCGGCGTCCCCATGTGAGAGACACTGGTCACCGAGGAATGTGGAAGTCAGCGAGAGCTCAAGAAAGAAGTTTGGAAATAGACAACGTTGGCCCCCCAAACCAGTAACATCTGACAAACTGAAATAAGTTCAAAGTTGAGTCATTACTTAATGAAGTAACCTGACTGAAAATAAGGATCAGCATCCAAGTTGCAGGGAAATTCAGGAGCAAAAAAACCATTACAGTTTCTAGTACCGTGTGGGACCAAACTCAAATGACAGTACAAAGGAGGAGCTCTCATTAAATAGACAGGAACTGGAAGGGGGGCGTTGTACACCCAAAAGGAAGTGTGGACGCACGGTCCTCCACTCACACTCACCTGGACTCGACAACCGAGGAACCGGTTCTCTAAGCGCGGCCTTTGTGGGCCCCGGCTGGGCAGAGAAGTCCGCTACCTGACAAAATACACCCCCATCGCCTCTGCCTCTCCCCCAGGTTATTTTGAACATAATTTTGGACTCCATATCATTTCAACTTTCAACATTACAGCTGCATTTCTAAAAAGACAAAACCTCAGAAATAACTACAATATTATTGTTCTCCTAAAATTATTAACTAAATCCACCCTATCCTAGGACACTGCATATGCACGCAGTGTTCAAATTTTTTCAAACGCAAAAAATGAAGTTTTCAGTTTGTTTAGGATCCAAGTAACGGTCATCGTGTGATAGGCCCACTTTCAATCTGTAGTACCCCCTTTCTTTTCCTCATTCGCGTTTGCTCACCATTTTATTGAAGTCAGATGGGTTGTCTGTAGGACTTTCCCAGCCGGCACTCTGGTCCTTGCATTACTGAGGTGTTATCTCACGTATCTCTCTCCTCTCGGTATTTCTAGTGAACTGCTAGATGAGCACAGGCTGAGCTCTGACTTTGGGCAATAATGCTGCATAGACAGTGGCTGTTTTCCTTTCCTGAGGCTGGCAGCCGTGACCCTCTTTTCGTGGAGTCGTTCTCTTCAGGGGTGGCAAAAAAAGGGGGGCATCCTACTCTGTCATTCCTTCTTCCTTGATGTTGAAGAGTTCCATAAAAGACACACTTTTGTTCATCAGCCCACCATTTTTTCACCTAGAAAAATGCACCTGATGTGCTTCGACGCACAGTAAGCACAGCCCTTCCTGGTGGTCAAGTCCAGTCAACACCACCCTGCGTGTCTGGACCCCGATGGTGCTTCACGGCTACCATATTTGGCCATATATAATGCACACACTTTGCCCAAATTTTTGAGGGAAAAAATAAGGATGCGCATTATGCATGGTTATAATGATTACATACCATAGGTATGATCGTGGGTATAATAATTGCATGTATAATGTGCACAAACATGGGTGTGCATTATAAACAGCATATGTGGTGCCTTGATTTTGGGTGTAACAAGCTGTTCCAGGCTCATTTTCTACACTGGACCTGGGATCAGGCAGCTCAGTTCTCAAAGGCCTCCCTCTAACGGGAAATGACAGTCAGACCCCACAGTCAGGGCGTTAGGGCCTAATAAATATTTGACCAGTGTCCTGGCTTCCTTGATGCTTCTCTCGAGAACTCAGCCACATCCAATTTTCTTCCCTTCGCCCTTGACTGTGACAGCGTGACAACTCTTCCGAAAGCACACGGGCATCTTCCTCAGCTGAGAACCGGCGGTGCGGTCGGCCGGGCCCACAGGGAGGGTTCAGGGGAGACGCTGTCTGGTGCCAGAGCAGAAACCGAGCCTTCGGGTCAACCTCTCCAGCCGTGTGCTCCGAGGTAGGGCCACCCTGCCCGGCCAGCCCGGGCCCTGGGGTGAGCGTTAGGAGTGACGTGCCCAAACCCACAAGCACTTCTGCCCCTCACCCACCTCTGCAAAGCCACGGACTCTCCGGAAGCACCAGCAGCTCCCACAGCTGTGGGAATCCGCGGCTCCCACAAAATATCCCCTTCAAAGAAAAACTGGGCTTCTTGACGGGAGTATTTCCTGGGGGTGCGCTCAGACTTCTGGTTAAAAGTCAGTGCATTGCAATAGGTTAATACATGAGTCGGTTTAAGAGGTGTTTGCATAGACCAGTGACTGAGTCATCATAGTTATTTAATCATTTTAATATACAACTAAAAGTTTAAATTAGAAGACATAGCCCCCATTTATCTGCCTCTGCCAAGGGCTTATTTCTCTACTACAGAACCCACAGAAATTTTATACCTCAGATGAAACTGCTTTTCTAGTTACCTCTGACATAAAAATCCCGACCCACTGGACAGTCCTTAGTCTTTATTTTACTTGACTTCTCTGGGACTTCTGACACTTTTAAACCTTCAGCCTTGCTTTGCTTCAGCCTGTACAATGAGTAACAGGACCATTTCTGAGTGTCCTTCACTGGGTGTGTCTTCCCGGACGGCCCCTCAAATATCAGCATTCACCCAGGTCTGCCTCTTGCTCTTTCTCTTCCTCTTTATCTCAGAGACAGTCAATCACCTTGGACCTACCCCAGCCCCTCCTGCCTCGCGCCCTGTGCCACTGAGGGACTCTGTGGCGAGCTTACTGCCTCGGCTTCCCGATTGGCTCCCCACCTTCCTGGCCTGCCCGCCTCCAGCCCAATGCTGTCCCATACAGTACTCACAAGTCATGTTTGGCTCTTGAAATTCTACTTTAAAATTCAGCCCCAGTCATGCCTGCCACATTCCAAGTGCTCACAAGCCACCTGGGCAGGTGGCTACGGTGCTGGACAGTACAAACTTGAACCCTTTTCATCATCACAGCACTTTGTTACACGGTCCTGTCTCAGTCCCACACCCACGTTCCAGTGCGTGCTCCACGGCTGACTACGCCAAACCCTCCCTCCTCTCCTGACCCGACTCCTCCAGCTTCCTCAGTGCAACCTTGACCTCCACGAAGCTCCCTCTGACCCTTGGAGGGCCCCATGAGATGACCCCTGTAGGAGCACTGGTGACATTCTCAGCCTCTCTTTATCGTTGCACTGATTATCAAGGGGTGCAGCCTTGAGGACAGGCGTTAGTTCTGCGTCTCAAGATCCTGATACGTGTGCTTAGTCACCACTCATTAATTCCATAGATGTTTCCTGAGCATAGGAAGTGCACAACGCTGCGTGTGCAACAAGTAAAAATGTTTCCTGTATCGAATGCTTATACTCTAAATAAGTACTTGTTACTAAGTGTCTGTTGACTACGTAAATCTTGACTGTGACTCTGGAGGACCAATGCCATGGAAGTCAACTGGTGTGCATTTGCCGTGACACATGTGGTGGTACCGTCATAAACAGACCATTGGGTTATGAAGACACACACCTTTACCTGACAGAGGTTCCTTTGCTTCCTCCCCCCCATGCAAGAACAGATGGGGGGCAGGGATGGGGGGCAGAGTCATTGGTTGACTATAATCTTCAGGTAAAAAGACTATTTCTGTTTTGTTCAAAATTTTACCCTACCCCTAGCCAAGGAACAAAAATACAGCAGGTCCTCAGAAAACACTTCCTGAGTGCATGTTACGTGAACAGAGGTGCAGACCTGCTGCCTGCGCTCTTTCACCATAAATCAACAACATTCTTGAAAAGGCCCTCTCTAATGCAAGCCAAAGGTCTTCAAAGCTTTGTTTTTGAAACTAGATTAATTTTTAAAATACATGAAAGACATACAGAAAATGATGCAGTATAAATAAAATGCACCTTTTAAAAATATTTTAGAATTACTATGCTGGAAAAAAGTGGCAATTACATTACCCACTTCATTAAATCAGGCAGTTTTTACTATACAATTCTTCTTTTGCGATATATCCCTACATCACAGAGAGGAGACCAAATTACAATAGTATAAATATTTTAAAAGTGATACTGAAGATATAAAGCAGCCAGAATTGTATCATGCTTGCTCTTCAAGTAATTTCAGAAATATACATAGAGTACCAGCAATTTGAAAGATATCAAGAGAGGAAAATGTGATAGAAGATGATGGATTAGGTGTCCTGTATCATTGCTTTAAGGAGTAATTCTCATAAAAATCATGTGCTTTAAACTGAAGGGCTTTGGGGCCAAAATAGACAACACGATATGGAATATTTTGCATGAGTAACGAATCTAGTTCACGGAGACACGCAAAACTCAGTTTTTTCCGGTGGCATTTGGCAACTTCCAATCACTATTTAATTAATTTAAAATAACCTGAACATAAACGTTCTTGCACTGAACAGAATAAGCAAAATACTATGTGACACGTTATTCAGTAAACATAAGTCAAGTCAGTTGTCAATAAGCCATTGATATGACAAGTCCTCAGTGCTCGTGGAATAGAATAGAAACTTGACTTATTTAAACTCTTTTATGGTGTCTGGACAGTCCCAACTTATCTTTCATCTGCACTTAATCAGTTTCAAATTGTTTACTTCTTATTTACTTTACACCATTTGTTCAATCTTGAGACCAAACCCTATTTCCTTGGCAACTCGCACACAGTGTTTTGAAACCTGTAAACCAGATGAGTTGACAAGAATGGGACATGGGTGTGGCCATGCGGCCTCTGTCCAAACCTCTCTACTCCAGCAATTTCCAGCATGGCAGGCGATGTTGGCAAGTAATGAACTCAGGAAAAAAAACTGCACGGACCATTATGGCTCCAACTGACTGGCTCCCAGAATAGTGCCTAAAAATTTTTATTAAAATAAAAAAGATATTATAGAATACAAGCACAGTAAAATTCCCTTTTTCATTAAGGAAGTGAAAATTAACCAAAGGAAAGGAATTTTGTTCAAATATTAGGTTCTTATATATGGTGGCCAAAATCTATAAATCAAGTTGCTTCCGGTCAACTCTACACACAGTCAGATGCAGGCTCAAGTAAATGCACACACACATTCTAATTAATGGTTAATATTTTAGGAACATCACCTCAGATTTATGTCTGCTTTTCAAACTGGGCTTCCTCTAACCTTAGGGTATACAATGCTGCATCTTCCCCTGTTACAGAAATCAATGCACTGTTGCTATCAACACAAAGATACGAAGGAATAGGACGCAAAATTTGTACACACTTCCTAGCACTTAGACCTTCTTGAACAACTATTAAGCAGTTGAATAATCAATAAATCTGGTTTTAAGGTAAAGGTTTGGGCATTGCTGATGTCAGGTAATATCTTAGACATCTGGGAATTAACTCCCATCTACCTTTAAAAAGGTTTTAAGAGAATTTAAGAGAGATTTGCCAAATGATTCGACACAAAACTAAAATCACACGTATCAAAATAACAAGTTCATATACGTCATCAAAATTATAAATGTCAATATGAGTGTCTCACAGGGAGATGATGTCTAATTATCAATAAACTACATTACTCTCAAAATTGACCCTAAAGTGACTAGAAGTACACTGTAACTCAAGTAAATATGTCCTGGAAAAGCACTGTGACAAGGCGAAGTAAGACGAAGGCTCCTCGTTTGGTGTAAGTGGATTAATTATTCAGGAAAATTCATGGTAGGTCAACTCCTACTGCGGTGCCGGCCAGAATTAAAGCACAGCTAACTTTGCATAGTTATGACCATGTGCTTAACACTTTACCTAGATGGATTCATTTAGTCCTCATGATAAAGCGACACCCCTATCATCCCACTTTACAGAGAAGAAAATTAGGCCCCAAAGTGTAAACTAACTTTCGTGCATATTCACCACTCAACTGGGATGCAGACGAACAGGCGTAGGTCTGGAGGCGGGGTTCCTGATCCCTGCACCATCCGTCCTCTCTGCGTATCAGCGAGAAAGAGCTCCCTGAGCAAGAAGACCTACTGTTCATCCGGGACGTGTCTCATACTGATTCGCACTGTTTGACAGGTGCAAGGTGCATTCACATTGCATCTGTGAGCTGCTGTGTGCATTTGCATGTAACTCTTCACTAAGTAGAGCGTCTTCGCGCACATCGATAGTGACTCGTGCTTCTCTGTCTGTGCACAAGGAAACAGACATAAGCAGGGCTTGCCGGCCAGACGGAGGGCATTGGAGATTTCGATGTGCGTCTCCCTGCGCCCAGCGTGCAGTCCTGAAAGGCTTTCCTCTCTGCAGCGCACGAGAGGCTGCCAATCTCCCTCTGATATCCCTCTGGCTGCGTTAGGATTGTCCTGTTCCCCTCACGAGTTTTGTCATAAATAAATCTAGAAAATATCTGTGTGACTATAAAATCAGAATGTATTGGGAAGGTCGAAGAGTCCCATTTGTTTTTTCTGTAAAATAAAAGACACGTTTTTCATTTTCACCAGTGACGTTATTGATTTGATATTTCGAGTATGTCGCCTATCTTCTACATTGCATGACGTTGATTGGACTCTGTTCATGTCTTCATTTGATCGCTATCAACTTCAGCTGGTCCGCCCAGCTGCGGAGCATCGTCCAGCAAGAAATCGCAGGCACGGAACTTTGCAAACCGCTTCTGAGACGTCCGATTGTCACGGCACCTTCTCCACGTAAGGCACGAGTCTTTCTTTGCATTTCAGTTGGGTTTTTACCTTTCTTGAAACAATAAAACATAATATGCCAAAAAATGTTGCTTATTTACTTCCATTTTCAATATTAAATCGGCTACACAAAAATTCACCAATTTTGAGAAGTTTTTCTTTTGAACTGCACACTGATATGACCACGGTCACAGTATCTAACAAAATTGTTTTCAAATGAAGATAGGGACGACGAAGCACAACTAGAGCCACCTTACAGAAGAAAAAAAAAAAAACATGAACTTTTTAGCCAACCCAATCATTGTGAGGTAGCACCATTATTTCCATCATTGCTGTTATGGGAGAAAAACAACCCAGGATCATTTACAGGAAGGAGGAGGGTGCACTCCGTTTTCAGTGTGAAAAAAACAGGATGTTTTCCTGAGCCTGAAAACGTGCGTTAACTATTAGGAGAAGCATCAAAGCGCTCTTCAGGGTGCTCGAGACAAGCCCACCTGCCGGCACAGCAAGGCTAGCGTCCACTCTGATGTGCGACTCTCGATGTTCTTCAGTCTCTAAATGCTGTTCCGCATCTTTGTGACCGCCCTTCCACAGCCCTGCCTGTCTGAGCTAAGGCGGAACTTCGTGAAGAGTCGACTGAGTCACTTCTTCTCGGCAGGGGCAACCACACTGGCTCAAAGACGTCCGTCCTCAAAGCCACATGTGCGGAGGTGGTCCTTCCCCAGCAGTGTCTCCCTGTAAATGGGTCCAGAAACATGAATGTTGTCCCCATCACTGGGCACGTCTACGGAGAGCTTGCACATCACCTCTCAGCAGCTACATTCCATCGTCTGTGCCTCACAGGATTGCTGCTGACTAATTTTTAAGTAATTTTACATCTGCTCTCAATGAGGCATTTACTAGGGAAAACAGTCAATAAAATTATATACATATTTGCTGAAGTCTCGCACCATTAATCAGATTCAAAAATGAAAAATACAGCCCAAATGGTATAATTCCATGAACTAATGATCCACCATTTGTAACAGCCTTGCTCATTTTTCTCGAGACTTATTTCCCTGCCTTTCTCCCCCACGGGCCAGATGTCAACAAGCTGCTGTCTCGAATGAGCCAGATTTCCTTTGCTGATCTGTGCTCCGTGCGTTCTTTCTTGGCTCATTTCACACATGAGAAGACGGGAGTGCAGAGGCTCCATGACTCCACCACCAGGACTCGCTGGTACAAAGGAGCCCCTGAAGGTCTCCGCAGATGTGGCATATGAATAACGCAACGCCTGCGTTGGAGAGTGAAATGCCAAGAAAACAAACTTCCTCGTGGGAAAGGACAAAGAAGTGCGTTTTAACTCTTTTACCATCAGTAACTGATCATCAGTACCACCGGATGAACAAAAGTGTTCCATTTTAATGAAAATTGCCCACGGGATTCACACATCCGTCCAGCTTTACTTCTCAAAGATGCAGTCTCTACACAGTAACTGACTTGGTGAGTGATGGCGCCAGACGGATACCGGCACAGTGACCATCGCCCAATTCTGTCCAATGATTCTTACCTTCCTCAAAGACTCCAGTCTGGGTGGAGGGTGGATTAAGGTTATTCTAGTATCTTCTGGCTTCAGTGTCTGTCGTTCATAATAGTCACTGCTGAAGTGATAGTCAAGTTCAATGTTCAAAATTCCTCACCAAAGCTGCTGCTTCTCGAACAGTGCTACCCCTCTCTGCGTGCCCTGTTCCCCCAGCGCCAACCAAGGCATCTCCACTTAGGGACGAGTTTTCACATTCAGGGGACGTGGGGCAGTGGGCCTGGTCTATTGCCTGCTAGGCTATCTGTCACCTGTACACCAGCGCCCCCTATGCTGTTCCATTAGCTACTGCTGTGTAGTGACCCATAAACACATTGCAAACAGCAACTTTTATATTTGGCCCCTGGATGTGTGGACATACAGTTACAGAGGTCTGTCTCTATGACATCTGGGGCTTCAGGCAACATGGTCAGGAAGGTTGCTCAGTGTCACATCCGGTTCCTTGGGTGACGAGAGGGGGAGGCTGGACTCAGCTGGGACGTGACCAGGCTGCTCCTGGTGGCCTCCCGAGGCGGCTGGAGCCCGAGGGGTCTGCCGCGTCAAGGAGGCATTTGCTCCACAGATACATCCCCAGTACTAGACGCAGCCCCATCCTCTCAAGGACCCTGGTGTCTGTGGAGGCAACTCTAAAACAGATCTCATGAAACCTGGCATGGACATGCAGGGACACCTGGAAAGGGAACTCACTTCCTCTCCGTCCTCCGGGCTCACGGATGAGCGCAGTGCTTTGGGGAAGATCCAATACCATGCCCACTAGTCCGCATGGGGGAGTGAGGGTGCCCAGGCCAGGAACGACCAGGCCGACTTCCCACCCCTCCCTGTGACTGCAGGAGACCCTTGTAGAGGAAGAGGATTTGTTTTTGCCGGATTTAATTAGATTCACACTAATTGCTTCCATGGGGCCTGTGGAGCTTTGCGAGCTAAGGCTTCAGGATTCTTTCTAAAAGTCCCTCCACCTATTTCAGGTAATAGAGAGTTTCTCCACCATGTTTATTTAACAACAGTAACAAACGCTTGTGGGCAAGAATGAGGTTGCAGGAAATAAATGAAATCCACGTCATGAAGGAGTGAAGGGGCTGATTACCACGAAGGAATTTTTTGGATAGCAGGGTTGACTTTCAGCTCTTGGCTCATAAACTCCTAACAGGAACGAATCTGCAGAAGCAGTGTTGACTCTATTTAGACATAAATCTGGCAGGTGGGTAAATCTGTGACTCACCCTGGCTGCTCGTAAAAAAAAATAAATAAACACTTTGGTTTTCCTTGTTTTAAATATCTTAGTTGACTTGCAGTTCATTTTTACCACCCCTGTAAAAGCCCCTGCCGCGGATGCCCCCTCCAGCACAATTCTGAAATGCAGGCCAGTGGACAGCAAGCTTCTCCTGCAACTTGATACTGAGAGGCTAAGAGGAGAAGGAAGGCTACAGACAGGTTCATTGCCATTAGAATGTCTTACAGAAATATCCTCTCTCCTTTCCCCTCGGGGAAGGGCATCACTACGTAAACAGTTGTTGAGAGATGTATAAAGTTAGCACCTATGTGGAAAGACAAGAGAGAGAAAAGGTCGGTGAGTACCTGGATTCCACTAACTGTGCATTAGCAGGCGTGGCATTTCCCCCGAGCTCTTTGCAGTCAGTGTGCGTGCAGACTATTGTTCTCAGCGCTGCTATTACCGCCATCATCACCACCACTTCCTTTTATTAGCCCCCGAATCAATGTGATGACAGAGAATTTGGAACTCTAACACTCTGAAAATGTACTTAATTACTTTCATTATAGTGAAGTCATTCCCTGAAGGAGGTATACCATGTTTTTAAAACAGCAATTGTACAGAACAAAATAAAAATTAAAAAGAAAAAAACAAAGAGAGAAAACGTGTTGGATGACAGCGTGTGCACTCGTAGCCTGGCTGATGAGCCGGAGGTGAGACCTGAGTGTTCTGTTACTGACCTTGAGGCACCTAGGGTGGGAAAATAATGCTTGGAAGGCACATGAGACAGAATTTCTACAAAAAAACAGAATGTTTCCACCAAAGAATCCCGGAGTAGGATTCTTCCCACCTCCAAGCTTTAAGACGATCGTAATCACAGAACTGGCCACTCGGGACAGAAGAAACGACCAAGACCTGTGATGGCTGAAGTACGTGCTGACACGGGAAACCCAGAGAGGCATTGGGTCCTCGAATTCAATCTGGACGGGCTTCATTAGTTCTTAATAAGATAGGGCACAGCTGAAGATCGTCCGCACGCACTGGTGGAGCAAAGCCAGGGTGTTGAAGGCAGGTGACCGGACGTGTGAAGACGTGGGGGCTGCGGGCACTTTCTACGCGTAGAGACTCAAAGGTAACTCGTTGTGAGAAAGGGCTCTGCGATGTTCGCAGTGGTGCCCATCAAGGTTGTTAGATTTGTCAACAGATTTAGAGGATGACTTTATCCCAAGGCTACTAAACCGTTTACAATCTTTTAAAATCCTCTTTCCTAGCGTTTGCAGCGACACGGAAATTCTCTGCCTATAACACGTGGAGCACGGAACTCTCTCGACTTGAATGTTTGCATTTTGGAGGAGCAAATCCACAGGTACTAGTATTTACCAACTAGGAGGCCATGTCGGAGAGCGCTTTTGCCCCGAAACAGCGATATTCTGGGCTCCTTGTGTTTTTATATTTTTCACGCTGCGTTCCACGTGCACTGATGTCCTCCCAGGGGGAGCCACGTGACTTGCACGTTTATCCCTAACCCTCTTCCTCTTGTTGGCACAGAGTGGGTGTTAGTGAGGGTTTATTCAGTAAAAGACAAAAAACCATGCTTGTAAAAGTCCATCCACATGGATATAGTGACAGACACTGCCCAGGTGCATTTTGACTGAAGAAAAAGTGACACACTGGACACGGCTGCTGGGAGGAGTGGCCTGTTGACCCCCGTGTGTTCCGGAGGACAGGAAGGTGTGGCAGGGGCAGCAGGCCAGGTCTGGCCCCAAACGCACAGTCACCAGGCAAACCGAATTACGGCTCATGGTGGCCAGAGGCAGGCTCTTCCGCGTGACACCCAGCCTTCCCCGTGCAGACACTGTCCCCAGTGAAACCTCGTACCATTCTGTTCTGCTTCACTGGGACCAGACTGTAGGCAACTTGGGTTTCCACCCCAAAGTGACTTCCCCTGCAAGCCACCTTCCAGGCGTGCCCCCAGCCCCAGGCCAGTGGCCTTCTTCAATGTTTCTCCAGCTCCCCATGCCCATACTGTGGGTCCCATTTATCACCCTGAATGCAATTTCCTGTTTCCTTGTGTATCCCCCCACCGCTGCCTGTAAACTCTGTGACAGCACATTGTACTTTGTTCCTAAGTACATTTCCAGAAAGAAACACTGTGCTGTCACCTGGGATAGACCCTCAGCGCCAATTTTCTTCCAGCCTCAGACCAAATATGCCAGGTCTCTCCATCCCACCCCTCTTCCGGCACAAACGGGGCCCTGTGCCTGGACCTCCAAGAGGGGCCTCTGGCGGCTACAGGGGGGAACTTTCTGTGTCCATGGTAAGTACCAAAAGGAAGAAAACACCTGTTCCTCATGAAATGGCACCCGGAACGCTTGCCCCACGGGAACCAGAGCAGAGCCTGGTTGTTAATGTGGCAGAGACGAAGGCCACCCAAGAGCTCAATGAGGCCGCTGAACCACCGCCCAGGATCCAGCACCACCCGGCCTGAGGGCCTTCGGTGACATGAGAAACGGAGGTGAGTGTCGGAGAAGCCCATAAGTGACCCACCACGGCACCCACACATCAGGACCGACCACAGGGTCCGGGGCCCAGCTCAGCACTCACCCCGGGGGTGTGAGAAGAGACGCGATGTCAGCCACACCAGTGTTTCCCGGCCCAAGGGCTGAGGACGACGTGCCCTGCCTTGGCAAATCCACGTACCACGTGGGGCTTCATCAGAACACCAGGCACCTGTCGAGGCCGCATGTTTCATCAAGGCCTAATGAACCCCAGTGATTTACGACACCCAGAACGTGGCAGCCTGGCGCTGAGCCGAGATGAGTGCATGGCCCAAGGTAAAGTTGAATGAATGAAACTCCGAGGATATATCACTTAGTGTTTATACTATGCCTTTGCCTCTAAGATCTGATGAGGTAAGTTACACAAATTGATATTTTTAGACTTTGAGTCGGATGTCAATATGTTAAATTCTATGGGGCTATTTATAGATGCAAAATTGAGTTACACAGAGGTCAGGCAACTAGACCAAGGTCATCCTGCTAGTAACAAGCCAAGATGCACAGCACACAGGATTAAGTTCTGTGTCATCGCTCCTCAAAAATACTGGCAACGCAGAACAGCATCTGATTGCACAGCACAAGGAATGTTCCAGGAAAATGATTGACAGAAACTCTTCATTCCCGGGCATATTCACGCAGAAACAGGGAAACCCAGCTAACAGACAGAGGGCAGAGAAGTGTCCCAGCCTGTGAGGAAAGCTGGCTGAGGGACACAGAACATGCCGTTCAAATATAATTGCCTTTGAGCTTATGATAAGCCCAGATAAGGGCATTACTGGAGGATGGAGTATTGCAGAAGGTCTTCGGAGAGAAGCAGAATCCCACACCACACCAGAAAGAGCTTCAGTGTGGGAGACCCAGAGGGCGTGGCATCCCCTAGCTTCCACAGGCTTGTCTGTGGACACAGTGTGATGTGGTCACATGCCCATTATTCTGCAGGGATGGAGTGGATTGGACAGACTCACCTGTAACCCCGCCCCTCACTCGAACATCAGCCTTCTCCACTACACAAACGGGTAGTCACAGAGGACAACCTGCCAGGGTGGAAGAGCCAACTTTCCACCAAGGACCAAAAGCCTGAAAATAGGCACTTTAAGGAGAAAAACAGAGAAACAGAGAGGGGTCTGGCTGATTGTAATCACTCTTGCCTTGAAGCTGTGACGGAGAAACAACACACGTGTTAGACGCAAACCAGCATGTGACAGCAAGAATCATCGCCAGGACAAGCAGGGCAGGACTCCAGGCAGCGTGCCCTGGGAGAGCTGAGCGGACTGAGCCTCTCTGGGCTGGCCAAGTCCCTGCACACGGGTGAGAAGGTGCTCTAAGTGGTTTTCCTGTGGCTCAGAGGCAACACTTTCGGGAAGCGGCTGCGTTGCATTCTGGACCACGGCCACAAGAACCAGAGAGGCCCTATAACTGAGGCAGCGGTAAAGGGCTGACTGCCGTACAGTGTGTGGCTCCATGGGGCTTGTTACGCACGCAGCTTGTCAGCTGCGTGTCTGCGCAGAATGGTGAGCTGGAAGGCAACACGATGTCCAGGGAGAGGGCTCCATAACGTCAACATGTTCCCAAAGCACCTACCCCTGACATCGGGCCCGAAGAAGAGACGGGCTCCTGATGAGACAGCCCCTGGCAGCTGCCCCTCTGTGTGGGACACAGTGGGAAAAGGAGACAGTGACAACTCATGGACACTGTCTCAGCATCCCTTCCTAAAGTGCACTGCTGGGTTCCGGAGCCAAAGGATGCTGCAGCTCGGGTGCTGACCCTGACCTCATTGAGAAAATGTGCTAAAAACAGCGCCCGGAGCCACTCACGTGTCAAAGCCCAGGCTGCCCTTCCAGCAGAGCCCCGAGCAGCCCCGGCCATCCCCGGAGCTGGGGTGACCCTCGTGCCCGGTTCCTGCGGGGGCTGTGCCGCTCAGAACATCAAATCCTGACTCCAAATGACGACAGTGCCAAACTTTCCTGACAATCTTAGACTGTGTTAAAAATAAACTGCACGATGTAGTCAAAATGTCATGCATTTGAATAATGCATTGGAGTCTTAAATACTCCTTCTAGCCACTGCTTACTCATGTATTCCTGACACATTAATAGAATACCTCGCAGCTGCTATGAAATTTGAGACGCAAAACCAGTGGCCAGGAAAGGCACAATTGCTGCCCTCAAGGGGCTTACCCACATTTCAACAGGAGCCAGCCAGAGGACAGGCGTCCATGGGACTCTGCAGACAGCACAGTCAACAGTCAGTGACGCCTGTAGGTCCTCAGGGTTGTTTTTTGGGCTTTTGTTTTGTTGTTGTCGTTTGCCTTCCTGTCTCTGCCACGTGAACCCATCGGCCTCTGGTTCCTTGTAAGGGCATCAGATTTTACTCCAAGTAAAATGACAAGATGCGGCAGGATTCTAAGCAGGAACATGGAATGAATTAGTTCAAAATTTAAAAGCATCCTTTTTGCCTGGCACTTTCATGATTTTTATTCTCACTAAAACAGGAGAAGGACATTCATTGTTGCCTCTATTCAAAGCACGAGGGCACTGAGGCTCAGAGCGAGCCCTGTCCTGTCCGCAGAAACCCAACGAGTCACAGAGAAGGGGCATCGAATCCGATGGCATCCCTCCAGGGCCTTATGCTAATCCCTCTGCATGGCGGTGGCCCCCTTCAAGCCTTCCCGTGACCAAGTTCCATGCAACAAAAATCAAATGTCAAATAGGAATGTTTTCTTTAAATGTCCGCATACCTGAAATTATTTCTGATCGGGCCAGTGGCATTAGGTTGAGCCGATGAGAAATGAAACCATGGCTGAAAATGCACTTAAAGAGATTTACTCCAAAATAAGAAAAATGAAATGTTTCAAATAAGAAAGATTGGATCTGATTGACTGAAATAGGTTGCATGTGACCAGGCCAGCGAGACTCCGTTTAAACGTTCCATGTGAAATCACTATTTTCCATTTCTTTCTGTAGACAGGAAATAACCTGTCTGGAGAGCCCCCTACCTCAGCCTTCAGCCTCCTTTATGAGGCTCACTTCTGCTCAAGGTCGGCCATTCCTCCTTCAAGGTCACTCCACTCTCTGAGCCCCTCTTGCTTTTCATAGGACCTCCAGCCCGGACCACAGTGCCTACCACACAGTGCCTACCACACAGAAAAAGGGCAACAGGTATTTTTATCATTAATACCATTGCTCTAAACACATCGAAAACACAGTGATATAAGCAGTTAGCATGTTGAGGGTGAGTTAGAAAAGGTTAGGGTTTTGCCCAGAACAAAAGAAAGGACCGAGGAAATAAAATGAGGGGAGCGGCCCAGGAGCACCTGGAGAATGGAATAACTTACAATTAAGAAGGAGTGAAGCCTCTATTTCCACTGGCTTCGATGTCTAGACACTTTGACTGCCCTATGGCAAAAACGACTAGAACTGTTGGAGAAGCTTGAAGAATATATTTAAATAACCTTAGCTTTCTTCGAGAAATGAAGTCGTCACCAAAGCCCCCAAGCAAAGGGACAGTTTGCATTCACAGAGGCAGCCACCGCACAGAAACCAAGCTGTCCCCTGAAGTCAATGACTGAATGGGCTTTTCTAGTTTCCCGTCACAATTACAATCTTCTAATGCGTAATTGTGAGCCGACACACAAGTGGCAGAACACACGAGACAGAATGCCATTCTCGTACAACTCGACACAGCGGAAACTGAACACACGCCGTCTCACTGCGTACACAGGGACGAATCTACACCAGCGAGGTCTTCTACACATCACGTTTGGAAAAACAGCTACCTAGTGTCGGGGGTGGGGGAGTCTGTACGTTAACAGTAGGGCAAAGTGAAACAAAAAAATAAAGGCAAAGTATTTTTCTTAAGTTGGGGGTGTGTGTGTATGTGTATATGAATGTTAGTTATATAACTGTCATTTATTCATTAGACATAATCTAATTTTTTAATTGTAAATAGACCCTAGAAGAAGCAACAGCTTTAAATTGTTACTGTAAATTAAATTCTGAACTACAAGCATTCATATCTCCTGTTTTATTTCATTCAGGTACCGAAGCCCCAAGAATCATCATGATTGTTCCCAATCTTACAGATCCCCCCGCCCCTGTGTCCCTGTGGCCTGGCCTGGGACAGAAGTCCTCCCTCAAGCATGCCAGCCGCAAGGCCCACCCCTCCCGGGAGCCCGGTCTCAGGCTCACACCCCAGGTGTCATTACACAGTGCACAGTCCACCTCGTACGTAAAATAAGAGTGAAAACACACTAGTTCTGAGCTTCTTTAGACTTTTCATGACCTTTTCACTCAAATCTATTTGAATGTTAAAAATGAGAGAGCAGGTCCAAAATGGAGTCCCTTATGCTAAGCCCCATATCGCCAAACAGGCTTACGTACGGCTTCTGCTTTCCCAAGTGGAATCTTCAGCCAGTCCGTCAGGAGCCACGGGATCAGCTGGGGCTCCACCTTACAGACCTCTAAGGACAGCTTTGCCATCGCCAACTGCTTTCTTGGCCACGTAACCAACCCCCTTGCTCCTTCTGCCGGTGAGTTTCTCCTCTTCTGCTGCCCCTTGGAGCTCCCTTCCACCTGCTAGACTGGATGCTGCCTGATTCAAACTGAGTTTTGCCCAAATATAAACTCTTCCAATTTCTAGTATGCTTCGGTTCACCCTGTGCCACGATCTAAGGTGCTGGTAACTGAGGGGAAAGAGGAAGCCTGCAGCAGCCCGGCTTTCCAAACACGCTAGACGGCTGATTCGGCTCATTCACAAGGAGGAATGCCCTCCGCCCGCCGTCTGCAATGACACTCTCAGCACAGATGTGTCAAGCGCCCGGGAAAGAAAAGAAATATGCCATGAACAGAGATGTGACATGGTGAAAGATGAACAAAGTCGTCATCTTTGAATACGCCGTATTCCAAGAAGGTAGCACAATTTGCTTTTCTCCCTCTCACCTTTAAACAAGTTTGCATTGTGACTACTGAATGCCACATTCCCCGTTGCAAAATTAGCCTCTTCCTGTGTCCATCCATCTGTCCATCCATNCTAAGGTGCTGGTAACTGAGGGGAAAGAGGATGCCTGCAGCAGCCCGGCTTTCCAAACACGCTAGACGGCTGATTCAGCTCATTCACAAGGAGGAATGCCCTCCGCCCGCCGTCTGCAATGACACTCTCAGCACAGATGTGTCAAGCGCCCGGGAAAGAAAAGAAATATGCCTTCAACAGAGATGTGACATGGTGAAAGATGAACAAAGTCGTCATCTTTGAATACGCCGTATTCCAAGAAGGTAGCACAATTTGCTTTTCTCCCTCTCACCTTTAAACAAGTTTGCATTGTGACTACTGAATGCCACATTCCCCGTTGCAAAATTAGCCTCTTCCTGTGTCCATCCATCTGTCCATCCATTCAGAGGCTGTGTGTCCGGCCATCACTCCACGGGGTTGGGAAGATGTCCTCATCTCCTTCAGAGGAAGCACTGTTCTCAGAACTAATGATGCTGTTTGTCAATAATTCAGGAAGTATGACCTTCCAATGTTCTTGAGTCAATGCTTTCAAAAACCCATATGCCAATACAGAAGCGAAACTCAAGACAAGCCCAAGCTTTTCCGTGTGGTGCTTTACCCTCCTGCCGTCCTGGGTTACACTGTTTATAATGAAAGTTGATGAGTCGCACGGGAGGCTGGCCGAGCTTGCTCCTGATAGTCACTCGGCGGCAAAGCGTGTCAGCCGCCTGGCAGTCTTCATCCCACTCCGACCTCGTGACTGTTGGGGAAGGACCCTCCGTCGAAAATCAGAACACCTAGAATTCTGGGCATGGGATCTGGCTAGCTTAGAAAATTACCCAGAACTTGCATTTCCATCCTTGGAGTCAGGGGACAAAAGTATGTCTCACAAAGCTTACTAAGAATGATGTGACACGTTGCCCCTGAGTACCCGCTAAATGATAAAGATATATAGGAAACCTAAGGCCTTACCAGAGCAAGGAAGTGGCCATAATGGATGGAAGTAAAAACATTGGAAGTCATCACCTCTGACCAATATGGCACTCAGGAAATGGTTAACTCGAACAAAACCGAAGCTGCAATGTGAAAAATGGGCATAGCAGAAATGGCAGGACTGGCAGGGGCATGACAGAGGGTGAGAACATCCAGGCGCCTGTCGCCAACTTCGGCAGAGAGAGCTAGCAGGCACACTCAGCACTGCCCAGAGGAAATGATGAAGTGGGAAGCAGGCTTGCCAAGCCAAATTCTGCTGTTCTCTGCTGCGGCCGCGGCCAGGCCTCAGCTTACAGATCGCTTCAATCTCTGCAGAGAGGAGAGATGCTGTGCTGGTTTGAGTCCAGGGACAAACACACACTTTTTCAAATGATAAACAATTCGAAGTCTCTGAGTTTTGCAACAGCAGGAAGCACTGACCTTATCCAGTAGCGGTTTGGAAGTGGCCATGGCCCCTGTCTGACCTGGGAGGCAGCAAAGCGAGGCAGACAGCTGCCACAGGGATCGCTCACGTGTGCACAGATGTGCTCAGATTTGGAACAAAAACAAACGTGACCACCTTTCTGTAGGTTCCTTCCGTGGACCTTATTCTCATGTCAAGCCTAGGAGCTCTTTGCCCAGACCCAGATCTAAGATCCTGCATGCTTCCCCCACAAAAAGTTGCAGTTTTGTTTTACATTTCCCTTTCCCCCCATGGGTCCATTTTGAGTTCATTTTGATTTGACAGGCGTTTTTGGTTTCGAGTCAGTTTTTGCCTATGGGTGTCCAATTGCTGCAGCTCTGTTTGTTGGAACAGCTCTCCTTCCCCCACAAACTGGATTTGCACCTTTGTAAAAAGCCAGTTGGACACATATTTGCGAGTCTGTTTCTGGGTTCTCATTCTTGTCTCACGAATCCACAAAACTGTCCCTCGGCCAATGCCATACGGTCCTGATCAGTACAGTAGGTCTTCAAATGGTGTGATCTCTCGTTTTTCTTTGCCAAGATGATTGTAAGTTTTCTAGGGTATGTGGCTTGTTCATATCTACAAAATACCTTGCTGAGATTCTGACAGAAATTGTATTAAAACTATCAATCATTTTGGGAACTCATTTACTACATTGATCCCTGTGAGGGAAAATGGACAACTTTGCCACGCTGAACCTGCCGGTCCATGAGCATAGTACATCTTTCCAGTTCCTCGGGTGTTGTTGGTTCCTGCCACGAAGCTCGTGTAACTGTCATTCTACAGATGTTGCACATGTACCATTACATGTGTACCCAGGAATTTCACACATGTAACGTTGGGGTGGTTGTAAGTGGTACTGTGGGTTACTTTCATTGAGATACAGTTGACATATAATGTTATATAAGATTAAATTTTTTTCAGAACATAAAAAGAGAGAAAAGAAACTTCCTAAAAATTTATGAAAAATTTGATTGGAATACGAGTGAGTGACTTCTATAACAAATCCAAAACAATGGCGCTTTCCTTACAGAAACAGCATGCCTGTTATCCTCTTCTAAGTATTATTTATTTTTTATCAAATGCACTTATTACAGCTCTGTATTGTTTTAGCATGGAAATACATCATTTCTCAAAAAAAATTTAGACATGCTAACTTGCAACAAATGAAATTATTTTTTCTTCAAAAATAATCTTTTTATATGTCATTTTTCTAAAACTTATAACCACTGGTATGTATCTATAATAATTTCATGATATCTATTGAAATCATGCAATCTCGCATGATCTATGCAAGATTACTGTTGTTTATGATCATTTCTGACCTTATGTGGAGGTTACATTTTAGGAGAGCTGATTGTCCACAACTGATCTTTCTTAAAGCTTCGTTGACAGAGGTGTGAACAGGAAAGAGGCGTGGGGAGCGGAACCCAGAGACCCTGGGCGCTGCAGTTCACTCACCTCCCAATCATCCCGGCAGCTGCCCACGAGGGCACCGCTCTGAAGGTGTTTTACAG
Organism: Sturnira hondurensis; assembly: GCF_014824575.4. Classification (NCBI taxonomy): domain Eukaryota; kingdom Metazoa; phylum Chordata; class Mammalia; order Chiroptera; family Phyllostomidae; genus Sturnira; species Sturnira hondurensis. Next base: position 38,464,752 of record NW_028074503.1, read on the forward strand.
CTTAATCAAGGCCCCAAGTCAATTTTCTGTAAGATCAGGGAGATAATCCGAGGGGTGCTAATTGAATCACAAATCCGCTGTTAGATGAAGAGAAGATACGCAACTAATTGGTTATATGGAAGGAGAGAACTTTTTAAATAGTTAAGAATGAATAAAAATAAGAAAAGTTAGAAAACTTTTACACAGTTGAGTAAAACCTGCTGATATGACAAAACAAGGTCAAAAATGCTCAAAAACTGTTTTGTGTGAAATCCTAAAATCTCTATATGCACCAAATTACCCTCAGAGAGAGAGGAGTCGAGAATTTCTATGACTTTCAACATGACAGTGTATCTCTAAGTGACGACCGAGAAAACCCAGAGTCTAACTCGCGCTGTGCGTAGAGTCACACGTTACTGTTACTCTCCTTGAACAGTCCGCACGCTCTCCTTGAACAGTCCGCACGCGCCTAGCACCCAGCACTTGAACACAACTCGACCCATTTTCATGAAAGCTCGGACCAGACCTGCTGTCTCTAATTCTCACTGACCTAGCCGCCCTCTTCTCATTGGGATCTAGCTGTCACTCCTGTCACTCTGGCAGTAGTTGTCACCGACGTCCTCATTATGAACTTGGAAGTTGTGCAGTGCCCCTCTGTGGAATCGGAGGCTGCCGCCTCTCTGAAATGGCCTTACTTCCTCCGTTCCGGTCTCCTCCTACCCAGTGTCTCCTCTTTGGTGTCCTTTGTAGTCCCTTTGAAGGTCCTTGCTCCTTGGCTGGTGGTGTCCCGAGGGCCCTCCCTGCCCGACAGCCCTTCCTGTACCAGACTCCATGGACTATCGATGTGCATCTTGGGACGCCGCCTGCTTGCCATGTAGGTGAGGTGACCTGTTCTGTCTCCTCCAGCTACTATTGGTCCAAAAGCAACCCCTTCTGTGCTTCTAGTCCTTTGCCTTCCTCCACGGGGGACCGGGAGGGAATTCAGGGTTGCCATTGAGAGTGACCACAGAGGCTTTAGGACGATCACTCATACTCAGGTCTCTTTTTTTCTGACTTCCGAGCTCTCGCCCAGGGTCCATCCACAGCCAGGCCTGCTGTGAGTCTGGCCTCGGGAGGAGGCAATGGGCACTAACGAAAAGTGAGCCGCTGAGAATCAGAAATACCTTGAACAGAAAACCACTTGGTTTCCCGATGTGGACAAAATAAGCTTAATGGTCTCTGAAAACACCAAATAAGAGGGAAATAATTGCTTCATCTTGTTGAGGGTAGTGATCTCTGAAATTGGATAAAATAAAACAGAAGAATCAGCCGCTTTCGCCAATGAGGGGAAAATTAACAAAAGAATACGGACAAATGGGTGAGGTGTTCATTGCCTACCCCACCCAGCCTGTTCATTTCAGACAGGGTCAGTTTTGTGCACCCACTGATCGATGGCACACGTGTTATTTTTCAGTAAAATCCATTTTAATGCATCGGTGAACTACCTAACATGTCCTACGACATCGACCTGTTGGTTAATTATAGCCTAGGTAGGAGAATGCAGGGCTCTATAACCATGTGAATAAATAAAAGTGAGACCAAAACTATGCTTCCCAAGTGCCGCCTTAGTGGCTGCCATTACACCCCACCCCCGTGACGAGCTCAGTCTTAGTGAAGCTGGGAGAAGCCGATTATCTGCAGTAGTTCCACGTGGGGGCCCGCTCGCAAGTGAATCCATTCACAGGGAGCACTGACAAGGAAAAATGCTTTATTTATGCCCCTGGAAAAAATATCTTTGGAGCGTTAGCATCAGTCGTTCATACATTTAGGAAATATCAAACGTAAAAGAAATGTCAGGCAATTAAGGAAAAAAAAAAGCAAAGCAACCTGAAAATGCCCACGGGTTAACTAGAAACATTTTTGTTTCGCTCAAGTCATTGCGCAGGCTTAATGTTTCACTGACTAAACCTGATGGTGTTCTTCCACTAGGCAACCGGAGTTCAGATTACATTATGTTCATTTGTTTCGTACCCTGCTCTTTTAAATAGGCTTAAAAACACTCGCTGGGAAGGAAGTCTGTCTCCTTTTTATTTTTACAGCCAAACCATATTCATGGTAACCGTATCTAGCACAACGCTCCAGGCACTGAATAGTTAGTTCCCTCACTAGTAAAACCGAAATCAGACTTTGCTTTGTATTTCATGAGTTTTATTTCCAGAAAGACCTCCTGAGTTTAGCTCAAATAAACCCTTAAAAATTTTAATGAGAACAAATTAGTTTTACAAATGCACATACAGATTGAACATAAAATCAGCTGTCTTTGGGGACATCATATCCACAGACACATAATTAATCGTAGCCACGAAATACAATAGAAATACCGCACATCCACACTTCGAAATGCAAGTGCAGACGCATTTGATTCATGCCACCTGACAACCCAGAACCATCCAAATCAAACAGGAGCCTTTTGATTACAGAGCAATCAAGTCTCTAATTAGGACTGGCACTCCCCCCTCGTGCTCCTACCAAATCACTGCGGCCTGTGCAGTGACGGTCTGAAAGGAAGCTGGCTGGGACAAGTAACGGGGAGAAAAATGACTTAAAAAAAAAAACTGTGGTAGAAGTGTGATTAACCCAAAGAGCTCTAAAATTATAAATTTCAAAAGACAAACATAATGTGGTTAACCGCAAATGATTAGAATTTTAAAACAGGGAACTGTGCATTTCCCCTTAACACCCAAGACAGTGGATATAGTCAGCAATCTGCTTCAACGATTATTTTATGAAGTAACTTCCCAGCCTCGGTTTTCTCAGATTAGACTTCTCTTCTCAACTTTGCCCTGCCCTTGATCACCCCCCGGATTTCTAAACTTATGCCCTTCTTTAATACATGGAATTCAGCGTGCCAAAAGCGAACTCACACTGGCCTCTCTTCCACTGAGAAAGGGCCTTACCTTCCTCCCATACGTTTATTCAGGAAGCTTTAAACTCAGCTGTAACCAGCCCGTCCATCTGAGGGACTCGCCTCTGCAGTACTGTCTGTCCCCATCCACCCAGGTCCACGGACACCACCCTGTTACAGGTCCGTGTTGTCTATCCTCTGGCCTGGCAATGGCTTCTTAACCTGCGGGAGGTGGAGAGGAAGCTCTCCTTTCCACCCCACGCCCCCCACCCCCATCGTCTGCCTCCTTGAGAACACGGTCTGTGGGCCCACTCCCTCACCTCGAACTGTGGCTCCTCCCCGTGCCCTGAGGAAGGGCTTTCAAAGCTGCCCTGGGTGTAGCATATCTCCCAAGGCCACGCTCGGAGATATGCAGCATAAAGGAGGCGTGGGTTCTGCCGTCACGCATTTTAGAAGACCAGCATGACAGACATCAACAGCCCCTTCCTTAGGGACCGCTAGTCTCTGAGGCGAGAATGAGCACAGGCAGCCCCGAGAGGCAGAGCAGGGCTCAGAGTTCCCCGCACGTTTTCTGGCCCCCAAATACTATCTCCAGCAGACTTGCTTGTAGGCAGAAGGATACAATTAGGGATAAGTTGGCTTAGAGGATTCACTCTAAACTCCTTAATTAAAATTTTTTCTCTTGAGTCCCATATCCAAATTTCAGATAGGTCCCGAAGAAAGAAAGGGCTTTCAAACCAACGAATTCAGGGAAGATACTACAGAGACGAAAGGAAGGATTTATGTGCAGAGAAGCATGCTTGTTTTAAGAAAGTATTCACTATTGGCAAGGGTGTTCACTGCCTTTGCGCCGACTTCCACATTGTAGAGTGTATTTTTCATCAGAGAACATCAGAACAGAGCTTCAGAGAAAAATAAGGACCTAGGTGGGCAAATTTTCCAAACCGGACTGAGTAGCTGCCCATCTGAGGGGGTCCTACAGCATTAGGTCTGGGAGAAATTTTGACATAATTCAAGTAAGTACGGGACCTGATGTCTCCAACAACTTGGAACTCTTTCACGCCATGACACATGCATATATCGATGCTGCCACTTTATTATGAAGTGATCACATCGAAATACAGGATATATTTTTCATACCAAGTGACATGCACCACAGGCCTCTCTTACCCTCCATCTCTGACCCTTGCCCATTCTGATCCCACCCTAGTTACAATCCCAGGCATGGCCTTGGCCTTGGAGGCTGTGTGTGGCCGAGTGCATCTCCCACAGCACTTAGTACATGAGCTCTCTGAAACAGTCACACTCACAGAAAGAGGAGAATGGTGATTGCCAGGCGCTGGAGACAGAGAGCTGTTGTTCGCCAGGTATGAAGGTGAATAAGGAAGCCCGGAGGTCTGCTGTGCGACACTGTGTCTGTGGTGCACAACGTGATACTGTGAACCTACGACTGAGGGCCAATGTCGCGCCACACATTCTTACCAAAATACAACATTGTGAAATCCAGAAAGCTGAAATCCTTTTGTATTTCGTCAAAGTCAAAATGCCTCTCCATCGACATGACAGAGTCACTGGCATCCAATTAACTGTCTCAAGGTAGTGGCTTCAAAATGTCAGTGACTCTTAGTTCTTCAATCTCTCAGCGTGTCCTGGGGACAGTGGTGGTATTAGTGCAAATTGAAAGCTTACCTTGTGCCAGGCACTATGGTCAACTCTGCATCTATTATCCCATTTAATCTTCGCAATGACTTCATTTCACAGACGAGGACGGGCACTCACAGCGGTGGCAGAATGTGCCTGAGGTCTGGCTCTCCGCGAGCGGTGGAGGTTAGCCTGCCCTGCCCTGACTGCACCCCTTACCAAGGAGAGAGCCTACTTCCTGCCTCTGTCCTGCCGAAGACTTGTGTGAGTCACTCCATACATCTGAGCCCGACCCTCCTTTAATAAAATAAGGCTTACTTTTCCCGCACAAGATGTTATTTATTTTAAAAAGCTATTAGTGCAGAGATGAGCCGTGATGAGAAATGTAACCAGACGTGGGAAGGAACTGCCAGACTTGGGGACACGCTTCATCCCAAGACCATATCCTCCCCCACCCCCCGATGCTGGGGTCCACACGCAGTGAGCCGGGACAGGGTGCTGCCACAGTGACTGTCTGCACACAAACCCGCCTGTGAATTCTTCCACGATTTCCTAGGAGGTAGAAGTATCCACCTTGATTCCCCGCAGCAGAGGATTAGTTCTGCTTCTGGAAAACTAGAAATAGAGTCCCTTTTCCCCCCTCAAACACAGAGAATCATTTGATGCCTCCGTTCTGCATGCCCTTTCCCTCTGCGTTTCAGGCTGGACAGCTGCTGTCGATCACGGTCTCAAACTTGTTAACTTCGATTTAATTAGCGCAGCAGAAAACACTTAGAGCAAAGAGGCATTGGGACCGCAGGGGGGAGCTTCCCACCGTGTGGGGCACTCAAATTCTGAGAAATTCTTAAGGTCAAGTGCAGCCTTCAGAGAGAGAAAAGAACTCGAATGTCAACGATGAGTCTGCAACGGTCTGACTTTGGGGGTGGGGGTTAAGTGACGTGGGGTCCTATCTATCACACCTGTCTAGCTCTGTGACATTCCAGGGAACCTCTCAGAGCGGGGACACTTCTCAGGAAAGCCTGAGAAGTCCTTGTTTGTTTGTTTTCCTTCCAAACCAGGTGAAGCCAACCTACAATGCTGAGGAAGGAAAATAACACATCACGAACATCGCAGGTAGAACTGTGTTTGTACAGGGTTCTCCCTACCCTTGATATTCGGAAAATTAAAGAAAGGGAAATCAAGTAGCTTAAACCAGACAAATATTCAAGCAAGGTCAACACAGTGGAGCCTCCACAGCGTCATTTGACAGATGAGGTGGTCAATGAAGCTCTGTGGTCATTTCGGAGCTCAGCCCTCGTCTCTCTTATCTGGCAAAGGCGACGGGTCTGCTCTGTGCCCCTCTGCTGTTTCCAGGTGCCTGGTGGGGTGTGCGTGGTGGCTAAGAGTCATCTGCAAAGAAAACCCTGGCACACTGGGAGAGGCTGTGTGGGCACCCAGCAGCGCACCACGGGGCTGTTTATTATTCCGTCGGCAGCTCAAAGGACAGAGCAAATGGAGTTCGGGCTGGCATTTCTGATTGCAGAGTGTCGCAATGCCTGACTTTGTAACCTTGCTTATGCAAATGCCCACATTTCTTTTTGATGAGGTGGTGAGGGGGGACCCTCGGTCTCATTTAGCTGTGATGAAGGCCTTTGGCAAAATGCTGGACATCAGCACAGAGAGGGCTTCTGAGGAAGACGCAGATGCCCGAGTCCCTCGCAGCTGGTTGTGGTCTCCAATTCCCTACTGTGTTTATTATTCTCCACAAGCCTTTATAAGCTTCATTACTTTGGAGGCTTTTAATATTGTATGGACTACAGGCGAAATCTACTGTAGTTTCCCAGGCCACACTCCGTCTGATGGCCAGCCCGCCGCTGTTGAAGTGGGCATCGCTGTGAGACTGGCCCACTCCCACTGCCAGGGTTAAGGGGGAGCTCTGGCTTCTGTGCAGAAAGCAAACCAACACTGCGGTCCTTGTCTCCTCGGGACGTGGTAACGAAATTCCACCAACTGGGTGGTGGATAAACAACAGGAGCGCATGTCCCAGAGTTCCGAGGCTGCGTGCGAGCCGCAGGTCATGGTGCTCACAGGGTCGGGTTCTGGGGAGGGCCCTCTTCCCTGGCGTCCTCGCCCAGGAAGGACCGAGAGAGGAAGCAGCCCCTCCCTGAGGACTGTTCCTAAGGCACAGCTTCCTTGCACAGGGCCCTGCCCTTGTGACGTGGTGTCCTCAAACCCCACGTTACTCTCAAAGGTCCAGCCTCCAGACACAGGGGGGACGGGTCCTCAGCACGGGAGTTGAGGTGGATATGCACATCAGTCCATAATGATCACACAAGAGAGCGTTCAGACATGAATTCATCCATACAGGATTTTTACGATCTTGGCTGACGGGATGCAATATCAGGAGACGTTACGATGCTAATGGGGCTGTTTTGTTCTCAGCTGCCTGCAGGGAGCTGGGGCTGCGGACACACCTGACTTAGGTAACACACTGCAGTAGGAAAGGGGGGAGGGGCAGGCACTGTGGGAAATTTCAAAAGAGTCCCTGAACTAACCGAAATCCACCTGCTTGTTATTATCACCACGAAATGGTGATTCTAAACGACATCTGTGATAAAATACACGTCACAGGGGAGGGGAGCGTATTTTTGTTGGTCTGAGTCCTAAATGGCTGCTGTGGCTGCTGGTAAATTCTAATAACATATGTGGGAGCTACAAATGAACACATTTTTATTAGGCTTCTTTAATAAACACCATGACCTCTGTGGAAGTTATATTTGGGGAACTGCCGGCTGTACAGTCATTCTGTGACCCTGACAGAGTCAGAGTCAGGGCTCTGAGTGTGTGACACGTCTGGGCTCAGCTCATGCCGTCCCTGCCCCTGTTCTGCACACAGCTGCACTTAAAGGGCACATGTGAAAACACAACAAAAAACTAACGACGCAGTGGAGGCAAAGACAGAGAAACGGGACTGAGTTCCTGCGCTTTTCTCGCTCTACACGACCACTTGGAGTTGCATATCCGTGTTTACATTAACACCGTGAAAGAGAGTTTTAACTGGGACATGTAATATTTGTGTTTGGTGAGTGCAAATTGTAGTTCAAGTACAAAACATTCAAAAAACATGTTACTGGGTGTAAATATTATCTCGAAAATCCAAAGTGTGTGTTTTTTTTAATAATTGTTCTTCTTTGTTTTAAAGCCCTAAGAACCCTGAAACACCAGTTCAAATGAGCCTATGCACCCCAACATTCATAGCAGCACAATTTACAATAGCCAAGTGCTGGAAGCAACCTAGGTGCCCATCAGTAAATGACTGGATCAAAAAGCTATGGTACATTTACACAATGAAATACTACACAGCAGAAAGAAAGAAGGAGCTCCTACCCTTTACAACAGCATGGATGGAACTGGAGGGCATTATGCTAAGTAAAATAAGCCAGGTTGTGAGGGACAGATACCATATGATCTCACTTATAAGTGGAACCTAACCAACAAAACAAACAAGCAAGCAAAATATAACCAGGGCATTGAAATAAAGAACAAACTGACAGTAACCAGAGGGGAGAGGGAAGGAGGTTCCTGGGAAAAAGAAGGGAAAGAGTTGTCAAGGAATGTATATAAAGGACCTGTGGACAAAGCTGAAAAGGGGAAGGATGGAGGGTGGGAGATGGGGGTGGATGGGGTGGGGGGAAGTGATGGTGGGAAAATGGAGACAACTGTATTCAAACATCAATATAAATAAATAAATAAATAAATAAATAAATAAATAAATAAAACAAACTATAGCATATACCAAAAAACGATATATGTCATCAGCAGTACAATTCTACGACTTCTCAGCTGTCTGAACTGTCACCACGAGGGGTGGGACCTGGTGGGAAGCACCCTGCTCTGGAGACACTCGCCCTGGCAATGCCATTGTCTGTGAAGTTTCTCAAAGTATTGAGCTTGACAGGGTGAGTCTCTGTCACTGCCGGGGAAACGTGACTCTCCATTCTAACTAATACGGATCGTGATCAATTAGCCTAAAGTTACTGGAGCCTCTGTGCTAATGAAATTTGGCATGGAACTTCCCAAACGATTTCTGCAAACATGACGCTTCTCCGTAAGCAGGAAGACCTCTTGGCAATGAAGCCATTTGTACAATCTGGGAAAGGGTCATCTTGTCTCTTTCTCTCTGTCTCTTGGGGCCCAGCACCTGCCAGCCTCAGTGAAGGACCACAGGCACGGGGGCAATGCACTGAAGTTCCTAGCTAGGTACCCGTTGCCTAGTTTCCCCGGGCACCCAGATTTCCATCTGTAAAGTAGGGCTCCCAATGTTTCTCCTTCCCATTACTGCAGCAGGGTTTGTGAACAAATTTTTCTAACCTGACTTTGGGAACTTCAAATTAGATGCATGTTTGCATAGTCATCGAACTGCACAGCTTACAAAAAATAGTTTCTTAGAAAGGTGTGAATGGGAAAGAGGTTTGATGCCTCACTCCTTTGGTTACCCAAAGGAGAGGAATAATTTGCATTGAATACAATTAGCTTTTATTTCTGGAGAGATCAGTGCAAAAACAAAACAACCAACAATACCAAATCACCTTTTCAGCCTCTTGAAATTAAATGTAGAAAGTGGTTACACATTTTAAAACATTCCAAATAAAGAACTATGATTTTTTAAAAATTATTTACTGAACTATAGTCAGAATGATATGAAAAATGTGTTTCCAAGGTAGGTGTTATTCAAAAGGAAGGAGGCACGGGGAAGGAGCCAGAACAAGCACTGCTGGGCTCTTAAGGTGGTCAACAGGATGTGACAGGCCACCTGTGTCCACGGTCTCAAAGCCAACGCACTGATGAGGAAGATGGGAACAGACAGTCGGATGACCTCTCTACGGTTACCTAGCATTATGGGCTAAATCGTGTCTCCTCCAAGATTCTTAAGCTGAAGCCCTATCCCCCAGTACATCATAACATGACTATAGGAAGTCTATCTGGAAAAATTCTAGCCATTACACAACATCCATGTAAACTGGCAGCCAAGAAGAGTGGACTGGAATGTGCATGTGTGAACAATGATGACTTCACTGTACTAGTCAGTGGGGGCGGTAGACATTGTCGAGTGAGCATATGTGGCCCTCACATTCAAAATGACTGAGTGAGTAGAGCAACAAATCTGCATCAAATTTTGCCTTAAGCTTGAACATCCCTCTGCGGGATCTATTTGGATGATTCAGAAGGGTTGGAGCTATGGGCCACTGCTGACTGGCAGCTTCATCACGACAACATGCCTGCTCATGCATCACACCTCCTACTGTAGGGTTAGGTATTAGTTGTCATGAACACAAACCCAATTTAAAGAGATTGATTTTGCTCAACCAGACCCCCATCCCCACTTTGACAGGTAATGCCAGTCTTCACACAGACTGGGAGCCCGAGGGCCTGGTCTGGCTCTGCCAACTGGGTGAGGCAGGGTCCACCTGGCAGAGAACAACCCCGGGGCCTGTACCTCTGCACCTCTGTCCAGGATCCCTCTCGGCCTTTTCATTGAAAAATAACTGCCAGTCTCTTTCCAGCCCTTGGCCATATAAGTAGCACTGCTGTGAACAATGGGGTGCAGAGGTTCTTTTGAACTGGCGTTTCTTGATTCTTAGGATATGATCCTAGTCATGGAATTGCTGGGTCAAAAGGCAGATCCACTTTTAGTTTTTTTGAGGAAATTCTGTACTGTTTCCCACAGTGGCTGCACCAGTCTGCATTCCCACCAACACTAGCCTAAGTGCCCATCAGTAAATGAGTGGATCAAAAAACCGTGGTACATTTACACAATGGAATTCTACACAGCAGAAGGAACGAAGGAGCTCCTACCCTCTGCAACAGCATGGATGGAACTGGAGAGCATTATGCTGAGTGAAATAAGCCAGGCGGTGAAAGACAAACACCATATGATCTCACTTGTAAGTGGAACCTAATCAACGAGACAAACAAGCAAGCAAAACAGAACCAGAGGCACTGAAATAAAGACCAAACTGACCGTGACCAGAAAGGAGGGGAGAAGCAGGATAACAGAGGGAAGGGTCATCAAGGAACATGAGTAAAGTCCCACAGACAAAGACAATGGGGGTGGGAGGATTGAATGTGGGATGTGGGGGTGGGTAGGGCCGGGGAGAGTAATGGGGGAAATAGGGACAACTGTAATTGAACAACAATAAAAAATAGGCAAAAGAAGAGCAATAAAATGTGAATATGGTCCTTTTTTCTAAAGAGAAAGCTGTTGGTCCAGCCGATAGTCGCCTTACGGGCTTTGAGGTAGGTGAACTACATGTCAGCATCCCCCCGCTGCCCTATTTAGGGCGCAGGGAAGTTAATTCCGCATGTAGATTCTAAGCAACAGAGCAGGATTTCTCCACCTGAGCACACTGGGAGGTGGGGTTAGAAAATCCCTAAGCAGAAAAGCTTTTCAGTGTATTGTGAGAGGCTGGGCAGCATCTCTGGCCTCTGCCCACTAAATACCAGTGGCATCACCCATTCTGGCAATAAAAAATGCTCCCAGACACTGCTCAGTATCCCCTGGGTAATGACATCATCACTCTCCAATTGAAAACCAGTATAAAAAGAGAAGATTTAAAAGGTAGATATTTTCTTGCATCCCAATCTGAAAAGATGACATGAAACAGGTGACAGACAGAGGGTCACCAAGCAACGAAAGTTATCACATAGGTAGTCTTCTTTTTAAAGTGCCTCAATCAAAGGACAGTATAAGATTAGACAAATAATGTATTCCATGGGCAGGTCAGCCAGGCAATTGGTGGGTTGGACCCACGTGAGCTAAGTAAAGAAGGAACCTAAACGTACCATAACTTGCTGACACGCTGCCCTCACCGAGTACACACATGTTTCGGGAAACACAGCACTCAGATGTGCACACTTTGGATTTACGATAAAATTGGATGAGCACAGCCCAAACAGCCCTGCCCACGCTTTGTGATTTTAATACACTTAGAGTTTCAAAGACTTTCGAGCACAGCCAACTTATGTATGATCCTTTATAGTCCCAAAAGAAAAAAAAACATTGCAAATTCTGCTTCTCGTTTATGATTTTAAATGAATTCCAAAGTGGCGAACTGTGCACCCCAAGCTCCAGTCACTCCCACCAGGGTTTAGAAAGCTCAGATACTCTATGGGCAGCTTCTCACACGACAGTTGTCCCACTCCCCTGCAAGAACGGCCTGACAGCCAAGGGACAAATTCATGCACCCTCTGACATGGCCCTGTTTTGGGGGCCTGACTTGCCCATTGAGACATCTTCCATCATTTTTCCTGGTGTGGCACATTCTTAACCACATTTGGCTGTAAGGTGTGATTTGTCATTGCCGGCTACGAGGTTCAAATGATGTGCATAAAATACTCAAAGCGTAGGGTCAGCACCAGCTATTAAACCTGGGTGGTCTATTGCTCAAAAAACATTAAAAATGTCAAGGTGACAGAGAAGTGTCAACACTGAGCACAGAGCCCTTCTCAGTGCCGGGGCGGATGTATCCAGCAGGTCCTCGGAGCCGAGGATGACACTGAGTCAGCTTTGGGGTTTCTATGTAGCTTTGGGGGGTTCCCCTGACTGCTGCACATTATTCTTCCCCAAATAAAAACACAGAAAATGGTGTGTTCTGAATCCAGTTGGGATGGGAATTAATAAAACCCGTTCCTTAATCCTCTCGTATTTAGAATGCTCTATCCCAAAGGCCAATCCAGAGTATTTATGAACATACATTCAAATCGCTATTATTTCTGCCCTAATCCCTCTCTACCTGGCTCGCGTTAATTTGCCTCCAGACTAAAGGGCGAGTTAAGTGGGGTGTCCGTGCTGCGGGCACAGGAGGCCTATGGAGGGATGAGAGCGGATTTCCTGGGGCGCACAGGAAAACCTGGTCTCATTATTGTGCAGTGGGCCTTAGACAGATATCATTATTTTTTGTAGTCAAGGATTTCTTTGCCTGTGAGGGATTTTATAATAGAGAAAAATATAGCTGAGAATTGAGAGGGCTCCCTGTCATGCGGTTATTTTGCAAAGACTCTACGTAAAAAATGCGTAGCTGCAGCCATTGGCTAAAGAGCCCACGGCCTGGGAGCCTGGGGGTTAGGTAAAAGCTGTGCTGTAGCTGAGAGGGCACAGGGTTCCGAGGGAAGCGAGCCCTCCTGGCGCCCTAATTACCTCCCAGAGGCCTCCCTCCCGACAGGGTCTCGAGGCGGGGGAGACTTCACAGTGACTTTTGGGAGGACAGATGTTCAGTCCACAACAGGGCTAACAGAGCGTGGGGCTGCATATAGCCAGAGGGCACAGCGCAACCCAGGGAGGGGGTGCAGAGGTGCGCTGGGCCTGTGGGAAGGCGGCTGCTGAGACGGCAAGGCCATTCCCCAGCGCCTGAGCGACCACACGGTCTGAGAACACCCCTGCCCCAGCCAGCGCTGGCTGAGGGGACACAGCCTCCGATCCCTGCAGCCCCTTCCACTGGGTTCTCAAGAGTAGCCCGGAGCCAGCCACCCTCCAAGAGGTGTAGTTGTTCAGAGGGGAACATCTTGGGCAGTCTCAGGAGCCACATAAAGCAGTCACCTAGAAACATCAGTCTGGACGGTTGGTATCCAAGAGTCACTCTGGAGAGAAGGGACCCTCGGGTCAGCTCACTCCCCAGGTCAGAGAGGGTCAACTGTTGGGCGCTTGCTATACCCCCCCCCCCCACTTCCCACCAGGAAATGCTGGGGCTGCAGATTCTCTCTCCCGCGCTGGCTGTGATGGAGGCTGGCGGCACGTGGCAAGAAATGGGAGGCAGCTTTGAGAGTCTGAGGGTAGCTTCCAGGCAGCAGGTGCGGAGACACCACAGTGCTTCACGGGTCACCTGCAAGCTCTGGAATTCAGCCATTGCTGTGTTAGAACACAGCATTCCACCACGTGACCTCTGGGGACTCTGTCCCCCGCCCAGCCCCCGATGTTCCCTGATTGCCGTCGTGAGACCGCACCTCCAGACCCACAGCAGCTCCGTGTTGTTCCCAGCCACTAGGATTGTGGTGCCCTTGTTACACTGCAGCAACGACAACCCCCTTCAAACGCTCTCTTTCTTCTTTCCTTTGAGTATTGGCATGTCTCCAGCTTCAGGAGAGACCGTTGTCTGTCTTTCCCTCTGTAGGACCCTCCTCGGTGAGCTCATGCGATTGTATCTCCACAACCCGAAGGCTGCGGGTTTCTGAATGTTTAGTTCCAGCCCAAATCTCCTTGAGCTTCAGACACGTGTAACCGCCCACATTCCCCAGAGCCAGCTCCACACCCACATGCCTCAGCCTGGGTCTGCCGTCTGCCCACCCACCGCCTGTCTCCCATCACTCTGCTGGTGGCTCTCGGCCAAAGCCAAGCAGGGATCTGGGACTCGGCCTGCGCTCTCCCTGCCCTGCCCTGCACTCACGAGGTCACGCCAGTGGACCTTCTCGGTGTTTTCCAATCACTTCCTCTTGTTCCACCCCCAACATCTCAGAACACGTCCTCGTCACAGCGCTTCTCAGCAATTGCTCTGTTCCTTACTGCCTGCCCTCTCGGAGCCCCCCAGAGTGAGCACTGCCCCGCCTATACAACACCCGCCAGGGCTTCCTCCAAGTGGTGTCCACCCTCAGGTCCTGCCTGCCGCCTCTCCGGCCTCAACTGGATCACTGCCCAGCAACACCCTCCAGGGGAGTCATGGTCCACCAGACACAGGACTGTCCTTTGTCCATGACATCCCTCCTCTGTCCACTTGTCCTCACCTCATTAGCCTTTCATTTTTTAAGGCAGCCTCTGCCACCCCCAGGCCTCCCATGTGTCCGCACACTACCCTGCAGCCTTGTCTGGGCATCACTGTTGCTGTGAGGTCCTTCCATCCAGACCCAGGGTACCCACCCTGCCGGGCAGTGCTCTGCCCCTACCATCTGACGTCACACTAGGTGGACACAGGGACTTCGTGTCTTTACTGTTGTGTCCCCAGCATGTCCAAACATGCCTGAAACAATGTGAACACCCAATTTTTATAATGTTTAAAGAAAGAAAATTGCAAAGTGGTTTTTAAATAAACACAAAAATTCCCATTTGCACCCTTATAGATATGTTCTCAACTTAATTTAAATGTCAGGTCATGAAACTGTCTTTTTTTAATTGCTGTTTTCCTTGCTTTATGATTGGCAAATAAATCTGTATATGCTTAGGTTATACAACATGGCGTTTTTGATTTTTTAAAGGTACACATGTACATACCGTGAAATGATTATCACAATCAAGCTAACACATCTATCATCTCAAATAATTACCATTTTTGTGGCAAGTTAATTCACGAAATTCTCTCTTAGCAAACTTCAAGTGTATAACACACTACTGTTCATTATAGTCACTATATTAGACACACAAATTAGGCCCTCAGAACTTGTTCATGTTATAATGGAAAGTGTGTCCAAAGTGACCAGCACTGCTCACTCCCCCCCGCCCCTGGCCATTGCACTCTCTGGTTTTACACCTTCAATCCTCACAGATTCCATGTATCAGTGAGCTCATACGGCATTTGTCCTGCTCTGGCCGGCTTTTTTCAGTGATCATAATATCCCCTAGGTCTATCCATGTTGTCGCAAATGGCAGAGTTTCCTTTGTTTTGTATTGTTGAATAATATCCCGTATATATCTCACTTTTTAAAAAATTCATTCATCCATCAACATACACTCAGGCTGCTCCCACGCCTTGGCTACTGCGAACATGGACGCCACGAGCAGGGGGTGAGGGGGCCACACACCCAGCGATGCCTCGACTCTGTTTCCTTAGGACATGTGCCCAGAACTGAGGTCTCTGGGCCGTACGGCCAGGTCTGTCTGTAATTCTTTGAGGACCCTCCACACTGTTTTCCGTGGTGGCTGCACAGATTTCTGTTCCCACCAGCAGCGTGCAAGGGGTTCCTTTCTCCACGCCCTTGCCGACGCTTGTCGCCACCTGTCCGTGGTGGCAGCCGTTCTAACAGGGGCGGGGCAGGCATGTCGTTGTGGCCGGGAGCAGTACTTTTCATGGAAATTAAAGCTTTCTGTGCATATTAATAAGAACTTTCCGGGGTCCTCCCTTCCCTTCCATTCCACCTTTACATAGTGACAAATGCAGCAATAAACTTTCCACTGGACACTAGCGAGAAATTTCAGAAGGAAATTGCACCAGCAGAGCCATTTTCCGGCACCAGAGTTCAGTGATACCTGCGCCTTCTTCCAGCTCAAGTGGGCAGCAAGCTATTTTACCGAGGGGTAATTATGAAACGGATTTCCCATCCTCGCCCTCCGCTTTCCCACTTTCGGTAATCACACATAAAAATGCCCTTTTGTCATGAGAGAAGGCTGAAAGTCACAGAAGGTTTCACGAAGGGACAATTGCTCCTCCAGCCTTCTCAGAACAAATGCCCCCCTTCCATTCCTCCCCCTCTTCCATTCCGGTGGTGGAGGCGGGGGCGCTCCCGGCCCCGCGCGTCTCCCCCCAGTTTCCTCTGCCGCTCCTCACGCACACAATGGCTGACACCCCACAGCAATTATGGGTGATGGAAAGTGGGGAAATTAGTTTCGAATGAAAAGAAAAGCCCCACGATAGTCTGGAGCGGGAGCATAAAGGCAAGTGTGATTTAGAGAGCCAAACTGCTAGGAATCTACAAACATGACTCTGGAAATTAAAGAAATTACGAGGATTATGCACTCAAAAACGTGAGCTGAGGGAATCCACTTTTGAAAAGCATTTTCCAAGTCTTTGGTCCTCTCAAGTGGAGTGTAAGTAGTGTGTTCTGGGCCCAAGAGCCCTTCATCCACTCAGAGTCAAGGTTCTACCCCTACAAAATAGGGTTAGGTCATGAATTTAAGCATCTGTTAGAAATTTTACAGAACCAGGAAAAGCCAGTACAATCAGCAGAAATTTTCACAGGGAAAACCCACCAAGAAATAAAGGTTTTACGAGCCAGCCACGCTCTTGAACTTCTGTTTCTGTAGGAGGCGAATCTGCAGTATCCCGAGCAGGCGCATAGCAAACACGGCCTGCGGCCTGTCCACGGAACAGCAGAAAGCAACTCCAGGAAAAAACATTTTAGCCACCAGAGTTCAGTGGCCCCGGTGTGAACATGTTGTTGAGCGTGTAACACCAACGTCTAGGAGTTAACACTGGGATAGTGTACAGGGCTGACAGAGAGGTCGCCGCTTAGACACACACTCATGTTGTGTGTGCACACATGTGCCTTCCTGAAGTTTTTCACACCTACAACCTTCTGTAACCACTAGCATGAGCAAGACACTTCTCATCACCACAACATCCCCTCTCATTACCCCCTGAAGCCACACCCACCTCCCTTCCCAGCCATCCCTACCTCCTCACCACCGATAACTTGTTCTGTCTCTCAAAATGATGTGATTTCATGAATGTTATAGCAACGGAATCACACGATACGTATCCTTGTGAGACTGACTTTTTGATTCGGCGTAATTTCTTGGCATTGCACCCGGGCAAGAATCGACAGCTCGTTCCTGTTGGTTACTGAGCGCTATTCCACCATACTGGGTGGTGCCCGGTAGAAGAAACACTAAAGATGGGAGTAAACTAGTAGGACTTGGGAAATATTCACAAGATTTTGAAGATATAGTAATGAAAAAGAAAGTAGTTCAATGATGACATGTTTGGATGTATAGGGTTTAATATGATTAAAATTGCCCTTTAGTTTTTTGTTAATATGGCTACTGGAAAATTAAAATGCACAGACATGGCTCATAATATATTTCTGTTGCACATGTTTTCTCCACCAATTTATGTCCTGTTCCCACTACACTCCCTAAATATTTTAGAAATATGGGAAGGAAGGAAGGAAGGAAGGAAGGGAGGGAGGGAGGGAGGGAGGGAGGAAGGAAGTCTACATTGATGAAATCTATGACACTAGGTAGGAATGATTCGATACATATAAATTTAATTTGTTAAGAACAGAATGAAGCATTCTTCCCTGTCTCTTGCCTTTCTGCCACAACTAAATTGATAAGCAGTTGATTTTTTCCAGGAAACTGAGCATAGAAAGGCTGATACTTTTGTGCTGTGTCTCTAGGAAAATTAGGAAACAACCCCTTCATGAGGGGATCTGCCCAAGAGCACTGTGAAACCCCACCAAAGGCAGCGGGTTGCTGGGGCAGAATCTTGCCTCCTGTGCAGCGGGCCTCTGTCTGAGAGGCACCCACTCCTGGGAGCGCTCAGGGCCTCCCGTACCTACGGGGGCTGACACCGGCTGATTTCTTAAATGCCAGAGGTGGGTTTCCTTCGGTCCTCCCCACCTCTCCCAGGTTATTTTTAAAGAACAATGAAATGAGATGACTCACCCACAGCCCTGCGGGAAAGGAGCGAACCCTCGTGGATCAACGTGTGGTTCTCAGAGTTAACTTTGGGAAAAGTCAACCCGCCTGTGCCACTACCCCCTTAGAAGATTTCTGCCACCTGCAGCCTCAGGTCTGGGGACAGACTCAGCCCTGTGCGGCCGTCAATGGGCGGAGAGTCGAGGGAAACAAGACGCACAAATGTTCTCCCTGCTCTTTCTGGGCTTTGAGAACGTCCTGGAGTGGCTTCCCCACTGACTCTTCACCCTCCCTCTTTCCTTAGCTCCGTCTCACTATATCTGCTTTCCACCCTTAACTCTTTGTCTGCAGATGTCCTTCGAACTGCTAACACCAGTGCACACTGCCACTCACCCACTTCTTTGCCACCTTTGGCCAAGATTGCTGTGGGTTCACCAAAACCTGTTTCCTTTTCACCTGGGCACACAGGGAGGTGACAAGTCTCAACCTGCCTTAGGATTAGATGCAGTCTTCACCCAACCCACACTGGGCATGTCCAAATCGGGCTCAGATGCCCCTCCACGGAAGCCTCCTGCCCATCCTTCCAGACTGAGGCCTTAGTGGGGGCCCCTGAGGCCTGGGGGAAGTGGAAACACAACAGAAGAGAACTTCTCTGGCCGAAACACCACAAGAATGGCCACTGGACAGTTCCACGAGGCTAGCCCTGCAGTAATTAGGAAGAAATTCCATCCTCTTCCTGAATTTGTACAATGGAGGAAGCAGACCAAAGATGGATGATGGGCTGATGACTGCTGAGTGGCATTTACAGGGAGCCAAAATCAAACAAGCCCCAATGAGAGTGGGCTGCCTTTTCAGCAGGGTCACAGGGAAAAGCCCCCCAGGTTAGGAGCCACCCACAGCTGGAAAAGCCACCTGCTAAGAGAAAGAGCAAAGGCATGCACTGGTGTCTGCTCCAATGGCTTAACCACACTTCCATGTGAAGCAAAGAATTTCAGCCTTGCAGTTCAGTGATGACATGCTCGCCGCCATCAGGGCAGGTGCAGCCTCGGGACAGAAGGGACAAAGGGCACGACCCCACAAACCACCCAGGATGGGGCCCTGCAATGTCTGCTCAGGGGTTTCAGAAATGTCACCCCTAGGCATGCTCCATGCTCCCCACACCCCCTTTGCTAGATGAGACCTGTGCCATGACTATACTGTCCCATTGCCCCACTGTGCCCTGGGCTGGGGGAGAGAGCCCAAACTCATCTGAAGGGCCTGGACCGGGCCCTGCACGCTGCAGCTATTGGGGTTCAGGCTGAGTACACAGGCCAGCTGTGTGTTCTGTGGTCGTCTGAGACTGAGGAGTATGTGATGGCCAGAGTGGGCATGACAGGTACTTTTACGTGTTCACAACACCATTTTCTTCTCCTGCCCACTGCTCGGGTCGCGTGTCCCACCCCGCCCTGAAGACTGCTGAGCCACGTGACAGTTTTGGTCGAAGAATGCAGGCGGCGCTGACCCATAAAACGCTCTCACCGCTTGCCCTCTCCTCATTGGCCAGCCAGCATGGCAGGGCTCTGGGAACACCAGTGGAAGTGCCTGGGTCCTGCATCACCACTTGGAAGCTACCTGCTGACAGTCTACACTGTGGGATTACATCGGGGAACAGTAACCGTCCACCTGGTCAACCCGCTGAGATCTGGGAACAGTTTACTACGGCCGTAGGAGCGCTTGGCATCATGAAACCCATCTTACTAGACTCAGCAGAGGCGACGGGAAAGACGCTGTGATTCCATTAGATTCTACCCGAAACCCCTGTGCTCCTGCGGCAGGCGGGTGTCCTCGGGAATCCGGAAACCGCAGAAACGTACCTCGCCCCCTTGAAACTTCCCTAAAGGGCCATAGCCTGCAAAAAACTGACGAAGCAGCCGTGCCAGGTGAGAAGTTTCCTGGTAGCCCCAGGACACAAGGAGAGCAGGAGATGCTGTCTGTCCCCAGGGTGCTGACAACTTCCTAAGGGCTGTTTGAGATCTACTCACAGGACCAAGTTTACTGCCCAGGTGGTTTCCTTTCCAAAGCCGTCATCCTAACCACAGACAAGGATAGAAAGACAAGCTTTCTAAAAACAGGAGCAGGTTGCCAACTAAACTCACCGAAGTTTCAGACTCTCTCCCACTCTCCAAAACCACGTTGCAAGAGAATGATAAATGGCCACAGAACAGACACCAGGAAAAAGAAGAAAACAAGACAGACTGTTTACATAAGAGCGCTCCCGGTCCGGTCAAGAGCTCTGGTTCCCCCCGCAGGTAACCCTTCCCAGGCCCTCAGTAAAGCACGTGCCCGTGAGATCACAGAACTCCAGAGCCGGGTGGGATTTGAGGGGTGATAGATACTAAGGCCAAAGGACCCAGCACACCCAGACGAACAACGACAGAGACCGAAACCCGAGCTAAGCCCCACGTTTACACTTCCAGTCTGGGGAGTTCGTGGTAACTCTGCCAGAGGAGGAGTCCTTAGGAATTTCTGCGCCATTTTCCTGTGGTCATCAAACAAACCCACTCCGACCGGCCGCTCTCCCTCAAGGGCAGTGTGGCTCCTGCACCCTGCAGAGCCGATCCTTTTATGACGGTGCCTTGCCCTAGAGGAAGTCGGGAGTCTTGCGTGACCTGCCGGAGGCCGCACGGGCACCCGCCCCGAGGCCCTTCCTCACCCTGGTTTCCCGGCCCTGTGCCTGACCTCGCTCACTGCACCTCTGAACATGCTCGTCCGTCTTTTCTTCCTCTGTGGGCTTTTCCCATGACTGTAAAATCGCTTTCCAAGTATCTTCAAATAGCCAATAGCAAAGAAATGTTTTAGGCAGTGGCTATAATCCGTGGCCACAAATAACTGTTTGCAAAACTGCTGAAGCCAGAGGGGATGGAGGGACAGTCCACTCGCAGAGAGAAAAATGGTTAAATGCTAAGGAGGAGCAGGTGGAGCAGAGGTCAGAGGGAAGTTGTTGGCTTGTAGGTTTTGCCCTTGACAGTGAAATGCATTAGTTTGTTCATTAAAAGACACAACGATTCCTTTACACTAAGAAGGAAATACAGAGCAAAGGCCGAGGGGTTGCTAGGGGTCTACGAACAGGGGAGCCGTAGTTACTTGAGTTTCTAGGGTATAAATCCACAGAGAAATATACAAAGGTGTTAGTGCTTTTGAGGAGCTTGAAAAGTTGTGATTATACGTAACTAAAGAGAAGACCAGCCACCCGCCTGTTTGTCCTCTTCTGCACCCAAGCCACAGACAGAAAGCAGGGAGCAGGGCCCGATGCGGGCAGAACCGTGCAGCCAGGGCAAACGCATGACCCTGAAGTTAGTTGCACCTGCCCCTGACCCCGCGCCTCCGTGTCTGCGTGGCGATCTGAGAGACCTGAAGCTCACCGGGAGGGTTCACGTGCGTTCTGACACTGCCGGGCTCCGGACCAGCTCGTTTTCTCCCAGCGTCGTCGGTCAGCCCCTTCGGAGCTCAGGAATCGGGCATTCTCACTACTTCTGTGCATGCTCCGGCCAGGCCCGCGGCGCCCGCTGCAAACGTTCTGCTTCCCCTTGTTTGATAGCACGTTCCTTTTCACTAGGGTCTAAAAATTGTCCGGCTTACTAATTAATTCAGCTTCCTGTTAATTACAAATGAGGCGGTTACCTTTTTGTTCAGTCCGCGGAGTGTGGGTCTAGTGAGATCCGCTGAGGCAGTGCTTTTGCCCCCCCACACACCCTGAACCCCCCCCTTCCCAGCACTGTGTCTGACTCAGGGCTGGTCTGTCAGCCTGAGTCCCGGCCTTGGACAGTCCCCACCCTGCCTCACACTCTCCAACATCTGGGGTCCTGTCCCACCTCCAGCTCACCTTCACTGAGGCCGGGCCCCTCTCTCCCCCTGCACACACACAGCCTAGCCACCCACCCACCTCCCTCCTGCAGCTACTTTGAACTTGAAAACTAAACCAAAACAACCACGTGGTGACTGTCGGAGGGAAGAGGGCTGGGGAGGTGGAAGAGGGTATGGGGGATAAAGGGTAATGGAAGGAAAGTTGACCTGGAAGGAAACACAACACACAGATGATGTGTTAGAGAACTGTACATCCGAAACCTGTATAATTTTATTAACCAGTGCCACCCAAGAAAGTCCATTAAAATAAATAAGTAACAAAACAGAAGCAACAGAATATAATGGTAAAAAGTGCAGAGTTTGAGGTCAACAGACAGGGAACTCAAACACCGGTTTGCGCATTACAGCACATGAGCTCTGGAAAAACGACAGGCTCCAGTTTCCTCAACTGGAAAGTGGGGGCCTCTAAAACTTTGCTTCAGTCAGTGGTAAGAACTGAAGCAGGTGTTCGCATGTGGTACCCTTCGAGACTTAACTAGATGGCAGCTGGGACATTACTGATGGGCTCAATGACATGTGGATAGTGCTGGAAAAATTCTGAAAAGTCTCTTCTCAGCCCGAGAAACCTCTCCACAAAGGTCAAAGAAAAAGAACATTTTGCTAGTGATCAGCACTAGTTCTCGGGTGGCGTGAGCATCCCCGACACTGCAGGGCTTGTGAAGATGGAAAGAACCCCCCTCTCACACAGCCATGCAGATCCGACCTGCCCTCGAGACAGACGATGGTGAGGCCTCCGTGCGAGGCTGGGACAACACCCACGGCACAAACCACTCATCCCAGGTGCCTGGTGGTTGGGGGGTCACCTGTGTTGGCTAACCAGCTTAGACAAAGGAAAAACGAACTCCTCATAGCTCCGGAACAGGAGGCAGTCCGGTGGTCTGGAGCCAAGAGCCTGCCGACATCACACCCCTCCGCTCTGCCAAAGAGGGAGTGGTCGCCCTGCTCGTTCCTGACGGTGACCGTTCAACAGGTGGCTCCCGGGCGCCCTAGAAAGACACTCGTGCCTCCTGTGGCCAGCCAGCCCAATTTAGCTTTGAAAAAGATCTACATTTCAAAGAGACAGGGACAGGACTTACAACAGAAAGTGCCGCATTAAATGTTCCCAAATGGAAGAGGCAAATCACTTCCCTTAGTTTCAGAGAGAATTAAGTCTCTTATTTCAAAATTAGGATTTGCCCTTATAATAAGTTAGCTATAAAAAAACAGGGACGACTTCTAAGAGGAAAGAAGACCAAGGGAACCCGAGGTAATGGAGCGTGTGGTGGCGTCACCAGTCTGAGAGCCTGAAACATGTTGAGAGTACGATACGTGTCAAGACCGTCTGCAGGAAATGAACCTTATTTGGAAGAAGCGCAGTGGAGCAGGTGCCGGAGGACAGTGTTTGGTGACAGCTGTGACTCACTCCTGTGCCCAGTACTGGACTCCGTGCTGCTGAGACCGGTGAGCGACACCACGTCCTCGCGCCACTGGGAGTCCTAGCAGAGAAACCTCACAACGGAACAATGACAACACGTCTCTCTGCACAACAGAACAACGACAACACGTCTCTCTGCGGCAGGACCGTTGGCTGGCCTTGCCTTGGCGGCTTTAACCATGGGGCGGACTTCAGTGACGGGCCGTACAAAGAGGGCGGTCGGGTCAGACCTTGGGAATCTGCAGGATAAGGAAATGACGCAGCTTTTTGTGTCTTGGGAGATTTATATTTTCCTCTATCAAATCTGATGCCACAGAAAAAAACAGAAAGATAAAGCACAACAAAAAGCCACTCTGACTGGGGATTGAACTTTTTCACCAACCAAAAGACATTTTTTGTCCGACTATAAATGATTTAGTAACATACTGCTTAAGTAGCAGAAGTAGATAGCATCTTTCACGGGTATTTCTAATAAAACCCTTTAAGCTTTGAATTGTAACTCTTGGACATGCTTGGCTGTGGCCACAGTCTCCTGTTTTTCAAAAATTTTTGTCACTCTATTAGGCTGTGCTGGCTGTTGAAGGCAATCAAAATGGACCGCAGTATCATAGGGCCCTAGTAACTATGCATTGAATAACTGGATATTCGACTTTGCTCCCCTAACCCGTTGTTTTTGCAAGAGATTCCAAAATGCCCATGTCA
Organism: Sturnira hondurensis; assembly: GCF_014824575.4. Classification (NCBI taxonomy): domain Eukaryota; kingdom Metazoa; phylum Chordata; class Mammalia; order Chiroptera; family Phyllostomidae; genus Sturnira; species Sturnira hondurensis. Next base: position 38,488,593 of record NW_028074503.1, read on the forward strand.
TGCAAGTTTCTAGATTCCTTACTAAACCCTCAATCGTGACCACCCAGGGTCGCTGACTTGACGGCTTTGCTGTCTAAGATCTGGTGAAGATACCAATAAATAGATAGGAAAACAAGCTCAAAGAGCATAAGGAACCTTCCTAGGATTCCAGACCCTAAGTCTGGAATTTGAGTCTACCACAGGGAGGGCGGGTACAGAGAGGGGCCACATGGCCCTGAGCGCCACTCCTGCTCTCGGCCAAGGTCACATCAGTGTGGCCCGTCATTAAAGAGGTCGGGTGAGCAGCAACCCCCTCTGACCGGAGGCGAAGGCAGCCCACGCGGCTGCGCCCTGCTTTTCCTCGGCTCCTCAAGGCTCACTGTCAAAAGGATTCTTTTCTTTTTCTGCAAATAACTAAGTGGCATTAAAAACATGCCCATTTTCTCTTTGTTATACATAGAAGGTGACCAGTGGGGGGTGGGAGAATGGAGGAAATGTGGAGGGAGTAATAAGCATAATTGGTAGGTACAAAGTAGACAGGGGAGAGTTAAGAATATCATAGGAAATGGAGAAGACAAACATGTCCATAACCTGTGGACATGAACTAAGGGGGGTGGAGTACTGGAGGGAATGAGGGTGCCTGGCAGGGGGGTATAAGGGGGAGAAAAAATAAGGCAACTGTAATAGCATGATCAATAAAGTAGACTTAAAAAATACATACACTTAAAAACATGCACTCTACGTTTAAAAAAGCACACAACTTCTAAACCACACCATGTCGGTGAGAACACTCAATCAGGGCTCCCTCCATGCGTTAACTTCGATTATAACAGTAAGTTTGAGCTTGAAATATTTTACTTCATTTCTCTACTACTATTTGCTGATTTCTAAGACTCCTACCTAGCTTATCCGAGGTGGTGAATTTTGACCATGAAGCTGAAAGTTCTATAGAAGCCATGATTACTTCTTTCTTACACTTATATCACTTTTTTATATTCATACCCATCAAGGACCTCAGCTCATACCAGGGAAATGTGAAGCCTCTATTTGTTGAATGAATATCACAATAAGGCAGGCTAGCTACAAGGATTAATTGAGTGAATAGATTTGAAAGCACTTTGAATGTCATGCATTGATTTATTGATGCCAGATGTCACTTCGAAGAGCATTATTATGACACTTCGGGAGAGCATAGGGCCTTAGCACTAACAGACAGTCCCAAGCACACATCACTATAAAGGAGGGCCCGTGTCTTCACTTCGATGTGTCTGTGAGACTCACGCTCACAGACGGGTAGACACCCCTTGAAAGTTATTCCGGGCTCCCACTCTTGGAGGCCGCTGTCACGGACTGGTTGCACCAGCTCCCACTACCATGCACTCCGAGTCCAAGAGCTGTGCGTGGCACTGGGCGCAGACTTCTCACTGATCTCCCTGTCAAGGAGCCACATGTCGCCAGCACAAGCATCTCTGCTTCTCACGTTCCCTTTGGTCTGTGGGGGCCTCACACATCACCCAGCATCTTAGGAATAACTCTTTTACACGCCTGCCTCCAAAATCAGATTCCCACGATCCTATTTACTTTCCCGTATGGAATTGGTGCTTATTGGTCTAGACTAAAACCTCACGTCGCCAAGGTGATTGCCAAGAAGAGGAGACCAAATTCCCGGCCATCAGAGACCTGACGCAAAGTTGCTGCTGAGCGCCAGCACCCAGCGTGCGGCCCAGTTTCATGCTGGAGTTTTCCGGTCCTTCACGTTTAAGAGGAATTTCACGAGGAAACCTCGATTCTGTAGTCCTAATGCATGAGTATGCTGAGATGCTTCATTAGTGTTTTCTCCGGGTTTGCTGTGACTCCAGCACTCTGGTCCCACTCATGGGCGGTTACTCAGGAGCACAGTGGAAGAGGGAGCGTGCTCACCCCTCCGACAGACCACCCACGGGATGTGCCACGGGCTCTTCTGTGCCTCTCGAAAGCTCCCGCCAGACTTAGATAGACTCTTACACACTGGGAGATAAGGAGTGATTTCTAAATAGAAAGAGAAATGGGAATGGGATGCACAGATAAGGAAAAAAAGCATTAAAAACTTAGCTCACCTCCCCACCGAGGGGGGGAAATAAAGTGAGTGTGACGTGCCTGAACACCTTTTTTGGCATCGCCTGTGCTCTGGGGTGCAGCAGGCTGAAGTGTCCATCCATCCGCTACAACACACCTAAAGGTGGTACAGTTCCATGTTCAGTAAGCACCCCATAAATCCTATGAACACTGTACTAAATTTTTCATACAAGAACAGAAGAAACATATACAAAAAAAATAAACAAATACTCAGACCCAGAGAGGAGAGCTGGCAGATGTGTGGAATAAGAAATCTGCTCTCCTGACTTGCAAGGACAAAGACTTTTATAATGAAGTTATGTTTTTATAGCCACAGGCCAAGATGGAGATATTACTTCATATTTCAGGAGTAGAGACTTCATCATCCAAATTATTCTACCGCATCCCCAAGTGAGCGTGTTGATGGAAGTGTGTGAAAGTGTTTCTACCCCCCACACCTTTGTGTTTCTTACACATGGAACATTCTGTGTTTGCCTGGATCCAGTGGAAACATCTATTTTAAAATGAGCTCAGAAAAGTCTTCACAGACTTGACCCAGGGATTTGCTCCCAGCTGGGAGATGACTAGAATTTTAATTCAAATTTCAGGAGTTCATGGCTCATAATCCTTTAACAGTAAGTTTGACATCATACAAGGCATCATACTTGACATCATACAAGGCATCTCAGGTGTATGAGTCAGTCTTTGCTGCAATAACAAACAGCCCCAGGGCCCAAGGGTCATAACAACAGACGATTATTTCTCACTGGGGCCACACCCAATGGCACAGGCTGAGTTCAGGTTCACGTGACACGTGCCAGGTTCTGCGGTCCAGGGCGAGGGAGCAGTGGGCACCTAGCACTCACTTTCCCCACACAGGGACAGGAGCACGACACCCACATCAAACCACATTCACACCTGCAAACCCTGTGCCAGGCAGCCCTGGGCACATCCTTTCATTTCCTGCCAGCAGCCTGGGGGCAGGAAGCACTTTGTCCCCGTGTGACCAAGAGGGCAGCATATTTACAGAAAATAACATATTAAAGTACAATGTGATTATATAGAGTACACTTCATTACTTTTTTACAGGGTGGGACAAAAGTAGGTGTACAGTTGTCCCTATGAAAAATAACACAATAATTAATAACATAAGAATAAGCCCTGGGTTTCGGGTACTCGAAACTGTGAGTCCACTTTTGCCAGCCTATATGTGCTCTGGATTGCGAGCACCAGAAGTGCCTTCCGCCTCCTTTCAGGCTGTGGCCCGCTCCTTGGGGGACAGTGACCACAGAGCGACCGCCCAGGAGGGTTTGCAAACAGCCGAGGAGCAGAGGGGAGCTGACGGTATCCCAGAGAGGCCCAAGCCAGGTCTTCTCGGCACAGTGGCCTCCAGCAGGTGTGTACCTGGGCGGTGTGGCTATCAGTAAGTGGCTGTGTCGGACCCACAGCCAGGTCTGCCCGACTCCACGCCTGCGCCCTCAGACCACCCACGCCGCCATGTCCCAGGTCTCCTGGAGCCGCCACAGTGAACTCAGAGCCCTTCACGCATCCTCACCACAGACTTGCCCCATCTGCTCAGACACACAGCATCGGTTTAAATGTTCAGAAACAGAGCAGTTCAGCCAACACAAGAGGCTGGGAGATGAAATCTGCCACAGCGGAACAGCCAAAATACGTTTTTACTGTTTCTGTATTTATCTGCACCCCGATTTTGCTGCCTGAAATGTGAGACCAGCAAGGAGTCTCCAGGCTGAACGGAGCTGGGTTGCGTTTTCGGAGACGGTGACAGTGACAGGGGTGAACTGCCACTCTCAGCCCTGGCTAGAGACCTCCACTCCCCGCGCGGGGACAGATGCATGCTGGTCATTCCCCTCCTCCCACTCTCTGCTGGAACAGATAATGACCAAATCGCAGGAGCGGCCTTTTTATTCCCTTTGTCCATGGCTGGAAAGTAGTGTCTTTCCCTAAATCGGTGGTTTTCTCATCTGTGGAGTTGATTACGTGACATTTTGCAGAGTCGACCTTCTCTGGAGTCTTTTTCTTCCTCACGTGGATGGATGCTGCTCTGGTTAGGAGAGTGCAGGGGTCTAGACCCTCGCTACCACCCCCAACCCCCCTAATACGAAGGACACCTCTGACACAGACACCGAGATGTGACTGCAGAGCCACGTGAATGTGCACCCATTCCCCAACGGGCCACCAGCCACCGGGCCAGGCCATGGACATACGGCCCATTCCATGGAGTGACACTTCTGTCCCCCAAACCTCTCACAACCTTACAAGGTCCGGCCAAGGCTTTGGCCTCGGGTAAAGAAAATCATCCCATCTTCGTAGGTGCTTCTGTATACCAATTTTGGGGCATTTTGAGATGGGCTCTGTTCATTTCCACAGTCGAACTGCCTCTCTCCCGGGCTAAGCACAGGTCCCCATTCAGCCGCACGTGCTCGGCAGCTCACACTGAGTCTGGGGTAGAATGGGCCCCATTTTATAAATGTATCTGAATGGCATGTTTCCTAAAGACAAGCGTGTGTCCTGAAGTATGTGCCTTAAGTTGTGAGCGGGCCCCTCCAACTCATTCCTGGGAAAATAGTAACCCATTTTCCCACCAGAGGGAGACTGGCCAGCGAGTGCCTGTGGCCCTCTCGTGTGCAGCAGAGATGGAGTCCTCCCAACAGTAGGGACCACAGAAACACAGGACAACGTCTTCAGGGCTCAGAGCATTTGGTACTGCAATGTGTCTCAGTCTTCGCCGCTGTCAGCACATCACTCTTCTGTCTCCGTGCGAAAGCGAGCGGGTGTTTGCCCGCCTTGTCCCGGACGCACGGGGCCTTCTTCCTAATGGGCACCTGGGCCGTTAAACGGTTTGGGGTCTTCTTTTCAGGACAAGCTCCTTCTAATCTGAAGACTGTGTGCAGCGTCAGCAGGAAGACGGAGGACCATGAGGGAAGAGTGGTTCTTCCAATTTCCTGATGAAGGAGTCGTAGAAAACTGACTCGTGGTGACAGGGGCATTTCTTCAGAAAGCCACTCCGCAAACGGCACGTCCCCCTGAGCCAGTGACAGGTCCAGGGACCCCGCCAATGACCTTCCAACTCCGGGAACAAAGGGTGGGAACAATCTCCCATCCTGGGCGTGGCCCTGCCCGGGGCTGTGAACACGGGAACTGGAAAGGGGAGGCCGGGACCCCCCAGGCAGCTTTAGCACTCAGGTGGCATGTGGTGTGGCAGACGCCGCGAGCGATGCCTTCACCTTCTAGGGTAAGCCCTCTGGGGAGAATGGGGGGAGGGGCATTGGTATTCTAAGGAGAAGGTGGTGCTCATTTCAAACACAAACTAGCTAATTAAAACCAGGTCTTCTGTTTCCAAAGAGATGTTTCTCTAGGGCGTGGAAAGCCCAAGTCTGTGCAAGGTCGGCTGCCGCACACGGACACGCATTACACCCGGGATCAGCAAGGGGGCGCCTACCTGACCGCCCAGAGCAAGGGACTGGGACAGGGGACCCGGCCACCCTGGTGAAGAGCTGCTCCTGGGGACGTCCTGCTGCACCTGGGCCTCTTCCAACGCAGCCGCAACTGTGACGGGCACCGGCTGGGCAGGTTCGGGCAGGCAGAGTGCTGCCCTTCAGGCCACACTGATGTCCTTTATTGTGCCAGAGAATCGCTGGGTGCAGGAGGGGGAGAGCGGGGACCTCCCCACTTCCATACTCCTTCAGGAGGGGCCACGGCCCTGCCTTGCCTATGCCCATCACGCCCGCCTAGCAAAGCCAACTGTCAAATGCAAAGGTTTTCCCCCATTTTCTCCTCCAGTGTTTCATGTCCCCTCCACGCTCACCTGGTTACAGCAACGCCAGCACAACTGTCGTCGGCACTGACCATTCTGCTGTCCTGAAGGCCACACTGACACCATGCCTGCATCGCTCACACATGAGCCCCGGCTGCGGATTTTGAAACTATGTTGGGAAGTAAGGCGCCCACTGCAGTGAACAAGGACAGTCCCACTGTGACTTGATCGACCCCCCCCCACCCCCACCGGGCACACTTCACTCCCAACAGCACCTGGAACAAGGACCACCTGTTCTTCTCTGAAGAGGACCCTGCAAGGAATATTGCCAACGTTACTACTGTCTTTGGAGCCAGCAAGGTTGTAAATTTGGTTAGGCAATAATTCGATGTGCACTTATTAAGCATTTACTCCTTTAAAGAATATAAAGAAAAAAGAAAGACACAGTCCCTGATTTCTGTCAGTTCAGCATTTACAGGGACAGGAACACACACATACACCCCCTAATAGAAGACTGGATCAGTGGTAAAATATAATAAAGGCCTCATAAGGGAATTAATTCTGCCGGGGTGGGGGCACGGGAGGTAAGGTACCAGGCAGTGGAGATCGCAGCTGCATGTGGAAGAATGGACAGACGCCGACATCTTGCACGAGACGCTGAAAAGGAAACCCTCCCACACTGGTTCCCAAAAGCTCATGAAAACCAAGGTTCCGGCCTCGCTCCTTCACCTTTGCAGCCCCAGTACCTAGTGCAGCGGCGAAAAGCCTAAAGGAGTAGATAACTCCACCCTTCCTGAGGGGAAATTTAAGACCAAGGCAAGCGAGTTGCATTAAAGAGAAATTTTGCTGACCTTTCATAGAGGACTCCCTGTTCTCTGTGTTGACCTCCTAGACTGAGCCGCCGTCTCCCACCATGGGCTCAGCCAGTGCAGCCCCACGCCCGCTCCAGGCAGGCTGCTCCCCTCCCACAGCTTCCTGCACCGTGGGCCATTTCTGCACTAATAACGTCTTCTTTTATTCTTGAGACAATTCGTGGAGAAATACATATAATCGCTCCCTGAATGATTGGCACCTCACACTCTGAGTCCACATGTTTCTCCAGGAACTGAAGCTTAAAAGGATCAGCGGACCTGCTTACAGTGTGTCGCATTTAACACGGCGATCGTAAAAGAACGTTCTCTGCTAAGAACTAATAGTGTCCTCAGAAATAGACGTGTCCACCTTGCAAAAACATCAAGGGGTGACAAAGTCTGCTAAGGTGGGGTGTGGGTCTGGGAGCTTTATTTTCACCCTTGAGGGAGGAAAGCAGGAATTATCCACATGAATCAACAATTAGTCATCTCTTAATCTATCTTCATATCAAGGAGCACACATTTTATCTATATTTATGCTTCCCAAATGTACCTAACAAAGCCCCCACTGCTGGTGTTCTCCAAAATTAATTCGTGAGGAGATGTGTGCGTGCATATGAGTATAAGCGATTTGTATCAGCATCAGTTAAAAGGTTTCCACTTCTGTGCTTGAAGCACAGGGCATTAATTTAGAGTTGGACCCCAAAGGCAACCAGGGAAGCACATTGAGGAGATCCGTCTGGGGGGGTGGGGGGGGTCTGTAGAAAAGCTGGCCCCTCGAAGAGGGCACTGTGGTTTCTGAGCTCTGACCCCCACGGCCCCTCTGTGGAGGCCGGGCAGTCCCCTCCAGGGGTCACTGTGACAGGGGTGAGGAGGCTCTAAGGAGCTTAACGGGAGGAAAAGATAATTACTGAACACCCAGTCCATTTTATAAAAGCCTGGTGAAGTCAAATAATAAAAATGTCCTGATTATAAATTGTGGGATTATCTTTTCCAGCGAACTAGATTCCAAACAATACAGGGAAAATGAATTGCTTCATCTGCATTTAATCACTACACAATACACATTTTTCAATTCTCCTGTAAGAACACAGGCTGATTTTTTTTGTCCCTGAAAAGAGCATTTTTCTGAAGGAATTGTTCCAAAATTGCTGTTCTACACTTAGTCTAAAAGATCAGGACACACTTTATTTTCTGAGTCTACCCCTGTCAATGCTGGAGACCCCACGGTTTCCTACCCCAACACTGTGACGGGGAAGAGGAGACGTTTCAGCTGAACGGCAGTGTCCTCAGAGCCAGAAGTTCGCTTAAAAACAATCTGCCTTTGATTCGAGTTCACACTGCATGAGCATCCCGAAAGTGCCCCGTCTATTATACTAACGATAATCATAATACATTTAAGGGAGTTTGGGAAGCTACGTTAGTAAAAGGCTAAAGATTTATTTTATACGATCTGAAGAGAAACCAGAGTATCGGAAGCTACTTCAAATGCCTCTTCACAACATGAGAACTTTCATTTCTTGCACATTCAGGAGGCACTGAAAAAGTTAGAAAAGAAGAACCCCACTAAAAGGGCAGCCTGTGCTGCTGTCCACGGTACTTACAAAGAGACTACGCAGAGTTCCTCTAAAATTGTGTGACCAGCGTGAAGATAACCGAGGGTGGGGGCACAGGGGGGAGAAGGGTTTTCAGGAACCACTGTAAAAGACACGTGGACAAAACCAAGGGGGAGGGTGGAAGCAAGGGAGGGAGGTGGCTTTGGAGGGGGTGGGGGATAGATGTGGGAAGAAAACACAGACAACTATAATTGAGCAACAATAAAATATTTTTTTTAAAAAATTTAAAAAAGATTTAAAAAATTAAAAAAGAAAACCAGATAAAAACACCTGCCAAAGCACGTTTCCAGTGACTCACACAGAGCCCGCCCCAGCTCGACAGCTCTGGCCCCCTCTCCCAGCACACAGTGTAAGACCACGTAGAGCATTTTCCAAGGGGGGTATGCTTCTGTGTTACCCTGTAGGACGCTCACTGGGGAAGCCGCACTGTTATTTGAATGAGGCTACCACTGTCCCAGCTATAGATAAAAAGTCATCTCAGAACCTCTTTGTGGACCCGTCTGCAGGCCACATCATGAAAAATCAAATTCATGTCTCTTACTTGCCTAGGCTTGCTAATCAACAATTGTGCTATTTGGCCTGACTGTGTTCATTATTAGTACAGCTGGTTTTACTGTTGTTAGTCTTCTCGAGTGTCTGCAGACCTCCAATTCACTCTCTGGTGATAAAGGGTTACTGTCTCCCCGAACATGTGAAAGACTGCGCTGACGTCCGTGAGCGTCCTCCCCGAGGGTCCTCCCCGAGGATCTCCTACGTGTTGTCTTCTGAATAAGACCACTCCGGGGGGAGTGCGGCCTCCCAAGGCCGTTAAAGGGACATCGCTTAGTTTGAAGGACAATTATAGGAGATTATTAAGGAACTCGTTTGCCCAAATATATAAAGATAACTGAGTTGTAATGTTGAATGAGGTGGGATGGTATTTCTGAAAACATCTTTACGTTATTGAATATAGTGTAAGTTGTATCCCTTAATGGGTTTGTCTCACAGTGGAGAATGGATCCCCACCACAGGGAGATAATTATTTTTGAAATCGATATCACAAATATTATACAGTACGAAGCAAGAACTTACGGTGTAAGAATTTTCTCTGACATGATGTTGCATAATTTTAGTTGAAACAACAGGGCGAGTAAAAGAAAAGCAACAAAGTCAAGAACCTCATCAAAGCTTCCCTTTTTTTCATAAGTTAACCGGCCAGGTATTGCAGGGTTGTGAAAATATGCTCTTTCGAATCACCCTCTCTGGGAAAGTGTGCTATGTTCTTCAATTACCAAAACTTTCTTCTGGCCTAAAGTGACAAAAAACTAGATTGAAAGGGAAAGAGGTGCTAAGTTTCAAAACAAGTTGTTGGAAGAGGCAGGCAGAGGGAACCATTTCTCTTCCGTGCTGGTGAGAAAAGGGAGGGTTTACTGCGAGTGCCATGGCGGAGCGGCAGAGGGGCGGTGAGGGTGCTCACAGGTCTCACCTCCCGGCCCCTCCCTGCTCCCTGGCCCTGCGTCCCACGCCATTTGACGAAGAGCCTTCAGGGTGCTCTTCGTGCTCCTGGCAGCCGGGCCAGCCCCGCAGTGCTAAGTTAGGAACTGTTCCCACACAGCGATTCATTCTGCTTCCGGTCCCAGCTGCCGCCGTGCTGGCCCTCTCACCAGCCTTGGCAGTCTCCTTCCGAATCTATATTTATATACCATACGGGGTTTTTATGTGAATTTGTTTCTGAGGAAAAGTGCATACCTAGTGCTAAGGTTTGATCTGGCCAATAAATCATACCAAATGGATGCAGAAACTTGGCTAGTGGGGCCTTGGAAGGGTATTAACAAATCCAGGAAACTAACTGATCTTTGGTCAAGATTCAAGTAACTTTCTAGACACAAAATTAATCTTCTTGTAATCTGGAGAAAACAGTCTAAGCGTGGCAAGAAGATAAAAAAGAAACAGAAGAGGAGGAATAGAAAGAAAAAGGGAGGGGAAGCTGGTGAATGAAGATTAGTGAGAAAAATGTGAGTCTCCCTCCATGTTCTCCACGGTCTAACCCACTGGGCAAAGGTGCTGGTTATAAAATGATCGGTCTGTGGTGCTAAGGTCAAGTTCACAACAGAGTTTGATTTTAAAAATTGGCGTTTTGAGCAAACTCTTTTCTAAATACCTGAGATCACATCCCAGTAAATCACTACTCATATATCAAACATGTAGTATGAGAGTAAGAAATACACAACCTGCCATTCTACAACTAATAAGGATGTGAAAGGAAGATAAAGAAGAAATAAACATATATTGAAGCAAATAAAAACTTGAAAATTTCACCCTAGAAAGCCAGTATGGACAAGCTGAAAATCAAAGAGCTCATTAAGAGCCATCCAACAAAGTTACATAAAGGGCAACAGAGTCCATTCAAAGAAAGTAGGGGAAAAGAAATAGTAACAGATCAGAAATACAACAAATTACAGCAGAGAACAACAAAATCAAGAGTGGCCTCTTCGAAAATGCTGATAAAATTGATAAATTTCTAATGGTAATAATCAAGAAGAAAAACCCAAATAATCCATATTGTACATGAAAAAGGAGCATCTTAATAGAAATTGAACACATTTGAAAGATTTTAAGAGACATTTTGAACAAATTTATGCCAATGAATATTTAAATTGAGATACAATTGGCCAATTTCTAGTAAAATACAATTCACCAAAGCTAATTTAAGAATTAGAAAACCAAAATAGTTCTAAAATGTGCAATATTCCTAGAAAGGAAAGTATAAGACACTATGAAAAGGAATCACAGAACATGTAAGTGAATGAAGAGACAGAACTAAAGAACTCAAGACTCCAAATGCAGCCTTTTTCTCTGGGTTGCTCTACTTATTTAATACCACCCCAATAAACATTCCAACAGGTAACTTTAAATTCTATTTATGTATTTTAGAGAGAGGGGAAGGGAGGGAGAAAGAGAGGGAGAAAAACACCAATCAGCTGCTTCTCACTTTCACCCCAACCAGGGCCTAACCCACAGCCCACTCGTGTGCCCTGACCAGGAGCCACACCAGTGGGGGCCGAACAGGTGTGGGTGGGTGGGTGGGTGGGTGGGTGGGGGTGTGTGTGTGTGTGTGTGTGTGTAAGGCTTGATGAAATCACTTAGCTCAGACTGTCCCAGAACCGTAGGGTAAAGGACAGGTTCAGAATAACCCTATCATTAAACCAATGCACAGTGCCGGGGTAGTCGCATATGCATGCATAAAAATTAAAGTAATTTTTTCCCAATTTACCCATAAATTAACCATAGATTGAGTATATATCTTACATGAAAAGTAAAATATTAAAGCCTTAGCAGAGAATATATGAGGATCTCCGCATCCTACCCCTACCCAGTAAAAGATCTCTTAAAGGAGACATAAAGCAACATTAGGTATAGAGAAAAAAAACATGAGGTGGTTTACCAGGTAAAAATGAAGAACTTCTGTCCTTCAGAAAAACTACAGACAAGCCAAAGATCAGCTGTTCACAGTTAACTCGGTTGCCTGAGGCCCCGTGACTAGTGAGGAGCTAGGCAGAGAGATAGAGCGGCCCCAGCCCCACGCTCTTCCCCAACACGTCGGAGCAGAGGCCCGGGTCCCTTCGGAAGGGCTGGTGGCAACCCGGGGCTCGCTGTCTTACACCACATTTCTTCAGCTTCCACTGAGGGCTGGGGCCCGAGAAACAGCCTCACCCAGAATGATGTCCCGCCTTCAGAAAGCTGCGCCCCAATTCCCCCGCAATCAGCCAACAGGATTTCCTTCAAAAATCCCACGATAGGCTTGAACTACCAACAGTTCACAATGACAAACACAGTGCGTTCCTAACCTGTCCCCAAAACAATTTTCTTGATTTTTTTAGCCAGGAAGCACTAAGACTGAAATTCATTTCAATTCTATAAAGCAAACCAATTTTTTTTCACCCTAGACGGCATCTTACAACATTCAATCTATGAACGTGATTTCCTGCATTAACCTGCAGTAAATGCTATCCTAAGATCCCGAGGAAGTTAATGTCTAGAGCAAGAAGTTATATTCATTACAAATGCATTTATATGCTAAGGTCAATCTTTAAAAGCCAGTAACTCTACATGCATATTTAAATGGAAGGGGGCAGAAAAAGAATTGTGGTTAGCTTTTCAGTGCAGTAAGACTTTTCTTTGGGGCCAGCACTGCTAAATCATACAATAATAGCAGACATGTCTAAACACAGATGATCAGTTTATACACAGAGACAACCGGTAAATCAGTTACAATATATTTGGAGGAAACCTTGGTGAGCACGGGAGCCCCATTCCCCACGCCTGGTACCTAGATTTAGTAACGACAGTGGGAGACTTTGTGCATGTGCAGAAAATGAATATCTTGACTATTAATCAACCACGCTTACTCCTCATGGGCTCCACATCGTATCTAATATGGTAATAACATGGGAATAAGGTAGAAGAATTCATGCTGAGAAGCAGAGAGGTATTTAAGTAACAGGATTTCTTTTTTTAAGGCACAGAAATGGTGCCATTAGGTGTTAGGAGAAATTTGGAAGGTCTGAATTTAGGAAGGCATGGCTGTTTTCTCCACAGCCTTGTGAACCATAAACTGTTATGCAAATGATGATGTCTCGGGTGGCCATTTTACCACGTTAACCATGGTTGGCATCAGAATCACTCTTGGACCTTCTGTGGCTCTGTGAGGTGGGGCCAGAATGGCCCCCCTCTGTTTTCTGCGAAGGGAGCCAGACACCTCACCTTTCTCGGAAACGCATGGGCCTCACCCGGACCTGGACGTTCCCAGGGGCAGAGCCGAGTCCCTGGGATGCACATCTTTCGGTTCTGAGCTGGGCTCTCAGGTTGTGGCATCCTGTTCGTCACTGGGGGTTGGGGTTTGTCCGTGCAGAGGCATGACTGCCAGAAGTGAGAGGCTGGGGACGACCAAAGGCAGACTGCAGAGGTGACTTGGCGTCTCAACACAGGATTCACTGTGAGTCAAGAAGACTTGGCCAAATAGGGCAAGAGGTCATCCTGGGGGCAGTGACATCAAACTCACCTCCACCGGTTCACTCCAGCAAAGTCAAGGCGTGGGGGAGAATAAGGTGCCTGGGCCCAGGAAATGCCCTGTGGGACACCCCTTGATTAAAGGTGACACAGAGGAAAAGTCTTCTCCCATCACGGGAGCGTCACTGAAGAGGCTCCACCACTGGTCACAGGAACAGTGGCAGTGCGTCACTCAGGGCTGCAGCAAGAGTCAGGACATCCAGGGGAACTACGCCCAGACCCGCTGGCCGGCGTGTGCCCCGCTCGCTCGGGCTCCCCCAACCCTGTGGCTCCTATCACATCACTGGCACAGAAGCAGCTGTGTCCACCCATCAAGGCTGGTGGCTCAGCCAGAGTGTGACTGTGGGCAATGTTTGAAACACGGACTTGGCTACCCATAGACATCGCTGTGGGGACCGCTGCGTCGTGAAACACTCAATGCCTTGGGACCCAAGCCAGATCCCCGGTACCCAAGAGGACCAAAATACAGGGCAGAATCTGTCATGTCACCAGAGAGATGAACCTGCAGGTGACAAGGGGGTGAGTCCGAAGGGGTGCAATCAGTTGATTGTGCCCAGGGCTGAGGACAGGTTTTTTCTGGACACAGGTAAGCACTGCAGGGCACGGTCAGAGCTCCTTCCCCAGGATGACACTTTTCACCGTTGGCCAAGGGCAGTGTGGGTCCCCGGACATGCAGTTTTGAATATCTGTGCTCCCAGCTGGTGCAGTAGCGAATTTTAGGCTAACATCATTGGGGAAAGACTGCCACTTAACCTGGTGAGTCAATTCTTTGACAAAAGTGCCCCCTCCCCGTGAACAGAACTCAGCTATCCGGCACCCTCCTGCCACCCCTCTTGCAAGAGGGCGACCCCAGGACTGCCCTGCCCCCGGGCTCTCTGTCCCCAGTTTTCCCTGGACATCTACATACTCCTAGTCTCCCTCACTCCAAACCTAGACACCTGGACAAACTCCCACCGCCCTCTGGAAGCAGTGCTATGTGCAAACAGGAAACTCTTGGTTTCAATGATGGAATAAGGGTTGTTTAGAACTTCAACACTATCCAGAAATGCAAAGCTCTTTCCCCATATTAGACAGTGAGAATGAGCTCCCCTGGTCTCCGTAAATCCCAGAATAGAAGAGCATCCTCAGCCCAGTTCACCATCTGTTGGCTGGTGACCTGCACGTAAACAGATGGCACTTTCGCTCTCGTGTCTGGTGCCCAGTAGACACTCACATCACGAGAGCGATCGGCGCTCCAGGAAGAGGGGGTAAATATAGGCTGCCTATGGATGCCCTCCCGCTCAAAGCCTCCGCTGGCCAAGGAACACGGAGCACTTGATGGGAAGTGAAAGCTACTTCCCCATCTATAGTCTGCATGCATTTTATAGGGGAAACCAAAGACAGTAATTTGAAGTAATGAAAATCCAACCCCCCGAGGGGTGTAAATTCAACAGGGGAGGAATGAGAAGTGTATTGCTGAGGGAAAAAATCAATTTAACAGGCAGTAAAGTCTTTGCTGTGGAATATGTCTCAAGATTATATCTAGACTGTTCTTTAATTAAAAAGTAGAATTTGTGTTAGACTCTGGACTCTCACACATTTCAGCGATCGCTTGAAGTCTAAATCCAGGAGTCTTTTCCTTACACTCCCACACTTCGTTACCCATGTTTATGCCTTTCCTGGAAGCCTCCGAGCCCCCAGTGCTCATGTCTGCCTCACGGGTGTTTCCCCAATCTGCACACGCCGGCTGCCCTTGCTACCACACCATCGCCCACCTGGAGGCCAGCACTGCACTAATAAGCAACTCACATAAAGCATCCCTGCTGTGATATGAGATAACATTGTAGGATTTGCTGGTTTGAAGTTTTGGTGAACGTGACTGTTTGACGTGGTCCAAAGCAAAGACTTCACTCACACTGATGGCAGAGGCCACAGTGGCACGTGACCGCAATGTGGTGATGGAATTATTCTTGGGGCTGGCTCTGTTAGAGTGTCTTGAGGGGTGAGAAACCTTGGGTGGATAGTTTTATTTTTATCAATGTTTGCTTAATTTAAAGTATTATTTGAAAAATAGTTCTAAACATTAAATAGTTCTAAGAAGCTTGTAACAAAAATAAAACAAAAACAACATTCCTTGTCTCTTGATCTTCTCTACTCTTTCCCCCAAAGAAACTGTATCCAACCCTTTCAGTTATTTTCCCCTCCCTAATATTTCCAAATTTTGTATACTAGGTCTGTCTGGAAGAACTCCAACCATCATCAATATTATGAGAACAGTTTGTGTGACATCGGTGTGACCTGGCAGCCCAGGAGAGTGAACTGGAATGCGCATGTGTGAACAATGATGACTTCACTGTACCAGTCAGTGGGGGCAGCAGACACTGTTGAGTGAGCACGTGCACTGTGTGGCCGTCACATTCAGAATGACTGAGCGAGTAGAGCAATGAATCTGCATCAAATTTTGCATTAAGCTTGAACTTTCCTCTGCAGAAATCATCTGGATGATTCAGGGGCTGCATCTACGGGCAACTGGTGATTGGCAGCTTCATCACAGCAACACACCTGCTCATGCATCATGTCTCATGCAGTGTTTTGGCAAAACATCAAATCACCCAGGTGACTCAGCCCCACTACAGCCCAGATTTTTCACCCTGTGACTTCTGGCTTTTTCCAAAACTAAAATCACCTTTGAAAGGAAAGAGATTTCAGATCATTGATGAGATTCAGGAAAAGATGATGGGGCAGCTGATGGCAACTGGGAGAACTGTGTGAGGTCCCAAGGTGCCTACTTTGAAGGGGACTGAGGTGTCATTGTCCTTTGTACAATGTTCCTTGTATCTTGTATCTTCTTGAATAAATGTCTCTATTTTTCATGTTACAGGGCTGGATACTTCTGGAGAGACCACACACACACACACATAGCATTACAAAGTATATATTATTTATATATATTGAATTCCAAAATAATATATAATTATATATATTCAATTTATATTATATATTTAATCTCCAAATTAACATATTAAAATTACATATCACAAAATACTTCCAGATTATATATATTACAAAAATATATATTATAAAATTATACATATACACAAAAAACAATAACATGAGTATTTCTACATCGCATCCTCTTCCCAGAGAAAGATTTCTTAAACACGATGTAAAACAACACTGATTCTAGAGAAAAAACATGATGTGCTCTATGTGAAAATAAAGACAATTCTGTCCCTGGGTTTGTGTCTGTTGGGGACCCGCAATTGCCTGTATCTGTAGGTCTTCCCTGCGGGGGTTGGCTTCTGCAGAGGAAGGCCCGCCCACCTCTTACCTGGAGAGGCACCTCCCTCACCACCACTTCCCCTGGGACAGGCTGGGGAGCCGGGAGCTTTCCCACCGTGGTGCAGACTCCACTGCACACCTGCTATCACACAGCGACTCCGAGCTGCGTCCTCTGTGCCTGAGACAGTGTCTGGGACACTCAGTCCCGTGGCCCCACCTGTCACCGTGCCTGGTACTTCCCGTTGTTGGGTCTTCCCAAGGTTTTGGATGCAAAGCCATCTTCTCGTCACTGCCCCCACACCCACCGTCTCAACGGCCCGGTTCCCATTCGGTTTCATTGATGGCGAGTTTTGTGTTTCCCGTTTCTTTTCCTCCTCCTCTGGGGGATGGTTTTTGAGAAAAGGAGAGGAGAGAGATGTCTTCACTGTGCCATGTGAAAACCCTAAGACAATGGAATTGTTTGGTTTTACCTTTTTAAGACAGTAGAAAACTTGTCATTGATTACATTCTAGCATTTTTTCTCCTTTTAAAGCAGCAAACGCACAGTATTCCTGGTGGAAATATTGGTTACACCTGAGCAGGTGCAGGTTTGGGCTAGGAGTCGTTTTGCCAACTGGAGCTATGGGAAAAATTCTCCCACACCTGGTCTCTTAGGCAGTCTTATTTCCATCAGATGGGCAAAAAAAAACTAGAGAGAATAGAACATTTTTTTAGAGGACTTTTCCATAATGAGCATCCAGGAAAGGTCATTTCCAACTGACCACTGACCCTGTGTGAATAATCCCGCACAGAATTTACTGGGCTGCCCGTCTAAAATAGCCCATTTCTGCGACTGTATTTCCATTTCCAACTCGTCAGAACCTTGCTTGGCTCCTTGTATCTCACGGCGCCTGAAAAGCATGGATTCTGCTGGATCCGAGTGAGACCCCGTGACTAGGCCCAGAACGGCCCCGGACCAGAGGGCTGACACTCCTCACTCGGGCACCCGGCTAGTGTCCTTCCCGCTGGAGTTTTAGACTAGTAACAAGTGGTTTTTAATCATGCACTTTATTTGAAATTATGAGATAATTGAAGATTTATACTGCAGATGACAATGCACATTTCTTAGGGGGAATACATTGCTTAAATCTTAAATCACCCACGTACCTCTGACTCAGGTAGCAGCAATGCTGTGCTATCTGGCCAGGAGGAAATCAAACATGAGTGATGTGGAGAGAGAAAGACAGAGAGAGAGAGAGGGAGAGATTCATTGCAGCAAGTTAAATGGAGCTTTCTGAGCTTTGCTACAGGAATCTGACAAAAACTTTCATATTTCAGCATTTCACAGGAAACAGAGTTTTCTAACTTCCCTCCTGTCAGCCAGAACTCTGTGCGGCTCCAGACACAGGAGTGACTTCAAATGAGAAGCATTTGCCTCTTTTCACTTGTTCTGATATAAATTAAAATACTGTGATAACTATGCAATTATTCGTGAGATTTTTCTTTGCCATTGAGGAAAAGGGGCATTAATTGAAACAATGTAAATCTAATAAACGGTGCATTGAGTGAGCAGTTTTATTATTACTGTCACCCTTTTAATACATCTATCTATTGATTAAAAGGTAAAAAAGACGTGTTATAGATGAAGGAATAACAGATTGTCAAGGAAGAATAAAACAAACATTTTCAAAATGAGAAGTTCAGATGAGTATTCCAACCCCTGACTTAAATTTTTCCACCCAGCTTATTCCCTCCATATCCAGTTTCTATACCGTTAGATCAGGAAAGCCGAGGCTCTCCCTACACCTCAGTCCCGTGACTTGATCCCATGCGCCTCCCACTGATGGGGTAAGAGGCCCCACCCCTACCTCCCTGCAGCGTCCCCTCCAAGGACTTCACTCATTGGTCACTCCTGGGGGTTATCAACCTGCAAAAGCAGCACAGTAGCTCATTGTCACCTTCAAACAAGACACACCCATGAGGCTACGGGAGGCATCCCGGTGAATGTGAGTCTGGGACAGTGGGGGGTTCGAACCCAGGAATCTAGATCTTTGACAAGCCCCCCGAGAGATCTCAGTGCCCACAGACCACTCCCAAGAGACACGGCTCAGGGTGCGGGCGGCATGGGGTGAGGGCGGGCTCTGGATGCCACGCGCAGCATGATGGCCTAGACCCCCTGGGTGGCGAGAGGCACACACAGAGGACGGAGAGAGAGGGGGGACGAGACGCCATCGCAGGGGGACTATAGCTGGAAATCGAGATGTGATCATAAAAATAAGCAAATCTAAATGATTCACAGTGTTTCCTAGCCCAGCTGTCTGCAGTTGTTCATCTATTACACAATATTCTGACCCTCAAATTACATCAGTGACCCCGAAGATATTGAACTTTACCTCCTAACTAATCACATAGACACTTGACCCCTAAGCCTTTCTGAGGCCAGTTTTCTCGTATGCAATAATCTCTCCTAAATTACGAACATTTTTTCTTGCAGAATTCATGGCAGTTGGATGAAACAAACATAAACTACAAAACCTGCTGGAGCCCCGCAATGTCCAACAGCCAAGAACTTGAGCTTGATCTTGAAGGCTGTGGTTGTTATATTTAGCCTTACTAGGTAAACCTCTGGTTACGTCTGGGCTCACAGCAGGTGGGTGTGGAAGGTGAGCCTTCTGCTTGGCCATCCTGCTGGCCAACAGCCCAGCCGCAAGGACGCCTGGCCCAGGGGGCGCCTCCCACCCACACATCCCAGGCACCAGACCTGAATGCTCGCCCCGGCCCTGACCCACTGGGTCACTAGATGCCGCCCACGATCGCACTGAGGTTCCAGTCTCCCAGGAGGAACAGCGTGATGGTTCACACACTGTGCGTCCACTTGGCCGGGCCACGGTCCCAGATATCGGGTCGCAGGCCAGTCTGGATGCTGCTGTGAAATTAATCTCAGGCAAGTTAACACTGAACTGGTGGCCTTGGACTGAAGCGGAGTAGCCTCTCGAAGGCGGGTAAGCCTCACCCAACCCGTTCAAGGCCTGAAGTGGGAAGTGGTAATCTCCCCAAGGAGATAGAACTCGGCCTGCAGACGGCCGGGGACTGCAGCTGCAATGCCANACTGTGTGTCCACTTGGCCGGGCCACGGTCCCAGATACCGGGTCGCAGGCCAGTCTGGATGCTGCTGTGAAATTAATCTCAGGCAAGTTAACACTGAACTGGTGGCCTTGGACTGAAGCGGAGTAGCCTCTCGAAGGCGGGTAAGCCTCACCCAACCCGTTCAAGGCCTGAAGTGGGAAGTGGTAATCTCCCCAAGGAGATAGAACTCGGCCTGCAGACGGCCGGGGACTGCAGCTGCAATGCCAAGTCTGCCCTGGGTGCCCAGCCTCCCTACTTGTCCGAAGGATCTGGGGACAGGACAGCCCCCATCGTCAATCCAGTTTGTTAAAATGAACCTCCAGGTGGGGACAGAGATCACACACACACACACACACACACACCCCGGGGGCTCTGTCTCTCTGAAGCTCCCGAATGCAGACAATGCGGTCTTCAGCTCCTCAATCCCTGTCTTTCCCTTTGACCCCGCCTCGCCCACGAGAGCCTGCCCTGGGCGCTCTGCTGGGTTCCCTGCTTGGCCGCAAAATACGCTCGCGACACTCAAACATTAGTTCCAGAGGGGAGCGCAGAAACGTCCTCACCCACTCCTGCCACTTTTATTTGACTGAACTCCCACCCAGAGACTGGAGTCGCCGGCCCAGTGTCCCACTGGTAGGAACCCCCGGGGGCAGTGCTGGGCTCTCCCAACAGCCAGGCTGCCGCAGGTCGGCCCCTCCCCCTGTGGTCCCTGCTCCGCTAAGTCCTGAAGCTTCAACCTTCTTCCAGGCTCCAGGTGAGCACACGGAGGCACAGGTTCGTTATGGATTTTTATTGTTGATCCCTAACCCTGATGGCTCCCAGGTGATATTTACGGGCTTGATCTCCCCACGGAAGACTTGACAAATTCTGCCATAAGGAAATACAGGTTGAATTCCCCCAAATTAAAACTGGAGAATTTGAACGATGTCAAAGTGAACCTTGAGCTCCTGTCCTGGGGAAGGGGAAGGAGGAGTCAGACCAGGAAGGAGAGAGGCAGGCAGACTCCCTCAGAGGGGGCACCGGCTGGGTCCCAGAGGAGCCTGCAGGCAGTGTTTGCCGCACCTGAGCCGACCTGTCCCCCCCAGGGCCAGGAAGCTGGCATGTGGAGTCATCCACACCCATCAGGCATTGGTTAAGGAGGGGTAATTAGACCCCTGGGGGTTTCTGGAACTCTACCCAGGTAGCTCCCGTCACAGAGAAACAGCGCTGCTGCTTGAAGTTCAAGTGCAGCAGAGTGGGTGTTCACAGAGGGGGAAGGCATTCTGGTGTGAAGACAAAAAAGGAAGGAAAGCCCTTGCTACTTCCTCTGATGACTGGACTGGAGGAGACTCACACTGCCCGGAAGAGGACATGAAGTCCCCTGGCCAGCGCCCACTAACCTAATTGGAAATATTAACATGGACACCGAAAGCATGGGCCCCTCAGAGAGAACAGCCACTACGAGAAACAGAAAACCAGCCAGGAAGGCAAGGATCGTCAGGGCCCCTCCCCCGCACTCATGTACCAGCCCAAGTCCCTAGTTCACTGACACCTTCAAAAGCAGGGCTCCCCACTAGCACTTGGAGCCATCGGCTTGAGGAGGAGCCTTTGGAACAACGCAGTCACATCTTCGGCCACTCTGAAGGGGCCCCTGAAGGAGACCTGCCCAACGTGAGAGACTGAGAAACCAACCAAGACAGACATCCAGACGTCCTCTCCAGAAAATGCGTCAGCAAAACCCAGCAAACTGCATCCTCATCTTGACCTCTAGTCTGCAGAGGTGTGGTCAGAGCGAGTCCGCCCCGAAACGTGGGCTGTCTCCTAGGCAGGTGACGCTGAACTCCACGCTCCAGTCCCTCTACTGGCAAGTCCGGCGAACTCTTATTTCCTGCAGGGACTGGCCATATAGTCCCACTGGCTTACCCAACTGTGGGGCGTCGTCCAGTGAGAAGTCACCAGCACGGCACTTCGCAAAGCATTTTCGACATGATCCGTCACAGCGCCTCCCCCAGACACTGCGGGACCCTTTTGTATGTGTGATTCAGTTGCATTTTTACCCTTCTTGAAATAATAAAGCATAATATGCTGAAAATGGTACGTGTTTTCTTTCACCTTCAATATTAAAATGGCTACACAAAAATTCACCAGTTTCGGGAAGTTTTTTTAAAATGCACACTGATGTGACATCTGTCACAGTACAATCTAACAAAACCGTTTCGAATGAAGTTGAAGACAACTAAGTCTTTAACTTATGGGAAAAAAAACAAACGCACTTTTTGGCCAACCCAGTACAACCTGTGAGAACCCCAACAAGTAAGGGAAGCCAAAAAGAGCTCAAGTTAACCAGAAAAGCCAGGTAGTCCACCATGCGGTTACTTCGTTCGGTAGAAATAAAAACAGACTCCTAAAAAAGAGAGAGAGAAGGTTCGGCCCAACTCGATCTCGGAAATGTTTCCCCCACAGCCCCACCCTTGTGTTTCTTGCCATAACTGCGAGGAGCTTGTGGTAAGGAAGGCCTTCTTTCATTCCAAGAAAACAACCACAGTGTAAACGGAGTAATCCTCAGTCTCTTAACTGGTCCCTGTGAAGGTTTCATTTGTTCATTCATTCAATCATAATGTCCTATCATTACATTTAAAAACAAAGAACAAACTACAGAGGAAAGCAAAACATGTATTTCCAAAGCTGAGCTAATCCCAAGAAAATAATCAAATACAAAAGTACATGAGGTTTGACTTCCGTGCTCCCTCCCCTGCCTGGCCTTTCAAGACAGATGGCCCCTGTGAGGGGGCCACGCCCTGTGCTTCCCCACCCCGTCCTCACCGAAGATGTTCCCGGAGGAGGTCTGATTAAATCGTTCCCTCTAATATCACACCAGTTAAGACAGGAAATCGGACGAGTACCGCACTCACACCACCAGGAGTGTCTGCAGAGGGCAGCGCCGAGGACAATTTCGGAGCCTGGCAGAGCAGCTCTGCGTGAGAAAGACTCTCAGAAACCCCCAAAGACCCTTTGGAGACCAGCACTAACCCTGAGGGTGCAGATAAGTTCACTAAGGAAGTCACTGTCCACGGAAGCCACCCATCGGGAGAATGGGTTTGGAACTCAAGGCTGAAGGTCAGAAAGGAACTCAGGATTCCTAGGCTGCTGCCCTTCCATCCCCACCAAGAGCCTTCTGGAAAAAGCGCGGCGTGTGCACCCGCGTTTATTCTTAGCCTGAAAAGAACATCTGCTTAGATTACGTGTACATGTTTTTGAGATGTTAATGCAGTCAGAAAAACCAAAAGGATGACACGTTATTTCCATTTCAAATAAGTTCGTTCGAGAAGACCCACTAAACAACGGCAGTGAGGACAGAGGCTTACATTGACTTGGGCCAATCACAGACGCCTTTGTGGAAACCGGGGAGTGGCAGAGGTGAGCCAGCAGATTTATCGGAGTCCATAATCGTAACACCTTTTGGGGAGGTTGGTGGGAGGTAAACTGACATTTGCTATGACTTTAAAATAACTACCTCCCCTCCTCTTCAGAGCCTTTAATTCAAAGACATAACAGCCCACAGAGAGGCTGCCTCTCCGGACGAGGTTTTGAGTAATACCCCTTAACCTTCGCAGGGGTGATGGCCCACGCAGTGATCGTGGAGATGAATGCTGGAAGCCGTGAGCCGTGGTTCCAACTGGCTCACAGCGGCAGCCCTGGGCACTCTACCTGGGGGCAGGGCAGTTAATCCCAGTGCCCCGAACCCCCCTGGCTCCTGCTGGCAGCAGTTCTCGGAGTCCAGCTGGGCCCCCCAACCTGCCTTCTTCATTATCTGGGACAATTGTATCGAGAGGATATCAAGACTTATACTTCCAGCAGGTTTGAGTGTTCGGGGAATACGTCACTAAAAAGGAAAAGACGACTGAGGGTTTAATGCAATATTTTTGATAAGTCACCGCCAGGAAATGTCACCACAACCCAAGTCACGCTAAGGCAATAGAACGGGAAAATGAGCAGCCTCGATCTTTTGAGACACCAGGTGTCCCAGGCCTGTTCCCATCCTGCAGTGGCGAGCACCATGGAGGTCAAAGTGTCCCTTATTACTAGTGAGTGTACCGTTACTTACGTACTGTCTACTTAAATGACTCAACTATTCAGGGTTGGATGAGAAAAATCATATCTGTGTTGATTGTCGGCCCCTTTGCTTTCCAATTCAACAAATTAGAATCTCAGTGTCTTAAACAGGAGCGCGAACCTCGTGTTTACACAAGAGAAAGGCCATTAACTAATCAAGGTCATTCCGAGAATCTCTCCCTCCAAGCAAAAGGCACCACACACAACGTCCTCGACGTTCTATACTTTCAACTTGTGTTTTAACATCAAGTACTGATCAGCAAATTCTCTTCTCTCTCCCCACCTTCAGTTCGGTTTCCTTGAACAGTCCCTGCTTCTCACCGTGGACCTGCCTCAGACACCCATCCTCCGCTGGCTCTAGGGATGTTTCATGCTGTGATCCATCGGACACCACCACGTATGCCTCGCATGCACACTAGTTTCCATGCCTGGTGTGACAAACCAGCACACACTCAGCTACTTAAGACATCACAAATGTATTATCTCAGAGCTTCAGTCCTACACCCACGAGGGACTAGGTTCCTTGTGGATGCGGGACAGAGGACAGCGAGTCCCGGCTGGCTTCCAACCAGGCTCTGGTGCCTGCTTCCAGACTCTGCCCGAGTCCCTGCTCCCATGTTCCACGAGGCCCCTGCAGCTGCGGTGGGACGAGTCCCTCTCACACTTCAGGTCCTGGGCTCCTTTGGCCACATATCTCTGGCTCCGGGGCTTGTGCGATTACACCACGCCCACCTGACAACCCCAGACAATCGCCCTGTCTTCAAGACTGTAGTTGCACCTGCAAAAACCGCTTTGCCGTGTAACAGTAATGCATTCACAGGCCCTGGAATCGGCGTGGGGACATCTTGGGAGAGTCCCCCTGCCTCCCACAGGCTGCCTGCCACCTGGACCACAGGGGTTCGTTCATGAGGCACGGAGAAGACAACAAACAACATACGTAAACTCACCCCCATCATGAATTACATTACATGTGAATAGGTTAAAAAACCCAACCACACTGGGTACGCAAAATGAGATCCAACTATATGCCGCCTACCAGAGAAAGGCACTAGACCCAAAGGTCCAAATAGGTTCAAAGCAAAAGGATGGGAAGGCGGTATCGACGAACAGCGAGTACAGCAGACAGGAATGGTTGTACTAACACCAAACAAAAAAAGGCTTACACAAAAATGTTGCTAGAGATAAAGAGAGACATTTTATAACGATAAAGAGGCCATTCCATCAGGAAGTTTGTAAGAAATATAGTTCCCTAAAACACATGCAGCGTGAGCTGACAGACTCGGGGGCAGCAATAGACAATTCAGCAATAGTAGTTGGAGACGCCAGCACCTTTCAACAATGGACAGAGCAACGAGGCGGATACCAAGCCAAACCGACAAGAGCAGCACACGGACCAGACCCAACAGACACATGCACGCTCTCCCCTCGGTGAGAGAAGGACAGACGTTCTTCTGAAGGGCGCACGAAATGCTCTCCAGGACAGACCATGATCTAAGACATAAAAGGTGCCTCAGTACATTTAAAAGACCTGAAATTGCTCAAAGTGTATCCAACCCCAAAGAAGTGAAATTGCAAATCAGTAACAGAAGAAATTTTACAAATTTACACAGGTGTGGAAATTAGACAACACACTTTGCCAGGTGGGTAAGGAAGATACAAGAGAAATTTAAAAACTACCTTGACATAAATCGAAATTAATACGCAACATAATAAAACTTGGAGGGTGCTTAGAGGGAAACTTGTAGCTGTGAACACGTGTCCATGAAGAAAAATCTTAAGTCAATGACCTAACCTTCCACTAAAAGACACTAAAAAAAAAATAAGAAAAAGGAGGAAAAAAGAATTAGAGTAGAAATATTAAAATAAGAGAATCAAAAAATTATAGAGAAGATCAACAAAACAAAAACAAAGTCCGTCCTTCAAAAATATCAACACACTTTCCACTAAAACCAACCAGGAAAAAGGAAAAAGATTCAACTTACTACAATTAAATGAAAAGAGAAACATTACTACCAACTTTACAAAAGTAAAACTCTAAAATTTTGAGGTAATTCTATGTATAACTTTACAATGGCAAATTAGATAATTTAGGTGAAATACATAAATTCCTGGTAATAAGCAGGAACGACTCAAGAAAAAATAAAAAATCTGAATAAATTTAAAATAAGAAAAGAAACGACAGAGGAAAATCAAAGCGACCATGGGCCTGGTGACGTCTTCATCTGTTCTGGCTGCTGTGACCAAGTACTAGAGACTAGATAGCGCGTGGACAACAGAAACCTGCTTCTCTCCGTTTGGGAGGCTGAGAGCCAGGAACTGGCTGCCAGCATGGCCAGGTGAGGACCCGCCTCCCGGGGCGGGGGGAGACCTCCTGCTGCTCGCTCACCTGGGGGAAGAGAGGTCCGCAGCCTCTGAGACACCCATCACCTCATGAGGGCTCCACCCTGGTGGCTTAACCACCTCCCCAAAGACCCCATCCCCTGATACCATAATTTGGGGGTGGTTAATATTTCAACATATGAATTTTGGAGAGGCACATTCAAATCATAGCACGTGATGAGTTTTGAAACGTGACATAAATGGTACAATCTAAGAAAGGAAACAGTAGTAGGTTAAAATCTGTAAGAACTAAAAACACACGCTCAGGGGTGGGGGAGAGCAACGGGGGAAATTGGGACAACTGTAATAAACAGCAATAAATCAATCAATAACTCAGTCAATAAATAAGGCATATGTTCCGTGAAAGACAACATTAAGAGAATTTTTCAAAAGCCATCAATTGGGAGGACATATTCAAAACACATCTCTGATACAGGACATGCATCCAAAAGATACAAAAACTCTAAAAATTCAACTAGAAGAAAACAACCAAACCAACCGAAAAGTGGGCAGAAGATCAGAACAGACACCTCACCCCAGAGAGGGTGCAGAGCAAGAGGGACCCTCAGTCACGGTGGGCGGGGACGCGACAGGGTGCAGCCCCGTGGGAGAACGTCTGGCAGTGTCTCGGAACACGGAGCAGTCTCGCCAGGCGCTCCACAATCTCGCTCTTAGGGATTTACCCAATTGAAGTGAAAAAACATGCCCACACAAAACCTGCCTGTGAATATTTATAGCGGCTTTATTTATTTATGATAGCCAAAACACTGCAAACAACCCAAACATCCATCAATAGGTGAAGGGATAAACAAAATGTGTTTCTGCTCACCATGGAATTCTCCTCAGCCGCAGAAAAGCATCAGGCGTTGATAAAGCCGCAGGATTTACCTTAAGCTAAAGAAGCTAGACACCAACACTCGCGTTGTTGTTCCATTTACACGAAGTCCCAGGAGAGGCAAAACGAACGTACCGTGTCCCAAACCCCACCACGGGTGGCTGCACAGGGGGCCAGGGGACTGGCGGGTGGTTCCCGGGGGAACTTTGGGGGTGGCGGAGGTATCTGTATCTGGACTGGAGGGTCACGTGAGTGTCCACTATTCTTCAAAATTCACTCACTTGTGCACTTAAAATGGAAACATTTCATCTTAGGGACATTATGCTTCAGGGAAGTAGAAGGGAAACCTCCGTAACAAATCAGAGCTAAAAGTTCAAGAGGAGCCAGGTAAGTCTCCTTTGCGGTTCTCTCTCTGTCTTCCGAAAACCTCCCCTCTGCTTGTCAGCACGACCAGGGTCTGGCTGCTCGTGTTGGGCGATGTGACATCACCCCAGTCTGTGGGGAACACGGAGCAGGTACAGAACCTCTCGGTCTGACTGCTCATCCCAACAGGCTGGACAGGTGGCCCCATTCTCCTTCCCCCTGTTTCATCCTGGTCTGGGCCAGGAACGCCCTTTCGCTGCCCCTTCTCTGTTGTAATTTATCGTTCCTTACTTTTCTGCTGGAGGCCTTCGTTTCTGCAGAACTTACCCCTTCGCCGAAATCTGTGATGCCTTTGATGCTGGTGGTGGGGGTGGCTCTCCCAGTGTTCGCTTCGTTGGGCTATTGAAGCAATAAAAGCTGAAAGTAATTCACCTAAAACCCAGAGGTTTGTCCCCCTACACAACCCTCCTCAACCGGCACCAAGACATTTGGAGAAATCCGTCTTTTCATGGCTATTTCTCTCCCACCCGAGGTGGGTGGTCACGTACCTCTCTGCGTCGCCGTGGCCACGGCAGGTGGTTCCTTCGCTGCTGCCTCAGCCCCTCCCCACAACCAGGCAACCTTCTCCCCGTCCTGGGAACTGATGGCACCTACTTAAACACAGACAGTCAGTGCTGCCTCGCTTTGAAAGTCATTTTTTCTGTTTTTTTCCTTTTTTTGTTCTTGCTGCCATACGGCCATCATTTAGACACATTTGGGGAGGTCCCTGAAGACATTTAGATACACAGCCCTTAGCAGGCCCGTCTAGTACACATGTAATGCAGGCCGCACGGGCGGGTAACTTCGCTAGTGGCTGCAGCAAAGAAGTAAGAAGAAACAGGTAAAATGAACTTCAGGAATACATTTTGTTTAATCTGATGTCGCCAGGAATTACCCCATTCAACCCACAACTGATGTAAAAATTATTGTCAGGGTAAGTTACCTTATTTTTTTTGTAATGAGTCCTGGAAATTCGAGGTGCGTTCCACACCAAAAGCGCAGCTCACCCCGGACCTGCCACGCTACACGGGCGGCAGAAGCATGGGTGGGGTGGGGTGCGGCCCCAACAGCTCTGCGGGGAGGGGTTCCCGAAGTGGACTCAGAACTAGGCTTGCGCCCTGCAGCCCAGGGCCGAGCAGGCGGGTCTGCGCACAGCGCCAGACAGGCCCCTTCCCCTGGCTTACGCCCACGTCCTTACTCAGGGGGAACTGGGAGCCTCTTGTAAACACCCTGGGGCAGCAGGTGAAGATCTAGAATTTTATGAAAACCAAATCTTAGCTACGCAAACCTGCTTATGTCTCCAGGGTAGTAGTCTGGGAAACAGAAGAAAACATTTTGACACAAGTCAAGGTGAAAAAGAAGAGGGAAGGATTGGGAAAGCAGGAGGTAAAAACCGTGGGTCGTCACGGGAGTCGTGACAAGTGATGTTCTTCTTCACAAATCATACATCTTGAGTTACATGACTGTCCTTGGCCTTGCCGGGGTGAAAAACTAATTCTATGGAAGTATGTGTGATGTACATCTTATAAAAATGAGAATGATTTTTTGAGCACCTTCGAGCTCCCCAGTGCACGCGCCATCTGGCCACACGCCTGCAGGGCAGCCCCAAGACCTGGGTGATCTGTCACTCTAGATTTCTGTGTCGGGCCATTTCCCCGACACCGAAGCATTCTAAAATCCTGCTGCTGGTCAGAGGCTGCTGCCTACTGCTTTTTGGACAGCTGTGAGAAGCTCCGGTTTTCACTGACCCAGATGAAACTGCAGGCCAGCTCCAGGGGTCCCCGCTGACACAGGAAGCCCCCGACACAAACTGGACACCAAGACTCTGCTCACAAGATAGCACCTGGCCCGCCGTCTTGCGCTGAAGCCCAGCTCTGATAGAACGTTCCAGAAACTATTATCTTAAGGTCAATATTACCTCAAACATTTCTTTTTCTTTACTTTTTTTACTAATTTATCATTTCCTAAAGCATGATTTACTAGAATCATTATATAACCACATCTTTTGGTTAAATACCTTTGACAAGTACCTATCTATTAATATAACAGTCTACAACATTGATAAGTCTATATCAATTTATATCATTTATGGCACTGATAAGGACATCTAAATGACACATTCTGGAACCTGGCTGTAGTCATGAAAGCTTTCAAAACAAGAGACCTCATTGGGACAAATAAACAGGGTCCCCCGACGGTCACCAAGCAAACCACAGGACTAAGGTCCCATTTCTCCAACTGCTGTGACACTGGTGGGCTCCCAAACCTCACCTGGACCCGCCGTTTCGACTCAGCTACTGCATCTCCTGCATCAGTCATCAGCTCCCTCCACCCATAGGCACCTTCGGCTGTCAACCTCCGCCACCTGTTCCTTTCAGCTCCTTCCAGGACCCGAAGACAGCCTGTCCGTCATGAAAAATAACATTCCAAAAGGACGCTATGCTTTCTGCATCCAATAAACTGGAACCCATTATACAATTAGACCACCTTCTGTTCTCCCCAGTTAGTTAAATGGAAGAATCGTGATGAAAATGGAGCGAGGGAGCAGAAAAACTATCTTCCACTCACTGACCATGGTAGGCACTTGCTAGCTGCAAATGCCAGCCTG
The DNA here is from genome assembly GCF_014824575.4 of Sturnira hondurensis. Classification (NCBI taxonomy): domain Eukaryota; kingdom Metazoa; phylum Chordata; class Mammalia; order Chiroptera; family Phyllostomidae; genus Sturnira; species Sturnira hondurensis. Next base: position 38,518,639 of record NW_028074503.1, read on the forward strand.
CGAATCTGGGAAGTCACGTAAAATAACTTGTCTCAAGGTCTCAGATCCTAGACAATGTAGAAAAGTAAGAATGACCGCTCAGCTGAAGTTGAAGAGACACAGTAACCACCCATCGAACAAGGAAAATGTCGCTAACGTGAGCACCCTTACTACACTGTGCTGGGAGGGATGACTCCTTCTGACACCTTGCCAAGTGTTGCCTCTTCCCACACACTCTACTCAGGACATGCACGACGTGAAAAAAGAAGGTCCTCCATTTTCCTTCAGGAAATGCTTCAAAGGCTGGGAGCTTCCAACCTCAGCCCCACCCAGTATGATGCCCGGCACTGATGCCCACAGCCTCTGGGCTCAACACTGCCAACCGTCCCAGTGGGGCCAGTGACACTCCACCACAGCCACGCTTTGTCACTCCTGTGAAGCTGTACTTTTAGGCCACGGAAGAGGGGACCTGCAGAGGCCGCCTTCCCTTCCCCGCCAGCGTCCAGCCAGCTCACACTCCAGTGCGTGCTCCTGAGTACAGTAAATCCAGTGCAGTGCTGGTCATCTCAGGCTTGGCAGTCTGGAATGTTTTCCAAGACAGTTGCCCTTGAGGAACACTGTGGCTCGGTGGGTCATTTGCAAAAATAACTTTTGAAATTTTAGGCAAATGAGAACATCTTCTCCTCCCCCCACTGGCAATTTTCCTGTTTATAGAGTTTGGACACTTTGCACCACCCTGTGAGCACAGCCGTCAAAGGCGTCCGGCCTGTACAGGCCTGCCTTGGTCTAAGGTCATCAGTCTGTTGTTCAAGATGGCTCACCCAGCCAGCGTCACCATGACCCTGTGACCTGAGGCAGACGTCTTCTCAACCCCCAGCATTCCTCCTCATAGTGACAGGTGACCCCCAACTTCAGAGGGGTGTTTCAATTGAACCAGGTCTCACGGGCTCTTGAACATGACCTGCATTTGGACCGCTGGGCGGGAGTCTGGTTGTTCTCTGTACTTTGCCTTTAGTTCACCTTCACCTAGCCAGCACCACCTTGTCACTCGCTCGGGACGTTCCCCAGGTATGGAGGCCCCGATGGCCTCCACCGGGAGAAGGCTGCCACCGTGGCGATGCTCGGCACCTACACACACTTGTTCCGTGAATGTTTATCATCAAACAGACTGACGTTTGTCTTCCTTATTTCCCCGTCCTGTGTCACAGCTGGTCCTGGGCTCCTTCTCTTCTTCATCCCCTGTCCTCCTGTCTCACTTCTGTCCCCCTTCTGTCCCCATCTCCTGTCCCCCTTCTTCAGCTCTGACTTCTGCAGCAACGACCCTGGCCGCCTTGTTTCTGGTGCTCACCATGACGCAGGGGGACTTAACCCAGACTCCAGGAGGAAGTCCCATCTTGCCGGACACCCAGTTGTCCCTTTGAGACTAAAATGCACACACAGCCAGACATTTTTCATATCAGGTGAAGGGGTAAAGAAACCTGGCTACTCTTGATAATTAGAGTAGAAAAGGTATAATTTCAGAAGCATTCAGATCTTGTTAATAAATCTTTAATATTCTCTTGTAGTTCACACATTCTTTGTAAATGAACATTGGTTTGCTTGATGACTTGAAATATAGACAAAGAATATAGAAGTATTTTAAGTCTAAAAATCCCCAATTGGCAAAACTTATTGTTTATTAGAATAATTTTCTTTCTTAGAAAATTATAAATTGGTTAATGTATTTTGTTATAATTCTTAAAAGTACCTTATACTTAAAGCCTAATTTCTATTAAAGCAGATTTTAATATTGATATCAAGCTTCATTATAAATTTCTAAATAATAATATACTTTTACCAACTTATAAAAATTGAGTCGTAGAATTGAACTATTATTTTTGCCAATTAAGATGTATATGCTTAAAAATTACATTAGAAATTGTATAATTGGTTTAAAAATGGCTGAAAATGGTATAAACTAAAACATTTCCCAGCATCTTTGATTTGTTCGAGAAACGCTGTTACAAGGAGATGGGGTCTGCAGGGCTTGGCCACTGGGGCACAATGCAAGTTTTTAGGGGAGAATAAGGACTGGAGCAGACTATAGAATGAAAAATTTGCTTCCACGTATTCAATTGTTAAAATTATTTTATTGTTGTTCAATTACAGTTCTCTGCATTTACCCCCCTCCACTCCCCCACACCAGCCATCCCAATCTCTCTCCCTTGCTTCCACGCCCCCTTGGTTTTGTCCGTGTGTCCTTTATAATTGTTCCTAAAAACCCTTCCCCCCTTCCCCCATTATCCCCCGAGTATTAAAATTAAGTAAATTAAAAAAAACACACACCCATAATTCTTGCTAAGCAAACATGTATGAGAGCTGTGACTGAGGAGCCGGTCACCAGTTTGTAAAAATTTTGATTATATTTTTGAGTTCACAAATAGTATAAATTTAAAATGTAAATGTTTAAGACAAATTCTACCTAAAGCAAAGTTTTCAACAATACTGAAATGAGAAGGCAGTCAGAGGGGTACCCCTGTCCCCTGGCCATTTATCTCAGTCCCATTCTGCAGAGCGTGAAGTCCCCTGTGCCCAGCAGGGAGGCACAGAGCCAGCGTCCCCAGCGCACTCACAGGGCCTGGCCCACGGAGCAACAGGTAACGGGTCTATAATGCTTGGAACGTGTGGGACGTGCTCTGAGCCCTGTAGAACCCCGCCTTCGCTCTCATTAATGCCCTGAGCCCTGGGTACGACGACGACCAACGATCCACAGACGTGGGGTCCGGTGGAAGGGGACAGAGGGTAGACACGACATGACAGGTGGGAACTGCGACCAAAGCCCAGGTGGCCCGGCTGCAGGGTGGTGCCATTCAGCCTCTCAGCTCTCCTTCCTCGCTTACTTCATCCAGTTCTCCTTCTCCAAATTTCCTCTCACTTTACAGACCCATGAAGATAACAACAACAGAAAGAAAACTGAAGATGTCTGCCTTGCTCGTGCCCTAGCCCCCGGCAGGCAGTGTGCCGGGGCTCCAGGCTGCCGCTGCCCACCAGGTTACACCAGCCTCTGACACCCGTCTCTCTCGGGGAGTCCCCTTCTTTTGTCCCTAAATTACACGTCTGCACAATCCACAAATAACGTATCATCAACCCTTGCAGAAAAAAATGGAGACAACTGTACTTGAACTACAATTTTAAAAAAAAAGAAAAAAGAAATACCTGTGGAGTTACGTTAGGGAAAAGTGTGCTCTGAAATGTGCACCAATGAGTCTACAGAAAAATAGCATTTCGTGAGCCATAAAAGCTTAAAGCATCTCATCGTTGTGATGCTATTTGCTATTTATCTGACCTTGGGGGAAGAATCAATGAGAGGGAAGACAGGAAACAGCGTAGGGAAAGTCCTCTTATGACATTTTCCGAAGAACTCTGAAGAGCCAATATTATACAGGGGGAGAAGTAGTGGGAGTATTGGGCACATTGAATTTCAGAAGTAATTTGAGTTAGTTCTTCAAGTTGGACGGCAGGGGGACAGTTTAAATGGAATTGCCATGAGCTGACTTCGCAATGTGACACCCTAGACTAAAGATAATTAATTCCAGACTCCATGCATTTAATTATACCGTGTGAAAGAGAAAACCACCAGCCCAAAGTGGAGTCCCTGGTGCTGAAGCCCGTGACACTGAACTTAGACCGAAGGCCTGACGTCAAGGCCCTTTCAGCCCTTCCAGAAACTTCTGCTCACACCAATCCATCCAGAGTCTCGGCACCAACCCTCGGGAGCTCACCCAGGGCACAGTCGCCCTTCCTCCAAAGAAAACGCCCTGGCCCGAAACAATCCTTTCCTTTCTTTTGCTAATAACTTTCTGGCCGTGCCAGGTTCCTGCCTATAAAAACCTTCTATTTTGCATGCCTTTTCTGACGCATGTCACGCTTACCTTAATAGCAGTACGTATATAAAATGCATATATAATGTTTATGTGCACTTATATAAGTATATGCAGGTAAGCAATATGTGAGGCCTTTCTCAGACTTAAAAGTGTCTGTAGAAGTGTTTAAACACACAAAAGGGAACCAAATATACCCCCACAAAATATACCTCGGCATGTTCGTTATCAGGCTGATGATTTTTGAGAGTCTGCAGACACAGGAGAATCTCTGAAAATAGGAGAAAGGGCCCTTTTTTGAGGGAAATTAGCGGGAAAAGGTAAGGGTGTCTCTCTCCGTGTTCCCGCGAGAGGAAGCTGGGTAAATCACAAGGAGCACTCCTCCGTGGGAAGGCAGGACTCAAGTCTGGGTAGCACCGCACCCTTGTTGATCGTGGTTTCTCACTCGCCTCTGTAGCCGCCCTCCCCCGTCTTTCTTTCGTATTTCAAGTTGTGGTTCGAGCCAGTCCTGGGAGTTAGTTTTCCTGGGCATCCTCCATGTATGCAGAAGGTAGAAGTTTTCATAAACTCTGTTTGCTTTTCTCCTGCGAATCTGTCTTTTGTTACAAGGGTCTCAGCCAGGAGCCAAGAGGGGTTGAGGGAACATTGTTTCGCCTCCTCTGCCCGCCTACGTGTGGGATCTTGCTTGATGGAGTGTTGCCCTTTGTCCTGCCTGCGAGCACAGCGATCATCTCGCAACTTCGGTGAGACACGTGTTGAATGCAACACGGACTCATGCTCTGAACGCCGTGAGCTGCCGTGCTCACCCTGGCAATGAACTAGTTTGCTCCGCAGAACAACCGGAATTCGTCGGCACTGGAGATACGCTCTTGGAACGGACGGCTCCCTTATTTTCACCTTGATCGCTGATGCGTTACATAACAACAATGATTTCACAACATTTAAAAATGGAACGTTTATTAATGGCTAAATTTACACTCAGAGCTACAAAAATAGGCCTATTTTTTCAATATAGATAATATCACAAAAATGATGTTAAGGTTGTACCAACAGCTTATTGCAAATCCATACTGTAAACCTGGGCCATTTAACTTACTCAGTGGATAGAATTAACAACGGAATTTTCTGTACATCAAAAGTATGACAATTTAAATACCTCTTATTAATAAGTGAGTCGATATTCTTCCTCGTTTTAGCAAGATACAAATTTCTTTGTAACTCCTATAAATATTCTCAGCCTTCACTATTATTAGCTGAGAACAAGATGGACTGTTCCCCCCACAAAGGCCTGGACCAGACGGGAGCAGAAGGGACCAAGAAAGCTCTTCCATCAGAGCCCTGGGGCCAAGGGTTCAAGTCAGAGGCCAGCCCAGGGCACTGGGCCTGAGAGAAAGCCCCGCATTTTCATGGGTGAAAGTGTGTGTGGGCCACCCACTCATTATTACAAACCACTCTCCCACAGACAAGCACATTGGGAGTCTAATGTTCCAATCACACAAAATAGGGCTAAACTGTAGTAGTTTTTTTTTTAAATCCAATCCAATGTTTTGGTGAGACTGAAGTATAGACTATAGAAAAAGTTGTCTTTAAGTTATAAAACTCCAAATGATAACTGTATCCATTAGAATAGACACCCACTGGAGAAAAAATCCAGATCTCCTTTAATCTTCCCACGCCAATGTTTCTGCTGAGATTAATTCTAAAGTGGGATTCAATAATGACATCACCACAACCGTAGGAATAGCAGCAATAATAAAAGCATCATAAACGTAGAGTTTACCAACACTTTCACGAGCATCGATATTTTATCCCCACGGAAACCCACACCCACAGAGAAGTCAGGTCCTGGAAGCACTGGCTGTTCAAGATTCACTCAGGGTTGACCATTCGGCCGCAGAAAGAAGGAACTCTTACCCTTGGCAACAGCATGGATGGACCTGGAGAACATTACGTTGAGTGAAATAAGACAGAGAGAAATACCATCTGATCTCACCCATGTGCAGAATCTAGTGAACAAACTGAACTAACAAGGAAAACAGAGGCAGGCTCGGAGAACAGACAGCTGTCAGAGGGGAGGGGCGTTGTGGGTCTGGATGAAAAAGGTAAAGGAAGAGAAAAACTCATCAAAACAGACCGAAGTATGGTGGTTACTGGAGGAAAAGAGGCAGGGGTGGGAGCAGGGGTGGAAGAGGGAAGGGGTGATAAATAGTGATGGGAGACTTGGCTTGGGCGGTAAACACGCAATACAATATACAGATGATGGGTTGTAGAATTGTACACCTAAATCCTATATGACTTTAGGACCCAATGTCACCCTAATAAATTCAGTAAAAGAGAAAAATAATGGCTTAAAAAGACTTAAGAAGAACTGGAACCAAATCTACCCCACATTGCCCAAGTTTGACTTATCACATATAATCATATGTTATCATCTTGGTCAGTTGGAAAGAAATCTTTTCTTAGCAATATCTGGAAGTGTCTGAACACAGAGCAGAGTGGAACCTCACTCCTGACCACGTGGGTGCTCGGCTCTTGAGGGGCTGGGGTGGGCCCACCAGGCGCGGAGCGCCCCATCCGGACACCGCCTGGGTCACCGCTTTCCCCCGGGCACCTGCTCCTCCCGCTCCCACGTGAGCCTTCTCCCGCAGAACTCCTTGGGTATGCAATGAATGTCTGTCGAATAACTCCAGCATGGGGGGGGGGTAATTTCAAACATTTTTCTCTAGGACTTTCTGATATGTGAGAAATCACTGAAAGGAAAACTGGTATGTGAGGCTCATTTAATTTTTTTCATCGAGGAAGTAGGATAATAACACCTAATGACAGGAAACAGCAGAGCGAGCGGAGGAAGAACTGAGCATTATCCCACGTGCTGCTCTGTCTTCGGTCTTGTTATTTCAGCATCCTTAGGTGGGTTTTTTTCCTCAGGGAAAAAAAGAAAGAAGTCGACAAGTTCCCCAGACAGGTCCCATTCCTTTAAGCCTTGTTACTGCAGAATGTAATTTTGATTCATGTTATCAGGAGCGAACAGCACAAACTTAAAAGGTTTTCTTTAATCATTCAATTCATCACAATGTCCCCTCAAAGGAAAAAAAAAGTCAATACGGCTCCCAGGTAGCAACTACACAGATGTCAAATATAAGGTTCATTTGCTCCTTGTTCATTTAAGCAGAGTGTTCAGTTCTTTCTCTGAAAAACGAGCTTTCTTACCCAAGGTTTGCTTTGACAAGCATCCTCAAGGTTGACGGAAGGAACAAGCAGGACCATTTTCAAATCTCTCTGCGCCTCCATTTTACAGTGACTGGGTCACACACAGGGAATCGAAAAACACAAATTTAAACCTTTTCATAGGTTTGATGCCAGACATCCCACTAGCCTATGGAGAAGAGAGGGGGTGGTTTTTAACAGAACAAACGGAGGAAATTTGCCCAAGTGCCCCGGTCCGTTCTCTGAGAGGTCAGACGTATGAGGATGACACAAAACGTACAAGAGAAAAGCGTGCCTTCTGGTCCCATGCCCGTCCCTCTGCCGACGGGTCGACTTTCTCGAGCGAAGATCCCCGTGCCCACGTGAAAGGTAATAAAATGCCACTTCCCCCCGCCGTTAGCGTCACTGCCCGCATGCCCGCATGCGCCCCCAGAAGTAATCCAACCATCTCCTAGCGGCGAGGGGTAATGAGTAATAAAGTCCATGGGGAAGGTGGAGCAGATGGTACAACACAAACGTGAGCCTTCTTCAAGAGATAAGAAATCTAAAGATTTAAACAAATTTTTCACAAAATGGGCCACAAACATGCCATTAAACGTGCCTAATGACTCTGGCAAAGGGACACGTGCCCCGAGAAAAGGAGGACAGCCATTCTCGTCACAGTACAGATAAGACTCATGCGGGCTGGCGCCTCTATTGGTGACAAGGGACCGTTCTTATTGCTCATTGTTTATCTATTCACAGTAAACAGGGTGGACCGCAACCTGACCTCACCTTGGGCCTCAGACAGCTGGATGTGTCAGGGAAGGGTTCTGGTTCTCGGGGACCCGGAACAAAGAATTACAGACTATTTCCACTCTTAGCACAGAGAAAGCGAAAGATCAACAGCACAGAGGCATTAAAATAAAACTAGACCGGATTTTGACGATGTGGAGGTCGAGCCATTTATGTAAAAGCACACTCCCTCCTGACATTTCCAATCTATTCCAGAGAAACCGCTTCCTATCCATGAACCTTCTGGGTGGCCCCCTCGGTGCCAACATGTCTTTTCTCAGATGTTTGCGTAGCAAACAGCCTTGGAAATAGTACCTCCTCCCAGACCAGACAGCAGGCATGCTCATCGTCTAGTACAAAATGCCCAGGCTTCCTAACTCAGACTCCCTCCCTGATGTCACCCACCCACTGGACGGCTCGGCACCATCTGCCCTCGGCACACGGTCCCGTGGAAACGGGGAGCTGGGGACCAGCAGGAACAGGCTGTTCCGCCGACACATCACCTGCATCCCCGACCCGCTGGTCTGTGGTTGAGACTTCGGCAGGAGTGGAGGGTGAGGCCATCGGCGCCTGCTGGGCAGAGGCCAGGAACGCCCCCAGACACACACCTACCGCGTGCAGGATGAAGAGGTGCCCACCTGCCCCACCCCCAGGGAAGCCGCCGATGCTGAGGCCCTGCTGTGCCCCACAGCTGCCTGCCCGGGGGTGGGCTGCACGTCTGGTACTTTAAACAGCTCTTTCTCAGAAGTACAGACAAAATATCAGAAGTGTAACCAAAATACGTGAATTTTTAAAAGTTTCATCAATTTGAGAGAGGGACGGGGGAAGCGAGAGAGAGAGGTCAGTTTGTCGTTCCACCTATTCAGGCACTCATTGGTTGACTCCTGTACGTGCGCTGAACAGGGATCGAAACCAAAACCTTGGAGGGTCAGGACGCTGCCCTAACCAACTGAGCTACCCGGCCAGGGCTCAAAATAGGTAAATTTTGCCTCTCCTGTTTCTCCTTGGTTTCACAACTCCCCGTGACAAATGCTGACCTCTTATGTTTGGGGTTTTTTTTCCTGACTCTAAGACACAGCTAATAGTTGGTTAGCCTTGTGGTTGCACATACCACCACGGGAGTCGGCCCCTTGGTCAAGAGGGTATGAGGCAGTGGGAACAAAGCAAACACCCAGAAATCAAACAGCAAAACCAAGACTGATCTCTCATTCGCATTAAATGTCCAGCAGATGTGGGAGGAAACAGGAGAGAATCGTTTGGATTCAAAACGATTTTGCCACCCCAAAACAGGTGTGGGTGACATCCCTGTAGGATTCCACACAGACCCTCCGGGACAGAGTCCAGCGAGCCATTACGGCACCTGCGCCAGCCGTAGCACATGGGTCTTCGGGTGCATGAGCAGGAGGAACTGGAAGGCTGCGCACCTCAGGTCAAGACGCCAGCACACATGACCCAGAACTAAGTGCATGCCCGGGGGGTCCAGGGGAGGCTGAGAGCGAGCATGGGGCCCTCGGTATAGCAGTCGCCCTTCTCTGCCCTAGAGGACATCCCAAGCCCTGCATTGCTCTTTGGAACTGGATGGTGTAAACTGAGAGCCAAGAGGGATGCCAGGCAAAAACTGTGCCCACAGGCTGCCCCCTGTGTTCTTACAGCTTGGCTACATGAACAGTCAGCAATGCCTGGCCCCCTGCAGCAGCTGAACCATGCTGCAACATTCAGGTCATCGCCACCGAGCACCCTGTTGGTACAGAGCAGTCGTGTGCAGCATAGGAACTTACAGTGCAAATGGGGTCCCACAGAGCATGTGAAGAAGCTGTTACCACCAATAGGTTTCAGAATGTTATGGGCAGCGACAAGGGCTATGACAGGAGATGGGCCATTTCAAGGAGGACTGAAGCCACCGGAATCCTGGTAGAGGACAGGGACAGTAAACAGATCTCATCTCAGGTACCGTTCTGGCTGACGCAGAGGCTGCGTGGAGTGCTGCACTGAGTGGTCTGGGAGGCTGCCTGGGAGCAGGGGTCCCTGGGCCCAGATGCACACCAGCTGAGGGCGCTGTGCCGCAGGCCACCAAGCCCATGGCACACCGCACAGGAAAGGGAAGCTGCAGGGCAGGTGGGGGAGGGGAGAATGATGCAGACCCCAGCTCGTGGGGCCGGAGACATGGTGGACAAGGGAGAGACATCCACACGGACTACTGAGTCCTGTGCAGGAAAAGGGGCAGCCTGGCCTTTTCTCTCAAGGGCAGCAAAAACCTCGGCCCTTGCCATGACCGGCCTTTATTGGGTTTCTCAGCACACTACAGGATGGTCCTCATTTACTACGCACAGGTTGCCTTAGGTGGTTACCTTTTACAGAAAACAAAGGAGCCAATCCCACTAATCACATCACAGAAGAGGGATATTTGCAAATGAAAAGGCAAAAGTGGTTGGACCAGTTACACTCCTCCTTGGAAGGTTTAGCATGGATTTTAGGAAGTTATTTTGCAGTAAATGCTTGCCACAAATCTGGGAGAGGGAGTTTTAGCAAAAAGCAAGACTCAGAGCAGCCTAGGCATATTGAAGGCCTGATTACCCACGGGAGAACCTATTCTTGGGTGTAGGTCCTGTGCATCTGAGTGGGAGCTGGGCCCACGCCACACAGAACGGTCTCCTGCAAGAGAACACACCAGTCGGGCAGAGGAGTGAGTGCGAGCAGCAGGGTGACACAGAGGAGTGGGAACGCGGTGCGTCTGTCTGCCTTCGGAGTGGGCTCTGCAGGGCACAGAGCAGCTGTGGAGCCATGGATTCTCTCCTGTTTCCTCCTGTTTCCACTACGAACGAGTAGCCACCTTGAAAAATAAAACCTGAGAGAGACCTGGTTCCCCAAGCCCTGATATGGGCGGACTGAGGTTCTTTGGCAGGTACAGCTGGTCCGTCACTGTTCCAGAGAGAGTTCCACGGCCTGTGAACACAGCCTGCCACCCACAAGCACCGGACCGGACACTGAGGTGCGCCGGCGGAGAGGGCCACTGAAACCAACGCTTCCAGTGCTTTCCGGATGCGCAGCAGCACACGCCAGCTGCGGCCGGGTAAACTCTGTTGGCGGAACGGAACCAGTTTAATCCATCACCACGAGTGAGCGCAGAGGCAGAGACAAGCGTGAGCTGCACCGTGGGGACCAGAAGGTGGTGCCCTGAACTTCCCCACTGGCGGGTCGGACACCCCACTGACGGCACATATCTCGGAAGGTATGGAGTGCGGCCGACTGTGTAAGGGGGTCAGCGGGAGAGACGATCATGAGGGTCTGCAACTAGGTAGGGCTTCCCTTCCTCCGTACTTGGAAGTGAAGAGGAGAGGGGCATCTTGCTGGGGGAAAAGAGCTGGGGGAAAACGATGACGGCTTGTTAAACAGGTGGAGGATGGGGGAGACAACCGTACACTGTTGTTTATGCAAAATGCTCTGTGGTTTTCTACGCCATAGCTGGCAGCCCTGCTTAGAAACCCCAGCCTGGGTCTCTCATCTGCCACGGCGTCGTGCCCGCTGGAGGGGTCTGCGCTATGCTCACGTGCAGGAGCAGCTGCGGGTGGGGCAAAGGTGGTCACCCCCTCAGGGGGGGGGCACGTGACGTGGTTCCTTTTCATTCCTGGACTTCCTCCTCTAAAAGCCACAAAACACAACCTAACTGCAAAAAGTGAGACCATCCAGCCACCTGCTCATAGCAGGGAGATAGGAAAGAGAACTTGAGGCCCCGGGGGCAGCTTGAGAGGAGGCTGGTGCATCGGACGTGGGTCACCCTGGGCACTTCTAAAGGAGGGGCTTGCGGAGGGCACAGAGGCAGGATGGAGGGCGCAGAGAACACGATTCCCTGCCCTTTACACCCCTCAGAAACTGAGAGCCTGAGGATGTGGGGGTCCCTGGGATCCCTCATGGTACTGCGAGGCAGCCCTAGGACCATCCACTTGACAATTGCCACCCAGGAGCTGTGACATCGGTGACAACCCAGCACGAAGTTCCAGAGACAGTTAAGTGAGAAGCAGCAGGACCCACTGGACACGAGCACTGACCAGGGATGGTGACAGGGTGCTGGGAGGTGAGCTGCCAGAACTGTCCCCACCCCCCAAAGGCCGGAGGCTGGGATTTAACGTCCACTCCAGCAAACTGCTGACCACGTGTTTGAAGCCGGTGTCCTCCTCCCCATGAAACCCCGGCCTTCGGTAAGGGATCTGCACCCACTGAACTCAGACCACCCGCCCCCCGCCCCGCTACGAGCAACGCAGTCTCCCTCTGGTACATCCTCTCCAGCAGCTTATTCATCCAAATGCACCCTGAGTCCCAGATTCCATGGCGACTGGCCGGACCCAGCCCCTCCGCAGCCTCACCCCTGCCTCTCCCGGAGCGCCAGGAGCCGGCCAGGAGCCGGCAGTGTGGGTCAGCCAGACTCCCAGTCTTCGCAGAGTCACAGCGGCATGCGGGAAGTAAAAATTACTGACCTGAAGACAGACAGTGCGGCTTCATTTGTGTAGTGGAGAAAAACACAGAAATGCGCCTGTGAGAGAGGATGACCCGAGTGCCTGATTCGGTGGCTCTCGCCCAGGAAAGCGCAGTCCAGCCTGCAGCTGACTCGCTGGCTCTGATTTGTAATCAATCAAAGGGCCGTCCTGAACTAGGGGGACTCTGTGACCATGGCCGGGCTGCTGTAATGACTCGCTGTTCCCGCAGGTCTGGTGCGTGCCCACGCGTGTGAAGGACGGGCTCCCGGCATGACACCAGCGAGGAGCAAGCGTGCACCCTGTGCCAATGAGGACCGGGCTCATCTGGCACTGCCTGCCCGCTCAGCACCACTTCCTCACACGGCAGGGACACCTCTGACAGACGCCACGACCATGCTGTAGCTTCTGGAAAAATGAGGGCAGAAGCAATTCTTAAAAAATGATGGCAGACATCGCCATAGAGTCGGACACTGCATGAGCATCCCCCTCCCTTCTCAATGCGGTCTCAGTCACGCTGACCAGTGGTCTGCTTAGAGCAAATGTGGGCCGGGCCCCGTGCCCCACTGGCATGCAGATGTCTGGGTGGGCAGAGCTGTAGTTTCCAGGGACCAGTGAGCTCCCACGGCAGGGAAGGAGCAGCACAAACCAGAGGCAGAGAAGTCGGAACGGGAGCTCAGAGCACGGTGTGCATTTCAGCGACAACCCCTGTGACCTTGGGGGAGCTGGCCAGCCCCGTGCCCCTCACACCATATTGCAGCAGGGCCTGGAGTCAACAAGCAGTGAAGTCAGGGCTGTGTCGGCCTGGGGAGGCAGCGGTCGCATCATCCATCATGTCCCTCTTCCAGGCTGTTCCAAGGAGACAGCCACCGAGCTGGGCTGGGAACAGGCTGCCAGGCCCCGCAGGAGCCCAGCCCTGGAGAGGCAGCAGCTGTCGTCCGGAATCAGGCGGGGCCACAGGTGCAGCCAGCTCACAGCTCAAACGAGCACGGGAGGCAGGGCTGTGGCCTCAGAGCACTGAAGACAAGAGCCTTCTCCGTGCCTCAGTGCCGGAGGGTCGGACTCGGTGCCCAGAGCCTGGACAGCCCACCCAGAGAGGCAGCTGCTACCCAGGGCATTGACCCTGAATTTACAGAGCAACTTGGCCGAGTTAAGCCACTTTGTTTTAAAAATAATGTATTTCCTTAATGAAACAAAAAGATAAATGGCACCGAGGAATGCAAAACAAAGAGGGAAGGTGTATGTCAGCCCTTCTGCCGGCTCCATTTTCTGCAGGTAATGGCGACCATTTTCTCATGTGTTTTTCCAGACTTTTCTATGCTGTCTGGGCATACACACGCGTGTGGCTACACAATTGATGAATCTGTCTTTATCTAAATGGCACCATAGCCTAGGATACCACTCTGCATTTCTCCACCTCGTGGTTCCAAGCACCCTCTGAGACACACCAGTATACGAACAGCAGAGCAGTGACGAGGTGAACGGGACTGGTCTGTCTGACCAGTCCACTCCGCACGTCCTCCTGTGGAAACATCCCGAGTCACCCCATCACTCCCTGGTAGCGAAGCTCTGGGGCGTCTCTAGGCTTTGTTCTCACAGAGCTGCCACGAGCCATCTGCACATGCACACCTTTGACCCTGGGCAAGCATGCCTGCGGGTCAGATCCCTAGCACTGGAATTGCCGGATCAAAGGACGTGCACATTTTAAATGCGGCATATTTGCCAAGTTGCTCTCCAAAGCCATCATATCCACCCATGTCTGAGCTCACCAGCAAAGGAACGCCTCTTCTGCACCAAGAACACACTTAGGAAAAGCATCAGGCACTTTCGCAGCCAAACATACTCTAACCAGTAGCACTGGGCTGCGTGCCTGAGTCAAAGCTTAGATCAGACAGGGTCGGAACAGAAGTCATCTCAACCAAGGGCAACATTCTGTAGGCAAGAGATTCTGAAGGAGGGGGACCCCAGGGGCAGTGGTCCTGGGGTTCGGGTTCAGAGTGCCCAGGCTCCTTTGTCTCTCAGTGGCTGGCTGCATGCCACTGGCTAGGTGACCCAACATTATGCACCAAGAAGGATGCTTGTTTGATGGGAGAAGGATGCTGTGCACTGAATATGTATTGAGCAGCCCGAACGTACCCAAGCTGCCCATTGCTTCCATTACTGGAGAAACCATATTTTGCCTTCGTACATATTCCTGCATATGAAGGAAGACAATAGAGAACTTTTCTCACTTTAACTTCTTTTACTGCCTCAAGAAAAATAGGAACTGCTCTAAAGAACAAAAGAAGAAGAAGAAAATAAATTCAAACGTGTGCCTAAATTTGAGTCGGAATTCTATCTCCTCCGAGTATGCCTGACTAGAGACACGACTGACTTAGTCCTGGACAGACAGGCAGCTGTCAGGCTGAGAGTCCACCCCTAGGATCTCCACCAGCGTTGTCAAAAACACAGAACATCACGGCTTTATCCTCAGGCCATCAGGAGCCCCATCCTTTACTGGTATTTCTTCAGCCACATCGAAAGCAGGACTCAGTGGCCTCCTCCCCTCGCTCCATCTGGAGGACCACATGGCTCAGATCGGTCCCCTGAGGCACAGCCCCGACGCCAAAGGGGATGCTATATCGGTGCAATAATTAATAACATCATTTGTTTAATTTTGATTAATATTTAATCGTGGAATTCACAAGCGCCTGTTGAAATAATTCCCAGCGTGAAGATGTGTTTGTGTCCCCCCTGGAGAGAAGAGAGATGGTGTTGTCAAGATGGCATGAAAAAAAAGCCCCCTTAAGCTGTGTGGGAAGCACTGGTCCTCCAGGAACGGATCAGGAATGCCTCTCAAGAGAGTTGGCATGGCAACCGGGATCTGAGGTAGCTCCTCGTTGTCATGCTCACGTTCATTAGACCTCATGAATCGTCACCGCAGGCAAGCGGGGGGACCTGCTGACTAATAACAAGGACCCCGGCAGTACGCATGCCAGGACCATGGTGCGCCCCATTGCTGATGGTGGTGTAATCGCCCGGCTTCCACTCTAAGGGCAGCCTCGCCGTCACTAGGCGACCCCCCGACTGGGAGCAGAACAGAGTGGGAGCACCTGATAAACTCAGCCAAGGAAGGCAGCAAACAGGGAAAACGACCCTCAGAACGTCTGACTCCAGGATGGCAGATGGGACGTGCTCCACGGGGGCATTTCACAAGATGCTTCGCTGCTGCCTGGAGGGGACGCGTCCCCCGCTTACCAGCCACAGGGCGCCCTGCAGCGTTTTCTGCCTGCCCACGAGCTCTCATGCTCCTGCCCACTCACGGCCAGGCCCCGTCAACGTGGGCATGTCCCCGTGTCACCGTCGTCCACAAGCGGCTGGATGCTGCCCCAAAAGCAACACCATGAGGGGGGAGCAAACGCACTCCCAGGTGAAGACCAGGGAAAACAGCTCCTTGGGCCAAGTTTCTGACAGAGGAGTGAGGGTCCCGATAACGCAGTCAAATAGACTCAGAATCGGCTCTCACAGAAAACCGTTTCCCGTTCCAAAAAGGCACAGACACAGAGAAAGGATGCTAAGAACCGACCACATTTCATCGTCTCTGATGGCCACTGCGATGCCACGCTTCGGCGGGCCAGTTACAGGGCAGGTGGAGGAAGAGCTTCGTCCACCTGCAAATGCACCTGTGGGCTGCAGCCCCACGGGCTTTTCTAGAGGAGCGCCCGTGGAGAAGGCACACACTGACAGTCCCGCATTGTGGATGCCAGAGGCCCTGCGGCCACTTGCGGCCACTTACAGCCGAGTGTGACCAGGGAAAATGCTGAGACAGCCCTGAACATCCCCCAGGGGTGATGCTATGTCACGGTGTCTGCTGGCGGGGGGCTGCCACAGCCAACCCCCACAGACGGGCCTGCTGAAACAACAGGCATCTGTTTCCTTTTGTCACAGTGCTGGGGACAGGAGCCGGTGCCCCTGTCGCACCTATTTTGAGACCTGTTTTGAATGTCCCCTGTGCACAGGCACAGGGGAGAGAGGCCCCTGCTCCTGAGGACAGGGCTCTTTACGGGTAGATAATCTCTGGGCCCCACTCCTGTTCCCCTCTCCTGCCTCTGAGGGGACACACAGGAGCCCCTGTACGTGACACTCACCGCCCAGTGCCATTCCTCCCCAAGGGCCACCGAGTTGTCAACAGAATCTGTCCCCTGACAGCCAAGGCCAGCTCTTGAAAGTCACAAAGGAAGGAAGTCATTTTGAATGGTTCACTCGGAAATTCTAAATTGCTACAAATCCTACATAAGACAGGACCCAAGACAATTGTCCTAAGACACACTGCCCATGAGCCACCCTCAGCTCCAGCTCCGATGAGAGTAAAAAACGAGACCCGCCTCCTGGCTCCCAGGGCTCCTGGTTGGTGGCCAAGCATCCAAGAAAATGGAACGAGTCAGGCCAAAGAATGGCTGAAGAACCAGAGACGAAAATAATTAAAGTTCTTGGTAAGGAGGAACTTGGTTATCAAGGGACATGAGTCAGTAGGAAGCTGAAGCCAAAAAAAAAAAAAACCCTCTGATTTGCAGCATTACAGGAATTCTTGCTTACTTCCGGAAAGTTCTCTTTTCAAAGAACATCTTGAATCTGTAAAAATCCAAACAAGCAAAACCAATGAAAAGAACGTTTTGTAGGACTCTTCACTTTCAACCGCATCGGCGATTTCAGCTAAAGACGGAAGTCGGCGGGAGGGGGCGTCAGAAGTTGGGGCTCCCCTCCTGGTTTTCCCGCCAGACGGGTGAGTAACCCCATGAAAATCACTTCCCCACTCTGGGCCTCATCTTCGCCAACCACCAAGAAGGATAGGTAAAGGTCTGGAACACCTTGCCTTCGATCCCCAGGAGAAAACGGCTTTCAGCATCGTCAGGATCTGCCTGCCCCCGGCCCCCCAGCAGCTGGAAGGGGCAGTGTGACTGCTCACTTAGGGTCCAGCAGACTCATTAAGTGGAGGAGACAGGGAAACACATGTATTTTTTCTCTGGTAACTGGTTCCAACTTGACAGCCGCTTGAGATGCCCCATGTGTTTGAGTCGCCCTCAATGAAGCGTTTTGTTAATAAATTTACAGCATAGAATACAAAGCGGGGGGTAGGGGAGCCAAATCCAGCTGTGAAATCGGAAGCTGCCCGTCTTCCTCCATCCACAGAGCCCAGAGCCCACCGCCCCCCACCCCCGCCCAGCCACAGCAGCCCCTGAGGGTGCACACAGCAGCTCAGGGGCCCCCCTGCCAGGACAGGNTTCAGCATCGTCAGGATCTGCCTGCCCCCGGCCCCCCAGCAGCTGGAAGGGGCAGTGTGACTGCTCACTTAGGGTCCAGCAGACTCATTAAGTGGAGGAGACGGGGAAACACATGTATTTTTTCTCTGGTAACTGGTTCCAACTTGACAGCCACTTGAGATGCCCCATGTGTTTGAGTCGCCCTCAATGAAGCGTTTTGTTAATAAATTTACAACATAGAATACAAAGTGGGGGGTAGGGGAGCCAAATCCAGCTGTGAAATCGGAAGCTGCCCGTCTTCCTCCATCCACAGAGCCCACCGCCCCCCCACCCCTGCCCAGCCACAGCAGCCCCTGAGGGTGCACACAGCAGCTCAGGGGCCCCCCTGCCAGGACAGGCCAGCCTCAGCTAGCCCGGCATGCCACACGGCACAGGACGTACTTCGAACACCTCGTGCTGCAGGCATGTCCCCTGCCTTGCGAAGATCACATGTGGCACAGGAGACTTGGTCCTGTTTTATCTCTCCTGTTTTTTAATCTAGTCATAACCTCACTGATGGTGCTCAGCGCCTTCTGTCATTTAGAGAAAGCTAAATTGACTTCTAGGCGTTCCTTTATGTAAGCTTGATTTTCAAAATAGGTATTACATGATAAAAACGGTTGGACACCCAGAGCCCCTTCCCCAGACACAGTTCTGGCCGTGGGCCTGCAGGCAGGACTTGGAACGCTGGTTTCCCTGTCCCCACCGCCAGGGCCTCAAGGTCAGACCGAACATTCCTGCCTCCACCCTGGCTCGGTGCCCTCTGCTCCGGCAGGAAGCCCGTCCCCACCTCAGGCTGGTCTAGGAGAACTGGTTCCAGCAGAGCAAGCTGCAGGGAGGTGACCGTGACAGCCTCTCGGTTGGAAAAGACACACTCTTGAAATGTGACCAGGGAGGGGCCTGGGAAAGTCTCCTTCACAGGGCGACCCTGAAGAGAGTCCTGCCGGACAGCCCTCTTTGCTACGATGTCTCAAAGAGACAGAGTCAGACTCAAGGGAGAGAAAGAGGAGTCTCCATGCACTAAGCCAAAGGCTGCACAAATCAGTTGTTTTCAAAGGACAAGTTTTTGGAAGTTTGATCGCAAACCAATGAATAGGACCCCCTACACATTTTCCTTACCAGTAACTCTCTTTGGACCTTCCCCCGGAAACTAGCTTTGGAAAGACTGTGAACTCTCCCAGGTCACAGGCAGCATCTGTTCCGAATAGAACGTCAGACAGAAACCAAAGGTGCTCGCATCGGGACATTCCCCTGTATGCTGCACTGAGGACAAGCACCTCGGCCCTCGGACATGCTCCTGGCCTTCCCAGAGCTGCAGACAAGCAGGTTGCCCCCACTTGGACAGCCTGTGAAAAGGGGGTCTCGAGCACTCTCAGAAGTGGGACTGGCCCCTGCTGGTGGACCAGCCCGAGTGGAGACGTGAAAATGTCACATCTTCACGCAGCATCCCTCACACTCTGGAAGAATGGCCAGAACGTGCGGTGTCTGTCATGCACGCTCTGGTGTGAAATTTCCCCGATGTCTTTAAGAAAGAATAAAAGGCTTTTCCGCAAAGCATACTGGGCTCTGGAGGTGCCAGTGCGTGTAATATTAATCAGAAATTAAATGCCAGGTAGGTTTCCAGGGAGTCTGGAGGCAGCTCAAGCACGTTGACATTTCATTCCACGCACAAAGGCCTTGTTGCAAATGTCCCGAAGCCCATCACCGTGTCAGTGCGTGGGGGCGTCGGGAAGGTGCCGGAAGATGCTGAGCCAGCACAGCAAATGCACAGGGCGCGCAGGGGAGGGGTGTCTGCAACACCCGCACGCCACGTGGTAGGTCAGCAGTGTGACTTTTAGCACAGACTTTCCACTGAAGCCACTTTCTTAAAATATCTACTTTGTCTAAGGAAACTGGGGCTCAAGAGGATCGAAAAGCTACCCCAAGTCGGGCCACCAGGGCCATGTCTAGACCAGAGCGCTGGCCCCTCTGTCCCCAGCCAGGCACCGCGGTGAGTGTCCAAACCCCCGGTCACCTTTTGACCCAGTGGTCCCACTTGCAGAAATACATTCAAAAGAACCCGAGACACTCATGCGAAAGAACATAAGCACCTCTCCGTTCACTGCAGCGTCACTGACAGTCACCAAGACGGGAAAACAGCCCAAGTGTCCATCAAAAGATGAGCAGATGAAACAACGACAGGACATTTGCCCAACAGAATACTACTCGGCTGTAAAAAGAAGAAAATTTTACCCTTTGCGACAGTAGGGATGGACCTGGAGAACATTTTGCTAAGTGAAATAAGCCAGCCAGAGAAAGACAAATACCATGTAATTAAGTGGAACCTTATGAATAAACTGAACTAGCAAGGGAAATGGGGACAGACTCATAGATGGAGAGCAGAATGACAGCTGGTGGGGGAGGTAGGTGGTGGAGGGACTGAGCAAAAAGGAAAAAGGACTCATGGACATGGACAACTGTGTGTGATTGCTGGGGGAAAAGGGATATAAGGCGACTAAATGGTAATGCAAATAAATACAACTAAGATTAAATAAATTTAGCTCTGGCTGGTGTGGCTCAGTGGACTGAGCGCCGGAGACCCAGCACGCCCCGGCCCCCGGCGGACCCTCCCAGCCGGCCTCCCGCCGATGCCACTCCTGCCCGGTGATGAATTCTAACCAGGAGCCCAGCTTGCCAATGCCAGTTTTAGAGAAAAAGCAATTTTCTA
Source organism: Sturnira hondurensis (assembly GCF_014824575.4). NCBI lineage: Eukaryota > Metazoa > Chordata > Mammalia > Chiroptera > Phyllostomidae > Sturnira > Sturnira hondurensis. The sequence goes on from NW_028074503.1 coordinate 38,538,914, forward strand.
TCCACATGCCTAAAAAAGTCAATTCATTTCATTTTCTATATAGTTTCCTGTTATCACAAAGCTCTGTCAGAAAATCCCAAGTCATTTATGTAGCAGAACTTTGCAGAATTTCCAGGTAGAAATGTGAGTGGCTGAAAACGTGCCCCCTAACTATGATGTACTCCTCTTCCCTCAGTCTCACAGTTCATTCTGCGCTGTGCCCCAGGCCCTTCCACAGAGCCGACTCGAGGACGGTGCCACCCCTGTGCCCCCTTAGATGGGACACACACACTCCACCATCCTGTCGCCAGTTGGGTGGCTGTCTTGGTTATTTTAGCTTCTCTTTTCTCATGTGTCAGGATTCAGACTGGAAAATCGATGGCTAGCAAAACTCTGTGAAGACAGAATTCCTTTTCACGGATGCGGCCTTGGCGTTTCCTTTTGCTGACAGAAACATTAACCCAGCGCCCCAGCGATGCTGCCTAATGAAACGTTTGGCCTCTGCTCTCCCACATGGGACATATGTGAGCACTTCAAGCAGCAGACAGAAAGGCTTGCCGGGTCCTGCCTCATCAGCACGTGAACTCCAGGCTTCACTCTGAACTTGGCATTGACCTGATTCCATTGAATTCACACCTGCCCTTGACAAGCAAGCACTTGTCCCATGAGGCACGCAGCGGTCTGTCCCATGCTGAGAGGGTGACATTTAGCAGATGCAGGCAGAGGTTTTATTTTCCTTTTTCTAAATAGAAATAGGACAGGGCTCTGTGCTCCTTCTAGAACCATCTCTACCCGAGGGGGAAAAAGGGAAGAGATCTTCAGGACGTGCTTTTGTGGACTGAGTGGGGTTTAGCCCAGCAGGTCATTTGGTCAAATCAGCGTCACAGGCCGACCTGAACCACCCTCTGCCACAGGGGCAGGAAGCCACCTGGCTCCTAGGAAGGCCCCGCCCCGCAGTCCCCGTCGGGGCCCACTTTCTGTGTCTCATGAGTGGCGGTGAGGGCAGTCTGGTCAATTCTCTTATCAATATTTCCTCATTTTTCCTCTCATCATTTTTGATCGCCAATGACATATTTCATATGAGTTGCTAAGACATATAAGATTGTAGAAAACGAAGTCAAAAGAACAAAAAAACACGATGCCCGTTACAGGTGGAATTGTGTCCCTGCTCCCCGCACCCCAGGGAAAGGATGTTGGGTCTTAACACCGATCAGAAAGTGACCTTGATCAGAGAGAGGGTCCCTGCAGGGTCAGTGGAGTTGAACTGTGGGTAGCAGGGTGGGCCCTGGTCTAGTGTGACCGATGTCCTTATAGAAAGGGGAAACCTGCACCCAGACGTCCCCTCAGGGAGAGGTGACCACAGGGACATGTGGTGACAGGGTGAGTGTGCAACGCATCTAAACCCAGCCTCCTTCCTAGGCCCGTCCGGAAATGGTCAGTCCACTGCGCCCACACCATGGAAGGGCGGTCTCGGCAGGTGCTCACAGAGCCCTGGGTCTCCCCCACACGCTGCGTCACGTAGTGGGGCACATCTCACAGCGCAGGCGTGGAAGTCTCACTGGGATTTAATGAAAATTGATTAGCTGCTGACATCATTAAAGACATCAGCCTTTAAAATGATTTATCTTCAAAACTGTGGCTTGACATGTTTTCTCATACTTTCTTCTGCTTCATCAATGGAGATTAAAGTGGGTTGAATCCTGTGTCCCAAAACTCACGTCCACCCAGAACCTGAGAATGTGACCTTACTTGGAAATCGTCTTTGCCTGTGCCATGAGCTACAGCGAAGTCACGCTGGACAGGGAAGGCCATGAGTCCAATGCTGGGGTCACCCTGAGAGAGGGAAGAGGGATCCAGATTCACAGGACACACAGGGCTGAGGCCACATGAGGCAGAGGCGGGGATGGGAGTGATGACAACCAAGGACTGCCAGGGTGGCCGGCCACCAACAGACGCTGCTGGGATGCAAGGAAGCCCCCCCCCACCTTGCAACGCCGTCAAAGAGCCCAGTCCTTTCAGACTTCCGGCCTCTAGACCTGGGGGAGAATCGATTCGTGTTGCTTTGAAAAAAATCACTGTTTCCCTAGGCCCAGTCCCCGCCAACAAGTGTGGTCATCTGTGGGGACTAAGGCTTTCACTATTTCCAAGTGGCCACAAGTGAGGCCCCAAAACTCTTCCCCATGATTTGGGGTGACATCCGTCAGAACCTGACTAGTCAGATGGAGAAATAGGCTGTAACAATCCATCCCTTTGTCCGTGAGAGTTATTTTCAAAGTGTGCAGGTCGTCCTAGGAAATACAGAGTCCAAGATGCTTGGGGCCAGTTTCTCTGCACCCATTTCAATGTGAAAAAAATGAATATGATTATTTCAGGTTTTAGAATATGATTTCCCTCAGTCATATGCCAGTAACTGAAGCCCTGTAATTTCAAGCAATGGAAAGTTATAATTAAGCGTTTGCGCTTCCAATTCCAAGCGAGAAAAGTACACAGAGTTCTTGATGGAGGGGCGGGAGCCAGGGAGAGGGGCCTGCGGCCCCATCACGGAGCTGAGTGCTGGGGCCGGGTGAGTGTGGCCTGGGTTCCCAGGAACAGACGATCCGCGACGCAGTTTGACCGTGAGCGAGCATCGCCTTCCCGATTACTTTGAGGATTACCTCTTTAAAATGCAGGGTAATTTTTTATAAAAACATAAGCACTCCAATACATGCTGTATTTTTACTGTATTTATAAAGAGGCAATTTACAAAGCATTTTCCAAGACACTAACCCACCCAGTCTCCTCAACCAGGAGAGGCCAGCCTGTTCATTACATTTTACACGAGAAAACGAAGGCTCGGAGTGATGCCGTCTCTGGTCATCCAAGTCCAAAGTGGAAGAAATCAATGCTAGGTGCTTCTACTTCCCACTGAGAGTGTTTGCACCGCCATGCTGCTTCTCCTCCAACCTGCTGCTCTCATTGCCAATCCACAAGGCGGACCCCGAGCCCTGGGAGCTGCTGGCCACCCACAGGGTCACCCCTAAAGCCAGAGGACAGGATCTCACCTGCCATGGCAACCTGCCCAGGGAAACCAACTCTGAGCTTGTCACTAATGGGCGGAGCCTGAGAGCTCAGTGGGAAAGAGAAACCAACGTGAGATGCTGGCGGGTCCTGGGAGCAGTGACGGGGCTCTGCTCACAGCACAGGCCTGGGAGGCAGACACTGCCCAAACAGGAGGCTGCCCGGGAGGTTGGGAGGGCCGGGCTCTGCAGGCAGGGTCAGTGCTTTAGGGGGAATAACCCCAGGTGGCTGAGGGGCGAGCGCTGCGGCTCGCCCGCCTGGTTGGGAACGTTTCTTCAGATCCTTTCCTCTGCTCTAATTGCCTGCTCATCAGGCACTCTTCAGATCTGTGATTTGGGCTCTTGAGTGAATTTTGGAAGGGAAACTAGTGAATAGCTGATCTTTTCGTTCCTGACATTAAAAAAAGAAAGACAAATCCTTCACCATGTCCCCGCTGTCCCATAGGATAAGACGTTCTTGTTTCACTTTTTAAAATTATTTGTATCTACTACACTTGTTCCATTTTCCCCTCTTTCTCGTCTCCCACCCAGCCCACCCCCTGCTCCCACAGTCCATCCCCACCCTGTTGTCCATGTCTGTGGGCCATTCATACATGTTCTCTATCCACATGGTTCTCTTCTTCCCACCATTACCCCCCGCTCCGCTCCAGTCACTCAGTCTGTTCCATGCTTCCGTGCCTGTGGTTCTGTTTTGTTTGTTTGTTTTGTTTACTGGAGTCCTCTTATAGGTGAGATCGTACGGTGCTTGTCCTCACCACCTGGCTTATTTCACTTAGCACAATGCTCTCTAGTTCCATCTGTCCTGTTGCCAAGGGCAGAGCTCCTTCCTTCTCTCTGGTGTGTAGCACTCCACTGTGCAAATGCGCCACCGCTTTCGACACGCTCATCTACTCATGTGCACTCAGGCTGTTTCCAGCACTTGGCTACTGTAAATAGCGCTGCTGTGAACACAGGGGTGCATAGGTTCTTTTGTGTCACTTCCTCAGGCCGTGTGCAGGGAGCAACTTGCACCTCGAGTGTCCCAGGGGTGCCCTGCACTTTCCTGGGCGGGCAGCACCTGTGTGCCTCTGCAATAGACAATGACACTGAACAAGGCCACAGAGTCACAGGAACCAGTGCTGTGACTAGTAAAACGTGTCGCATGATCTTCACTCAGTCATTCCTTGTAAAGTGAGTCAGGAATGACTTTAAATTTTTTATTAAAACACACGATGTTTAGTAAGACTTTCTAGGTCACGCTTCTGGTTTCTCCCTCGGAATTTCTGTTTGACCCACTTTTTTCCTCCCCCTTTCTCAGCGCGTATCCACTGGCCAGTTGCACCCCATCCCAGTCCCTCCCTGTCTGCTGGGGCCCTGAACTGGGCCTCCCTGGAGTTAACACCGCTGGTGGGAGAGCCCCTGTGCAGTGACTGATGACACTGCCAGTGTGGAAACCCTCCAGTCCATGTCCCTGGAGACCAGCAGCTCCTGCAACACCGGTCCCGGGAGGCCCCTGCAGCACCTGCAGTCAGTCTGCAGCCACACGGTGAAAAGACCCAGTTGCAGAACCGCCGTGACAACATCGGTGGGACTGGAGGCGCTGCTTTCCCATGCACCATGTTTTAAAAACAAACAAAAGGTAAACCCTGGTGCACAGTTTGCTAGCCATTCGCTTTAGAGCTGTAAGAGTGGTCAGCGTGCTTTCCTCCCCTCCTCCCGCCCCCTTACTCTGTAAGCCCGGGGTGATGGGAAGCAGACCCGTCCACGAAACCTTGATGTGAGGCCGGAACAGACGTGTGTGGCTGGCACAGCCGTCGGAACCTACTGCTGTTCAGAAGATGCCGCCCGCTTTCTCAGGTGCGGCGCTGATTACAGACGGCCGTGAAAGAACCTTATTTCCTCTTGGAACTGCTGACTCCCTCCTCTGTAACCCTGTTTCAGTGCAGCCCGTCTCTGCATCAGCGGTGCACAGGCACAGAAATAAATTCACCTCCCTGTCGCCTCCCACCAAAGACGGCAACAGAGCAAAACTCCCACCCCAGCGTCAGAATAATGGGACCTGTTTAGAGGACACGCCACAGCCGCTAATTCCACAGCAATAAGTCCGGATGCAGGAGAGTGTTTACGCCACAAGCAGACGCCTGGCACTCGTCTGGTTTAAAGAAATTCTCAGGGATCCATTGATTGCCTGGAACAAAGCCACAGTGAGCTCATGTCCGAACTGGACGAGGATCGGGTTTGAAACAAGGTGGAGACACGTGGAGGCCGATCTGCCAATAGGTCAGACGGCAGGACTTAGGTCAGCGAGCGCTATTTAACGGATTCTGTGCGTGCAGTCGTCACACTCAGCAGCTCTCGGGGCACAGTCCCTACCTCTGCCTTATGACCGACGTTCCAGCTCTTTGCTGACAGAAGCTCAACACATTTTTCGCGGCGGGGGAGAGGCCTGCTGGGATGCTCGTCTGTGTTAGAATCCACTCCCACATGTAGAAATTCCACATCCCATCAGGAGGACGTGGACCACAAACACTCTTCACGGCGGAGACCATGGCTTCCACCGGTCTCGACTCTCCACCAGATGAAGGCGGTCCTCTCTTTGCAGGGTCACTTGATAAGTGTCCCCGACTTGGTTCTAAGTTGGCAGAGGACAGCAGTTAGTGGTGACAACACGGGAGCAGGGAAAGGAGAACACGGCAGGGTGAAGAGACGCAGCTCCAGAAGCCCCCGCTCGGTGGCTCACTCTGAATGTCGTCTCACAGGACACACCACCACCCAGCAATGCCGGATGAGCTGTCTCCAACTTCTCCGAATTTCATGGACGTTTCTGACTTGTCTAACGGAGCTCCTCTAGTTCAACACCAACAGACGTTTGGGCATCAGTGTCGAACTTGAGAGTTGAGAGTCGCCACCCCGACTCGCACCACATTGGGATACAGCTGCTCGCCAGGTAAAGCACTTAAGCTCCCACCCCCCATCTCTGCGGATGCTCATGGAGTGTGTGACGTGGGACAGCAGGTAATTCTGGAAAAATTCATGAGATGCAACTGGCAGGTCCCTCATGGTGGGAAACACTAGATTGAGTGGTGGAAACATGAATCCAAGTCCCAGCTACCTGCTTGGAAACTGTGTGACCGCGGGCAAGTCACAGTCTCACTCCAATGCTGTCCCTTTTTGTACAGAGGATGGTCATCACCCTAGCTCGTGTCAAGGGGCAGCCAGGCCAGGTGACTCCAAGAGAAAACACAAGGCAGAAACATGAGAGCCAATGTATCTTAAGAACGCAGCACTAGAAAGCATGTTTTTAGGAATTTGCCTGGGAGAAAAAACTCCAGTAAGGGGTTTTTCTGAGTAAAGACATTAACCAGAAAGGAAGAGGCACCTTCAGCTCATAGGACAAGTTTTCTTTTTCTGTTAAATGGTCCCACAGTAAATATTAAATAATATTCAAACACGGCACCATGGTAGATGAGTATTTAAAAGTCGTCGTTAAACTCACGTCACTTTGGAGGGTGGTCCCATCCCTCACCCTGGGTGAGGACGTAGAAGAATTGAGTGAACCGTAGAACATTAGTAAAGGCAAGACGATGATGGCTGAGATGTACCTACTGGGAGAGAGTAGCCAGGCTGTGAGCAAGGGCACATGAGAGGGGGCGCACCCAGCTGCCCCGGCACCTGTATGGCCGCGTGGTGACAGAGGGGCTGGGAGGCAGCTGGGAGGGGCTGCGGAGGAGACAGTGCCCAGCAGAAAGACCTCTGGAGAAGCGAGGGTGACGCTTGGCCTGCCATCTGCATGGAACAGAACAGAAAATTGTAGCAACACAACTAATCAGCCACAGTTAGTGACAGTCGGCCTTGTTCCAGGACAGACAGAATGTGCTGACTTCATGGCATGGTCTGGTCCCAAAGCCACCAGCCGATCTGCCAGTGACAGTCCTGGACCTGTGGCCCAGTGAGCGCGTTTTCTGTGAACACAGGCCTGTGATGAGCACCAGCCAGGCGGGTGTCTGGATCCCCGCAGTCCCTATCTGAGTTTTGTGCAGCTTATCACGCAAGAAACAGCCACAAATAGTTACTTCTATTTCACTGTTTCACTTACATAAATGCAAATCAAAGCATGAGTGTGGCTACCACATCATGAAGGTCACACTCACACGTCCCCATGAATATGGCTGGTCACACCTTCCAATGTCCCTGATACCCAGAGATAAGGAGGAGCTCTGGGCTGGAGTGGAGCCCTCCAGAGCCAGAGCAGGGTGACAACATACACACTCTAGAACAGTCTGATTGCTCCCAGCAAAGGGGAGGCCTGGCCCTGCAGGCGGGGTGCTCGCTGTCCTCCCCAAGCTGGTGCTGACCCCGCAGACCCTGCCAGGACCTCACAGCCATGAGGGCCACGACGACTGCTCTGAGTCGGGAGGGCCTGACACAAGGAGCGCGCCCAGTCAGCCTCCTGTCCCAGCCATGCAAGGTCACCAGGCTGGTGTCCGTCTGATCAGGGACTGGCTGAATGAATGGTCTTCACAGTTGACAGTGTTTTGCACAGAAACAAAAAATAATTTCATCTCATCTTTTAAAAAATGTGGGACCAAAACCACAGAAATAAATGATGATGTGATTGATACTTGATGTCACTCTATTATATCAAGTGAGCCATAAAAAAAGAAAGAAAAAGGCGTTCATTCCTACTCCTCACAGAATGGCCACTCAACACTCCGCAACTCCTGTTCGCAGGTTCACCAGGAACCTGACACAGGGTGGTCTTTCTTTTCTCTTTTTTATCCTCACTGAGGTTATGTTTATTGATCGGAGAGAGAGAGAGAGAGGAACATTGATCGGTTACCTCCTACACGTGCACTGACCAGGAATAGAACCTGGGTCTACAGGTTTGTCCTGACCTTTTGGTCTACAGGACAACGAATTCAGCCACCCTGCCAGGGTGAGGGTGATTTTTCTAGTACAGAGCTCTGCCAGGCAAAAAACGTTGTCCCATTTTCTGATGACTGCTCGACTTCCCTCAGAATTACCTATCTGAAGGAAAAAGATAAACGTGTCTTTGATGGAGAATTTTCGAAGTGAGTCTGCCTCAGGGAACTTCCTTGGAACTGAGGCCATGGCAAGGCTCCTTCCTGCCAAACCCAAATGCCATTTTGAACAGACCGAAAAGATCAGCAGCTGAGTTGTGAATTCATTTTCCACGTGTGAAAAGCCACTTATAACAAATGCAGAGCCATCTTCAGCTAATTCGCATTCCCAGGACCTGCACAGGCCGCATTTCAAAGAGTGAACTCGTGAGCTCCGAGAGCAGGGACACTTTGTCCGCACTGACGACTGTCCTGGTGGTGATGGCACATCGCTGTTTCAGGGAATTACAGCCACATCAGAAGAAATGATGATGAAGTCCTTTAACTTGACCTTATCTGAGAAGCACTTTATCTGTCCTTCCATTCTAAATGAAAGCTTTGCTGGATAGAGCAATCTTGGATGGAGGTCTTTGGATTTCATGACTTGGAATACTTCTTTCCAGCCCCTTCTTGCCTGGAAGGTCTCTTTTGAGAAATCCGCTGACAGTCTGATGGGAAGTCCTTTGTAGGTGACTGTCCCCTTATCTCTTGATGCTTCTAGAATTCTCTCCTTCATTTTAATCTTGGCTAATGTAATTATGATGCACTTTGGTGTGTTTCTCCTTGGGTCCAACTTCTTTGGGACTCTCTGAGCTTCCTGGACTTCCTGGAAGTCTATTTCCTTTGCCAGATTGGGGAAGTTCTTCTTTATTATTTGTTCAAATAACTTTTCCACTTGTTCTTCTTCCTCTTCTCCTTCCGGTACCCCTATAATTCGGATGTTGAAACGTTTAAAGATGTCTTGGAGGTTCCTAAGCCCCTCCTTATTTTTTTGAATTCCTGTTTCTTCATTTTCTTCTGTTTGTTTCTTTCTTCCTTTGATCCACTCCATTGATTTGAGTCCCAGTTTTCTTTCCATCACTATTGGTTCCCTGTGCATTTTCCTTCAAGTTAAAGGAGTTCACCATCACCAAGCCCTTATTATATGAAATGTTAAAGGGACTTATTGAAGAAAAAGAAGATAAAAAATATGAACAGTGAAAGGACAGCAAACTCACGGTTATTAACAACCACACCTAAAACAAAAGCAAACCAAGCAGACACCTAAAACAGGAGCGGAGCCACAGAAATGGAGATCACATGGAAGATTAGCAACAGGAGAGTGGGAGGAGGAGCCGGGGAGAGAAGGTACAGAGAATAAGTAGCATAGACAGTAGGTAAAAAATAGACAGGGGGGAGGGCAAGAATAGTAGGGGAAATATAGAAGCTAAAGAACTTACGACACATGGACATGAACTTAAGGGGGAATATGGGTGGGAGGGGGTGTGCAGGGTGGAGGGGAATGAAGGGGGAGAAATGGGACAACTGTAATGGCATAATCAATGAAATATATTTTTTAAAAAAGAAGTGGTGGGGGCCATGCACCAGCGGAGAAGTTGGGAAACAGCATACCAATGTGCACCCACTCACCAGCACCCACCAGCTGGCCCTACTATGTGGCAGAAATTGCCCGGGACTCCTTCCACCCTGGCTCACCTTGCCTGCCCCTCGCTTGCTCCAGTTCTGAGCCTCCATGCTTGACTTTGACCTTGGCATTCCACATCCACATCCCATTCTGTCAAGCCATCAACCCCGCACTGTTGCTCTGACCCTGCTGCCAAGCCAGGGCCCAGCCAGACCAGCTACAGCTCAACCTGAGATGTCAAGAAAACCGGTCTTGATTCTAATCAGCCTGTTGTCCTGCAGCCTTGTGAGGTCACCTGCCCCTGGCAAGTTATAATCTCTCTGGACTTGAACTTTGTCATCTGTGACGTGGGAACAAGCATATAGGTACACAGATGGATGGCAAAGAAAATGACTAATTGATCATCTGAACTGCAACGTGAGAATCACTACAGAAACCGAAGGGACGGTTTTTCCCTGATCCTTAACGAGGCCTACACCAGCGCTCCAGTCTAGACTGAGAAAGTCGGCTTCTTGTCTTGTGACTCAGGTCACCACACTTCCACCCCCCTCACAGTGAAGGGGGACAGTGAAGGTCATGTGTAATGTTAAAGGTCAGTCCCCTTAGCCCATGGATGCAGGGGTGGCTCTGAGGTCATGCGGGGCCCTTGCAGACAGCCCTCTAGTGAGCAGGGATTTGGTGGTGGCCAGTTCCCTGCAGGTCCCAAGCCAGCAGCCTGGGGCACGAAGCTGGGGGCCAGGCTCTGCATGGAGCCTGATTCTCGATGGAAACCCTGCCGAGCACCAGGTCCCGCCAGGCTGGGAACTGCAGGCATGGCGGCACCAAGGGCCCAGCCGTGAGGAATTCTGTCTGCCCTCCCCTGGGGCCTGTTCTGACCAACTCCGGTGGAGGACCATTTCTCTGCATAAAGAAGCTGCTCCCCAGACAGGGGCAGAGAAAGGGGAGGGTTCCCCGTCACCTTGGTGTCGCACCTGCTGTTTCCCGACTACTGCCACTCTGAGGTCACTCGGAAGCCCCTGAAACTGTCTGTATCTGCTAACCATGGTCCCCTGTCACTGTTGGACAAAGTGAACTGACCCATTTACTGTGTTTTATGGAAAAAGGAAACTGCGCTTCCTCCCAAAGGAAACTGTGGGGTCAAACTTAAAGCGTTGTAACATTATTCTTCGTGAAACCTCCCCCAAGTCGCTTCCACGAAGCCCCCAACCTCAGGAAGTACAAACACATGGGCTGGTGCCACGGCGCGGACTCTGGGGAGCACGGTGCCTCCGAGTGGCCTCCCAGGGCCTCCACCAGCCGTGACGGGCGAGCTGCCGCAGGCCGTCCCCAGCCCATCCTCGGCCCGCCTCCTTTCGAACCACAGGTAAGGCCGCCGCCCACCTCACGTTTTAGCTCAGACCTTGGTGTCCTGTCTGGGTCTCTTTCTGTGGGTTGTTGCCCTGAGGTGGGGGAGGCTATGGTGAAATGCAACACGGCTGGATGCCTGTGAATGACTCCGGCGCGGGGTCCGCAGCTGGCCTGCTTGGTGGTGAGATGACAACAGGATCACCCACAGGGGGGCATGCTCCGCAAGTCAGAGCCCTGTGCTGGCGTGCCACGGAGGAAGGACGCCAGGCTCAAGGGAGGCGTCACCTCCTGCAGAGACCACAGGTCACCAAAACCATGGCATCGATGACGGGGCACTCAAAGAAAATGGGAATTTTCATTTCTGGTGCCTAAGAGCCCTCTGCGAGGCTCTAAGTGCTTGCTGTGCACACCCCCTGTGGGTCACTATAAAACCACGAGGAATGTCACCGGTTGTCCAGGGACTGAGGGCCAGGCTGTCACTGAACTCCCCCTGCCATAAGACAACTCATGAGCAACACGGAAGCTTTGCCCTTGAGACTCTTCTAGGCTAGCAGCCAGAAGAAAAGGCAGGATGACAGAGAGTGCTAATGAGGGACACAGGCACCCTGGTGGGGTGACAGAGCAGGGCGTGGTCAGGGACAGCCCAGGCGAGGGGCAGCCTTCCCGAGGGGCCTCGTGGAAGGAGGGCAGGGTCCGGCGCAGAAGCAGCTCCCAGGAAAGCAGGTGCACCTGAGCAGGGGCCTGGCTGGGAGGGCGGAGCGGACGTTCTGCAGAGGCCTGGGGACCAGGAAGCGCCGGCTCTGCCCGAGTGGGCCAGGTGAGGGAGGTGCTGAGGTTTATGGCAAAGCTCAAGCCTCCCCATCTCAGCCTTGATGCCTTCTTACCCCATTTGGCTTTTCCTGGGCCTTTTCATTTTTTCTAGAAGGAGGGATCGAGTGCTCACATTCTCCAGAATAGAGTGTTCCCCACCCCACAGTTCCATTCTGACCACCCCACGCCTCAGGTCCCGTGGTGGCCAGTCCCAGTGCCCAGACAGACCAGGCATGCGGATCTAAGTCAGAGGGGCAGCGGGCTCTCAGTGTTCTGGAAATGATGCTTCCTAAGACCTGCGTCTCGCTCAGTGCCGTCCCTCACACCCCAGGTGACCCTGCAGGAAGGCACGCTGCGTCATTTTGATGATGGGCAGTGGGTGTGCCCTTAGCCAGCCCAGGGGCCCCATGACGAATGCCGTGGGACCTGGTGAGCAGCAGTCCCCTTGGAAACCCAACAGGAAAGCTTCCCAGGGACCTGTCTCCCTTTGCCCTCCCCCATATTTCTTCTTCACCCAGAAATAAATGTTTAATGATAGGGGGGAAGATAGGACTTATTTTAGGCACTGTTAGAACAAAGAAACAATGGGAAAGAAGCCTGTAATTTCAAACCAGGATACGAGAAGAAACGCTGTGTTTATTTTCAGACGTGACAAGATACTGCCATATTTAGGAGTCATGGGAAGAACTTACGGTGATTGTTCTCCTTGAAACCAGCAGGCAGAACAGCCGAGCTCTGTGCACCCCAGTCCCCTCCACCTCTTCCTAGGGAACTCCGCCCCCAGGTCCAGGGACCACGGTTGATGGGAGCTGGTCCAGGGGCACGCAGCTCTGGAGGGGCGGGTCCCACTTTGCTCAGGGAGTGAAGTCCAAAGGAAGGCTCTGACTCCGCCCATCCGTGGCCCGTGGACACTGCTTACTCCCCAGCAGACGACGCCTGCGTTAGGCTATCCCTCCTCACAAGATCAGGGAGCAGCTCCCCTTCAGGTTCAGGTTCATATCTCAAGGACAACGCCACCTCTCCACCTCTGCTTGGCCACAGTGCACAGACTGTCAGGCAGGAGACACGAGGCTAGTCACTGGGTTTATCTTCGGCTCCACAAAGAGTTAGGAGGGAACACAGGACAGAACTGGGTGTGGGGACTGGGGGTGAAGTCAGATCGGAACAGGGTCGGTGGTGCCCTTCCACCTCTGGTACCAGGGGACAGGCATCCATCCTGACTAGGAGTTCATTGGAAATGAATCCGAGAGACAGAGAGCCGTGCCCCTTAGAGCCCTTTCGATGGGAGGAGGGAGGGACAGGATTCTGGGACAAGACTGACACCGTGGGGCTTCGCCTCCACCAGGCAACCCATCCCAGGGATGGCTTCCCACAGTTTGAGTTTACAGAGCAAATTCCCAGAGAACTACCATCATTTCAGTGCCGGTACCCAGAGGACGCAGGGCCTCAGCGCCTCTCTGTAACAGACCTTGCCCTGCTCCATGGCACCTGTTCCCAGAGGCTGACAGGAAGGCCCTCACTCGGGTCAGGGACAGATGCCACCCCGCACAGGTGGGGGCACCTTCTCCTGAAGTTAGACCAACTGGTACTCAGTGCCCTGACACAAGCAAGCAACGATTCAGGAGCACAGTCGCTCTTCACGGAGGGACGAGTAACAGAGTGTGTGGAGGTGGGAGAACGAAGAGAAACCAACGGGCCTTGCACTGGGGTGGATGGTGTCCCTGCACCTGGGAGCCGAGGGGACTAGGAGGTTAGCATCAGCGCCCCGATGGCTCAGGCCTCTTTAGGGCACTTGTCTGCGAGGCACGCAGGCATACTCTCTCACATAGGTGCAGGTGGCTACGGCGACACCTGGTTACCGAGTCAGTGTGCGTGCATCTAATTCCACGGCAGAGGGTCAGTCAACCCCAGTAATGTTTTGGTCATCGCTGTGCGGCCCCGAGGTGAGGAATCTCCTTCGGCCTCTGTTGGAGCCATTTCTGTGAGCTCCGTGAACGCAGCTGGACGGCAGTGACGAAGGTTCTGGTAAACAGCACCCTCTGAGCAAATGAGGACACAGAGGCAGTTCACTCCTGAGGGGCCCCCCGTACCTGCAGCAGGAAAGCCAAATCTTAGTCGGTGCGAGTTTACAAATACAGGGTTTAAAACTCCAAGTTGTGGGCACAGATGTCGGGACGTCGAACCGAAGGGTCCCTTCAAGTTCCGTCAGTTACTGAACTGGCGAGGGTTCATTTGTCCCCTCGCCAATGTTCCGGGTGACCCTCGGAAGCGCAGTGAGCCTGCCTTTACAGCCCGGGGAGCAAAATCCATGGAGATTTAGCAGACTCAAATCCACTGGTACCCAGGATGGGAGATGCGGCATCGAAAGTGGTCCCTCATACTAACAACCTAAAAGCACAGAAAGCGGTGAAGTTGCTCAGAATTTTAACTGAAGCCGGGAAAACGCACAACACAGCACTTCCTTCCCGAGGGACTGTTGCTTTTCCGGAGGACAGCTGGCGCCTTTCAACACCCCAAAAGCAAATGGCAGGGCACCTTTGACACCATCTCCGTGACGTGTCCCTTTGTCCTGTGACACCTGAATTGCAAGGCCCCCAGGCAATGGGGTGGTGAGGAGCAGTCCTGGGGAGCAGCTGCTGCTGCCGGCAAGCACAGAACAGGGCCCGAGGAAGACGCCGCAGCGCGGAGACACAGCACGTTACCGACCGTCACACGGCCTGCCCGGGGGGTCTGGCCTAAACCGGCTCCATACCGGCAACAGGCCTCGACCGGGCCTCTTTGCTGCGCAGACATCAGACGATCGCAGACCTCGGGGCTCTGCTGCCCATGACCACCGTCCTCAGACAAGGTGGATTCTCTTTATTTTCCAAATGTAAAAGGCTTGTTGCGAGACAGATAGGTCCAACGTAATCGCGATAAAATTTCTGAGCAATACATAAGTTCAGATAAGTACAAGCCACCTAAAATACTAACCCTAAAAGCGGCAGCATTAACATGTGACTGTATTTCCTATCACACACACAGACACACAGAAAACAGAATCATATCACACGTGACAATTTTGTCTTTTCCTCCCAAAGGCAGTTGTTTGTGTTTTAAAGAAAGAGGGAACGTGTTTTGCAAATGTCGTTCCGAGCCATCCATCATCTCTGTGTTGTTTGTGCGGCACCCGCTTTCGTAGCGTCCTGAGTGCTTGGCATCCTCACGCAGTTCCCTCAGTCTCTAGTCACGTAAATTATCCCTTCAGGTTTAAGTGGCTTTTTACATTTTCACTTAGGCTTTGAATTGATCTGAAATTTTGTTTTGTACGTGAGGTAAGAGTCTGATTTTATTTTCCTCTTAATAAATTTCCATTTGTGCCAGCAACATTTATTAAAGAAATACTGTGTATAACAATTGAATTTAAACACTAAGCTTGTCACATATTAAATTTCCGTGTATCTGGGACCCACTTACGGCTCTCGGTAACTGTTATTTTGTTTGGCACTGTGCAGTGCATCTTGGTCTCTGGCATTAGTTTCTTATTTTTTCTCAGATATTTATCTTCTATGGGGAGCTTCCTCTAATTTTTGTTTTTTTAAGAAAGATATGTTTTCATTTACTTACCTTGAGTACAATTTTTAATGTATTTCAATTTTTGTTTTTGTTAATTCTGTTTTCCTGTATTCTTTTGTTAATTCTGTTCTAAGTCCACAAATGAGCAAAATCTCCTATATTCTCAAGGTATTTAGGGACAAATACTTTCACACACCCTGCATTTTCTTTGTATAATACTGTGTTTTTTATACTTTTTCAATAATCTCATGTTTTTAAGGGCTATCTGTTTGTAATTACAGTTGACTATTATCAGAGAATATGGCCTATAAAGTATCTTGGTTATTTTAGTAACATTTTCCTCATGGTCAGTCTATGACCAATTTCTTAATATTTCCCTAAATATAAGGAAGAATAAAAACCTATGTTCTTAATCCAAGGATACATATTACGCATTCATGTTTGTTTATGTTATTTATCTCTATCCTTATTTTCTACGTACTTAGCCTGATTCTGAAAGAAATACATTAACATTTCCAACTATTTAGTCAAGTTCTTATTGCATCTCTGAAAGTGTTTATGATTATTACGCTGACTGGTTCACGAAACATCTTTTTACTGACTGGGTATTTCAATACAATAAAATGCCCCTCTTAGTTTTGGTTAGTGCTTTTATCTTCAGCTCTCCCCTTTTCTAATATTGATATTGTCTCTCCTGAGTCCTTTCTGTTTCCACTGCTTTCCTGGAATTATTTCCCCTTTTTTTTATTTCTGATGTTGACCTTATTCCTTCCACCTTACATTCACTTTATTTCCTGGTCTCCTCTTTTTCTCCTGTCACCGGTGTGACCAAATGACTGCTCATGTCCTGCCTACTGTCAGTTTAAAGAGTTCTGTCTTCTGCCACCTTCCTACGAGTCACCTCTCCTGATGCTCATTACGAAGCGCACGCATTGCTTTTCTGCGTCACAGCGAAACAGCTGCCTGGCATTTCTCCCCACCAGACACTCTGCTCCCCCACCCTCCACCGCCCCTCCCTGCTGCGGTGTCAGACCTCAATCTGTGGAGTGTCAGATTGGATTACCAATCCAGTGTGGATTACCTCCTTCCTACCCCATCACTCCCAATTCCGCCTTCCAGGTTCTGATGACATAGTGTAGTGTTTTCGGGGCTTCTGTTTCAGAACTGTGACAAGATTTTAATGTTGGGCTGTTTCTTCTATCTCAGAATCCTTGTGTCGCACAGAAGACCTGTCACCCTCTGAAAGCCATTTGGATATGACTCACTGGATACAAGGTCTGCTGTCCTGCCCCCTTTTAATCCTCTCCAACACGGACGTCAGTGATTCACTGGCTGTCCAGTTAGAGGCTATTCTGGGGTGTTGCCTACAGACGGGGCGTGTGGCTGACACGGTCTCTGACCCGTGCGTACCTGCACACTTCTTTCACTCTGGCAGGTGATGACACCTTCCCCGCGGATAGTGCTCGGAGAACAGGAGCCTTTTGTTGGAAACCCACACACGTTACCTGATGGGCTTCCCGAGCTGCCGTAGAGCAGCTGGCCTCTCTTCCTTCCCTTGTAAGTAACCTGCTCATCCCGTCTTGAAATGGGAAGATTTTCTCTTTGTCACTGGCCATCGGATATTAACCAGAGTACGTCCAGTTGTGTGTCCTGCTCATCAGCCTTGGCTGGACCTCGTAACACATTGCACTCTGCAGACTCCAGACCTGCTTGAGCTCAGGGCTCTGTCCCGTGATCCTCTGTTTAATTACTGCCTTTCCTCCCTACAGCCCTACGACGGCGGGTGTCCCTTATGCCTCACGCGCCCAGAAAGTGTCCTCTTCATCTCTCTTCGTGTTTTTGTCCTGCGTGCTGAAACAGTCCTTCCTCTTCACCTTCTCAGCACCAACTCCACTCTCAACAACTTTCCGTTTAACGTCACGTCTTTGGCTCAGGAAGCCTGCTGTGTGGTCATAAATCTCCTTGTATGTTCTAATTGTTTTTGTCATTTCACTCCTCATCTCAGTTTCCTTTCCCTGCTTATTTTTTAGTCATTTTGTCTTTGCTCACTCCCTGGGGTTCCGATAAAGCTGTTGAGGGGCTTCAAGCCAGAGCGATTGCGCCCATAACAAAGCTAGAGTGTGTATGCCCACGGGCACCGAAATCTACATGTTGCCCGGCCAGCCAGCAGCGCCACCTCCAGCAGGGAAGCTGTCCCTCCTTGTCCGTGGCACCGGGAGGAACCGCCTCCTCCCTGGCCTCCTCGGCCGTCTGCAGCCTATAGAACGAAGGACAGAAGAGACTCAGCCCCAACGCGGGGCAGTTCTGCTTTCTAGACGTGTAGCAAATCCTTCCAGGGATCCTTGTACATGGGGACCCTCCTCAAAAGTGAAGGCTTCTTGCAATCCACCAAATTCCCACTCCAGGAGGATGTTTTGAAATCTCCAGACCCAACATGGCAGGGGTGGGGGGAGCCGACAGAGCCAAAGCCTCACTCCTATCTTTTGGGCCACTCCTTCGGACACCCCAGCTCCTGTCCAGCATGGGAAGGGTGGTCAACAGTGAACAGTTAGGACAAGAGGGCATTTGGGATACATTCCGCCTCCATCTTCCCAGAATCCTCAGGGTGTCTGCGTATACAAATGCCCTCACGCTCCTCAGTGAGAGACAGAGAGAAAATTCAGAGCAACAGCCCGCTGGGTCCCAGAAGTAAGTGTAAAAATGTTGAACTGAAGAGAGAATATTTAGAAAGGAGAGGGCAAAGGTAAAGATAAACTCCCCATGATTTACTCAGAGCAATTAGGGAGGAAATGTTAATTTAAAAAAAAACTCTGTTGACTTTGCATCATTGTCACATTTGCTGAGGTTCCGATTAGCCATTTGCGGTCTCTGAGAATGACAGAGTTCCTTCCCAGGTGGCATGCCTCAATTTCACACCATATTTTATTCCCTGGTGTTTACATTGCACATGGTTTCTAACTTTAAACATTCAAAGCCACTGATTTCCAGAAAGGCTAAATCTTGGCTAATAATTGCTAGCAGAGCATTTCTAACTTTATTTACTTGTAAGAAGATGGAGAAATGGTAAATTTTGTGGGCGAGCCTGTTTTTGCTCAAGACAGACCTCATTTCACCCTTTGGTCCCATCCATCGGGTCTAAGTGCTTTTTTATGAGACAGAAGAGTCAACATTTACCTGGAACTGACTCACATTCTTGGTTTTCATCCAGAATTGAAAGAGAAGCCATTCATCACGAAGAATAAGTGGAAATGTAATCCATTTGAGATCCTTCGCATCTTTTTGGGTTTGAGCTGCCCTTGTTCTGCACAGGCACAGAATGAAACCCCTGGCATGCTGGATGCAACTATGTTATGACTTGGAATCAAATGTTCAGCCTTAGAGGACAGCAGGCTGCAGAAATGCCATCTCAGCTTACATTACCCTGATGCCCAGAGCTGCCTTTCAGCCCCCAGCCAGCAGAGAGCCAGGAGGCTGTTTTCAGAAGTTGTTTTAAATCTGAAAAAAACTAAGGACATTTCCTTTGTTCTCTTTCAGCTGGAAGAGAACCCCTAGGGCATTCAGTGGAGACCCCAGCAGAACAGGGCAGCCTCCTGAACTCATGGGTCAGCCACAGACTCAGCCAGAGTTACAGAGGGTATGTTCAGGCAAGTAAGAAGCTGAAGAGAGCAACATTATACTCGATAATTCAACCAAAAGCATCAGGGGCCGACCAGTGTGATGGGCCTGGTCAAGGGTGAACGCAAGGGGCTGCAGCTAGGTCGTCAGCCAAAGCCCCGGAGAGACGAGCTGCCCAGGCAGTGTCAGGCGAGCACCATGGACAGCTCCAGGCCCACCTGCGTTTCCCAGCTGCTGTCCACACCGTGCCCTGTCTTCATCTGCACCGAGGCTGGGAGTTATCCCCGAGGTCTCTCAGAGTGGGTGCCGATCCACAAAGAAGGATCTACCACTCGTCCACGAGGAGTCTCCAGTGGACGAGTCAGGCGGCTGATTTCCAGGCCCAAGAGTTGACCCCAGAAGTTCTTCCTCACCCCCGGTCAGTACCAGCTATGTCCAGGGCTCTGTCCCCATCTGAGGCCACGCCACTGGTCACTGGGTGAGGCTCTGCTTCTTATTTAAACAACAAAGGTGATCCAACAAGAAGTGCACAGGAAACTGAAGGAGCCACAACTGTGACCCACAGGCATCAAGACAGCCAGGAGGGCAACATACACCAGAGCCTCTTCCTCCTCCGGAACAAGGTCTCTAAGGAGAGGGGCTACTCCCTTCTCACTTGTCGTGACCCAGGGCCGTTCTATGTCAAGGGCATGAGGAAGCCCAGGCGGCTGCCTTGTCGCCACCTGAAGCTGGGCTCCCAGGGCCTTGCCTGCTTCCCTTCCCCACATGTGGCACAAGGGCCTCCACGACTGAGCCTGGCAACGTGGGGGAGCCTGTGCCTCGGGGCTCTGCCCTAAGCCCCGAATTCTGTGTGCCGTGGTGAGGGTTCATCGCCTCCCGAATGGTGCCGGGCTGCGAGTGCAGGAGCACGCCAACCAGCGTCCCGCACGAGGGATGCCCGGCCTCCTTCCCACCGTCCCCAGCTGCCTCCCTCAGCTAGAAGTCGCCTCCCCCAGGAAGTCTGTCTTGGTAGGAGCTCTTCTTAGGAATCCCACATTTGAACACAGTAGGGCAGCCCCTAGCATGTACACCTAGTAATCACTCTTTTAATGGATAATGTCCTCCACTAGACTATACACTCCTTGAACGTAAGAACTGGACCTCGTTCACTGCTGTCTCCCAAGCACCTCCGTGGCACCTGGCTAACAGGGGTTCACATTTATGACAGAGTGGAGCTTTCCGTTCACCACGTGCAGAGTCTTTGTGTCTGAGACCAGCACAATCTCAGGGGCCGCAGGGAATGAACACCCATAGATTTGTCTGAAAGTTGGAGCCAAAGTGGGGTCTGGGGCTGTGCCTGTGTAGAGAAAACGCACGTGTTCCTAGAGGAGTAAGATGCTGTCGGAGGCGGACTTCTCCCAGCATCTCTCACTCTGTTGCTGTAAGGATGCTGACCCCAGGCCTAGCCGGGTGGCTCAGTTGGTTGCCGTGTCATCCTCTATGCCAACGACACTGCAGGTTTGATCCCTGGTTAGGGCATGCACAGGAGGCAACCGGTTTTCTCTCTCTCTCTCAAAAAAAATCAATGAGCACATCCTCAGGTGAGAATTAAAAGAACGCAGACCCAGCCACACTCCCACTCACTGCCTACGCGGCGCATCAGGGGAGACACAGCTTGGGCCGGGCCTGCAAGGCCATGCTCACCGCCTGCTCCTCCCCAGACTCGCCCTGCGTGGGCTCTGCAACCAGATGCATGGGGCCCACGGTCCCCGATGCGCTCCCAGGCCCGACCAGAGGTGCCCCTGCGCTGGCCAGCTGGGTCCTTCCCCCGCATCTCTCTCCAATCCTCACTCCTGGTGCCGCATAACAAGTCAACCAAATGGCGGTGGTTTAACAGTGACTGTGGCAACGAACCCTGGGTCTGAGGGGACTTCAGCTGAGGGCTCCAAAGCCCCGTTTCTGCCTTGCAGACACATTGTTGGTTGACTTGCTTGTTATACTTTAAAAGGAGAGATGTGGGGAATGCCTGGGGCCACGGCGGAAGAAGGACCTGTACCTTCCCCAGCAGAACAATTACAGCTGGTACAATGGAATTGTGATTTAAAAACAGCCATTAAAATCTCTAGACATTTTCCTCAGGAAATAGAAAAAAAATATGTATTCAAGAAAATCTAAATTTCAGGAACAACAGCCAGAGCCTGCATTTGAGCAAGAACCCAGCTCTGCAAAATGGAAACCCGACTCCTACAAGGTGAGGCGACCACAGGGCCCCTCTCCCCAGCCCCCCATCTAGGGAACCCTGAAATGCATGGATCTATGCTGAAGGATTGAAGGGAGAAGGAAACTACTCTGTTCAATACCCCAGAATTTGGCGGAATGATGGCGAATGGATGGAACAACTACGCAGAAGTTCAACAAGGACACTGACGACTTACAACTGTGACCAACTGGACAGGACACATCTAATGAATGGAACACATGTTCTCCTGACACGCAACATTCTCCAGGACGAACCTCATGCCAGGCCGCAAAACCAGCTCCCAACATCCAAAGGACTGAAATCACGCAAACTGTCGTCTCTGACCACACCAGAATAAAATTAGAAATGAGGACGACAAATTGGAGAATTCACAACTACGTGAAAATTAACACTCGCTGGGGTGATAAAAATGTTCAGAAACTAATTGTGGTGATTAGCGTATAACTGTGAATACACTCAACACCACAGAATCGAACGCTTTAAACGGATAGACTGTAGGAATGAGGAAGCACATCTCACTGAAGCTGTTTTAAAAAGTACACACACACACCTGCAACAAGTTAAGTTTTAAGTAAATTGTGAAAGAGAAGTCGGAGAAGATTTAAAAAACTGGGGAAAACTGATTTGCTTCAAAACAGTCCTTTCGTTGTAAGCTCCTTTGTGCATCCAGTGTGACTGCGTCCCTGGGACACTTCCCAACACGCCGCTGCCCCGAGCAGGGCCGCAGCCTCCCCAGCCTGCTGTCAGGGTGAAGGGCACAGTAAAGAAGCTTCATTTCCATCTGAGTTCATTCCTTCTTGCCCTGTTGATGACCTTGACCAGTAGCAGGGCAACACAAAGGCACCTGCGAGGAGGGCAACAGAGATGCCCGCAGGACTTGAAAAGAAAGAAGAGCTTGGGCCCTGGCTGGTGTAGCTCAGTGGATTGAGCGCAGGCCTGGGAAATACAGGATCACGGTTCGATTCCCAGTCAGGGCACATGCCTGGTTTGCAGGCCAGTGCCCAGCAGGGGACTCATGAGAGGCAACCATACATTGATATTTCTCTCCTTCCCTTCTTCTCTAAAGATAAATAAATAAAATCTTTTTAAAAAAAGAAAAAGAAAGAAGAGCTTGCACATAAGTTACACACTCAAGATTTTCTCTACATCTGGGAAAACTTTTCATCTGTGAGCCTGTTACCATTTAGTTAGGGCAGTAATAACACAGCAAATTAAAGCATTATCTTGTGCATTTTCCATCAGTGATTTTAAGGTTATAAAATTTAAGCAGATTTATATGCAAAAATAAAATCTAAACAGTAATGTCTAATTTCTTCCAGAAAAGGGCTTAATACACACCAAGCTGTCTCCATTTAAAATCCTTTAAAACATCAGTCCCAACCGGCAGAAAGCATGTAGCCATAATAACAGGACAGCCACAAGGCAAACTCTTTCCACCGGCCCACGCTGCACGCAGCATTTCTCCTGCGTTACCTCGTCGACCCTTCGGACAACCTGCAGAGCATGTGTTCCTGACGTGCCTGGTCTCCAGATGAAAGAACTGAGGCCAGAGAGGGAGAACTACATGTCTGAGGCCAAATCTTTGGCCAAGATCAAAATTGGGTCATTCTGCACTGCAGGTAGCCCATGCCAACTCAGCAGCATGAGTTACTGAAATATTAAAACACTTTGGTACTAGCTGAACAGCCACTTCCCTATGCCTTCCCCAGTGCTGTGTCCCCACAGTCCCCTGGCCCAGTTCCCCAGCCACCCCAGCGTATCCCCAGAACCTTCCCAATTGCACGCAACCCAAACTGTTGGCCCCGGCTCCATATGGACCCTCTGACCGGCAGTGCCCACACCCCTGCCTTACTAGTTGTTAACTATTTAACACTGCCCCTGCCTGTCAGCCTCCAGAGTCCACGTGCCTGGGTACTCTCTCCCCAAGATCCCGGGACTGGACAACGATGACTGAGCAGCGCTGATTCCAGCTCAGGTCTGTTTCCCCGGACAGAGCCATCCTCAGAGGTGAGCCATGCTCATGGCCGAGGTAGCAGGAGCTCAGCTCTGCCCACCTCTGCGTCCCTTCCACTGGCAGCATCTGGACAGGGCAGGAGAGGAAGTCAGAACAAGACGTTAGGAGAAGCACATCCCTCCGCGTGTCCCTACTGTTACCAGCGTTGCAGCATCACCAGGCTCTTAGAAAGCTCTTCACTGTCAGCTAAGCCACTGGACCGACACCCCCCATCCTTCAACACTAATGTGGAGCAGGTTAACTCTGCTCCTACCAGTAAACAGCTGAGACTAAAAAGGAATTTTATTTGGTTGAGTTGGGTATAATTATTCTATTGTCTTCCTTATTTTCCTTGTTTAGTATCATAAGAAAGAGGATGCACACAAAATAATCTGTTAGCACTTATATACAAATTCGGTCAAGTTGCAGGATACAAAATTAGCATACAACAATCCATCCAAAAAGGAAATACAACCCCATTTACAATAGCACCAAAAAGAATAAAATCCTTATGAATAAAGTTAATCAAGTAAGTGAAAGACGTGCGCACCAAAAATTATGAAATACTGACAAAAAATGAAGGCGCAAAGAAATGGAAAGATATAATACCGTGTTTACACATTAATATTGTTAAAATGTCCATACTGCCCAAAGCAAACCTACAGATTCATTGCAACGTCTATAAAAATTCCAATGGCATTTTTCATAGAAATAGAAACAATAATTCTAAAATCCCTATGGAACCACAAAAGACTCCGAAAAGCGAAAGAGTCTTGAGAAACAAAAACAGCACTGGAGGTGTCTCCCTGCCTGGTTTTCAATCGCACGGCAGAGCTAAGCAGCCGGAAGCGGGTGCTGGTGCGGACGCAGACCCACGGAGCCAAGGAACGGGATGCAGAGCCCGGACTCACCCCCTGTGTGCACGGCCAGCTGGGACTGGACAAGGGAGTCAAGAACACCCGATGGAGAACAGACGTCTCTTTGGTAAGACAGTGGTGCTGGGAAAACGGGACTGTCCCACGGAAGAGACTAAAGACTTACATATGAGGCCGGACCGTGGCCCCTAGAAGAAAACAAGGGGAAAGCTCCTGGACTTTGTCTCTGATGCTGATTTTTTGTATATGGCACCCCAAACCCAGGCAACAAAAGTGAAAATAAGCAATGAGGACTACATCAAACTAAAAAGCTGCTTCACAGCAAAGGAAACAAAAGCAACCCATAAATAGGGAGAAAATATTTGCAAACCACATATCTGGTCAGGGGTTAATATCCAAAATATAAGACACTCGTACAACAGTGAAAAAATGATTAAGACATGGGTAAACAACCTGAATAGACATCTTTCCAAAGACGACAGGTAAATAAATGGCCAACAGGCACATGAAAAGATGCTCCACAGCAGTGACTCATCACAGCAACGCAGATTCAAACCACCATGAGACATCACCTGAGACCTGTCCAGTGGTCCATTGTCAAGACTCACCCCATATGTCGGGGAGGGTGTGGAGGCACAGAAACACTTGTATTATGTGGGTCAGAATATAAATTGATATAGCCATTATGAAAATGGTATGGAGGTTACTCAAAAAACTAAAAACAGAAATACCACATGCTCCAACAATCCCCCTTTTGGGTATAAAACCAAAGAAAATGAAATTAGTACCTGGGAGAGAAGTCTGCATGATCGTGTTCGCTGTGGCATTGTTCATAGTAGCTGAGGATAGGTAAGCTAAAGAATTTAAAGATTTCATTCATTCATTCATTCATTCATTCATTCATTTTAGAGTCTAGAGGGGAAGGGAGAGAGAAAGAGAGGGAGGGAGACACATTGACATGTCAGAGAAACATCCATCAGCTGCCTCTTGCATGTGCCCTGACCAGGGACCGAAGCTGCAACCCAGGCGTGTGTCCTGACTGGGAATCAAACCAGTGACCCTCTGCTTTGTGGGATGGTGCCCAACCCACTGAGCCACAGCAGCCAGGGCGTAAGCTCTGAAGAATTTAGAGAAACCCCTTCCAGCACAAAGCGTAGGCTTAGTTCTCATTCCATCTTCCAGGTTTTTCATTAAATTATCAACTTGCCTTCTCACCAGAGTCTCTGTAATACACTCACTGGCTAACAGCCAAACCTTAAGCTCAGATGCACTGAAGCCTGCACACAGCTCTCCAGCAAAGACGCACACGCAGAGACAGAAGTCCGTAATCATGGCCGAGTGCTGAGCTCGTGGTTCTAATAACAGTTTTGGCTTTGATTCTGCTATACTTGTACAATCACTTAATATTCTTAAATGTATTATATAATTGGGCGCACATCCAAGTACGGGCAATAAATACTGCTTTGACTCGAGTTCCAGTCATTTTGATCATAATAAGATTATAAAACAAATTTCGAAGAATTGAATATTTCTTTGCTTAGGTATTCTCTGGGGTAACTAGATTGTTTCATCTATTATTTAATCTTCTTTGATTCCTAGGGATCTGGATTAAGCTATTTCTTTGATAACACAGAAATCCTCCCATTGTTCTGCTCTCAAACTCTGGACTACATTCAGCAATTCTCTGTCTCCAAATGCCTGACACGGTGCCTGGCTTGGAGCAGCTGTTCAGTAAATAAACGTTCAAAAATGACTAAACAGTTTTAAAGGGCTGGTCCTTCTTGGAGAAAAATCGAACTTTCAACCAAAATTACGCAGCCGAAGCCCTTCCAACCCCTTTTCTGCTGTGGATGTGAGACAGCAGTTCTCGGACAGGAAACACTCAGATACGAAATGCGTGCCAACTTATCTAGCTTATGTATTTGCTGAATGCCCATAAATAAGAAAGCTAAATGTCAAATATTTTGCCTGAAGCTTCAGCATTTTCAAACTTCAAAGGAATGAAAACCAGCAAGTGAAGATTGAAAACCTGAGAGAATGTGAAAGCAATGAGTTTGTAAGGTGAATATGAGGTGGTTAAAAAGGAGACAGCATTTTCTGAACTGGAAATAGAATCCCAGAAAACAATAACAACATTGATTTTTGAAAGTGAGGGCTGTCCTTACACAGTCTGATCTCTGTGTTCTAATGTGTCTCTACAGTAAGAAATGTGCACAGACAACTGCTTTTCCTCCGGGTCTGGATAGTGGCCCCTCCACCTCGGGGAGGGGTCTGCAACTTCCGGGGTGGGGCCCTGCTGGGGACGCCTGGTTCCGACACTGGTCCCCCAGAGGCCACCGCTGGCACGGAGAGGGGTGGCCCCCCTCCCCTGGAGCCTGCTGTGGCCAGGAGCCTGCAGGACTGTCCTCCAAAGCAACTATTTATCCTTAATTAGGGTGTGAAATTGCTGGTGGTCACTGAAGGTCTAATTTGTTCATTGGAATGTGTGGCTGGCCCATCATTGTCTTCCATTTCACACTGCCGGTCTCGGATCCTGTCCGGAGACAATGAGCCGCTCCATCACTGGTAAACAATTTCTTTGGTCATCCAAGACAAAGACAGTGAAGGAGACGCAGCTGGTCCTCTCGAGGAGACAGGCTGAGTCTAAACAGGGGCACCCCAGCACCCCACACTTCTGAAACTGCCTGGCCTCGTTGCCTCACCCCGGCACACCTCTCCCCACCCACGGGAGACAAGGCGCAGTGGAGGCCGTCACGCTGCGCTGCCCCCAGGTCCCCAGGCAGCCGCCAACCTCAGAGCCACGCGGTCCACGCCGACCGACCGGGCCCAGACCCACAGAAGACAGCCCACCACTGCTTCCTCCCCCCCGGACACCCTCAGGCAGAAATCGTGGCAAAATCTCGATGACGCAGGCAGGTGGGACCTTCTGGGCACAGCGTCTGGCATGAAATGCCAGCTCTTATTGAACCTGGTGGCCTTGGTGTAAAACCGTATCATGTTTGCCTCTGAGGACACGAGGAATGAAAAATGTCCCCACCCCTACGAGTGCAACATGCCCTCCGTTCACCGAAGTCCTCAAGAGCTGCGCTGGCGGAAACGTGGGGGGCGGGGCCTGCCATGCTTCGGAGACACCGCAGACCGTGTCAGCAGTAGCTGCGGGGTCACCACCGGCTCAGCTCCCTAGAAGACTCCTCAGCTGTAAGAAACGTGGCAATATCGCCATCTGAGACAACAGGGATGGATCTCGAGAGTACTGTGCTAAGCAAAATAAGTCAGGCAAAGAAAGGACAAGAACCATATGGTTCCCCTCATGTGTGGCATGTCGAATAGAAAGCAACAACTGAACTGACAAAGCCAAACAAACAAACAAGCTCACAGACACAGACAAGAGCACGGTGGTCACCAGAGGGGGAGGGGAGACAGGGTCGGACAGATGGCGACAGAAGGAGACTGGACTTCGGGTGCGAGCACACCGTGTGACGCACAGATGATGCATCCCAGGAAGGCGCACCTGCAACCTGTGTCACCTCCTTAGCCCATGTCACCCAATGAATTCAAAAGAATCTGAACCCCTCCTGAGAGGCAGGCTTGGCAGCCGCAGGTCCTAGGTTAGCAGATGTGAGGACAGCTACCCTCTCCACTGAGTCCTTCGGGAAGGCATGCCCTCTGGTCGGAGGAGGACACTGCTCCCTGTCCCTCACTGGGCTCTGTCCCACCACGTCTCCCTCGGGACCACTGTCTCCCAGAGTGTTTCCCAAAGTGCACCCCAGCTTCGCTGTGCACTCTAAGAAGAGCTCCTTGACACAAGTGTTGGGAAATAGCCCCCTTGGAGATTCAGAATAGATGTGGAGGCTCTTAGAAGCTCTGCAGTAAGAAAAACTCGATTCCCTCTGTTTAACAGAACACGTTCCAAGTGCCTCTAAGCACAGAGCTCTCTGAATCCGAACGCCCATCAGCACCCCCTCTGGGAGTGTCTCTGGAGGCTGCGGACAGAGCACATCGGGCCTTTCAGAGGGGAAATGCATCTTTATTTTTACTCACTGCTAACCGGAAGCGGACGTTTCCTCCAGTGATGAATGCAGGCAGCACATGGAGTGAGCGATGCCTGCACTCGTGGCCAAGGAAAATCAGTCATATTTTTATTTTGCTTTGTGATTGTTGCAAATAGCATGCACATTCACCACTGCTTCTAAATTACCATCATCACTGACGCACGGCCAGATGGGAATGAACTTGTTCACAAACACATATGTTAGTAGCATCGCACATTTGTTTTTTAGCAGTTAGATAACCCGTGTATCTCAGGGGGCTGCTTTGTAGACTCGATGATCTGTGCCTTTAGAAACATCATTCTAAGAGGGGTCTGCAGACTTGACCCGATGGCCAGAGATCAGTGCTGAGGAGGGAACCTGCTTTACTTGTCTCTGACCGGGCCGGTGCGGCAGGCCGGGGGCATCACCGTGTGCCATGCCTTCGGGGTCTCAGGCCAGGGCGGAAGCGGCTCGCAGGCATAAGCGAGCAGCAGGAGGCACATAAGCAGGGACACAGAAGTCTGTGAGGGGCAGGGACAGCCCTGTGAGGTGAGGGAGGGGCACACATCAGGACAGGGCCAAGGGGCACCCTGGTCCCCGAGCCCTCTTGCCATGAGTGCCTACTAGGTCTCAAGGTCCAGAGATGGCACACGGTAGGCGACCACATCCCGCCTCTAAAAGGAACTGAGCAGGACGGAGAAGGGACGAGAGCCCACCTCAGACTGCCTATTTTCTACAACCGATTCTAAGTGTGACAGGATAGCGAAACTCACAGATCACACGCAGGGGCATGACACAGGCATTCACAGCAAGGGACACAGGAGATGTCCCCTGCAGCTTGCGAGTCCACTGCAGATTCCTGGCACAAGTGGAACAAGATCCAAGTTCTCCCGCATCATGGGCCAGGGTGAAACCTCAGAGTGAGGAGAGAGCTGTCGATCAAGTTACTGCACTGAATGTCTCCACTGGAAGAAGAGAAAATTCCTCATCCCAAAGCACTGGTTTCCTTCTCAAAATGGGTGTTTTAAAAGCCCAGTGTCTGGTCCCCCAAACAGCATGGTCGAGCCAGACTCACTCTTTTCCCAAAGTTCCCAAAAGATGTTCAGGTGCAGCCAGGGGACCATACCTTTGACCCACTATTAGCCCCACTATTAGCTCAGCTCGCCAGCCGCCTGCAAGGTGTCGATTCAGAGGCGCCATGAGGGCCCAGCTGCCAAACAAGCCAGGGAGCCCTCGGCTCGGTGCCGGCATCTGAGCCAGAGACCCCTTGGCAGCTGCGGCGTCTTTCCTAGCAGGACCACGCAAACTATCACCGCCTTCTCCCACCTTAACCCCTCCTGGCACACACACTCGCTTCCGTACGCCCTACGGCTGACCTTGCAGTGCCCCAGCCCCACCACCCCGCCACATCAGCAAGCCGTGCGCCCTGCAC
This sequence comes from Sturnira hondurensis, assembly GCF_014824575.4. NCBI lineage: Eukaryota > Metazoa > Chordata > Mammalia > Chiroptera > Phyllostomidae > Sturnira > Sturnira hondurensis. The sequence continues at coordinate 38,568,350 of NW_028074503.1, forward strand.
GATGTCTGCCGGGTGAGAAAGCACCCTCTACCACGGGGCCCGGGGCCAGGCAGGGCAGAAAGGGTCTGCGGCCAGAGTCCGGAGAACGGGGGAACAAACGCAGGCTTCCTTTCCTAACTGCCCTGTTTGACAAGTCACTCAACTCCTCAGGGCCTTGTCACTCCCTTTACAGAACCACAGTATCGGCTCGTACAGGTTAAACGCAAGAACATGGAAAAACTACTGGTAAATAGTAAATCGGTATGTTGCGAAAGGATTTTTTCTAATAAGAAGCTCTTCCACACTTACTGTTTTCCTTGTTATTGAAGCCAAATACAATGTAGTTTATATTTGCTGAAAATTGGGACTATTTCTACCTAAAACTTTAAAGTCCTATACAACAGGGGCGAAGGCCACTGTTCTCCAGGGGACAAGTGAGGCCCAGGACGGCATCGGAGGCCCCGCAGCCAGGCGTTCCTCCCAGGGCAGCCCTAAGTGAAGCTGCCCCTCGGTAGATGTAGCACAGCACACACACTAAGTGGCACATGACGTGGTGTCACAACATAATTACTCACAGTAGAGGGAAAAACAAAGATGAAAGCAGCATTCGAAACACCACAATTTCACGCTCATTGTCGTCTGGTATGTTTCATTTCTCTCCAATTATATTCACTTAGTGGCCTAGAGCAAAGTAATTCCCTTACCAAATAGACCTTTTTCTCCAACTATATCTGTACATAACTGGAATAAAAATAAAAGTTCACTTCCAATTTATTCTATTATCATCAAATGCTAATTGAGAAAGATGAAATTTGCATATTTTAGAAGGCTCTTAAATGAGTGAATTAATGATTAAGTACTTTCTAATTTAAAAACTAAATAACAGCAGAAGGAAGTAGAAAGAACTTCAACAATTCTCCATTTGTCATTGTCAATCAGAAGAGGACAGTACAGGGAACACCACCATGGAGAACTTGTGTTGGGAACAACAGTAGCGACACACAGGCTTCCTGACGTTCCCGTGCTGTTTATAGACATCAGCACACTAAAGACCCAAATCGGTGATGCGTGTACGGTAAATCATCAGTCATTGACTTGCTTCCCCCATGGAAACAATTCTGTACCAATTATTTATTGCTGTGTACAAACTATGCCAAAACTAAGGGACTTAAAACAACACTTGTATTTTGCTCAGAATCATGTGTCGGGAATTCAGGAAGGACCATAACCAGACAGATCTGCTCTGACCCTCGTGGCTCTGTCTCAGGCACCTGGCCCTGAGGATTCATTTCCAAGGCTATGCCTGCTGTTCTCTGGTGTATCTGTGCATCTGTCCTGTCTCTCTTGCATACCCTCACTCACATGCACACACACGCACGTATCTCCACATGACCCGTGTGCCTCAGGCCACTCAGCTTCCTTCCGTGGTGGCCAGAGCTACACAGGTCGTGTGTCCTGCGCGGCCTGGGCTCAAAGCTGGTGTGATGCCACTTCTGCGGTATGTTTTTGGTCAAAGCGATCGCAGAGCCCCTCACCTGTCATCAGAAGGTGGGAAGTCCAAGAACCTGGGACCACAGAGAGCCCGTTAGGCATCTTTAAGGCAGTGGTTCTTGAGGAAAACAAATGTGTCCCTACCAGACAATGGGAAATAGCGGGAGACATTTTTTTTTTTTTAATTTTGTTTTCAGACAGAGGAGAAGGGAGGGAGAAAGAAGAGGAGGGAAACATCAATGTGTGGTTGCCTCTCACATGCCCCCTAATAAGGATCTGGCCCACAACCCAGGCATGTGCCCTGATGGGGAATCAAACTGGTGACCCTGTGGTTTGCAGGCCTGCACTCGATCCACCGAGCCACACCAGCCAGGGCCTAAGACATTTCTGCTCATCCCCGCTGGGAAGGCCGGCACTACTGGCATTGTGTGGGCAGAGGACAAAGATGTTGTATAACACACTGCATCTCACAGGATGGTACTGCAACAGCTAAGAATCATGTGGCCCTAAATGCCAGTAGCACCAAGGCTGAGAGTCACCCCTTCCAGGTGCTGCTCCATTGCACAGGTGAGGAGTGACTGCCACACATCCCGCCCTTCCACGCGCCCCTGGGAGCTCCAGGTCGGGCTTCAGAACAGAGAGAGAATCCACACGAGAGGCAGCATGATTCAGTCGTTCTAATTCAGCGCACACACACTGAGTCCCGGTGTGTGGAAGGTGCAGTGGGAAACCGGAGATCAGTAAGATACTGATGGCAGGCACAGTCCAGTGGTGTGGGGAGCGGGCAGAGCAGCAGGACAGGTGTGTGGGTCCCCTGGGGCACAACGATGAGTGGAAGAAATGCCTCAGAGCCTGTAAGCTCCGTGATTCGGGAACTTGCCCTTATTTCCTCTTTCTTTCCAACACCTACAGACAAATTATGGGGAATCAGTGAACATTTGTTGTGTGAAAAGGGAGCAGAGTCCCACCATAAGGAGTCAAGACTGGGAAAATGCCCAGAAGGGCCCCTTGTGGAAAAGCCCAAGTGCCCTGAGTGTCACCCAGTAAGGGTGACACTCCAAGGTGTCATCGTCTTCCCCAGCACAGAAACACGCTGTTTGTCCTGGTGTCCTCTAAAAGCAGGATCAGAATAGGTCGGGGGGCAGGGGACAGGAGTTTGGGTCCTCGGGGTGAAGAGAGGAACTACGAAGTCCATGGCTCCTCTTGGTCTATCCGTGTGTAGCCACCGGGCTTGCTCCACAGGGCTCAGCAGTCCCCGCTCAGAGGAGGCAACGAGGAAGATCCAGGGCGGTGGGGCCAAGGGGAGGGGAAAAGAGGAGGGCACTCCAGGAGAACACCCAAAATGGGGTGGCCCAGATTAGCAGGGAAGTGGCTTCAGATCAGCGGAGAGGCTGAGAGGCTGAGATCCCGAGGCTTCAGTCCTGGGGACAAAGAGCCCAGTTTGAGTCGTCTGCCCTTGGGACAGGGTCTGCAGGGGGGACACCTAAAGGGGGACACCCCTTTCTTCTGGGTGAGGAAGCCCGGTGTCTGCTGCTGGCAGGACAGCAGGCCCAACGAGGGAAGCACAGACAGGCTTTCAAACTGCAGTGAAGGACAGAGTTGTCACTAACTCCAGAACCTGGGTAGGGAAACTTTGATGCTTATTTTCTTATACGGGGTTGGTTAAAATTTTCATTATAAAAAGTAAAACCACATAATTGCTAGAGGAAAATAGAGACAAATGTTCCTGTAACTTTGTGGGAAAGGGCTGTTCGATTCCGATACAAAAGGCAGGACCCATAGAGAATAACAACCGAAAGGGTGAGAACCTAAAACATTTTTAAAAGCAAAGGTATCCCCTGTGCCTAAAATCCAAAAGTTGTTTTAATTTAAAAATTAAAATGCAAACTATAAAAAGTCCACAAACGATATGCTATATAGGAGCCTGATATGCTTAATACATTGTAAAACTATTAGAAATACAGATAATATCCTGATAAAAATGTAGATAAAGGACATGAATAGACTAATTACAAAAGAATTGCCAATGAATATATTAAAAAATGTTCTTCACTAATACAAGTAAAAACCAAAATGCAATAAATATCTTTAAAATTGGCAAAAAAAAGAAAATATAAATTGTTAGATCTTTCTGAGAACAATTTGGCAAAGACTTTAATATTCAACCCTTTGGTCCAAAGATACATGGACCAGGGATGTTTATCATGCTTTTTATAATGAGAAAAAAGTTATAAGCAACCCAAATACCCATCAACTGATAATAACTTGAGTAAATTATGAACAGTATGAGTCATATAATGATATTTTCATTAATAATGATGGCACATGTATATTTATCAATATGAAAGATGTTTGTAGTATATTCATTGAGCAGAGCAGGGTACAGAAAAGTCACTATAATATGATGTTTAGTTTCTGAATTGATAGTTAGAACAAAGACTATAAAGTCAGAAATGTCTGGAAGCTTAACTGTCATTTTCTCTGATTGGTAAGTGAGACTGTGAGTGAAAATTACTGAATTAAACTTTCTCGCTTTTTTACAAAAATGGCACCCAAAGTGAAGAAGGAAGCCCCTGCCCTTCCTGAAGCCAAAGGCGAGGCAAAGGCTTTGAAGGCAAAGAAAGCAGTGCTAAAAGATGTCCACAGCCACAAAAGAAAGATCTGCACGTCTCCCACCTTCTGGAGACCTAAGACACCACAGCTCTGAGGGCAGCCTAAATATCCTTGGAAGAGCAACCCCAGGAGAAACAAGCCGGACCACTACCCCATCATCAAGGTCCCCCTGACTACCGAGTCAGCCATGAAGAAGATAGAAGACAGCAGTACGCTTGGGTTCATTGTGATGTCAAGGCCAACAAACACCAGATCAAACAGGCTGTGAAGAAGCTCTATGACACTGACGTGGCCAAGGTCAACATCCTGAGCAGGCCTGACAGGGAGAAGAAGGCGTATGTTCACTGGCTCCAGACTGTGATGCTGTAGATGCTACCACCCAAATTGGGATCATCTAAACCGAGTCCAGCTGACTAATTCTAAATATAAAAATTTTATCTAAACATAAATAAGTAAATAAACATTCCCCAATGAATGTTATTTATGTAATCCCAATGACAGTCCAGGAGACACGTTTGAAGATTCTGAGCACAGAAGAAAAGCAGACGGCAGCCAGGAATGTGGGGCTGTGCTGAGACAGAAAACCTTTTCCTTCTGCCCTGCTAGATTCTAAGATGGGATCCCTGTTGTAACAGACAGATTAGCGAGAGAAAAGCCAACTGAAGTTTACTTGCCTGTGTATCTCCCATACACATGGGAGGAACTCAGGGGAGAATAACTCAAAGAGGTGGCCAGAACTCGGGCTTTATTTCCATCTTCAGCTAAATCCAAAGAAGGGTGTGGGGGGCAAGTTCTGGGAAGGGGACCAGGAACCGCTCGGTGATCAAGCGCAAGGTTGTTCTACAGCCTGATGTCACTACCCTCTCACTGGTCAGATCTCCTCCTGGTCCAGAGACTTCCTCCTCTTCCTGGTCCAAGAAGGCAACGCCTTTCCAGATGAAAAGTGCCTTCATACATGTAAATTTTCCTTACAAGGGAGCAACTTACCCTGCCATCAAAGCTTTTCCTGTGTCTACTACTGTGTCTACTACTGTGTCTTTAAAGACCAGTTCAAAATCAGCCTCACGGCAAAGAGGCCAGTTTGGGATGGTGTATTCTGGCCACCTACACCTGTTCTTCCTTTAATAAGCCCAGCTTTGGGCTCCGCACAATGGACCCACATCACATGGACTCCCAGCCACAGAACTACGTCATTACAGGAGTGAGGACGCTGGTAACTTTCCATATTAATGGAGCTAAAACCACTTCTCTCAAGGTCAACATTTGGTCTATGGCAATCTAAGTCATTTGTTGCTCTTAATTTTTTGTACACTCAGTTATACGCACAAAGAAACTGTCAGTCATGGTCTCCAAGGGCATTCTAGAAGGGACGTAAAACAATAGAAAATTTTCTATTTTGCCTTCAGAGGGTATTTTGTTGAATATTTTTAATTTGGAAAATTCTCCAACTTATTTGTCATTGTTTATGGTACCGTCTTGAAAATTCAACAAGGCTCTTGCTGACCTCTTATCCTTTACAAGGAGCCTGACAAAAGCTAAATAAAATTGACATTTTAATAGCAGTAAAGTCTTAGCATCAAAAAATGATTCTCTTTCTAAATGTGAAAATAATCCATCTGGGTATTTTTTTAATCTTTATTTCTAATTAGACACAATATTTTGAGAACTCCTTTGCCCAATGCATCAGAATTTCAAAATCTTTGTTAATACCTGAAATTAGTCGTGTATTATATAACCCCCGCCTCCTTTTTGAAGGCCTCACTGACTGACGGGCAAACCAAGAGCTGGGAAACACTAGGAATTCTCACAGGATTCTTGAGGTTCTCGCCCTCCTTATGCGGATTAATTGAGTAATCAGTCAACGGCAGGAATTAAGAATACTGAGCTCTATAGAGTCAGCTTTCTATGCATAGTAAATGAGCAAATTGAATTAAAAGTACAATTTTGTGTTCGGAGAAGGCCCAAGACCCTTGGGGAGTTCCCAGTGCAGAAGTCACAGGGTGGGGGCCCCCCTCCATTCCTACCCCTCATCACGGATTGAAAACAGAGCCAGACACCCTCTTAAAGGAGATGCTTAAACCTCAGGTCATGCCCATTAACAGGCCATGCCTTCTTTTTCTAAATACCACTTACTCACTGCAGGTGGCCTCAAAGATGGCAGGGGACCAGGCCCACTGGAAACCCAGGGTTACTGCAATGATGGGCCAAAGCAAGAAACTAAGGAAAAATGAACTAAGGAAGAAAGCTGACTTCTGGCAACCTGAAATGAGTCATGTCTGTTAAACTCCTCCTGGTGCTCGTTTAAGGAGTAGTTCCTGCCTTCCAGGAGCTTGCAGTATATCAGATGTATGTAGTTTCAACACAGAAACAGACAGACAGAAAGACAGGGAGACAGAGAGAATGAGAAAGAACGCCTCTAATATCATACCAGACAAGGGAGCACATCCTCCCCATCCTCCCCAGGGCCCCAGGGCCCCCAAAAAAGGAAGAAGAGGAAGGGTTTCAACCTTCCAAACTGCAGGGCTGCCTTTCCATGCACTCCGTTTTCAGCCAGGAAACAACCTTCTGCTCGCGGACTCTGCCACGTGAGGCGGGGGAGTGGGACGGACGCCAACGTGAGCGCGCAGGCTGTAGGCTCATCACAAGAGGCCCAAAGAGAAACAAGCTGTCTGGGTTTCAATTTATATTTTCTTTGTTTCTTTGTTTTCTCAAATATTTTATTAATGCTCTGTGATTTGCTAAATGCAAATATATGAAAAGAAGGCACTCACAGGAAAGAAAATGTTTAGTTAAAAAAAAAACTATGACTTTCAATCCATCACTTATTACGTCTGAATAAACAGAAATGCCACCTAAACCTTTTGAATTTTAATATATTTTTATGGCCTCTTTACATTATTCCAAAGTGCCTTCAGACTTATGTAACAGAACGAACTACCCACCTGATTCAAACCCTTCCTCTGCCCACTCAGAGGTGTAATCTGAGTTAGGAGACCAGCTGGACAAAATAACAGCAGCTGCTGTAAATGCAAACGCATTTTTATAGGAAAAGATACAAACTCGCTCGGGAGAGTTGATTGCGCTGCTCGTGGCCTGGAGACCAGCTCCATCCCCAGCCCACCCTGTTCAGAGGCGGAATAAATCAGTCTGTGTGATGGGGAACATAAAAGGCATTTCATTTGAATCTTGGTTGGGGGGAACCGGTTATGTGCAAAATTAGTTCAATCCAAACAAGGAGCTAAAAAGGCTGGCCGAATGGAGCCATTCCTTCCTCAGGCGGCCCCAAGTCCCCCCAGCAAAACAGCCAGAGCCTCTCCACTTCCTGCGGAAGGTGAAGGAGGGGCGGGCCTGGGACGGACCTGGCTCTGACTCCTGCCCCCAACCCAGAAGCTCGGGTTCTGAGTGGAGGGAGAAACCACCCTCCTCGGTTCCTTCGGGTGGTCTAATAATTAAGTCCACACGAGGCAGATTAACAAGGTAAAATAGCCACAGTTAATTACATGTGTGCGTATGGGAAGTGCATGCACATGAGACAGACAGAAGGGACGTGTGACATTCTGAGCTCAGGATGAGGGAAGGTGCCGTGGTGCCTCAAAGGGGACCAAGGTCATCCTCAGGATGATAAGAGCAGAAGTTCAGTAATTAAAGTTTGCCCTGCCCTGTAGACAGGCCCTAAGAAGCTGTCTCTAGTAACAGCTCTTGTCAGGAGCAAGGCCCCAGTTGAAACTAAGGGAGAGGCGAGAGAATGTCTCGGGAGCCCACGTGGCCTCTGCTGCCTTCGGCTTGGAGTGACGCGAACACCAAGTGCGAATCCTGGGGAGGTCCCTCATGCAGCCCTGCAGGTAACAGAGGGAGCGGTGCTGATTCCAGGAAAACCCGGTCCCGACGGCACTCCCCAAAATGCTAGATCACGACAGCCACAGCCGCACTTTGGAGGTCTGCGTCCCAGAGGCGCTCCTCTGGTCACCCTGTCAGACAGAGCCCTCTTCACCAGGACACTTCAGGGACAGCCGGCGACCGGTGGACGGGAGCCTGCTGGACCGTGCTGTGGGAGAGGCCCCACTCACCCACTGCTGGGACTACATCCTTCACGATGCCCTCCCAGTCGCCCGGGTCTGCGTGGGCCACCGTTGAAACAGTTCCTCGTAAGGGTAACCGCGGTTACCATTGGCCCAGCAAGTTCTCCCGGGGCACACCCCTGGGGGACTGAACTTGGGGACTCAGGTGCCTGGGCACCCACAGCCATCACAGGGTTATTCCCAGCAGCCTGAGTGTCAACTACACAGGAACTGATACGTGAAACGTGGTCGATCTACAGCATTCGATGCCATTCGGTCACAAGAGGAATGAGCACTGATAAAGGCTACGACACGGATGACCCTCTAAACAGATGCTAAGGACAGAAGCCACACCCACAGAGGGCACCCACTGCAGGGTCCCATGTACCTGAGAACTAACCATTGGGGGATTCCTAGGGAGTGACGTAGAAAGGTTACAGGTGGGCGGGGGGGTGAGGGGGAGCCAACAACAGGCCTGGCTTCACGGGTAAAGGTTAGGGCTGCCACTCGGGGTGATGGACAAGGCTTCGGAAACCATGGGGGTGACTGTGCAACAGCGTGAGTGGGATTAAGGCCACCGAGCTGCACATGAACACGGCTCAAATGGCAGCCTTTAGGCTCATTATTTTACCACAATCAACAAGATGAAAAGAACTCATGTGAGCTGGAAAATGGCTGGCCACCAGAAGCCACCTCTGTGGGGACACTGCCTTGGTNCTGGCTTCACGGGTAAAGGTTAGGGCTGCCACTCGGAGTGATGGACAAGGCTTCGGAAACCGTGGGGGTGACTGTGCAACAGCGTGAGTGGGATTAAGGCCACCGAGCTGCACATGAACACGGCTCAAATGGCAGCCTTTAGGCTCATTATTTTACCACAATCAACAAGATGAAAAGAACTCATGTGAGCTGGAAAATGGCTGGCCACCAGAAGCCACCTCTGTGGGGACACTGCCTTGGTTAGACCCAGGGACTGGCACCCTCACTGACTGCCCACCTGCTGTCCCTCACCCCCCACTACCCCCTGGTGGACAGAGGTTGTCACAGGCCGCCCTGATGAAAGCACAGATGGCCCCCCAAAGGCCCCGGAAAGGCCACCAGCCCATGGTCACTCCCACCAGGTCCGGCCCATCTGCACGCAGCTGGGCAAGCCCCACAGAGCGACTGCTCCTCCGACCCTTCCAGATGGTTCCTTCCCAGCCCCTCCGTGCACCAGCTCGGCTCTGGCACCTACATGAACCCTGATGCCCAGGGCCCTCACAGGGGCCCGCCCTGCCTGGTAGAAGGACCTCAGTCCTGGGTCCCTAAGCATCCCTTCCATGCAGAGCAGCCTGACTGTGTTCCCCTGACCAAGGAGCTGCGTGTGGGGCGACTTTGGCCCCTGCCCGTGGAGCACTGGTGTTCAGGAAGTGGCGTCCACAGGCAGCTCGTCTCCACGGCTGCCTGTGGAAGTGAATCACTCACCGTGCAGCAGGGGAGCCAGGCCTGCTCCCGTCCCCTGGGCGTCCACTCGTTTCCCGTGTGACACCAGACTCCGTCTGAGGATACTTGCAGCTCCCACACTCAGAGCTTCTGTCTGCCCCCACCCGAGCCTCCACACTCAGGCCTCCTCAGTGCTCAGCTGCACTGACCCCCAGGACACTTGCAACATTGGGGCACGCTTTACAGGTGATCGCTATTGAGCTCATTGGCGGGCCCTGCCTCACTCAGTGCTGCGGCTGATTTTCAGACCCCCCTCGCGGAGCACCTGGGCCTATACCCAGGACGGGCGTGAACTCAGTGAAACGCTGAGCCTGCCCACTCTTGCTCTCTCACACGTTTCTCCCCGAACAACGAAGCAGGCGAATGTCAGGCCTGTCAGACGGCCCGGCCATCCCGGTCAGTAAAACTGGCTGCGCTCCAGTACGCAGGTCCACTTCCCAGGTCGCTGTTGGTTAGACACGTTCCTCTCCAGTGCCTTCTGCATCCTGGGACCACAGTGGCAGGCAGGCCCCACCCCTCGAGTGCTGAGGCAGGGATGCCCGCCAGAGCACGAGGGCCGGAGCCCGGGGCCAGCACGCAGAGGCTCCCACGCAGGTGAGAGCAGTAGATGCCTGAGGCCTGAGGACAAAAGGCAGTATTTGCCCTGGAAGCCACCGTCCCAGGCTGACACTACACTGGCACTCTGTCACATCCTACTTGTCCCCAGGGGCTGGATCCTGACCCAGAGCTCTTGAGGGTGGCAGCCTGCAAGCACACGTCATTTCTGTCTGAACATGAAGCTCACGGGGTGGAGGGGATGGGGACCAACCCACCTCTTCCAAGGGTGCAGATGTCCCTCATGGCCTAAAACTTCTGACAAGAAGCGTGTTCTCAGCGGAGACCACTTGCCGCTGGGGACATTTAGCAATATCTGGAGACACTGTGAGATATCACAACAGGATAGGGGTCATTGCTGGCATCTAGTGGGCTCTGGGAACCGTCCCCAAGTACCCAGGGTGGCCCCATAACAAAAGTGACCCGGCCGACACGTCAGCAGTGCCAAGGCTGCAATGCTGCTGAGTGCCCACTAGGTGCGCCCACGCCAGAGGGAAGGCTCAGAGGGACCTGCAACGTGGTGGGAAAGGCGAGGTGTGGGCAGAAGCACCTCAAATCTCCTTACACTGAGCCCTCCTACCAGGGTCCACCTGCAGGCAGGTACAGTGTGGGTCACGTGGGCTCCCCACCGAACACACAAGAGGCGATGATGTCCGCAGGGTGCCTCCCATCTCCTAAGTGCTTTGGCAGAGTCTCGAAGCGCTTTAGGGCAGGTCCATTACCAACACAGCAAAGGGAGGCATGGCCCCGACAGCCACTCTCGCGCATGGGTCCCTGGAACCTGGGATGCCACCTGCTCTCCGGGTCGCTGCCTTCGCTCTGGCTCCCTGGCCTGGCAATGCATGCCGTTGTGTCTCTCCGCCTACACTCTGGCGGGGCACGGAGGTCCACCCGCAGGGGACCCGGGACTCCTGCCTCCCGTGATGCGAGCAGCCCAGGCCCGAGCTCTGCAGCCACATGCAGGACCGATCGACTGTCCGCACAGCTGTCCACAGACACAGGCCACAGAGACATTTGGAATCGTCGCCCGGGGGAAACGTGTGCGTGAGGAGAGGGTGACATTTGGGAGAGAACAAAATAGAAAACACGTAGGAGGTTGGAGGGAAGGATTATTCCATCTCTTCCGAGAGGCTGGCTGGCCTCCAGGAGCAGCAGGAGCGGGGCACACTCGTCTGAGTGCTGGTGACAGGGGCCGGGGCAGCAGCTGGCCCCGCACGCTCATGTAGAGGCTTGTCAGTGGGGACGGAAGGAAACCTGCCTGGGAAATGAACGTGCTGCTTAAAAAGCGCTCAAACTGTATTCTCGCCACAAATCCTGGAACGACAGCTCATACTCGTGCCCGGTGCCGCAGGGACAAGGTTACATAACCCAAGGGAATCGCTGCGTTCCTTCAAGGCCTTACCAGAGGCCCCCATGCCGGCCCGTGTGCCAGATTCCATCCAGGTAGCTCCAGGTTGCGAGGTCTGCTCCCCACATTTCTTCCTGTGTCCTTGCCCATAAAGGCCAGTTCCAAAGGGTTCACTCCTTCATCAAAAGTGAAACTCAAGGGCGTTCCCTCCAGTGGCCTGTGGGTAGTGAGGCGACGCTGCGACCTACAGCCGCACATCCTGGGGGACGAGGCTGGGGCCTGCGGCCGGGCAGCCTCACCTCCTGCAGAAGTACCTGCCCCCACCCCCACCCTCACCACCTCCTTGGAGGGGTTTGACCACAAGAAGCATGGAGACTTGGATGTGGACACTTGGCTGGGATGCCACTGAGTGCTGTTCTCAGGTGGATGAGAAAGGGGGTGGGTTTCTACTTGAGATTCACCCAGAGCTGGACTAGCAAGGGGTCCGGGCCAGTGTCCCTGTGCCCCCGGTTGGGAGGAGGGCAGCCGGCCAGCGTGAGCCCACCTGATCTCCCTGACCTCCTGTCGGAGCAGGTCTACCCTCCCGCCCGCTGCTTCACAACAAAGACCTCAGTTTAGAGCTCAAAGAGCTCACTTGTCTCATCACCCGAAATAAACTGACAGGTGCTGTGTGCGTGGAACACAGACATTCTCTGTGACCAGGAAAAAAGCCTTGAAAAGCATCGAACTGAAAATAAAATCACAGGATTCCAGCTCTGCCCACTGGTCCACAGTCCCATTTCTTGCAGCCGCACTTGGCTCCAGGGTCAACGTCATGGTCAACATCATGGTCAACAATCCCCAGTGGTCCCCGGGCAGCGGGCAGCGATCTGGTGCCTGACACGGTGTCATTCACACCTCATGGTGCCACTGTGGGAGGGGATCATTGCAGGCAGCCCTGGGTGGGAAGTGGCTGTGTCACAGAGACGTCACTTACTGTAGTCAGGGTCATGCAGCTCGTAAATGTCAGGACTGGACAGGCAGCCGGGCAGCCCACGCTTAGCTGTCACACTACATTGACATTCACTGGTGCCTTTGAGCCAGACACTGTGCCACACATGAATCACCGAGGCTGTCTCCGTCCTTGACCTGGAGGTCATCCCCTGAGCCAAGCTCCTGCCTCTGCCACCTCCTCAAAAACCTGAAGCTTCATGTCCTCAACTCCGGTCCCACTCACATGCTCACCGGGACGTCAGCTGTATATACGCACATGTTGGTACACATGCAGGCCACACGCGGTCTGATCATTTGCCCACGTGGAGATTTCGCTTATCTTTCATAAGAACAGAAAATGAAAATTGGTCGTTATGCTCACAGCTGCTTGCTAAGGAGGGTTCTACCACTACAAAGAAACGTCTTTTCTTCGGCTGAGTATCTTGATGACTTTGCGGTTTGGATTTGGGAACAGGAGCTAGAAAGAGCTGAGTTTTTTTGCATAAGAGGATAAAGGCTGGAATTCACGAGAAGACCAAGGAAAAGAAAAGGGTCGGGGAGATGACAGCAGACCGCGTGTCATGCAGTGTGCCCTCTCCCAATAACTTCAAGTTCTCAGTCAACCCCATGGTGCACTTGGATGCTCCATGGGGGACATCTGCGTTGGGGGTGGGGGCTTTGGGAAGGGTCTTGGGTCTGTTTCAGGTGCCATGGGTCAGAAGCAGCCCATGAGGAGCATCAGGAGGCTGAGAAAGTCATGGCTGGTTGACAAGATGTCCTGGGGAGAGATGTGGCCCCAACACACACTGTGGAATTTATAAGTGTTTAGGCCAGTGCGACCTTCCCAGGAGAAAGGGAAAGCCTAGTGGCTTCATGGTGGCCTTTTTACAGAGACCACACCCACGCAGCTCAGCTTTGGGTAAACACACACGTGGGCTGGGACTGAAACCAGGCCAGACGTGGGGTGCAAAGAGGCTCCCAACAATGAAAGCCTCCCCCTGCTCACCGGTCCCAGCGAGGGAGAACGGCAGGACCACGGACGCACCCTCGTCTATGAATCAATGGGGCCCCGGGGCCTTGCGTGATTCTTCGTCATCTTTAACCCCAGCAGAGCATCTAACACGGGTTAGACATGAAACACATAAGTCAGTACAGATATTGCTGAGCACATACGTCCAACACAGACAGAGCCCACCCCGACCGCAGACACACCACCTAAGGGCAGCCTAGCCACCATGAGCAATGGGACTATGTGACTGAGAGTAGGATGGGACATGTTTCTGTCACCCTAGAACCTGGAGACTCCTGGTCCCTCCCTCCCTCCCTCCCAACCCCCCTGCAGGCCATCACCCGCAGAGCGGCCTGGGCTAGCTGACGGAACGGCAAGGCTGCTTTCGCCTTCAGACCTTTACAGACCCCGCACAGTGCATGAAAGTCCGAATTTGCAAGCCTTTGCCGTGTGGCCCCTAATCCACCTCCTACCTCATGGCTTGGCACTCTGTCCCGCACCCCAAAGTCCCCCAGAGAACCCCTCCCTGTAGCCATAACTGCTCCCCCTTTCCCACCTCCTTTAATGTTCCTTACTATTTCCATACCTGACTCAGTTTTATCCCTCCAGACCCAGAGGCTGGCTCTTCCAGAAGATTCTCCCTCCTACACTTTTTCAGATGCTCACTTACAACAGCCGTCGGCTAATGTCCACAATAACTTGTTAAAACTGCCATTATTCTCCCTACCACTGGTCTGACTGCATGTGGATGGATAGACAGATAGATAGATATTGATTGCCATACATCGGTAAACATGAACACCTCTAGATAGAAACTATTTCTCAACTCTGTGTTGAGAGTTGCAACCCCAGTGCCAACCATGGTGCCCAGTATATGTTAGGTATTTGAAAATCTGTAGTGACAGAAAGGAAGAAAGGAAGAAAAAAGGGGAGGGAGGGAGGGAGGGAGGCATCCAGGCGTGGACACACAACTAAACACGGCCGTACCCCTATGAGAAGGAGCATAAGCCCAAGGGGAAAGTCTGGGAGGGAGTTTCTTATCTTAAAGGACAGTTTTAGCAACATGATTGAAAATGCAATTCGTGAAAGTGGGCTGCCTAAGTTTAACTATTTTTCTACATTTACCAGCTACTTGCGTTCTCTATGCCTGTTTCCCTACCTGAACCACTTGAGTTATGACAGCATTTAACGTCCTAGGTGTTAAATGAGACCAGGTGATCACACACGCTCTACCCCACACTCCGTACAGGTGATATGCTAAACTTGAAGATGTAAAAGAGATGGCCCCGTGCCCTTGCAGAGTATGGTGCGGTGTGGACTAAAGGTGTTGACATAGAACATAATTTCATGAGTACTGTAAGCAAAGAGCTGGCGAGAGTCACTAGCCTGGAGGGTCAGAGAATGTCTTCCTGAAGGGGACACAGGACCTGCTACTGACCACTGAGGAGAGCTGTGTAGGTGAGAAAGCAAAGAGCCTTCCCCCCAGGTGTCAGGACCAGCACACGTCCTAAGAGCCAGGGAGCTTTGGGGGTGACGCTCCAGGACATCAGGGAAGCAGGAAGACAGGCATGCAGGCAAAGGCCATGCATGCTGTGTTGAGATTGTCCTTATCTACGAATAATAGTAAGTGACTCCAGTTTCAAGGCTGTGGTAGCTGTTTCCCTGCACAGAATGGAAACAATGAGGGAAAAATTACCCACAGGGCCCAGTGGGAAATGGAGACTGAATGTACAGAGGGGCTAGATAATTGCTCCCCAAAACCAAGGGATTGTGACTGGACCTTAGATTTAGTGTAAAACCACCCAATAAAGTGAAAAATATTGAAAGGCTTCCTGTCACACTCATCACGCTCTTTGGTGCTTCTCACTTGGATTTCAAGTCTCTCTGAAGGTCAATGTCGTGTCGAAGGCCTGCCAGTCCAGGGCCCCCACTTTTCGCCAGAATGAACTGCGCTGTGCCCAGTGAAGGTGAGCCGCTGTGAGGGGGCTCTTTTCCCCTGAGGGCTTCTTGTTTCGGTCATTCCGGTCACACGATCGTCTCTCTCCCACATTGGAGATTCTCTCTGCCTACTAGAATGGCATCAGGTACCATTCACAAGGTGTGTGGTAATGAATGCTCCCTGTGCGTGGCATCTCTTTACTCAAACACAGTTAATTAACACCCCCAGGCATCCTCAGTGTTTGCTCCCCTTCCCGAGGTGAAAGCCATCGATTCATTCGTTTCCTCCATCAGCCACCCGAGAGCAGGCTGATGGGGGGCGACCCAGACAAATAAATACCTTCCGACTATGAAGGTTTCCATTTTTCTGCCGTTTCACATTCTTCGTTCATCACTCACTCGGCCCTTCAAATTACCCATATCCACTGACCCGCAAAGCGAAAGAACTTCCCCAACTTTAATCTGTTTTCTAAAGCTCCCCTGCACACATCCCCTAAATGTTTCCCCACACTGGTTCGCCATCAAGAAATCTCCCCCTCTGATGTTTTCGGGACACTGAGATTTTCAGGACAAACAAAGCCATTCTGCCTTCTTTCTCCTGTTCTTTTCTTTTTTTTTTTCTTTTTGTGGCCTAGACAGAACACAGATCCCTAAATAGAAGGAAATATATTCACTAAAGAACATCAAAACCAAAATATGTAACTTATCCTGTAAGGCTGGCCACTAAATTAAGAAGCAATTTGGCTGTAAACAGAAACGACGACTATCTTTTCCAAACGGAAAGGCCTGGATGGAGAGGCTATAAAACTCCCACTTCCGCGGCTACATACACA
Organism: Sturnira hondurensis; assembly: GCF_014824575.4. NCBI lineage: Eukaryota > Metazoa > Chordata > Mammalia > Chiroptera > Phyllostomidae > Sturnira > Sturnira hondurensis. The sequence continues at coordinate 38,584,664 of NW_028074503.1, forward strand.
TGTGGCTGCGAACGCATCAGCAAGGAGACATGCCAGGGGCCACGGACTCTGCACACGTGGACACCAGATGCCTCGGGTTCTCTGGGACAGAAACATTGTGTCCTGTGTACCCCTAGGTGGGGTCGTCCTGTCGGGGTCGTCTCCCAAGTTTGGGTGGAGAAAATATGGCCATAATAGCTTCCACACGCGGTCACTGCACAGCCCCAGCCCTGAAACAGGTGACAGGTAGTCACCTGCCGCCGCTGCCACAGGGCTGCTGATGCAGAGGGAGGCACCGGCAGCCACTCGAAAGCTGCGGGGAGGACCGGCTCTCCCATAATCAGCACAGGATACGGAGGAGCCATCGGCGTGTCTTACAGGCTTTGCAACAGCAGCGGGGCAGAGAGGAGGCAGTTTGGAGAAGTCCGAAGCGCTCTGCGGGAACCTGCTCCCCAGCAAGCCCTCTCCGGGGTGTGAGCTCGGAGGGACGGCCTGCCCCGGGCTGCGGAATTGGTGGGGGTGGGACAGAAACAGCGAGTGCATCAGGCGGGGAGTTCACGGAAACTTCCGGGCTGAACGCTGAGCAAGGGCAGACCTGGGCAGCCTGCAGTGACAGAGTGGCAATTCCAGGGCTCCCTGAGAGTGACCGGGAGTGACCTTGGCCAAATGGACAAGAGCCAGTACTTCCCTAGTGACTCCGGAAACAAAAGGACTGCTTGTTAGTCCAGGATGGTGTGACTATAATTTATCTGATACCACGTATGGTTACATCTGAATTAACCGCTCCATCTCAGAGAGACGACTGTTTTCAGCCAATACCTCTGTAAGACACCGTATTTGAGATGCAGCCTCTGAAACCCCACTGCGTGGCTGGAAGACCCAGCCTCAGCAGTTACCAAGTGTCGCCTGGCCGGTTGAAGCTCCATTTTCCTCACCTGTAAGACGCGAAATGAGTACAGTAGCTTCCTGTACTGTAGGAATTTACCTGGCCCAGGGCCTGGTCTGGCCTTTGTCCTCAGTGCCCAGGAGGGACCTCTGGGCCCTGGGGACATCCGACCTGATGGAGCACTTTGCACGCGGTTAGAACAGCACATGAACTCCGACGATGTTACAGGCCCATGCGGGGCTGGGGGAGGCCCCACCTTTGAGAGCAGGTCCAGGCCCCGGTCTCCACGCCAGAGCTGATGGCCCTGGAAGGTGCCAGAGGGTGTCATTAAAGTGACGGCAGAAGAGATTTTGTAGCAACCACGTAAAAGGCAAGATGAACGTTTACGGAGACTATTAAACTTTGTGGCGAGAACGGATGAGTGCTCCCACCAGGAGCATGGTGGGGGGCAGCAGGCTCACAGGCCGAGGCTGGAATGAAGGCAGGGTGGCGGCCGGAGCCCCCTTTTCCACACTGGAACAGGAAGAACCGGCGACTGGTGGAGAAAGGCGTGGTGGGAGGAGGGACCGCCGACTCAAAGCCTTGGATCTCGCTCAGTGTTAGGTGGGATGCCCACTGGCTGGGTGAAGGACCTGCTCAGGGCGCACAGTGGGCACGGCGCATGACAGGTGTTGACAAGGGAGGAAGGACTGAGCATAAATGTGTTTTGTTTTTTTTAAAGAACACTTTGCTTTAATTCTGTTGCACTGGTCACTCCTCTTTGCTAACAAAATCCCTCAGGACACAGTGCTCCTGTGGGCCACAGAACCAGGACTGTTCTCCAAAGCATCCTCTCAAATGAAGTTAGCGTGCAAGACCCAGTTCTCCTGGGCGACGAGAGAGGAAGACAGGCTCAGTCCACCGACTCGGAGGGAGGCTCAGCCCTGGCTTTCCATCCTCCACGTGCCAGAGCAGCTCCAGGCTTTCCTCCTCCTGGCCAACAGTCAGTGCCCCTTCTTTGCAGAGGGTTCACTGCAGTAATGGCTAGTGAGGGCTCGAGTTCCTCAGAGGGATTCTGTGCAGCGGAGGAAAATACAAAAGCAGCCTCGCTGTCCCTTCCCCATTACTACTCGGCTGGGCAGCAGGGTCAGTGTAAGGGCACATTTTGCACATNCAAAATCCCTCAGGACACAGTGCTCCTGTGGGCCGCAGAACCAGGACTGTTCTCCAAAGCATCCTCTCAAATGAAGTTAGCGTGCAAGACCCAGTTCTCCTGGGTGACGAGAGAGGAAGACAGGCTCAGTCCACCGACTCGGAGGGAGGCTCAGCCCTGGCTTTCCGTCCTCCACGTGCCAGAGCAGCTCCAGGCTTTCCTCCTCCTGGCCAACAGTCAGTGCCCCTTCTTTGCAGAGGGTTCACTGCAGTAATGGCTAGTGAGGGCTCGAGTTCCTCAGAGGGATTCTGTGCAGCGGAGGAAAATACAAAAGCAGCCTCGCTGTCCCTTCCCCATTACTACTCGGCTGGGCAGCAGGGTCAGTGTAAGGGCACATTTTGCACATCTGTGCACTCCAGCGAGGGCGTCCAGCCCTGCATGGGTGCGTGAGTCCATCTCAGAGCCTGAAACGACAGCATGCCTTCCCACACAAACCCTCACTCACAGTGCCCAGCATACTCACGGCAACCCCGAGCGAACACCAGCCCACAGGCAGCGCCTGCGTGACTCTGGCAGGCTCCCTTCCCAAAGCAGAACCGCGTGAAGTGCACATGAGGCAGGCAGTGTGAAGGGCTGTGCTGGATTCCGCTCCACCACCAAGCAATCACGCAGCCGCTGGGAGTCTGTCCTGGGCTCCCCAGGAGAGGAGACATGAAGCACCCTCATTAAAGCTGTCCCGAAGATTAAATGAATTGTTGGCCAAACGAACAGAAATGTATTGTCTTGCAGTCCTGTGGGCTAGAAGTCCAACACAGGTTGCCTTGGACAAATATTAAGCAGTCTGCAAGTCTCCCCTTCTCCCTGGAGGTTCTGTGGGGCCCCGGGGAAATGCATGTCCTGCCTTTTCCAGCTCCCAGAAGCCCCTGCATTCTTTCTTCAAAACCACCAATGGCAGGGTGAGTCGTCAGATAACACCATTTGACTTCCTCCTCTGCCCCCTTTGTCCAGTTTTAAGAACCTTATGATGACACTGGTCCCACCAGGATAATCTCACCTCAAAATCCCTGACCTAATCACACCGGCCAAGTCTCACATTCACAGGTTCAGGGATTAGGACATGGACATCTTCCAGGGAACGCTGTTCTGCCCGTCCCACTCAGCCTCATGGAACTTGGTGTGCATGGACGATCGCTCCCCACAGTGTCTAGCCTGATGCTGCCTGGCGATGTCCCTTTAACCTGGTGCCATGGGAGGAGCCTTGAACCTTCTCTAGCTTGTCACCCCCAGAGGGGCCAGGCACTGTGTCCTCCCAGGGACAGGAGGGAGGGCGCAGCTGTGAGCTGAACTGCGATGAGTGACCTCGAAGGTTGGTAGGAAGGGACCACAGCACATCAGAGTGCAAACCTGGCCTCGTTCCTTTTTATCGACCTATTATTACTCAGCATCAGATGACTTCACAACACACGGGAGTTAACCCCAGGAACCTAATTAACACTCATGAATGAACCTGCCTGCGTAGTTAAATCCTTGCATAAGATGTTTACCCCTTGAGGTTCTTTTCTTCAATTGTCATCATGCATAAATTAGGTTCTTGCAGATTTATTAGTAAATCACCCATAGTTGAGCCAAGTAATTAATATCACCCTACTCTGTGGACCCAAAGCCAAGCACCAAGGGAGCTATTTTGTACAACCTTTAACTTTTGCGGTCACATCAGCCCCTGCTGTCTCCTATTTCGCAATCAATAAGTCTCCAGGACAAAAATAATCATTATTTGGCCCAAAAAGGCAATGTGTGGGACTAACAAAGCATGAATAGCCTAAATTTTAAATGAAACTCAGAAACCAGAGGGTGAAGTATGCAGATGATCTTTATTGACTGGAGCAACAAGCTCCGCTGGGCCGGAAATGTAGGTGCCCTCTCATTCCACCGAAGCCTGCACCGAAGGACTTGCCCCTGCTCCCCCCGAAGGGGCTGGCTCACAGGGGCGTGGAAGCCATGCTGAGAAATCCGAAGGCCTCAGTTAGGAAGGTGCCCCAACCTTGCGGGGAGAGGCAAGCCATTCCCCGTGTTCGTTCCCTCCTAAGAGTGACAAAAATAGGTGGCTCAAGTCTCTCATTAACCCTCTGCAAAATAAAAGGGTTCGGCCGATCCCTGGAGGAGGCCTGTCCGGCTGTCACTGGGACACTATTTTTCCAACAGGTTAATGAGAGAATCGGTCCTCACGTGAGGGTCTCGTGGTCCCGGAGGCTGCAGCTGAAGGGATCTCCACGTAGGAGGTCGTGCTGGTCGCCCATCTCCGTTCTGCCTTTCATCCCTCCTTCTGTCTAACGGCCCTCGGTCCAGGTTACTGCACATCTAAGAGAGTCTCGGGAGAAGCAAGGGCTCCGCGATGCCCCTGCTGAACGGGGCCATTCTGGTCTTCACGGGTTTGCCATGTAATCGTGCATTTAGACTCCTCTTCCTCCCTCCTCGTCTGGGCTCTGAGACCTTAAATCTGGGTTCCATTCCTCTCCCTTCCCTAGGTCACTGTCCTCTGACTCTGTAAGTTTGAATTCTTTTCATTCTCACGTATGGGTACTTGTCTAGTCAGAACTTCTGTTCCTCCGAGTCTATTCCTTCACTCACAGACAACTCTATTTCTGGACTCCCTCCTCTTCCTAGAATAACTTTCTGGTATCTTCTAATAGTATGTCCCTAAGAAGTAAACTTCAGTTCAGCCTTAGTGACTAGGTCCCCAGGAAAACACAGCAGGGTTCATTGGGACTACCACTTGGGGAAACATTCCTGAGTGACTTCTGAATCAGGGCAAATAGGCTGGACTTTGCATCAGCAATAACCCCCAAATCTCAGCGACCAGTAGAACGCCAGGACAGCGCTCCACATGGTGACTCGGGGTCCCAGGCCACATTCCTCTCCACACAGGGCCACCAGGGAAGAACCTAGGGAACTCAGACAACCTCCTAAAGCCTCAGACTGGAAGCCCCCCATCATTTTCCCTGTTTCGTTGGCTAGAACCAGCCACAGGCCTGGAAGTGGAGTCTTCTCAGGCCAAGTCAGGAGCAAAAGCAGGGCCCTGGTGAACATTAGCCACTTGTTTCCTTCCATTTAAAAAAAACCACACACACACAGTGCTGGCCCTGAGAGGAAGGAGCCCTGCCGTCTTCTCCCATGTATGACTTCAAAGCGTTTTTGTGTGTGAATGGGGCCCCAGAGAAGCCCTAAAAGCCCAGCACGAGGTGGATTACAGGAAGAGACCATCGAGTGCGTGGTGGGCAGCAGGAGGGCTGGAAGCGACCTGGAGAGTGAGCCTGGGGTAAGGCGGTGTCTGTGGATACCAGGGACAGAGGATACCGGGCAGAGGAGGAATAGCCAGGGTAGCAAGACCCCCACGCCCTCCGATGCTCTGAGTAAGGGCGGCATCCAAATGGGTGTTAGAGGTGAGGGGCACGTCCAGCTCCCAGATACCATCTGCTGACTGAGCATCATATTAATTTTGGTTAATTTAACTTTTTAATGACCCTGTCTTACGCTTACCAGGAGTGTGAGCACCTCCCTGTCTGCCCTGTGTTCCCCGAGGAGCTGGAAAGGGAAGCTGCGCAGCTGGTCTTTTCAACAAGGAGAGCCTGTGTCTACCCTGGGCCCCTGAAGCACAGCCATTCCACCGAGTCACGTGACACGGGAGCTGGCAGAGGGCTCCCCTCAGCAACAGCCCAGAGCACACTCGGACCAACAACTAGGCCGAGAATGACAGCAGGGTCCCAGGGAAGCTGCTGGGTATGGCCAGCACGGGTCCCCCTTGGCAGCCACCGTGGGCTTGCCCACTCCAGCTCACCGTTCTCCTCCGTGCAGAACACGCACCATGCACAGCGCACCTGTGTTCTGCACCTCCTGCTACAGGAGCATCTGGGCAAAGGATAATGGGGGCGGGGTCTCTAGGTCAGCCTCCAGTCCACCCAGGCGCAGACCGAGGTAGTGGGAGAGGACATCGGGGAACACACCTCGTGGTTCTCCTTCACACAGACATCAGACATGGCCGCCCAGTGTGTCAAAGCCAGACGTCCCCCACTGGCCTAAGTGTGTGCACTAAATTAGGAATCTCTGCACCATCCTGAGGAGCTCTTGCTTCCGGCACGGGCAGCGGCCCAGGATGGCGCTGCTGGGATCCGAACACCTCTAGGGACGGTTCCAGAAACCACCACAGGTGGCCTGGGAGCCATCAGGACAGCCCGCGGATGGTTCCTTCCGGCTCACGCAGCCACCTGAGCCCACCAGCCATGGCCGCAGACACTGCTGGGCTTGCCCATTTAACAAAACAACAATCACAAAAACAGTGAAAGAAAAAATTTTTTCAAAGAAACGAGCCCCCACTAAAACGTGACTGTGTGTGTGGCAGGTTCTGGAGCTTGACGCGCTCAGCCGTGGTCCACACAGAAAGCTGGGGCCTGGCTCCCCAGAAGGACATCTACCCAGAGCATGGTCCCTGCCCCCAGGGGGGTTCCAGGCACTAGTTTACCAACCAAATGACTTTCTATTCATCGAGATGAGATGGCTATAAATTCACATTCATCCATATTCCTAGCTGGTAAATGTACCAACAGCATGCTTATTGAAACTATCTATCTCCATTTGTGTCAAGGCCCATTAAAATTATAATTAATCTCCTTGTATTATTTCCCAGAATTTGTCCTGAGAAAGGACATATCATTTCTACCAAGACACAGGCAATTTCTTGCTACCCGAATGTCCCTTCCGTTCCCCTACACGGACCCATTCTCCGAGGCCCAGACCAAATCCCCCCTCATCTCTGAAGCCGCCTCAGCCAGGCCAGAGGGTCTTTTTCCTCTGGGCTCGGACAACGTGGACTTTTAGGGTAATTCACATACCAGTCGTCTTTCCATGTCATCATGCCTCACCACGCCTGCTGGAGCATGGAATTCTTAATGGCAAAAAGCATCGAAGATATCCATCCACAGTCCTCAGCCAAACATTTTCCTAAGAGTGCTTGTGCACTGAATGTTTGTACCCCCAAAACGCCGATGGCAAAGCCCTAACCCCCACTGCCGGTATCAGAAGAGGGGCCCTCTGAGGGGGTCACGAGGCTAGGATGCCCGTGTTGCGATTAGTCCCCTTATGATGGACCAGGAATCTTTTCTCCTGCCCCCCACCCCGACCCACCCCCACCCGTCCCACCCTGACACTTCCTGTGGGGCAGAAGGGGGCCCTCCCAGAACCCGGCCACACTGGCACCGGCATCTCCACTTGTAGCCTCTCCAACAGTGAGAAGTAAACTCCTGTTGCTTAGGCCACACAGGCAATGGGTCTGGTTGTAGGAACCTAAGCAGACTAAGGTAGTGGTGCTCAAAAACACGGCCGTCACTGTTGGTCCCCACGGCCCCGTGTTGGTGGCGTCATAGGTGGGGTAATGGCATGAGAGGGAAGGGACTGGCACCAGTGAGGAGAGACCACTCTTTCGAGGAGTTCTGTTGCAAAGAGGAGATGAAAAGGGGTCAGTGGTTGGTGGGAGAGTCGGGTCAGAAGTTTTGTGGTTTTTGGATTTAAGAATGGAGGAATACCACGTCTGTCTGTTGACGGGAACTGTCACAGAAGGGAACTTGGGTGACATTGCAGAGAGAAGAGAATGCCTGGAGCAACGTCCTTGGGTGAATGAGAGGAATGGAACCCCAGGGGGAATAAGATTTGCTAAGAGCGTGAGTAATCAATTGATCGGTCCACAGCAGTGGTCCTCCACCTGCCCCAGAGGCAGGGCCACCGCAGGGCTGGGGAAACCCAGACCCTGGCCCCACTTCCAGTCTCTGAGTCATTCGCTCTGCGGCGGGACCTCAGATGTTGCATTTCCAGCACCTTTCCAGGCGATGGTTCTGCTGCTGGTCCCAGGACCCCGCCTGGAGAAGCACAAACAGGATAGATCGGGAGCCGGAGTGCGTGGGTGGGTCTGGACGGCTGTGGCAGCGGGAGTCCGTGGAGACTGTTGTCAGAGTTCTTCGATTTTCTGAGTGATTGAGAGGCAAAGTCATGATCTCCGAGGAAGGGCCCAGGTGTCAGAGGTTCGAGGGGAGAGGGAGAGGTGTGAGATAAACCCAAGCCGCAGGCTGACGTGGCCGTACAGAGGTTGGGAGGCTGGCAGGTCAAAGCCTCCCGGAGCCGCCCCTCTAGGCTTGGGCGGCTGACTCCGTTCTTCCTGCTCACAGAGAAGAGTAAACTCTCACTGGCCGGTCCGCTTCACTTTCCACTGCCCATAGCACAGCGAGAGACTCGGAGGTGCTACGGGGGTCTCCGGGCAGTGCTCACATGTGCTGTTCCTGCAACAGCGAGTGCTCCCCCCCGTGGTGGCGGCGGTGACAGTCCCTAACACCGCTGACAAGGACTGCTGCGGAAATCGGCATCATCTCGGCACTGAACCGTGGCAAGCACGTCACTTCATCAGCATTTGGAGGCTCTGAGAGTGACCCTTCTCAGAAGCAATAAGCTCTCCTGGCCCTGTGTCATGGAAGCTGGAAGAAGACATGAGACTTCTGGGTCAGAGACAGAGGACTTGTTTCTTAAATCCTCGTTTATTTTAGAGAAAGAGGAGGCGGGGGGGGGGGGGAGAGGCAGAGCAACATCGACGTGAGAGAGAAGCAAAGATGAGTTGCCTCTTGTACGCGCCCCAACCGGGGACCGAATCCGCAGCCTCGGTGCGTGCCCTGAGTGAGAATCAAACCTGTGACCTTAGGTTTATGGGGTGACATGCTAACCAACTGAGCCACATCAGGCAGGGTGAGACCAAGGACGGTATGCTCACTACAAATGCCAGAGCTTCCTGTTCTCACTGGCTGCCCTGCCCCTGTGTCCCCTGGGGTGACAGAGCAGACCCAGCGGGCTGCCTGCACCCAGAGTGGCTGCATTAGCAGAAGGAAACCTAAGCCCTAGAACTTTCTGAACCAACAGCGAACATCCCCACAGACAGCAGACCAGCCCGTCCCCACCCCTGACAGTGCAGCCACCCTCGCCTCCCACATGATGGGACCCAGAAATGGGCACGAGGCCAACACACAGCCTGCCAGGCCCTGCAGGAACGTGCAGGGATGTTGGCCTCTGCCTCCCCAGCCTCCATCTGATGTAACTTTCTTTAATAGAGTCACCGTAGATATTCCAGAAGCCAACAGATACTCAGGCCTCCCCAGCCAAACTGCACTGATGGGATTTGTTTACGGACCTACGCTGGGAAGTGGGGCCCCTTGAAGACACTGGCAAAAGACCCCCACTTCTTCAAGAGGCTGTCAGAGCTCTCCTCAATACTCGCTGCTCCCCGAAGCCTGGGACCCAGCTCTGTGCCTGTCGCTCCGTTACCTGCAGCACTGACGACCCTGCACTCCAGCCAAGGGCTGGCCTTTCAGCAGAGGCTCCGAGAGGCACTTCTGCTGAGTCAGGACGCACTAAATGTGCCACCCGACATTCAGTTTGTCCCTGGTTGTTTATGAAGATTTCTGAGCCAAGCACACGGTGCTAACCGATCCTGCAACCAGTACAAGATGTCAGCGCGGCTCGGAAATAAAACGCACAGTCAGCTGTCACACTGACGGCCAAGCCCGGCAGAGTCCCCAGTGCTGAGTCATAAGACAAATCTGCTGGGTTTTTTCCTGGTTTATGTCCCCATTAAAATGTGTGACATTTTCAAGACACCTTTCTGAAGTCCTGTGGAACAGAGCGAACCCTGCCCAGGAGTGGGAATAAGTGAGCTGTTGATAGAGTACGGTCTGTCATTCTCGAACATACTGTGTACGTAAAAAATAAATCACCTTCTTAATGCTTACTGTACATACACAAAAATGAACAGAGACATACAAAATGAAAATAAAATTCCATTTGGCCCAATATATAAAGAAATACCATCATATACTGTATTTTTTGGACTATAAGATATACTTCCCCCCACCAAATTTGGGAGGAAAATGGGGGTGTGTCTTGTAGTCCGAATGTAGCTTTACATTTACATTGGTGAAATATTGTGTTATTTATGTCATTAAATATTTTAGCACATTTTTTGCTTCAAAAATTTTTTTCTATTTTCCTCCTCTAAAACCTAGATGTGTCTTGTGGTCCAAAAGATACGGTAAAGGCCATAGTGGCAGATGAGTCAGGGCTCAGCCAGCGGGCTCCACCGATCAGACGTACACACAGCAGGGAGTTGACTGGCGCCCACAGGGCGCCACAGAGAAGCCTGGAGCCCAGGGCAGGCCCGGGAAGGGGAGACCACCCACAGGCTGCACCCCGCCCACCAGCACGAGCTGAAGCTTCCAGTCACAGGCAGGCGGGTGAGCAAGAGAAGCAACTCACCTTTTAAATGACCAAGACTTGGACACGCTGCCAAAAATAAAGATGGAGGAGTGGCCAGTATGTGAACAGAGGCTCACTCCTCAGCAAGGACACGCGAATTAAAACCACAAGGGGATACCATAGGCTGCACCGCAACGCCCAGAGAGACAGGCGCCCACGTGGCCTGGTGCCGGGAGGGGGCGCGGCCGCCCGCTCCAGGTGGGGCCAACCGCAGGACGGCCACCTTGGGAAGGGTTGGCGGTTTATTATAAAGTCAAACACACATTCGTCTCATGGGCCCAACAATTCCACTTCCTGGCAGCTATTCAAAAGAAGAAAACATACCCGCAGAAAGACTTGCCTGTGAAAGTTCAGGACAAATACATTCGTCATAGCCCCAACCCGGTAACAACCCACAAGCCCCTCAACCTGTGAGCAGGCAAACAAATCGCACTGACACACAACAGCATTCCACTCGGTGATCGCAGCATGGGTTCAGAGTCTGTGACATGTTCCCGACACACGCCACATAGCAGCCCTCACAGACACTGTTAAGCAAGGCCATACACTCGGCGCGTACTGCAGGATCCCAGTTGTACGGAGCCTCAGAGCCAGACAAACTGAGCCGTCGTGATCAGAATGTGTACAGCGTGCTTCGGGGTGTCAGCTGGCTGGGAGGGAGCGAGAGAGAACTTCCTGGGGCAATGGAAATATCTCACATGTGGACAGAAGGATGTCAACATCTCTCAAACTTACACTTTAAAATCTGTGTATTGTATGACATACAAATTATACTTTCACTAAAACAAAAGTTGCTGAATTTTGCACTTCTGAAATTTTGTAGGTTTGGTTAAGGACCTCCAGCTTGCCGACAGCGTGACTTAATGATTAACGATCGCACACAGGAAACGCACACTGTACTGGCACCTGTAGATGCCTTGCCCGCTCTCCTGAGCCACTTCATTGGTGGTGGTACCGGTGTTCTGGCTGCTGCTGGTGTACACAGGACACGTTATTAATGTCACGTTTACGGGGAGGCTGGGTCGGTATTAACAGGGCGCATCAATGATTGGTAGACATTGCACACGGAGAGGCCACATGAAATTTCTTCTCCTGAGATGACAGTGCTACTGACCCAAGGCCAGCAGGGTAACACTACACATCCACCCCTGTCGTCCGTGTCCAGTGGTGAACAGCCAGCCGGGCTGCATGCAGACCCAGCAGAGATGCGGCCAACCACGTGGGCGGCAAAGGCAGCCACACGGGTCCGGGTGCCCCTTCTGTAGCAGGGAGGTTAGACACAGATGGTAGTGCGCTTCGAGTCTGGAAGATTCTTCCTCTCCAGTTCTCAGAGCAGAGAGGCTGCGTCACTACCTCCCCAGACTCACCGCACCTCGAGATCACTGCCCGCCCCTGCTCCCCAGCCTGGCGCATACCCTTCCTTACTAGATAAGGCTCATAAAGCTCGTGACCTGCTGGCTTCTGGGAAGGGTCTGTCACCACCGAATGTCCAGGCGTCACTGACTTGCGGGAACTCTGACAGCCCTTCGGGAGGGGATCCACACCAGGTACACACAGGTACACTTGCAAGAAGCACCCCTCTTCCCCAGGGAGCCTGTCCCACTAGCTGGGCACCATGGGGGCAGTGCCTGGGGGCCACTCTTGTGGCCCCCTGGGTCTGTCATGTTCAGCCACAGACCCTGCTGGCCCATCGCTTCCTGCCATTGCTAAATTCTGGGCACCCCACCACCTCCTGTTCGGCGGGTCACACCTCCAGTCCCTAGGTAACAACTTCACCCCATCAAGTCCCCTCCATTGTGAGTCCCTGAGATGGTGTCTTGATTGGATGCCAAATGTAAGTGTCCTGGTTGCGACCTCCCCCGGCTTCTGTCTGGTCAGGTGACAGACATGAGCACTCACCAATTCTCCAAAGTGTCTCCAGGGCTTGTTGTCATCCTAATTAAGTACTCAATTAAGAAAAACCTTCCAGTGAACTTATCAGGTCTGTGCAGAATTCTTGTTATTCCTGTAACTTTTCTTATTTTGATTGTGTTGATAATTCGTGAATATCTGCATTTCCTATCATATCAATTTTAAAAGATTTTTAATTGGATTTTATTTCTTAGGATGCCAACTATTAATTAGCCAACTGATGAGAACAACACTCTCTATTTTTGAATTAACTATTACTCCTGTCTCATTACTAATCTTATTCATTTGCTGTTTTATTATTTAGTCTAATAAAAGCTTATCAATTTTTATTGTTTCCTAAAATAAATGGATTTGGTCTATCAGTTCTATTTATTTCTTATTACTCATTTCTGCTATATTTTTAAGCTAATTTATTTTTTCTTTGTGTTTGTTTTTTAACAAATGTCAGTATTTGTGATAACATTTTTCTAAGTACTATTTTGGTGGCATTCCTGTAGTGCTCACATGTATGTTGACATTTTTATGATGTTAAATGCCCTGTTACTGTATATTTTATCTCTTCCATGGTGGGACATGGTTTGAATATTTTTCAATTACATAGAATTGAGTACCTGTAAACTCTACCATGATGCATTTCTAATCCCACTCTGCATAATGAACTTGGCCTTTTGTTAATGTTTTTATCTGTCTTCCTTCTCAAACATTGAACCTGTCGCATCCCTGTGGAATCTGGCTGCAGGGACCGCCTGGCAAATATGTCCGAGGTCCAGGGGTGAGAAAGGCTCCCTCCGCAGGTGGAGAGGCGAGTAATTCACATACCAGTCGTCTTTCCATCATGCCTAGACTCCTGCCTAGCGAACTCACCAGCTCCATTTCCCTGACTTCTGCTTCAGAAACATGACCAAACATCACCCTCCTTTGAGTAATTCTGTCTTCTCTGTCTCTCACGCTCTGTCGGTCACCGTCTGCTCAGCAGCCGCCCCTGTGAAACTTCCCTGAGCCAGGTGGGGGTGAGCTCAGTGCCCGCTGCTTCCTCCCCGGCCATGTTCTCCCACGCCCTCTCACCCACTTTCGTCTAACAACCAGGAGCTGCCACGTGCTGCTCCGGGCACTGGAGATGCGGCAGCAACCAGGCCACCCCGAAAAGCCATGTGTCTTATTGATCATCCTGAAGATATTTATGACAGCCTGGCCCGTGTGTCAGGCTCACTCTATTAAAGCTGAAACAGATGAGCTTGCCTTCTCCCCAGGCATCTGAAAATCCTCCGCAATAAAGCTCTATTTACTTGAGCTGCATAAATAATCTAAAATAATAAAAACAAAGCAGGCAAGACCAGAAGATCTACAGTTTGTCATCCGTGGAAGGCCCGCTGCCGGATTCGGCGAGGGCTATGTCGGCCTGATGCTAGCAGACTAGTGCAGATACGCACGAAAAATAATACATTGCAGGCTTTCAAGATGCCACCCAGGTTTATCACATGCGCATAGTTCACTGCCGTATAAAAACGAGATTACAGGAAAAGCAGTCTTAGTTTGTATATCACACACGCTGCAAGAATCGGCTGGTGTGTCAAGGGTTGGTGCAACCTCTGGTCTCGCCTGTCCCCTGACCCTTCGAGTGGCCGGGCCAACCTTTCTCAGGCCATGGAAGTCAATGGTTTTTCCTGCACAGGTCTGAGATGTACATTTGTAAGAAGTGGATTTAAAATATTTTCTCAGTACTGAACACAAAAAAACGAACCACCAGTAAGTGGTGTCCTTCTGAATATTAAGGACTCGGATGAGTGTTGTCCACTGTTGAGGAAAAATGGACTGACCCCATTTCACACTACGCATGTAGCAAAATAAAACATTCTGAATGCTGAAAAGGGTCTCCGCTCCTCAGATTCCCAGTTATCCAAAATTACAGCGGCGTGCATGGAGTGTTCCTAGCATCACTGACTTTGTCTCCACATGTACAGCGAGGTGCTCCGTTGCAGAAGCCACACTAGGGGGTGGAGAAACACGTCACTTGGAGCTCTATCCTAATGACATCACAGCCTAACAGGGACACAAAGGAGCCCGGAGGTCACAGTGAAGGTGCTCAGAGTTGCACCAGGCCTGCCGTGCAGCGGGAGGGGAACCAGCCAGTGGGATGGGCAGGCCCACTGGACCCTGTCTTGTGGGAGTTCCTTCAGCAAAGGGGAGGGTCTGGAGACAGAAGTGCACAGCACAGGCCAGGGAGGGGCTGGTGTCCTTGGGGAATGGGCAGCCAGCTCAGCGTGGCTGAGGCTGAGTGCAGGGTGGGCCGGGGCTCTGAGCCGGGGAGAGGGAAGAAGCCACGCCTGCCAGCCCCTCACCTGCCTCGTTAAGGAGCACTGACTTCAGTAGGAAATGTAGTCACCTTTAAGATCTAAAACTATATTCCCTGTGCCATCCTTTACATCCCCGTGACTGTACTGTAACCACCCATCTGTGCTCCTTAGTCCCTTCACAGTCTCCACCCAGCGCCCTCCCCCTGGCAACCCGCGGTCTCTTCTCTGTGTCCGTGAGTCTGTGTCCATGTTGCTGATTTCGTTCTCTAGAGTCCGCACACACGTGAGATCATACGGTATTTGTCTTCCTCTGACTGATTTCACTGAGCACAGTACCTCTAGGTCCCGCCCATGCTGCTGCAAACAGTCAGATTTTCTTCTACTTTATGGCCACGTAGTATTCGTCACCAATATTGTAGTAACTCTGTGTGGGGCCAGGAGGGTACTGGAAACGGGGGGGCGGGGGCGCTTCTGTAGAGTGCATGACTGTGTAACCACCATGTTGTGCCCGTGAAGCTGATACAGAATAATACTGCATGTCAACTGTGATTAAAATCTAAAACCATGCACAGAGTCTGCTGGGTGAGTGTTTGCTCAGCACACTGCCCTAAATCAGCGGGATGTGAACACGCACCCCACGGTCCCAGGGATCCCAGCCACTCGACAGCCAAGACAAGCTGCAGAGGCAGCGAGGGGCAGCCGTGCCCCGCCCCCAACCTGCTCCCTGTTGCCCTCCAAGAATCTGAGCCAGTCCCGGGAACACAGAGACTAGTGAGTGAGTGGACGTGAGAGATTCCGCTCTTTTCAGTGCCTGATGTCAAACATAGCCAACAGGGAATCTCAACTTCGAAAGAAAGTTAATTAACATCACAAAATTTCACCAAGTCAGTGAATTTGGGGGAATCGTTTAATAACATGAATTAAGAGCCCTGAACTTTTCTCTCTCGTGGTCTCGGGGACATGCCTCAGCTGAGACTGGACTGGCAAAGCACTACGAAAGGACGGCGCGTGCTGCCCAGCTCACACTCTGGAGGGGCCCCTGGCCGAGCCCCTGCCCCCTTTCCCGCCGGACTCCCAGGGCGATCCCAAGCAGGGTCCCGTTCCTTCTCCCGGTGCACATGCTAGTCCGCCCTCGTTCCCGCTGCACGGGGCCTGGGGCCTGCTCGGAGTTCGCCTGCTACCAGTAAACAGCACCTTGGGACCGGTAAACTCGGGGACAGAAAACGTGCCTGCCTCACACTGCGGTCTGTACAGAGCAGGTTCTCAAGAAATGTTCGTCATCAGACTGGTGGGAATGACTCTACGGCTCTTCAGAACACAAACATTTTGTGTCTTATCTGCTCCCTTGTACCCCCGAATATGGACACGTAGATTTAAAACAGAAAGACACCAGTTTCGATTTAAACTCTGGAGTAACTAAGATAAAAAGGGTTTGAAAGAACTTTGGGGTGGTGAAGGAGCCGCCGCCGAGAGCGGCCTCTGATTCACCCGTGTGAGCTCAGGCCAGAAGCACCTACACGGCACCGCCAACTGCGCAGCCGGGAAGGTATCTAACATCCTGCGAGTACAGGGATCCGGCAGCCACGTCCGTGTACCGGACGCTCTGTGAGGCCCCAGGACAGGGCTCTGCTCACACTGTCCTTTCTCGGGGACAGCACCAAGTGCTGCTCCAGTTCCATGAGCTTTTGCTCCCGATCGCCGTTGCTCTCTGAGTGGCATCTGAGGAAGGTCAGAGCCAGGATGGATGGTGCGCCACCTGTGTGTCCAGCGACTGAAGATACCAGGCACCTTCAATCATGCAACCCTGCCTCTGCCTTTTCCAGCACCTTCCAGATTGGGGCTCAGCCAGACCACTGGCAGGTCTAGAACCTCACCCTGGGATGCCTCCGCCGGGTGAAATAAAATGCACAGTGCCTCCAACAGACCAGTTGGAAACGAGAATAACAGAGGTGAGTCAAATTCAAGGCTACGCAAGTGGGGAGAATAGTCAACCCTTTCACCAGAAGTAGGAGAACCAACAGACCAGCACAGAGCCAGACACAGGTTCATAAAACGCCACTTGAGGAGATGAGTACACCACCAAAGTTCACCCAGCTCCCTACTTAGGGGAACCCTAATTTTTTTAGGTCACAGATCCCCTTGCTGGAATGTAACGAATGCCACAGACCCCCAAATCAGTGCCTATGATGACCTTTATGAGCATCTCGCATGATACGGTGCCTCTGTGTGTATCTGCGTGGAATTCCTCGAGTCCCTAGAGGTCCGCAGACCCAGTTTCAGGACCCACGGGCCGGAATGAACCAACATGACAAGGATGGGAAGGAGGAGTGGAGGGACAGGGGTGAGGGGGAAGCTCAGCCAAAGACCTGGGGAACGAAGGTGTGACGGTGGGCGCGCCTGGGTCAGGAAACGTCTCTACCCGCCTGCCTGCCCAGCATGTGCAGTGGGACCCTGGAGGGACCACCCCACCTCTTGTCCTCTCCATCTGTAAACGATGGCAGCTGGAACAGACGACTCCAAGATCCCTTCCGGCGGCCACGCCCAGTGGCGCTCTAGCAGGGGTGTCCAACCCCACAGCCCGCGAGCCGCACACAGCCCAGGATGACTCTGAATGCGGCCCCACAGTGCCATCAATGTACTTGAAACATTCTGAGATTGTTTTTGGGATGACATGTCACAACACATCTAATGTGAGGCCCAAGACCACTCTTCCTCTTCCAGTGTGGCCCAGGGACGCCGAAACTCAGGACACCCTGCTCCACAGTCATCACTGAAACTTTGTCCTGTCAAGCCATCGCCAACTTGACAAAGTTCTCTAGGAACAAAAAAAATTTTTTTAAGCTGCTTAAGGCTCTTACCCTTTTAGGAAAAATACTGACATTTCCAAAAATAAGGTGTCCCCTTAAATAGATCTCTGCCTGTCTCAGCAGGGAGCTGGAATTGTCACTTGAGAATAAATGTAGAAGAATCGATCAAGAAGCTTCATAAGTATGCAAGCTCGCCTCCCGCCGCCTCCAGGAAGCACTGTGAAGACCCACGGTGACAGCGAGCACTGTGTTTGTCGCACGTGGGGGCGGTGACGGCAGAGCCATCGATGCTGCTGCTGCCTGGAGCTGAGTGGCGTCAGCAGCAGCAAGTTCTGGCCCCGAAGGATCCAACTTGCCTTGGGAGGTCTCTGTGAAATCGTGCTCACGCGATGAAGCAGAGGGGCCATGGGGCTGCAAGTGTAGACGAGTTCTGATGGACTCTGTGGAAGACGCCAGCTTTGACCTTGACCCGCTCAATGTGTCCTTGCTCCAAGGGAAGCCCTCACATCAAGTCACCCTTCATGGCAGCCCGTGTCCTGGAGACTTCCTCCCCTGGGAACATCCGCCCTGCCGGTTCAGCCAGGGCACACCGTGCGTGGGAAGTGTGAACACACTCCAGGAATCTCTCCCTCCTTACGCACACTGCTGGGAAAGCAAAGGCTGGGATCAATGCATTGTCCTATCAGTGAGTCACTGCCACACTGCCTCACGCCCTGCTCCTCCGCCCCTCACGGATGGTGTGTTTGGACCAAGAGTCCGAGGACCCCATCTCCACGAGCCCTCCCATCCTAAGTGCGTGGGCCTTCCTCTAACTGGGGTCCTGCTCACCTACAGACCGACGAGGAACATAGCTCCTCGTGCAATCACTCAGTTTTATGTCCTGGAGGGACGTTCCCTGGAGCTGGCGGCTCACAAAGCAAGCATTTGTTCCATTGCTATGAGGGAGTTTCCGTGAAAAGAAATAGACCAAGGCAGGTATCATTCTTCTGGGATGAAAAGAGGAGTCGCCATGCAGTGCAGGCACAGCGGAGCCCGTGGGCAACAGTGGAGGGCAGTCCTCCTCCAGGGGGCGCTGCTTTTGCAGGGAACCCACACTCGAGGCCAAGGTGGGAGCCCACGGGCCTGGAATGCCCTGAGTCCATGGGCTGCCCAGTCATGCAAAGTAAGAAGTACCCTGTCTCCCTCCAGCCAGCCTCACCAGGTCCCTCTCTCTGGGATGCCCTGTGACTCAACTGAAGGATGAATTCTTCGGACAATGTCTCCTCGGTGGGGTCAGCACCACCCTGGGCACAGAAGACGCAGAAACAAACTAGACACACAGGTTCCGCTGTGTTCCGGTGGGAAGGAATGGATAAGGTAAGCAAATAAAGAACAAGACCACACCAGCTAATGAGTTGGGCAAAGCAAGCCATTCTCAGAGTGTCACAGGGGTGGAGGTGGCCTCCTTGAGACGGGTGCCTGGGGTCCCACTTTCGTGGAGGTGCCATTTGCACCCGGACCCAAGCAGCCTCCCAAGACCACTGTGTGGGGATCTGGGTGGGAGACCCCACACGGGGATCATCTACCTCTCACCTCCAGGCCCCCAGAGGCCTGGTGGAACTGTGAGGCTGGAAGAGACCCGACAGGGTCACCCTCACCTAGCCGAGCAAGGGAGCCCACGGTGCAGGCGTCAGCCTGTGACCCCACGTGCACACATGGTCCCTCCTGAGGACGGTGTGCCTCTTTCCTGGGCCTGTCTCTGCCCGCCTCCCTCACGCCGACCTGCCCTCCAGATGCGCCCTCTTCCACCTCTGGGCCATTGTGACCAGCGCCACAGCGGGCGTGGGGTGCCGATGGCACCTCTTCACACCCTGTGTCCACTTTTCTGGATGCGCACCGGAAACGGGGCTGCTGGACCCACGGCGTTCCGTGTGGCATCCAAGTCGGTCAGTTCATCTAAGGTGGGGGCCAGGGGCTACCTTTGAAGTCTCAGTTAAACAGGAAGGTCAAGCTGCAGAGCTTCGCTACACAGCAGGGCCCCGACAGTCAACTACAGTGGAGGCATCCCCACCAGAACAAAAGGAGATGCAAAGAGGGGAGGTGAGAGGGCGCAGGGCTGGGGCGAAAGGGGAAAGGACTGATGGGCAGGGCCACGGTGTGGTGTTTGCTGGGTGCAGGGGCGTATAAGGGGACTCATGGTAAGGAGGGAAAAAAATAAAAATTAAATTAAAAAGTTAAAAATTCAAAAACAGAACAGAGAAAATCGCACTCCTAAAACCAGCCGGCTACGTAGCGATGGAGCCCAAGAAGAGCCTGGACGTCCCGAGCCCGGACCCGGTGCCTGCCCGGTCCACCCCACGCGCCAGCAGCCCGCACCACACAGCCCGCTGCTGTTGCGGGGAACCGCGGCTCCCCAGAAGGGCCCACGGCCTCCGTGAGTGGCGGGCAGTTCACCCAGCAGCTAAAAGGGTTTCTCCCCAGGGAAGAAACATTACACTACCAAAGGAACTTTTCTGTTGGAGGAAACAATGCGAGAGCAGGAGCCCAGGCCGGATTCCCAGCGGAGCCCAGCCTGAGCTGCAGGGCTGTGAGGAATAATGCGTCACAGTTCCCGGCAACGGGTGACTAAGGCTGCGTCCCTGGGTGCTCTCACACACATGCGCCTGTCTGCACCCGTCCACAGCCACGCTGTGCGCTGGCCACGGCAAAGCACAGGTCGCTCCCGTTAACTGCTCACACTCTCCTGCTGTGTGACTTTTCGTGGCCACACACTGCCTCCCTGTGTGGCTGTGTCATAGTTCATATGACGGCCCCTGTACGGTGGACGTTAGATGGCCCCCACATCATCACTGTCATACACGACATCAATAGTCCACATTCCTGGACACAAATCTGCCTGTGAGCATCTCTCTACAGCCTGTGGATAAATTTTGAAGATGCAATTAGAGCACCTAAGGATTAAATATTTTTTAATGTTCTGGTCAAATGGCCTGGAACAAAAATCGTCTCAATTTCACGCCAGCCGTGAGAGAGGGTGCTCATCCTGTAACCTCATGACGCCAGGTATTGGTTTTTGTTAATCTCCTCCAATTCGGTCGATGAAAACAGTTCCTCCTCGTTGTTGTAATTTCCCTCCCATTACGGAGGTTGGACCCTTCTTCACGAGTGTGAGAGGCCCGGGCGCTGCACTCAGCTGCCTCTGCCGGGGATCACATCGCACACAAGGTCACCTGGCTGTCCAGGTCAAATGCACAATGCCACTAGGAAAACAACACGGAAAGGATATTTTAGTGCATGGATGGCAGGAATAATATTATAGTGGAGCCTAAAGAGCCGTGACCAATTTTCCTGACAGAAGGGCCTCACAACCCATTGATTTAAACTTGCACGGATGGGTGGTGAAGGGCCTGGAACAGTCGTACCTGCCACTTGCATTTGGAAGTTACGTTTGTAGGGAACTGTACACCACTCCTGGGCAAACCGTTAATTGGGAAAACACACTCCGGCCTGATCCAGCTCCTGAAATAACTGTTTCATGCTATGAACTTTTAGAATAGGAACAAATTCTCAAATCCCTCCTCTTCTGCACAAGTTATGTTTTAATGAAATAAAACGCGTCCAGCCCCGAGCAGGTACTGCAGGGGGGACATCACTCCGGGCACTGCCGACAAGCAATATTGTCCAAGAGGTGATTTCAGCAAGCACCATCCATGCGATGTGCCATACAGAATTTTTTATATAAATTACAACTCCATCAGAAACATTTCTTTCATTTTTCTTCCTTTGAACTATAATAAACAGAGCGTAAGAAAATGTTTTAAACATTTTTAATACTTAAGGTCATTATTTAGGAGGGTGTTAACAAACATAACTTTAGAATAAAGTCATATTTTCACATTGTTGTTAAGAAGAAAAGCAGCTAAGCTGTCGCTCACTTTCCTCCTGCCTTTCTGTTGCTTTTCTTGCCTCCCCTCCCCCCACTCGGGCTCTGTCTCCGCCCTCTTCTCTCGGCCCCTGTGCACCGTGTGTGTGCTGTGCGCCGGACACCAGGCCGGCCAGCCCCTTGCAGACGTCCATCTTCAGAGATGTCTAATGACCACGACATCCTGTGGGTGCCCTAAGTTCACAAATGAGGGAGCTGAAAGCTAGGACAGTTAAGAAACTTGCCCATCACAAAAACACTGTCTCCCTGAGTACCATGAGTCATCAGCTCATTCTGAGTTCCCAATCTGTACCTGTAGTCCCCAGTTCTCTCTGCTCTGGACATAGACATCAGGACACCTAACAGACATCGCCGCCTGGAGGCCCCGGAGCACGGCTGGGGTCTTTTCTCATCAATCTGCTGCACACTCTCCTTGGGCCGGGGCTGTCTGGCACCGCCCTCCCCACTCCCGGCTCACTGCCCGCACCCTCACGCGCACCTACGATTGCCGTGGAGGAGCGCAGCTGTGCACCAGGCCCTGAGAGAGACCTTGAAGACACGCAGGGGACAGGACTCTGGAAACAGGCTCTGCCACTAAGGCCCATCCCAGTGGGAAGATGGAAAAGGCCAGTGGTGTTTACACAAAAGTCCTCATTCTTGCATTAAATGGAGCAAATGAATAGGACAGGATACAAATGGAGGTCAGGTGCGGTGTGGGTGGGGGACAGGTGGGTGTCTGGGAACACAGGATGTAAGACCTAAACTGAGATCTGAAGGCTCGTGGGAAACTGGGCAGGGAAGTTGGAGCAAAGGGAACAGCATGTGCAAAGCAGGCCAAGCTCAGAGGAAGACACAATGAGAACCCAGGGGGAGGGAGGGGAGGGAGGGAGGGAGGGAGGGGAGGGAGGGGAGGGGAGGGGAGGAGTGGACACAAACCAGGCTACAGAGGCAAGCAGGGGCCAGACCTTAAAATTCCGTCTATCCTTCACTCCAAGTATCTCCCAGATTTACTCTTCCCTCTCAATCCGGAGCCTGGCCACAGTTTCCCAGCTCGCTTCTTCCCTTCCTTTCTCTCCTCCTTCAGCTCACCCTCCACGTGGAGGAAGGCCCTTCTCCTGCAGCACAGATCTGGTCACCCTGTGCCCGGCCACCCTCCTTCGCAGGCCCCACCACCTCCAGGCACGGACCGAGCTCTACCTACACCACCACTCTTGACAGGCAGCCACGCCGATCCATCCGTTCATGGTGAGTCCCTTCCCCGCCCTTCGGGTCTCCTGTGTCCCCAGTGGGGATTCCAGACCTGCTTCTCACAGCCAAAGGACCTACTGTGCAAAGCAGGCCAAGCTCAGGTATGTGAAGACTGAAGGTCAGGAGGATGAACATGAACTTCACCAATGGTTCTAGCCACAGTCACTTGTTCCTTCGGAGCGGGCAGCCCCCACTGGATTGACGTCCACAGGGGCAGTGCCACTAGGGGGTCAGCCCAGTGGAAACGACACAGCTAAGGCCTCTCCCATAAAGCTGACTGTGACGCACGAGTTTTTAAATGAACAGCGACTTGACTTTAAATTCCTGGGGGCGGGGTGGGGGGTCCAGTACTGTGAATGAGTTCAGATGCACTGGTGTCCACCTTGGGGACACAGCAGCCCAGCCGACGGGCAGTCAGTGAGCTGTCCTTCACCAGGACAGTTCTGGGCAGACACTGTGCCCTTTCGTGAGCTCGCCTACTCTGAGCTTTCCTCGGCTTTATCCACAGGGAGGAGGAGCAAGAATGCACCCTGGTCCAGGGCGTCCCAAGCCCACTGTGTTCCAAGAGTTGAAGCAACAAGAGCCCCCAGCGTTGAGGTGATTCCTAAAGGCCCTGAAGCCTGAAGACAGGCCTGGGTGCTGACGTGGGGAGCCGCAGACTCCAGTCCCAAACACCGGCCACCAGCAGAGCTGCTGCAGGAGGGCCTGCTCCCTGAGGGAGGGACTTCACCCTCCTCCCCCCCCACCATGTTTCTAAACCCAAAACCCCACCCCCCCCGGGGAAACTGAGGCCACCCCTCTAGGGACCTCCAGCCACACTGAGTCACAGGCCTTGGTGTTACCTAGTTGCTGTTTGCTGCCTCCCACCCAGCACCCCACAAGGGGAGCAGTGAGGGTGCGGGGTGTATTTCCAATTCTGTAGGCAGCTTGGAGCTCAGGCCCACCTCCGTGACCTCCTCTCCTGGTTTCCACCCAGAGCCCTCGGCAGGGACTCCTCGTTAGTTACCCCTCAGCGACAGCATGTCTCCCTCCAGGACCACAAGCCGGACACGTGTGATAATGGGAGAGCGTGAGCGTCGAGAGATCCCCACTGCTGCGCCGAGTCCTGAAATGCTCCCCAAAATGCTCCACCGGCACTGAAGGCTCGAAGCTGCCTCGCTGTGGGGAGAGGCCGGCCCTCCCCCGGCCGTA
Organism: Sturnira hondurensis; assembly: GCF_014824575.4. NCBI lineage: Eukaryota > Metazoa > Chordata > Mammalia > Chiroptera > Phyllostomidae > Sturnira > Sturnira hondurensis. Next base: position 38,608,353 of record NW_028074503.1, read on the forward strand.
TCAAAGCAGAGCGAACATTAACCTCAGTGAGACTCAGGTGCCGGCGATTAACTATAACCCTCGGGGGCGAGGGATGAGGAACGTTCCAGGAGACAGATGCTGGCCTCTGGTGTCACATAACCTGAGTGTCACACACGACCTCTGTCATTATCAGTGTGTCCCGTGCAGAAGTGGAGACAGCAGGGCCCACTCCCCAGGGATGGAGTGAGAAGAAAGTCAGATGTGGGCGTGGTTGAAGACCCCTAAGCCCCATGGGGAGGGTCCTTGTTTTTTTCTATGAAGCCCCCTGCTGCGTTAACAGGAAAGAGAACCCAGACTTCTACCACTGCGGTCATTCCAAGCAGCAAGTTGTAAAGTCTTCACCCAGAACAAAGGGCCACTTTTGGACTCCCGTGTGATTTAAAACAGACTGAGGGGAAGAAAAGGGGCACCTTTTGAAGAGCATCAAATATGTGAGAAATGGGAGAAAACACAAGCATCTTGAGATTGAGATTGAGGGTCTCGTAGACCCTGGTACAACTGCCAGTTGTTCAAATAACTCACTTACTTGGAGAGATCCAGTTACTGAAGGGCATGATATTCTGTTAGTGATATCCTGATATCCTGTTATTAATAACAAGTACATTCCTCAGGGACTGGCGTGTAGGACAGAATTCAATTGGCTCAGAGAGACCACTCAGCTGTGCTGTTTGGTTGGAAATGTCCTGGCCACAAAATGTCCATAATTACTGCAATCCGCTGCCTTGTCTGAGTCTGGATTACGCTGCTGACGCCCCGTGAGGTNTGAGATTGAGACTGAGGGTCTCGTAGACCCTGGTACAACTGCCAGTTGTTCAAATAACTCACTTACTTGGAGAGATCCAGTTACTGAAGGGCATGATATCCTGTTAGTGATATCCTGATATCCTGTTAGTGATATCCTGATATCCTGTTAGTGATATCCTGATATCCTGTTATTAATAACAAGTACATTCCTCAGGGACTGGCGTGTAGGACAGAATTCAATTGGCTCAGAGAGACCACTCAGCTGTGCTGTTTGGTTGGAAATGTCCTGGCCACAAAATGTCCATAATTACTGCAATCCGCTGCCTTGTCTGAGTCTGGATTACGCTGCTGACGCCCCATGAGGTGACAGAAAGCACTTTCAACAGCCAAAAAGTTTCAGATGCGGCCCACGAGTGTCCTTTGATGGGAGGTTTGTTGAACACAGCTGCAGTCTTTCTGAGTTAAGCTCTGTCCCTGCGTCCTCGTTCCGACTGGGACATCTCAGTCTCTGTGGCTCTGATTGCCACACTGTGCGCCAGGATGGGCTGATGATTAATGCATGGTAGGCAGTGACAAACGCGCCTTTCAGGTGGCCACTGACAACCCGCAGCAAGGACAGCCTTGGAAGTGACCCGACTGCGGAGGGAGGGGCGGCAACACTTGACCAGGGTGCGTTTCACACCTGCCGGCCGTGCGGTCTCTCCAGGATGCTGTGAGGGGCTGCAGAGACGATTCCTAATGGCTGTGTCCCCGGGGGGAGCACTGAAATGCAGGGACAGCCACTGACCAGGTGAGCAAACTGGAGTCCGAAGGGACACGTTAGTGGGAAACCCAGATGAGACGCCTGCCTCGCCCACGGCCTCTTCAGAACACCACCTGCCGTGTTCTGGGTCAGGGACCAGCTCTAGGACACACCCAGTGTGCGTGGGCTCCTGACCTGTGTAGGATTCTTTTACTATGTGAGTTTCAATTAAAGTAAAAATAAAGTGAAGGAAATAAAAACCCGCCCGCGTTCGATTGTGCTGGGTACTGACTACATCAGCACGTACAGAAGTGAGGACACAGCGCAGGCCCCAAATCCGGTCTCTTGCCTGTGCTCTGAGGGGCAAGAACTCATCAGCCTGTGGGAAAACCAGGCTCCCGATGTGCACGAGAGATGAGCCTCCTGGGGACAGAGTGCACGGGACCCGGCCCAACCACCCGCAAGCCGCACTGCCTGCCACTGGGAACATCTATGGTAACACAGGTCCTCTTTACCGCAAAGCCAGCAGATCCCTGACCAAAGCCGGGGGCCCACGCTGCCCAAGCCCACCACCACAGGGACGCGCTGCGGGCCCCGGGTGGTGGAGAGAGACCTCCCATGGCTCTAAAGGACCCTCCCCAAGCCCTGGGCAGCCTCGGATGCCACTGAGCTACGGCCCGGATCACACGCTTTCTTTCCTGCAAGTGTAACGCTTTCTTAGAACGGCTTCTTCTGGGTGACGCAGAAGCGCAGCGTTGGAAACCAGAAGGCGTGAGCTCCGCTCCTGGCTCTCTGGCTTCCTGTCTGCGCAGTGGGGAAGTACTTCATCCCCTGAGCATCTGTTTTCTCCTTTAAAATAATGGAGATGCTAGCAATAGGCACCGAGTGCTCCCGTCACCACCTCCTCACGACGCCTTCTCTGACTGCCCAAGGTAGACTTGTTGCATGGAACTCGGTCCCCATCTCTCTCACAATGGACATTGTGGCACCTACGTTCACGTGTCAACTTGCCTGGGCCACAGGGTGCAGAGACAGGTGGCCGAACGGGATTCTGGGTGTGCCTGGGAGGGTGTTTCTGGGCAAGGCGCACCTGTGAACCAGTGAGCTAAGTAGAGCAGATGGCCCTCGCTGAGTGGTGGGCCCTGTCTAATCAGTTAAAGGTCTGAAAAGAACTCACACTCATACACACACACACCCCAAATAAAACTGACGTACACTGCAGCCCTACCGCCTCTGAGCTGGGATGTGTTTTTCCTGCCTTCAGACTCAGACAAAAACTGGAGCTTTTCCTGGGTCTCCCACCCACTGAATGCGGACTGGAACCCAACCGTCTGCTCCCCTGGGTCGCCAGCTTCCGGTCACATGACCACACCACTCCTCTGCCTTCCTGATCACGTGAGTCTATCCTTATAATAAATCTTCCTGTGTCCACACACAGCCCGCTGGTCCCGCTTCTCTGGGAAACCAGGACGCAAACATGCGTCACGCTGGTCCTCAGTGTATGCTGGTGGTCTGCACCAGACTGTGAGGCCCAGGGCATGGGATCCATGTTGAATGCGTCTCTGTAACCGCGACACCTGGCCAGAGCCAGTGCCCCATAAACGCCAGCTGGATGAACGGCCACCTTTCAGACTGGCTTTTGTGGCTGTCGGGAGGCACTAAATAAAACACGTGTAAGTACTTTGAAAGCAATGCAAACTCTATACAGAGATATTGCTCCCCATCAGGCCCCAAATCCATTTTTACTGGAGAAAATCAAATCAGACTAGGACTCAAGTATTTATAACCTCTCTCAGTGTTCCATTAATCTTGATTCATTCAAAATATAATTAATGGTTGCTTGTGGGGGCGGCATTTTTCTTGGCGCTGGGTACAAACAAGGCAGACATGGCCCCTGACCTCCTGTTCTGTGGGGACGGGGGGGGGGGAGGGGGCAGGACAGACTGGAAACAAGTAACCACATAAACAAGATGATCACCACTAATGGTGGGAACCTGGGAGAAAGCGGCCTGGGGCCACACCGGACGCCAGTCTACGCACGCTTGCACCATCTTCCCCAGTAGGAGAGCTCTCCTTTCTTCTGTTTCTCCAGTGTCATTTTAGTTCAGCTTCATTTTCTCCCACCTCAGGAAGGAGCTTTAAGCAAACTCTGAATTCGTTCAAATTAACTTTCCTAAAACAGGAGGATGATCGCATCATCCTTGGGCTTAAAAGTCTGTGTCCCCTTTTCCTACAAAGTAACTTGCAGACGACTCACTGGCCCCCAGGGCCCCTGGATGCCGGTCCAAACCACCTGCACCTGCCCCGCGTCACTCTCCGGGCAGGCTGGCCCCCCTCCTCTTCACGCACGTGCTGCATCCCCCCTCAACCTCGATGTCACCCACTCCACTCGCCGAGGAGTCCCCTTGCTCTGACCTTCACACCCGCCACCAGCACAGAGTGCGTCCTCTAAGACCCAGGTTACACGGATGACAGGTCTCGGGAACGTGTTATCTGCTGAGCAAACACCAGCTCCATCCTCCCGTCCGGAAGGAAACGCCCACTCCTCCGAGTCCTACGGCACTCGGTCCAAGAGTCCCGTCTGGCCCCCCTCTGGCTCTGCCTTGTGCGATCATTTTTCAGGAATGTGTCACATTCTCCATCTGGATTATTACATCCTGGGAGGACAAATTGTCTTATTCAACTAGGCTTCTCCTGTAGTCCCCACAAAGCAGGATTCAATCAATGTTTGCTGAACAGATGAGTCTGGTGAATGACAAAACAGCCCCGCGAGGAAAACTGAGGTGGCCCCGACTTTTCCAGAGCTTCCCACTCCCGAAGCTGACACCCTGTTTCTGCTAAGTCCTACGCAGATACATCCATCGTTCCTACGGAATTGGGTAACGAGCGGTCGCCACAGAAGTTCTGAAAGTGAGAATCATTTATTTTCACCCACAGTGATCACTTGGGGGACAATTCAGGAAAAGATGTGCTGGGTGCAATTAGGGGCCATTTCAACAACAAGTAGAAGTCATTTTAAAGTTACCTTTTATAGAAACTTCAAAGTTTTTGACCCAAGCAATTCTGCTACCCAGTTACCTCAATGATACTTCCTGGCAGTAGGATCCCCAAGGCCTGACGCTGCATTAGGATTTGGCCATCCTGCCAGACACTGGGGCGTTCAGCCACTGGGGACAGTGACGAGCCAGCCAACAACCCGACGACCATGGCCACACCGAGCACGTGAGACCACTGCTCAATGCTCCAACTACCATCCCCCAGAATCAGGAGCAGTAACGTAGCTGTTTGGGGGCACAGGCTTTTGGAGTGTTCATTTATGTAGCATGAGATAACTGGTGTGCTGCCCAGAATGAGCAGGACGAATGGGAAATTGGTGGGGAAATGCCCACTGTGGGCCCAAGGCTGTATTCTACAGTATGATAGATGGCCCAGAAAAGGAGAGGGAAAAGGAAGAAGGAGATTTATGGATCAACACCATTTAGGTAAATGGAATATTAGATGAGGACACTAGACAAAACTGTCTATGTGCCAAGACATGTACCAAGGGGGTGGGGGCGAGGGCGGGTGAAGACGGTCTCCTTTGGGGTCTAAAGCTCCCTGATCCGCACCTTTAGTCAGAATCTGTCCCTCAGCAGCCCCCTCAGCCCGGCACCAGCTATCACTGTGCCCCCCCCCGAAGAAGTCCCCCTCCACCTCACACCTGCCATTTCGCAGGTCTGAGCAACCAAAAGCATACAGCGGCAACCGGCCACTTCCCGGCCCCACTGATAAAGTATGTGATCGAAATCCAAGGCAACAACCTTTCGTTTATAAAGGGCTTCTCCCTCCTCTGAAGCCTCTGGAGACCTCGTCATATTTACGCTTTCCATTCTGATTGACAATGAGCAAAACACGGTCAGAACCGACGGGACAAGGCCAAGAATAAAGTGGAGGCGGGAGATGAAAAAGCTCTTTTATAAACGCAAAGCCCCCGGACTGTCCATCACTATCCAAGACATCTATTTGCTTTTCAAATATTAAACAGCAATTATCTCCCTGCATAAAGCAGGAGAGTGCGGGGGTCCCGCCAAGTGCGCACACAGAACAGGATGCTGCACTTCACGCATGACGGTCACTACTGTGCCACCCACTAAACCAGCCGGCCTTGGCAGCAAACCGATCACGGATTTTATGCATCTGTTCATTAGGCAAATGGCATTTTTATTGGGCCTCTACTGTGTGCCAGGCACCGGTCTCTCGATGCCCCAGGGGGAAATAAGAGGCCCAGGCGGCTTGTCCGCCTCCACTCTCAGCGTCCCTCCCTCCAGCTGGACCCGGCCATACAGAGGCAAACTCCTCCACCCGGGTGGCCACACGCCCCACTGTACTGCCAGCTGGCGCAGCACCTGCCATAGGATGCAACAGTGAATACGGGAGGGGAGGAGGAACTCAGGAAGCTTGTAACACACACGAGGTCAGATATTTCCCAATAGTTTCATCGGGATTTCCACCTTTCCACTGCCGGGTAGCCTGGCCCTGTCCCCAGGCCTTTCACTGGGAGTGGCAAGATGAAGTGCACGCTTTGCAAGGGCACTTCCACTCTGAGCAGCGGGAAGTGGGCCACAGGGGCGGCACTCACAAGCAGCACACTCGATGCATCCGGTGCCTGCAAGGACTCTGCTCGTGGGCACGTGATAACCGCGGGCCCCGGGCAACTCCTGGGCAGCAGCTGCCTTAATGGGGTCTGTAGCTCTTCCCAGTCACTTCTGGAAGCGACAGCAGAGCTCAGAGGGCGAGAACCAAGGACTCAGCCCCACGCACGGGTTCCTGGCACGGCAGAGAGGCGTGGTTTTGCGGCCATGCCAAGGGACGTGAGTAACTCTCCTCATGCCGAATAAGCGACGACTAACTGGTGTGGTCTGATGTGTGGCCATCTTGTGCACAAAGGAAAACGCACCAAAACAAATAATGAAATGGTGGCACCCACGCTGTTCTCCTCTTGGCCTAACAAACGTGCGTCCTAAAACTCAGACCACAACTCTTCCCAAATCCAGTTTTTACATTTAAGGTTGCATTTGTGCTCACAGGACCCTTTGTTCCACCCTCGGGGTGAGGATTGGCCTTGGGAGGGCTGGGTTCGGAAGGGACTAAATGAAGGTCAGAGGTAGCGACCTCCATCCGCGCTTTGTTCTTCAGTGGAGTTCTTGAGACCTGCCAGTTGACACAGGAAAAGAGATGATAGCTGTATGTGTATTTATATATTGCAAAGGCTTCCAAAATTTAACATACTTTATGTGCATTGAAGTAAAATCAGGAAATCACTATTCACTATTCACTAAATCACTATGTAAGTCTATGAAATACAGTAGGTCTGTACTAAGGAACACTGGCAATCTTCAAGTTTAACATATATAGAAGACAGATGATAGATGATAGACAGTTGGATGGAGAGATGGATAAACAGACAGATGGACAGAGACAGACAGACAGATATGGATGAATAGAGATACGATGAGAAATGTTGATGATAGTTTTAAATGCCACACAAAATACCTCAAGTATAGTTAGTCACTTGTTAATATTTTGCCATGTTGGCTTCATATCACTTTTTTAAAAAATATTTTATTTATGTATTTTTAGACAGAGGAGGAGGGAGAGAAACTCAATGTGTGGTTTTTAAAAAGCACTCTGGTTCCTTCACCCTTCTTCCTTCCCACTGCACCTAAATTTACCCATTGACATGGTTTCCATCCCCATGAACGATCTTGATGCCTTGGATGCCTTTGGATCAGTCCCTGTTTCAGTGAAATACGGTTTTGTAAACCTCACGTAAATTGTGTTATACTGCAACTCTGTTTTCAAGATTCATCCACATTCATACAGGTAGCTCGAGTTCATTCACTTTAACTTCTGTATATTAACATTTTATGAGTACATTGCAATTTTGTTCATTTTTCCGATTGATGAGCACACAGGATTTTTCCCATTTCTTGCTACTACAAACATTATAAATATCATACGTCTGTCCTCGTGCACACATGCACGAGTCTGCCACTGACATGTCCTTAGAAATGGAATTGCTAGATTTTGACTAGGCAAATTTTCAGCTTATTAGAGAACAAAATCATTTCCCCGAGTGCTGGTACCGATCACCGCCACCTGCACCCCACCTCCACCCCCGCAGCGGGGCATGGGAGTCTCCAGCCCCGCATCCGGGCGGGCAGGTGGAGTCATCAGACCCTCACACTTCTGCCGGGTGAAGCGTGTGGAACCGTGTCCCCCGAGGGTGTATACGGGACTTCTGCAATGACTAGCGATGTGGACCACTGCTCGCATGTGTCACGTCCATCTGTGGCTCCGTTCCTGTGGCATCTGTCCTCACCCTGTGTCGTCTTCCCAGCAAGTTTCTGGGCACCACTCCGAAGGAGTTCCGGTACATTCTGGACACCAGTCACTTATCAGCTTTATGTCTTACAAATAACTCTCCATCTGTGGTTTGTCCTTCATTTGTTTATGAATGGGAGTCTCATTTGCATAGAGGCAATCTGATCCCCACGTGCTTCTGCCACTTGGGTTTTTTGTCTTTTTATCTAAAATGCTTTTCTACACTCCAGCAAGATATCCTCTGATGTTTTCATTTCCAAACTGAAATGTTGCTGCCTTTCGTCTGCCCGAACGTATTTCCACACATGGGGTGATACAGGGGGTCTAATTTTAAACTTCCGCACATGGCCCCGCCATTGTCCCCAGCACGTACTGAAAATCCCAGGGGTTCGCCTCCGCTGTGCGTGCCGCATGGCCACAAACGGCCTCAGTGTGCGTCGCCTGGTCTCTGGGTTCTCACGGTGTGTTTATAAACCAGCGTTCGACCCCTGACCTAATACCACCCTGCTCCAATCTCTGTGCCTACAGCGTAAGTCTTGAAAGCATGGCCCTATACTCTTCTTCAAACCAACCTCCTTTTTAGACTCACGGTTTTCCATACGGCTTTTTTTCTCTTCTTTTTTTTTTTGCCATTAGATTGCAATGCTATTAAATTTTTAGTTTAATTTATTGAGAACTGAAACTGTTAGGGTAAGTCCTTCCTTCTGTGAAAACGGCAACTCTGGTTAATTATGTTTTCATTAATGACTTTTTAGAAAGTTCTGAGTTTTCTCCATAGAGGCCTTACATGTCCTTTGTTGGGTTTGTTCCCAAGGACCATGGAGTTGGTTTTGTTTGGCAATTACCAATAACACATTGTCTAATTAAACTTTCTGACTGTTGACTTTTTTAAGGAATTAAATTGCTTTTTACACAGATATTTTTTCCAGCAGCCTTTTTAAAGTCTCAAATTTTCATAATTCTCCAATGGGTTAGTTTGGGCTTTTGACGTAAAAAGTGAAATAATTTGCAAAAAACCGTTTAGTTACTCCGTTTTAATCCTTATTCATTTTCCTGTCTTACTGCACTGCCTTGGACCTCCATCCAAAACACCGACATGAAGTTCACAAACAAACGAAATTAAGCGCTGAGGAACGTACACTTAGATCATTAAAACCTGAAGAAAACTAAAAATGTAAACACCTAAAAGTCAGGAGAGGGGCCCTCTTTGGGGGAAACAGGGGGCGTTCTCACCACAAAGGACGGGAGGACTCGGGTGGTGGGGACACTGGGAAAGGGTGACGCAGCGTTTTAAGTTCCAGTGACTCATTCCTCCGTACATTTTTCCTTTGTGCAACTTTTCTACACATATTAAAAGTTACAGCTTTTAAAAGATTTTAAAATTGTTTTAAAACAGAGATCATTCTCTTCTCCATATGGTCTAGAACAGTTGGTAAAATATTAACATTATTAGTCTTAGAATATAAAGTAAAATATCAGCTTTCAATTCTTTGTACTTGGTGGGGCACTTCTGAATATGTATTTGATTATTTTCTTTTGATTAATTTATAGAAATTATTAATTTCTTTAGAAAAATAAATGTTCTCATGTTTCATTTATTATTGAACCAGTTTTTGTCATATTTTTCTTTAAAAGTTTTCATTTCACTTTCCAAAATAGCTGAGTTCATATTTGAGGGTGATTTTCGTTTTCCTCTTTGTACTGTTTTGGACTTTCAAATCGTCTTCCAAAAAACATGTATTACTGTTACGATCCATAATAATCTAAGAAGTCTATTTCAATTTTCAGAGGAAAAAAGCAAGGCCCCCGGGGGTTCTCGTGGACTGTGAGGCAGCCCCCCGTGGGCAAAGGCACACCCCCGATGTGGGGTGAGCAAGCTACCATTCCAGCGATCATGCTCCTTCCAAGGCCCCACCACCCATGGGAGTGGGGGTCGCACTGCCTCCCTGCGCTCCTCAGTCTCTCGGTCTGAAAACGAGGTGTTTCCTTGTTTCCATGGCCACCGGCTGTTGGCGTCGTCTGGCTCCTGGAATGACATTTTTGTCCACATACTGTGAAAGGCCGCTCCCCTCACTGGAAAGCAAGTAGATGAAGCTGCTTTCACCAAACCCGAATATTCTGAGAGAGCATGGGGATGGGCTGTATTAGGAAAATCGTTTTGTTTACTTTGAAGCAGGGGTCCTTGGTTTTATCCATGGTTTTATCCCAGGTTCTTCCAGTTTCTTTCCTCCCTTTTTCTCCCTGCTGGACAACCTCAATTTTGCAAAACGAAAATCAAGCCATATTTCAAGGCCTACAGCACCCTGTTGACCTGACGCCACCTCCCTGTCCCTAGGACACAGAGCGCTGGCCAGGGCAAGCTTCAGGAACTGTTCTGTCAGTCAGTGGGGACAGCTGCTCACCTTTGGGTACACAGCACCCAGGACAATGCCTTGAACTGAGGGGGTACACAGTGAGTGTTTGCTGAATTTCATTCTTGGGGTCGTTCACAGAGGGGACAGATTTCCTATCCATGATTTAGAATGAGGGTCATGAAGCAGCAGCAAGAACTTGCAACTTCATGGTCAAGTATTAGCTGCAGCTCAAGGACAAAGTCCACGTCTGGACGCCAGAGCTGCTGCTGAAGCTGAGACAAGGAGCTGAAGTTCATCTGCTCCTTGATAATCTCACCACTTTCACGGAGACCCGCATGTTTCAAGGAGAGGAAGCCAATCCTCAGTATTCTACACAAGAAGCCATATTCAACTCCCGATACAGAACCAAGTTTCAAGCCTTAATACGGAAAATTAAGACAAGAATTTTCTCACGCAGCCCAGTCATCGGCAGACTGGGAAGGGGCACTCCACACGCAGAAGCCAGGCTCTCTGTTGCTATTAGGCTTGCACAGTAAATCATAGAGATTAACATGTGTGGTCACACTGCCTAATTTAATAACGCCCTTGAGGAATAGATGTGAGTGGTAGCATAAGTCCATGAGGTTGCACACTCTCTCTGCCTCCAGAATGAATCACTTAACTCCTTCTTAAAATCAGTGTGGAAGGTTTTCCACTGACACCCCTCCATGAAACCACGCGTTACCATCGGGGGACTACTTCTTACAGATAGCTTTGAGAATGTCTTTTAAAAATCATTGTAAAGGTACATAGCTATCTCCTTGTGAGAGAGAGAAAAGCCCACGGTTCACATCGGGCATCGTGGGGCCGTGGGAAGCAGAACCACCAGCAGAGCCATTTTGGAGGGTGGCTTCGGAAACCCGTTTCTCTTGCACGACCAACCATTCTTTCCACACCAGCAGAATGAACAATAGGACAAATCAGCCAGTTAGCTGTGGCACAGGGGCCAACAGCGTCTTATTACAAGAACAGAGGGTCCCATTCTGGCAAAAGTATGAGACTGATGAATCTGTAGGCAGATACCACTTAGTATCTAATCCCATGGCAACCGCACTTTCTGGTGCCCCAGTCACCTGCAAGAGGTCAGCATGTGTCGGAGAAGCACAAGAACCAGGGGCAACGGAGGATGCCTGGGGGTGGGGGTTGAACGGAGCTAAGAGACTGGATCACGGTCACTGCAGGCTCCACAGTCCAGTTATTTCAGAGTTTAACAGGAGAGTTACCGCAACTGCAACCTGAACTTCACAGTTTTAAACGCTCAAGCGCATGATAGGTCCAATAACAGACGTCCAACTAAAACACGGTCACACACAATCCCGTGACTTTAGCCAGTCCCACTGCACTTACCTGCCTGCTTTTCCTTCTAGTCCCTGATACAAAGGGAAGTTCTGCTTTGCTTAAAAGCGCACGCCAGACAGGGACTGCCTGACATTTAGTCGGTACAGAATGTTCTGCCCACCGTGTTGACCCCGAGGATGTTTGGACTACTTATCAATAACATTTTCCTTGGAATTACAGCAACTAAATGCCATTAAATCAACAACTCTCCGATCCGTTTTCTAGACTGCGTGAGCAAACGGCCTGCAATTCCTCATTTTCATCAGAACCCATCCCTTCCCGTGTAAATTTCACAACACAAATTTGTTCATTGATTTTTTTTGGTCTTCATTAAATCTTACAAATTAACATTTTGCCACGAGTTTCGGTCACCGCCCCTTTTGTTCTGGGCTTACTGTTTGCACAAAGCCTAAACGTTCCTGGTGACGCACACAGTGGAATCGCTGCAGCTGAAACAGCAGAGTCCTGGAATTCGGCTTTACCCACCTGCATGGTGTAAGTCCGTATGTTACGTAAGGCTCCCCTCTGTTTTCCTCCGGGTTAGTCGTCCGTGACTGATGGAACCTTCTAAGTAGACGCAACGNTAAATCTTACAAATTAACATTTTGCCACGAGCCTTTTCCTAGGCACCCGTTCTTCCTCCAAGTCTAAGGTTCTATGTGAAGTTCCGGTCACTGCCCCTTTTGTTCTGGGCTTACTGTTTCCACAAAGCCTAAACGTTCCTGGTGACGCACACAGTGGAATCGCTGCAGCTGAAACAGCAGAGTCCTGGAATTCGGCTTTACCCACCTGCATGGTGTAAGTCCGTATGTTACGTAAGGCTCCCCTCTGTTTTCCTCCGGGTTAGTCGTCCGTGACTGATGGAACCTTCTAAGTAGACGCAACGTGGGTTCTTCAGGTGACGTGTCGACACCTGCTTCAGCTGACTCTTTAAAAACAACGGAAGCGGGGTGGGTCGAGTCAGACTTAGTGCATTTCCAGGGAGGGGAACTAAAAGTGATGATGCACGTTTTTCTGAGAAAGAGTCGTGTACAACAGGAGCAGGAACTGGCCCAACCTGGAGAGGGAGCCTCCAGCCAGAGTTGCCTGCAACGAGGGGGCGCCCTGAGCCCAAGCTGAGTGCCCATCCGAGGTGCGGGCACGAGGAAGTGTTGCCCACTCTGCCTTCTCACTGTAACTGTGGCAAAAACATTTAACCCGAGACCTGCCGCCCTCCGCTCTGAAGTACGCAGCATGATATTGTTAACGACGGGCACAGTGGGTACGGCGGATCTCGAAGCTGCCTGGCCTCCCACCTGCAACTTCACGGCCATGGGCGTGGCCTCCCACCTCCCCTCCTCCCGGTCCTGGCACCACTACCCTGCTGTTTCTAGGAGCCTGACTATTTGAGGCCCCTCACTAAGTGGGATCACACAGTATTTGTCACCTTCTTTCCGCAGTGGCTGCACCATCTTCTGTTCCCACTCACAGGGCCTCCCTCTTCACCGCATTCTCAACGAAACTTCCCCTTCGGGTTTTTCTGTAAGAGCCACCCTAACAGGGGCGGAGCGACCCCTCTCTGGGGTTTTATTTGCGCTTCCCTGGTCAGTGAGGTGGAGCATCTCTTCATGCATCTACGGGCCGTGTGTACGTCTCCTTTGAGGAGATGTCTGTGACGCCTCCTGCCCACTTTTTGAATGAAGATTTCCGGTTTACTGCTGCTGAGCTGCAGGCGCCCACACTGCCTCCCAGAAGCTTTCCGACTTTGCTTCTCTCATTTGGGTCTGCGATCTACCTGGGACGTGTCCCGGGGCGTGGGATGAAGTGGCTACTGCCGCTGTCCCAGGATGTCCATCGAAGCCACCTTCCTCCCGTGGTCCTGACACCCCTCTATCCCAAAGCGCGTGTCTGACAAGTGTGTCTGTTTCTGAGCTCTGAACTGCTCCATTCACCAGTGGGTTCTTTTCTGGCACCGGAGCCTTCCCCGTGGCAGAGCGCCTCGGCCAGCCTCGGCTCCCGACATTGGTCTGCACCAGTCCCTCTGGTTGCAGGCACAACCCTTTCCAGCGGTTTTAGCCCTGTTAGGCAGAACGGGCTCCGCCCCACTTCTGACCGTGTTTGTTTACACCGTCCTAACTGAACTCCTTGACAATGAGGATTTCTCTCGGAACGGCCCTGCCCCCTCCACAGGGCGTGGAGCCGGAGGCACGCAGCCGGCAGGACGCCCGCTCCTGAGCCAGCGAGTCCAGCATGGCTACCAGATGTGCACCTCGCGCCACTTCACCTCTCGGAGCCCCAGGGCCCCACAGTGAAACACTGTTATCACACTGTCTTCCCCGAAGGTTACCGGAGGGTTCTAAAAGCCACAAGGATAGCTTTGTGCCCTAGCACTCAGTAAATGCCCAATCTTAAAAATTCAAGTTACTGCTTCTTGGCAAATTTCTCACTTTGTCCCCAGCCATATTAAGCCAGGGAGAGGTCACGGGCACCTTGTCTGCAGTCTCCAGGCACTTTTCTGAGTTATACACATAAATGTCAAGGTGTCTTTTATACCCATTTCACAGCGACTCCGTCAAATGACACGTCAACCAATAAACACCCACGTGCCTTTCGGGCAATTCCCAAACTCACTTTCTTACCCAAAACAGCTAGAAGGTCAAGTGAGAGGTGAAACGAAGACTCTTAAAATTCTCAGAAGGTGTGCTCAGCCCTGCTCGTCATTTTGGGGACTGGGACCTCATTCTGGGCGCCCCAGAAATGACGGAGGTGGGAGCCCAAGGCTCCGCCCGAGTTCTCTCAGGTCTCATGTTTTGCAGAAGACTGGGCCTGTAGCTACTGGGCCCATTTTGGGTCCAGATCAGCCTTTTCTGCCCCAGCCTTCCCAGCAGCCTGCTGGTCCTCGCGGCCTCCAGCAGCTCTGAGCCCTGTCCCTGCCCCTCTCCACAGCTGCTCCCACTTCTGCGGGTGCCCTGGTGTCCCTGCTGTCCCCCCAACCCTGCTGTGCTCCCTCCCACAGCCTGGCTTCCCGCCAGCGACTCCGGCAGCCACGCGTGTCTAGCAGAGGGTCACAGAAAGTCCGGTGTTCTTCATCGAGGCCACAGAAGCCCACGAAAGACGTCCAGTGCTGGAGCCGAATGCCCGGTCACTCTGCACACACGGTCCCCTGCCACCCACAGGAGTGACACTTGTGCAACCAGTTTCCTTCATCACAGGCCTTGGAAAACCGTCTCGCATGGGGCAAGTTTCTCACACAAAGGGTTTCTCTCTGCAGCAGTTATAACCATCAGACTCACTAAACCTCAGTAAGAGATGACCACCAGGTCAGGCGTGACAACCATCTCTGCGAGGGCTGGTTAGACCTCTGGGATGGCTTTAAATCGGGCGAGAGTTCACACCTGGAGCGCGAGGGGCATAAAAACGTCCCCGCCTTCTCCCTCAAGGTAGGTGTGTTTCCCTGCACCGCACACTTCTCCGCCAAGAGTGTGACGAAGAGCTTGTGCCTGCTACTTTCTTGGAATGATTCAGCCCCATGAGCCAGCGTTGTGTTGAGATCCTCCAGAGGCACGGGCCGCCCAGCACTGCCTTCCTCCTGCTTCCCAGACAAAAGGCTGGTGAACCCTCTCGGACAAAGGAGTGTGGCTGGTAAACGCTTCTGTTTCCTGCGTCTGACAACTTAATTCCAGTACAAACAGCTCTGGGGTGGTCGGCCCCGACCAGGGGCCGTCGTTTATATTATGATCTGTGAACACTGTGACACAGAGAACTAATACCGTGTCGCATTCTAAGCACTGACAGTGTCTCCCAGCCCCCACAGTCGGTCCCCACAACCGTGACTGGGGTGAAGCAGTGAGGTGGGTGGGGCGGGGGTCTGCATGGCCCAGGTGGGGTGAGGAACAGCCTGGTGAGGGAGTGCTGAGGGCCGCCACATGGACCAGTGGCTGTGATGTGGTTGGTTTGGGTTGGGTTGGGGCATCTTCAAAGGCTGTCTTGAGCCAGTCTTGAGGCCAGAGGCAGGGCAGCCCCTTTCCTGAGCCCGCACCCCACCCTGCACCCATGGCGGTCTTCTGCCCTCCGGGGCTGGTCTGTGCTGGCTCTAATGACCAGGGCACCAGCACCCCACTAAGGACAGCTCCTACGCCAGAAGCCCATGGAATTATTCGCCTTTCTCAACCCAGGGGCACCTTTCAAAACCCAGGTGGCCCCACCCCGGCCACCCAGCAGATGGCCCTTCTGCGGCTCCATCTTGCTGTCCCCCGTCCCCCAGTCCAAGCCCCTGCCTGGCCCTCCTCTCCTTTGGAGGTGTCTGCCATCCATCCGAGGGTCAGTGTGTCACGTCCTGGCACAATGAATATATGCAGTGGCCAACTGTGGTGTTTCTAGGCCCGAGTGAGGTGAGGAGGCTGCACACGCAGGAGCAGGGCCACCGAGGCAGCGTGGGAGCCCGGGGCAGAGGGGCCAGGGCGCCCTGTGGCAGAGCCCATGGCCTCGGCGAGACAGAGCCCAGTGAGGAGGAGAGGCACCTGGCCAGGTGCGGGCAACAGGGACTCGCTGGAGGAGCTGCCTTTTTGGGCTCCTCCCCATGGACTTAGTACTCTTTTCTTCGTGATCGTGAGCACTTGGAGGCAAGATATTCCGAGACTGTGCAATACCTTGTTTCTCATCGCCCCTCACCCATATATCTGAGTGCCCACCCACGGTTCTGGCCTGAACTAGTTATTACTTCTGCCAAATGATGAAGATGGGAAGGTCGTTGAAAATGAGAATGGACAACCTCGGAGGCTTCAGGGTAAGGTGTGAACCACTGCCTGGAGGTCACTCTCACCTGCTGCCCGCGCTTGTCAGTCCAGGTCTCTGAAACACAGTAAGGCCTTCCTGTTCCGTTCTGTCTCTAGCTGACCTCCTGCTGGGAGGGGCCGGCTGAGCAATTGCAACAGACAGTATACGGCCCTCAAAGCAGCAACTGTGATTGGTTCGCCAATCCCTGCGTTTGAGAAAATACTGCATCTATAAAACAGGTGCAGAATGTGCTCTAAAAACTAAAAAAAGAATTCTAATAAAGTAATTAGACTTACTTCCATCTCAGAGATGGAAGACGGAGAAGAGACTGGAGAGGATCAAGCCAGAAAGAATGGGGTGATTAGCAAAAGCTACAGAAAAAAGAGAAAATACTGACAGATTAAAAAATAACCCGAAACTCAAGTACACGAGTTTTTACAGTAAATGAGCCATAATGAACGGAAAAGACCTATTCCAATGCACATTTTGAAATTTCCAAATACCAAGAAAGAGGAAGAGCTCAAACGGCCTCGGAGACAGACGAGACAGGGAACGGACCGCACTCGAGGGAGGGGCCAGCACAGCGGCTTCACACACACCAGCCACACCCGGATCAATGCCCCCCTTCCAAGTTCTCAGAGAAAACACTTTCATTCTAGACTTGTACTCACCCGGGAGGGGCGGCCCCGCACCTGCTCTTTGATGACAGCATGAAAATAGCCCCGCCCCGTGCTCTCTGTCCCCAGGGCTCTGCCCAAGATCTGGGGGCAGGAGGCGGGGACAGCGTCTGCCACAGGAGTCTCCTACTGCTGGGTTCAAGCTCTTCACTCTGCACACTCGCCACACACACGTCTCCGAGAGAAACAACCGGGCCCTTCCACACGAGGAGGAGGAGCCGCAGAGGAGGGGCGTCCGCAAGTGTGCCCAGCGGGAGCAGCACGGCATTTCCAAAAGCGCCTCTGAGAATAACTTCAAGTTGGAGGTGAAAATATAACCAAACATTCATCGGTACAGTCCAAACCGAATGAAGAACCGAACCCCCGGAGACCACACGCGCACACACAGGCGCCTCTGAGTGAGTCCCGAGGGTCCTTCGGCTCTCGCAGCCTCTCTGCCGAGCGCGCATGCTCACTCGCTGCCTCCGCCCCGAGTCCGACCTGCTCTGCGCCACGTGGCCCTCTGAAGCGAGGCTGTTCCTTCTGGCGACTTCAGACACGCCGCCCCTCGGGAGGCGGGCTGCTTCACTCCGTTTTATTGAGCACGAATGTGGCTGCCGATGCCACACGTGCAGCACATTTTCAATGGGACCGACCACCACGTGGCTCCCACTTACATAGCTCCTCTTGTTCGGGCTCCAACCAGCGGAGGAAAAACCTACCCGTGCAACACGTGTGTGCACACGTGGTTCATGGGATGAACCAGAGTTTCTTGCTTCTAAATTCTAACCGCAGAAGTAAATATCTCTTTACCTCACAACCTTTCACCAGGACGTGCTATTTTATTGTTTTCAACACTTACCCCTCAAAATGTTAACTTTGAAATGACCCAACAGTCATAATTTCTAACGGGAAACGAGGAGGCATAGAGCAGACTACTGTTTTATTGTAACTTCCAACACCAAGAACCAGTCTGGTTG
Source organism: Sturnira hondurensis (assembly GCF_014824575.4). Taxonomy (NCBI): domain Eukaryota; kingdom Metazoa; phylum Chordata; class Mammalia; order Chiroptera; family Phyllostomidae; genus Sturnira; species Sturnira hondurensis. The sequence continues at coordinate 38,626,345 of NW_028074503.1, forward strand.
GTTCGGAATAAAACACACATCCGTTCACCCCCTTCTGCTGAAGGTCAGTAGTGCGTCCCGAACCAGCGGTTTATCTTCGCCAGGCTGAGGCGGAGCACCAGGCTGACGATGAAGTACTCCTCCGTCTCCTCGATCCGCACCAGCTCCATGTGCACCGCGCCCGCCGCGTCCTCGTAGTCAATGCGGGACGTCGGCCCCGTGAAGTGGGGACTGTCGCGGGGGCCGGGAGGCGCTCGCATGCAAACCGGGGAACTGAAACACCAAAAGGGTTTCCCATATTCATCCAAAAGAGTTACGTCCATTATAGAACAACTCTACAAAATAAGCACAAATATTTGTAAGTGTGAGGATAACGTGGCCAATTCGACCTGGCTGTCAGGTCTAACTGATGAACGTGTAACCGTGTAAGTGAAGCGAACGAGGGTTACGTGGAAGAGGAGGCAGGAGGAGAGAACAAAACCCCAGGGACCTTTAACTCCTGGGCACAGCCGGGTGCGAGGGGATGCCAGCCCGAGTCACGAGGGCGGGGCAGTCCGTCCCTCACCACACCTGCGCCCCCCCGCACTCGCCACTGGGTGAAGGAGCGAGAGCAGGGGCCTGGTGGTGCTCGGGTGCCGGCACCGAGGCCAGAGCCCCCGGTGAGCAGTCGAGTACCTCACAGGGAAGAGGAGGCGGAAGAAGCACAAGGCCACCTGAGCACGAGCTGGGGTCTGGGGTGGGAGTGAGGGGGAAGGGCTCGGAGCCCCTCCGCCCTGCCCCTGTACAGAAGAGGAGGGTTTGGGGAGGAGAACCGCATCGAGCTCAGACGTGCTGGTACTTCAGAGCCTCCTTCACACCTTCCTCCACTCCTGCTCTCTGCCTCTGTCCTCGAGAGAGCTGTGCCCGCACCCTCTCCAGAATCGGTGCACACCCACACGCACTCACAGAACACGCCCTGCAGCAGCGAGCAGAACCGGCCCGTGGTGATCGGCCTTCCCCGCCTGCTCCCAGTCACAACGGACCCCGCCAGATGCACAATTCAACATCCGGGGTGCACGGCACTTCAGTGCATGGGAACGGCGTAGCCCCTTACACGTCCTCACCTTTAATCACCCATTTCACTCCTTGAACCTAATTTCTTAGAGCACATTTCATAGTTTCGGTATTGAACCTCTGACTTTTGCTCCTTAGCGGCTCTGAAAACAGTTTAGTCTCAACAGGGAACCCAAAAGTATGAGCAGCATAAAGCCAACCAGCCCCACGTACTTGCAGGCGCCAGGGAGAGGCAGCGAGCTCCCCACCTCCTCCCAAACGAAGCCCCACTGAGGGAAGGGCTTTCTCGGGATGACTGTGGGACTGTCCGAGGACAGGCTGGAAGAATGGGGACTCCTGTGTCCCCATCACGCTGCTGGGCTGGAAACCTGAACGTGTGCATCACACAGGTTTAGGGACCTGAAGAGCCACCCCTGGAGCTCATCCTGCAGCCTCACCTGCAGAGTGGCTGGAAGAGGGGTCTGTCACTGCCCTCACCACTGACACGCTGTTTGGGATGGTCCAGTAGGCCACGGGTCTCCTCACACCCCATCCCACGGGAGACCATGTGCTCAAGGATCGGGGCTGGGCAAGGCTGGCTGTCCGAGGACTGCACCTCCCACTGGACCAGGTAACTGCTCATCCCGCTGTCGTGGCCAGAACGGGTGGGAAAGAGATTTAAAACTATGCTGCTCATTAAGGGGAGCATCTGCCCTCCCTGGCCCTCCAAGTCTACTTTGATCTGTTATTTTATTTGGGTGCATATTTTTAGAAGACCTATCTAAAGGCTGGTCTGTGGCCTTTAACATTCTTTGGCTTGCGACAGCCAGTCTCCGAAACACGTCCTTGCACCAAGCAGCCAGGGGCCCAGGGCACAGCACAGCCTGCGGTGCACGGCCGCCGACGTGACTTCTCAATACACCCTGCTGACGTCCTCCCCTTCCTCATGACTCTCTTCACAGCACGCGCGTTTCTCCAGCTATTTTGCTGCAGGAATGGTGAATGGAACACATGCGTTATACACAGTGCGTGTTAACTGGCTGTTTCCATTGGCTATTAGCAGCAAGTTTTTAGAGAGTCTAAAGTTGTACGTGGATTTTCAACTGCACTTCGGGGCAGGGGTGGGATATACGATCAGCACCCCTAACCTCTGCCTTATTCAAGGGCCTGCTATATCTGATGGTAATTATGTCTTTTAATGCCCAAGATAAAATACTGCTCTTGCTCTCTGTCCTCACCACTAACAGTTCTCACAACGTTTCCACACAAGTACGGCTGGATAAAGCCTTGTACTGGGACCCTCTGCACTCAGAGGGGACCAACCCCACGGAGTGTGAAAACCCTGTTCGTCCCACAGAACAAAGCTGGAGGAGCACGCAAATCCAGGGCAGCCACGGGCACAAGAATCACAGAAAGACACAAAACTAGGTTGGAGCATCCATCCTCCAGTACCCCCACCTCACCCCTCCTCCCTTTCCTCTCCCTTCCACCCCCTTCTCTGCCAGTTCCCAGACACTAGGTGAACTCTCCCATCCACGTGGCCAAGTTTTGATAGTGACATAAATGGATTTAACTGTTCAGGAAACAGCCGTGTCTCGGAAGCCATAACTAAAATAAATGTGGAATTGGTGGATTACGGCATTTTGAGAAAATGCTACTTGCCTGGTCTGACCAGAACCTGTTCTCCACAGAACAAACAGAAGGGCTGGGAGGGTGCAGTCAGCCCCACTCGGTGCGGTGGCGGCAGGACCCCCGCCCACCTCCACTCCCGGCAGCACAGAAAGCTCTCGGGGAGCAGTGATAAATGCACCAACTGGCTAGCAGCAGCTAAAAGATGTGCACAAGCTCTGGCCACCAGAATCACAAACCCAGGACTTGGACGGCAGCATCATACGTACACACCAGCAGACATGTCTTATCGTACAGAAACCAGGTTATCTTAAAAAAAGAAACGGCGGTCACCTTCACGCAGCCCTCGACGGTGTCGGTTCTCCAGCAGAGGCCAACTTCCCCAACGAGAGGCAGGTGTTCCACGCTGTTCTGAAAATGTATCACCACGAGCTTCACATGCCCATTTTCGATGCATCCTGGAAACGAGAGACACTGTCCATCACCACAGGCCAGTGCAGAATGAGAACTCAAGACCTGCAGGTCTGCTGCCCCTTGGGAAGGGGCTTCCCTACTGAGCCCCAGAGCCCTGAGGGAGGGGACCCGGCTCTGCTCATCCCAGCGTCCGGCTTGCAGCTGGGCAGTGCACCTGCACCCCAGGGATGGAGAATGAGTGGGTGCTCTGAAAAAGTGGGGGAGAAGACTGGGGGGAACCTGGACCCCGTGTCATTGATGAAGAGACTGCTAAGGAGGCGAAGGTTCTCCTGATCTGACGAAGCTGACAGCGGTGGAGACAGAAAACCAGGACTGAGGAAGCTACAGACGCAGAGCCCAGAAACGGCCCAGCTAGGACATGGACCAGGGAGCAAAAAGGAACATGCAGAGAAGTGAGGGCTCGGAGAGCAGGTGAAATGTGGACATGCATGTGAAATGACCACCACCGCACACGCTCCAAATGCATTGACATCCTTGCCCACGCTCCCCGGCAGCCGAGTGAGACCAAAGGCCCTACCCTCCTCTGACCAATGCAAAGAGAATGAAAAGCAACCCGGCCACCAAGGGCACATCACATCCCACGCACACACACGTTCTGCCTTTCAAGGTCCTGTGGTCAGGGAGCCTGCAGCACCCGAGCTCCAAGCACCCACCCACTTCCTTCCCACCCAAGAAGTGGCCGTCACACAGAGCAGCGTGGCAACTGCTTCCCTCGATGAGTGGCTTCTTCAGAGAAACACACCTGGGCAAAGGTAGATGGGAGTCACAGGGCAGCGCAGCTGGAAGAAGAATGGACAGCAGCATGTGTTCTCTGGGCCCCGGCTGGCGGTTCCACGGGATAAAATAAAGCCGAAGCCCTACTGTAGAAACTCTACGTGGTGTTCTCCCTCAGGTCGGCCCAAAGACTGAGGCCAGTGCTCCCCCAGCAGCCTCTTCTGCGACACAACAGGACGCCGTAAGGGGCAGGTCCAGCTGGAGCAGAGCATCGGGCCCGTGGGAGGGTGCTGTTGGCCCAGATGACGCTGCCGAGGCCCGGTCTTGCTTCTGGCCCAAGGACAGAGGCTGCTGAGTCATTAGAAGGAACTGTGCATCCTCTCCTCCTGCCCCAGTGAATGCCAAGTGACACTATCCTTCCCAGACAAGTTCCACTGTCACCCAGGCAGAGCTGGAGGGAAGCAGGGAGGGGCTCTGCAGAGTGAGGCTTCAGTGGAGGCGGGATAATGACCACCGAACGCACCAGATGTGGCTGGGCTCTCTTCCGTTTTCCTGCCCAGCAATGCACGCAAGCAAGGGACCTCCGCGTGGTACGGCTGGACGCACCAGGCAGAAAGCGGGACTTCATTCTCCATGTGGCTTGTCCTCGGGACACTGCCAAAAATGGACCCTGAAGGACAGCAGCCAATAGCACCTGAGCGGCGATGTCCGAGCGAATGAGCATGACATCCCTGCAGGAAGTGAGGACTGCTGTTCCTGTGTCGCTGCCAGACCCCCCCTCCCCGCAAATGCTGCCAGGTCCGCAGGGTCCCCCAGGGCCAGTGTGGCCTCAGGGTCCACGAGCATAGCAGGTGACGCCCTCCCTGCATGAGAACGGTCCGCACACAGAAGACCTGTGTGGAAGTGTGTGCACGGACAACGGGCGATGTTTTGAGTGCTTATCATATACCAACCATTGTGTTAAGCACTTCACATGCGGTAGCTTAAAAGACGACTCCTAAAGAACACCGTAAAATAACACTGTGAATTAGGTATTGCAGTTTTCTGAATCGGCAGACAAGAAACCATACGAAGAGAGGTCAGCAGTACCTCGCCCAAGGTCGTCCCGCTGGTGAGAGGCAGAGACAGGAGTCAGACCTCGTTCTGCATCTTAAGGCCACGAGATGGTCGATCCAAACACACGCACAAGAGGAAAGACCGCCTGTTACTCGGAACACTAGCTGAGAGTTTACAAGGTGGATTAAATTTTCACCAAGTGCTGCTTTGTGTTACTGCCGACTGAGAGATGTCTACAAACCAGCGGACAGAGTAAATGGAGAGCATTCATGGTTGCCCAAGATGCTTGGCAGTTTCTCCATCGGCAAGTCCCACACTCACTCTCGCCCGTCCCCCAATGACCAAGGCAATGGGTGATCTTCGTCCTGTCACTGTGAGCTAGCATGCCCTCCATTGAATTCCTGTGTCCCGGACACCATTCGGAATAAACCCTAATCTAACGGTGAGGCCACCCCCCAAAGGCAGGGCAAGGCCACCCGCAGCTCACCGACTGCACTTCCAGTGACAGGCACTGACCAGCACGGCCTTGGGGTCATGCAGCCCTCGTTCCAAACCCCGCCCAGCCACTCACTAGCTGTGTGACCACGGCTGAGCTCCAAGCTGAGTCCAATAAGGATGCAAACAGAAAGTGCTTTGTAAAGCTTTGTGAAGATTCATGGAACTAATAATAAATACTGACATTTCAGGGTAGATTATTACGTCAAAATAATTCAATGAGAAAAGAAAGTCTTTTCACAAAAGCGTCTGCCATTCACACAGGAAAAGGGGATGGACCTCAGCCCTTACCTCGCACGTCACACAAAAATGAATTAGGATGGACCACAGATCTGAATGGGAAAGCTAAAACCATCCCGCATCTGGAGGAAAAGAAAGAATGCCTCTGTAACCTGGGGCATGAAAAGTTTGAAGACAGAAAAAAAGAAAACAATAGCCATCAAATTTAAAGAAAACTGATAAATTAGATTTCATCAAAACAAGAAATTTCTGATCATTAAAAGACATCATTAACAAAATGAGTCTGTAAGCTATAGGCTGAGACAAGCCAGTTGCAAAACACATATCTGGAAAAGTATGGATATTTAGAACACAGAAAGAACCCCTAAAATTCTAGAACAAAGAAACAAACAATTCATCATTTTTTTACAAAGGCCTACGACTTAAGACACACTTTAAAAAGGACACAGCCAATGACTAAGAAACACAGGAAAAAGCACTTAGCATTACTGGCCATCAGAAAATGCACATCGAAGCCACAGGGAGCTCCCAGCACCCAGGAGAATGGCGAAAACTCAGAGGACCAAGGACGTCGTACGAGGTTGGATCATGGAGCAACGAGAACGTTCAGACACTGACGAGGAGTATAAAGTGGGGCCACCATTCTAAAAAGCAAGTCTGACATTCTCACACATAAAAAACTGTGGTCATTTGTAACACACAAACCTCCCCTAAGACCTAACAATTCCGAGCCCTGAGCATTTAACCAAGAGAAATGAAAACACGTGTCCACCAAAAAGACTTTCGCCACAATTCTACGGCAGCTTCATTCGCAACAGCCCAGAGCAGAAAACCACCCGAACTCCCAGTCCGTGGGCAGGAAAACAGCAGCGGGGGCGGTGGGGGGGCCACTGTGGCGCGTGCATCAGCAGAACACCACTCCGTGGTGAGCTGGCATGACTGACGACGTAACAGAACAGACGGAACTCAAAGGTATTCTGCTGGAAGAAAGAATCTGGATGTGAAGCCACACAGTAAAAGACTCCAGAAACAAGAGTATGATGCACTGTGCCTTGGCCCATGGGGCTCGGTCAGTTGGAGCATCGTCCTGTAAAGCAAAGGGCTGTGGGTTTGATTCCCGGGCAGGGCGCATGCCTGGGTTGCAGGTCTGGTCCCCAGTTGGGGTGTGTCTGAGAGGGAATCGACGTCCCTCTCCTCCTCCCTTCCCCTCTCCCTACGCTCAGTGAGCATGTCCTCAGGCACTGGCAGCACCTCTGACCTACACTGACCTCTTCCTGCCTGAACCCTCCTGCCCACACGGTGACCCTCAGATTATTCTGAGTTGTCTCTGCACGTGGGACCTGGCTCCTCGGGAAACCCACAGTCTTCGGGAAGCAAAGTCCTGTCTCCCATGGGGCACCCTCGGCACTTCCAATGACAGGTCCCACTCCTCCTCAGTGATTAGAGGCCACCTTCTCGCCTCACAGACAGAACAGAGGAAAGGCAGGAAGGGAACAGCGTGGGGAGGAGAGACTGACACGCGGTGAGTGGTCTTCCGAGGGCAGACGGGAAGAAGGGGCAGAAGCACGGATGCAGGGAAGACAGCACAGGGTACCTACGCAGAGAACCGATGGGGGGACCTGAGTGCGATGGGAGCCCAGCCCACACCATCTGAGGTCGGGCACACCCAAGGCAACGCAGCCAACAGCAGCACAGCCCTGGGGCGCACGTGTAAATCTTGGGTAAAGAGGTCGGGAGGCCCATAAACTCAGAGTACGTGCCAGAGTAGGAAGAGCTGAAAGCTGCAGAGGCCCAACGCAGCAGAGGAGTAACGAGTACCAAGATGGTGTAATAATTAGAGCCTAACGATCAAACAGGTCCGCAGTAACTCTTAAGGACAGGAAATCGTTAGTGCCTTTCCTTTCGGTCTCTAACGTGAACCTCCTCCAGGCCTGTGCAAGTTTTCTCTCTTCTCAGCCAACTGTGTTCAGAGACTGTCACCCCCACACCCCCGATCTGCGTGCAATCGGACCAGCTGGGTGTGCTCACGCAGACCAGGGGCTATCGGGAGAGCGGCCTCCGAACCGGGAAGGGTCAGCGCTCCCTCTTCCACGTTCGTTAGGTGAGCTGCCGGGGCCCTGTGAACTGCAGGGATCAGCACACGACTCCAGGGGACGCCCCTCCCAGCCCAGGCCTCCAGTCTCTCTGGCCAGAGGGTCCACTTCTTTCACTAACTAGGCTCCTAACAGGCCACGTTTGCTGCTCATGTTGCTCCTCGTGCCCGTGACAATTAACCTGATTTTAAAGAGAACAAAGTATACACGTAGACTCTTTAAAAATGCACTTCTCATTATCAACAGTGTTTGAAAATAGCTTTTTCTGTTGATGTATTTAAAGGTTCATATTGCTATTTTCACAAAACCTAGTTTCATTTCCCATGCATGAATTCGAGCCAATTTTCTGTCAGTCTAGTCCGTTTGAGTATAAATTATTTTTTCCTAGACTAGCCCTCCCAAGGGCACCTAAGGGAAAGAACATGGTTCTATTTGTTGTGGGCTCTGCAACACCTGTCCTGCTTCTCTCCCAGTGTTCCTGAGGAAACACACCCAGGTCTGCCCTGAGCCTCAGGTGGTACTTGGAAGCCAGGCTCACATATGCAGACTCCTGTTCACCTGGCCACAGGGCAGATTCGGGGCTGAGTTCATGGCCAAGGAGCCAAGGGGATGGCCATGAGGCTGGGGGTTGGGGGAGGGGCTATTCTTGGGACATGCACTTGTAATTCTCCCCAAGGAACTGCTGACGGTTCAAGAAGTTGGAGAGGCCACCTCGTGGTGAGACCGGGGGGCGGGGCGGGGCAGGGCAGGGTGGTGAGAAGCTGAGGGTCTGAGACGGGCTCTGAGCTCAGCAAGCTAGACACCCAGGGCCTGGCCCCAGCGGACCCCGGCAGGGCAGACTCGGGAAGCGCATTCCTCGGCTTCCTCCTGGGCCTGACCTTCCTCATGCCGCTCATTTTAAGCAAGAGATTCTATTTCCACAACCGCCTTAATAAGTATCTGTGAAAGTCATATCTCATTTAAATGATATATTTGAAAACAAAAATCCGAACAAAACAAGAAACTCATGTCCTTCCTTTCAAATGATTAAAAGAGTCCAAATCACCAAAAAGACAGAACAAACCTCAACTTGAGGTCACATCGGAAACAGAAGTCAGAGTCCAGAGATTCAAGAGAAGATGACAAGGCTCCCCCAATGGTCTTCAGAGCCACACACCACCCCCGTCACATGTCCTGTGTCATGACAGAGCCAGCCTCAGGGGCGCAGCCTGTGAGCCGCCAGAGCCCCCCACTCACTGCCCTGCCGCTGCCACCACGGCGGACTTCCTAGCGACGTCCGACAAGGGGCCCCGCAACCATGCAGCACCCCTGCCCCCCACGGAGCACAGGCCACCCCGCGAGCTCTGACAGAGGGGGTGAGCGCGGGGCTGTGGGTGTGGGCGCTGTCACCTGTGGCTCCCAGTGGGTCACCAGGTGCACAAAGCAGGAAAAACACACAGACAACCACGGATGGGACCGCCTGTCCAATGACTCGGCCATCGCCACCCAGACAGGACCACACTGGTCCCACTGCCTTCCCGGGTGGTAAATGCTCAGAGAGCACGCGCTGAATGAGGAACACAGAAGGGACGAGTGTCCAGGAGCAGAGGGGACACAGGACGTCACCTATTTTTGGAGCCAGCAAACATGAAGTAACACGCCAAAAACACCTGAAACAACAGAAACGTTGAAAGAACTTCTGGAAGAGAGGCTGTGCGGGCGTATCCGCTGCCCAAGAGCGAACGAGCTGCCATCTGGCAGGAAAGGAAGTTCCTGCGACACACGCTTCCTTCGTCCCCTCGTCCCTGCCTATCCTGCCGTCAAGAGCGAGCGGTGTTTCCTATGCAACCAGTACCTCGGTGAGAAACGCACCGCAGAAACTCTACAGGCTATAAAATAAGCCTAACGAACAGCAGAGACATAATCTAAGAGAACTTTCTCACGCTGGTGAACTTTCTCACAGTGAGGCCTCCACGAGCAGAGAGCGGCGCAGGGCCCGCGGAAGGAACGGTCCTCCTGGCTCCAGTAACTGCAGAGTCCAAAACCCTAAACAAAAACCTGCCGATTCCTTCCAAACTGATGGGCATATCTAACACAAATCCGATCAAAATGCAAGTGAGATGGTTCTAAATCTAACCAAATAATCATCAAATACATCTAAAAGAATAAGTGGAAAAAAGAGAAGAGTGTAAGGATGAAGATAATGAAGGAGGCTTTGATACGAGTTCATCAGTGAGAAACTGGATGGCAGGGGAGAGATCTATGTTCTCAGAACAAAACACACAAGTGACACCTGAACGCGCTGCCTGGTAAGGACACACGGAGCAGGGCCCTGGCCCCTGGCAGGGAGACAGCCCCGCAGGGAGGGGCACCAGACCCAGGCTGGACGTCACTTTCACATCAATGAAAGGAAGCATGGGATTAATCAAAGGACTTACGTCCAATTCACAAAACCTGTAAGGGAACCAACACAACACAGACCAAACCAAAGGGCCAAAGACAAAATGAAAGAAAAATCTACAAAAGATGGAACTCCTGTAAGTCCAGTAACCGTCAGAGCAATGGAATCCATCCAACAGAAACAGACAGGAATCCGCTAGAACGGAAACATAAAAGTCAGGACAGGGCAGCGACACCGGTGAAGCATTGGAAAGGCACTCCGGACTGCCTGGCCTTCCCCTGCCTGGAGCCCTGCGAGGTAGGTCCTGGTGTCACCGTGTCCTCCAAGCAAGGACACTGCGGGCCCAGGGGCACACACCCCAGGAGACGCGGCACTGAAGCTGGACCCCACAAAGATGTCCCCTACACAGCTGACCATGGCCACTCTGATAACCATAAACCTCGCTGTAGTCGACTGAACATTCAAAGACACGTGTGAACTTACAGTGATGTCACTTCCACCTCTCAAATCATCAGGTGTTTTCAGAGCAATACCCGTGGTGACAGGTCCACGGACACAAGAAACAGAAGCTGGCCTGCCCTGCGCTTGGAGAACAGGCCAGGCAGTCATGATGCAACCAAACAATGTGATGTCATGTCACACGGCTTTTCCAAACCAGACTTCCGGGGACTGGCTAGTGACCTGGGAGAATGCAGACTGCACGGGTGGGAGAAGGACAGGCGGGCCTTGTGCGTAGAGTGTGGTGCATGGATACGCAGCTCCGAAAGTGGGCCGAAGCAGACACAGTGTTGCCCCTGCGTGACTCTCACGCGCTCCTTCACAAACGTCTGCTCATCCAGAAGTTCAAACCACGTAACAGGATGTTTGGTTTTAAGTGCACTTTTATAACAGCGCAGATAAAAGCCGAATGGCATCAGCAGCTCACGGTGTCCCTTAAACCTGTTTCCTGCGCTTCCCACATCCTCTGCCTCCCAGCCCTGATAACAGGACCAAACAAGCCACCCTGTGCGAAACTCCTCCCTTCGGCTTCTGGAAACTGGTAAGAACTAGCTTGACACAAGCAGCAGAAGATACACATTCCTTCGAACTTTCAACTGCCCACACGCCAAAGGCCCAGGAGGACTCCCTGTCTGCCCCTCCCTGGCTGCACATCCCCGCCACCAAGTGCCCGAGGGCCTCCCCGCAGAAGAGAGTGCGTAGGGCTGGACCCTCTGTCTGTTCTCAGAAGGCCTGTGGGCCAGCTGCCTCGCCCGTGTCCGGCACCTTGGATCCGCTCCGGACTGGGGAGCATGGCGCACTGCACCTGAACGGTTTGTACCCCAGTGTGGCTCATGTGGAACATCTCTTACCTTTCAGGGCATCTGCAAGTGCGGTAGCGCCGGGCAGAGGGTGCCCAAGTGTCCTTCTCAGGTAGGTAACATGTCACACGAGTCTCACATCTCATCAGGGGAATACGCAATCCCACGCAACTCCACGGGGACAGGGCTCCTGAGAGCTCACCCCCCACTGCCTCCGGCACGCCCATGCACCTTCCCCCTCTGCTCAGCTTGCTCAGTGCCCTGTCACTGAATAAACTGTAGCCACAGACACCACTGCATCCCGAGTCCTGTGTGACTTCCTGGCAGCTCGCTGAGCCTGGCGCTGGTCTGGGGACCCAAGGCCACAGTGAGTCCACACATCCCAAAGAACAGAAAACAAAGTGCATGTCAACAACCTGACCAGGCACGCTGGTAAGCGTCCCTCCGTTTTCATTTACAAAGTAGACGAAGTAACTCCTTCGGCATTGCCCACCTGTTCATCCTCCCCTCCTCCTGTCTCATAAATTCGGTTCAGGTGACAAAACATTTCTTCACCCGAGTGTCTCCTTAGCTTCCCTTTGGTGTTCACTCCGGTGGCCAAACCCAGAGCAACAGGAAGCAAACGTGCAGACTCAGGGATCACAAGCTCTTCTTGGAAAAAGATAATCAGGATCCTTTTACGGACACGTTTAATGCTGCCTTGACTGGTCAGAGTGGCAGACGATAAAAATACAAAGGGGAACATCGGGTCGTGTGGGGAGGAAGACAGGTCCGAGGAGGAAGAGCCGAATGCACTTCGGGGAGAGGACAGGGCAAGGAGCCTTGCTATGCACTGCAGGCTGGGTCCAGCGGAAGCCTGTCCCTGGACACAGTGGCCACATGAGGGGGACACTGTGGAGGGCTTGCAGAGCTGTTAGCAAATGAGGACCTGGGCTCCCCAGCCGCCACACCAGGCCTGCTCTGTGCTGGCAGGGCCATGTGGGTCACCCCAGCCAGAACTGCCAGGCCCCCGTATGGACGCTTACCCCCACTGACTCAGCTTGGCCATCTCCCCTTCTCAGAGCCCTCCCCGCAGGCCGTCCCCCGGCACTGGGCACAGGTAGTAAAGGACTTCCCGCCACTCCCAGCTAACACACAGCAGACAGAGCCACTTCGTGTCCAGGGACAAGACAGAACGGCTTCTCCTGGATGGGAGGCATTCTTTAAAAACAGGGGCAAAGTGCCGTGGTGCCCAACCTCAACTACAGAGCAGGAGCTCACTGAACATGCCACCTGGTCCCAGAGAGGGTGCCTAGGGACTGTGTGGAGGAAGCAAGATGATGGCAACAGCGCCCTCTGCTGACTCCTGATCGTGGAACCACGTGGGCAGAAAAATGCACCTGCGTCTTTGGTCACGTCTTCTGAGGGTGAACATTTGTTTTCTCGTGGTGGAGATGGCAGACAAAGGTGAACTGTCCCCATCTCGGTATCCGTTCCCTGCATTTTATGTAGCTAGTGCCCAGTGTGCGGTGACCACGGCTAACCTTCGCGGGGCTTGTCGGCATTAACAGAAAACTGGCTCAGAGGCGGCTTTAGCAGACGGGCAGAGGAGGGCCCCACTGACCACCGGTCCGGTGCCAGCACCCAGCCAGCCAGAGTCACACCCACGGGAAGACTCACTTGGACACATTGCTGAAGACACAGCGTGGCCACCGGGTGCGGGCTCTCAGCTCTGGAGGCCGCAGCCAGGGTGAGATGAAGTCACCACAGGCAAACGTGCAGAATCCGAGAACCGCCCCATGTGACTTGGCTGCTTTGTCAGCAACACCCCGGGAGAGAGAACGTTGGCCAGCTCACAGGCTTGCAATGAAGATCAAGCTAAATAATTAGTATGAACATGACACATTCAGCGTGAAACTACAATGAGTACCGTGAATGTTATTATCACTATCATCTCCATCATCGTTAAGGGCGTGGCTTCGGTATGAGGACTGGTACAGTCACCAGTTTCAAACGAGGAGGCGCAAGTCCCAGACACCCCGCCCCCAAAACAGACCTAGACCCAGCACACCCGGCCCCTGCGGGCGCTCGGGGAGACTGTGCATCGGGTCAGGTGGACGGTGCTGGAAGTGGCATCAGTGGCGTGGCTCAGTGGATGGGGCGTCACCCCGCAGAGAAAAGGGCTGCCGATCTGATTCTTGCTCAGGGCACGTGCCTGAGCGGCAGGCTCCGTCCCTGGTCGTGGAACGTGCAAAAATCGATCGACGACGTTTCTCTCTCACATCATGTTTCTCTCCCTCTCCTCCCCCTCCCTTCCCCTCTTTCTAACATGAACTAAATAAAAAACTGATAAATAGTTTTGACTTCCGCCAAGATGGAGGTGTAGGTGGAAACACTGCGCCTTCTCCCACAACCAAGTTTGAATACAACAAAGGTTTGGAGAACAAAGACACAGCCAAAGAACAGAAAATTGAACTTTACGGAAGTCCGACAACAACCAACCTTTCAACCAGACCGGTAAGAGGGGCGGAGCCAGCAGTGGAGCGGGGACAGGCAAGAAAGATCCCCCGACCCAGGCGCCCAGGCAGCCCCGCCTCGCAGACCCAGTGAGGGCGCAGGGCGGCGAGCTGGCTGTGGTCACACATTCACGCGCAGATAAACCAGCAGAGGAGTGAGCAGTGAGACGGACCCCGCAGGCCCCAGCGGCGAACCCAGTGAGGACATAAGTCGGCGGGCTGACTGCGGTCACACATTCGCGCGCAGTGGGACGGAATGCGTCCCAGTGATGGAGGCAGCTGCAGCGACGGCAGGAGGCAGCAGAGGGGGCCGCCATTGCTTTCCTTTGGCCCCGCCCCCACATACATCGTCACAACCCAGCAACTGAGTGGCTTGGCCCTGGTGAACACCTAGGGTTCTGTTCCTCATACGTAACAGGCACGAACAGTCCACAATATGGCTCAAGAAGAACTCAAAGCCCCAGAGCCGATAACTAAGCAAAAAAGAAATAGCGAACCTCTCAGATCCACAGTTCAAAACACTGGTGATCAGGATGCTCACAGAACTGGTTGATTTTAGTCACAAATTAGAGGAACATAGGAAGGCTAAACTGACTGAAATGAAGGGAAATGCACAGGAAACCAATAGTGATGGAAAGGAAACTGGGACTCACATCAAGGGGGTGGACCAGAAGGAAGGAAGAAATGACCAAACAGAAAAACGTGAAGTTACAAGAATTCAAAAAATCGAGGAGAGGCTTAGGAACCTCCAGGACATCTTTAAACGTTCCAACATCCGGATTATAGGGGTACCAGAAGGGGAAAAGAAACAGCCACGAGTGGAAAACTTATTTGAACAAATAATAAAGGAGAATTTCCTGGCAAAGGAAATAGACTTCCAGGAAATCCAGGAAGCTCAGAGTCTCAAAGAAGTTGGACCCAAGAAGGAACACACCAAGGCACATCATAATTACTTTAGCCAAGATTAAAATGAAGGAGAGAATCCTAGAAGCAGCAAGACATAAGGAGACAGTCACCTACAAAAGGGTTCCCATCAGACTGTCAGCGGATTTCTCAAAAGAGACCTTACAGGCAAGAAGGAGCTGGAAAGAAGTATTCCAAGTCATGAAATCCAAAGACCTACATCCAAGACTGCTCTATCCAGCAAAGCTTTCATTAGAATGGAAGGGCAGATAAAGTGCTTCTCAGATAAGATCAAATTCAAGGTGTTCATCATCACCAAGCCCTTATTACATGAAATGTTAAAGGGACTTATCTAAGAAAAAGAAGATAAAAAATATGAACAGTGAAAGGACAGCAAACTCACAATTATTAACAACCACTCCTAAAACAAAAGCAAACCAAGAGGACAGCTAGATCAGGAGCGGAACCATGGAAATGAAGAACACATGGAGGGTTAGCAACAGGGGAGTGGGAGGAGGAGAAGGGGGGAGAAGGTACAGAAAATAGCATAGACAGTAGGTAGAAAATAGATAGGGGGGAGGGCAAGAATAGTTGGGGAAATATAGAATCTAAAGAACCTGAGACACATGGTCATAAACTAAAGGGGGGAATGTTAGGGGAGGGAGTGTATAGGGTGGAGGGGAATGAAGTGGGGGAATAGAATAACTGTAATGGTATATGCAATAAAATATATTTTTTAAAAATTGATACATAAATGCTGGAAGTGAGGGGACACAAGTCTCTGCTGGCACCAGCCCAGAGGGCACAGGCATTTGCACCCTCAGCAGAGACAGGGGCGTGTGAGGAACACCCTCAGCAGCACATGCTGGGAATACGGGGAGACCTCCTCACTCACACAACGGGACGAACGTCAGTGGACTGAAGTTCAGAGACAGTGATCTGGGCTCTGTGGCGGCCAGAGCACCCACCGGCGGGGGGAAGACGGGGCTGAGCCATTCGCAGGGCAGAGCCCGGCCAGAAGCTGCAGACACTTTCAAGCCGGGAGGCCGCTCTCCAGACCAGCCTGCAGTGCCCCCCGACCCCGGGGCTCCCCGACCCCGGCACCAGAGAAAGCCCACTGAAGAAACACAAGGAAGCCTTAAAATCAGACAAGCTGAGCAGTCAACTCAAAAAGCTGGATATAAGAGCAAAATAAGCCTAAAGAACACAAGTGATTTTCTAGGAAATCATAGAAGTATTAAAACTGATGCAATGAAAAGCAGAAAACCTGAGTATAACTAGATCAGAAACAGACTTTCTAATGAAAAATATAGATATTCTAATCTGTGAGTGTAAAAACAACACCAGGTATCAAATGACTGAAACCAGTCATTCAAAAACAAGCACACGCACGACAAGAGGAGCTGATTTAGGGAAGGACGCGGGATGTTCACCGCCAGACGATACAGAAACAAAACTCACTCCCTAACAGTACAGAGGAGGAGAGCCATATAGACCGTCAGGAGTTGCCCAAGACACACTCAGTAATATTGGACAACCATTTCTGAGTTTTTAAAAACAAACTAATCTAAGGACAGAAAGAAACACCTTACCTTGTAAGAGCAATAACAAAAGCCTGGAACAGACACACGTGGGAATAAAACATTTTATTAACTTACTATCCCCATGAAGTTGGAAACACAAAGGGGTTCAACCTCATCAAGGGGAACGAATGTGCCGCTGTTTTTCGAGAGGATGCGTGCAGTTGCCCTCCGACCTAGCAACCCCGCTTCTAGAAGGATTCCCAAGACCAGCTGGCAAAGTACGAAATGAAGTGTGAACCAGCCGGTCACCATGCCACTACGTACAACGGCAGTGGCTGGACACCCCCGAGAGGAACCAGTCACACACCCTACTCGCTGTTTGTTCTACTTTCAAAGGGCCTGTTTAAAGAGAGAGCAAGGAAGGGCTCGGGCTCACATTGAAGAATACCCTACACGGCGGGGGGTAAATGCAGACAACTGTAATTGAACAGCAATAAAACAATTTTTGAAAAAATACTCTACAGAACACATTATTAATGGGGGAAAGCAAGAAACATAAAAGGGAGTAGTGTGACTCATTTTTTAAAAACTGGGAGGAACAGGAATATATTGATGTATAGCCATACATAGTCAAAAGGAAATGTTTAAAGAATAAACAAAAACTCGCACGAAGGGCCACCTCCGGGGGCAGCAAAGACTGAGGGGCAGGGGCCAGGGCAGAGTGACCCGCTCAGAACCGCCCTGTCCCACCCCTTCAACACGGGGACCAGGCAGACACAGTCAGTTTTCAAACATACAAAAAGCAAGGCCATCTGGAAAACGAAAGAGCAGCCAAAGCAGTGTTCCTCGTCCCTCAAAGCGGCAGCACAGTGACACAGAGGAAGGTCATTTTAGGGGAGCTCACTGTGCGTTTCCAGCACGACGTAGATCATGCGTATAAGAACCACAAGGAAATTCTTAAGTAAGAGAATATTCATAGGTTCATCATTAGCAATAATGTTTTGTTATTCTGAAATTATTATATATCGTGATGCTATTTGGAAAAAGACTTCCAGCCTAAGAAATAAAACACAAATACATAATCAAAGAAGTGCATTAAAAACCCTAAGACATTTAAGTTAAATGAATGCATGAGTGACTTCTTCACATTACAAAATGCACAAACTTCTTCACTGTCTCCCGAAAACCCTAAGAGGAGCACAAACCCCAGTGTAGCAGGCACGTCTGGGCTCCAGGCTCGGGTCCCCAATGCCACCACACAGCGGGACGGACAGGGGCCGGCTCCCCTGGAGAAAAGGGTCCGCTCTGGGCCTGCGCAGGAACCATGTCCAAAGGAGCTGCCACGGGTGACCAGAGTCGCGTCAGAGAAACAGACGGGGTCACAGTCACAGTAACAATAAACAGAATGATGACTGCAAACAGACAGCACAGAAACTATGTTTTTTAGTCCATGGTTTGGTAACAATATCTCCCCCAAACACTTACAGGTCTTTGGAGACGGACAGAGCATCACCTCGCCGTTCTGTGAATTAGCAGAGAGACAGCCCAGCACACGCCCTGCCTTTCTGCGCTGACCACACGTGGTGGGGACTGTGCGGCTGAGGAGACAGCACCCTCTTCACAGAGGGGCCCCGGCTGTCAGCTGCGGAGAGGGTGACAGGACAGGGACTTGGCATCTCACAGTCGCCGACGAAAACAACGAACGTTTGGTAAACCTCATGGAGGAAGTCTCCACTAAGAGGCCAGGCTACAAATCCCCTGAACCCACTGATCGCTCCCAATACAATTAATATTTAGAAAAGCAGATGCTGCCTCCTTCCGATAAACTGAACAGGAAGCACAGGGCATCACGTCTAAAGTGTTCTCGCCAGAAAAAGAGAAAACCCTGAATCTGATCAAGCTAGAGAAGCACGTTAATTCTGGAAGCTGACATCGAAAATGCGGAGACCGCACAGACCAGTAACAGACTCCATTCCTTCAACTAACCAACAGCACGGGAAAGGGACCGGCTGCCGTGGACCACAGGGAGGTGGGCCCAGCGACCAAGTGCAAGGGCACGAGGAGGTTCCAGGTGGAGGACGGGGGACGTACAGGCTAGGGCTCGTCAACACAACACTGAGTGCTTGTATTTACCGGATGGAACAGGTTTCAGGGCAAAAACCACACCAGGAATAAAGAGGCTCATCTCAGAAACGAGGACAGGGCCCATGATAGGCAAGAGGACACAACAATCTTCCATGCGTACAAATAAAACCACAGAGCTTCAAACCCCATGCCTGGGGAGCTGTGAGGGCACTGAAGGGGGCGACAAGGGTCTCCGCAGAGCTAGACATTTCCGAGTTCTAGGCACAGCGGCCAGGAGGCTGCACAGCAGCCAGGGCGCAGGGGCGCCAGCACCCTCGACCACCTCAGCCCAGCCTGGCACCCCGACCACACTCCCCTCCACATGACACATGCGTTCCCCTTCGGGACGCAGGGACCCTGTGCCCACAAGGACTGTGTTCTGAGGCTTAAAACGAGCTTTGATGAACTGGAGACAGGGAGCGTGGCAGGCCCCTTGATAAGGAACGTGCCCAAAGAGAAGGTGAGTGGGGAAGGGTCGGAAGGCAGAGGACAGGGACGAGGCAGAGGACAGGGACGAGGCAGAGGACAGGGACAAGGCAGAGGACAGGGACGAGGCAGGAGACAGAGCCAGGCTAAGGACCGGATCTGCTAGGGGTGGGGGCGAGGACAGTCTCACAAGCTGTAGAGTGATTTAGGGGTCTGGGAGGACAAAGAGCCCGTCGACAGCAAAGCCGCCAGGTAGGAGGTCAATTCTTAGCTCAGACATCTGGAACTGGAAACGCAGCCTCACCTGTGTCGGTGAAGAGGTTGCAGAAGGTGCTGCACAGGCAGAAAGCCCCGCCGCTGTGCAGGTCCACGTGCAGCTGGTATCCGCGCAGTCCGTACTCGGGGCTGTCATCAGAGAGGGTGCCACGCAGGGGCAGCTCGTACGGGCTGCAAAGCAGAACAAGACACACACGCGTGTCTGTGAAGGCTACGGACAAAGGGCCGGAATCGCACACTCTAAAAAAACAGACCTGCATCCAAATCCCTGGCCCCTGCCCCTGCAGGACCCCCATCGCCCCCAACACCAGGAACTCCCCGCCCCACGCGCCTCCTGCCAACTCCTAGGAAGACAGGCAGAGACCTGGGTCCCACAGGCATCCACTGGACCAGCCGGGGCGTCCACAAGACCACCCAGGCAGCAGCTCCGCAGAGGCGGCTCCACCCGCTGTGGCTCAGGGTCCACGGCACCAACTGCCCAGCAGGAAAGCACCTGCCTGCACACCCACCACGACGACCACCACAGACCTACCAGCACGGGACCTGGGCAGAGGCCCACAGCCGCAGTGGGCAGTTTTCTTCGGGAAGAGAACCCTGACTGTGCAAGGCGACAAACGCAAGCCGGGGCTTTTCAGGCAATGGGCAAAAGGGAGTAAGGCCTCTGTCGTGGAGTGGAAAGCATGCCCCCCCACACCTGAAGACCCTCAAACTCAGTAAAAGGCCCACACTGTGCAGACCAAGCCAACGCACCCCCACCCCCCACAGACCAAAGGGCCGAGGGTCTGTGCGCCTCCCAGGGTGTGTGAGCTCACAGGAGCATGGGGAATGCAAGGCACTGGGATGCATGGGCCTCCTGTAGCGAGGAAGGCATCCTCCACACTAGTAATATTCCACGAGAACTGGATCCTCAACCCAGAACAAACACAGCAAACGTGTCCTCGTGCGTAATCCAATGATTTCAGCCACAGCTAAGTCATGATGCCCACGGGCTTGTGTCTACTGACTAAGAACAGAATGTCTTTGTAGCTGGTCCCACGATACTCAGATGGCATCGGCCCGTAACTGTTCACGCTGATTTCACAAACACTACACGCACGACATCCCGGTACTTACACAGTGGCTGAGCCCAGCGCGCTCCGCTCCACGAGGTGACTGACGTGAAGATTTGCCATGACAAAAGCCAGCTCTTCCTCCCTCTGCAAAGTTAATTAAAAAGAACACATTTTTCAGCTGAAACGTTTTAATTTTCCACCCGGTCGTTGTGAAGATCGCAGCACATCTGTCTCCCATACAGAGGCCGTCTCGCATGACGGTCTGGTGGCTGCGGGGCAGGGCGCTGTGGCTTCTGGCCCACGGTGCCGTCTAATAAGACACGTATGCCGTATGGAGGGCAGGGCCACAGTCCGCCCTGAGATGCAGAGCAGTAAAAGGATACCAGGACTTGTGAAGTGGCAAAGGGCTGTATTACACAAGGTAACTGGGAAAACAGATCTTGTTAGTCCCAAGTCCTCTCAAACTCTTTCCAAAGATAAAGACGATCCTGGCAAGAGCTCCGAAGACACCAGACTGACCCCATGCTGCTCCACACTCGTGGCGCAATGCTCCTCCCTCAAGTACCTGCCTGGCCTTGCAGACCCGGTGGGAAATGCTAGGTCCCACGCCTCCCTCCTCCCTCCTCCCTCCAGCCGGGGACACAGAAATGTGACTGCAGGGGAAGTGGTGCCATTCGTCCCCAGAGGCACAGCTGTGTTGCCTGGGGGTGGTGACCTGGAAGGCAGATCTGAGGGTGTCATCCCCAGTGGCCAGACAGCGGCCAACCGGATGCACCCTCGGCCCGGGACTACCCAGCGAGCACTGGTGGAGGACTTGAGGTCAGGCAGCCGAGACCTGGCCCACACGGCCTTCCCCAGAAGGGGGAGGGAGGGCACAGCAGGGCGGGAGGGAAAGGGGCATGGGGGGCGATGCTGGAGACCCAGTCCTGTGGAGGCTTCCCCCTGTGAAGACACATGGCTGCGCTCCAGGGATTCAGACCGAGGAGGCGCCGTGCAAGACCCAGGGCCAGAGCCCCTGCGGGGCCTGCAGCAACCTCGGGAAGGTTGCATGGGCTGCTCCTCAGGGAAGGGCTGCCCCGGAAGCAAGCCCTGAGGCAGGGTAGGTCCTACACCCTCCCCCGAGGGGCAGGTACACTCACTGCCACACCCACAGGGCCAGCAACATGCCGGGCAGAGTAGGAGTTAAACTCCCAGAGAGACTTCTGCAGGGAAAGGACATGGAAAGAACAGACAGGAACACGGACCACCAGGCAGGGATGGGGACACCCCCTTACAGGGAAGGAAGCTGGTCATCCGTGGGAGCAGACCGGCAGAGGAGCCCCCCAACTACCGGGGGTTGCTGTGCCCCAGAAAGGGAGCTGGAAGAGAGCCCGATGGCCCAAAGTGCGTGAGCCCTGGGAGAAGGCTGCACCCTTGTCCCCAGGACATGGGGGCGGATGTGGGGCGACGGGGAGGGGCATCCTGGCCCTGCAGGGCCCCAGCCTCACCTTCCACAGCCCCACCAGCAGCCCTGGGTCCAGGCGGAAGAGCCGAACGAAGCGGTCACAGCCAATCACGGCGGAGTCGGTCATGTCACTCAGACTGTACTTGGCCACCAGAGAACACCACCGAGGCCTTCACCCATGCGTGTCAAGGGAAGGAAAGAGAGAGGTGAGCCCTGGTGTCCGCAGTGTCACGTTCATCCATGGGTCTCTGAGCACGCTCCAGAAGGGCCCTCTGCTTGCCTCTGCGCACACCCGGCAGGTGGCCACAGCCCACCAGGACTCTCAGCGAGTCCTCCCAGTGAGCCAGCCACGTGTAAGCAAAGACGAAGCCCTTGGGGACGACGCTGTGGTCTCAGTGGGCTGGCTGAGAGCAGGTGCACCTGCTCAGCCCAACTCAGCAGTAGAAACTGAAACATTAGAACATAAATCTAAACCAGACCCTGGTTTTCACTGTGAACTATACTAGAATCAGTCCGAAGGGTACCTAGCTCAGGTGTATAAGGAAACACACATCTACACCATTCACTAAAGAAAAATGTAATGGTTTTATATATATATATATATCTTTTTGCTAAAATGATTAAAACTAAAATCCTCAAAAGGCTAGCTGTCCATCGTCCAGGAAGTTTTGTTAACAAGCACGCCACTCCCTAAGTGGCACAGATAACCAAGATGAGTGGAACCTAAACTGAGACGTAATCGCACCTGCGATAAGCCCATCCTTGTCGAGTTCTACAGCAACCCAGGATAAGAGAGAGAGGCCTTTACAATGCAATCCAATTAAAAACACTGGCGATATTTTTGAGTCACAAAGTAACGCAACTAGTAGCCACTTGTAACATGTTCTCCCCCAAACGCCCTGCAGAATTTACACCTACCCATTCTTGGTGGGGGGGCTGGGCCAGTCCATGAAAACCGGCATCACACCGCACAGGTCCAAGGTGGACAGTGTGGCCAGACAGGGCCAGGCTTTGCCGTACCACGAGATCGTGACCGAGGACTCGTTGATGAAAAGGTCAACGTGCTCCAGGACATGCTCTCTTCCGCTTTTCTCTCTCAATATGATTACCCAGCCAATACCCGATATTCTGCAGAGAGAGGATCAGGCTGAACGTGTTTGCCTCACAGAAAAAAAAATGCTGAAGTCTGTTTCATGTGTCATCTCTACAGCAACTCGCTCCTCCCCACCAAAGTCAAGGTTCTCGGAAGGGACCGTGCCTGCGGTGAGTGTCCGTCGCCCCCGCAGCTCTCTCCTTAGACTTTCTCCCTCACCTGGTGAACACAGCCTGTGAGCTCGGTACTGGCATCACACAGAGAAGTTTAAAAAAAAGTTCTGCCCGAGAGAACTGCCTTGAACGCTCCAGCTTCACCAGAGCACAGTACTGGGCTATTTCTACTTCTCCTTAAAGCTAGACACACTTCCCTGGAGTAGGAAGATACCACACATTTTGTGGATGCACAGAGATATCGAAAGACAGCTCCCCACACACACACAAAGGGCACATGTGCCCTGTACGCACAGCCGTCTGAGCTCACACCTCATTCTTCTCTGAAGGTCAACAGTACCCGAGCCGGCACGACGCCACTGTCACAGACAACATCGTACCTGAGGGCCTCCTTGGTTTTCTCTGGGAGGCCTGTGTACAGGTTGACAGGTTTGAGGACCTGAGCCAGAGCCGCCTTCAGGGAGGCCATGCGCTTCATGACATATTCTCTCTTCCAGTGCCCAGCTTCTCTGTCCTCCACCGAGAGCAGGCTCATGGACCCTGCCGTCCTCTCCACTGAACCGGCTCTCCAGTTGTATCTTTTAGGGGAAAAGGCAGATGAGTAGATTCTGATCCAAATAAGACTGAGGGGAGAGAAAACAGTGACCGGGCTAAGAGACACTGTCACACACAGGTGGCAGCAACAGGCTACTTTGGAGGGGCAGAGCACCTGGGCCAGTGCGCCGCCCTCCCAGCCAACGCCCCCCCCCTCTTTGGGGAGGAGAGGTCAACTTCTCTTGGGGGAAACTAAGGCGGAGGTTAAAATCTATGTCCTAATGTAAAAGGTAGCATTCCCGTCAATACATGTAATTATTTGCTCATTTATGTCTCCACATTCCGTTCAGTGCGGAAAGGGAAGGAATGGCCTGTGGCCGAGAGGTAAGGAGCAGAAGGCAATCCCACGGTGGGTGGAAAGCCCCCGGAGTCTGTGGGAGGCCCAGGAGCCAGGAAGGGAATGGCCACGGCCGAGCTGGCCACGCGGCGCCCACCACAGCAGACAAGGAGCTCACCGCAGACAGCAGACGTGCACAGTTGCCCCTCGATCTGGGCATCACCTGCACCCCCCGGTAAATGCACACACAGTCAGACCCTCCCTGTTTTCTAGCAGGGGTGTTCAGTGATTTCTCCACGAAGTCAGTGCACCCCCAGCTATTTGCCTTCAGGACTTTATGTCTTCCGCTCAGAAGTTTGCTCTACTTTGCAGCTGCCCAGGCACTCACAAGCTGCGAAAACAGCCAGGCTGTGGCAAGGACGGGCAGGGCACAGACTGTGCACGCCTCCAGTGACAGCCGCCGCCATGCCTAACGCTCACACACAGGGCCACCGTCACGTGCCACCTTACAGTCACCGTAAGAGTGGCCTGAAGGGAGCAAAAACCTCCTGCAGAATGAAGTGTTGTATACACTGTTGCCTGTGTAGACTGTCATGTTGTGTAGACTGTAGACTGTGATTATTTATAAAATACAAATGTCAAGTTTAAGGTGCTTTTATCAGTCTCCAACACCCAACACACCCGCCTCTGGACCACCAAGGCTCCGCCCTATTCGAATGCTAAGGTGGATTCGAGGACCAGAGCTTATATATCTGATCCGACTACCGGTCAGGCGCCCTTGTTTGGGAAGTGGGGCTGACGTAACGTTCTGACCCCCGGCATTTCCCAGAGCTCTGGAAGACACCCCCGTGGCTGTGCAATGTGGCCTGCTGCCCACCCCAGCACCCACAGGCCAGCCATGCTCTCGCCCAGGCCTCTCGCACGGCAGGGAGGCAGCCCCACCGAGGTAACGGCCCCGGAGAACGCCCTTCCACTGTGGCCCCTGGAAGTCATCAGGGTAAATGGCCACATTACACACTCCTGTCCTTCCTTCAGAAGCAATGTTCAGAGTACACCCTTAACTTTCCAAAACATGTATTGTTTATCCACCCAATTATTCATACACCCTCTTAATGAAGACTAAGACACTTACAAATACAATTGAACTTCTACAACTAAGGCTACCCTTTGAGAGAGAAAAGAACCGTGTGGGTGATTTCACCAGAAGCTCAGCTGTTTAAAGGACAACACCCAAGGAAGTGGGAGGGGACTCGATCCGAACCCACTGAGACGCCCCGTTCCTCCTTACTTGTCATTGGCCAGGTGGTAGAAGCGCCTGTTCACACACCCCACGCACAGCAGGGCGGCAGCATCCAGGTAGGACAGGATCTTCAGCAAGACTTCCGCAGGCATGCTGGGGGTGGCGGTGGGGGGGGGGGGTGAGTTCAGAGCAGGGTGCATCTCACCCCGGAGCACCGCTGCCATCCTCTGCGCAGAGGAGGCCGTAACTGGGCCCCCTGCCCGCAGGCCACCCGCCATCTTCTGCTGTGTCCCCATGGTGTGCTCTGTCACGGTGATGCTCAGGACACACACCAGCACCTAGACCTGGCCGCACAGAGCTGCCTTCATTCCTGGGCCTTGAATCGCATTCCCACCCCGAATCAACCCCGTGGGCTTCCACCCACCCACCCCCGTGACAGGAGTGTGATTTGGAGAGGCAAGTGGAAATGAGAGCCAGAGGCCTGCTTAGCTGTCGACGGGAAAAACACAGAATCCCGCCCTTCAAAAACAAGGAGGAGCCCTGCGTGGACCAGGAAATACCAACGCCCTCCCCCCCCCCCCCCCCCACCCGTGCTCCGNGGAAGTCATCAGGGTAAATGGCCACATTACACACTCCTGTCCTTCCTTCAGAAGCAATGTTCAGAGTACACCCTTAACTTTCCAAAACATGTATTCTTTATCCACCCAATTATTCATACACCCTCTTAATGAAGACTAAGACACTTACAAATACAATTGAACTTCTACAACTAAGGCTACCCTTTGAGAGAGAAAAGAACCGTGTGGGTGATTTCACCAGAAGCTCAGCTGTTTAAAGGACAACACCCAAGGAAGTGGGAGGGGACTCGATCCGAACCCACCGAGACGCCCCGTTCCTCCTTACTTGTCATTGGCCAGGTGGTAGAAGCGCCTGTTCACACACCCCACGCACAGCAGGGCGGCAGCATCCAGGTAGGACAGGATCTTCAGCAAGACTTCCGCAGGCATGCTGGTGGTGGCGGTGGGGGGGGGGGTGAGTTCAGAGCAGGGTGCATCTCACCCCGGAGCACCACTGCCATCCTCTGCGCAGAGGAGGCCGTAACTGGGCCCCCTGCCCGCAGGCCACCCGCCATCTTCTGCTGTGTCCCCATGGTGTGCTCTGTCACCATGATGCTCAGGACACACACCAGCACCTAGACCCGGCCGCACAGAGCTGCCTTCATTCCTGGGCCTTGAATCGCATTCCCACCCCGAATCAACCCGGTGGGCTTCCACCCACCCACCCCCGTGACAGGAGTGTGATTTGGAGAGGCAAGTGGAAATGAGAGCCAGAGGCGTGCTTAGCTGTCGGTGGGAAAAACACAGAATCCCGCCCTTCAAAAACAAGGAGGAGCCCTGCGTGGACCAGGAAATACCAACGCCCTCCCCCCCCCCCCCCCCCCCCCCCCCCCCCCCCCCCCCCCCCCCCCCCCCCCCCCCCCNCCCCCCTCCCCCCCCCCCGCGCATCCTCAGGGTTGGCCACTCCTCGGAGCTTCAAAGGAAACACCGCGCCCCATCAGGGCTGCTCAGGGGTCATTTTCTTTTTCACTCGAGTGCCCTACAAATACGCTGCTGAGAGGCATTCTCAGTATCCCATGGATTTCTATGGCTTTGGGATTCTACAAAACCCCACAATAGCCTGGCCGTGCCCAGAAAGCACTGCCCAGGGTGGAAGTCAGGAGGGCACGCCCTGAACTTGGGGCAGAGGGGCCACGAAAGGCGGTCATGGGAGGTGGTACTGGGTGGGGGAGAGGGGGTCAGGGGAAAGGGTCGCGGGACCAAACCCTCCCGCTTGCCCATACTCCCCAAACGAGATTTCAGATTGTGGTGTCAGGTGAGGAAGGCCTCTAATGCCCCACAGCAAAGTTGCAAGAAACACATTTTTTGTGACAATTTGGGTTATCCGTTGAATGTAGTTTTTTATATTTTGATTCAACTATTTCCCCATTTATAGTTATTTTTTAAATCAGTGTAAATTTTTTTAAATGTAGAGTTGAACTTCAAGAAAACATTTCAGAAAATCATCCAGCAACTGCAACAATTACTGACTTAAAACAAATCCCACTGAAGAAGGACGGTGGACAGGCTCACCCTCCAACCCAGCAGACCAGCGGCGGAGGGCCTCTCTCTGCCTCTCGCAGAAAGAGAAAACCCACTTTGTAGCCCAAACCGCTGAGATCAAAGGTGTCATTAATTACGCTTCATCAGTGGCCTCAACACCAGCACAGCTGATGGGCACACTCAGGCGGGGTTACTTCCTGGGGGGGATTCTAACCTCACACTGCACGGAGCAGGCCAGGGGGGCAGAGAGAAGGGGAGAGGCAGGGCCATCGGAGAAGTTCGAAAAAGTGTTGGAACAGGAAAATCTGCGTCAGGTGCTTCCCTGAGGGACTCAAGTTCATTGGTGCTCGTTCACCTTCAGCCATGTGGGAGCTTCAGGATGCACAGGTCCCCGACCGTGCTGTGGGCCTGAGGGTCTACCCTTGCACCCGCCCTGTGCTTCCTCCCCGTCCCCAGAGGAAGCTGGAGCCTCCTCACACAGCTGCTGTCAGGACCTGAGCTAGGGTCCCAGTCCTGTGTCCCCTGGAGGACTCTGCCTTCCGTTCCTGCCTCCCTGTCCTGTGTCACTCACATTGGCCAGAGAAACACTCCCCCAGATCTGCATCCTACAATGGCCCTCACCATGCCCCAGCTTCCCCCAACTAGCAGGGATGATTCCTTTGCTTCCTCCCACTGCCCAGCTTCTAGAAAAAACAAGAGCAAACAAAGCCTGTCCACACTGCTGCCTCCAGGCCCCCCCCCCCCCCCCCCCCCACGCCAGGCCCTACCCTGCAGACATCTCCTCTCCGGGCCACACAACAGCCCCTCCTGGTTTCTGGGACCTCACTGCTCTTTCCTCTTCCACTCTCCCCCCAGCTGGTTCCTGCGCCCCTGCCCCTTCGCTTTCACGCTGTCTCTCCAGAGACCTCCGTGCCACGGCTCTCGGGACTCCCCACACCAATTCCTCACCCTCAACTAGGCTCACAGCTGCTGCCCTCTTAGCCGGACTCTGTCCCCCTCCCCGACCCAAGAGCTTTCCCACCCCAACCGGAGGCACCTGCACTGGACAGTCCACCCAACAGGTTCCGGTTCCCACTTCCCACCTGCTCTCCCCACTGACACCCAACTCCCAAACAAATCATGTCACATGGGCCCCCACACACACCTCAAAATGGCCTGTGTCTCCATTGCTCCTCCTTCTAGAGAAGGACACTGGGAGACAAGTAGACAAGCGAGTTTAAAAAATCAAATGACATCACACCTCTGTGCTTAAAATCACCCGAGCACCTCCCCGTGACCCGGGTCTCATTTGGGCCACCCCTCCCTGTCCTGGCCCACTGCCCATGTCATGCTCCCACACCTCAGTCGGGTTCTCGGCTTACATGTCACCTCCACAGAGACCGCGTGCCTCACCGCCCCACCCACTGTGCTGGAGCACGGCACTCACTTGTTTTCTCGACCACACAGACCCAGGACACCAGTCACTATTTTTTTAATGTGTCTCCCCTACTAGACCGTGAGCCTCGTGACAGTACATACGAGCGGCTCACTGTCTGGGTCCCGGCTCCGAGCTCAGAATCTGGTACAGAGAAGTAACCGCATGAATATTGGTTCTGGTCTCACATCGGATTATTGCAGGACAGATTCTATTCCCAAAGCACTGAGTTCAAAGCGTCAACTGATGTTCTTAATGCATTCTTTTTTCTCTCTTTTTTTTTTGGCTTTTCATTTCTTTTTAAAAGCACACTAAAAGCATTGTTACCTGAGCTAGTTATGATAATAAGACTAATGGCCCAAAACTCAAAATCAGGCAACTTACATTTTAACCTGAATTTTGCGATTTGCGGACTGTACAAGCCTCGCTTCCTCCAATGTGAAAGGTCTATGATAATGTCAAGCCTTTGGGGCTCCACACTGTGCTTAGTATAGAGCTGACACTCTATAAACTTCATAACAGTGTGAACCCCAACCGTTTCAAGTTGTAATTAAAAAAAAAAAAAGATTCCACAGCTCTTGTTGCCTGTTCCTGAGGCCACAGTATAAAATCTTGCCATGGCAAACAGGTCCCCAAAATCCCAAAAGCTAAGAAATTCAGAGACATCCTGAACACTTAGAAGACGACACTTGAATCTTCTCCATTTTCGAGTGTCTATCTCAACAGCAAAGTGAATCACGTTAAAGAACTTTTTAAAAGGGGAAAATTAAATTGACTTATCACTTTTAGACGTTTAGCTTCACAAAATTAGTCTAATAATGATGGTGGTGACAGCTGGTGAGTCACATCAAACTCCCGGGTTGTGCGCTCTTCCCACGCACTGCTATTGTTAGAGAGCTCAGAATAGCGGCTCGGCGCGCACGGTGCTGTCACCATGTCTGATGGCTGCATCCCGGAAGCCTCCTGGAGACGTGCCCGGTGACCTGTGCCCCTTACCTGTCCAGCCACGCAGGGCAGTGCGAGCAGGGCCTTGCCCAGGGCCCCTCGCCCAGGGCGTGCTGTGTCCCAGGAGCATGGAATGCAGTGGCCCGGGAGCCTGGCCCTCTCCTGAAAGGAAACACGGAAAACTCAAGTTACCACAACAGAAGGGGACCTGTCCGTTCCCCAAGACCACATTTCAAGGGATTCAGGCTCCAAAGACTGCACGCTGTAAAACTTCAGTGAAGACAGGAAGAGGGGTGGGCGGGCCGGACTGGGAAGGGCCTGCGGCCTGAAACCCTGACGCACTCCGCTCTGTTCTAAGACTCAAGTTTACCACTCCCTCTGCTCATGGGCTGTTGGCATTGAAGAAGTTACATGTCAGTAACATGGACATAAGGGGAAAAAAAGGAAAAAGACAGAATGTACTCACTGTCCAATCTCAACAATACAACAACAAAACCTGGTAAAAACACCACCAGCAGAGTGAAAAAACTTTTTAGATTTGTGAGCCAGAGCTGCCAACAGGAGCCACGACTCCGCTGACCTTTGAGGGGTGGGGGCTGGTTCCAACTGTAGCTTCTGCGGTCACAGCCCCAGAGGTGGCAGTCACAGCCCCAGAGGTGGCGGTCACAGCCCCAGAGGTACCATTCACTCACCCACAAATTTGTTCACACTTCAGTCCCTCATGTTCAATGAAATAAACTTTGTCCATCCATTTTTATCTTAGTGGTGCATAAAATAACTGAATTTCACAATCAATATAAATGTTTGATGAAATTGGATGTAATGTTTTATGCAATTGGTTCTTTTCAGAAGTTCCTAAAATAATTTGTACTAAAATCAGCAATCAAAGGCTGCGATACTCAGTGGCAGCTTGGTGGCGTCTGATACACCCAGAGTCACTGAGCCACAGTCACCGCGTCATCTCTGCCTTGGCTGGCTGGCAGGGATGACTCCTGGGGAACAGGCTGGTCCCCTTGGAAAGGTCTGGAGGCGGCTCCTTTACCACACTCACACCGGTCACTGGCCCACCTCCCAGCCGGCACACTCTCTAGGAAGGCGCAGAAAGCCAGAGTGCACCTGCCCGCCGGCTCTGTTCACCAGCACCTGCCACTCGGAGTCTGTGCCTCAGGCACCAAGTTTAACCACCAAGCTGACTGCCTGGATGTACTCGGACCAGCACTCGAAGAGGACACGAGGAATAACTGGAGGCACGACGAGGGACCCCAGCAACGTGGAAGGGTGGGCAATGGTGTCTTTGGAAGCTGAAGAACCAATTCCACAGCAGAAAAGCTTCAACTTGGCCGACCAGCTCTAACACAGCAGTCAGTGGTCAATCACAGTTTCTTCCCAGGGCTGCCTTAACCAAGTTCCTCAGGCTTCAAACCACAGAAACTTACTGTCTCCAGGTCCCAGGGGCCAGAAGTCCAAAACCATGGTGTTGGGAGGGCCACACTTCCCCCAAAGGTTCTAGGGAAGAGCCCTTCCTGACCTCTTCTGGCAGTGGCCAGCCAACCTTGGTGTCCCTCAGCGTGTGGCAACAGCACCGCCATCTTGGCTCCTCCTGTCCACGGCCCTCTCCCCAATTCGTGGAGGTGTCTCCGTGTGTCTTCCTCTAAGGACTTCGCTCGTGTCTGATTGAGGACCTGCTCCACTCCAGCATGGCCTCACCTTAACTAGCTGCATGTGCAAAGGCCCTGCTGTCAGATGAAGTCAAACCCCGAGGTCTGGGTGGACAAAATGGGGGCCACAGGGTACATTATTCAACACAATATACAATTTTTAAATTTTTTCCTTAAGTGTTACTGGTATATGATATTTTATGTTTCGGGTACAATATAGTATGGGGCATTTTTATGCCTCACAATGGGATCACCCTACTAACTCTAGTGACCACCTGTCGCCGTGCAAACTGACCACAGCATTATTGACTGTATTCCCCTCCCGCTCTCCACCCACCCTCCCACAGCCCCTTCTCATAACCACCCCTTCGGTCTCTGCGTCCATGAGTCTGTTTTTGTTCTGTTCATTTGTTTTCTTAGATTCCACATAAACAGAAACAGTATGGTACATTTTTAAATGATAAAAAGCATGTCCTAAGTGACGCACCATGCTTCGAAGTTTGGTACTGACCTGTGTCACACACCCAAACACAAAACACCTTCAGCCAACAACGGTCCCTAACATCCGGGTTCCCAGTGGAGAGAACTTCCATTTGACAGTCTGTCACTCCTGCACCAGACAGGAGCCTCTCCCAGGAGCTGCCACCAGCACCCTGTGGACCCCCAAGTGTGGAGGGCCACAAAGT
The DNA here is from genome assembly GCF_014824575.4 of Sturnira hondurensis. NCBI lineage: Eukaryota > Metazoa > Chordata > Mammalia > Chiroptera > Phyllostomidae > Sturnira > Sturnira hondurensis. Next base: position 38,658,157 of record NW_028074503.1, read on the forward strand.
CTGTCCACACATGTCATATGAAGACTGAGGAATGTGTCTCACAGATTTTTAAACAATTTTTTTACTTAACGAATACTGCTGTAGTTAAGCAAAAATAAATGCATTTAAAAGCATTACTAAATTGATAGTAGTGTCTTGCAGTTATATTTCTTCAGCCCAAAGATGCCAAAAGAAATAAAAGCTATTACCTTAGGCCTCTCCAAGGGAACTGAAGAAAAGTTAACACGTTCTATCAGCTGGTTTCAATCTAGCAAATTAGCGAAGACCAAAAACACAGTGAGGGACGTGCTGGCTGTGGCGGGGTGGGGGACACAAACAGGACACCCATTCTCGACCGGGACTGTGAGCAGCTGCGCACGGAGTGGAGAGCCAAACCCAGAAGTGCCATGCAAGACCCCAAGAGGCACATTCATACTTCTAGGAATATCTCCTACTGCGAAAGAATGTTCCCTGTGACTTCACTCAAGAACGTCCATCACAAACTTGTGTGCTGAGAAAAAATTCTAGACACAGCACAGGGACTGGTTAGTGAGCATGGCATCCGAAAGGGCAGGGCACACCCGGTCACTGCGGGGCCTATGTGGTTGAGAGGCCGAGAGCGCCCAGGGCCTCCCTCCTGACTGGCCTCCCCAGACGGTCTTCTCCGGTCTCACCGCATCATCTGGCTTATCAGCAGAATTCAGGACCGCTGAAAGCCCGCCCACACTTCTCTGTAAGACGACCACCCGCCATGCCCAGGGACCATAGAGTTCTCGAGTCGGGAGGGCCCATGCATGCACCCACGCAGACCTTTCCCTCCACAAAGTTGAGTGTACACTTAGCTGGTGTGGTCGGTACAAAGACGTTTGGTTCAAAAACAGTTTCATGTCACAGATCTTTGCTTGACAGCTTTGAATTAGCTCAGTATTTCTTAAAAGTCTACCTCCGGGGCCTCATTTTTAATACCAAGAATTTAGACCAACTTGTACAAATTAGGCCAACTTGACATGCTTTCTACTACATTTCTTACAGTTCAGAATATTTATCTATATATTCACATTCTGTGTTTAAAAAGGGAACTTCTGATTCGTTAGTGAAATCTGCTTTTCCTGCTTTCACACATCTAAAATAACTGCCTACTTAGACCATAATCAATCATTCTTTGCACCTGACCTCTCTTTACCAAAAAGAATATATACGTCACCAAATCACAGGTGGACATGCAGGCCGGGAAAAGTGACAGGCACGCTGACTAAATCACTGCTCCAAGAAGTTCAGTCACCTTACAAAGAAATGAAAGGTTTGTCATCTAAAAGTCATTCTGCTGCCCACTGACACCGTGCTATACATAAAGACTGATGTATGCACAGAGAGCCATCCACAAAGACTAATTTTAGCAATAGTGACAAAACGATCTCAAGTTCAAGCTTCCTATTTAAATGCCAGTCTTTCTGTCCCACAGAAAAAGAATTTTTGCAGGCATTGTCCCCATGTCACTTGTCACAAGGTTTGCAGTAGGTACAATGTGTCTAGCATCACAGATATTCACTCAGGAACTATTCCCATAACACTAAGGGACAGCATCCTGCTTCAGAAACCAGGGTGAGGAGCTGGAACCCTAGGGTGGACACAGGACACAGTCCTGGAGATTCAGGAAAACAAAAAATGACAAGTAGTTGAACTGGTAAGTGGCATCACTCTTTTTTAATGCTTTAGTGCAGACACTGATGTATCAGAAGGCATACTATGCACGACTTTATATATCTGTAAATCAGTAAGACTTTTACAAATAGAAGGATAATGCTCAAGAATGCAAATTGTCCTAAGCATTATCCCACCACCTGGTAAACGGACTGGAATAATGGATACAGAGCTAGGAAAGCTCACGATAAAATGAAAGGATTTAATAAGGCACCACGATAGCACGCGAATACTTCCGACATACTGAATCACTGGTGTTGGGAAAAGAGCCATGGTCCCTGGGCGTTAACCTGATGGTCTGGAAGCAGCTGCGGCCTCCTGCTCCTGCCCCTGCCCCTCTCTCCACTTTACCCCTCCAAGCTGCCTTCTCTCACTGTGGAAGAGGACGACCCTTCACTGGAGAATGGAGGGAAAACCGGCAGAACAGGGTAGGCAGCTGAGCCCCACGGGGCGACCACCGAGAGGCATCCCTCTGGGTTTACTTCGGGACGCAGACTTGGCCTGGAGTCGGACGTGCAGAAAGTGCTGCCCGGCAGGGGGCGCTCCCGAACGCACCCGCCGGCCGGAGGAATCTGCTTAGGGCCCTGCGTCCTCCACTCCCAGACAGTGGGCGGGACAGAAAATCCTAAGGTTTCTACTGCTCCAAGTTGGAAGCTCACAAAAAGACGAAAGGGGACTCCTGGCCTCAAAACAAGGAAGAACTTCGAGGGCGCATTGCAGAGTTGTGCCCTTTCGGAATGTGCAGGTGGAGACCGGTGTGGCGCACCTGACTGGGCAGGTGCAGCTCATTCGCGTGGAGGGTCCCCGCGAGGCACTGCTTAAAGGTTGGGGAGCTTGCCACATTCGCGACCCCACACTGCCCATAACTGACCTAACGGAAAGGGAAGAAGGTTTCTGGGGGGGGGGGGGGCTACTCGACTTGTACTGTGACTTGGGGTGGCCCCACGCTTCAAAGTTGAAGGTACTTCCTCCCGCCATTCTTCCAGACCTTTCCCGCACTGACAGAAGCCGCCTGCAACGCGCCACAGAGGGGCCAATGAACAGAAAGGGGAAAGGACAGCAGGGCTGTGAGAGAGGGGGACCATCACCTGAACCTGTCGCTCCCCATGGCCGCGCCGACGCCCCCGAGGGGCAGGCGCAGGGCCTGGAGGCCAAGCCATTGCTGCTGCAGAAGCCGACCGCGTCTGGTCGCCATGGAGACCCGGCCGGAACGCGTGGGCGGTGCGACCGGAGGAAGGTAAAGAGCACCACCCCCGCCACGCCCACCGGACGCCGGTGCCCTCCCCGACACGCGTGCGCAGAAGCGCCTTTTCCTCTACTATCGGCTTCTAGAGATTTCCCAGCGCGCGGGGTTTGTAACTCTGCGTTGCTAATATGGCTGCCTCCTTCCATCCTACATGCTGGCTCTTTTGTAGTTCGCCCTACTTTTCCTTTTTTTAGAAAGAAAGTGAAATGCAAAGGCTACGTCGTTTGCCCAGAAGGGAGGGCAAAGCCACAGTCAAACCGGAGAATTTTCAGTTTACCTAGTCCTCTATAAAGCGTCACAAGAACACGCAGTTCGCAATTGCTTATTTGACTTCGCTAAGTTAGAGAACTACGGTCCAACCGCGCGAATCCTGCCAAAACTAACTTCGTGCAGCGCATGCGCAGCCGGCCGGCGCGGGGTCGTCTGGGAGACAGAGGACGCAGTGGAGTGCGGCAGCCTTGCACGCTGGGAGATACAGTGCTCGACTCTTCCCCGCTCCAGCAACTGGGAGAAGAGTGAAGTGCTCGAACTACTACTCCCAGGATTCCTAGGGGTTTCCCAGGTGGCTTTGTAAGAGCATGGCGGGGAGGGTGTGAATGTCAACCTAGAAGTTAATCAAGACTTTAATTCCACCAAAAAGAGGATCAAAGAGAAGGGGCGGCGGACAGCAACTCCTTTCGGGAGATCTGTCGTCTTTAAAAACTGCCGGATCTCACGTTTCTGTCGAGCACGCCGTGTGGCCTTACCGGCGCGAGTGTGAGCCCCGGATCGCGGGTCCAGCTTGGGCGTGGAGGGGCCCGTGAGGCGTTGCTGGGCGTGGTTGGCCTCTTCCCTAAGTGGAGCGGGCCTCTGTGAAAATGATTTGTTCTTTTCTACGAGCTGTGCAGTATACGGAGAAGCTGCACAGGTCGTCGGGGAAGCGCCTGTTTTTGCCACGCTTTGTACTTAGCAAAGCTTGCTTGAAGACTGAACCCAGATGGAGATGGGGGCTGCATGAGCGGAAAACGGGGCGGCCCGGATGTATCCTCGGGGTCCCCCGGAGGACCATCTGGACGCGGGGACGGGGCCTCCAGAGAGCAAAGGAGGACGGCAGCAAGCAAGTGTCTGTGCACAGCCAGAGGGTGGAGACTGCCGTCTCGACGGCACAGAAAGGTAAAGGGGAACTCTCCAGTAAGGACCAGACTTTCAGCGAGTGTGACAAGGAGGTGCCCGTGTGCTTTTAGAGAAGTGCGGCGGTGAGGATGGCGAGTCAACTCTCACAGATTAAAAGGCGGAACCGCTAAACATAGTTTAGCATCAGAGAGTATAGGCCTGCAATGTCCTTCATACATTTCAACTCAAATTTGAAAGCTGAATTATGTCTAGAAAAGTTTTCTCAACTTCCACTAGTTTTGGTGTGGAGAGAGCTATGTAAAACTGAGCCATTCTTTAATACTTGAAAGTAGACAAGTAGATCGCCCTGATGTTATTTCATCCATTTGACTCTCGCGTTCAGTCTGTCAAATGTTAGTATCCTAAAGCAGGCACACTCCCCCCCCCAACTTCACGCAGCTGAAAACTAAGTGCAAATGCCCCTGATTCCGGTGGTCCAGTATCCAGGCCAGTGCTGTTTGGGACCTTGCGCAAGGATTTCGGGAACTTCCGTCTTGTCTGTGCCCAGCACTTGAACGGTTGCTAATGGCTGTGCCAAAGAAACCCTAAAGCACAAAGAGTCTCCCACTGAAATGGGAAGAGGGTGCGGAGTGTGTGAAACTAGGGGGGGGAGAGATGACCGGTGCTGCAGAGAAGGGGGACTGGGGAGACCATGATCCGGAGTAGCCGGCTGGCATAAACAGGAACAGGCCTGCTGCAGAGCCCTGTCTGACCTGGGCCCCGCTCAAGGTGCACGGTGGGAGCAGGATCCCCCCACGCGGGCGCGCTGCCTCCAGAGAGCCCAGAGGGGCCTGCCAGGCATGGTGGAGGGACGGGCGGGATGCAGTAGTTTGTCTTTTACTGGGGTGGGGCCCCCGTTCCTATATGTCACTCCCACAGGTGTTACAGGTGCGGTTGACGGCCGGATCGTGGTTGGGCTCATCCTCGCACCTGGAGTACACGTGTCTGCCCAGGCCTCCTGACACACATGCTACCAGTTACTGTCGGCGCTGACACAGTAGCATGTCCTGCAGGACACCCAGAGTGGCGCTGTCCAGATGAAACTGTGCAGTGGTGGAAGCGTTGGGGATGCTGTCCCCTGTGGTAGCCATTAGCCACCTGTGCCTGTCGAACACTTGAAATGTTGCTAGTGTGAAAGAACTCAGTTTTCATCTAATTTTAAGAAACAGATTAATTTTTAAATTAAATAGCCACGTGTGGCGTGTTGCTGCTGTATTGGACATCCCAGGTCCTGAATGTCCAGTCATTTAAAACCGTGTTATGACAGGGCAGGACTATACACAGACACTGTTATTACATTTCACATTACTGCAACCTAGTACCGTCGCCCCTTCTCAGTAGAGGTGGAAAACCACACATCAGTGGTTTCACCGTGTAACGTACTCCCCTGAGTTCCCATGTCTGTGTCAGGGCTGCTGCTTGGGTGAGTGTGTGGTGGACTGTGTCCTCCTCTGGAGTCTGTGGGTTTTACGAGAGGAAGACTGGTGGGTGCCGGGAATATGACGGGCACCACAACCCCTGTGTCTTAGGTCTCTGAGAGTAGCACTCTCTACCATCCCCTCCTGGATGTGATTTGGGTTAGATGTGTTTTTGAGCTGGTTCTGATTCACAGGACACGTGAGAACAGCTGCTTCAGAACACTGACCCACTGCTCAAGCCCTGAGCCCACCCCTCCCGGGAAACACTGAAGGCTCCTGCTTGCACCCAGCACATGTGTGACTCTGGGCTCTTTTCTCTTCGCAGTTAGAGAAGCCGGAAGAGACCTCGCCTACTTAATAGTGGTGCTTATTGGAGTCACCGTCACAGGTTGGAGGCACAGCAAGTATAAGACCCCAGACACCTGTTTCACTTACTCTGTGTCTCACCCCTGCTTTACTCGGTCTCCTTTGTCTCTGACCTTCAGGTAGCTTGTTTTACGTGATTTTCAAAGAACTTTTTTCTTCATCCAGTCCCAGTAAGATATATGGGAAAGCCCTGGAAAAATGCAGGTCACATCCAGAGGTGAGTCCTCGAGGTAGAGCCACACCAACCCTGATAGTGGAAAATACTGGGAGTCCAGAGGGGTGAGCAGAATTCACGAGTTGGTTCTGAGCCCAGTGAAATCTGTGTGAAAACACATCCTGTGTAAGTGGCTTATGCTATTAGGTCTTTCTTCTGTGCTTGCCATGTCCAAAGAGTACCCAAAGGTCCACGGAGGGTAGACACCCTGCGAGAGGAATTACCCAAGAGGAAGTCGTTGTACAGCTATCATAGTAATACATGCTTAGCCTGTACCCGAGTCTTGAACAGCTACACAGCTCTCAAGTGTCTCTCGTGTTACACATTATCCCTTTTTACAGGACTGTTGTTGTGTGCTGTGTCTCATCTTTCTTGAAAAACCTGACCCGTGACCCCGTGTCCCAGGAGTGGTTCTCACTGAGAGCGCACTCAGAGGGCTGAGGCGCCTGGCCCCTCAGCGCCCCATCCTCATTAAACCCCACAGAAACCACAGGCCAGTTCTGCGCTAGCCTATTTGCAGAAGGGAAAGCTGACACTTACAGGAAATAAATATGAGCAGCTTAATTAAATGTTAGGAGGCCTCCCCAAAGAGGTGGCGGCTGGGTCTGTGAATAACACCGCGGCGGCTCGTTCCCAGACTCGGCCTTCCTAGAGCTCCCGCCCTTGGAACAGAGCAGAAGACGCAGAATGAACAGAGTGGCGTTCATACAAAAGGCAGAACTGAATTTGGTGCACGTGAGAGGTCTGCACATAACAGTTAACATTTAGTTTGGTCGGCCTGTGTCCAGGTCCTGTTCTTTGCGGGGCACTGCGCCTGGTTGAAAAGCGAAAGACCTATATGTCAAGATACAGTGTGCGCAGTCTGTACGGCCGTTTAAACAGTCGGTCCACTTGCTCAGCCCACAGCTCTTACCCTCCCCTGCTCACCGCTGCTTTGTGTGTGTGTGTGCGTGGCAAGTGAGGTGCTGCTGGCACAGGCACAGAATGAGGACAGTTTTGTTTTGACTTAATAGCAATTTTTTAAAGGTTCCGAGGTGTTTGCGTTTTAAATTCAATAATTACGTTTCCATTGCATTGTGAACTTTCCCGTTAGGAATCATTGATTCACAGCTGTAGATCTGGTTTAAGTAGGTCACTATTACTTGGGTGTTTGTTTTCACTGTGTTTCATGACTTAAAAAATCAGTTTATCTCTTAGCTGGTAGTATTATACCCCATCAGATAAACTTCACTAAAAATGTTCAGGTATTTAAGTATTTGCACACTGGTTTGTCGTGCTTGGCTTTTGTGAGGAGTGGGAACAGCCTCGCCCCACCTGCGCTGTTCTGAAACGCAGAGCAGCACTGTTACCGGGACCGGGCTCTGCACAGGAAGTATCTGTTGGTTACGGGATGAGTTCTGCAGAATAACTTTACTTTATAGTAGTTGTCATTTTGAAAGGGCCCTGGGCTTCCTGATTTTTTCCCCAAAATAAGTCACTTGGTTTGTCAGAGAGTACTTTCCTAAGAAACTTACCAACAACAGGCACCAGCTGAAGCGTTGTCTTTATTCCGCAGGTAATAAGTGTCTTCGGTGAGCCTGTTAAAGGCCACGGGGAGATGACCGGACGGGGTCGGAGGCAGCACGTCAGGTACAGCACTTGGCTTGAGCGTGGGAGGCTCGGCTCATTTCTAAATGAGAGGCATTTAGGCCTGTGTTCTTCCATTTTCTTGACAGTTTTATTGAATATGCAAAAGATGGGCTGAAACACATACGTGTGAAGTTCTACATCCAGGGCTCGGAGCCTGGGAAGCACGGGACGGTGCACCTGGAAGTGAAGGAGGTGCGCGGTGGGGTGGGGAGCCCGTTCCCAGTGTGCGGCTGCAGACCGCACTGGACGGACAATGACCCCATGAAATACTCTTTTTTTTAGAACCCAGAAAGTGGCGAATACGAATTTCGATATATATTTGTGGAACTTGAAGCCTATCCTAGAAGAACTATCATCATCGAAGACAATCGATCCTGAGATCTCCAAGAGCCTCAGCGCGCCACATTTCTGGATGCGTGTCGCACGGTGCAGACACGGCCCTGGTCTGCGTGCTCTTCCCCCAGAGCCAGTCCGGGGAGGCAGGAAGGAGGATGGCTCAGCAGCGCGGACGGACCTGGGCGGTTGTTGCATTTAGACGGCGGAATTAGAGATTCTCCTGCAGAGTAAACAATCATTAAATAGAGCATACTTTAGGTGACCCTGGGCAGGATTTCTGCTCTCCTGAATGTCATGTTTCATAAGAAGTTTCCATTAAAAAATCTACATCATGTAAATAAGAAAATAGTTCAGTATCTTATGCTTTTTTAATAGTTTATAGCTACATAAAAGTCTGTGGAATAAAATTAGCACTAACACATCAGAAGCAGCTTCCTCCCATGTCCTTTGGTATCTGACTTGAGATGAGCATTTGAAAATAACTCGAGAGCTGTAGGGACCAGATGCTACCTACGCACTGGCCAAACGACCACAGAGAGGGTGTGCACACTGCATGAGCTGTAATCCAGGCTGTCTCACCTGTCTCCTCCCTGAGTCGGGGGCACCAGACACCGACTGAACATGAACTCACTGAACATGAACTCACTGAAGTCTGGTGGGCCTGCCCAGCTTGGACCTGGGCAGTACCCTCACCTCGTCCAGCCTGGCAGGCATGGCTTGTTAGGACCACTGAATGAGGTGACAGGAGCGAGTGCCTGGACCACAGAAGGTTCCCTGGCGTGTCCCAGTCCTTCAGAGCCCGTCCTGTGGCGTCACCGCCAGAAGCAGCGTGGGCATGAGGGGGAGCCGCTGAGCACCTGAAGGCCTTGTGGCTACGCACACCTGTTTTCGCACACCTGTTTTATCTGAAGAAGCTACAGGGCACGTGGGGAAGAGTGGTCTTCGCTTACAGGAGTGTGATCCCATATCCGTCTGAAGGCCGCGTCCCCGAAACCTGGCCTCTGAGCTGCCGGGGATTTTTTAGCCTTCCTTCTGGCCCCATGTTTGTGGTTTAGGGCTGATTTTTTTCTATATTCTTTATGTGCTCTCCTATCATGATGTCCCATGTCCCTTTAAGATAAGAGCTTATCATTAAGTTACTTTCACAAAACTTTTTTCAAGAGAAAAAAACTGTACTCAGGTTCTGAGTTAGCCATGGGAAGATGTAACACATCTTTTAGATGGTTTTTTTTAGATGTTTTTTAATTGTTCCCTGTGATGTAATGTGATACAGTTAAAATTTCCGCTTTTGAAAGAAGCTGCTTTAATCGACTTTGGTGTCTGATCCTGATTCTGGCATCTGGCCGTGGCCTGCTCCCACCTTCGAAATCTTTTCTGAAGCTGACCGTTTGCAGTGTCCCCGGCTGTCATTTGTATGAAACAGAAAATGATGCGATCATTTTCTGGCAGTGTTTGTTACTCCTCCCCCCCAGGCAGCGAACCCTTCATCAGAAGTCAGTCTGGACGTGAGCTCCGTCTCCGTAATGAGGACCCTGGGCCAGACGAGGGTGTGTCCGAGGTGCTGCTTTCAGCACTACCGAGATTTCCAGCCCGCCTTCCTCACTCCACAGCTGTGATCGTGCTGGGAGCCATTTCCTCCCATTTGGTAAACTGCAATGACGTGAATTGCTTCCCCCATTCTCCTCCAAATATGGTTGCCCAAGTCCTCGTTTATGGATCTTAGCACCGTACTTACCATACTACTCTGTAGTGCACTTAATATTAAATATGAAAGCAGTACTCGTGTGTCATCTGCTACATCTCATTCATTCGACAAGTGCTATTAAGGACACGCTGAACGTCGGGCCTGGTGCAGGGGCCTCGAAACAGCAGCAGCCCTGTCCTGGATGTTGAGTCGGTGAAACCGCAGGTGGTTGCTCGGCCGCCTGACCTGGTACAAGCCAAGGGCAGTGGGCGTCAGAGTGGAGGTGCCGTTGGTGAGGTGGGTGGGTGGGGAGGGGTCACCCACCGCAGCCAGAGGAGAGGACACTCAGCTAAGGGAGGAGCACGAGTGCAGCAGGCCCACAGGAGGCCCTGGTCCAGTGCACGGTGAAGGGGGCGGGGCCACCTTGGTGTCGGTGGGGAGCCGTGCAGACCCGGCCTCACCAAGGAACCGGACCTGCTCTGGGGGGCAGGCCGGAACCTGCTGGGTGCCCCACTTGGCCTTATCTGGAAAAGCCGAAACCACAGCTCCTTACTGAGGGAAGTGCCTTCCCCAGGACTTCCAACCTTAGGTGTTTACCGAAGCAAAACCTGCGCGCACACGCCTGGAGCCAAGTACAAGAATATGAGAGCAAAAACCTGGTGAGTTAGGGTGAAGATTAATTAAAAATACTGTGGAATACAATTCCAGTCAGCACGTGCTACAGTCTCAGTGCTTGTCTCAAATTCACCTGTTGAATCTTCACCCCCAGGGGATGGTGTGCCACGGCAGGACCTTTGGGAGGTGAGGGGTCATGCAGGTGCAGTGTGTCTTTGCCAAAGAGACGTCACAGACGCGCGGCTTCGCGCTTCCACGAGGGAGGACACAGCAAGGGCCGCGTGGCCGGAAGAGGCTGGCGCCCTGAGCTCGGGTGTCCACGGCCCGCAACGGGAGGGATGAAGCTCTGTTCTCTGCCACCAGGTCTGTGGTGAGGATTTCGGCACAGCAGCCAGGGCAGGTGGAGACCACACAGAGCCGTGTGAGTCAGGGATGAGGTGCCACGGCTCGGAGCCCAGCAGGGACTGCCTGCCTGGCGACAGCTCAAGGGAAGGGGAGCCAAGGACAGCCTCACAGAGGAAACCCACAAATACCTGGAGCTAAACAGGCAAATTGCAACATGACCTGTGCATTTTTACACCCTTTCAATGAAGCCCAGAAATGTGCAAAAGTGAAAAACAAAATCGGAGAGACACGCTCGCACGGCAGACTCCCTAAAAGAGGCCCACACTGTGGAGGACGATGCTCGGGGGCACGGCAGGAGGCGGGCTTCGTGGGGGTGGCTGCCGGGAAGCCCCTCAGCCGGGTGTCGGCTGTTCACTCTGTTGTTGTACTTGACCCTTTCACTACACGTGCACAGGCAGATCCACCCCAAAGGTAATGACGCCGAAGTTCAGGGTTCCCTCACTCTCCCAGACCCCAGAGGACAGCACTGAACTTTGGATTCATAACATTCTATTCTCTTTCTTGCAGAAGACTCCAAAAACTCTCTCAGCCTCGGGATCCTCGAAGCTTGAGCCCACCCCTGACCCAGTGACAACTTCTGTGCACACCAGATCCCCTTGAGTTTCAGTGTGGGAAACCCTACCAGGTTTGGGCTCTGGGCCTGAGCGTGTCCTTCAGCCTCGCAGTCTTGGGTGGTGGTCACTGTGTAACCCTGGAAAACACAATGCAAAAACCCCAGTTTCCTTGTGATAGCCTTATATTTGTTTCTCTCACTGATGATGTTCTTTCTGTATCCTAAACTATATCTAATTTTACCATATTGGCTACACGTTTTTTCTCTTTCCTCCTTAAATTAGTTTTGGATCCATGTCCCACAGCCCCTCCCTCCCTATGGTAGGTGCTCCTAGCAGCTGTCAGCCAGGACGTTCGAATCACCCCCTAGGTCACGTCTCTGCCCCCCACACCCTTCCTCCCCAACGCACCTTTCCCTCCTCACTGCACGTGGGTTACTTTTTAACACTCAGATCCGACTGTGCTCAGCTCCTACCCACAGCCTTCAGTGACTCCCAGCTGGCCTGAAAAAATCCCATCAAATTAAAAAAAACTGTGGAAAATTTCCCATCAGCAGAGCTCCAATTATGAGGTCAGTTTGCAAGACTCTGCCTCAGTTTCCCCTCCCCAACCACACCCAAGAACCCCTGGACAAACTCAGAGTCCATGAGCACATGCCTTTGTACCCTCAGGTTCAAAAGTCCCTCCCCCCAACCCATAGGCTGTCGAGACAGCTGTGTGTGTTTTGCTTGTGAGCACTCAGCTCCTTGGAGTCTTCTCAATACTTACCATCAGGCCACGTGCACGGTCCCTTCTCACCGAGTCAGGTGTGGAAAAGCTACATTTTTCTTGGGCACCAGTTCTCCTTCCCTCAGGGGCATTGTCAAAAGCCTTCCACAGAGTTCTATGAAATTCCACATAAAAAGTGGGGCCACAAGCACTTTTATGGCCCCTAATTGTGGACAGTGCATTTACAGTGCCCAAGAAGAGACAGCCAAACCCCCACAGCCCCAGGCCACACGTCTGTCTGCAGCCCAGCCCAAGCTTACCAGGCAGTGTCCCACTGGGTCCTCCAGCGGGGGCTCCCCTGCCGCTAATGGGACCTGGGGCTACATTGCTCCTTGGGAGGCAGAAGCAGAATCTCTCGCTCCTGCTTTCAATCTCTTAGCGCCTCCTAGTTCCACCTGATGAGCAACAAGTCTCTACCCACCAGGGGTCTGGGAAGGACCCTTCTGACTCCATTTCTCCCACCGCGCCTCCCAGATTACAGATACGACCTACGCGTGTTGCAGATAAAATGTAAGCTATATGCCAACCAAACAGAAGGAAGAGACAGGCTGAGAGAGAATTCTAAGGAAATGGTGCACTCCTTCCTGCTCAATGTCACGGGGCTGGTAAACCCTGGGAGAACCCAGGGCATGAGCCCTCAGCTATGCTAGTTCAAGGGTAACCTAGGATGAACTCACCTGCTCAGCATCCTCAACTTAATCACGTCTTTGGCCGTATAACAAACACTGTTTCTGGGGATGAGAAAGTGGACATGCGTCGGAGTGCCCACCACTCAGGAGGCAACCAAAAGTGTCTGCTATGCAGTGACTGGCTCAAGGTCATCCCCTGGGTGTGACCTTGGAGCCAGGGCTTTGACCCCAGGCCCGTCTGATTCTCAAATCCTGGGTGTTTGACCATTAATAACGCAGTCTCTCACCTTTCTCTCTCCGAGTTGTTCCTCCTCTATCAAATGAGGACAGGGACACCCCCTCTCCAGGCTGCCGAAAGGGTTACACAGGATGGTAGGGAAGGTGTTTCAGCCAGAGCCGGCACCTCGCTGCTCCAGCTGTCAGTGCGTCTCTTGCCTGCCCTTTAGCTTGAGCTATGGTTTTCAGTTTTGTACGTCCATTGCTCAGAGTATTTGGAAGACAGCAGGGTATCATAAAAATTTGTTAAACCCAAGCCTTAGAAACATCTATAGCTCTAATACCTGAGCAACAGGTTACTCAGAAGGTGGCTTAAAAAGTGGCAGAGTCCCCGGTGTCTGGAGTGCTGGCCTGTCCCAGAGCAGCCCTGCACCCTCCGGACAAAATAACCCAAACCCAGTGCCTCTGGGGGGTTGAAACGGACCCCAGGAGCCAGGTCAGCAGAAAGGTCATCCCAGAACCTGCCTCTCTGTGTCCCTCCCCTTCTCGACCCTCCTGAGGACACTTGTCACTGGGTTTAGGGCCCACTGTATAATCCAGGATGGTCCCATCTCAAGATCCTTAATTTAATTACATCTGCTGACTCTTTCCAAATTAGATCACATTCATTCACAGGGTGCAGGTACTAGAACATAGACGTGGCGGGGGGGGGGGGGTTTTTGTTTTTGGAAGGTAGCAGAGAGAGCCATCATTAAATCCACTCAGAGCCCAAGAATCTGTAAATTTTAATGAATTTCCCCCCAGTCATATGGATGGGTTGGGAAGAGCTGGCCAAGAGATTGCCCACCAATGGCTCTCAGCTCTTTAGCGAGCTCCTCTTGAGTTTCCCATGTGTGCTGGTGTTGTCCCCAGTTAGGGTGTCTGTTTACAGGGGACAGGAGCGTAGCCTGTGCAAGGGGAAACTGCAGTGGATTTCTTGAGTTCAACAAGTGCACGGTCATGAAGCCACCACGGCTCTGAGAGGCTGCCCAGGGCTGAACTGCAACAGCGATTTCTCCCGAACTCGGATGTGACCCTCTGTCTGCCCCTCAGCTCTGCCACTCAGTGGCCTGCTCCCATCCATTCACACATCACCAGTCATTTAACAAAACCGGCACACAGAAGCTAACCCATTTCTGAGGATGTTTAACCTGCTGCAGAGGTAAAGGACTGGATAGACCTGCTGAGAGCAAAGAGGGTTGCCGTGGACACAGCCTTTACTGGGCTCCTGTGTGACCGAAGGGAGGTCAGAAGCTGAGGGCGAGATGTGGTCTCCACGCCACTATTCCCCCACCCTGAGCTGTCCCCCGCTCCAGGCTGCAGGAAAGCCACTCAGAGCCAAGGGCTGGGAAGTAAAGAGAGTAAGCTACAATGGCCACGGTACTGCCAAAGGAATCTGGACTTTCACAGAGCTGTCTTTCCCCACTGGAAAATCAGACAAGCACGGGTATTATCCCGCAGTTACAATGTCCTCACGCGGCTGATCGGACATTAGGAGTTTTGTTAGAAATAAGCACAGGGATTCCATGGTCCACGAGGACCGCAGTCACCGATCTGTGCAAGGGGAAACTGCAGTGGATTTCTTGAGTTCAAAAAAATAACTCAGATCTTTGTTCCCCTCGATACCTTCTAGCGATGTCCCCATGAAGGCCTCGTGATGGGACCGCCAGAGGCAAAGTTCAGGTGGGCCGGTTCCGCTCACCTGCTGGAGACTCCAGAAACCTGCTCTGCTCTTTATGGAGATGATGCCATTTTGAGGTGATATTCGCAGGAACCGAACAGTACATTAGAAGTCACAGGAGACGGGCCTGCAGATCTCTGGGCGTATTTGCACAATGAGAAGGAAGAGTGATTTGTTTGATGTGCTTAAAGGGTTTGGTTTATTAGATTCTGTCATCCTGGCCAACATAATTTATGTGGCAAAAAAAGATGTAAATCTTTAGCTCAGAGCATTTTTACTCTGCCAGTCAAACAGCTTGCTTCAAATTACATTGAGCAGAGCTATTTGGAAAAGGATTAAAGCTATTTTATGTGTTTGTTTTAAAACCTTGTCATGGAGTTCAGGTATTGCATGTGTGAAAGCTGTGGTCTGGAATTACCACGGGAAGGAGATTGGTCTCCTCGTGCTGGGAAGGCCGTCTTCACCCCCCACGCTCTGCACACAGCCCCGGCGTCCTCCGCCACTGTGACTGTGGCTGTAGGAGGTCCGCCCTGTGGTGTTTGCCCTGTGAGAGGACATCAGATGCACCAGCAGTGGGGGAGGCGAGATAGTAATTCCCCAGGGGGGAGGTGAGCTCCCTGTCCTCCGGGCAGGGCGGGGGGGGCGGAGCTTCTGGTCTCTGACTCCACCCCAGGAGCTCCTCTGGGTGGCCCTCCTTCCTGTGAGCTGTCTGCACAGACACTGCAGGGATCAATGACCAGGTGACCTACATGTCCACGAGTTAGGGACACGAGTCTTCCGAGAAATCTTGACCAAGCCATAAAAACCAAAATAGGCTCCAGCTACGATCTGAAAATTACCAAATTGATTCTGGTCCTGTAGTTAGGGAGGGAATCAGCTTTGGAGCTAGACAAAGCCAGGAGTGAAATCCTTGTCCTGCCACTGACTTGGCTGAGTGACGTGGATAATTTCACTCAACCTGTCTGAGTCTCAAACAGTATGAAGGCGACATGGGACCGAGAAGGGTGAGGGTCGGAGGGGAGCGTGCGTATCCAGCTGACATGAGTCTGGGATGCAGACAGTGCATAACGGACTCTGCAATGACCTCTTCTATTGACTTGCCTTTGCTCAAAGGTTCACACTGACTAAGATTAGACGTTTTGGAAATAAATGCCACTGTGTCCTACACGGTGGAAATGTTTGACTGCAAAACTTCAGTGCTGTTTTCCAGACCATCTAAGGCACATCACCCAGGTACACAGAGTAAAAGTGCGGTGCGTGTGTGCACACTATGACCCGACCCGCGGGTGCCCGAGCCCCACTGGGAAGAGCTAGAGCTAGGGTTCTCTGAAACAAGTGACTCCGGGCAGCAAGGCCCGAGGCCGGCCCAGAACATCTCCCACCGAAACCCGAGAAAGTGCTCAAAGAATGATGAGGGCATCCCAGGACACCGTGGCCATCCCACAGGGGCTCCCATCAGCCAACTCTTGGACAATTTGCACATCGCAGTGGATGGCAGCAAAGTACAACCCACTGAATAAAACAGGGAGTCCACACACATGGAAATCAGGAAGTCAGAAGTTTCACGATGAATGGGATCCTTACGTCTGTGAGGTTCCAGCCACAGATGCAGGATATTAGACACTCCCAAATTCAAGACATTCTGCTAAATAACTGGCCGGTGATGTTCAACAGTATCAAGACCGTAAAAGTCAATGAAAAATCCCTGAGACACTGTGCAAGACTGAAAGAAACTAAGGAGACAACACAGCCAAACGTAACACGTGATCCTGAACTGTCTCGTTGTAACAGGCAACGGTGGAACAATGGGAAAGACATGGAAGGAGCCTGAGGATGACTAGACGGTGGTGACGAATCAGGGTGCGTTGTCTGAGTCTGGGGGCTGTGCTGCGGCTGAGGATTGTGTTGTGCAGGGCCCGTAGCTTGCTCAGGCTGCCATAACACAGCACCACAAACTGCATGGCTTAAACAACAAAAATTTAATTTCTCACAGTTCTTGTGGCTGGACGTTCGAGATCAAGGTGTGGGCAGCATTGGTTTCTTCTAGACCCTCTCTCCTCGGCTTGTAGGTGTCCATCTTCACCCTGTGTGCTCACCTGGTCTTCCCTGGGTGCGTCTGCGTTCTGATCTCCTCTTCTCATACGGACACCAGTCGTAATCCTGGGGCCCAGGACCTCACCATACAAATTCTGAGGGGACATAATTCAGCCCATAAAAGTAGGAGGAAGTTCATGTATGCAGATGCGCTAAAGGACTTGAAGTCCCGGGACATCCCGTGAGTGGCTTATTCCCAGGTGATGTAAGAAGAAGCAATCTTTGTACTGCACATACTTGCAGGTTTTCTGTAAGGTAGAGAGATCGGCTCCAAAAAAATTATTAAAGAAAAACAGTCAGTGAAATGGCATTTAAAACTTTGTCAATCTGTAGGTGAGTCTACCAAGATGAACTATTGTTATAAATGATGCCCCAGTGCTTTGAAACCTCAGCTCTGGATTGATTCCAGCTCTTTCTTCCCGTCCTTTACCAAGATAAATGCTGTGCTAAGCAAAGCCTTCTTCACACAGCCCATTACCAAATGTTGGCATGAATTCTTAATTTTCTGAAAGAAAATGATCCTGGAAAGCATAAAATATTTATAGCCTGCTGTTGGCTCTGCCTCACTTGAGGAGAATTCTCACCTGTGCACACATGCTCTCGAGCCTTTGGAGACAGATGGTAGGGAGGAATAAAAAGGCTGAACCATCAGAAGGCAGGAACCGGAGCAGGCGCCCAGCGGAGGGACACACGGCGTTCCGGGGAGAGCGGGCATTGTTATGGCTGTGAGATAAAGCACTTGAACCAGTATTGCGGTTTTGGTGAGTCAGACCCTGCCCATTACTCCTCTTAATTTTACATAAATCTCCAGTCTGTCCCCTAAAGAGGCATGATTCCCCCAGGGATAGTGCCTGAGGACACTCTAATATTAGTCATCGTTCCACAGGGCCACCGCACAGGTGTGTGACGCTGAAGCATTATTATTAATTCCCTCACCTCTACAGGACAGTTGACTTTAACGAAGACACCATACGTGCTTGTCCCTGTTGCGAGAAGTCCGTCCCCAACACTGTCGCCTTCCTCACTCGCCTCTGCTCTGGGAATGGTGGGCTGCCCTGGTGCTATGACCTGCTCCCTCTTACTTTCTCAGGGCCACCAGACCTCCTGTGGTCTTAATGTAAATATGCCGACAAGAGACCCCACCCACATAATCAGCTACCTTCAAGGCTTCATCGGTTGGTCCGGTTGGCACTACTGAAAACAAAAACAACTCCGTCCTCCATGCACTGGCACAGCCACCCACACGCACGCCTGCGCGGATGTTCCCTGACTCATTAACGCCGGTGAAAAGCAGGCACGCCTTATTACAGTCACGCTACTTCTCGCTGCCTCTCATACGGATTTACCCTTCCTGAGCACCGTTACCCACTCACAGACCTTCAGAAAGGACTCGGTGCCACTTTCTTTCTAAGGCTGAATGTTGTATTGAGTCGGCAGATGGCCAGGAGCCCCTTTGTGCTGGCTCCTTAGTCCTGCTGTCCCCGGGAACGCCACGCAGGAACGTGCTGCCTCTCTAGGAGCCCTGGTGGGGAGGGGTCACATTAGAAACTGCCACCTGGGCGCTGGGCGAGCTCATGGAAGTTGAGTGAGCGAGCGACAGTGATGCTCCTGCTGCCTGGATGTGGCCACTTCTCATGATAACCCTGGAGAAAAAAACATTTCTTTTGCAGGTCATAAGGCTAAATCAAATTAACTTTAACTTAATTTGATTGACTTGATTAAGATTGAAATTTGGTTAGTTCGAGTAACTAAATAATTTTAATTTAAAATTGGTTTCCGTGTCTATTTCAGTTCCTGGAAAACCTACACATTTTTATTTTTAAACTGCTTTTCAACAATTAAAACCACCCCTCCTCCTCTTTAACGAGCTCTGCTTTCCTCACTTGGTGCCATTCTGCAGTCAGCGTATTGGCAGTTCCGTTCATGAAGCCCGTCATCCTTGGCTTTGTGGGGTTCAAATCTTAACACAGACCATGGGAGCCTAGACTGAGGAATGTAAGGCACAAGCCAGCGGGAGGGAGTGTTTTAGGAGAATACACCTTTCCCAATGTCCTTAAGTCCCCCATCTTGGGGCTGGCCTTTCTGGCCACCATCACAGAAGGGGACTCAAGAAACCTCCTGCTAAAGCTGCCATCCCAGGACAATGTGGGCCCCCCCCACCCCAGTGAGGCCCGTCAGGAAGCACCCTGTGCCTTACAGGAAGTCAGCCCTTGGTCTAACTTCCAAAGTTAAGCCCATGCCGCAGGTTTCACTGCTCACGTGTTTTGCGGGGGGGACGGCTCTGGAGTTTTGTGCTCCTTAGTAATGTGCCAACGCGCTCTGGCCGATAGGAGTGTTTGGGAAGGTCTTTCTTGCTTGCCTCGCTGCTCTCCAACCCGTACCTGTACATAGGTGAGCTCCGATGCTGAGAAGAGCAGGAAAACCCACTTCTGGACACGTGACCACTGGCAGGCTTGGAAGGGCACGGTGCCTAGTTTTATTTACTTCTACTCTTCACTGTTCTTCTCTGAAGAAACAATCGGGGAGACAGGATGACAGCAACACAGCGCTCCTCTCGACACCAAACCTTTCACCTGAGTCTCTTTCAACAAACTCTCATGCAAACTCTTCTAACAAACCAAGCGCAGGGCTGGCCTATGCACCATGGCATGACGTCAACAATGGACGGGGGCGTGGTGTTTCTTTAAAAGGCCTCAGAGCACAAGAAGGTGCGAGATGCAGCTGGGACCCTGTTCACTAGCGGCTGTTGTCCGGGGCGGAGCCTCACTGTCTGCGGAACACTCCAGAAGGGGCTGGAGGCTGTCACTGAGGCTGGTCGTTTCCTTCAAGAAGTTAAATCTGGCTATTTATGTCAAAGCCCTTAAAAACATGCCTGTCCTGTAGTCTACCTGCTCTAGGTGGGTACTCATGCTTTCTAAGGAAATTCACAGGCTCCCGAGTCCCCGGACTCCCCTGCCCCCGGAGCTGACGAGAACTGCTGTTGAAACTCAGGAACACGTCGCGTATTTTTATGTTACCATTTCTGGATGTCAGAAAATAAAGCTGAGAACCAGAAATCTTTTCTAAAAGAAACTGAAAGCTATGAAAGAAAAAAAATAAAAAGATCTAATCGTTGGGTAAATATTTGGAGGTAAAGATGAAACGTGAGGAAAAGCGTGTGGCACGTATCACAGCAAAGCAGCAGGTTTACTTCCACCATTTACTTCCTTCCCCACTGGAATTGACACATTTCACAAAACACTGGAAAAGGAACAAAAATACATGAAGCTAATTATTTATCCTGGTGACTTCAAGGTCCTAATTGTTTTCATTATTTTTGAAACTCCTAATTGGGTTCAACAATATTGTATATAATTTGCAGAGAATGATTTTATGTTTTTACATTGTTATGATTGAGAAAAATTGTATGCCTAATACTCTAATTCTTGAAAACAGATTCATGGCCACCAAGTGGGTGGGGCGGAGACCCGGGCGGGCGGGGGTGGGGCTGCGGAGCTGAGCAAGCTGCCGAGGCTCATCCATTTCTAAAGATACACACTCCTGTTCATTCCGCTTTTCACAGGCATGTAGAGGGAGTGGAAGGCTTTATTTTCTCTAGCTTTTCACAAGAGGAAAAACCATCATGCTGGAGGGTAACAACAGAAAAAGCAGCAGCCATTCATTAAGTGAATAGCAGGTATTCACGTCGGGCAGGGGGTTCTATGCCAAATTCATGTGTAATGAAAACAAAAAAAGCTGAGAATAGCACTTAGGAAGCTTTTAGTTTTTCAACCACTTGGAACCTCCTGCTGCCGTGGCTGACACGAAGAGGTCTAGAATGAGGGTCTGCCCACGGCGTGGCTTCGTGAAGGGAACGCTTGGCTCACAGCACAGAAACACGCAGGGGCGGACTGGTTGGCTTCAGGTGGGAGGAGCCCAGGGGTCCGACCTCGACAGCAACACGGTCTTCTCCCAGTGGCTCCACCCGGCCTTCCCAGGTATCGCTTACTCCCGTCCAGTCTTCCCTGGCCTGCAGGACGCCTGCCTCCCCGTTCACAGACAGAGGGATACAGGACACCCCCCTGGCCGTCAGAGCTTCATTCTCACCGCACATGCTCAGATCCTGAACCCTCCTGGACCATGCGGCCAGGGACGGCATTGTCCTAAGTGGTTTAGGAGGGTTGTCACCAACCCCCAAACCATGAACTGTGTCATTTCTGCTCACGGCTAGAGCCAGGCTTGGGGCTACAGGAGCTCAGACGACTCGGTTACTACGCTGTGGGGAGGGGGAAATGGGTCTTTGGGAGGCAACCACGGTTCGCTACTTTTCCCATCCAGTTATTTTCCCACTGGACAGCAGTGGCATGTAGGGCCTACCGAAAGGGTGTCCAGCTCGTTTTCACCGGGGGCCTCACAGTTGTCTTCAAAGGGCCAAACGCAATTTGAGGGCTGTACATGCATCTGCTCCTTAACTGTTAAGGGGTTGAAATTACATTCCGCCCTCTGAAGGCAACCGTGAGGCTGATATAGCCCTGGTGGAAATGAGTTTGACAGCCCTGACTTGGAGCATCTTCCTAGATGCAGGAAATAGGGCCTCGAGCTGCCCCACGGTTCGAACCAGGCAACTTCCCACACAGATAGTCCAGCGCCATCTGTCTCACAGTTGTAATAACATTCTTATTTCTACTTCCTCGCTTCCAGTTCACTCTTTACAACAGACCGAACTGTCCACCTCAAGCCGGAAAGGAAGAAATCAAAAGGACATCGTGGAGCATTGTGGCACATACTCTCCAAGGGACTATCTGAAATGTGGTCTGGTCAAGCAAAAACGGAGGACCGTGTCCCCGTGATAACCCATTTCCCATCTGCTGAGACAGCCCTCGAGACACGCCCTGGGGTGTGGACGAGAAATCATTCACGGTGATCCACTGATGGACTTTTAAATCCCACCTTGTTCGTCTCCAAAATGAAGAATATGTCCAATTGCTGCCCTCAGGTCCCCGCCCACTTTGTGTGTGCATGTGTGTGCACACGTGTGCAATTGTTTCCAGTTTGTGGTAGACCATATGGGTGCCCACACACGTGCCCTCGCTCTCACTAACTCAATCTCCCTGCCTCCTGTGAACCACCAGCACCTGCAGAGGTGGGCAAACCACAGGTGGCAGGTTCTGAGCCCCGCCCCGGCCTCTGCCCTTTGGAAATGATTCATGCTCTCCGGCTGCCACAACGTGTGACCACAAACTCCACGGCTTAGAACAACCCAAGTCTTACCGTTCTGTGGGTCACTAGGCCGACGGGGGTCTCACCTGGTGAAAGTCAGGAATCGGCAGGGCTGCACACCTTTCTTCGGGCTCTCGGGGAGGGCCTGATTCCTCAGTCATTTAGGCTGGAGGCAGATGCGTTGCTCGGCAGTTGTGGGACCAGAGAAACTCCTCTCTTGCTGTCCATTGTGTGGGCGCCATTCCTGGGCTCCTGGTCCCTGCCCCAAGCTCCAAGGCCAGCAACAGTGGGTGGGCTGCATCCCACTCACACTGGGACTGCCCCCCCTCCCCCCGCCCGCCGCCTTCCTCGCTCAGACCCAGCCCAGGCAGCCTCCACTTTCAGGAGCCACGTGATGAGGCCGGTGATGAGCGCTGCCAAGTGTCAGGCACCTGGCCAGCAACCCGGGGTTTCAGCTGCGGAGGCTGGCCCTTCACTGCCAGGACACGCTGCTTCCCCGACAAAGCTCGTTCTGGGCAAAGAGAAAACAGCTCCTTGCCAAGTGGAGCCACACGGGAGAATGAGGCCAAAAGAAAACTCAGTGCGACTGATCCTGTCTTTACCTAAAATGTTGACGTTCTGTTTATCATGGGATTTTGTGTTGGTCTTCATTTTACAAGATATTTCTGAAGTAGTTTACCTCGATTACTGTGCTTTGGGTGCCCTCCCCCAGGACCCGGAGAGAGAACACACCGCCCCTCACTCCGGTCTGTGCAACAACCTTCCCGGACCCAGACGCTGCCTAGAGCAGCCTAGAGCAATCAAGTGATTCCGAGGGACAGAAAATGAGAGCTGGAACCAAACTCCGTTCTAACACCCTGAGCCAGGCAGCGCGGGGACTCGGAAGAGGGAGCTCTGTTTCTGCTCCCCTGGCACCTAAGGTTTCTGGGTCTTTGTTTTTGCAGCCTGAAGCATTTGTCTTTTTCCGTTTTTCTGTTCTGTCCCCGAAGGGCCGCGTGCCTGCTGGACGCAGGCCCTTTCTGGGGCAGAGCAGCCATGTTGCAGCAACTTCTGTGTTTCCTGAGCCTAAAACGCATGCTTGACCCACTGCGGCCACTAGAGGGCTCCAGCGCCCACGAACATGAGCGTCAGAGCCGTGGAATTTCAGAAATTCGTAATCACTCTATAGAGGCATTCTTTTTAAGACAGTTGTGTCTTTAGGACAGCTTTTATTAAAGGTTTTCTCCCCTTTGTATCCATATTATAGATCATTCACTTAAGCTTCAAGATCCCCCAGTAGGTGCGATTAAACTTCGGGTTTTTACACACCTCCATGCACTCAACACACACCTGTGCATCGCGTGCAGCCTGCGCTCTGTACAGTCGGTGCTGGCCAGCGAGGC
This sequence comes from Sturnira hondurensis, assembly GCF_014824575.4. Lineage (NCBI taxonomy): Eukaryota > Metazoa > Chordata > Mammalia > Chiroptera > Phyllostomidae > Sturnira > Sturnira hondurensis. Next base: position 38,681,462 of record NW_028074503.1, read on the forward strand.
CCCACGGCCGAGAAAGGCCCGGTTCTCCTCTCCGTGGACAGACAAGTCAGGCGCACGCAGAGTCACCGCGGCGCTGGGTGGGAGGGTCGGAGTCGGCCCTGCACCAGGAAAGCTAGGGCTGGAGAGTTGGGGCTTGGGCAGAGCCACGATGTTTCTAAGCTGGAAACGCAACTTTTTATAAGCACGCAAAGGTATTTTTGATTTTTGAAAAGAAGGACACGAAACACGTTTTTCTCTGAGACCCCTGCTGCGTGGGCTGGCTGGGCACTAATTCCCAGGCCCAGGAGGAGAAGCCAGTGCCATCTGAAATGGGACTGGCTGTCACTGTGTCCCCTCTGGGGCCGTGTCATCTCTTCTGTTCTGCACCCAGGAGCTGAAGGGAACGAGGGCAGAGCGTGAGCCCCTCCATCCCTGCCAGTGCAAAGGTCTCTGGGCCACCCTGGGCCCTCCACTCCTCAGGTGGGGGCTGGGAGCGGCTCAGGACTGACAGCACTCACAGGGCTGCTGGAGGCCTCCATTCAGCCCCTGTGTCCCCAGAAGCTCCCCAGGCTGCAAACCAAAGTCACTGGTCCCCTGGATGTGCAGAGCAACCTGGAAAACACATGTCCAACACCCAGCGACTTCTTGCGCTCAACACCCAGAGCCAGCAGGCTGAGGTGGTAGCCCCGTAGAGCTGCCCCTACCCACTGAGCCAGGCGCTCCTGGAGGGAGGCAGCCTGGATGACACAGTCCAGCTCCGCGGTAAAACCTGGGCCCCGAGTTCTGCCTCCTAAACTCTGGGGTCCGGGTGTGCCACGCAGACCGAGGAGCGGTGCAGCTTTTGGATGACAACTCGGTGCAGACTCACAGATGCCTCCTGCCCTGCACTGAGCCCAACGCATCTGTGGCCTGGGTGGCCCATGCGGCCACTCTGACAGAGTCACCCAGTGGGGTGACTTTGCTTGACAGGAAGTGGCTTCTGGGCTGGAGATACAGGTGACACCTGTCCAGCAGACCCTACCAAGAGGAAAACAGGCAGAAAAGAAGTCAACCGTGGGATCCCACAGCCGTCTAGGAGGCCACACTTCCCACCGGGATGACAGACACAATCACAGGTACTCAGTGGGAGCCAAGGGCTGGCTGGGCCGTGAGGCTCTGGGGACAGATGCTGCAGGGGGGGCTCTCTGGCCATGGAGCAACGGCTGAGCTGCAACCATGAGCTCTTCCACGGGGAGATGGCCATGTTTTCATCTGGAGTCCCTTAGACTCTCCACAGCTGGCACCTTGCCTGGGCAGGGGGCGAGGGATGTCGCTCTCCAGCTGAGGTCGGGACAGGGGACTGGGTGGGACACCGGGACAGCGGGGCCAGGTGAGGGCCACAGGGCAGAGACCCACCCCCAAAACCAGACGTGCTGTGGAGAGCAATCAACAGGACTCAGTTTCCAAATGACCTGGACTACAAGTGGTGAGTGTAGATTTGAAAATGTTGGAGAGGTTTTGAACTTGAATGGCAACGGACAAGCTGTCAAAGGAGAATTTGGTTTGAAAGATACTGAATGTGAAGGACTAAGAAACAAGCTACTATGAACTACTCAAAAGTCTATAAATAATAGACACCAAGTACACATCAAATGTGATTACTATCAACCATAATAACTAAAATTTGACGAGTTCCTGGTGAAGTCTTCGGGGATGTAAACTGATGAAGTCATTAGAATGACCAGCAAACAGCATACCAACTAGGAGCTGTGTTTCCCACACACTTGGGGCACTTAAACATGTTCCATTTGTCACGTCAGCGTTTAGAGACACCCTTGAAACCTATTCACACCATTAATCCACCTGTCGGGTGAGCAGAGAAACTACCGAGGGAAGCACAGTTTCGCTGGCCCGAATCTCACGGGTCACAAGGGCTGAGGTGGGACAGCCTGGTGGTTGACAGCGTCTCCGTAAAGGCGGTGCACAGGGCTGCCTGACAGTCACACTGCAGTCACCGAACTTGCAGTCCAAAGGAGCAAATGGCGATTTTTCTGTTTTCTCTTCCAAGGTTAAAAATAGCATCCTTGTTCCTCTAAAGATGGCATCTTTGTTCCTGGGGTATTTTTCCCCTTGAATCTTGAGTTTCGTCTATTTCTTCTCCATGTTGTTACGGTTAAGTTCCTGGAAGAGGCTGCAGCCTCTTCACCTTGGCCGTCAGCAGGCAGCCCGGCACCTCAGCGAGGCTGCTCTCGTCAACCCCTGCTGACACCTGGCGTTGGCACCTTCCTTAAGGCAAGACATGGGGACACTCACCTGGGTTGGTAGTGGAGACACACTGCCACCTGCTTGGCAGGTGTGGAAGCCTGCAGGGGGTACGTGAGGGCTGCAGGCCAGCAGGAGGGACCCTGACTCTGACCCGGACAGGAGCCAGGCAGGGCTTTGGGTCCTGGCATGGCACCTCTTCCAAACTAAACCCCAACCCCGGAAAGTGTCTGCGCTGCTCTGAACTTTGACTCATTCATCTGTAAAACCATGATAACCGCTGGGGCCTTCTTAGGAAATGGAGTCTTCGCGGATGTGATTAACAGGTACAGTAGAGGAGGTCATTCTGGTTTAAGGTGCCTCAATAACCTTCTCTTCCCAAAAGGACAGGAGACACAGAGAGCCTCGGGGAGGAGGGGCAGAGACTGGAGCGAGGGCTCTAGGAGCCCAGGGCCACCAGGTCTGGGTGCTTTGTTCTGCGGGAACAAAGCTGCTCACAGGCTGCGGGCAAGGATTAAATGGGATTACGTAAGTGAACTCAGAGTGTCCCTTTTCCTTCCTCGTCCCTGGGGACTTGGGGCGTAAATGCATTCGGGAGGGGCCATGGGGGCCTGGCTGTTACCTGAGCACCCCCAGGTGGCGGCTCCTGTACTATGTTGGATCTGACTTACAACATGCGGCCAAAGTGCACATAGCTCCAGCGGCCCCTCCCCACCCAGGACAGGTTCTGTGTCTGCCCGGGTGTCTGGAGGTTTCCACTGACCCAAATCCCAGCGGGCTTGGCACACACAGTTCGGGCGGGGCAGAAGGAAGCTGACTGTCCTCACCTGTGGTGGCCAGTCCCCTCCCTCCCAGGCACCCAGCGACAGGGCTGTAAAATGAGGGACACAGGCCAGACACTCTCCAAATTTCCTTTCCTCTCTGGCTTCCGTGGCAGTGGGAGCCCAAGATTTGGGGGTCCAAGAACCCCCCAAACCAGCCCCCAAGGTGGTGGTACCTTACAAGTATTGCTATCAGACAAGAGCATCACAAAAATGTCTGTGTGGTCCCCCAGGTGGGGAGGCAAAAGTGTCCAACTGCTTTTAAAGTGCAAACATACCCAGATATAAAAGGTACTAGAGGAAGCCAATTAGTGTATCGGGGAGTACTTGTAGCTTGTTATCATTGAGGAGTCAAATAAGTTATAACAGTGGAGGCTCCCCCAACCCCCGAAAAAAAAATTTCTCTCAAGAACAAGAGCCGTGCGAGTGACAGGCGGTTGAGACGTTGGCATTCAGACAACAGGCAGGTTCCGAGGGAGCTCCTTAGCTTTGTGACCTCAGCGCTGAAGGGAGAGTCCTTACGTCCAGACTTTATTAAAAAATAAGGAATACTCCCAAATTAAGCTGGAGCTTTAGAGCCCTTTAAACTTCAAAACGGTCTAATCAAACATTAGTCTGAGAAGAACGTCAGCCCGAATCTACGTAACAGGAAAAGGATCCAGCGTGTCCCGAGAATGTGTCTTTCTGTAAATGCTTCGGGCGAGGTTAAGTGTGACAGCCCCTTCTATGTCCTTAGAGAGCAAGGAACTCATCTTAAAGTGTCATTTCACAGTGGACGAAAATAAAAACATATGTTTTTACCAGTAGCGGGATTGCTCTCTCCTGTCAAAATCAGTCGCATTCCCTTCACCCCTTCACCCCTTCACCCCTTCACCCCTTCACCCCTTCACCCTGGGACAGACGTGTGGGTGGCTTCCTGATCTTGCCCGTTGCGAATAACGCCGCCGTAAGCATGGCGGTGTGGACATCTCTTCCTCGTCCTGTCCGCATGTCCTTCGGACGAATGCCCAGAAGTGGAATGGCCGGGTCGCGTGTTCGTTCTATTTTTAATCTTTTGAGGCCCCTCCGTCCTGTTTTCCCCGTGGCTGCACGAGTCTGCATCCCCACCCGTGGGGCCCGAGCTCCCCTTCTCCCCACCCTCCCGCCAGCACTCGCTGTCTCCGGCCATCCTAACAGCTGCCAGGGGCGTCTCCCTCGGCCTTGGACTGGCGTTTCCCTGACTGCTACCGACCTTGAGTAGTGTGTCGCTGTCATCCTGAGACGACATGGGTGGGCCTAGGGGGCGCTGTGCTGAGTGAAAGAAGACGGACGAGACACACAAGCTGCTTGATCTCATGTACGTAAGTGGGTTTTTTAAAATAAAAGTCAAAGTGATAGAAACAGGGCAGAAAAGAGGCTGCAAGGAGCCAGGGGTGTGGGAAGTGGGGAGAGGCTGGTAAAGGGGCACCAACATTCAGCTCTGAGACCCGAGACGAATAAGGTCCGAGGATCTCCTGTCACTTAATCGGGCAATATAGTCAGTGATGCTCTTGCACAATTGACATCTGCTACGAGGGAATTTAAATGTACTCACACCCAGAGAAGATAACTGTGTGAGATGTGGTTAATGCACTCCATGGGGGGGGGGGGGGGGGGGGGGGGGGNGGTTGGGGGGGGGGGAGCGGGGGGTGGTCCTTCCCCAACATTTGCATGTACCAAATCTCCATCATGTGACTTGAAATAGCTCACAATGTCAGTGTACTTAGACCCCTGTCAGACTCAAGTATAAGAAGTGTTTTTAAATGATGTCTCGTGGAAAAAGGACACTACTACCCCAAGGGATGCATTCAGCAGGGTGGTGTGTGCACACATTCTACAGAAAAGAGAATTGCAAGGTGACAATTTATCGGCTGGTGTCTTGGGAGCACAAGGACTACAGGTGTAAGAAGACACACCATGGGGCACCCAGGTCCCTTCTCACAGACACCTGCTCACCTACTGATCTCGGGTTCTGATCCTGGGTCAAATGCAGCAGACAGGCGTGTCTGTATGTGACTCGGGCATAACCTGACATTGCATCTAACAAGCGAATCTCATGTAAGTCAAGCTTTGGTAGCTTCAAGCAAGTTTAGACATAAAGGAAATGTAACAGGCCCTGGAATCCACAGTAGGCTTCATAGCCAAGTACAAGGCCATTCACATCTACAGCGGGGCCTCAAGGACACTTGGGGCCAGGCCTTGACACCAGCAGGAATGTTCTCTGGGCACTTGGGCTTCCTTTGCTCTCAGTGAGGCTAGTTCCTTCGCTGCTGGAGACTGCTGGCCGCTCTGGCCTGGGGGCCTGGCTCCTCCTCCAGGAAGTCCTTCAAGATAACCACCCTGGGCCACAGCTGTGTTCTCAGTGAAAGCCTAATGACTCTGCCAGAGCCCCAAGGACTCATCCCCCAGACAAAGGACAGGTGGGGTGGGGGTTGGGGGAGGAGGCTGGTTGTCACCAAGCAACACATAGACATCCATCCCAGGGCTGTGGGTGGCAGGAGTCGCTCCACCGGGCCTGCTGACCAAAGGCAAGCACCTCCCCGGAAGCCCACTAGTGAAGCCACCAGCCTTAAGCCCTGAAAATTCGAACCCTGGGCAGGAAGGATAACATCAGGGACTCTTCGCCCCAAGTCTGTCTGTAGCAGCTTTGCGTCAGACATGTCTGAGAAGCTCGGTTTTTATTCAGCATCCAAATGACAAGCCAGCAAGCTGACTAGGGAGCTGATTTGTCGGTGACAACTTAGTGGAGTCAGAACTTCCTGTGTTTTTAATCCAGAGTCTCCGTGGTGAGACCGTCGTTCAGAAACGCCATCTCCACGTGGACCGAAGGAGTATCTCCGGTTCTGTGACAAGTGCCGAGGGCCCGGGGACCAGCAATACCTGGTCCTGCTCAAGGAGCCTCTGGACTCACTGGCTGAGTCCCTGGGCGCGCTAGCCTCTCGAGACCCTCGCTTCTTCATCAAAACACTCGAGACAACTGACACCCACCTTCCGCGCTGTGATAAGGAGACGCACACCCTACCGCTCTCTGACATGTCCCAGACTGGCCGTGTTCTTTAATCTTTTCAATGTTGAGCGTGTATTACTCTGGTATTTTCATTCTGGAAATCCAGTTGTGGCAAGTATTGGTTACTGTTCATTTTCCACACTATTACATGTATAGTAACTGTCATAGGCACAAATAATACTTGAGATGTGACTGGCCGTTCAAGGCAGTTGCGGTTCTCATTAAACAAGTTAGTAGTGACCCAGAAACGTCAGCCTCCTTTACGCCGAATAGAGACGTACAGTACCAACAGCAGGATGAGAACAATTAAGTCTTTGGAAATGGAATTAAAGAAAGGAGAGTCTTTTTAAAAATGCTTAATAATTTTGAGTTTTCTAATGTGAATAATGTCACCTGAGCACAAGAAACTCCACATGAGGTTCAGTGGGGCAGACTTTGACCTTGTCCACATGTTATGTTTTTAGTCAAAACCTAACGAGAGGGCCCTGACTGGTGTGGCTCAGTGGATTGAGTGCCGGCCTGCCTACCAACCAAAGGGTCGCTGGTTCGATACCCAGGCAGGGCACATGCCTGGGGTGCAGGCCAGGTTCCCCGGGGTGGGGGCACGTGAGAGGCAACCACACACTGATGTTTCTCTCCTTCTCTTTCTCCCCCCCTTCTCCTCTCTCTATAAATCTTATAAAAAATTTAAAAAAATAAAATCCAAACAGGGAGCCATGCCATTCCGATGGTGGAAACTGAAAACCAGGGGAGAACAGGCCCACCGACGCTTGGCCCGGCAGCACAGGGCGGCCACAGGGCTCCCACTCCCCCGGCTCGGTTGGGCTCAGTGCTGGAAGCACAAGCAGCCTAAGAAAATAAGTGGCCACACTTAGTAACGAAAGTGGGGAGTGTTTAACAGCCATTTCACTTAGTTCCTCACAGACAACCATCAGTCAGGCGGAGTACTTCAATCACCCTGCAGGCATTCGGGATTAAACAGCTTTGTAGAAGAGAGAGAAGCCAAACTAACAGGGTGACTGTGAAATGTCTCGGTTGCGCTAGCGCCTGCTGTGTGACTGGTATCACTTTCGAAAATGCAGACTAACCAGACACCGTGCCAACTGGGGGAAACGATATATTCAACGATGTAAATCTGAAATTCTCATTTTAGATCCACCTGTCCAATAATGGTCTTACTATTCCAGTGTTGGTCAGAATTCTGTATTTAAAATATTTTCTGCTCTCACCACAGAGCAGGCACGGGCGTGTGAGCTACAGCTCAGGGACACTGTTTAGAAAGCACAGTCCCTCACAGACGACGGCAGGTAACGTAGCCTCACTGTGGAGGGCTGGTCCCTGAGTCGGGGCTTGTTACTGAGGTCTCACCAGGCCAAACGTGCAGCACAGACCCTGAACCTAAACATCACCTGCCACCAGAGCTTTGGGAACAGCTGACATTTATCGAACACTCCCCAAACACCACAGACTGTCCCCAAACCTTTACGCGGGCCGACTCATCGGATTCTCACGGGGACTTGAGGCAGTAGGTGCCATCACCTTCTTTATTTGATGAAAGAGGAAACCGAGGCGCAAAGCGTTCGCACAAAAGGCCACGCAGCAGGTGCAGGACAGAGCCAGCACCCACGCTTGGGCAGGGCGGCTCCAAGGGCTGATGCGCGGTGCAGGTGCAGCTTAGGAGGGCCCAGCCCTGAGAGCCAGACACCCCGGCTGAGCACACTGCCACCCCGTCAGACCCCACCTAGAGGCCTCTCGGTGGACTCGCAACCACCTCCCTGCACCACAGTGCCCCACACAGTGAAGCCACAGAAAGTGCCCTACTGGAATCAGAGTAAGGGGCCTGGAATCAAGTCACTGTGAGACACCAATATGGCCAGGACCCCTCCCTGCATTACCATGGCTGATGAGCCACAGGCCCGGGAGCTCCATGGGTTTCCTGCCCCAAGGGCTGATGGGATCAGAGTCCCCTGTAGGGGTGCATGCAGACCAGGGACTCTGGAGACACCTGCCGATGGGCAGGACTCCCCAATGGCAGGTGACCAGTGCTCCACTGGCCCTCCCACAGGCAGCTGCATCTCCAGGCCTGCAGCCACACTGTGCACACCAGGGCTCCCGGGGCCGAGCCTGAGGGTGGAGGGGCCTGCTCCCCTTTCCTGGCTGCCCCCCCCGGGGGTAACTCAGGGGTCTTCTCTGTGTGTTTCTCCAAGGCAGTGGCGGGGCTCAGCCACACCCTCCTTTTGCTGTGATGGCTGAGAGTTTCTCTAGAGAGTTCTCCCTGGGCCCTAAGTGCCCCGGTGGTTACTGAGCCAGAAGAGACCCCTAACTAGCCCGAGCCTGCCTCAGCACCCTCATGGGGAATGGCGTGAATCAAAGAAACGCTGCCTCCCCCCGCTCCCAGCTGCCACTTCCTCAGCACACTCGCAGCCCTCCACGCTGGGAGTTACTCAGTTTCCCCGACTTCAGCACCCCCTCCAGGGGCTGGAACAAGCTTCCCACTGCCAGAGAGGCAGACAGACGGTCTGAAGTGCGCTGCGTTCGACAGGAGGGGCGGGAGCACGATGGTGGGGCTTCCAGGGCCTGTTTCCCACACACATGATGCCTCTGCCGTCTGCGCCCTCCATGTGCGCGCACACACACACACATTCACATGCACATGCACACACTCACACACATTCACACTTGCATGTGCACTCACACATATACATTCACACACTGATTACATACACACATCCACCTGCACCCATACACATTTACACACACATATTCACATTTGCACGCACATTCACATATGTGTTTGCACACATCCACATGTGTGGCCACACGCTCATACATTCACATCCTCATTCACACATACACACATATGCATTCACACACATTCACACACATACACACTCAAACTTGCATTCTCATATACATACATACACGCATCCACATTCACACACTCATGTACACATACATACATTTCACACACCCACACGTGTGCACTCTCACACTGATGCACACTCACACACATGTGCACCTCATACATAGGCACCCACAAACACACCTCAACAGAAAGAACAGCTTCTCTCTCCCGGATTTCCTCCGATGCCTTGCTCTGAAATGTCAGTAAAGCTCTTCGGTGTAAAGAGCAATGCTGTTCAAACACTCAGCCTACAAATACTTTTTGCCCATTAAATTAGTCCACTGTAGTGTTCCAACCAAACAGCGAGCAAAAGAAATAAAAAGAGAAACTTCGAAAGACCATCATGGTTCTTATCGGTGATGTTGCCGCAGAACCCTTCAGGGAAGAAGTAATTTTTACACGAAACAACGCAAGATCATTCTTTGAATAAACTACGGATGAACTGTAGGATGCCCCCTTAACTTGAATTTCCGATAGACAACGGGGGACATTTCAGGAGCCGTGTGTCCCCAGGATTGTACGCGGTGCAATACTGTCCGGGCACACTTACACCGAGACAACTGTTGCCTCTTTCCCTGCAGTTTCCCTGTCACTAAATCTGGAAACCGTGGGTTGTTCTTCTGTTTTGTCACATGTCCTTGGTTGGCAGAAAACATTATTATCTGAGAGCCTTGGAAACAAAATACTCACGTAAGACTCATAAGGACTCATAAGCAGGGGACAGGCAGTACACTTTGTGTACTGCCAAAACACTTGTGTTGAGCTAAAGTACCCTTTTATGAGCCCATAGGACCCTACACGCAAGACTTGAAAGCTAACCCAACAGACGTTGCCAAGCCAATACGTGGGTGTAAAATATCTACTTGAAGGGGGGGGTGTAGATTAATATGATTACAGAATTAGTGAATGATAAAATACAGTTTTTAGAAACTGTGAATGTGGTTTGGAGGAGGGCCAGGTCTCCCCGGAGGATGAGCGGTACCCCAGCTTGGGAAGACGAGGGGGACCTCAGATGCCATCCAGGTTTCTTGACTCCTAGCTACACTGTTCCCTCAACAAAGGGGCAGCCACACACTCACAGTCATGACAGTTTTGACTCTCAAAGACGTGAGATGAAACTCCAGGGCAAGGGATGGCTTTCTGGCCAGGACCAGGAGGGAAGAGAGGGGAGAGGAGTGTTTGTGTTCCAGACAGGACAACACGGTGGGCGGTCAGAGGGGTGGCCGGGCGGGACTGTTTCTCATACCATTGGCCAGATGGGGACAGTCTGGACACGTGGCTGCTGTGACCTGTGGGTGGGGGCAGAAATGGCCATGACCCAGGCCTGGCGACCGTGAGGACATGGAATGTTCCAAAGCTAAATTCCCCATCGGAGTGGTCGTACCTCACAGCCCAGAAGCACTTCACCGCTCCTCTGTCCTTTTCAGAAACATGCTTCCCAAGGTGGCCTGGGCTGATAAGGAGGGGTGGGTATCAGAAATCTATCTAAAATCATTTGCTCTCCGCATTTCTCTCCATTTGATGTTTGAACAATCATGCTATGCGTCTAAACCAGTCCATCTGGACTCCTGATATTATGTGACAATGTGAGTGTTGAATGCCTGGTGTCCAATTGTGTTAGACTTGACATTGGGGTCTGAAGACCCAGGTTTGGCCCCCTGCCTCTTGGATGAGAGACATGGTCTCTGGCTGTGTTTCCTTGACAGTGAAATGAAGTTGCAAGTCCAGTTGCGTGGACCAGGGCCAGATCAGAAAACAGAAACCTTGCTTGTATTTGAGAGAGAGGAAGCTCACTGTGGGGGGTGAAGTTTGCCATGTAGGTGGTGGGGACTCGGAAGTGATGCAAGGGGCAGAGATGCAAACTAGAGTGTTCAAGGCAACAGAGGGAAGGACGGAGGGACACAGGGCAGGACAGTGGAGTTACTGGCCTACCTAAACTCACTGAAGGCCCGGCCAGCAGTCGTAGCCTCAGGTGACACACCTGAGGCAAAGTGTACTGCCTGTCCCCTGCTTCCCTGCCAGGTACCTCCTGCTAACTAAGCTGGGCCAGAGCCAGGTGCCTGGAGGGCCCAGAAAGCCTACCCAGGATGGAGCCTGTGAGGGGCATCCTCAAGTGACACAGAGCCCACCAGGGGACAAGTGAGGACTAGATCCCATAGCAAAGCCAGCCAAGGACCAGGCCCCCACGGGGCAAGCCAGGGACGAGCAGAGCTCGGATGAAAAAGCAGGCAGTGCTCACAAGGCTCTGGGTTGCGTGGATCCTCGGCGCTTGGAGCGATCGGTATCTTTGAATGGACTCTGTGACTTACAAGTAGAACTTCAGACGTGAACAAGCAACAGGAGGAGGATTGCTCCTGTGATGCAGGAACAATCGAACAAGCAAACATTTATGTCAGATAAGCTGTTCATTGACTCCCACATGACGTGCTGGGCACAGGGGCTCACGTGCTGCTGGGGACCGTGGACTGGCTCTGGGTAGAGACGCACCGCCAGTGGCCTCACCCTCCCCTTTGCGTGCGCCCAGCTCCGGGGACACTGCCCAGCTCACGGGTGCGTTCACAACTGCACAAAGGCAAGCACAGGTCACAGACGTAAAACATCTCTCCTGCAAACCTGCCCACGTCATTTTTGAGTATTTTGAAAGATGTCCCATTGAACCCTAGCAACAACCTGAGGTGACCACTGGACTTTGAAGGCTGTGCAAGGTCATGGGGGAACCACGCTCATGAGCTGTCTTTGTCAACACCACTGTGGTTTCTGGAGACAGAATCACAAATGTTATATCCAAAGGCAGACAGCGTCCAAAGACAGGATCACAGTTCCCAACTTTGAAGACTTACCATCTCTTTCTTTTTGTTAAAAAAAAAAAAGATGACTGGGCCATGGCTGGGGTAGCTCATTAGATTGAGTGTGGTCTGTGAACCAAAGGGTCACAGGTTCGATTCCCAGTCAGGGCACATGCCTGGATTGTGGGTCAGGTCCCCGAGTGGGGGGCCATGTGAGAAGCAACCACACATTGATGTTTCTCTTCCTCTCTTTCTCCCTCCCTTCCTCTCTCTCCAAAAATAAATAAATAAATAAAATATTTTTTTAAAAAATACTTTTAAAAAATGACTGGTCAACTATGTTTTTCTTTGGAACATTTTTACATTGTTATTATTCAATTTTCAAATATGTTCAAAAATATAGAAAAATAGTATAAGAAGCTCCCTTGTTTACTAAACGATTCATCAATTATCACACTGTTGCGTGGTGCTCGGAAAGCAAGTCTCAGAGGTCGTGGGCCTGCACCCAGCCTACGTGCGTCATCGTTTACACAGCAACATCCTTACCACGGCTAAAAAAATGGCATAACCGCTCACTGTCCTTCAGAACCCGCCCACATGAACAGTTTTACGGCTATCACACGTCCTGGCTGTGGCTTAGACAGCCCTCTCCCTTTGCCTCCAGTCTAGCTGGATGGATTTCCAGTAGGATGAAGGATGCCTTCCTCCTCCTTCGGGGCGGCATGGCCAAAAGAAAGGCCAAGGCAGCCTCTCCTCTCGCCAGACCCCTGGGGCAGCACCGCTGAGCACCTCTGCCTGCCGGTGCGCATTAGAAGGCAGAGGTTGGTGGTGGAGATCCTCGGTGCATGGATGGAAGGGAGGATGGAAGGATGGAAGGATGGAAGGATGGAAGGATGGAAGGGAAAGGCAGATCCCAGATTCCGCAGCCGACAGATGGCTAAAACTTGCTAATGCAGAGGTGCCCTAAACTATACAATTTACCAAAATTCTCTGGTGCTTGACAATCAGAGTAAAGGTGATACACTTTAAAACTATTTTTAAAAAGAAAAATCCCTTTTAAAAGACTCTACAAGCGACTCTAAAGTTCATTTGAAAAAGTAAACATCCAACAATAATCAAGACAATTCTGAAGGAGAATCCAAGAGAGGCAGGGGTTAGCTTTCCCAGACATTAAAACACTTTATACAAAGTCAGCCACTGCCGCGGGGAGTGGCGGGGCCGGGGTGGGGTGGGGTGCGGGGATGAGTGCACAGCTGGCCACCGGAACCGGAGTGACACAGGCTCCCCAAGTCACTTCCTGCACCAGAGTGGCGTGCGAGAAAGCATTTCCTTTCAGGTGGATGAGAGTCTGAGAGCCAGAGGAAATCCCGAATCACAAAGCCATTGGATGAATACTTACCGATTTTTTAAAAATCTCAATTTCAGATGGGCTTGTAGGTTTGCTCAAAATGGCAAATGCCTTAAAAGACCGATAGCTCTGGTGGAATAAAAAACGTGTAGCTGCATGATAAATAGCATCACCCCAGCCAAGACGCAGTGAAAATATGGAGGGAAGTATTTATGACCCATGTGACGCCACAGAACAAACGTTTCAAAACAGACCCAGTGATCAACCGAAAATCATCTTGTGTGAGCCAGGCAAAGACGACGACGCAGAGATGGCTATAAACCTGGATTCCTCCGCCCTGCACTATGGACAGGTTGCACTGGAGAATTCTTTGTTGGGGCCACCCTGTGCCGTGCAGGATGTACACCAGGACCCCTGGCCTCTCTCCATGGCACAGCGTGATACCCGCTCCAGGGTGGCGATCGAAACGTTCCCAAGTATTCTCAGGGGGCCCGTGGGGGTCACAGAGCTCTGTGATGAGGACTTGTGCTTTCCTCGTGTACAAGGTCCTCACCCTCACTCATGACTCACAGGTTCACTACCACAGGTTCCATTTCTTTCCTCTAGGTTTTTATCACCAAACATTTTGCTGTTCGCCAACGTGTTGGACCAGGACATCTCTCCTGACCCTTTGGGTGTGCAACCTTTATGGAGAGCTCTTAATATCAGTTATCAAAACTCACAGTGCACACGTTCTTCAACCTCACTTCCAGGATGTATCACACAGATACACTCGAATATGTGCAGACAGGTGAGTACCTAATCCCTGCAGCAAAGACGGAGTAGCAAAAAAACTAGAAATGATCTGGCTTCCGATGCACTGGTTAAGTAACTTACGGTGCCTCACTAGAACACTATGTAACCATTAAAAGGAAAAAAGAGCTGCATGTACTGAAAATGTGAGCCCTAAAACATATTAGGTAAAAATAGCATAGTCCGTTGAAAGTGGTGTATGCAATGCAATATAGAGAGGCTGTATTAAGGAATAATACACTTCAAACGTACATAACCTTATTCACTAATGTCAGCCCAAGAAATTTAAAATTTTTTTAACAATTCTGGTGTGTGTGTTTAGAATGATACACAAAATACATTTATAAATACACAGATTGTCTGTGGAAAAAGATCAGAGAGTAACAGAAGGACTGGAAGTTAAGGGTGATGAAAGTCATGTTTTAAACCCTTTGGGGCTGTTGAAGGCTGTCGGACATGTGCTTGGGTGTTTCAAACAAATTATGTAATGGACACGCCACTCACCTCCACACACACATGCTTTATGGAAACAGAGGAGAATGGGGGTGTCTAGGCAAAGGGGAAAAGAGTTGCTCAACAGGTATAAAGTTTCACAAGTTGACAAAGTTCCAAAGATGGCTTACACAACACTGCCACAAGCATACTTAACACTAATGAACTATACACACTTAAAAATGGTGAAGATGGCAAATTTTGTGGTGTATTGCAGCACCATTAAAAAGTCCTTTTAAAGTGGCCCTGACTCGTGTGGCGCAGTGGATGGAGTGCCTGCCTGTGAATCAAAGGGTTGCCAGTTCCATTGCCAGTTCCATTGCCAGTCAGGGCACGTGCCTCGGTTGTGGGCCAGGTCCCCCGTAGGGGATGTGCCAGAGGCAACCACACATTGATGTTTTTCTTCCTCTCTTTCTCCCACCCTCCTCCTCTGTAACAATAAATAAGTAAAATCATTTTTAAAAATTATTTTAAGGTGAAAAAACCCCCACAAGAAAATACCCATATTTTAAGATTAGTTTTAGCTGTTACTCAGTTGAAAATCACTTCAAAAGTACTCCCGTATGGTTCTAGAATCCAGTGGTCAGGACGGGTAGACACTCAGTAGGTACACAGGTGGTCCCGTGAGCTCTCCCCTAGGACTTGGGCAAGACACGCAGCTATCGCAGCACCCACGACTGGCCGGCCCCGAGGGCGGGAGTCACCCACTGTGAAGGAAGAGGCTCACCCACGGCAGCCACCCTGAATGAGGCGCATGGCGTTGGGATACTTTTGATGCATCACTGCAATTTTATGCACACCTTGTCCCGTGCTGCCCAGTAGCCCCAGTGCTTGGCTTCCTTAACCACCTACTCGGCCCCATCACACATGCACGCCGCACCAGGCCCTTCTCCGTGGCACCCCGTCCCCTCAACTCGGTGTTGTGCAACCTCACCTCTGCAGATCAGAATCCTTGGTGACCACGGTTATCTTGGATGACTGGGACACCGGGAGGCGCTGGAGGCATCCGCTGGCCTTCTCAGGGCAGGGCAACCCCCCCACCCGCCTCTGCTTTCTTTGGCTTATGAAACATTTGTTCCTCCCAGGGACGAGCTCCCGCCACAGCAAGGCCAGAGTGGCAGTGCGGTGAGAGGGCACGTGGCCCTGGTCCAAGCTCACTGGTCCTCTGCCCACACGCTGCAGCCAGCTCTTGGGGAGAGGAGGGGAGACCACCAGGGCAAACAAGGAAATGGATACAATTGCATAAGAATGGCTTATAGCAAACTGATTTCCGGCTTCTCTTCCTCCAAAGAAGCAGATGACTGTGCCCTGGTGCCCTATGACAGGCTTGTCATGGCTTCACGTGTACTCTGCAGTGCAGGGAGCAGGAACAGCCAGAAAAGCCAGCGCTCCAGACCACGGACACTGCTGACTCACCTGACAGCGCCCAATAGTCACCTGTGCACACCTTGCGCCCTCTTCAGCAGACCTCAGCACCTTTGGAGGATGGCACTCGTGCTCAGCCATGCTGATGTTCAGGACAAGGGACAGAGGGACAGCCCCTCCCCCAGAGACAGATTTCCTCCCCTAGGCCCCTTGATTCTGCAGATATTCCCCCACGAAGAGAGTTCATGAATGCTTACTCCCTCCCGAGGCTGACCGGGCCCCATGTCACCTGGGCCAGAAGTGACCGGAAAGGTCTTCCCTTTGGGTGTCTCCCGAGGAGCAGGTCACGGCTCTCATGCCAGGACACTAGTGGATGTGAAGAGGCACAGGACACCGAAATGCACCGCAAATGGGAAGGTGCAAGTGCAGCCAGAGATGGCGGGGTTACACTCTGTGATTACACTCTGTAATCAGATTTGGCACAACCGGACAAAAGTATTTTTGCAAAAGGAGAGACGCTCCCATACACACTGCGGAGGCCTAGCCGAGTGCTCTCAGAGGGGCTGTGAGGAGGGGTGTGTGGGACTCCGAAGACCAGGTAGAGAATTCCAAAACTCCAAGGGTGCTGAAGCTTCTCTTGGTTCTCATTCTACCTTGAAGTGTGAGCAATTTGAAATGACGCCTTACTGATACCATCAGCGGACCCACCCTCCAAGAAAAGCTCTTGACAAATGAACATTTGAAGGACTTAAAATAGGTGGAAATAAAGTGATGGTGACTTCCCACTTTCCTGGACTTCGAGTCATTGACCATCCAACCACCGGAAAGAGGGAGACGGCCGCCCTGAAATCACAGAGGGGGACCAGGAAGTCCTGCGAGCACATGGAATGAACCCTCATGAAGACACGATGATGCGTCAGGCCCCTCGTTCGCCGCCTGCACGACTCAGCACGTTGATGAAGACCGACCCCCTGTCTCTGCGAGGAGAGCCCTGGGACCCGAGGCCGGGGGCAGGCGACGGGACGCACCAACTGTGCATTCACCATGGCGAGAAGGGCTTCCCAAGGAGATGACTGCAGAAAGAAAAGGGTCGGGGAACCCAGGTGGACGCGAGAAATACGGGGAACCAGCTGAGAAAGGACGCGTGGGGCCACAGCATCCGTTCTGAAAAATAAATCTGCTCCGTGACTTCCCCACCAGGATTGTTGTCTGTAATACAGGAAACCTCCAACCGAACACCTGGAGTTGCTTTAAACCTGCTGGGAATTCTGTGAGGTCCTGGGTGCCCAGGGGTCCGACAGACCAAGCTCACTGCCAGGGCGAAGAAAAATGCTTCCTCTAGGAACTGCTGGGCCTCCGCAGTGAGTCTGAAATGCTGAAATAATCACTGTCTTCCCAGAAGGAAAGTGTCGCTTGGGGCCCCCCCAATCAACAGGTTTTAGCTAAAAGGAAGGCTTTTAGGTACTGGGCTTACTGCCGAGCAAATTTAGCAGCCCACTGGAGTCTGGAGACTTCAAGTCTGGGGCAAGTTTGCTGAAGCTATGAGATATTGCAGCTTGGTAGAGATAAAACGTAGCTTAGCAGAAATTAATCAAGTTCACAGAACTTCCCTGACCTTCGGGCACACAGCCCGCCCTGCCTTCTGTTTGCCACTGATAACCCTCCGCCCTCCTGGCCCTGGCTCTTTGGACAAGCTCCTGGATGGAGGCGCTGCCAGGACCTCCCAGGGGCTTCGCCGGCCAAGAGCACCCGCCACACTAACAGTGCCCAAGCTTCGCCAGACAGCGTCTTTGCGGGGCAGAGCACCTATGCGGTTTAAAGGCAGCTGGGTTCCAAAGTAAGAAGCTGGGAGTCCGCCTCCCCGTCCTGAAGGCCCAGCAGATGTTGGCAGAGTGCCTTCGGCCCCACCTTGGACTTGGTGCCAAGACTGATGTCCAAATGTGGTGTCCTAGTCAAAAAACCCTGATGATAATGGGGGAAAGGCATCAGAAATAGAGATGGGAGGCAGGGAACCAGGAAGGGGCCTTGGCCATTGACTCGGTTAGTCACTCGGTCAATGACAAGCACCTTCCTACGTCCCAGGAATCGGACAAGGCTCTAAGGGTAGTTACTGCCAGGGCTCCCTCATGGCTCCAAGAATATTAAAACAAATCAGACTTTCTTTTCTCCTTTTTTAAAAAAGATGTTCTTTATTTATTTATTTTAGAAAGAAGAAGTGGGGAGAGAGAGAGGGAGAAAAACAGCAATGTGTGGTTGCCTCTCGTGCATCGTCCCTGCACTGGGGACCTGGCCCGCAACCCAGGCATGTGCCCGGACTGGGGACTGAACCAGCAACCCTCTAGTTCTCAGGCTGGCGCTCAGTCCACTGAGCCACACCAGCCAGGGCCCAAATCAGATTTTCTTATTTAAAAATGACAACATGCCAGTTTACTGGCTTCTTAAATTGCTTGGACTGGAAGTGAAATTTCTGCCAGAGCACATTTTCCCCCGATTTTCCGGGAAACTCAATGGCAGACACTGCAGTTTCCTTCGGTGGCTTCTCTGAAGGGGAGGGTGACACGGGAGGGTCTGACAGCCCCACCCCTTCATGTGTGATCGTTTCCAGGCCAACCCTCAGGTCAATGTCAGCCGGGTCCCAGCACCGCCTGATGCCAGGAGACCACCTGTGGGGTTGGAGAGGCCTGCACCCACCCAGCCTCCTTCCAACAACCACCCTTTGTGCCCGAAGGGGACAGACTGCTCCCAGGCTTGGGCTCACGCCGACATTCACAACAGGGTTTCTAGTGTCCTGGGCACTCAGGGGAAGGAGTGCCCAGGAAGGCGCCAGGCAGGACAAGAGGGGGGGGCACACGGGAGAACAAGCAGCACCTGTTTCTCCGTTTCCCCATCAGATGCCTGCTCCTACCCACCACTGGGGACTTGCTTTCTCTCTCAATGGACACGTTCATGCAGGACAACCAAAACACAAGACTGTGATTTACGTTTCAGAGTTTACAGGATGATTTCATCATCTCTCAAATTGTTTGTCGCTTGATAACAAAATGTGTCCCCTGTAAAGCCTTCTCCCCATCGCCCCATCACCCTGGGGCCCGTGTCCTCTTCTGTTGTTTCTGAGATGGACATAAACACCGCCCTGTCCTGCTCCTCTCTGAGTGGCCAACAGGGCAGGTACGGAAGGCCAGCCCTGGGGCTGCCATTCGTCTGCACTCCAGGCCCCTCCTCCCGGGACACGAGAGCAGAGACCACAAGGAGCCTGCAGGGACCATCTGACCTTCCTCACCGAGAGGAGAGCTGATGGCTGACAGCTGGGAGTTGGCCTCATCTCTCAAGGGCGACTCCACTATCCCAAGGACCAGAGCTCCCCACCCTGACAGGGGAGCCCCACCCAGCGGTGCCTCCAGATAAGGGGACGGAGGGAACGCACGTGCCATCAGAGCAGACACAGGGGCATGGAAATGGGGTGGCTATTAACTGTACATATCGCCGTCACAATACATTCTGTTCAAATTTCAGACACCACAGCCCTCGTCCCGATCCGAAGTGGCCTCTTCTCGGGCTGAGAGATGCAGCCGGGGGAAGTGGGGACACTGACTGCAGTGGCCCAGCGGAGGAGGGTGGGCTGAGGGTGGCGACAGCCCCTCCCACATCTGGGGCAGGGGCTGGTAGAGGCGGAGAGTCCTGGGTCTGAGCACCTAGCTCTGTGCACCCACTGGCGAGTCTGCTCAGGAAAGTGCGTCGCCTCGTCTCGACAAATGCCCTAAGAGGCTGGGTTTGGATTCGGGACGCTCAGACCCCTCTTCAGTCTGTGGCAGAGGTGGGGCCCCCAGAACCAGCGCAGCCCACACTTCCTTTGGGAGGCCAGCTCCCCCAACCCTGTAAAGGGTGACCCCCACCCATGGGCCCCCCTGCCTGCCCACTCAAGCTGCCTGTGCTCCCTGGAAACTGCCACCTCTTGGCCTCCCTTGGAGCCCGGACACACCCACGTACACCCACAGCCTGGTCAGCCCTGCAGACGCCGAGGGAGACCCACACGGACCCCTGAGGAGGCTGGGTTCCTGGTACAGGGTGCTCAGGGCCAGGGGACCAATCGTGGCCTGGAAAACAGGGCACAGGCTCCAGGTGGGCATGTCTCCTCAGGCCCCAGACCCCTGGCCCGATGGCATGGGGCAAAGCCAAGGGTCAGAGGGAGATCCTCAGACATGGGCTGCTCCTCCGCATTGCGGGCAAGAGCAGCCCTGCTCATGAGTGACGAACGTGGAAAGTAAGATTCAGGGAGGGTGGGAACGCACTCCAAGCCCTGAAACGCACTCCCCCTAAGGTTGTTGGGGGGACGTGACCCAGATTCAGTGTGGCCGACGTCTTCCTGACAGCGGCTAGTTGTCCGCGTACCCCTGCTTCATGCCGCCAGGGACTTACCGGCCTTACCTTCACCTAAAAACTGCATCGATCGATTTCACGTTGAAAGTCTCTGGGGCAGAGTCTAGAGGGGGGTCTCAACAACCGACCAGCGGCGTGTGAGCCACGGAAAATATCAGTACAACTCAGTGTCGCTTCGCCCCCAAACCTCGACTGCTCCCTGCGAGCCAGGCTGTGCTAACGCCTTTTCCCGACAGAATCCAGTCTTTAATATTTTCAAGGAAATAAGAAAAATCAGGCAGCCCAATGCTAAAATTAAGCAGGCAGCAAGAACTTTGCTCACCATATGCATCACTACTTTATTTTTTATTTTTTATTTTTTTAAATATTTTATTTATCTTTCGAGGGGAAGGGAAGGAGAGAGGGAGAGAAACATCAATGTATGGTTGCCCTTCGTGCGTCCCCTGCTGGGAGCTGGCCTGCAGGGAACTGGCCTGCAACCCAGGCATGTGCCCTGACTGGGAATCGAACCGCGATCGTCTGGTTCGCAGGTCCGCGCTCAATCCACTGAGCTACACCAGCCAGGGCTATGCATCACTACTTTAAAATCACATTTCGAATTCCTGCCATGGCTGAACCGTGGATGTGAAGAGAAGGGGGTGGCGGGGAGTTGGGGCGGGGGGCGCAGGTATCCCAGACCACAGTTTTCACACGCTCACGTAGATCACAGTGGAACGGAATCCAAGCAGAACGCTCATTTGTTCTTCGTCATGAATCTAAACACCTGCAAAGGCGTGCTGTGGGCATATTGTAAATGTTGACATTTTAAGAGAAAGCTGAAACACCCCTCTTGTAAGTGGTCTCGGTGTGATTTAAATACCAGAGCCCTCGGCCACCCCTGCTGGCCTTTGGTAGAACAGGCTGAGTCACTGGTCCTTCACCAGCAGAAGGCTCACGTTGCTCCTCCTCCTCCTTGACCTTGAATTTTCACTTCTCCCCAGAACTTTATCTGAAGGTAAAATACTGTTATGGCTGAAAGTTTCTGGCGCCCTGTGACTCGTACCTAGAGCAGAAAAGGATACATACCAGGAAGATTAGAAATGTCCACTCTGACTTTCTGCGGATCTCTGTATCACAGACATGCCTCCAAATATTTGGAGTTGTTTGTTATGGCTCTCAAAAGCTGTATTTTTTTTAAAAATTTGTTTATTTTCAGAAAGAGGGCAAGGGGAGGAGAGGCAGAGAGAAACACTGAAGAGTGACAGAAGCATCGACCGGTTGCCTCTCATGTGCCCCCCGCCAGGAACCCGGCCCGCCACCCAGGCAGGTGCCCTGACTGGGAACGGAACCAGTGACCTTCCAGTTCACAGGCCGGCGCTCAACCCACTGAGCCACAGGGATCAAGGCAAAAGCTGGACGTCTTCAAAATCATTATTAACAAACCAATCCTTCAGTCTCGAGAATAGGGTACATCCACTTCAACTCATTTCAAAGCTGACTCAGGACCAGTGTTGTTACAAGTACTAAACTTTCAAGCTTTAGAGCTAAAAATCACAAGCTTAGTAAATTACTTTGAAATACAAATTACCTTCACTCCAGAGTGCAGCTTCTGTTCCTCAGTCCTGCTTCATTCTAAGCACGTGCCCGGGGCCACGGTGTGAAGCAGGAGGGACGCAGAGTGAGGGGAATGAGGCGTCTGTGGCAGTAGAAAGCTGAGACCGCACGGCTCAGTGCCTACATCAGGTGCCGAAGGGAACCTGGCGGTGCAGGCGCCTTTGCAGGGATGGCAGCGCCCCGGACTCGCTCTGTGGCTCCCCAGGATCCCTCCTCTAACAGTAGTTGCGTGAGTGCTCACCCCTGTGAGCAGACAGAAGCCCCCGGAGCATCCCTTCCCACGCACGCTTCCATTGCGCCCACAGCGCCTGCTCCGGCAGAAGGTGGCCATCCTGCAGGCGACCCCATGGGGATCCTTGCAGTCAGAGGAAGCGCGTTTGGAGCCAACCCAAATTTAGGTTGGACCCTGGCCTGGCCATCGCAGAGCAAGAGTTGGGCGGTGATTGGGAAGACAAGGGGACACGGTTTGTGCTGATGGTGCGGGACGGGGTCTGGAGCCCCGTGAGTGCTCCGAAGTGTCAGTTAATAAAAATGATAATGATATTATGCATAAACCTCTAGAGTAACCGTGTAAGTTGTAGTTATACTATATTAAATTGTGCTCACCTACAGTTCCATTAACCCAGAGAGTAATATGAAATGAATAATAAAATTACCATTGTAACTTCCGGTGTTAATGGAAGTTCTGGAGGAAGTACTTTGGCAAACCAAAGCAATGCCACAGCTAAACCTCTTTTAGAGTTAAATAAATGGTAAATGAACCAAAAGAAGAAATACTCCCTGGCATAATTTTCAATGGAGCATGTACTCAAGGCAACCTTTGGAGCCTCCACGAGTTCCCGTCTCCCACGGGGACGCCATGCGGTCTCCATTAGCAGTGGTGCATAGGAGTGTGGCTTTAGCTCACGGCAAGCTCCCTTTGGTTCTGCTGCTCCTCGTCCGGACGGCCCTTCACAGCGACGCTGACAGACGGGCCTCAGGCAGTGGACCAAGCACCCTCCGTGCCTGGAGGGAACGTGGAGGCACTTCCCGTGGAAATCTTTGACATGGGGGCGTCGAAAAGCAGCGCGAGGGTCCTGATAGTCACTTTCGGTCTGAGCTACCCGTGGTGAAGTCACAACAGCCTGTCTGCATCAGAGCCCGCGGACCCCAAGTCTGTGGCCACCCCCAACCTCAGCGGCGCACGTCAGAGCACATCACGGCCATCACAGGAGGCGAGGCTTTTGTTCCAGGCATGTGTTTATTGAAATCTGATCAAGGTCCCTCTGCAGGGCATTTTCCCATGTGACACAGCGCCTGTCCCCACCCTCAACATCTACTCTAACTCAGACTTTCAGTGACAAAGAAGGCAGAGGGGGTACGGGTCAACAGTTACACAAATTTATACTCTGTGATGATAAAAACAATCCCGTCCCAAAGTGTCAGTGACTTCTGAAGAGCCCTCGCGCTCGGCGGTGGCCAGCATGCCCGTGGACACTTGCACAGACACAGCTAACCACGGAGCGCTGACAACTATGGACTCGTCCCCCAGGCTTCCAGGTGGAAAAGGCACAAGGTGGGGAAAGCAGTCGAAGGTGAGAGGCGCAGTCCTCCGAGCCTCGCCACAGTCCCCCCGGCTCACCACCCACGGTGCAGTGTCTTCAAACATCAGACTCCGAATGTCCCACCATCCCTTTCAAATGAGTGTTTTCATGGGTGAGGACATCAGCACTTCCTTATAACAACACACAGTTTCTGCCTCCAAATGAGCAATTTTTAAAGTTGAGAGCTTGTATTACCAAAAAATTTTCCCTCAATGATGATTTCTGAGCTGAGAGAAGAGACCACTGTAATGTCCTCTCTCAGCTCACACCTGCGTCTGCCTGTCTGTTGCTGGTGCTTCTGACTGGAAGAAGAGACGCAGTCTCTTCTGTGTCCTATAGGCCCCTTTCTCGTTTGACCATCTATCTCAGCAAGGACAATGTTTTGGAAATCCTTACACTACCATGTCCAGGGCCTTTTTAGTTTCCTGGAAAAAGAAGCTAGCCTGGAAACATACAACACCAAGCTGCTTGGCTTGGTGTTCCCTTCCTTCCGCATGCCGTAGAGGCCACGTGGGCCTGAGTGAGCAGCGCGTTAAAGGACTCGCTAAGCAACCAGAGATTTTGAACATTAAAGGCAGTTACATACCTAGTTGACAGGCACACACGGTGTTCTATTTGAAAAGCCAGGTATATTTCTAAAAGATCATGCCTACCCCTACAGTAAGTAAATGATGGGGCCAGGGAACAGCAACATAGAGCTGATGAATTAAAAAGCACCCTACGAAAGTTCCAGAGCAGAGAGAAGAGAACAGTTCCTTTGGGTTTGTTTTGTGTCTCGTGTGGGAGGAAGGGAAACGGGCTTGGTGAAATTACTTTTCAGGTGAAGGTTTCTGTGGGTTGAAGCGGTGAGCTCGGGCCTCGTTCTTCCCGAGCCAAAGCCGTCTGTGCTTTTGTTGGCTTCGGGGTTAGTCTTGACGGACGGGGTTAGTCCTCTGCCGAGTAGAAGTGGTACATCAGGCCCACCGCCAGCGCGGAGATGGCCGGGATGGCCCAGTTGGTCCACCAGCTGGAAGTGAACAGAAACGACCCTCGCATGGTGTTCTCAGCTCAGCGCCTGCGTGCCGCGCGAGCATCATGAACTCACCTCTCTAACTGCTCTGGGCGAAGGGGTGACTCTTGCCAAAAGTGATGCGAGCTGCTACCTGTCCTGGCAATTCCTCTATCGTTCTTGCCTTATGAGAAAACGGACGGCTATCCCCTACCTCCACTTACATCTACTGCTGTAAACTTGTACAAAGCTAGGAGTCACTCCCCCAAAAGCTGCTACGAGCTAGGACCGGGGACTTACCTAAAGGACATCGAGTCTGGGTACATGTCACCAGCTCCCAAAGGGAATACTCCCCACAGGCTTAATTCTAGTGCCATGTATTTGTTAAGAACTTAAAATGGCACTAAACTGAGAACCAGAAAGCCGAGGCCCCCATTCTGGGAGAGCTGTGGGCAAGCTCCGCGGCCCAGGGCAGACGCCAGGCCCTGAGCTGGGAGAGGGGTGAGGGCTCCCACCCAGACAGTGACTGAGGTCCCAACCAGCACCGCCAGTCTGCTGCCGGTGACTCTGGGTTGAAAATCTGACCTTTACACACATGGAGTAGACTTGCCGTGTTGACAAACAGTGTGTCCAGACCATCTGATCTGTGGCCCATGGGTAGAGGTTTGCAAAATCCCTACTGGACATACTGCTCAGTCCCGAGGCACAGAATTACAGGTCAGATCTGGGACAGAGCTAGATTTGCACCTATTATTTCTTAGGAAAGAGGAATTAATATACGGGTTTCAGAATCTGAACAAGCCAGACAACACCCAGGGGCATATCCACTTTCTGTCATACACTGTCCATCCTCCAACCCTCTGCACACACCCACCCATTCCAAGACCAGGAGGATTCCAGGTGATTTTGCATCTGGGGGGGCTTTCAGTGTCCCTTTCAGAAGAAGCTGTGCGACAGTGAAGAGGAAGGTGGACGACTGCCAGGAGGCAGGGAAGGCACAAGACACGGCAGTCGCCTTCGACAGGGCGAAGGAACATCTGCATCAATCTGGGGTCACGGGGCGGAGCTCAGGCCCCCCAAATATAACTATCTGATGGCAACTGCGCAAGTCAATGTAACAGAGCTGCCGAAAAATGTTCCTACCATCTTGGACTAACGTACAGAAATCTGGGCCACAGAGCAAGCAAGGCACGCCACACTGGGAGGGCTGAGTGTGGCGTCAGGGCCCGTGGCACACCCCTGCTTCCACGGAAGCACTGCAGCAGGGGGACTGCCCGGGCCCCTGTGAGCAGGTTGGCCGGGGAGGGAAAGGACACTCGGTGTGTCCCGTCTGCTCCTGAGGGCAGACACAGCGGGGGGGTGAGGTTCGGGGTCGTTTCGGGGAATGTCCGAAGTCTGAGCCGTCTGCATTTTAGGGGGGAATGCCCTGAGCAGTTGGGTGTCGAGTGGAGATGACCCCTGGGTGCCCTGAGGTCAGGGGGTGGCCCCCAGTTCTCCGAGTTTAGGAGCCTCTGGATCACAAGGACAACTGAAAAGAAAACCAGCACATACCTGTAATTAGAGTCAACTGTAGTGATGAGAGTTTCCTGAAATGGGGAGAAAAAGGAAAATAAGGGAAAGGGAACAACAGACTAAACACCTGTTTTAAAGTAAGACCACAGTGTCTCATGCAATGCATTCTTCTAATGGATATTGGAAGGGAAAATTACATCACACACTCCTTTCACTAAAATGCCTAATTTCACCATTTTTTCAGAAGAAAAATGTTTAAGAAAGATCTATATCTAAATTACTTACAAACACAACCTAGATAATCTAGAAGAAATTGTTAAAAATGAATAGGCCACATAAAGTATCCTGCACGCACAGACACCTAAATACTGTAACACAGAAAGGGACCACAGGTGTGGCTCACACGCACACACAACCCCACCACTATCTTCAGCGAGAGGATCTAAGTCTTCAAAACCGTGAAGGACATGGTCAGTTAAAAACGCTTCTTTCACTCAAATAAATCTTAGACGAAGTAAAAGTGTCCCCAAATGATATTTCTATT
Source organism: Sturnira hondurensis (assembly GCF_014824575.4). Taxonomy (NCBI): domain Eukaryota; kingdom Metazoa; phylum Chordata; class Mammalia; order Chiroptera; family Phyllostomidae; genus Sturnira; species Sturnira hondurensis. Next base: position 38,707,813 of record NW_028074503.1, read on the forward strand.
AAAAGACATTCAAGGCCCTGGCTGGTGTAGCTCAGTGGATTGAGCGCGGGCCTGAGAGCCAGAGGATCGCGGTTTGATTCCCAGTCAGGGCACATGCCTGGGTTGCAGGCCAGTTCCCTGCAGGCCAACTCCCAGCAGGGGACACACGAAAGGCAACCATACATTGATGTTTCTCTCCCTCTCCTTCCCCTCTAAAGATAAATAAATAAATAAAATCTAAAAAAAAAAAAAAAGAGAGAGACATTCACTGTCCCCAACTGAAAAGAAAAAAGTTGAGAACTGTCATTTAAATCGCAGCACTCTGGATAAACTCTGACTCTGACAAGACAGTTCTAGAAAGGCACTGGAGGCCTTGGGGACTGACCCCACTCTGTCACCCACCGAGAACCTCTGAGTAAGGACGCCCTGCGCAGGGGTCCTCCTCAGCCCCAGCCTGCTCACCGCCCAGCAGCCTCTGAGAGTCCACACCAACACCAGGAGCCTGACCCCAGAGGGCTCTGGGAAATGCACACTTTCCCGAGCAGCCGAATAACCAAGGCCTCGTGAAATACAGATGTTTCCAGGCTCCCAAACGTGTTAGGAAGCATGGTTTTGAATTTCCACACCAGCAGAAGCATTAGTGCCTCAAACGAAGGCAGCCGTCAGTGATGCCACCGTGTTAGAGCTTGTCTCTGCAGTGTCCCAAAGCGCGGGACAAAAGCCATTAGCAAAGCAGGGGGCAGGTTGCGGGGCTGGCACTGAGGCAAAGCTCCACACAGCAAGGTGCAGGAAAGCTCCCTGGACGGGCAGAAACCCGTGTAGGGCGAGCCAGCAAAGCGGTTCTGCAACCCACCAACCTGGGAACATGGCCGTTAACGTTCCTGACACAGGAGCAGGGAGAAGACAAGTCGTTGAAAAAGAAAACTTGACGGTTATTATCAGCTTTTGGAGCAATGGTCAATCCCAGAGACCACAGAAAGGATTCACAACTACCGCAAGGCTATTTTTCAAATGTGCCATATTACAAGTAAAATTAACAAAGATGCTTTCAAGTAACTGAACTATGCAAAAATATCATTTAGCTATTAGAAGAAAGATACAATCAGCTCTGAAACCCAATAGTTCATGGAAGGTAAAACATTGTCACACTAGACAGTTACGCCCGAACTGGCAAACAGCGGGCAGACGTGCACCGTTATTTTGTTAGGCTGAGCACAGGCATGTGCAATTTGCTGAACACGCTGACAAGTCCGGAGCCTCAACTGCCTGGCCCCACCCCGCATCGGGTGTGCCTGAGCACCGAGGCTAAGGTACTGCGGGTGTGCGGTCATCGCCATCGGCAGCAACGGTGACCTTGGAAAGAGCTGAATGTTAAAGATCATGTACATTGATTGCTTGGTGTCTGTCGGGCTCTTAGCCCAGGATGCTTGAGAGTCGAAGCAGGTCTGCACGTCCGATCAGCGCTTTGGTGCAAAGGGAAAGGGTCTCTCCTGTGCCCACTGCAAAGGGGCTGGGCTGGGCTTCGGGTGTGCACCTCACCAGCAGGTCAATGACGGACGCGGAGAACACGCCATGGCTTGCCCTGCAGGCTCGCCACCTGCTCACTCCGTGACCCGGAGGGGCTCCATCTCGAGTGGGCTAACAACTAAAACGGTACATGACAAGCTCCGTAGAAAAGCCTGCAAAGCCCATCGAGCTCTGGCAGATGAAAGTCATGTCATTGATAAGCTCACCTGACCTAGCCCATTCTTTCATTGAACTCCCTAATAAGCTCACCTGACCTAGCCCATTCTTTCATTGAACTCCCTAAGAATACTACCGACAGACTGACGCCTTTCACGCAAAGTCTAGAGCCTACCTATGCTTCTGGGACTGCAACTGGCAAACCTGCAGTAGCTGCCGGCCATGGGGCTGCAAGGTCAAAGCTCGGGACAAGGTCTGAATGCCACTGTCTTCTCCAGCCCTGGGTCCCACAGGGCTGCCATGAGAGCCAGGTAAAGTCACACATACAGTAATGCTGTGAAAACTACAACCAAGAAAAGGTACTTCCAATCACCAAAATCTTCCCTGGGAGCAATCTGGTAGATATGGACGCATTTAAAGCACATTATCTCTATGCCTGCAGAGATCCTACTCTGGCACCCTGCACCATGCCTTCCTCTGGGCTTGTTCAAGCTAATAATCTTCGGTGCATCTGACGTCACAATTCAACTGTGTAGTGTTTTAAGGAGGCGATACTCCGAAACTTCAGACCCCTGCATTCACTGATCAGTCTGCAGACAGACAGACAGTCACACAGACACATGCAACAAAAGCAGCCTCTGAGGACACGCTCTTCTTCTGGTAAACCAGAGGCGCGGTCTACAAGAGGGGTCGCGTATTTTCTTCCGCAAGCAGTTTTTCTTTACGGCCTGTAAGAAAAAGGGCAAGTTCTTGTCCCACCTCCCTTCTGAACTGCTCTAAAGAAAGCAGAGTTACGTGGGATCTAAGAGCAAACAGAGGAGAAGAGAGTCCGTCATTCAAAACTCAGGCCTGGCGATGCGAGACTGCAGCCCTGACTGGTGTCTTCTGCCCATGGGCATCCTGGTTCAAGGCACAGTCGGCCCTGCGTTAGATCTAAGTTCACACAGTGAGCCTTACCAATCCTTGTTTGAGGATCGCTGAATGATCTGCACCAAGGTTGTTCAATACAGAATCTCTAACAGGAGAATGTACACTTTTTTCTTGACCGGTTTCAGAGAAAAAGCAAAAGCTTCAATGCACCCTGGAATTTCAGCAGCTTAAAAAGTAGCGTCAGAAAAGGTGCTGAAGCCATATAAACCAACCGCAAAGATTCTCAGCAATCATACAGAGTCAATTCAAAGTCTAAAGTCCATTTTTTACCTTCCCAAAGTCTGGGATCAGCAACATTGACCTGGGCCTCCCCTTGAATCAGGAAAGGGGAGAACATGATAAAACTGCATCATGCAGACCTTTGTGGTTCTCTCTGGGGTGCCAAGGTCAATGGCGCCTTCACGCTTTGCTGGATTAATTGTTTGATTTTCTTGCAGATTAAATTTAGACAATGTCTTGTCAGCAGCCACTAGCAAATGAGTTCACAAGATCTGCATGTGAACTCTGTGCTGTCTTACTCTCGTGCTCTAATAAAACCATGGATGCCACTCGACACAGAAAAGTGACACTTAATGTCACTTGTTTTAAGCAGAACTTCCCCACAGCCCTTTAACTACAGGCCAAGCACTGTTTCCCTGCTCGCACTGCTGAGGGACTCTGGCTGCTGCGCCTTCTTACTGCGGGTTCATCCCCAAATGTGAGCAAGGCTCAGAGAGAGGGGCCCAAGGGTCAGGGCGCACAACTAGCATTTCTAGAATTACTTCCTTTCCCAGGAAAAATGCATCAAGAAGTTACTGTTTAATTTGAACAACATTAAATTTAGCCAGGAAGTATTTACCAAACATCTACAATGTCCCAGAGACGTGGGGATGAAGACAGGGGTTGTGTCCTCAAAGGCTTAAGTATGAAGACCTCTGCTCCATTTTAAGCTCTCTGACGATAATGCTGTGTCAAATCCCCACTGCAGAAGCACTGGTTATAAAAAGGAGCTCTTCCCCCGGTATCCGTTGGTAATCACGATGGAAAAGGGATTTTAAGTAATAAGAGTCTCACGAAGAGAACACACAACTCCCCTAATGAAACACCACGACTGACTATGTGAACAGAAAGGTCTGCTGCGTCAGCCCGCAGGCTCCACGTTCTCCAACCTGGCAGCACACCTGCGCTGGCCTCGGTCAGGCCAGTGGGAGACCTCTGCCCTCTGCTTTGCCGGGGTGATACCCAGGGGCAATGACTACAGTGAACGAGACAGACACTCTAGACGGTCACACTTACCGCAGGCTTCTTTATCTTTGCCCTGTCATCCTGCAATGAAAAACAAGGCACATTACAGGACGGAAGATGTCTACAGCAGTGCCGTCTCTGAAGTACTCGCTTTCTCTGAGACTTCTAAAAAGCACTCCTGTTCAGTGATTACCATTTTAGGTTCATCTGTGCAGGTTGTTAAACATGTTTGAGCCTTCTGACTTGACTGCAAGAGTTACTCTCAGATGAAGTGCTGAGAGGTAGTCTGACCCAGAGCTCGAAGGTCAGGACAGCATCCCTGGGGTCCCACTGTATGTGGGTGAGTACGAGCGCTGACCAGACTCGGGCTCCTATCGCATTTCAGGGGGCAGCTGAGTAATCAGGTCCTTCCCGTCTATCCTCTCAAACTGCGGTTCGGGGGTATATGTGTGTGCAGGTGTGTGTGTGTACATGCATTGTGCAGGGGTGTGTGTCTGTGAGTGTATGTGTATAACTTGTGTGATATCCTCAGTAAATTCCTGCAATCTCCCAGTTGTAGGGTCATAATCTACTTAAACCCCCAGCCGAGTCAGTTCAAGGTCAAGTGTGTCTAAAGGCTGACCACCAGTGAGCCCGATAAGCAGATGAGGCAAAAATGCTGCTGGCCTGGCCTAAAAACCCACCACTCCACCCTCAGAATGGGACGAAGGACAAGGAGGAACGCGTGAAGGGAGGCCCCTCTGACGACTGCAAAACTGCTCCTTTTGGTGAAGGACGAAGACGAAGGCACATGGGCGAATAAAACTTCCAGATAAACGAAGCTTATTTTCTCAGAGTGCCATCTCCTTCCACTGAAAGCCCACCCAGGTGGAAAGACGGAAATGCCGTGAACGGCCCCATCCTCAGGCTTCCCCCCAACGAGCCCCCCACAGCCTCCCCCTCATGCGCCGCGGAGACAAGACGCACCTTGTCGCGTGACAGAACTTCTCAGGCTACTTACTGGATGCAGTTCCCCGATGATGTACATTTTGGACAACTCTCTGGCATCCGTGGAGTGCCCGACGTCCTCGAAGTTCTCGGTAGCGTCGCGCCCAGCTTGTTCCCGTAAGACTTCCTCCCCACCAGGATGCTGTTTCAAGGACACATAAAACAGACTAAAACAATAGTAATAGATATTCTTTTTCCAAGCAAATGAGATCAAGGAAGTGGCCAGTTTATTTAACCAAATAGTTCGCTCCAGAAGTCACAGACGGCAACATGTGAGTGCAACTCGGCCCCGACAGGATGGAAAACACCACGCCGCTTTGTCTTCCAGAGCCTTCTAGAAAGTGAGGAGGAGCCTTCTCTCACAGTAAGGTGTCTGTTTCTGGGTTATTCTGATGGCATTAAGAGCAGTAGGCAGATACTTTTCATCCTTTGACATCCTCTTTGCTTTTCCAGAAAGCTCTCAAAATCGCTCTTATCCATTTTTATCTAATCTCTTTTTCGAGTCCTATCCCTCTGACCTCTCGGCCCCGGGTGTGAATGTACGCCATTACACCGTAGATGATAACACAGCTTCAAAGTGCCCTCTGTGCGCCTGCCCAGTACAGAGAGAGGGTAGGGCCCTTGCCTCTTACAGAACTTACCTCCCAGTCAGAAGGAAAAGAAGAGCAAGCAGCTTCCACAGCAACTTGACTATGTCACTGACAGGGGACAGAAGCAAAGAGGAAGAGCTCAGTTCTACACTCCAGGGCTTTTAGCTACCTTAATGGTAAAATGAACCAAGGACAGTCACGACGTAGAGAGGGACCAGCAGGTGGGCCCAGTCACAGAGTGACTGACACAGAGGGAGGGGAAGATTTTACCTGAGGCTTTTCCTAGGGGAAGACCATATGCAGCTTTTCTTAGGGCCCGGGGAACACGCAGGCAAGACCAGAAGTAATGAAAGAGGCAGAGTTCTCCGACAGGCCCTGAACCTCATGGGAACTGGGGGACCTCCCTCCCGCTACGTTCATGGGCCGGCCACAGCTGCAGAGCCCGGGCGGATGGAGGGCATGGCCTGGGAGCAGGAAGGAGGACGACGGGAATACAGGCATCTTCTCCAGAGCGTCCTTCTAACATGAAGGCCCCATTTTTCCCAAGGAGGACTTGTTTTCCATTTGCTGTAAGTGTCAGCTCACCCAGCACACACACAGTCACACACACCGTGCACTGCCACGTGCCGGGCCCGCGGTTGGTAGGGGTGGTGGTGAAGGGAGGTAAATGGTGCACTAACACAGACATGCGTCAGTGGTGGGTCCCCCCCAACCCCTGCACTGGCAAATCCCCCACATCTTCCCATCTCCCCATTCCCCTCGGTTCCCGCCAGAGCCACCCACGGGCCCGCGGCTCCAGCCTCAGTCTGCGTCTCAGCCCCCGCGCTTTCCTCCCCGAGACATGACTTCCTCCACCCGGTGCTGCCGAGCCATAGTGTTGGGGCTCGGAGCCCTTTGCTGGGCTCCGGTCTGAAAGGCCCGCCCCCACCCCCACCCCATGGTCTCCATCTCCCCACTGAGCGCCCGCCACCCAAGCTGCATTTCCATCCATGTGTGGGCGAGAGTCCCGAGGACAGAGACCCCATCTGGCATGCCCGTCACTTTCGCCCTGGCACCTGGTGTGACACCTGGCACATGCAGATAAGAACACATAAGTAATTTTTAGACAAACAAATAAGAAAAGGGCAGACGGTCCCACGACCAATTTGAAACTGTGCACTGTAGCCAGCCAGAGGGTCACGACAGCCTTCTCATGCCACTCTCCTCTTCCTGAACTAATAGTAGCTCTGACCACACACTTTCATATTTAACGACTGTTCAGTCCCTTTAATCAAAATATTTACTGTCTCATATGTGAAAGGCACTGCGTGGGACATGCAAAAGTACACAAAAAAATTAGTGTGATTTGATCCTGAAGAAGCTCTCGGTTAATCTGAGGTCAAAGGGAGAGCACAGAAGTGACTGCTGGCTTTCACTGACACCGCCTCGGAGTCGTGGTTACTCGTGAATCACCCAGCAGGTCCTGAACTCCCAGTCACAGGAGATACGAGCATGAACTTGTACCTGCCTGGGAGGCAGGAGTGAAGGAGTCACACACAAGGCCGCTGAACACAGCCATGGACCACGCACACCCGCTTCAGGAAAGGAGACCGCCTAGGTGTGAACTGAAAGACGGCCCCTCTCCAGTTGAGGGCCTCACAGGTGAGGGCCATGGGCCAGAACAGGAGTCCAGCCCGAGTCAAGCTGCCCTGAGAGAAAAGGCAGCATCTGTCCCCTCACGTATCTAGGAGGGAGCGGCCAACAGGAAAGTTGGAGTTGGCCAGGGACCAGAGGACTCTCCTCGTGGCTCTGTGGCAGTTGTTAGGATCAAGCCACACCTGTTTTACCAACTGCCAGCCATGGGGCAGTGAAGGGGGGGTGAGCGGGGGGGCAGAAGTGCCGCAAACACAGTGCAATCAAGCCTTGCGTGACACGGTGCCTTCTGGATTATGCATTTATATTAGTTTGATGGAAAGTCAGAGCTCCGTGGCTTCCGTCCTCCGTCTCCCACCAGTGAGGGTCTGAAGTGGTCTCTTGGGCCTCGCCAGTCACACTTCACTTAATTCGAGAAGCACAGTTGTCATCGTGCTTGTGGATTTGAGGATTTCTCCAAGCCCAGGGTCTCCCAAGAGCATACGAAGATGAGAGAAACACAAATAAGGAGGAAAACAGAACGTGTTAAATGAGTGTCAGTAAACTCAAGAACAGAGCAGGTACTCCTGCTGACAGACGATGGGCAACCCAGGGAGCCCCTCGGCCTGCACTGGGGCGGCTCCCCCTGCCAGCGCCCGACAGGGAGGGCGAGGCCGCCCCTCCCCCACAGACCGGTCATCCGGGTGCAGGGCACTTGCTGAGCCTGCGTGGGGCTGCATGACAGAACAGGCACGGCCCCTGCTTTCTAGAAAAGCAAGAGCTCAAAATGGAAGAACATGATACGAACTTGGTAAGTTTTTCTTCACTGGGCACCAAATACCCGGAATAGACAAAACAGCAGTGACAGTCCTTCAGGTGAGGGTCACGGGCAGGGCAAGTGCAGACTCGCTCCTCTTCAGCTCACAGGGCCAGGCCTTCCAGGCCAGTTCTGCTGAGTCACTCGCTGTGAAAAGTCCACGGGGGCAGAACCAATGCCCCGCATGCCCCTTTCCGGCTGCGAAGTCAGCCTGGCTGTGGGCCCACCTGCCCTTCCTCTTTCAGAAGACACTGCAGCGGCAAGAACTTGCTCTACGAGGGATAAACTCGAGTGCAGGAGGAGGGCAATGCTCCCGGCATTGCTTCCTGCAGGAGAGACCAAGGTTGCCAGGCTGAAAGCACACTCAGAGCCCCGCCGTGGAGGCCCTCTGGCGGGCTCCATTCGAAGCCAGAGCTCCGAGGCTCTCACTGAGAAGACAGGGCTCCGTCCGCAATTAGGGCTACGAAGCTCAACCGACTGCGCCCTGAGTCAGCAGTCTTCGGCACCTTCCATCTCACGGGGCAGGTAAACCAATCACTGAGACTTGGCAGCACACCCAAAACCTGTATTTTTTGCTCACCTGACAAAACATAGGAGTATATTTGATCAAACTCCGAAAAAAACATAATAGCAATAGTTATTACCTATTCTTTATGCTCCAAAGTGACTTTTTAAAAACTCAAGTGCCTATACTTGTGTATTAGGATGTCTTGCACCAAGAATTAACCAATCACATGCAACCTTATTATGCAACATCACCAATAATATGCAACTGTATTAAATGACCTGTTTACTTAGGGTTCAAGACAGGGCATTCACATTGGATGTCTGGTGTTGTGCTGGCTGTTGTCATTTTTTTTTATTTGACAATCTAAGGGGAAAGAGATCAGTGCCCTTGACTAAACAGTCAGGTGTTGTGTGTTTTAGAAATTCTTGCAGCACAGCACACCAGTTGAAAATCACCACTCTAGGTCATTACAAAAGAGAATGTGACCCAAACGGAATGGGCGATCCGCGCATGTACTGTTCAGCCAGTGCCCGGGGGCTGCTGCCCTCCCCCCTCCTAACCTACTTCGGTACAACTAGGAGGGAGAGCAATGCCGCAGGCAATATGCAACTTTTTTCAAATGAAAACATGAGTCCAATTTCCCATGCACAGAAGAAAAAAAGGAATAAGAAGAATATCAGACTAAAACAGCAGAAGATGCTTCCCCAGAGCAAAACAGCACAAACAGACTGGGTCAGATATGGAGAAAGGAGAAGGGACACAGCGTGGCCTTGTGTTGCTTCCGTGCGTGGAGAGGCCAAGAATCTGAGAGTGAACACAAGGACAGCGGTGGCTCAAACCCGTCCTCGAATGAGGCGGACAAGAAGCGGTAAATAAAGGAACAAATGCATTGCCAGAGATGCCGCAGTGCCCCGGACGTATTCAATCGCAGAGCAATTCTATTTCACATCTAACAGTGTATGCTAAAAAGGATCTACAAAACTGGCAACTGGCAAGGTAAAAATGATAGATAGACTTCGATGCCACTCCTGATACAGATAATTTCAATAAATAAGCTCATAGTATGTGGGCAATAATCTTAAGGAGACAGAAACTGTGAGCAGAATCAGTCACTCTAGACTCAGACGCGTGCAGCCTGCAACACCACTGAATCAGACACCGATTACGTAGCGGAAACACTCTCGAGGGCCGCTCTTTATTCCTGTGTTTGTTTCAACGGTCATTTTACAGCTCCTTCGATTCTCCACCCACGCAATGAAGACAAGTATACATCATATTTTTCGCATGACCTTCGCTAGTTACGTCCCCTTTTAATACAAATAAGGTAAGCTAAGTTTACCACCCCAAAATACGCCTCTCTGGGACAGGGACTATGTTATGCTGGCTACTCGTAAGCAACGGCAGGTATGGGAGAAGCTCCGAACACCAAGCAGAAGTTCCAGCCGGGGACGGACGCTTGCCTTCATAAGGGACACGTCCACCTACACGGGTGTCTCCCGCACCATGCGGGGCCTGCCTTCACTGTCAGGGCACCAGGAAGGACTTACATCCACCCCATTACCTTGCCCTCATCTGCTGTGCTTTTCCGGGTCATCTGCCACAGCGGACTCCCACTCCCAGCATCTCTCTGCCTTTGGCGAAAGCAGCACTTAAGGGGACGGCTTCCGCCTTTTCCGGCGAGTTACTCACTGTTGCCGGCTCTCCCATGTGTACACGTGTTATTAAACTTGCTTTGTTTGGCCCTCGCTGATCTGTCTCAGGGGAATCTGATCGTTACACCAGTTCAGAAGGACTTCGAGGGAAGAGTTATTTTTTGCCCCAACAGTTTTGTGAGTGAGATACTCTTAGGCTTGATACAGAATATTTTCACTGAGTTTTTGACCTCGACTCCTATAATCTCTATGTTTTAGTGGCCTTGGCAAAACAAGTGATAGCATTTCAAAGTCAAGGGCTAGAAGATCTTGTTTATGGGGCAGGAGAGCCTTAGATCCTTGTAAATAAAGCCAGGGAGGGCTTCTCCTCGAGTTCACGGCTCCACCCACTGAACAGGCCTTGCTCCCTCCAGCCCTCACCGAGCCCAGCGGTCTTCTACATCTGCTAAAACCCTCGCAAAGGCCCTTCTGACCATGTGCCTGCTCATGGTCCACATGGTGAGTTTCTGCAGGCAAAGCGAAGGCCTCCTGCACTTGCCCACAAAGAGCCTCAGCACCTGCAGAGCCCCCAGGGTGCCCGGGAGCAAAACCACACCAGCCGGGAAGGGGACAGCTGCTTGCGCCTACGTCTGCCTCCCCCCCCCCACCCCAGCGCTTAAGCCTGTGGTTGGGAAACAGCTACTGAGAATAGAGATTTTCCCAGCCTCCCTTGCAGCTGGGTATGCCATGGACTAAATTCCTGCTAATGAAATGTATGCATAAGTGTCAAGAGAACCTTCTAGAAGCCTGCCCTTTAGAACACTGTGCCCCCTTTGCCCTTTGTCCATCCTACTCTCTGGAATGGGGATGCTGCCCCTGAACTTGGAATGAGGACCAGACCTTAGAAATGGCCGAGAAGTGGACTGGAGGCGTAGCCCCAAGGGCTTGATGGAGCCAGCACACCACACCTGGACTGCAAAGCATGTTTCCTCACGACAATAAACTCCTGCCTTGTGGAAGCTGTTTGGGGTTCCTCCAAGCTTGATCCTACTTACTACATCAATCATTTTGTCAGGGACCAAAGTCCAAAAGTACATAACATGAGGTTAAATGTACTCCCCCGTGTTGAGAAACTTAAAGCCAAATCAGAGCAACGATCTCCACATTATACACTAAACAAGTAGAGAAATGTCAAGGCCCCATCTTAATTTATCCAATAGGTAGTCATCGGCCACCTTGTAAGTATCTTTAAACACAAGCAAGGCTCCTTTAGGTTGGAATTCGCATGGACAAAGTAGATCCAGACGAGAGCCCTCAGGAGTATGAGCAGGAGTGAAGGCTTAGGGGCTGAAGGGCGCTCGGTGTGTGGCGGTTAATGAAGAGACACGAGTGAATAAAGCGAGATCCCTGAGGCCAGACGCAGGCTCATTCTGCGCATCAGCTGGGCTGGCCCCGAGGATGCCCAGACCAGGCGTTATTTCCAGGCGTGTCCGGGAGGGTGTTTCGGGAGAGGATCCACATTGGACTACGTGGGCCCAGTAAACCAGGTGACCTCCCCTAACGTCCAAGAGCGTCCTCCAATCCAGAGAGGCCTGGAACAGAATGAGAGGAAGGAGGAATCCACCCCCTTTTCCTGCCTCACTGATTGGGCAGGGACATGTCATCTCATTTTCTGCTGCCCTTGAACTGGGATTTGCCCCCTTGGCTCCCCTGGTTCTCAGACCTGCCGAGTGACCCACCAGCTTTCCTGGTCTCAGCTGGCAGATGGCACAGCATGGGACTTGGTGGCCTTCCTCTCTGGGCTGTGTGTGTGTGTGTGTGTGTGTGTGTCTCTCCCACTGGTGCTGGCTCTCTGGAGAGCCCAGGCTAACACGGGCTGGATGGTTAAAATGGACCACACAATAGATGGCCTTCAGAGCAGTGTCAAAGGTGGCAAGGACTTCCTGCAAAGCAGGGTAGCGTGTCCGAAGGCCACAGGGTCACTGCTGAAGACACAGCTCTGAGTGCAGACAGAGCAGGGCAGTACAGGGCCTCCCTACCTGCGTCCCCTCTACCCAGCACTCACAGCTTCCTGACATTTCTGCCTCCTCCTGATTTGTGGGCTGGAGATCCTGACTCAAAGGCCCAGCTGAAGGTTAAAATCCCAGAAGTCCCGAGTTTAAAAGGACCTTCAGAGACCTGATATCCTTAAAATTACAGGCGGAGAAACTGGGACCCAGAAGAAGTCAGGCCAGCATCACACTGACAGCCCCTGAAGGGGACGGGAGTGGAGCCCCGGGGTCCGGCCCAGGGCAGCCTCCCCTTGTCTTGGCACATGCACGTGACAGACCATTTTTATCTTTCTAAACAAAGTGACCGTAGATGGGATGCCTGAAAAAAAGTTTCTTCATACACTTCCCTCTGGGAATTTAGAGGAAAATCTGTCTTGCTTCTTCTCGATGAGAAGGGACTTTGTCATTTGCCCTGCTGGCCCAGGCCTCACCCACAAAGATTCAAAGGACACACACATACACCACCCTAGCTCAGGGTGCTACCTGGCTGCCAGGTTGTCCCTGAACAAAGCCCAGAAGTGTGAACAAAACTACACTGGGTGTCACAATGTGCACTGACGGTGTCCCCTTGCAGGGCTCACTCAAATTAAGCAAAAACAAATAGCGATTTAAAAAAAAACAGAACACCTTCCCACTTTGTTGTAATATGATGTGGACCCTAAGTCCACCACCTCGGGAGTACCTTCCAAGCCAAACACTTCACACCGCCAAAAAAACAAAGTAAACAATGACTAGGCAAAAATGATGTGTGTACAGAGATTATCTGCAATAGTTCAGCCAGCCAGGAGAGGAACTCAAAGGAGTTTGGAGATCAAACAATTAAAAAAAAATTAGAACAGGCCCTGGCTGAGAGCTCAGCTGGCTGCAGGGTTGTCCCTTAGCTAAAAGGTTGCGAGTTCGATCCCCGGTCAGGATATCTACAGGAGACACGGGGCCCATGTGTCTTTCTCTCTCTTGTCCTTCGTCTCTAAAAATAATAAACACATTCTTGGGTGAGGATTATAAAAAAAGGTTTAGAACAAACTAAGTTGCCTGACAAAATGTTTTCTATCATTTCTAGATGCTATTTGCTCGAGGAGGCAAAGAATGAAGGCCTCGGGTCGGACTAGGCCACCAGACTCTGTGCGTGGCCCCAGCATGGGCTCCGTGGAGGAGCCCTGTGCGTGGCACGGTCCAGGGGGGAGACTGACATGCAGACGAGGACGAGCTGCACAAAGTCAGCCCCAGGTGTGCAGCCAGCACAAAGTGTGGAGGGACCTGGCCCAGGCACCGGAGGCCGGGCCGGGGCCAGGGAGAGGAGGCTGGGGCTTCAGGGGAGAAGGAACATCCAGGAGCTGCTCACCAGGGGCTCAAGCGGGCCCTCTTGCAGAGGAAAGGACAGCGTGAAGAGGCCAAAACACAGTGGTGCCCTGGAGACGGGCAGGCGCCCTGAGCAGCCCACCTCACCTGGGTAAGAATGCACTGGGACAGAGACCAACAGGAACCGGAAGCAAACGCAGAACGAGGTCCAGCGAGGGGTGGCGGGAGGAGCTGGAGGCTGCAGAAAGTGCCGGCCCTCCACGGGCAGAACTGGATGTTCAGAGTAATGCTCCGTGGTCCTGGCTGCCTCGCCCCGAACTTCCTTTTCAAGTCTACAAGCACCCCTCACCCCCCAGTCTGGGCAGGCAGGCGGAGCGTGCATGTGCCATGTCTGCGTGCTCTGGGTGAGAGCACTTTCTTTTTTCCAATAAATGCTTTTTGTTGACTAAACACCTAGTCGATAGTATTATTTATCAGTCCCCAAAGGTTTGATAGTGTTTTCCCCTGTTCTTGGAGGGAGGGAAGCACTTAGAAAGGAGAATTAAGGACAAATCCTCCCCCACTCTATAGATAACGCTTTCCCGTGTCGCCACAGTGTCCAACGAGGCGCAAGCCCACGGCAGCCCCAGCTCCCCCTGCCGTGCCTGCCCAACCCCCTCACGGGCGCTGCCAAGTGCACCCTCACACTCCTCCAGTTCCCACTTCTGCTCCAGAAACGTCCCAAAAGGTAGTGACTGTTCCCCAGGTGGCAGAGCCTCTGTGTCCAGACAGTGCTGGGCTGCCAGCAAAGCATGGGCTGGGGGCACTGGACCCTGGACCCGAGGGCCAGCCCGGCCGTGTCCCCGGGGAGAGACTAGACGGGCACTGACCTTCCTGAGCCCCCACTCCCCCGGCACCAACTACCTCCTCCAATCACACTGCACAGAAGGGCAAATGCTACAGTTAGCAGACTGCCCTGCAGACAACAGGCATTCGAGTGCCGCCAATTCCCTGTCTCCCCCCACCACTCACCACCTCCACAAAGAACCTGGTCCAGGCCAGGTGAGGTCCCGAGCCCGAGCCCCACACCGACAGACCTCCCTTCTTTTTGCACCCCTCCTTCACCTCGAAGCAATTTCTGTGGATTGAACCAGCTGGTCTGACCCTACTAAGGCAGAGAATCAAATGACAAGCATCAACAGGAACAAGGGGTCCTAAGGACAATGAGCACTCTCCACAGGGGACGGTCCTCAGAGGTCATTAGGGTCCGGACAGACAGATAACGCAGCTGGGAGTGCGATGCTCTCGCCTTGAAAAAGAGAAGCAAAGTTCTTGGTTATTCTTAGAGTGTGCCCTGACCAGTTTTTTTTTAGTGTCACCATTCCTAAACGGGTCCCCTTCGGTCAGACACCACAAGCCAGCCAACTGGAGACAAAGCCCCACGGCAGGCGGGGCCTCCCTGCTCACTCTCTGCACAGAGGAGCCTCGCCAAGCAAGCCCTTAGGCCTCAGCACCAGCTCACTGCCCTCAAGGTGCAGGCCTGGTGCTGTTTCTCCTACCCTAACACACCGCCCCTGTGCACACGCACACACGCACACACCGCCTCTCCCTCCACCATGCTGCGCTCTACAGGCACTCCCTGTTTTCCTGCCCCCCCCCCACACAAGTGAACCCCGGCAGGGCCTGTCAGCCCTTCGGTCTCTGCTGCCTCCTCTGTCCCCTTGGAGAAGCCCCGCCCATGGAATGAAGCCACTCCCCTACACTCTGCCTGCAGTGATGCCCCCCAGCCCCACCTGACTGACTTGCACTGGGGATGTTGGGGTCCCCTCTCGGGAAGACTGTGGCACTGGCTTCCAGCATGCCATTCTCTCAGGCTCTGGCCCCCGCCACCTCACCGGGCACGCTTTCACCCCCATCTCTCGTCCCTCCCCTTGTGAGAGTGCCCCAGGGCCCCACACATCATGGTCCCTCTGTCATGGCAACCAGCACCATTGCTTCAGAAGGGCTGACAACACCGGAACCTTTATTTTCGGTTTAGAGGGGTCACCTCTCTCTAAACTCTGGATTCTTGGATCACCGTCTGCATCTCGTCTCCACCTAGGGGTCTGGCAGTGTCCTCAAACTGAACATATTAAAAGCGGCAAGGACCCACCCTCTCAAAACTTGCTGCACTGTCTCCTTCCCCCACCTCCATTGATGACAATTCCGTCCATCCGGCCACTGAGGTCAAAGCCTTGAGGCTCCACATGACCCTTCTCATCTCTCACACCCCACACAGAACCCCAGGACATTCTGTGGGCTCACCTTGTTTAATGCAGCCTGAATCTGGCCAATTTTCCCACCTCCACCACGTCACCCCTCGCCGGGTGTCCCTGGCCCTTGGCTGTGCACTCACACCCCACCAGAGCAACAACCTGAATGTACGCCAGGCCATGTCACTTTGCCGTTGAAACCCTCCCACAGCTGACTGTGCCATGGATTCGAGACTCGGGCTGCAGCTCTGGTCATCAAGAACATGTGGCCCCGGCAGGGAGACGTACATGCAGATCGATGGGACAGAGCAGAGAACCGACACAGACCCTTGCAAAGGCTTCCACCCAATTTCTGACAGAGTGCAAAAGCAACGTGACGGAGGAAGGAGCCTCTTCGACACACAGTCTGGCACAACTGGACACTGGTCCTCAAAAAAGCCTTTTCAGGGAGGGCAGCGAGATGGGGCGGGGGAGTGGGGACAACTGTGCGTGAACAACAGCAGCAGCACATCTTGACCAAAACCTTACACTGTACACAACCATCAACTCCAAACAGATCACAGATTGAAACACAGAATGGGAAACATTTTTGGAGAGACTTAGGACTAGGCGAACAGTTCTCAGACGTGGTAGTGAAAGTGTGATATGTATAGGGAAAAATGAATAAACTGGACTTCCTAAAAATGGAAACCTTTTATTCTTTAAAGGATCTTATTAACAGAAGGAAACGTCAAGCCCCTGACCGGGAGCGAATTCCTGGCTAGTTCCCTATCTGACCAGGGACTTGTATGCAGAATAAAGAGCTCTATAAACTGAGCAATAAGGAAACGAACAATCGAAACAGAGAAAGGACAAAAGACCCGAACAGACATTTCTTCTAAAAAGATACATGCATAGCAAACAAGCAGCCTCGTTGGCCAGCAGAAAACTAAAACCACAGTGACACACGACGGCCACCTGTTAGAATGGCTAGGACTTAAAATTTACATACGCCAGGAGCCTGGATGCTGGTGAGGACGCTGAAACACAGATTCTGCCGGGCATGTCTGGTGAGAAAGCAGGATGGTTGGTGCTGGCGCTGAAGCCCACACTCACCATAGGCACTCGCGTCCCTGGTGGTGGCCCTGGAGACGTGGGGACCAGTGTGCACACAGATGCCGGCATGACAGTGCCAGCCGCTACTGAGCAGCTATGGTGGGCCCGGGCGTGGGACAGTGAGGGGGGTCACAGCCCCGTCTGGTGTAGAACAGCAGGCACGGGAAGAGAGACAGCGGCTGCAGGGAGAGAGGACGGACGATGTGACAGAAAATTCCCCTCTCTGGGAAACGACCTGGGTTGTGACCAGCAGGGGGTGGTGACCAAGGGACTATGCAGCCAGTGGAGGGAAGCCAAGACAAGGTCTTCAAGCAGAAACTAGCCCGACCTGTTTGAGAAATGGAGAGGGTGCGGTGCGTCTGGGCGCAGAGGCCAGGGGGCAGTGTTCCTGGTGCAGGTGGGCGTGGGGGTGGGGGCCGGACCAGCCAAGGCCGTCGGACAGGTGGGACTGGACTTGAAATGCCATGGGAAGCTGCTGGAAAGGACCTCGGCTGAGAAATGCCAACCTGTTTCCACGAGATAAAGCTTTCTGATTTTCTAGCAGAATTCGCACTCTTGAAGGTAGTGACAACAGACATCTGTGCTGAGAAGAGCGCAGGACAGAAGAGATGGCCAGATACCCCCGTCGACCCAGTCCTGGGACAGGGCAACAGGGACATGAAGTCTGAGGATGGCGTGCAGACTCTCGGAGGACAGACGTCACGCAAGGGTCCCCGGGAGGCCGTATTCCAGTGGAGCAGGGCCACTGGCAGCGGAGGAGAGAGAATGCCTCGCGCAGAGGATGAGGACCCGCAATCAGCAAGGGGGTGGGGAGGGCACTAGCCAACCCATGGGCAGCTTCATCAGAGCAGGAGCCGCATCCGATTTCCACCTGGAACAACCCGTCCCAGGCCGGCTGTTCTGGAGGCCTTTGGAAAGCGGTGAACCGCCTCAGGCCCGCCTGACACCTATGCGGACAGTCTCTTGTCTTACACAAGGTGACACTGACTCTTAAGAGCAGCCAGATGTCCTCTGTTAGGAACAGGGGCCCTGGAGCCCCCACCCCCAGGTCTCTGTCTACCTCAGGACAAGCCTGGGGCCCTGGGAAAGCTGGACAGGCTGCTCCCTTCACCGGGGAGGGGCCATGTGGCACCTCGAGGACAGGAAAGAAAGGCACTCTCGCCCTCTTTTTGTTCCTCCCGTGGGTTCTCTGTTCAGATCTCTCCTTTCACAGCTTCGCTTGCTTTCTCCCTGGTCCCTGCGGAGAATTCTGGATATGGGGAGAAAAGTCTCAAAGCAAATGACAGCAACCTGCACCCACGGGGTGGCTCTTTTTTCTGAAGCTTGGCCAGTGATCTGCAAAACTCCCGTGGCCCCACGGCCGCCTCACAGCCGGCAGGAGAACTCGGAGCGTGGATTCCCATGGGCTGGGCTGAGTCCTGGCTTTCACGTCGCACTGGCCGTGTCACTGGAGCGAGGTACTGGAGCTCCAAGGCCACGTTTTTCTTCCCTTTAAAGAGGACACCACCGCCACTACCGACCTGAAAGGCTTAGTCTCAGAATTAACAGCCCAGATGCACAGGCAGGTTTTCTGTGTGAAGAGCATTCGGCACACCATCCGGCACAGACAGATGTCGATCGATGTTCAGTGCATGTCCACTGCTGTCGGGTGTCCCATGGCCCACTGGGGACCACTCTAAGGCAGGGCGTGAGTGACCCCGATTTAACACTTGGTGGAGCAGGCGGGAAGAGCAGGCTGGATGCACTTCGTGGGCTGGCCTGTTTTTGCTTGGCTCTGCCACCAGAAAACCAGCAGGCGCTGAGCGCCCAGGTAGAAATACACACACCGAGGCCTTCTCTACAAGGGACACAGGGCTGCCGGTGAGCCAGGCACCGAAAACCCTCGGCTGGGCCCACCGCTGCCTGTCTGGCATCAGCACTGGTTCCATGTCACCATTGCGGACAGGTTGTCCTCATGGGCAGGCTAGAGACTGGGCAGGCTGGAGAAAGTGATGTCTCACTGTCATCCACAAGACGTCAGCTCTCACTGACCAGAGGACACTCAGCACCAGGCTCGCACAGGCCAAATTCTACTGGGCTGACCTTGAACTGACTTCTCCCACCATTTTCAACTCACTCTCGGAACCCGTGTGGAACTTGATAAAAGACACAGGCAGCCAGTTAATGAGTACACATCGGTGGATGTTCCCTACAAAACCAAGTTCAAAGGTAACAAGGTGCGGGGGAAGCACTTGATATTAGGCCGTGGACAATGCCTCCGAGCCTCTGCTGTTTAAATCCTCCTGGAGTCTGTGACCTCCGGCCCCTTTTCTGAGCCCTCGCGTGTGGCCTGGTGCTGCTGACCGTGGCTTGGGCCAGCGCAACCAAGGCATGGCTGCCGCTGCACCTTCGAGAAGCTCTCTGTCAACGGGGCTAAAATAATGTTTCCATCCATGGCCCCTCTGGCTAAACTACACACCCACCCACCAAGCCCCTCCGTCACTAAAGAGAACCGAGACCTGGCAGAGCAGAGCCTCACTGCTGTGTGGGGCTTGTGAGCGGTCACCGGTATGAGTGACGCGGACAACTTGGGGACATGCGTCAGAGGTAGCAGGTGTATCACCTTTCACCCAGGAATCCCATTGACAGAAGTTTGCCTAAGGACATAACTACAGGTGGGAAACTGGACAACGGGGGTGAAAGGAAAGGAGTTACATGTAGGATGAAACATCTGTAGAGTAGGAGGTAGCCAGGAAAAATAGGACTCACTGAAACGGGACGGTGTCCTTGTCACAGGAAGGGGGAGCAGGGGGCAGATGACCACACACGCACACGACACAAATCGCTGTGCAGGGGTGGGTGTGTCTAGAGCTGACTACAGGGTGTCCGCAGAACATCTCGGTGGTGCCCTCCGCACGGGGGGCTCCTGGGCAGCTTTGACCTTCTCCTTGCCCTTTTCCACACTGTCCAACCCCTTACACGTGTAGTCTTTTGCCCCAAACAATGAAGTTGTATGTTTTAATACTCCAGAGAGAAGATGGCGTCCGTTCCACAGAGTACACATCCCGGGAAATGTGCACCTCAAGCGGCCGTTTGCGCCCATTTCGTTCACAGGCTCACACTGTAATTCCTGAGCTGTGTGCCTACTATGGAAACTCCAGACCTACTGCGAGATGAAACTGATTATAACGATTTACAGGAAACTGTTAACTTAAAATATTTCCCAAGTGTTTTCACGTACTGTTCCTGCCAGCAGTCACAAGCCGGAAGCAGGTGCAGGAAACAGAATGCTACCCACTTCAGGAGGAAGAAAATGATGTAGAGAATTTATCTGACTTGCCTGAGGTCACCTCAACCAGAGGTCTAAGATTTAGATCTAGTCTGCCCCACCCCCATCCAATAGTTTTCCACAACCACCTCATGGGACCGCAACCATTCAGTCTCCATTAGATACAGGGGACAGACGGACAGCTGTCAGAGGGGAGGGGAGATGGGAACCTAGGGGGAAAGGCAAAGGGACTAAGCAACTACCAAACCAATTCACAGACACAGACGACAGCGCGGTGATGACCACAGGGATGGGGGGCAGGGGCAGGAGAAGAGGGCAAAGGGGACAGGGGACTGGTGATGGAAGGAAACTTAATTTGGAGTGGTGAACACACAATACAATATACCGATGATGGATTATAGAATTGTACCCCTGAAACTTATATAATTTTATTAACCAATGTCACCCCAGTAAATTCAATAAAAAGTACTGGGTGGTCTGGAGTGGCAGATACACAAAGGAGATGCTGTTCACCCTTTGACTCCACCACAGGCCTGCCTCACCATGCCTGCTCCTTCGGTTCACTTCCCTCAAAGATACATAAACAAAATGAGTGACCTCCAGTGTCTGTTTTGAAACAAGCAATTTAAAAGAAAACAAAGTAGCCTCACAGATACTCTTAAAACCTCTTCTCAAAAGTGGCAAAAAGTTACCAAAAAATGTATGCAGAAATCTACAAAGGTGGCCCTGCCCACAGGCTCATGTTAGAGATGGCCTCTGAGGCTGGCTCTGCCACTGGTCACCGGGATGCCCCTGCTGCTGTCGCCACCAAGTCCCTTTATATTGCCCTCCCATGGATTGCATAGTGACTGGTTTTATTTACCAAACTACACAGGTTAAAAAGTAAGGAACGACATTCCCGTTTCACATTCATCAAAGACTTTTGCAACTGCAGCTTTTAACTAGCATGACATTTAGAAAGTTATCAAATTTCCTTGAAAAAAGAAAAAGCATGTAGGACTTTAGCCCTAAACACGGCAGCCCCACGCAGGGTAAAGAGGCTCGCTCCTCCGTTCTCCCGAGTTAGAGATGCTGGGTTTCAAGCACCTGCGGCCTCTTCCCGGATCCCCGGGCCCTGGGGTTCCCCCAGGCTTGGAACCACCGGTCTCTGCCAAGTAGGCAGCCACATTCATGGAAAACAAAAATATTCAAGTCCCTACCACAAACGCTGCTGTAAACACACTGCCTAAGACCAGGAGCAAAAGCGAGCCTGGAGCCAGCAGCTCTGTGAGGCAGAATGACGCACATGGGCAGCCAGGAGGAGGATCCCAAGCATCCAGATGCCGGGGTCACCGGAAAAGGGGCGAGAGCAACAAGTTTCCATCTGCCTCGCATGAAAAAGGGGCAGCGTGGCACAGGGGCATCCCACTCAGGATGTTATCCAGGGAGATGCCTATTTCACAAAACATCTACTGACTTGAAAGCACGTTAACCCAACTGCCACTGATTCTGTGATACCTTCTCTCCCTCCGTGGCTCGTTTAAAAGCTGAGTAAATGCTGCTGCCCAACTCACAGGAAGAGAAAAACCAGTTTTATTTCCTGGCCCCAAGTGCCTACTGTCTCATTTCCACAGCTTCCCTCCGAGTTCTATAATCCTTAACCCTACTGAGAATGTAATCCTATGACAAGACCCAACTTCACGAATACAAATTCAAAAACTAGAACTCAGGATTGAAAAGGAAAAAAAAAAAAAGGAAACTAGTTCAAAAGACTTAGGCAACTAAGCTCATAATCTTGCAGTGGGTGTCAGAGCGAAACTCAACCCCCGCTGCTGCTCAGCCGGCCACTCACATGGAGCCCGCCTGCCATCTCAGGTGTCCACCGCCCTCCCGGACAGGAAAACACCTTCGCGGGGGGCCCTGTTTCAGGGGACAGGGCCTGCTGCACAACGACCCCCACCACGTTCTTCACTGGAAGAATGTAATTTTTCCATAACACTCGCCTGTTTGGACAGCACCTGCCAGATGTACCCCTTTCCCTAAACCTCCCAGTAGCACTCAGACACGTCGGTTGCCACAGAAAGCCGCCTCCCACCCTGACCTGTGCTAGTGTGGAAGTTTGCATTCACTGCACGGGTCATGCGCCCAAGACTGTGTTAGGCATTATTTTTTCATAGTGGCCCCATGGAGTTGGCACTGCTACCATTTTCCCAGTTTACCTTGAATGCGGAATCTGAGGCACAGAGAGTGTTGTCGGCAGACCAGGACCACCTCGAACCCACCATACCATGTATCTTCTCAACACGAATGCAGACCTGCCTGCAAACCTGTGATGTTCTGAAAGGTGCCCAGGAAACCACACAGTCCACATGAGTGGGTGAATTCCCAGTATAAGGAGCTCGTGCCCATGGTTAAAAGTTCATTTACAGGCAGGAAGCCTCCTCCCTGCCTCCCCCCAAAAACCTTTCATAGTTAGGTAAATGAGAGAAAACAATATTCTTCAATTAACACGCAAGGAAAGCTTCGTGAATTTCATGAGCTTTAAAATGATGGAAGAAAGTGGGTGGGGTGGGGGGGGATGAGACAGAACCTGTGAGCTTTCTCTTTCAAAAATAGGGATGAAATGCACAGTGCTATAAACAGTGGGTGCTTGTTAATATGCTGTAATTATTAGTTATCTCATATCAGTGACAGACCCATGTCACTGCATTTGGCTGGGGAGGCGTTCTCCCCAGCCGTTTCCGCAGACAGACACTGAGGCACCGGCCTGGTAGCTCAGGCCGTCAGCGCATCATCGAGCTACGACAAGATTCGGGGTCTGATCTCCCGTCAGGACACAAACAAGAATAAGAACTAAAAGGAACAATAAACAGATGTTTCTTTCTCTCTCGGTAAAAATTAGTGAAGACAGACTACTGAAAACTGAGAAAGATAAAGGAGTCTGTTGTCAGCTAGCCCACAGAAGAGTCTGCTCACATCTCTTCCAGTCTTATTCTGGCTTTACTTTTACAAAGACAATGTTGTACAATTCCCCCTTCCTGCCTCCTAAGAATGAAATGTAACAGTAAATAGTTTATAGTAAAGTCTAACATCTTCTCTTATTATCTCCTTCTTAGAAATTTACCCTTAAAAGTTATGCAAAATACATTTTATAGCAGAAATTCTTTTCAGACTGGGAATGATTTTCTTCCCCGAGGGGACATTTGGCACTAACTGGGGACATTTTTGGTTGGCACAATTGGGGGAGGGGTGCTTCTGACATTTGGTTGGGGAAGGCCGGAAAGGTTCCTGTAGACAAAAAAAGAAAAAAGACAGGACAAATGTTTTGTAACATAAAATAATCTATTAATCTCTTATAAATGCTGTTCTTGGAAAGGAAGGAGAAAGAGAGGGAGAGAAGCATTGATGTGTGAGAAATACATTGATTGGCTGCCTTTCACTCACCCTCAACTGGAGACCTGGCCCGCAACCTGGGCATGTGCCCTGACTGAGAATCCAACCCACAACCTTTGGATTTTCAGGACGGCACTCAATCTCCTGAGCCACACCAGCCAGGGCGAAATGCTATTCTTTTTAATAGACACAAACAAAGAAAGCACACACTGACACACTGGATCTGAAAACTGCAGTTACTTGCACCATGGCCGGGGCGGGGGGATGAAGAGCTCCAAGTAGGCACGTGGGGTTCATTATACCCAGTGTTATGTTCAGGGTCTGTAGTTCAAGAAACTCCGATGGTAGCTCTGTAGAGCCCAGCAGAAGGGACAGGAGGGATCAGATGTGACTCCCAACCAGAAGCCACCCCCAACTAAATCAGAACACTATTTCATCTTCTGGCACTCCACGGAATGATGCGTTCATAGTAAAATATCGTACTGATAAACATCAACTCCAACCTCTTTTTAAAGTTTTTTTTTAAATGCTCTGAAAAACAAAACTCCCTGGATGGAAACTGCGATCCAGCTAAGCTCAGGCCTCTGTCAGTTACCCCTCCAAACTACGTGAAGACTTCCCATTACTAAGCATTCCCTTTTACTGTCTGGGGAATACAGAAATGCATACAGAAAGTGAATGTTAGGATTTATGACTCGGACTCCCCCGCAGTGATAAAACACCCCCCGAGGTAGCAAAGAAAAGCCCCTTAAACTTTATTGCAAAAATTATAACCTAAAGACTCTTAGCAAAGGAATCTTTTCCCTGAAGCTACGCAAAGTTATTTTACAACTTCCAAAGCGGCTTTAGGACCGAGCCCCACCAGCAGCGTTTTCAGTCCTATCCCCCCTCCCCGCTTCACCAAGACCGGCCACACACCCACGCTCCGTCTCGGGAGTCCAGCTTGGCACAGCACCGCCAAGTCCTCCTCCCGCGAGATCACAATCCCCAGAGCAGTGTGGGCAGGGATCCTGGGGTGGGCCTCGGGGTGCCGCCCATACAGCCCAACCTCTGAGCGACCTCATGGTCCTATCTAGGGGGACCCCACAGCTCACGAGGTGGGGGAGGGAGGAACTCCAAAGGGCTCCTTTTAGGAATCCCCTCCCGGAATACGAAGTGGGACAGCACCCACCCCAGATGGAGATCCGCTCTTTGCAAACTCAGGGAAAAGAAGTATCTTTCAAAATCCTTCCACGTAGCTGTGTCCTCAGCCAGGA
Organism: Sturnira hondurensis; assembly: GCF_014824575.4. Lineage (NCBI taxonomy): Eukaryota > Metazoa > Chordata > Mammalia > Chiroptera > Phyllostomidae > Sturnira > Sturnira hondurensis. The sequence continues at coordinate 38,732,345 of NW_028074503.1, forward strand.
CAGCCCATCCAGCCGGGACCTGGTTTCCTACCAAGTGCTGGGTGTGCCCCGGTCCCACACGCCCACGCAGAGGCTCCCACAGGAGCGCCTGCCCCAGTACGGCTCCCGTCGCGCGGTGCCGACCTGTGTGCCTCCGGTCGCCCCCAGGTGGGCACGCCCAGGTGCGCAGAAGCGGGGAACGCTCCCTGGGGAACGCTCCCAGGGGCGCGCACCCACGGGCACGCAGACTCAAGAGGCGCAGACGCCGGAACTGATACCAGATGTGCAGAGACAAGTGTGCACAAAGAGTGGTGTGCAGGCACGGAGACCGCTCCCAAGTGTGCGGAACTCGGTGAGCAAGGTCAGGAGCACACGCAGAGCCGCGCACGGCAGGTCCCAGCGGGGAACCTCCAAACCCCGGTCCGAGGAGTGCTTCACCAACTTACCTGCTCCAAAAATGTAGTCAAATCGTACACTTTGTTATACAGGATAAGCCAGGTGCTCTTGCTGTGATTGTGCTTCTGGATCTCTTCCAAGGTGTAGTACGTGACGGCCTTATCTGACGCCTCAGCCATTTCGGAAGGCAGAGAGCTGCACCCCAACACACACCAGTGGAGCCAGGCGGAGAACAGCGGGTGTCTTAACCAGCCAGAGCCGGGGCATTTCCCTAGTCCCGGCCGCTGCGCCTGGGGCTGGACGACCCGTGCCGCCCAGGGGGCGGCTTGCTGAGGGCCTCCGATGATTGGCCAGAGCCCGTGTCACTCGAGGGACCCGCCCTCGACCTCAACCGTATTACCAACCCCAGCGTGCCCCGCCCAAACCGGGGGTTGATTGGCTGAAGAAGGTGCCTAGTGTGCTTGGGGCGGGGTTTTGCGGGACGTTGCAGCGCTTCTCTTGCGCTTGCGCAAGAAGAGGGGTTGTGGCCTGGTGTAGGGAGGCTATTGACCCGGGTAACAAGGCCGCGCACGTGTGCGGGAAGGACGGACCCTGCGAGTAGTCCATAGTGGCTAGCGCATAGTACACTCTGTCCTGGCAGCGTCCGCACGTCAGAATCGCCGCTGGATGATATGACTTTCCCAATCAAGTCATATCAGCCAGACCCGGACGCTAATTTCTAACAGTCTTGGCTGCGAGTCTCAAGAGTAAATTGTTAGCGTTACAGGGGACACAGACGAGCCTTGTGGCCTTTAGAACGTTAGCCTCGTAAAACTGTGTGCTGCCCAGGACAAATTGTCACTGCGGTGTCTACCTCGATTGCTCCGCTCTCACAGGAAAAACAAACCCATGGGAATTGTTATAAAAAGTAAAGGCATTCTGGTTATTTCAGTATCCCTGAAGTAGTTCGCTGTTGACCACTGGCTAAGCGGGCTGTGGCATTGGCGTCTTTGCCTCTTGTCAACAGCATGCTGTTGAGGTTCACCCTAAATGATGGACAGCACTTGGAATAAAGGCTGGAAGAGCACCTCCCCACCAGACACATGAAGACTTGCAAATGTCTGAGAAAAACAAAGCGGAAAAGTTCCGGCCCGTTAAAAAAACACCTGATATTTGTTAAGGCCCTTTTCAGTGATGGTAATTAACTCCAAAGGAACTACGTGACAGGGTGCGCACGTAGGTCATCTTCCCCAGGACACAGAGCACAGTTCTTCCGCATTTAGGTGCCGAAAGTTAGTGCCCACCCCTGACCTTCTCCATAGAAATGCATGGCCATGAAGAGGAAAACAATTCCCCAAGTGGTCCCAGTATTCTTCGGCCTTTTCAAATGATGGAATACGCTGATTTTCAAATACTGAGCCAGCCTTGCACCTCAGGAATAAACCCCAGTTGTTTATGGCATATAATAATTTGATGAAGTGTATGTTGAGTTTTTGCATCTATATTTATGATAGTGCATAGATTTCTGTTTGCGCATTACCTTTGTCTGGTTTGGGGACCAGAGTAATACTGTTTCACAGAATGAGATGAGAAGTTCCCCTTTTCTATTTTTCTGGAAAAGATTATGTACAGTTGGTGTTATTCTTTAAAAGTATGGTAGAAGTAGCCAGTGAAACCAAATAGGAACGCAGATTCTTCTTCAGGGAGTTTTAAATTTTAATTTACATACAACAGTTACGGGATTCTTCAAATTATGTTTCATTCTGGGTGAGCCATGGTAATGTGTGCTTTTTGAGAAATTGGCCCCTTCTGTTTAAATTGTTAAATCTAGCCTTTTGATGTTTACAGGGTCTGTAGTGAAATCCTGTTTGATTCCCCATACCAGTAATTTGTGACTTCTACTTTGTGTTATCAGTTTTGCTAGAGGTTTGTCAGTTTTATTGATCTTTTCAATGAGCTGGGGTTTTTTCTTGAAATTTTGTTGTTTTCTTTTTTTCAGTGTTATTGATTTCTGTTCTTTATTATGTTCTTCCTTCTGTTTGTCTTGTTTTTCTTTTTTTCTTTTCCCCCCTGGTTTCTTCAGGTGCAAGTTTATTGATTTGAAATGTTTTCTCCTTTCTATTGTTTGCATGTCTAATATTTAATGTTATAATATTCCAATATGCTTTAAAAATGGTAGACCAAAATTATACTACTTCCCTAACCATTGTCAGGACTGCTAAATCACCCAAAGACTTAGAGCAAAGCAATGTGTCTCTTGACTGGATGCTTACCTCTGAAATCCAATGTCAAAACTGTTTCAGATTTCAGTCCCACTTCCAAATAGCTCCGGAAGTGGTTAAAAACAAAACACTGGTGCCTGTGACCTTGATTCTCTCAGGGGTGACTTATCAGATGCATGACTATGAGCCAAAAGGTTAACGATTCCAAACAACTGCTTATAAAGTGCTTAGCACAGGGGCTAGCACACAGAAAGCAATCAGCAGATTTTAGCTAGTTCTCATGTTATTATTTTCACTCAACAGGATTTCCTTATTCTAAAACACAGGTATGAGAAAGCATCCTATCTGGCAGGTGCTCCCAGGAGAAGTAAATCTAGGCAAATTTCAAACAAACAAACCTGATAAATTAAAGGAACACAAATACTTACCGATTCCTCCTGACCTCCTCTCCAGCAAATCTATGTATAAACATTTGGAACACTAACTCTACTCCTAAAGTTACTTAGATAAAAATATACTGTAAAATGTACTCAGTCTTCTGTTCTAAAAGAAGACAAAAATAAGCAAACATTATCTGATTTTAACATTTCTTTCCTAATTCTTTATGCCCCTTGTGCATAAGACTTACCTGAGCAGCTCTCTCTTGACCCTTTAGGTAAATAGTTACCTTTGCCATCATACAGTTACAACTACAGAAAGGCAGTTCTCTCAAGAAATGGGCACTTCTACAAAGACAGACTCTAGTTCAAATAACTACATAATTTGCATTGTACTCATATCTGTGTCTCTTAAAAATCATGTTACCATAGGTTATCTTTATCCTCCCCCAAATATCTCTCTCTCCAGCAAAGGCATAGTGGCCATGGAAATAAGAAGGTATCTTCAGATCAAAACCTGAAGCAGGCAAGTCCAGGAAATACAACAGAATCTATTACAGCGTAAGGTACTTACAGGAAATAGGGTCCAAGCAGACAATACCACCCAAGGGCCTGCAGAAATTATTCTCCACTACAGACTCCTGTTCCCGTGCTTTTTCAATACTATCACTCAGATACTAATGACCTACAAGACAAAGGGACAGAGAATGCAGTGGTGCCAGGGGCCTTATGATAGATGATTGTCTATAACTGATACTATCACTAGTTTGACATTTATCTCAGTTGTTACAGCATTCCAGCCTAACAAAAATATCCATGGCTACATTTTAAGGCACAAGTACTCATTCACCAATTAGAAGGCTGTTTTTCAAAATTTAAATAATTTATTTTTCAATTAGAGTTGACTAGAAGGCTTTGATATACTTGCTACAAAAATGAGGAAAATGAGGCTGGTCAGAGGTCACAGCATGAAACTCCAAAATGAAATGAAACCTGGGACACAGAGATGGAGTCATCTCTGGCAGCAGCTTTCATCCCCTTCTCTCCCTGAGTTCACCCATTACTGGTGACACTCCCTGCCACCCCCCACCACCCGGCTCTCCTCCAGCTCTGGCAGAAGTGTGCGTAACAGCCCTGTTTTCTTACAGCAGAATCAGGATATTCAAATGAACCAAGTACAGTGATTTTAGAGACTGAGATAGATTTTTCAGCTTTGCGAAACAAAGCGGTGAGGCCAATTCAATGAAGTTCCTCTGACTCTCAAAGCTCCTGAAGTGATTGTGAGGGGCACACCCAGTGAGGACCCATTTTAGAAACCCCTGTGTATTTCTAAGAAGGACCCTGTCCTTCTGAGTCCCAGCCTCCGTCTGTGTGATTGAGGACAGCAGGCAACAGTTTACCCATAAATACAATCTTAGACCTCCTACTGCTCAGTGTCCAGGCCAAGGTGCATGCTGACCTGCCACAGCCCCCACCTGGGGCTTGTCATCATAGTTCCAGTTTCCTATCTACGGATGTGACACTTCTGCAGGTCACCTTTCTGGAAAAAGACCTTCATTTTCACAGGGTCCTTGCCCAATCACAAAATCTGACCTAATCTCCTTAAAACAGATACATACAGTCAATCTGGTGCGTGGAATCCTTAAGAGGATTCTTTGAATGACTGTGAGTGAGGTAACAGGAAATGTAAGGAACTCATTTACCTGGGAAGTTGATGCTTCTTCATGACTTTTGTGCTTTTTTTCTGTGACTGTGTCGTACTCTGATTGGTTTATAAGAGTTCTTCACATAATCTGGAAACTAAGCATTTGTAGATTACACATGGGAGAATAACTCCTCCCAATCTGTACCCTGTATCTTCACTTTCTTAGTTTTACTTTTAAACAAGTTTTTTCAAGAAGCTTCTTATTATATAAAAGTTCAAACATATACAGAAGTCGAGAGGATAGTGTGTATAATGCACAAAAGCACAGATGATAATATGAACCTTCACTCGTTTTTCACAATTATCAAAATGTGGCCAATTCTGTCTCTTCCTTGTCACCACCCTCATCTCCCATGGGATCGTTCTAAAGCAGTTTCCAGTTTTATAATTTCATCCGCAAATGCTATCTCAACATATATGTCTGTAACATAAAGATCTTATCACCATTATCAAAGTACTATTCCCATCTATAAAATGATTTATTAGTACAATTAAATATAGTCAGTATGAAAACTTTTGTTTCATATGTAACTTTTTAGAGTATGTTTATTCAAATAAAGATGTGATTCACCTTTTATGTGACTAGAATTGGACTACTTAGTACTTGAATATTTGGTGGCATGAGCATATTTAAAAACTGTAAATGCCTTTTGCCTTTAATTCTGCCTTGTTAAAATTACTGAAGCCAAAGGCCACAGTTCAATAGCAGAGATATTCAGAACATGAGGTATTGACATGTGTTTTTAAAATAAAAAAGTCGTTTTTATACTTATTTAAATAGAAAAGAAAAGCTAGTGGATATCTACAGTTATCATATAATTTAACTTGAATTGATAAGTATTTTTTAGCTTGTCTTCATACTGCTTTCCCCTATGTAAATATACCAGGCAGGATAAAGAGCTTTTCTGTAACCTTCAAAGGCTGGTTTTAATAATTCCAATGACTACTGAAATAAAACCTCCAGCCTGTAAGTGTTAAGTTCAGGACATTAAACTCGTTGGAGTGGCTGTTTCAGAATATCATGTTTTGTTCACTTACTGTTGCAAACTCTTCGTCATGGGAGGCTGATTCTGCTCACCAGGGCTTTGCTAATTAATCACTTCCTATAATCTCCTCAACTGCGGTTTCGAGTGACAATAGGTAATTGCTGAGCGGTTTTTTACTGAGCGAGCAGGGTATTTAAGAACATTCTTCTTTGCCAGAATTGATTTTGCAAATAAAATAAGTAAATTACTCTTACACTATGAATCGAACACTAAACACGATACAAAAACCTCACTCTTTCACGACATACCCACTGCAGCCTGGTAAGATGTAAAGCTGAGAAGGATCGCACCTTCTCTTACTAAATGAAAACCTGCTGACAGTCCACGCACGGTTCCTCCTCGCCTCTCTGCACTGACATTCGGGTCTCCCAGGACCCGGTGTTTGGACTTCTCTTGGGTCCATGCTCACTGTATTGGAGACCTGACCTGGTCTCATAGTTTTAAATATTCTCTGTTATCACTACACACGGTTCTTTTCCCCTCACTTCTCAAAGTCAACATGCCCAAACACGAATTCCTCCTGACCTTCATCCCCGGGCTGCCCCCCCCCCCCCCCCCCACCNCCCCCCCCCCCCCCCCCCCCCCCGCCTCCAGTCTTCCCCTTCTCGGTTGAAGGCAATCCTTCCAAATCCTTGGTACGAAATCCTTGGAGTCATGCTCGACTCCTCCCTGTCTGATGCCAAAGGAATCCGCATCCAGAGCCCATCAGATCTAGCTTCAGAGTCCCTGCATAAGGCCAGTCATCTCACGGCCTCCCTGCCACCACCACTCCGACCCAGGCCGCACCGTCGCCCTCCGAGGGAACTGCCGCTGCCCTCCTGACCCTCTGTCTGCTCCAGCCTGTTCCCAGCGTGGCAGCCTGCGTGAACCCGCTACCAGGCAGCAGAGCTTACTGGGCCTGAAATGGTCCCTCTGGGCGCTTTGACCTGTCCGGCCTCACGTTGCCACTTCTCCCTCCAGCTCTGCTCCTGCCAGCAGGCCACCCTCCCACCACCAGTCTGCGTGTTTGTGGAGTCCTTGCTCGCAACGTCCTCCCCCAACGTCCCACGGTCGCCCCTGCCTCCTCCTCCAAGTCTGACAAGTCGCCTTCTGCACGCCGCCTGCCGAATTCCCTAAGAGCTTCTCCCAACACTAAGTCTCCCTTTCCCGCTTTACTTCCCTCCAAAGCACTCATCGCCATCTGCCACACTCCTATTTTGCTCATTTATCTTATTTGTCCTTGACCTCCAGGAAAATGCAAACCCCATCAAGGCAGGGAATGGTGTTTGCGTAATGCTCCATCACTCACCCCTAGAAAAGCCCCCCAAACACAGCAGACACTTCCTAAAACGTGTCAATAAAAGGGGAGGCGCCTGTACTTCGCTCGCCCCAGGCCTTGCCTTCAAGCCACGCTGCAGGGCGTTCCCATCTCGGCCCATCAGCCGCTGCAGGTCCGGCCTGTGGTTTCCCCAGAGAAGAGCAGGTGCGGCATCGCGAAGGTGCGCGGTCAGCCGCATCTGCGCGGTAAGGACCCGGGGGAGCCGCAGGCACTGGAGCCCTGAGCTGACCGGCAGTGCAGCCTCAGACGCCCAAGTCTACCCTGAGCGTCGCCACTTGGGGGCATTGCAGGGCGGGCCAGTAGCACGTGGTGCGCGCGGCCTGCTGGGAGCTGTGGGGCATGCTGGGATTGCAGGGCTTGTCTGGAGAGCTGGTGAGCGAGGCATGCTGGGATTGCAGGGCTTGTCTGGAGCAAGGGGTGTGCGGGGCATGCTGGGAGTGGCGCCCTAGAGGAGCGGGGAGATCGCGGAGGAGCGAGGAGCAGAGGGCGGCGGTCCCACCGAGGTGAGGCCGGAGGGGGACCTCTGCTGAGGGGCCCTCAGCGCGAGGAGGCCGCCGCAGCCCGGCCGCCCGCCCACAGCGTCCTCAGGCGAAGGAGCAGGCCCGCGCCTCCGCCTGCCGGGGCGTCACCTCGACGGCCTCGCTTTGGGTTTCCAGGCTCGTTTTGCGGTTAGGACCCCGCAGCCCAGTGGGGAGGGGTCTCGGTCGTGTCTGCACCACCCGGGCGTGCCGCGTGCGCGGACCTGACACCTGTCACCTCGCGTGGGAGGTGGGCGCGCGACGGCTGTGGGCCGAAGAACGCACATTTGGGCGGCCCTCGGGCCCGGCCTTTGGGGCGTCTCACTTGGCGATCAGCGACCGTCGTCCTGGAAACAGCCTGTTTAAACTGAGGAAAGGCCTGGGGGTGCTTCCGCCCAACCCGGTGCTGCCGCCATAGGGGCGAACAGGAGAGAGAAAGGAGAGAGAGGAACCTGCCACACTTCCGGTTGAGCATCCCCCCTCCCCCACGGGAAGAAAGGCCGGAAGTGGCTCACCCAGACAAAGGCCCGGGTCTGCCCCTCGAGGAGCAGGGTTCCGAGGCCCCCGCGGTAGAACTCCGGGCCGGGGCGCCTGCGCTTTCGGTGGAGCTGTGCCCGGAACTGCGCATTCACGCTTCATCCCAACCCCGGATGTTGGCTGGGCCACGGCCCAGGGCCTGAGCCTTAGGTCCCGTCTCTTGTGTCTGATTGAGGATAATAATGATATAATGGAGGATATAATGATACAGGGTGCAGCCAAGGGGGGGGCCCAGAAAAGATTTGGAATGGTGTCCAGAACTCAAAGTGTACAGGAATTTTGGAGGAAATATGAAGATGTCCTCACCACCAACCCCCGCCCCCAGGGTGTCAGTTGGGGGAAGGGACGAATGGAGCAGGGCCATTGAGAGCTGTTTTGCATAGCAACAGTTTTGCAGCTAACTTCTGGAATGGTCATTTAACATATCTATAACCTTTAACTGGTTTCATAGATATGTTAAAGAGCTGTGGCCAAGTTTTGGGCCAGGGAGAAGTGAGTGGCAGCTACCCAGGATGGAATTGGGGGCTGATGCTCAGAAGATAGTGCTTGTGTGAGAGGCATGTGGCTTTAGCAGAGTGGGGAACCCCCTCTTGGCCAGGTGAGGGGGAGAGCCACGCTGTTTTGGAAAGATGTAGACCCCAGTAGCCATTAGGAGGGAGAGGCAAGTGGTTTGAGCAGAGTGAAAACCACGCAGCTTTGCCAGAATGGAGATCCCTGCGGCCAGGTGAAGAAACGTGCTTTTGGTGGAGTGCGGCTTTGGTAGAAGAGGCCCACGTGGCTTTGGGCTGCTCCCTTTGGCTGAGTGGCCTGGAAACCAGGAGAGACTTTGACTGGAACTTGGTACAAAGAACTCTTGCCAGTGAAAGGTGCCACATGACTTTGGATTAATTGGAGATCCTGCCTGGACAGGCAGGCGACACAGCTCACGTGCCAGCGACCTGAAAAACGGACGTGTGCTCTTTTCCTGATTTACGGTACCCGGAGTTGGGACAGTGGGAGAAGGGAGCGCTGTGTGTGTGTGTGTGTGTGTGTGTGTGTGTGTGTGTAGGTGTATACCCTTAAAGACTTTAATATTTTAAGGAAGGCATTAGGCCTGAATAGCATTAAATAAACATTTTGTTTCCTTTTCACAAATCTCTGGCATTGAGAGATGTCTTTCCAATTGGCAGCGGACAGAAGAGCCTAATAGATATTAGTATACCATCCTTGGGAGGGGCCCCTGTTTTCTGAAGCAGTTTTTGGCATCCCTGGGTGGGCCAAGTATGGCGCCCCCCCCCCCCCAACCCTTGTTCGGTAACATGATCTCGGAAAAGAAGGCAACCCCCCCCCTCCCCGTCTTCCCAGTGTGCTAATTACGAACCTGAGAAACATTAAAGGTGTTGCTAATCAGTGAAAGTGAAGCCGCCCTGGCCTGTTCCTGCACAGATCCATGCTGCGGGCCAGCAGTTTGCTGACCAGCCTGTTTACTGGGAAGATGAGATAGAAAGTAATTTCAGGAGGAAATGTGTTTCCAAAAGTAAAGTGACGTCGCAGATTTTCACCCACAATGATGTGACCCATTTTCTTTAAAATACGGAGTTGTGCCTCTGGACCCAAGCCGTAATCGGTTCTGTGCTGTATGTTGTTTCTCATTCATTATTGATGCCTTTTACTAAAACGCTTCACAGGATGTGACTTCGGGGAAAACTGTGAAGGAGGTTGTGTTTGCCTGGCATTTACATAGGAGAGAGTGGAAATGCAGCAAGAAGGAAGGAGTATTTTACTTTTAGTCTCAGAAATCATTGGGTCGTGCATACCTTGTGCAAATTTGTTTACTGCTCTGAGAGCACTTTCCAAAGAATCAGTGGTTTTTTAACAATGAAAGAACGATGAAAACTTCAAATGCTGGTTCTTGACCAGCGGGGCAATGCCTGAGTGAGGTTCAAACGCCCTCCCGGGGTGGGACTTCAGACTAGTAAGCCTCCAGATGCAGGTCAACATGGGATCGCTTTTCTTATTAAACAGAGAAAATATATCTATGTCAAAACGTTTGGAGAACTGGAATCCCACTTTTATTCTGTGTTCTATTTGTGCCCATTAGAAAAGTGGAGTTTATGGCAGAGAGCTGAAAAAGTGGCACTGTTCCGTCTCTGACCCCTCCCCCATGTACAGCACCAGAACACAGCAGCTGGGTTGCCTGCCCTGGTGAATTCCTAAGGCTCTGCTGTTACTACCTAACAGGTGCTACACATGCGTGCACACGTGCGCGCACGCGCACACACACACACACACACACACGGCCCAAATGAAAGAAGAGATCAAAGCTCTGGAAAAAATACAATTAAATGAGGAAGAGATAGCCAACTTGTCAGATGCATAGTTCAAAACACTGGTAATCAGGATGCTCACAGAATTGGTCAACTATGGGTGCAAAATACAGGAAAAGTGAAGGCTATGCAAAGTGAAATAAAGGAAAATATATAGGAAACCAACATTGATGGGAAGGAAACGGTACTCAAATCAACAATTTGGAGCAAAAAGAAGAAATGAACATTCAACCAGAACAGAATGAATAAAGAATTCACAAAAATGAGGAGAGGCTTAGGAACCTCTGGGACAACTTTAAATGTTCAACATCCAAATCAGGGATGTCAGAAGAAGAAGGGGAAGAGCAAGAAGTTGAGAACTTACTTGAAAAAAATAATGTGAAGGAGAACTTCCCGAATCTGGCAAAGGAAATAGACTTCCAGGAAGCTCAGAGAGCCCCAGAGAAGTTGGACCCAAGAAAGCACACACCAAGGCACATCATCATTACATTACCCAAAATTAAAGAGGAGAGAATTTTGAAAGTAGCAAGAGAAAAGGAGATGATTACCTACAAAAGAGTGCCCATAAGATTGTCAGCTGATTTCTCAAAACAAACTTTGCAGGCAAGAAGGGGATGGAAAGAAGTAATCCAAGTCATGAAAGACAAGGACCTACATCCAAGCTTACTCAATCCAGCAAAGCAGTCATTTGGAATGGAAGGGCAGATAAAGTGCTTCCCAGATAAGGTCAAGTTAAAAAAGTTCATCATCATCAAGCCCTTATTATGTGAAATATTAGAGGGACTTACCTAAGAAAAAGAAGATAAAAATATGAACAGTAAAATGGTAACAAACTCACAACTGTCAACAACCACACCTAAAACAAAAACAAATACAACGTAAGCGAACAACTAGAACAGGAACAGAATCACAGAAATGGAGATCACACGGAAGGTTAGCAACAGGTGCATAATCAGCTGTAGGGGAGGTGGAGAAAATGGGAAAAGGTACAAGGAATGAGAAGCATAAATGGTAGCTAGAAAATACATGGGGAGGTTAAGAATATTATAGGAAATATAGAAGCCAGAGAAATTGTATGTACGACCCAAGGACATGAACTAAAGTGGGGGAATGTGGGTGGAAGGAGGTGTGCAGGGAGGAGAGGAATAAAGGGGATTAAAAAATGGGACAACTGTAATAGCATAATCAGTAAAATATATTTAGAAAAACAGAAAAGTGGAACTTAAATTCCAGCTTTTCTGTAAAGTAGCATATAAGGTAGATTTCACAGTACATGTGTGAGTTTTCAGCTGTAAAATGTGTCTCTAGTAGAAGTTTTATGACCAGATAATTAGTAGGAAAGGAAACTAGGTAATTGAGAGATTTCAGTAAATATTTTCTTTCATGTAAAGTGATGAAAAATATATTCCTTAAACTTGAGTTACTTTTCAGGGGTAACCTGAAACAGAACACTTTGCTATACATTTTATTTTTAAAAAATTATTATTGTCATAGAAAAGATCAAAATGAAATCTTGAAAATAGCCAGGAATTTTAGAAGGACTTTATTAAATGAAGGCAGTATGATAGAAATGTATCTAGTACCTAGAGCAGAGTAGGTATTTAATAAACAGTGCTGGGGGTTTTTATTATTTGTACTCAAATTATTCTATTTGTGGTATAAAACCAGATTTGAAATTCTAAATCATATATTTGGGGTGACAAAAGTGTTCTAAAATATATTGTAATGGTTGCATAACTCAGTAAATAGACTAAAAACCATTCAACTATACACTTTAAATGAGTGACTTGTGTGTTATGTGAATTATATCTTAAAACATGTACCACAAGAATTCTAGGTGATTAGAGAGCCTTAAAGGTAAAATGGCAGTGATCTTTAACTGCTGACGTTTGCTAATTTGTTTTTGTCATCTAATTCCAGCACAATATCAAATATCCTCATGAGTTGGTGTTGAAACCAACACCAACTTTGGTAGGATGGTTTACTAACTTTTTATTGCTGGGCATTGTTTTCAAGGCCTAGTTGCTGAGACATTTGGCCAGCAGGAGGAGATGGGTGACTCCAAGCAGCAGTCGCTGTTCTTCGTCACAGTCCCAGATTTGCAGAGACTCTGTGCTGTCAGAGTGGCACTGCGCCACTCGGGGGCAGGTGCTGAGGTCAGGAGTGCGCAGCTGAAGATGTGCAGGTGAGAAACACGTTCCACTACCACACTCCCCAAAGTTTCTGAGACCTGTAAGAGCTGTTTTAAAACAAAATACTCATTCACTCATTCTGTGTATATAATTACAAAACAAATTCGGTTTTGTTCTGTGCGGGTCCAGAGGATTATATTTAGGGAAGGACTTAAAATACTTGAGATATTATAAAGTATATATTATTATACTTGAGGTAAAATACTTAAAATACTGTCTCATTGTTGAGTTGTTATATTTATGACTTCGTGTGTGAACTTTTAAAAAAAATTATTTATTTTAAGAGGGGAAGGAGAAAGGGAGGGAAACATTAATGTGTGGTTGCCTCTCACATGCCCCCTACTGGGGCCGCCTGCAACCCAGGCATGTGTCCTGAGTGGGAATCGAACTGGTGATCCTTTGGTTCGCAGGCCTGGACTCAATCCACTGAGCCACACCAGCCAAATTGTGTGAACTTTTTAATTTAAAATTTTTATAGACACTGATGAATTAAATCAGGCTCCCTGAAACTTAGAAGTAGTTATAAATACTGAGTACCTTCTGTTTATGAGGCACTTTAAGAGATACTGTAAATGTTTTAGACTAATACAATTTATTAACATTCAGGTCAGTATAAGAGTATTTCTGAAGAGTGTTTTTCCAAGAACACTATGGAAATGCCCATTCCAAGAGAGCCTGTGAAAAGCAGCTGAGTTGAGGACCTGCCATGTGTTGGTCCCTTACCTGGTTTGAGGCGGTCAGAGGGAGACTTGAGAACAGGTGGTGGGATTCTACCTTAGCTGGATGTCTTGGAGATGAACAAGCACTTCTGAGACTGCTGGGAGTCAGAAATGAGAAAGACACTTGGATGTCCTCCATTTTCTCTTATTCACAAAGATGTTTTTCTCCCTATTGTACATATTTCCACCCAGGGGCACCCAGGAACCTGTACCCTTCCTGCTAACGTGCAGTGTGATAGCGGTTTCCTGTGACACCTTTGGGAGACACATAGATAGAAAACCAAATATGAGGTTTTCTGCTACTCGCTCTCAAATCAAAGGAGACCATGGCCACAGAGCGGGGTGTGGTCACTCGTGCTCCCGGTCACTGAGTCGCTGAGACAAAGGCCGGGCCCGCAGAACCAAGCACCGGCCGCACCAGGTTCTGATGAAAGAGGAGTTCGCTGGGAGAGTTGTCACTCTCCCTTTTTGGAGTCACCCCCCCAAATTCTCAGGGTTCTTAAAATGTGTTTCCTTTACCATGAGTAATTTGGAAAATTTGGAAAATTTTTATATTTCCAACTCTGTTTCTTTTTGTGTTTTTCCCACCTTCTCCTTCATCTTTGAAGCAAAATTATTGATGATAATTTCAATTGTGGTCATTTTTGTTCTATGTTCATTTGGCCGCTGAATGCTAAACTAAAACCATTAATGTCACTCTGGCTTGGAAAAAATTCATTTTTGCAGGAAAAGAATCTAGTCAATAGTTCTAACATTGAAGTAGTTGATAACTTTACTGATAGTTGAATCATTGGACTGCCCCCCACCCCTGTTCCCCCAACCATGTAAAAAACAAAGGAGAATGGAAGAAACTGGAGTTAGAAGAGATGGATTCTTCAGTATCAAGACTTCTTCAGATCTACAGCCAGGGTGGAAATAGGTGTTTAAAAGAGGAATTCTCATTCACAGATGAAAGAGGTTAGGTCATTCAGATGCAGGGACAAGGTTACATATTAATATCAGTGTCTAAATTTTATAATTCTATTCAAATCTTGGCTGAGTGCCTACAGTGTTCAAGGTACTATGCTAAGCATGGGGAGAGGTACAGAAATCTGTAGCACAGTCTTTGCCTAGAAGAGACTTAAATTTTTGATTAGATGATTGATCTCATTAGATGATCAGTAAAAATGATTTTTTTATTGATTGATTTTAGAGAGGGGGTGGAAGGGAAAGAGAGAGAGAGAAACATTGATTTGTTGTTCCACTTCCTTGTGTGTTCATTGGTTGATTCGTGTATGTGCCCTGACTGAGGAGCAAACCCACAACCTGGGCGTATCAGGACGATGCTGCAAGCAGCTGAGCTACCCGGCCAGGGCCGGAACTAAGTGATTTTTAAATGTTCTGATAAAGTAAAGACAGACAGTGGGCAAGTCCACTTTAAAATTAATACCTTTCATCTCCACAGGCAATTGCTGTTTTTACACCAAGATATTCTTGCGTCACCTGTGCCTGGAGTATTTAGCCAAATTTGGGTGGTGATGGCGGTTAGTATTTTAACATTTTATAAGGTATTACTATGAATTACTTTGGGCAATACTGGTACACAGTAATCCAGGTACTACTTACAGCTAAATTAGAGATGGTTTGTGAAGATGAGTTGCACTATTTTGTAGTTCGATTGAACCATTAGCAAACTTTAACTTCGATATACCTGATGTTTAAAATTCATTTTTGTGTTCTAATATTTAGTTTCCTGTGTCACAAATGTTAAGATAAAGAGTAGGAATGAGGATGTTAGAGCAAAATTTTTGAAGATAATCTTCTTGTCATATTTTATTCTTTAGAATTACACTTAATAAAAAGGAAGAAAGTTCTCATGCCAACCAATCTAATTGCTTTTAAAGAATTTAAATCAACATATTTTTTAATTTGGAAATTTAATTTTTACAGTTAGTAAAAATTATATTTCCTAGTACTATATATAACTGGGAATGATAATGAACTACCAAAAATCTTTGTAAAAATGATACTATCCCGAGATTTTTGTTAAAAATCTTTCTGAAAATCCTCTTACTCTCAGATTGTAATTCCCCAGAATCCAGTGAAATCAACATTTATTAACAGTGCAGATAAGCCACACAGAATATTCGGGTCTTTTTCTTCTGGGTTATGTGGCTATATGTCCAACTTTTTCTTTTCATCCTTAATATAGTTGTTAAGAAGAACAAATTATTGGTGAACAAGTAGATACTATACTAATATCTCTTAATTGTGTTTTTTTCTACCTGAAAAATTTATGAAACAAAGAGGAGATTATTTTAGAGTTCTAATAAATTCAAATATTCTAATCTTAGAATAGCCATCTGAAAAATATGTTTTGCTTTTTTATAAGTATTTACATGCTCTAAAATATTACAAAAATATTTAAATATTGTGCATGCTATTTTGAAACTTGCCTTTCACTTTCTAATGCACATCTGGAGTTTCTAGTGTTGTGCTCTTGCAAACAGTGCTTCAGAAAGCATCATAGAAATGGTATCATTTGCATTTTTCTGGTAGTTTCTGTGGATTGAATTCTTAGAACTGAGACTGCAGCTCATTTTAACTATAATCTGGATACTGTGAAGTTGCTCTCCGAAAAGCTGAGCTAGATTACATTTTAACAAACCGTGTTTGGAAAATTCTGTATTTCCACATGCCCACAGACACTGGGTATCTGCAGACTTTCCACACCTGCCGGTCTTCCAGGTCCCCAACACTGCCTGCTGGTTTGTATGGCTTTCGTGGGGGAGCTGGGTGCCTTGGCCGTGTGAGCTTCCGCTTGATCCCCACTTATGTCCCTTTCCTTGTGAATGTCTGAGAACATACTCTAGGTAAAGAAACATATTCGTGTTTATTATATGAAGCTTACTGGCCTCTTTTGTCATATGGTTTTGGGGCTCCTGCCACCCCCAGAAAGGCTTCCCTCCCTGGAGGGGAGCGCACCCTCCTGTGTTTCAGGGGAGGTTGGCATCTGGGGTGCAGGGGCTGTCAGGGAGACGTCCAGTTCTGTGCTCTGCTGCCGAGCCTTTTAAGTCTTTTAGGTATTGCTTTTTTAATAACATATTTCTTAAGTCACTTTTATATGTGGATTTTTGTTATAGATACCATTTTATAAGGCTGGAAAACTTAATGCCTATCTTGAAAAGTATGGAGCTAAGGTAAGTGTTTAAAAAGATGTAATTCCAGATGTTGTTCATATTAATTTTGTATTCACCTTTTTTGTCAGCCAACAAAAATTGGGGTATCTTTCTCATAAGTGCATGCGAACGAGCAGAATGGTGGTTTTCATTTAGTAGAGACAAAAGGGAAGACACTTAATTTTTGCTGGGTAACAACTTGTGGGGATTTTACCTGGCATAATCTTACTTATGGTATGTAGCTGCCCGGAAGTGAATAATCTGTACAGATGAAGAAAAGCCCTGAGAGATAAAAAATACGGTTTGTAACAATATAGCTAATAAGTAGAGGCACAAAACAGTTTAAATCACATTCATGGTAATGATCTCTAGATCTTAGCAAGGGAAATAGGAATACGTGGGTCGAGCGCCTTGTGCATCCCAGTTACTCAGGCCAAGGAGACGTGGCTGGTGCTCACGTCACGTCTCCGCACGTCTCTCTGAGGCACTGCGCCCCCCGTTACACCAGCAGACCAACCTGCTGAGGTCCAGGGAATGAGGCTGCCGGCCCTCTCCAGGATGAAGCGTGCGCTTTAGGGTCTGGGATGGGGTCTCCCCGGCCCCAGAGGTGTCTCTAAACCACTGGGCAGCAGGTCCAGCCACTGGTCATGGTCTGCAGGAGGGTTGTGTTCTCCAGGAACCGTGGGGAAGGGCGTTAGTGTCATCCTTGTGCTCAGAGGAGTCCAAACTGTGAAAACCAAATTCACGGGGTATTGTTTACCTAGAACTGGAAACCAGGTCTTTCAGGGATCTCTACAAAACTCTGTCCTTTGTTATGACAAGTGTCTCCATTTAGTGGAGATCCCTTTGCTGTCTAACGGGCTGCTTGTGGAGAATTTAATCTTATTAATGTATTGACTTCAAGGTCAAAATTGTGCCTTTTTGACAAGTGTGTCACAAAACTAATCGATACAATATGATTTTAGAGATGAATTCTAAAGGTTAAAAGTTATTTTTAGCATAAGAATAGATCACATGTGAGTACTGAGTAAAAGAATATTTATACCAAGTATATATATCTTAAGATTATAAGAAAAAATAAAAAACTAAGAAATATAGCTTCTGCAGTCATTATACACTAATAAAAACACACTTTATGAAGTATTTTTCCAGTGTTTTACTTCGCACCTTCGGCCTTATCCCTGGAAGTTGTCCAGATTCCTTTTGTTTATGCTCTCTTCCTTCTCCCACTTACCCCAGTGCCCCCCTGGGACTAAGTAAACTTGCTTTGTCCCCTTCTCCGGGCTTACAGATCCCAAATGCCTTGAAACTCATAAGCTTTCTCCCAGCCTGACTTTCTTACCCTCTTGGGCCTTCATGATTCTGCTCAATTTTTGTCTTTATGGATACTTTTGGATAATAGTCATTGTAGCCAGTGGGTATTTATTGAACATCTATTATATGCTGAGCATTCTACTTGCTTCTGGAGTTGAAGCCGTGAACCAGATAAATTCCCTGCCCACAGGAAAAAGTCTTGTCCTTTTTAAAAAGCTTCTGGAGTTTGTATAGAATTTTTACTATTCCTTCTATAAATGTTTGGTATAATTCACCAATCAAATCATCTGGGCCTGGAGTTACTCATAAAGGAAGGATTTTAAGTACAGTTCGGTTTCTTGAATAGATAATAGAGATACTCAAGTTGTCTGTTTCAAGGACTGTGTCTTTCGTCTCGGCCGTCAGACCAGTGACATGAACTTACTTGTAGTCTTGCCTGATTTCCCTCGGCTGCAGAGCCTGGAGTGGTGTCTCCTCTCTCGTTCCACTCACTGGTGGCGTGCGCCTCTTTTCCTGCCTTACCAGTCTTGCTGGAGGCTTCACAGTCCTATTGATCTCAAAAGACAGCTTTGGTCTCATTGATTTTTCTCTTTTTTATTTCATTGATTTTCATTTTTGCCTCTATTATTTCCTTTCTTATGCTTATTTTGGGTTTATTTCTATTGTATTTCTTTATGGGGAGATGCAAACACAAATAAAATGTGATCCCATGCAGTGGTAATGAGAGTGCCTTTGGGAATAACCAGGAATGGTCATCAGATGTACTGGGAAGCTAAGCTGGATCTAGACAAGAGAGCACGTCGCAGAAAGGGCCTGGAGCTGGCCAGGCCCCTGGCCGGACAGGTTGCCCCCGGCCCTCGCACATGAAGCCTCGCCTAAGGCCATGATGCCCTTTGATTTATGCTCGCTGTGTTCCATTACCACGCCCTCCTTACCTCCTTGTCCAAGCCCTCCCCACAGTAGGAGGCTGACCCTCCTCCGTGGGGTGAGCTCCAGTAAGGCCAGGGCACGTCTGCTTCTGTTCACTCAGCACAGAGCCAGGCACTCAGCAGGCACCCAATGAATGTGCTGAAGGGGTAGACGAGTAAACGCATCTCCTGGGAAACCTCGTTAGCAAAAATAAATGATGCTCATTTTTTCGACCTTTTTAAGGTGGAAGTTGAGGTCACTGATTTGAGAACTTTTTCTTTTCCAATGTAAACACACTTAAGTGCTATAAATTTTCTCATAACTATGTTTTGCTTTCATTTTCTTCAGTTCAATATACTTTCTAACTCCCCTTTGATTTTTTTGAGCTATACACTAGTTAGAAATGTATTATGGAGTTTCCACCATTTGGGGATATTTTAGGGATTTTTTAAAATCTTCACCTAAGGGACTTCCACCAAGATGGAGGCATAGGTGGAAATACTGTGCCTTCTCCCACAGCCAGGTTTGAATACAACAAAGGTTTGGAGAACAAAGACTCAGCCAAAGAACAGAAAATTGAATTATACGGAAGTCTGACAACAACGAACCATTCAACCGGGACAGTAAGAGGGGCGGAGCCAGCAGTGGAGCAGAGTCGGGCAGAAAAGATCACCAGACCTAGGCGCACAAGTAGCCTGGACCGCGTCAGGGTGTGGGGCAGACTGACCGCAGTCGCACATTCGCGCACAGTGAGACGGACCACGCAGGCCCCAGGGGGCGAACCCAGTGGAGGGCTAACAGCGGTGGCGCACTCGCGTGCAGTGGGACGAAACACATGGGCCCAGGTGACGGTGGCAGCTGTGGCACTGGCCCCCTGTGGGGGCCGAGGCAGGAGGCAGCAGACAGGACGCCATTGTTCTTTGTTGACCCTGCCCCCACATACAGTGTCACAACCCAGCGACTTAGTTGCCCTGCTCTGGTGAACACCTAGGGCTCCAATCCTGCTACGTAACAGGCACGAACAGCCCAAAAGATGGCGCAAGAAGAACTCAAAGCCCCAGAGCCCATAACTCTACGCGATCGAGAGATTGCCAGCCTCTCAGAAGCACAGTTCAAGACACTGTTTATCAGGATGCTCACAGAACTGGTTGATTATAGTCACAAATTAAAGGGACATGAAGGCTAAACTAATTGAAATGAAGGGAGATGCACAGGAAACAAATAGTGATGGAAAGGAAACTGGGACTCAAATCAATGGAATGGACCAGAAGGAAGAATGAAACATCCCACCAGAAAGGAATGAAGAAATGAGAATTCAAAAAAATGAGGAGAGGCTTAGGAACCTCCAGGACATCTTTAAACGTTCCAACATCCGGATTATAGGGGTACCAGAAGGGGGAAAGAAACAGCCACGAGTGGAAAACTTACTTGAACAAATAATAAAGGCGAACTTCCCCAGTCTGGCAAAGGAAATAGACTTCCAGGAAATCCAGGAAGCTCAGAGAGTGCCAAAGAAGTTGGACCCAAGAAGGAACACACCAAGGCACATCATCATTACATTAGCCAAGATGAAAATGAAGGAGAGAATCCTAGAAGCAGCAAGAGATAAGGGGATAGTCACCTACAAAGGAATACCCATCAGACTGTCAGCGGATTTCTCAAAAGAGACCTTCCAGGCAAGAAGGGGCTGGAAAGAAGTATTCCAAGTCATGAAATCCAAAGACCTACAGCCAAGATTGCTTTATCCAGCAAAGCTTTCATTTAGAATGGAAGGACAGATAAAGTGCTTCTCAGATAAGGTCAAGTTCAAGGAGTTCATCATCACCAAGCTCTTATTATATGAAATGCTAAAGGGACTTATATAAAAAAAAGAAGATGAAAAATATTAACAGTGAAAGGACAGCAAACTCACAGTTATTAACAATCACACCTAAAACAAAAGCAAACCAAGAGGCCAGCTAGATCAGGAGTGGAACCATAGAAATGAAGAACATATGGAGTGTTAGCAACAGGGGAGAGGGAGGAGGAGAAGGGGGGAGAAGGTACAGAAAATAAGTAGCATAGACGGTAGGTAGAAAATAGATAGGGGGGAGGGCAAGAATAGTGGGGGAAATATAGAATCTAAAGAACTTGAGACACGTGTTATAAACTAGGGGGGAGAATGGTGGGGGAGGAGGTGTGCAGGTGGAGGGGAATGAAGGGGGGATAGAACAACTGTAATGGTATAATCAATAAAATATATTTTAAAAAAATCTTCACCTAAGGATATGTTAGAGAGAGAGGAAGGGACAGAGAAAAACGTCAGTCAGTTGCCTCCCATGCGTGCTGGCCAGGGTTCGACCACAGCCTTTTGGCGTATGGGACAATACTGGAACCAACTGAGCCACCCGGCTGGGGCCAGAGATCTTTCTGATACTGTCCTCTGATTTAACTGTGGCAAGAGGACGTGTTTTGTATGACTTGAACGTTTTAGGATTTACTGAGGCTTGTTTTATGGCCCAGAATATGGTCTGCATTAGGAAATGATTTTTGTCCCCTTGAGATGAAGGTATATTGTGCTCTTGTGTCACATAGTCTACAGTGCAGTTGGGTCACATAAGTTGATGTTGTTGAGGTACTGGATTCTCACCTTCTGTCTCCCTGTTTTATCAGTTATTGAGAAAGTGTGGTACAGGATTTGCCCGCAGCTGTGGCAGATGGGATCCATGAGACCACTTTTGCCCTGGCAGAGGGCATCCAGGGTACCAGGCAAGATATTTATGAATGGTAGACCTGCCCTCGCCTTCCTCTTGGCGCACCTGTGAGCCCATACCTCCTGCTGAACCTGTGTTGAATTTGGCTTCCTAAGGGACATCCTGACAGTTGGCGGGATTCGTTCAGCTGCCTGGGTCCTGGACCCCGGGGGCACATGTGAAGTCAACATTGCAGCTTGGCCCCCTCCCCTGCTGCTTGGAGTCCTGTTGACAGGAGCCCTAATTCTCTTTGAGAGAGATGAACAGATTTGGTCCTGTCCCCACCAACGGATTACTTACTTGCATCCTGGGAAATTGACCAGAAGCCCAAATGGCATGAAAATGAGGGGGATGATGTTGGGAGACAGTTCTCCTGGGCACAGCCACTTTTCTGCACGTCCCACCAGCAGAGGCACACGCAGCCTTTTCCTCTGGACTGTGTTTGCACAGACATGCAGAGAACACGGCCTTGGTTCTCTCCCCAGCCCGGAGGAGCTTCCTCACTAGGGTGCTAATCCGTACTCGAGAGGGGCTCTGTGGTCTCCGAGTCTGCTCTCTGCGCCGCTGTCTCACCTCCAATTCTTTGTCCCCCTGGCTTTACCGTCCTTATTGCCCTGGAATGTCAGCTCTGTTCCCCTCAACCCAGGGAGTCCCCCAGCTATTCCAGGACCCCCACAGCCCCACACCGCACCTGGAAACCCTCTTTGGTCAGTGTGCTGGTTTCTGTCTCTTAGGGGCCACTCTTCTTTGTGGCTTGATGTCCAGTGTCCTGTGAACCGTTGTTTCATATGATCTGCCCAGTTTTTAGTTTTGTCTCAGGTGGAGGGTAAGTCTGCATCCTGTTAGTCTTGTTGGTCAGAAGTCCTGCTTTTAAAAAACTCTCTACAAGGAGAGATGCGTTTTGCTGGTACTCGGGGAAGCATCTCGTTGTTTTCAGGTGCGGAACTGGAGAGCGTGGGCAGTAATGAGAACTGCTGCAGTGCGGTTCTGGTCTGTGTCTTCTGTGTACAGCAGACTGCAGAGTGAGTTGCGGGGCCTAGCTCAGGCGCTCTGAAGGTTCGGGCTCTGAGTCAGGCGGACAAGCAGGCAGAGACGGGCTGTCACGGCATGACAGTCGTCATGGCTTCAGAGTGAAAACAGTTCAATGCTTCTTAACCTTAGGACCAGGTAGGGTTGTGGTGACCATGGCAGTGACACAGCTGACATCAGAGCAGCCCAGCCTGTGGAGGGTGGTCCTGGTGCAGACAGTTTCCATGAGTCTGTAGGGACACACTGATTGCTGTGATTTGCTCATATTTTGTCCTTTAACCTTTTCAGGCAGAGGCACCTCAAAGAGTAATTCCTGTAATTCTTCAAAACTGCCTTTCGTACTCACTCACGGCCAGACTTGCTCCAGCCTGGAATAAGACCGGCCATCTCCTGGTGCAAGGTGACTTTTTCCCTGTCAGCCATTGTGACTTGCTGAGACAGGTCACTTCTGTTATGTGAGTCCACTCGGGAAGTAGTCGCTAAAGCATAGCCCCACCACGCGTTCTCAGGCAGGCCCACAGCAACACAGACATCGTCTTCTTGCTTGGGGATTGTATCCAGAGGCCCGCTCTTATTTCTTTAAAGAAAATACGTTTATTATGTAATAATTGATGCTTAGAAGAAAAAGATATGAGAGATAAAAATTACTGTAAACAAATTACTAATATTGCTGGAACCAAAATGGTATTGAGTTTTACGTTGAGGTCTGACCATTTCCTAAGCATTTTATACTACAAAATAAATATTTGAGGCTATAATAAGATATTTTTATCCTTTTAATTGAAGAGATAATTTTTGAATGATTATATTTTTTATGTGAGCTGACATTTCTTTGTATAAAACTGCATTTTAAAGCATTTTCCTTAACTTTGATAATTTCACATAAAAAGGTTGCATTTATCAAGCATGATTTGTGGGTTATAATAATATGATATATCCTATCAATTTTTTAAGGAAGAGAGTTTCTTTCTCAGATGGGAAAGCAAAATGCTGTTGGTAAGTAAAAATGCTTAAGTTAATAGATGAAACGTTAATCTAATCAGCAGTTGTTAAACAGTGCTACAGATTGTTGAGTTGTTACGATCGTGGTGATTAGGTCATATCAGAATTCAAACAGGTGTTATAATCACATTTCACCTGGGAAAATCACCTCTGATTCAAAGTGCATAGCCTACCTCATTGAGAAAAATTCACTTCTCACAATTTGAATAAAAGTTATAATTTGTTTATTTCTTTAAAAAATTATGACTATGAAGTAGTTTAATTCTTATAGCCACTTATAATGGGTAGTTGCCAGCAAAAGCTTTATTTCTTATGAGAACATGATTCTTCTCTTAAAAAACTGAGAAGACACAGATGATCTAAAATGACAGTGCGTGATACGGTCTAATCGAGTTCAGCGGTGCGGCTGCACTGTGCAGGCAGACAGGCTCCTGAACAGTCGTCCCCAGAGAGCAGACATGACTAGTCGGTCCCGGCAGCCTTTCCCGCCCTTGGGCACAGCCCTAACCCCTGGGGGGACATCCGTAGTCCGCAGCTCTTCCGTTTCGGCTGCCCTCCTTGTACTAGTTCCTGCTGGAGTCGGACAGCGGCCCTGCCTGTACTCTGCCTGTGGGCCAGTGGGCTCAGTGCTACGCTTAGTGCCATCCTCACCTACCAGCAGGAGACGACAGTTGTCATCCTCGACTACCAGCAGGAGACGACAGTTCAGAGATAAGAGTAAAGTAAAGATAACAGTTTAGGGGAGCAAAGGCCTCCACCACAATTCTGTGTTAGAATTGTGTCTTTCAGTTTACTGACTCTAATATTCTACAGTGAGACTGACAGATGGGAAGTGCAGTGCTCATGGGGTTTTCACAAACTAAAGTTACTCTAGGACCACTTCTCAGGTCAAGAGACAGAACATTACCTTCCCAAGGTAACCATATTTGCCTTCAGTGAGTGCTTTTAATTATGAGAAAGCGGGCAGAAGCCTTGAGGCTGTATCAGATGCTAGGAGCCTTCCAGGGCACCTGAGGGCATGGTTAGGGAAGGCCACTGGGGTCAGAGTCTGGCGGCACCTCCTGATTTCGGAAGACACTCTCCATTTTTCACACAGAATAGGTGTCAGGCTTGTACAAGGAACTCGTGCAGTTTTCCTCTCAACGGTGGACCTCATTTCCCTTACTGCAAGCCTGCCCGTGACACCCCACCACAAGCACCCAGCACACCCTCCCGAACACCCCCACGCAGCCAGGCTGTTTCAGCCTCGGTCTTTCAGAGGCTGCCTTTCACCACCTGTAGAGAACTGTCCATTCTTACTGCGTCTCCAACTTGAATAGATTCTGTTAATTCTTTTGTTAATTTTGTTAACTAATGAAGTAGTTAATTTGATTGGATGGAAAATTTACAATTAAATATTTTATTTTCAGTATTAGACATCAATGTAACAGAGACTCAAGTTTGTCTGAGTATAGAAGCTTATACAATCAGACTGCCGCCACCTGAGGTACCACATATTTTTATCTCTACAGTTACTTTATTATATGTGCTAGATTTCTTAGTATATTTCTTGTTATTACTGACATGTAGCAGGTTTTAATGTTTAATAAGAGTGATAAGATTTTTTAATTTTCAAAACCCATATTAAATTCTTAATATATTGATGCAGTTCTTAGTCTGTTTACCCAAAGAAATTACTGTCAGCTCAGCACAGATCCAGCCATGTAATTCTCCTGCTCCACGACCCTTTTAGTGGCCTTCAGGACTCCCCGCTGCCCCTAACACACAACAGTTACACATAACACTTCTTGCCTTCTTAGGAGAAGGACATGTCTTTTATTTTTATTCTCATAGCACCCAAGTGCATGGCCTAACTGGTGTTGTCTGGGTAAAGCATTCTCAAGTTTTTTGCATTTATTGTATTTATTGTAACAGACACACAGTCACACTCTTTACTACTGAAAAAGATGGACAAGATTACTGGGAGGAGGTGGCCTGTCTGCACCCTAGAATGAGGCTGGCTGACCCACCTGTGAGTGGTGGTGCAGAAGCCACGGGCTCCCTGGGGAGATCAGACCCTGCTCCCAGCTTGACTGAGGGTGCGTAGCGTACTCACTGCCCACGGGCCAGCTCCCACGGGGAAGAGGACGGGGCTGTCCCAGCTTTGCCCACCAGATAAATTGCCTCACCTGCTCTGTTTGAAGCAACAGGTGTCGTGTATCGACATCAGGACAGTAGAGCTCCTGTCAGCATGGGAGCAAACCCCGGAAATGAGGGGGTGCTCCGCTTTCTTCTCGCCCAGCGCTGCACATTCAGCACGTGCTCGTTCAGCTCATTTCAGTTCATTCCCTCCGTCGTCCTCCGGCGTCAGCCCCTCTCAATCTCACCTCACTTACCTGTTCGACGGGGTATTCGCCGGGTCCCGACTGCAGGAGCGGTCGGTTTGTGCATGTCTGTGAGGCAGTGCAGGACAGGAGGTTTGCGTGGGCGACGGGAGGGAGAGCAGGAAACACGTGCGGGTGTGTAGAGGAGAGACAGAGTGAGTCGGAACACGGACCACGTTACAGGAGGTGGTTGGTCCAGCGTAACCACCGCCTTCAAAATCACAGCTGGCTGTGTGCGTGAGGCTTTAATGTTTCTTTTTGTTTGCCAAATTCTTTTGAGGACTCATGCATTAAAATCTTATTTCTATTAAAAGCTACAAGAATTTGGTATTTCTCAAAGTGTCATAAAGGACTTTGATACTCACAAGAGTGCTGTCATTGAGGGACATTCGATTTTAAGCAACGAGTGCTACGTTCTGCCAAGGTGAGATTTCGGTCTGCATTACCCAGACGAGGCACATGGTATACCATTTTTCTCTAATTTTGCTTCAACACTGACATGTGCAAAAGCAGAAACCATTTTGTGAATTTCTGAAACTGAATGATAACTTTAAAGAGAGATCACAAGTATATTGTCGTACTTACAGAAGCCATCAGTTCCCTGTATCAGGTGACTAAAATAATTGTACGTTAAATATATAATATACATTTATAATACATTTTATTAGATCTATTTTAAAGTAAAATTTATAGATATCTCATGAGATGAAAACTATTACAATAATCTCAATATAACCCTGAGAACTTTTACATATAATTAATGACTCAGTATTATTTGAAATGAGTTAAGTTTGTACTATATTCAGAAAAAATAGCTTATTATTAATATGGATAGGAATAGTGGGATGAAATTTTAACCTGCTTTATGAAAAATAACATTAGCAAGCATACACCTAATAATTTTATCATTCAGGAAAGGGTAGATGGGAAATACAGATTTAACTCGTGTTTATTCAACTCTTAAACTTTTCTCTAAAGTCTAACAATTACCAGGCATATCTATTTGTGGCAACATTAGTCATTATTTTGTGTTTATAACTGGCATATTGTTTGCATCAATTCAGTTTAGTTTTTCCTAACAATTCTAGCTAAAATTTAAATCCAGCGTGTGTTTGGGACGAGGGACCAGTGGCTATCACTTACGTGCTGGCAGTCGCTAAGTCTTCCTGAACACGTCTGAAGCGCGTAGCTACCCCACACCTACGCCGTGGCTCATGCAGCGCCGCCACTCTTGCCTCTCACAGCATGAAACTGGGACAGATACTCAGCATCCTGCGTGCCGCGCCTCCCGACTGCCCTTTCCAGTCATACGCAGACTTCCAGACGCACTGGGATGACCTGGTAAGGGACAGAAACCCACACTACGGGCTACCTGGTTTGGCTTCTTATAGTGTAATCTAAGTTTGGCTTTCTCTTCAGAGAGTTTCAGCTTTGCTCTTCATTTTCAGTACGGCTATAAACTCCCAGAAGATCCCGGAGGTGTTCACGTGTACTGCAGCGTCCACTTCAGGATGCTGGGAGGGAGGGCCTTTACATATCCTTTACACGCAGGTGGGGCCTGCTGCTCTCCGCCACCTTCCGCCCCGGTGCTGACACACTGCCACCCTCTCTGTGTCCAGATGCAGCTGCTCTCCTCTCTGCTCCTATTTATCTGCCTGAGTTTTGTTTCTCAGTGTCTTCCCATTTTTACTTGAGCATGAGCTTCGTAAAACCACTTCTTCCCTGAAACACGACCGCAGCAATTCAGACAGCGAGGGAACTGTGCGGTTGATAGGGAAGCGCTCACTGGATTCCTAGTGGACAGGGAGAACACAGTCGTGGATTCTCCTTAGCCAAGGGCTCCCTCCGGTGGTACTTTGGTATTTCTGAAAGGGAAGAGTTAGTTTGACAAAGAATTTTATTTTTGGAAAATTGTTTTACGGGCAAATGTAGAGGGCTTGCCCTGTACTTGATGTTCTCCATAGAGTTAAGAAAACATCTTAAGAGTATTTTAAAAGTCTGCACGTGACAGAGCCCAAGGGAAGAGCTCAGGCGAAGCTCTGCATCCCGACCCCGCGGTCCCTGTCCCTTCGCGTCGTCACCACTGGCTTTCAAAGGGGGGGACAGGGGCCACAGTGTTCTCTCTCTCCCTGTTTCCTAACCCACGTGTTAACATAAAAGGAAAGTGGACAGATACAGGTTTCAATCATTCCCTTTCGTTAGATGACAAGTCATTATTCCAAATCTTCAGAAGAGTCTTCATCAGAAAAGTAACTGCTGTTTTCCAAGAACTGCTTCTGGGCCCTCGGTGAAATCTTCCCGTGCTGTTCCTCTGTCCTGATCCTTCCCTGCCTCCTGGAGATGTGGCCCGCGTACTGTTGACCGTAAACTCTTTTACAGTCGTATGGGCCATAGTGTCTTCCTTATAAATCAGTTTGGACTGTCGTCGTTGGCCAGTCTGTATAGAGAGCCATCTCCTAAGGAGACACTGAGTTGTCTCAGTTGTGAGTATTAAAACAGAAGTAATTAATATTATTCCTGTGAGGAAACGTGTTTTTTTTAGCTTTGGATTGTGAACTTGGAATGAGTTAGCTTGGAATTAATAAGCACTATGTGAAATAGTTAGGATTTAGGCTGCACACTTTCCAGCAGTCGCTGTTTCACTTTTTCTCAGTCCGTGAAGATGTTCACTGATCTTTAACGCCGCTCACTTACCCCCTCCGCTGCATCAGGAGTCGGCCGCTGCAGTTCTTCCCGAGGGCAGACTTGGAAGGTGTGTTGAAAAGCTTTCTTTCAGATCTGAAGTCCGAACTTCCCCATATCTGTGGGTTTCCCATTAAGATGACAACGAAATCGTGCTACCACACACCAGAACTAACTAAACCACGCGTACAGGTAAGAGACCCATGTCCTGTCCAGTTCCCTGAGACATTTCTGACTCAGGCCGCAGTTCAGTGCTTCCCTGTTGGCTGCTAGTGGACTTAACCATTTGTCACTGCCATTGGTTGTTATCACTGCAGGTGCTTAGTGAGCGCTCATCAGCGTAGTTCGCCAATCTGCTTAGTGGGAGCCCCTGGCCTGGGGCCTGTGTCCACCTCCTTGTCCCAAGCACCTGGGACAGCAGAGTTCACTAAGGTCATTAAGTGAAGGGGTGACCTTACAGGATAGTTGGGAAACATTTGCCTCATACAGACCCAACTTGACTTTGAACTTCTGCTACTTCGTTTGAGTCTGCGTGATTGAAAAAGGCTTTGAGTGATTTCACTTATAGAGATTAAATTATTTCAATACCATTTTCATTGTAAGATGACATGCTAAGTGAAATCTTATTTATGAAAAGGAAGTAGAAATTAAGTGATACTGGTAAAGAAAATATGGCGTATCCTCACATTCACTAGAATAAGATATTTTTGTTCAAAGAAAACAAAATTAAGAGGAAAGTTTTTAAAGAACAAATCTAAGGAAGTGAATTTTAAATTTTCAACAGTGATCTTTCTGCAGAATGACACATAGTTAACATATTTTCATCAAAGGAAAGACAAAAGTTTGAACAACTGGAGCAGTTTGAAGTATCACATGGAGTAAATATTTTTGTGTCTGCTCGGTCTCCTCTCTCGGATGTGTCCATGTCCCCTGTTGCTTGTAGCTCCCGCTGCTCCAGGGATTTGGCCTTCATGTGCATGGACACGCTGGGGCTGCAGCACGTGTCCTGAAGGGCGCTTCTTCAGCTTTTGCTGACACGCTGATTGTTCCATCTCTTTATAATCCCCCACTGAAATTCACCAGAGCCAGTGTGATGGGCCCCATTCGTCCCCTCAGGCCAGGCTGCTCACCTGCCACTAACCAGCCACTAGTCAACGTGTGGAGCTTGTGTCCCTGGCAGGGGCAGCTCTTCAAACCCATGGTCTAAATTAAAACCATGGCAGCCTGGATGGTGGGTCTGTGGGCAAGGCTGTGTCCTCAGAGAGGAGTGTGGATGGACAGATACCGTTCACATCTGTGTGACCATGAGTCTGAAATTCCTGCCCAGATGTAACTGCTTAGAAAGTTCAGTTGTTGGACAGGTCCGAACTTGAGGAATTTAGAGGGTAGGCTGCTACTTCCTACATTTTTATTGAAGATGCACAAATAAAACCCCTTTTTATTACAAAATCATAAGCACGTAATTCCGTAACACGACAACATCCCACTCAAGCACACCAGGTGGCATTTTAGGCACAATATTCAAACTGCTGTCCATCTCGTGGGAGACACTCACGTGCCCCACCAACCACAGCCAGGGGAGCCTCACTGCTGCCGGCCTCTGTGGCTATTGAATACTGGACATTTCTAGCCCGTGTCTGTTTTAGAAATGGGAACCCAAATGATAAGCTTAGGAAAATTTGGGTCTTAACTGTGAAACAACAAATTGGAAAGTCTGGTCTCTGTGCTGCTCCTGAGAATAAGAGTGTTCCCTGCTCAATTCATTTAGTGCCTTCTGTATGCCAGCTGCCTAATTTATGCATATTATCTCATTTAATTGTCAAAATAAACTCTTGGAACAAAGGATTTTTTTCTCAGTTTTGCAGAGGAGGAAACCGAATCTGAGGGCCTCCGGGCAGTCGTGTCAAAGCCGTACAGTTAAATATATTGCAGAATGACGACTGAAACCCAAAGCCAGCCTCTTAATCCTGAAGTTGGAGAAAGTGTAGACGTGTGGTTAGGATCCCAGGCTGTGGAGACAGGCTGCCTGGGTTCGAACTCCTTTACCGTGTGTGCAGTCCGGGCAGCTTGCTTGATCTCCCTGGCCCTGGCTTCCTTGGCTGCAAAGGGGGGCGTGGTGGTGGTGATAGAACAGCACTGGGCACAAATCAGGCTCTCTGGGGGGGGGAGGTGTCTGAAATGGAGGCTAGCGCACATGGTACTTATGGGGCTGCCCTTGGAGTCCGCGCCTGCCAGGTGGGCGGGCGGGGCAGGAAGCCTGCCTGCCCGAAGGGAGGAGTCAGAGGCAAAGCAGGTGCCAGGTAGCCCTGCCAGCCCGCTCTTACCTCATCTGCAGACTTGTGCGTGCGTGTCTGTCTCACAGGGCCTTTAAAGACTTAACAGCAACTCCTTAATATCTGATACCATGTTATTCCCCAGTTCCCCATGATCTCTGAGGTTAATTTGTAGGCATTTTGTGTAAGTTAGAATCCAAGCAAGGGCCACATAATTTCATTTGGTGGTTATTTCTGTTAAGTCTCTTTCATTCTGTAACATTCCAACTCACTGCTCTTTATTTTAAGCCAGTTACTTCCAGGGAAAACTAGATAATTTTCCCTGGAAAATGTCCTGTATCCCAGATTTGGCTGATTGCTTCCTTGTATCGTGTCATTTAAAGTTACTGCATCCTTCTAAACCCCATATTACCCACAAACCTGTGGATGGATCTAAGTGTCACTGAATTCTGGTTCAACTTTTATAAATGCTCAAGGTGTGCAATGCACAGCCGGATTTTAATAGATAAGACACATTTGATGGGTCGTTGTGGTCAATCCATTCACATCTAAATAGAGGTTAAAGCTTTTGGTTTCCCTCTGTAAGTTCATGTTAATGTACAAAGCTATATAAATTATGTGTAACATTTTAGAAAGTGAAAGTCAACTAAGCCACATCTGCCAGTGACCCCTGGGAGAGTAATGGTAACAGTGTGGCGAAGCACGCATTATTTGTGGGGTTATGACTTCTTGAAGCTTTGGTTTGGTGACCATTTAAGTATTTTAAGCTCTCAAATTTAAGTTCCTAAATTATTTATGATCTCATCTGGTGTTTCTGTGGGCCGTTTTTGTAGTCTTTCATAAATTTTGAATATAAACCTAGAGGTTCCCACTTTAGGCCATTGACTGTGTTTTAGAAATTGGAAGAACGAGTAAATAATGTATTGACAGGCTGGGGGGCAAAACAACTCCTGGGAATTATTTCCATCAGGTAGACACCTCTGAGTGACAGGCAGAGACAGAACAGGTGTGAATGCAAACATCATCCAGATGCATTTTCTAGCGAAGTTTTATGCCGGGACACGAGGAGCCTGTTCTGGGAGTCTGCCTAGAATGAGGCGGCTCGTTTTGCTTCTGTCGTTTGGTGTGCCGAGTGCTAGGCATGTTGTTGGACGTTACTGTTGTTTGTAACACCAGGAGTCCAAAAAAATGGCTGTTCTTTAGTTTTCTATGATTGATTCTAACTTAGTTCTTTAACTATTTTCATCAAATGAAAAGAAATCATTCTAGACACTTTAAATGACTCAGCCGCTTCCAACAAAACACAGGTTGGGAGGCAGCACTTCATGGGACATGAGACCCGCTCTCTCCTCTGTGTGCAGGGGGAGCCTCCGTTGGGGGGCGAGGAGGGCATGCAGGGCTGCATGGTCGAGGGCGTCCCCCTCGTCTCCCCGTTGTCCACGTCAGGGCAGTGAGTGCCTGGGCGCTGTTTCCACACACCGACGAGGCTGGTGGGTGGACCCCAGGCTTCTGCTGACTCTGCAGCTAGGAGGCCAAGGGCGTCCGCAGTCCAGCTTTTCAGCAGCAGCTTCGCACGTGTGGCTCTACGTCCTGCCTGCCTCCAAAACGTGGTGCGCGTGCCCTGGTTGGTCGGCCCCAAATCACATCCTGGCCCCTGGCTGCGAAGGGGACGATCTTCGATTTCCCAGCTCTAGCAGGAACACCAGAGGAAGCGTGGGTGGGTGTTGAACCCAGCCCCGTGTCCATCGTGCAGCCACGGCTGCCTGTGGCAGGAGTTGAGGGAGAAACAGTGAGTGACGAGGGAGCTGCGTGGGCCTGTTTGGAGGACGGCTGGTAGCTGATCATCGTTAAAATCGTTAAAGTTGTTACACAGAATTTAAAACATTTCTTCATCTTAAAATATGTCACAAAAGGCTGGTGTCTAAAGAGGGGTACAAACCATAAGAAATACACACATTTCCTCAAGAAGGCTCCTTTGGTTTTTTGTTTCTGCATTTTTTTGTTTTGTTTTGGATTTTTACCTGTTTTACATGGTATAGTGTTACTTTATGTCCATATTTTGATGATGCTTTATATCACTTTTTTCCATTAAGGACTTTATTACATTTTAAAAATCTCTTAATCTATATTCTTTCAGGAAAACAAAATCAAGCCACCCAATCTGACCTCAAAACAAAGGTTCCAGTGCTCTCTGACTCGGGCCCCTTCCACAGGACCTACCCTGGCTCAACACCTTCCACCCTGTTCAGTAGCCACGGACCACAAGGTGGAGCTTTGGGGCAGCCAGCAAAAGCCCTTGGGCTCCGCGACTCCACCTCTGCAGCCTGGCTCTGCTCAGAACAGAAAGGCCGCTGTGTCTGACCAGGCGCCGCAGGTACATTTGGAAGCAGCGCAGCCCACCAGAGGAAGCGTTCAAGTTCGAGACACAAATTTTAGCTCCCAAAGTAACGTGGCCCCGAAACTCATACCAGTCTTCAGAAATAGGTCCATACACATGAACAAAAAGGTCTTAGAACCTGGCAACCTGAAAAGAAAACAACACATTATGTACCTAGAACCAAAAGCGATGTTGGAATCTAAACTGTTTTTGCTTAAAACCAATGTGATCCAGAATAACAAACCCAATTTAGACCCAGCTATTACAAAAAGATTTAATCGTAACGTTCAGATGAATGGGAGGAATTTAAACCAGAAGACTTCTAGACTTCTGCGAGAAAACCAGACCGAGTCCTGTGAAGACGGGACAGAATATCCCAGAAAAGCGTCAGCCGTGGGTGTCGGTGGAAGTCAGCCGCTCTCTGACCACTCGGGATTTCAGATCTCAGATAAGCATTGCAGTGTGATAAGAAGTGCTGTTGACTGCCAGGTGAAAGAGAGAGAAATTTTAACAAGCAAATGCATAGCAGAAATTTTAGGGAAAGGACACGGGTCCCTAAAAGTGAAAAGACCACACATTTTTGAGTCCGACACGGACGTGGAAGATGCCCGACTGCTACAGCATCAGTCAGTAAATCAAGCTAAAGAAATCGATGGAAGCGCCCCCAGACAGATGGCGAGTAAAACGGCCCACGGGTCCAAACGAAAACTGGGTCAGGAGGCTTCGAAAACGGCAGAGCAGCCTCGTTCCAGTCATACCCGCAACGGCCAGTCCAGTGCTTCTACGGGCCAGGTAAGAAAACAGCTTTAATCCGGGGACACTGGCCATATGGTGGGTCGCGAGAACCCCTAAATAAAGATCTAAAGGGTTTTCCCCAGTCACCCAGAACCACACTGAGACAAAAGTTGTCCCCAACACAACCGCAAGTCGATATAGTTAACGTGTTAAAGATGTGATTCTTTAATCTGATTACAGATACATGACGTGGACAAATCAAAACCCAAGAAATCTCTCGGTGTCGCTCAGGCTTACCGCATGGATGCAGAAGCAGGAAGTACCCATCAGGTAATGTAGGTGACACCTTTTCATTTGTTTTCATTGTGTTACCTGAATTGGAATTGCCAGGTTTAGGTGTCTCCAACCTCTTGGTAAGAAGGAGCTACTTTTCGATGCCTTGGATCCTTGAAACCAGCCAGGAAATAGGTGTTAAGGACAGGGCAGCTCTTGAGTCCAGACTGTGCACAGCAGAGAGCTGAGGCCGGGAGAGGTCCCACTGCGGCCCCGTCCCGCCCACTCGGTGCGGGGGGCACAGCAGCCACTGCTGACTGCCCAGAGGTGTGAGCCCACCACCACCGAACACACCTGCGGGGACTCTTACCCAGGACGATTAACCCTCAGTGATGCTTCAGGGCAGTTAAGTTGACCCCAGAAGTATTGCAGTGGTGACTAAGGGCGAGCTCAAGATTTAGCTGATAACGCTGCGTCTCAGCACTGAAGTCGGAAAGCGCGCATCTGGAAATTACATGTCGTCCCGTCCTGCCATCTGTCTGCTCTAAGAACAAACATACCGCCAAAACAGCCACACACACTTTTTTTGCATGGAACTATTGGAATACTTTCAATTCAAAGTCTTTATGAGCAAACTAGAAAAAACATTTTCTTCTTTTTTTTCTTCCAAGTGCTATTTCTTTTTATAACAAATCAAATCTGCAGCCTGATTTGAGTTAACCAGAAGGCGCTGAAATCCCCTACCTATTTTGCCGTGCAGTTTGTGACACCTCACACTTGAATGCGCTCAGCAGGTGCTTACGGGAAAACGTATGTGCCTGCAGCCTTAAAACTTTCATTCTTAAAATAAGTGAATTCTATTCCAGATTTCATAATTTTTAGAAGCACATCATTTTCCCACTTTGAATTACTTAAGACCTAAGACAATCTTTAAAATACAAAATTATTCCTATCACCCAGAAGGAATAACATAATAAGAAAAATTATGGGATATCATTATAGCAACTAATTTCCCTCAAATATAAAATTAATATATGCCCCTGTCAAAAATTTGAGAAGTATGAAACAGTTTCTAGAAAAAAGTTTGGAAAGCCACCTGTAATTTCTCTTTGCAGAGACAACCCCTCAGAATGTCGGACAGACGCTCACGCACTCGGGTGAACAGGAGTCAGGCTCCTGACGCGGCGGTGGGCGGGGCCCGCTCGTTCCTCGACAGCCTCGTCCCTCGTGGCCGCACCTGCGGTCCACGTGAGCATAGCTAGCTGGGCCTGCTCAATGACACCCACGTTCCCCCAGCTCTTCACCATGGTGACAGTGTCGAGGGAGTGGTCTCGCACGGGTGTCTGCAAGTGCCCGTTCATATGGCTGGTTTTGTTAGTTGGAAATATCTTTGTTTTGCCCTTACTATTTCTATTGTTGACATTTATTTGCATTCATTTTTTATTATTGAGAATGTGTATGTGTACATGATGTGTTGGGGTGTCTGCCGTATCTTTATGGACTCACTCAATTTCACTTTGCTTTATTGAAAGCTCACAGAAATCCCTCAATAAATGTAAAACCTCTTTCACAGAAAAGCCAGAGCCCGCTGTCATGTAACCAGGCTTTGGCGTAGAGGTGTCTCTGTTTGGACCTGCTCATCAGCTTGTGCTCTGTGCTGGTTGGGGGTGAGGCGCGGGGCTGCCAAAAGGTGACCTGCCCGCTCTCCAGCCGGCAAACCCTCGGGGCTCCTGGCAGAGACACGCAAGCCCAGGCGCATTGAAGCAAACGCCGAAAAGAGCCTCCTGGTCCGTGTACGAGTAAGTTATCGAACATGTAAGGAGAGGAAGAACGGCTGCTCACCATCGGTGTTCTGCCTTTCAGACGTTTTGGGTGTTTAATTTACAAAACGGGATCATTTTTGTGGTAAAATGTTTTAAAAACTCTCACTGTTCCATTGAAGAAATCATTTAACTTTTAAAAATATCAGAGAGCCAAGTTTAAGTGGAACTTTGATTTTTTTATTGTGATTTGCTGTTTTGCTACCTCACTAAACCATTGCAATTAAATGCAAAAGTGAACATGTACCCTGCTTCATAACTGTAATAGTCAATTTTTTCTCTTGAAATTCTGCCTGGCTAATTTCCTATATGATGTTACTGCAAGCATTTCTGTTTTCTGGAATTCTCTCTGCTTTACCATTGTTTTCTCACTTTCATAGAGAAATACCTCTAGTTTAGAGCCCATCTGGAGTGCGCCTTCCTCGTCTGGAATCTGGCGCGAGAGGTCATGAGCAGACTGCGGGAGAGGGTGGCCTGTCACTCTGTCTCCGAGGCTGCGGAGAGAGCATTCGGTGCGGAAGGCGGCCGAGAAGCGTGTGCGTGGGGTCACACAGCCGCCCGCACCTGCCCCGGTCCCCTCTGCTCCCCGCGCCCTTCTGCCTTCCAGGTCCCCTCTGCTCCCCGCGCCCTTCTGCCTTCCAGCGGCCGCCCAGCGGCGCATCGTAGGGGGCGGGGGCTCCCATCGTTCGTGCCCCAAGCAAAAGAACTAGAAGAGGAACTTAAGTAGTGTGCAGTACCTTCCAGTTCTTTAAATAAATACCCTTGATAGCACCTCCTCCATTCCACGAGTGTCTGAAACTTAGAATTTACAGTGTAGTGTTTCGTTTAGATAAATGTTAACCTGTATGGCAAAGCCTGCTTATGTGAGGTTCAGTCGGTTTGGTGGTGTAGAAGTAGGTTGCTTTTTTGTCTTACAACATTCATCCGATGAAAGTTCACCCCCCAAAACGATGTATCTGTGCATGCGTGCCTGTGTTTATGATGGGCTGTAGATGGGCTGACTGTTCATTTACTGTCCGTGTTCAGGGAAGCAGCTGGGGACCAGATTTCTGTGTTAGGGTTCACTGGAGAAATCAAGGAAGACTGGCTCGTTTCAAGGTTATGATTTCGAAAGCCAGGGTAGTTCTGAATTCAATTAAGGAAACTAAATGGCGCTTCGATTAGGTATGGGTGATCTGTGGGTGTCGCGGACGCCCTCTGCCCTGCCCCCAGATCATTCGTCACATTTCCAGTTGTGTGTGAGTTTTCTAACCATTGTGATTTCAGAACCATACAGAAATGATTTCTGTGTTATCAAGAATCTTAGGAGAGCAGCCATTGCATTTAAACCTATGGCAGTGTGCCAGAATTAATGCAGGACTCATCTTCATAGAACCATAGAAATACTTTTCATGTATTATTCCTACTTTAAATTTCACAGTATTTATTGCTTACTATATTTGTTTTTAGTTGTATTTTTGTGTTATTACACATTATTTGTACTTACTATATGGACAATATTAGTATAACCAACAGGTAAAAGATACGGGTTTGTCATTCGTTGGCTTTTATTTGACCAGCTCGCTAACCAGATTTTGCTCTTTTGGAAGTTCTGGTCGTCCGGTGTTATGCTGGAACCACAGTGTATTCGATGATTTATTAATACTTAAGAATGGTTAGTATTTACCAGTGTTTGTAGATGTCACGGTCATTATATACATATGCTTAAACTGTGTTGTATCCTACATAGTGTCTTTTTAAAAATAATAATCTCAAAGAGATGTATTTCTCATATGTCACAGTGACTGTGGACAGGGGTGGGAAGGCTTGGGTGCATTCCAGGTCGTTGCCTCTGTGGCTCCATTGTTTCACGTGCATTCGCTGCTGGAACCACGTGACCTAGGCTGAGCCTCCACGACTTCACAGGACTTTCCTGCCCGAACGCCCTCGTCTTGCATCTGCCTGGTACGTATTCGCCGTCCGCCATGTGCCAAAGCACTGCTGCAGACGCTTGCGATGGACCAGGGAACGCTGCCCTGGTGTTCCAGTGGGAGGGATGGAAAACAGACGCGGTGAATAAGCGACAAGTGTAGGAAAGAAGAACAGAGCGAAGCAAGGGAGATGGTTAAGGAGGGCGACCTTGGGCAAAGACGCGCAGGGAGGAGCGAGTCAGCCCCACGGCTGTCTGAAGGGCGGGCTGTCCAGGCCTCAGGACGGCCCTGTGCCCAGGTTGCCCACAGTGACTGGGAGAAAAGCGGGTCATACTGGCGTGGCAAGGACGTTTCCCTGACTAGAGATTGGGCTGAGACCAGAGAGTGACCTGCTCTGACTTAGGTTTCGATGGCCGTTCCGACGGCAGTACTGAGAGGACAGCGGGGTGAGTGGAGAGGCCTGGCTGCTGGCGGGTGGAAGTGCTGGTGCACCCGGGAGGTGGGGGAGGTGAGGGGAGATGAGGAGGTGAGAGGAGATGGGGGAGGTGAGAGGAGATGGGGGAGGTGAGAGGAGGTGGGGGAGGTGAGAGGAGATGAGAGGAGGTGAGAGGAGGTGGGGGAGGTGGGGGAGGTGAGAGGAGGTGAGGAGGTGGGGGAGGTGAGAGGAGGTGGGGGAGGTGAGAGGAGGTGAGAGGAGGTGAGAGGAGGTGGGGGAGGTGAGAGGAGGCCCTGGACGGGCAGGCCATTGGATCAGGACACTGAGAAAAGGGGCGGGGTTGGGCTTGGTGGCAGGAGGACAGCTTTGCTGATGGCAGAAGAGGGGCAGGGCTCGGGGCGGAGGGGGCTGGGCCACACCGGGTTTCCCAGTGTGGCGGTGATGCTGTCTGAGGGGCCCCTTACACTGACTATCACAAGCCTACCTGGTTGTCAGGGAAAAGGGGGAGTGAGTGGGGGTAGCAATCCCGGGTGCAGACTGCTCCTTTGGGAAGCGTCATCCGTGGGTGTCTCCTTCCTTCCTGTCACTGGTCCCTTAACAGGGATCCCTTCCCACTTCACCTTCGATCACCCCCTTCTCGACTCAGCAGCCTCCCATGGCCTCTAATCTTTTTTATGTCTTTGGACCCAATGCATCTGTTTCCGTTGCTGGTTGAATGCACCAAAGACACTTGGATGAGGAGCACTGGAGGAAGGGCGTCCCAGAGAGACGCCTCGAACTTGGGCAGGAGGCGTGTCGGGTCCTCGGACACGCCATGCAGCCTCCCTGCCGACACTCACTGCTTCCACACTGCACGGGCTCCGTGGTGCCCACATCAGAGCAGGGTTCACAAGACACATTTGCGTGCACACCTGCACAGTGTCGGTCATCTCCGAACGACTTCTCCAAAGCCCTGCTTCACGTTCCAAGTTCTCGGGCTCTGTCTCCTTTCCGCTTTCACGTAGACTCGTTTTCTCAGGGACATCTCCCATCTGACTTGGGGAGTCTTGAGGTGTTGTGGGGGACTGGGAGAATGTGAGCAGCTTACATATTTGAACAAGCCCTTCGTGCCCTCGGGGGTGTGGGCGGGGAGGGCCTTCCCGCTTCTCTGAGTCTCCTAAGCACCACTCAGTTGGTTTGGGCGGGGCCAGCCTGGAGGTATGACTTGGACACTGGTCCACGGTGTCCGCGTCATTATGGATGAGATGAGATTCATTCACACGGACTACCGAGTCCTGTGGAAGAAAAGGGACAGCATGGCTTTTCTCTCCAGGGGAGAAAAAGCTGCGGCCTCCACCATGACAGGTGGAGGGCCACCTGTTTGTTTATTTTTTTTCTGGGTGCATTACATTATGGTCCTCATTTACTACGCACAGGTTTGCTTTAGGTGGTGACCTTTCACAGAAAACAAAGGAGCCGATGCTATTAATCACATCACAGAAGAGGGATATTTGTAAATGAAAAGAGAAAAGTGGTTGAACCGGTTACACTCCACACTGGGGAGTTTTAGCATGGATTTTAGGAAGCTACAGCAAGCACTTGATGCCTCAGTTCATGGTGAGGGAGTTTTAGCAAAAGCAAGTCTCATAGTGACCTAGCTACATTACAGGCCTTATTCCCCATGGGAGAACCTGTCTGTAGGCGTGGGTCCTGTGCATTCCCGAGTGGGAGCTGGGCCCACGCCACACAGAATGGTCCCCACAGAGGTCTTCCCAGTTTACGGCACCGAGAACTCAGAAGCTGGTGTGACTTCTCTCAGTTCTCAGCAGAAGGGCCTGTCCTCCCAGAGATCATGGTCAAGGCTTCTGGGGTCTATCTGGTGTCAACATACATTACCCTAACCATCCCCAGGCTATACAATTGCTTTGTAGATGGCGAAGCCACAGGGCTGGAGACCCTCCGAGCCCCTGCAGCCCACGTGACGTCCACCTCACGAGACCCCCACGAAGGCCGGTGCTTACTGCAGCACCGGCGTAAACTGGCATTCCCAACTGCGACCTTGACTTCTGTGGCCTGTCTGCCAAACAAAGGACCTGTATGTGTTACAGAACTGAGCAAGCTCTGTGTTTCCCGGAGCAATAAATCCAGCCTGGCTTTTGCCTCCTAAGAACTGGTTTTAGTACTTTGTAAATGGATGAAACAAAGCAAAGTCGTTTTAACCAGATTTACCCCATTTCATTACTTTGCTGTCCTCCTCTTGCTCTCTGGTCCCCAAGGAAACGACTGGATGAAACTGAGACTAAAGCAACGTAAAGTAGGATATTCAATACTCCAGGTCGCACACACCCAGCCAGTCACACGATGATCAAATTTAGTCTAGTCAAGCTGGTGTCAAGTGCATTTCAGCCGTGGGGGCAATGAGAAACAGAACGCTGGTTCCACGTCCCCAGGAAGCACATACATGGAAACACATGGCTTTGCGTGTCCCTACCACGCAGGAACACTGACACTCAACAGGCAGGCTCTCCTTTGGCAGGTCCCTGAATATTGTGTGTGAACCATCGATGTGACAAAGACCGAGTTGGGCCGAGGACAGCATCGGCCGGGGGTGTCCCACTCCATACTCACGTGCTACCTGCAGCATGCCTGCCTGTGAGGCTGAGTTCCACCTGGGAAGGACACACAGTTCCACCCAGAGGTTGGGGACCATGACATTCCCGACAGATGGCTCCATTCAGACTGCATCTCCCCGAACTT
Organism: Sturnira hondurensis; assembly: GCF_014824575.4. Lineage (NCBI taxonomy): Eukaryota > Metazoa > Chordata > Mammalia > Chiroptera > Phyllostomidae > Sturnira > Sturnira hondurensis. The sequence goes on from NW_028074503.1 coordinate 38,773,388, forward strand.
TTCAGCTCTGAAAGTAGTGTCTCACAGTTGGAATGAGCCTCCAAGGTGAAGAGCTCTGTGCAAGTCAGGAGGAGGAATCTTCAGACACTGGAAGTTGATTTGCATCACGCCTGGGTAGTTTCTTCCCAGGGCAAGGGAGAGCCAAATCCCAAATCGGACGGGCCCATTTTGCCTGCACTGGTTTTAGTTAACCAGCGATTCCACTGGGAAGTACGGGGGTTGATCAGATATCCTTGGAAGGCTCCCGCAGACCCGCCTGTTTGGGGCTAAAAGAAAGACAGAGACCTTGACCAACAAGGCCAGTCACATCACTTAACAGTGAGGAAGCCGGGATATGGGGAGTTAATGCAGTTCACACCCGTATTATAATTACAAAGAAAAATAATTATGATGCTTTATAGTCCCATTTACTCTTAAACAGCCTGTTTGTTAGGAAGAGTTTATGGAGTACGTATGTGCAACATGAAGAATAAAAGTGAAACAAGACCTCTCCAGTCTCACTGCTCATGCATGTGCACCCTGGGCAGTGCGTGTGAACACCATGCGCAGGGACGCGATGCCATGTGGGTTCTCCCGTGGCTTCCTTCTTTCAGTCAGCATGTGTCTGGGGTTCGACCACACCGATGCTACCGTTGCGGCCGACTCTCCCCTGCAGACCCCATCATGCCATATGTGAACGTGCCATAATGTAGTCATCCACGGCAGGGCGATTTTTTATTATTTCCTATGGGCACTTTTGTTTATTTGTGTTGATTGTTTTGCAGGTGACTTGCACGTGTGCAGGTTCCTTGGACTCTAGAGTTGATGTGGAGAGAGCGAGAGGACTTTACACTGGAAAAGTTCTCTCCTTCTGAGGACTTTTTGAGCCGGGTCCGGAAAGGTGAGAAGGAGGCTGTGTGAACATTTCCTAAAACAAAAATGCACGTCTGTGTTGCCCGTACAAACACCTCTGGAAGGAGGAGAACAGAACTTCACCGATGGTTACTTTGTGCTCATTCTGGGTGATTCCTGCCTTTCATTAACTCTTTTTCAATGTCCAGACTGCGTAGTGAACGTGAATTATTCATGTTATTGTTAAAAATAGATGGAGCAAGGCAACCATTTCCTTTTGCTTGATGCATGCAAAAATGTCACCGCCTGATGCTGTTTAGAAACCCACGCTGGCTCCCCTGGTCCATCCTCACCTACTTCGTCTGCGTGACATTAGGCTGTTTCACTCCGACACGTGCGAAGCCGTGGCTCATGCTTTCCGGGCACTGGGCGGTCACCCAGATGCCGTTCAATAGCCCTACCAGAAAGCGTGATGGGAACCCTGCCAGGGACCTTCACCCAGTGACTTTCCTGGTAGGAAGGTGGCAGAACGGGAGGCCCCAGAGGGAGTCCCAGTAACTCACTGGATTGCGAAGCTGCAGTTTCAAGCAGCTGGAGCCCAGAGAAGACCAACACTCTCAATGGGGAGTACTTACGTAACTCCTGGAGGCAGGGTGAGTACACACGTCACAGAGGCCACACAGGTCCCCAAATAGAATGCAGGGCTGTGGTTAAGTTGGAAGGGTGAGGGAGTGCCAGGAAATGGCCAGTGTTGACCACAGGCTGTAACCCAAAAATCCTGACCTTGCTGACCTATAACCACAAACTTAGTGGTCCTATTTTCACTAAAACAGGCTTTCGTTTATGTGTAAACTGTTTATTTAGCACATACTACATGTCAGGAACTGTGCTGTGCCCAGATACGCAATATCAGACACGGCAGCTCCAACAGTCCCTGCTCCTGCAATCCAGCGGGGGAGAGTCCATGAAATGAGTTGTGACAGGCGTTAAATGTGACCACAAGCAAAGGGCGCGGGGATACTGTGGAAGCTCCAGCAGGAGCAGAGCTCCCAGGAAGAAGAGGGGTTAAGTGGGGTGCTTCTGTGGGTGGGAGCTAGCAGTGCGGACCAGACACAAAAGGGTGGTCGAAGCAGAGGAGACTATGGGAGGAGACTCGGAAGGCGCAATAACTGAGGAGTGAGGAGATCGGTAGGGCCACGCAGAGGGACAGAAGGAACTGGAGGTTTCGGGTCGGAGGAAGGCAAGGCTGGGGATGGGGATCGGTTAGGAGGCTGTATTAGCATGAGGGAGAGAGGTAAACTAAGAAACACTTAGGGAGGAAAACCAACAGGACTCAGCGATTAATTGATGTGGTCGAAGCTCAGGTCATTGATGTTAAATCTAAATCTTTCTCTTTTCTACTGTAAGCACTTAGTGCTATAAATGTCCCTCAAAGCGCGGCTTTAGCTGTTTCCCACAACTTTGACATGTTGAATTTTCACTTCCATTCCATTTAAATTCTTCCAGATTTCTATTTAGAAGCTGGTTTAATTTCCAAATAGCTATGCCTTTTCTAGACACCTTTCTGGTATCACTTTCTCATTTAAGTCCCCTTGGCCATTCATTTTAAGAAGCCCCCTTGGGACTTCTTCGATAGCCTAGGACACAGCCTGGTGTTGGGCCATCCCTAGCCCAGTTGATTAGATTCCCCTTTTTATCTGTCCTTACCTTGCCTTACCTGAGTTTCCTTTCTTCTCTCTCTCTGTCTTGGCCGATGGTCTCCCATCCAGGTCAGGTCTGCGTGGATTTCCTGTAGCCTGGGGCTCATTTCTCAGCACTGCCTGGAAGGGATTACACACCCACTCACGAAATAAGCAGTAAAGCATGGACACATTGTAGCCTGAATCCATATTTGGGAAAGAAAATTCCTCTAAAGAGTTACAATCTGCAGAATGTGACTCCAAGCACAGTAATTACAACCTTTGCAGGATCGTGCAGAGGAGGCCAGCTCCTGGGAGCCAGTGCCGCAGGGTTTTAAGTATCTCCTTCCCAGCAGAGGTCCCGCCCTCTGGGGCTGCTTCCTAGAAGCAGCAGACAGGCAGCCTCAAAGACAAATCCACCCGCATGGTTTAAGAGGCAGGACATGGCAGGACCTTTAAAATTAAAACTTTTTTAGATTCCTCACTTCATTAAGGGTATATTGTGGGGGCCCACCAGGCCGCAGGGGATCACGGACAGAGCCCCCACTGTGAAAACGGTGGCGGGACTTGGTTTCTGGTCCCTGGAGCCGGCGGGTATCTTGACATCTTCCGGACCTTCTCCTTCTCAGCCTTGAAGGAAAGAACAAGGTCTTGGCATGTGCGTCATGTTCCAGGAAGGAGATAATCTTGAGGACACTGCTATCTGTGGGCTAATGTTCTCAGGATGTGAGAACATCTTGCCCTCTTGATAGCCTTCGGGAATGTACAAACCTTTGTAAAACAGCATTGTTCTCAGGCCACTGTAGTTCTGCATATAAGCCAGCAGTTCCTTGAATAAACTCGCCATTTGCCAGCCAGGAGCACTTGGACCTCTCCATTATTTTAATTAAGTTAAGTCCATCGCCTCACCTCGCGAACACCTTGCTGCCGCGGGCGGCGGCAGTATATAATATATATTTATATGTATAAATATATTTATATAGTATACATCCTGATAGTTTCTATAAATTATATAATTTTCACATGTCATTGTAGCCATATCTGTATATATGTGTACCTATACGTGTGTGTGTGTGTGTGTGTGTGAAATCTTCATACCCAGTCTCACCCAGGGTTGTCATACATACTGCTGTTCAGCAAGGAAGAGAAACACACATCAAGCTGGGAATTACGGGGGCTGCTTTGCCTGCCGTAACCCGATAGAACACACAAGTAGCGCCCGAGTGGCGGTGGGTGCCTACTGGTGCTCGTGCCGGCTCACAACCCCTCCACCTTCTGATTATAATGGAGTCTGGGGCAAAGTTGTTCGACTTACTGCTTCCGACACTGGGGTCCCGGTATGTATTCAGACCTGGGTCCTGCCCGTTGGAGAGAGCTGGGACCCCCTGTGATTTGGTGGGAGGCACCTGAGGGGGCACCGCATGGGCCCTGCCCGAGACCCGGCGGTGGGAGGAGCCGCTGAGAAAAGCACGTGAGGACCTTCTGCAGACGGCCGTCTGAGTCCCCGGCAGTCCACACACTCCCACGTAACGGGGAGGTCAGCAGAATCTAGAGGGAGGGAAACACGGAGAAACGTTTTCCGGTCGTCCCGAACCCTGTACTTTGAAAGAGGAAGGGGGAAGGAGAAAGGATGTGGAATGGTGTGAGCAGTACAGTGGCCACCTGCAACGTGAACGTGAAACAGCTGAGGGGACTTTCTGCTCTCTTTGGAAGGCTAGTTCGTCTGGGGTCCGCACCACAAGGTCTACCCACACGGCTGCACTGGGCGCTTCAGCCACATCTGTCCCGCATCTGTGTCTCTGACGGGCGTGGGCAACCTCCACGTCCCATGCAGCAGCCAACCCAGGGCGAGAAGCTGAGCCGATCCTTCTTGAAAAGACCCTGTTTCGCTACAGGAACAGATCTGGACGCCAATGAAACCCTAAGGGATTGTGAAAATCATGGGTCGGCCGTTCCTTTCCAGGGATCAGACATCACAATACAGGGCATGGAGGGAACAGTTCCTACAGGGACGGCTGCCGGCCACCCAGTTGCCGGACACCCAGGAAGTCGATTTGCAAACCTGCCACAGGCGAGAGGCCCAGCTCAGGGAGGCCAGAGCTGCATCCAGGACATAGTGATTGGGCACCTCGTCATGTGACAAGTCTGGGACACAGGGATGAGGCTCCCATGGGTCCTCCCCTCAGAGTGAAGGGTCCGGCAGCCCCAGGCCTGTGCGCAGCTTGCATCAACCCTGGGGTTGGCAAGGGCTTGAGCCTGGGGACCGCTGGTATTGAGTTGTCCCACGCCACCACCTTGCTCAGGCCCACGCTCAGGCCGGAGCCCCAGGGGCTCCCTGCAGACCAGCCAGGTAGAATGAGGGACGGAGCCGAGCGCACGAGAACTGAAGGAATGAGGGGAGTTCCAAGAGGCGTCTTCCCCTCTGCCGGACTCACAGAACGTCCACCCAGGACGCCCCTTGCCCCGACTGCCTCTGCCTGCAGCTGCCCTGTGGGAAATGCTGCAGCCCGTCCCCTCCCTCTCCTCTGGAAAGTTCTGGGGGGGTCCTCGTGCAACCCCCCCAAAAGAAGTGAAAATGAGGTAGAAGGTGGAAGTGGATCCTGGAGAAGTCTGGGTAAAAACCAAAGATGGTGAAGGGGTCATGGGCTCTCCGCAGACAGGCGACCGACCGTCACTGTGCTGGGGAAGTCCTGGTGAGAGCAGCTTTCTGTCAGAGTTTGTTCATGCTGGCCCCGCCACCGGGCACTGGGTGTGGTGCCTACGGTGGATTTGCGGGGGGCGGAAACTAGGGTATCCCGGTGCGTGGGGCGGGGGGAGGGTAGACAGAACAATGCCCCCCAGGGATGCCGCCCTCCTCATCCCCAGGAACTGAGTGCGACCTCCTGCGGCATAAGGTGCTTTGGAGGCGTGATCGGGTTGGGTCTCCAGAAGGGACAGTACCTGGGACGTTGGTGTGGGGCCAGTGCAAGCACCAGGGCCCTTCTGAGGGCAGGAGAGAACAGGAGAGTCGGAGGAGGCAACATGAGGACGGGGCAGGTGGGAGGGCAATTTGATGAGGGCAGGGGCTTCTGGCCTTGAAGATGGAGCAGAGAGCAGGAGCCCAGGGGTGTGGGCGGCCTGGAGAAGCAGCTGGAAGAGGCTGGGACCAGGTGCTTGCCTAGAGGCTCCAGGAGAGAGCCGCCTTCCCGCACTGCCTCAGAAGGTTCCAGAACTGCAAGATGATGAGCCTGGGTGGTTTCAGGCCATGAGGTCCATGGTGATTTGCTGCAGCAAAGCTGGGGAATTCACACGGGTGAGGGGGCGGGCGAGAAAACATGACACGCCTGCGCCCCGCCAGCCCGGGAGCAGGGCCTGGGCTTCTGTGCACAGTGTGGGGCTGCCGCCACGGGTCCTCTTCACCACACGGCCCGGCCCTTCACCTCCGCTGTGGACCGCAAGTCTCTGGGGACTCACAGGGCCTGCCGCTAAGCCGTGCAGGTTAAGTTCCATGGCAATTTTCTCACAGCACCTTTCGGGGCCCTCCCTCGTGGTGGCGGTGGGCTCTGAGAACGACTCTGCAGCAGACAGACAGACAGACACCTGGATTCTCTGTGGGGCTCGGCAGTTGGGCTGCCCGGTGTCCTCGAGCAGGGAGCTGGGTCAGGGCAGACCCTCTGCAGTGGTGCCCTGCTGCGTGCGGACCAGCCCTGCAGGGAGCATTTGGAACAAAAGACATTGATTTAAAGTTTTTCACTGAAGGAACCAAAAATAGCTGCCCCAGGGGCCTGGGACGAAGCCAAGAAAAGCGCCGAGCGAAGCCCACGGAGGGGCCTGCAGCCTGGACTGAGGTCGGTCCTCCCTGGCCAGCACCCTCTTGGAAAGGAAACCACATAGGAGGTGATATACAGCGCCCCCTCCCCCCCCGGAGTGCCGGTCAAGAGGAGGGAAGGACCCCCAGGGGCTCAGCGGGACCTGGGTTCAGACAGGTTCCTTGTGTGGAGAGGGAATATCACCCGTCCTGACTTTGGAGGCCACAGTGCGGGTGTGGCAACAGAAAAGGGAACCAAGTATCATGGAGTTGGATTCTACCCGTCACCCATCCAGACCCTGAGCTTGCCAGTGGCGAGGGTCTCTGCTGACACTTCTCCACCTAGTGTGACCTAGTGTGAGGGGCGTGCTCTGAGCTGCATCCCCAGGTTGGATGGGCAGAAGATTCTTGCTCACAGATGAGCCCTCCCTGACTCCCTGGAAAATGTCGACTCCCAGCTTGGAGCTGAGTGCGGGGATGGATCAGGGCACAGGTCCCCTGTGGTCTGGGCTCCCTCCTTCCTGCCGGTGGGGTTGGAGTTCTGAGAGCCCTGCAGGCCGCGTGGCTCACTCACGTCTCCGTCCTGGTCCTCGGCGATGGCTTTGAGCTCCCCTCAACCTGGCACTGGGGTTTGCAGCCGGGGTCTGAACTTCCACATGTGTTGTCGTCTCATGGAGCTTTCTCTAATGTATGTGGAGCAGGGCCCCTGTGTTGTTAACTCAAGGAGAGGACTCCCAGACCAGCTCCCACATCCACCCTGTCCCGCTGACCGAAACTCTGAGATCGTGGGGCAGAATCGGAATCTTCAGTTAATGGCGCGGCCGAGTCCAGCTGATTACAGAAACCCGCGGGCGCTGCCCGAGTGCCAGCAGTTCCCCCGTCAGCCCCGGAGGAAGGGCAGCCCCTCGGGTTCCCATGCCCGACACCTGCTAGGCCCAGCTGAGCCCCCAGGCGAGAGGTGCTGCACTCCTCTTGGGGCTCACAGATGTCTCTGCTGGTTCTCACGGCTTCCCGGAGGAGGTGTGCTTTTCGCCCGACTTACACACCCAGCGAGACTAAGTCACAGGCCCCAGGCCGCGCAGCTAGAACGCGCCAAGCTGGGACCCCTGGCCGAGGTCTGTCCAAGGCCAGAGCCCGAGTGTTCTAGGACCACGCACTCCGGAGCCTTCCGATGTCTGCCGGACGGAGGATGTGGGAGAAGGGAGAAGACCCACCCAGCTCGGCCTCCGTGGCAAGACAGGCAAGTGGGTAGAAGCTAAGTGGACACTGGGCTGATTCCGACGAGGACTTCTTGTGCCAATTAAAGCAGCCGAGCGGGCCTCGGGGGTGGGCTGAGCCGCTGGGCACTGGGAGAGGTCAGGTACCGCTAGACACCCTGGCAGGGGTCTTGGCCAAGGGAAGGAATTCCAGCCACTGCTGAGCTGAGCCAGGACACTAGCTCCCTTTAGATCCTTTCTACCCTGGGTTCTGGGATTCTCGAAAAAGCTGTTTTCACATCTATTCAGGGCCTGCCATTCACGGGACTATAATGCCTCTTTTGATCTAATTGATGACCCAAATAGCTGTAAGTGACCCTCCGCGGGTGGCCCATGCGCTGTGCAGAGCATCCAGTTTCTGGGGGGCTTTCTCTCCACAGGGGGCCAGGCGTGGAGGCCCCCCAGGTTGAGGACAAAGGAGATCTTTGGCTGGTAGGACCTGGGGCTGCTCTACTCCCCCAGACCTGCCAGGGAGCAGTGCGGAGCAGAACTGAGAAGGAGAAGGAGAAAAGGGGAGAAAGGGAAGGAGAGGTTAGGGGAGGCGGGAAGGGGAGCGAGCCTTTGAAAGTGTTTTGCAGCAATTGATTCTGGTTACCTCCCACCTGCACCTCTGCAGAGGGAGCTCGCTGGGCACCAGGCGCCTTCACCTGACGGCCCTGCCCTTCTGGGCCCTGGTCTCGTCCCTCCACTCCCCCCAGGGCCTTGCCACTGGGAATCCTCTCCTGCCAATCAGGAACCCCATCTCCGTGGCCCTCTGCTGTGGGCATCCGGACCTGAAGAGGGCAACGGGCGAGGCATGAGCAAAAAGCAACAACAGGCAGGTAACAGCTCCCAAAAGGCCGCCTTTGCTGCCCGTCTCTGCAGGACCCTGAAGGAAAAGAACCAGAATCATGAAGAAGTAGCTGTGGCTGCTGGGGTTGTTACCGCAGCCCCCTCGTACCTGCGTTTCTCTGGAGTCCCAGGACGCGGGACTCACGTCCACCCCACCTCCGCAGGGGTGTGTCAGACACCAGGGCGCACCTGCTGCGGGAGGAAGGCGGGAGGTGAGGCTGCGGGTCCGGCCCAGACAGAGGCTGTCTGTCCTTCCTGGGTCGCACAGGGAAAGAGGCTTCGGGGGTTAGCCTCTTACAGAGGAGGCTCTGAATGGCTATGTCCCCTCGAAATTCATCGCGGGAACCTGCCCCCCAGGGTGATGGTGTTAGGAGGTGAGGAGGGCACAAAGGAGGAGCCCTCGTGAAGGGGGTCCCAGGGGGCTCCCTGTCCCTTCCACTGTGTGAAGACAGTGAGGGGGTCCTGTGACTCAGGAGAGCCTTCCCCAGGCAGTTCATCTGCCAGCACGTGGGTCTGGGCCTCCCGCCTCCAGGACCAGGAACTCGGTGTGCGAGGTTCACAGGCCCCGGCCTGGAGGGCTTCACACCGGTGCCAGAACGCAGGCAGATAGACTGACGGCGTTTCTTCCTTGTGAATGTTACTCATCTTCTGACGTGGGGAGATCTTCCTCCGCAGGCCTGTCTCCAGCCACTGAAACACCCAACATTTCCCTGTGCCCAGCGAGCCTGAGACCCCCGCAACCACATCAGCTGGTCCAGGTCACCCCCACTCCAGCACAGACAAGGATGGATGCACAAGTCTCCAAGGAGAGGGCGGCGGGCACAAGATGGGCGTCCTTTCCTTTTGGTTTCGGGGGAGAGAGAGAGAGAGACAGAAGCCAAGCGCTCTCGTTACCCTCCCATCTGTGACCAAGGAGTCCGGACGGAGGTCACTTCTCGGCCACAGGTTTTCCTAAAGAACAAGCGCAGGTTGGGTGAGGTCCATAGAATGGCCCCAGGGGTCAGGATCTCCTTGGCCTTTGCTGCCCAGGCTGGCACGTTTCCTCAAAGGAAGGGCACCCACAGAGCCAGGCCTCCTGATTTCAGCGACAGCCACAGGTTGTGGGGGCAGCTGGGTCCCTGCATGCCATGAGGCCCATCCCCACATCAGAGGAGTCAGGGTAGAAGTGGACACGAACAGAGGTTGAACGCTCCGGGAATGCTGGTTCTCCGCGGACGTCAGGGGCGTTGCAACCAGCACCAGGCTCACCACTCTGAGCACCTGGGTGGGGCTTGCTGGCGTGGGACAGTTTCGTAGGTGGACATTGTACTGCGACCACAAAGCATAGCCCTGTGTTTCCAGGGTGTTGCTGCCCTGGGAGTGGGCAGGGCCTCCCCCAGGAGAAGTCCCCCCCCCCACAAGTCCTCCTTAGCAAAGCAAATGGCTTCATCTGAGTCCTCCAGGCCCTTCTCCGAAGGCTCCAAATGGCTCTGCAGCATCTCACTCCCTGGCCTCAGCTTCTCTCTGACTCTGCTTGACTTGGACGGGGCCCAGACTCAGAGCTGCTCCCCGGTGTTGTCATTGGGGTCCAGCCACAGGCCCAGTTTCTACATAAAACCAGGGACCGGGAGGCCAGGACATGGGAGCAAGACTCTCCCTCCAGGCCTGGAGCCCAGCAGCTGGTGCCCCTGGAAGCCCTGGCCAGAACCATGGGCAGTGCAGCATCTGGAGGCGGGGCCCGGTGCCGGGCTCCCCAGTGTCAGAGCCTGGGGAGCGGGGGATGCCCCCCACGATGTCTGTGCTGGTCAGTCTGGGGTGAAGTGAGGGTGCTCACGCTAGCGTGCAGTGCAGAGATGACAACCAGCAGTGCAGCTATGGGACACACGCGAGTGGCCAGTCCTCAGCGGGAGAGTCACGTCCTGGGGCCCACAGAGTCGTTAGAACACGGTCACCATCGCCCTGCTCACAGGCGGCCCTGGGTGGGAAAACGCCGTTGCCCCGTCCCACCCCTGGCCCTCATAGGCGCCCCCCGGCTTACGCCAGGCGCTGTGCCGCGTTGGGGGCAGACCACCGCCAGCCCTCAGCCCTGGCTCCCTGACAGGCCCTGTGCCCAGGGCCGCTCTCAGGAGCATCTGACCCCAGGTGGGGAAACTGAGGCACACATAGCAACGAGATTTGAACCCACCGGCACACTCCAGCACTAGGCTTCGCCAGCAGTCCTTGATGAAGTGCAGGAGCTCAAGCCCACGAACCCAAGGAGCTGAAACAGAGCTGAGAGAGGTGGGGGTCTGCCAGCCCTCAGCGCCAAGGCCCGGACCCCAAGGCCACAGGGCCGGTGAGTGACCCCCTCGCTCTACGGGAAGGACCCCGGTTGTGCCGGCGAGGGTGGGAGGCCACCTTCCAGGCCACGCACATTCATCGTCCAGGCGTGTTCCCTCCCGAGACAAACACAGAGGGTTCCTTGAGATTCTGCCCCACTCCCCAGGGACCCCGTTGCGATAGCCTCCCTAGGCTCGTGTCTGGGCGCCTGGCGGGTCCCAGGGGAGAAAGGGCACGTTCCCACAGTCAGCGGGGCTCAGCCTCTCAGTTTTCAACCAGTTCCGAGCGTCAGCAGCTCACAGCAGTTTTTCATCTTAAGTGACTTTATTTAGTGTCAGAGACAAAAAACATTGTTACTCACTTATTGCTTGAAGGGAAAGAATGTCTCTTAAAAACACAGTTATTTAAATTCGGCGACTTTCTATTCATAACCTTGAGGTACTTGTAAAAAAAAACAAACCCTTCCTTCCAGCCTCACCAGAAAGGCCCTGTCGACAGACAGGCTCTTGGTGATTTGTAACCCGATTTGTAACCCTCGGGCCTCCGCGTTAATATCCGCAGCTGCTCCTCTCAGCAACCCTCTCCATGGTTCGCGCCGGCGCGGTCTCGTTCTGCAGGAGGAAAGGGTTTCTTAGAGCAGAGTGGCTTTGGGTTAAAAGGACAAAGTAAACAGTGAAAATGGAGTGTTTCCTTCAGGGAACGGAACAGCTCACTGTGGAGGTGACCTTGGTGCGCAGGTTGCAGCCACGGTGATAATAACTAACATGTGGCTACAGGTCTCTGTTCCCAGAACCGCCCCCACCGCCCGGTGCTGGGAGCAGAGGTCAGCCTTCCCCCCGGAGACGGGGTCCTGGTGCTCACTCGCCCCTGCCCCTCGCCCAGTGCGCCCCGGGCTTTGCTTTCTCAGAACCGTTCAGGGCTCCCTAAATGCTGGCTGACGGAGCAGCCGGGCCCTCCGCTTGCCAAGCCCGGGCCCCTCCTCCGTTCTCCAGCTCTCCTTCCCATCACACACACGCTCATCACCCGAGCAGCTGGCTGTGGGCACACGCAGGTCAGTGAGCTTGTGAGAGGCCTGCATGGTCTTCCACACGGGCTGACCCTGTGGTGGGCTGACCAGTGAGCCTTCCCCGTATGTCCGAGTCCTAAAGGCAGGAACCTGGGAATACTTTCTCCACCAAAAGGACTTTGCAGCTGTGATCAGATTAAGGACCTCGAGGCGGAGAGATTATCCTGGGTTACCTGGAGGTCCTGCATGTTGTCACAAGTGTCCTTATGAAAGGGAGGCAGCTGGACATTAGGCCACGGAACAGGAGGATGTGACACCTAGACAGAGGGGAGGGGTGAGGCCACCAGCCGAGGAGCTCGGCAGTCACTGCAGCTGGAGGAGATGTGGAGAGGGGTCCTCCCAGAGCCCTGCCCACACCGACTCCTGCTCAGTGACAGGGACCTTGGACTTGTGGCCTCCAGAATGATAGGGGAGTATGTGAGTGTTTCCTCAGCCACGAGCCTTTTGGTACCTTGTTATGGCAGCTGCGGGGAAGAAACCCGGGTACACCCCAGGGCAGCTGAACTGCTGTAGCGCAGATTTCGCACCCGTGCAGGGCCGTCCTCGGAGCTGGGGTTCCGTCTTCCGGCTGTGGGGTACTCGGCAGAGGGGAGGGCAGACCCCGCCTCAGCTTAGTAGTATACAGTTGCCCCCCCAGCCTCTGCAAAGAACGACACCAAAGTCACTTCAAACAGATTGGCATTGGTTTTTAGAGACGTCACATTGGGTTTTGTTTCTGTTTTTTGTACTGACATTTGGCAAAGCAGCCTGGTGGAGCCTCAGGGTCACCTGGGAAGCTGGGAAGCTTGAAAAAATCGGACTCCAGAGACGCCCCCAGCAGTCCGACTCGGGAGGTGGGGGACCGAGGAGGCTGCACGTGTCTCTTTGGGAAAATCTCGGGCTCAGGCAGCTTGGGGGCCCCTCAGACGCCCTCCAGTCTGTCATCACGTTTGAGCATGTCCCCGTTCTCCCAGCCGACCGTACCTCTGCCCGCCGCCCTCCTGGGTCGGACACTGTGAAAGAACCCACCACTCACTCTGCACACCCCCACCTCCGGCTCTCTGGTGGGGGTGTCAATAATGGGGGAGGGAGACTGTGGCAACTCCACTGTCTGCGCAACTCGGCCGTGGACCTGCAACTGCTCTTAAAAGCAAATCCGTGTAATCTGTGAGTGGCCTTCCTCGGCGGAGAGCTGGGATGGTTCCGTGCACAGTGGGAGCTCTGGAAGCTCACGGACCCGTGACACTCGGGTGGGCATTTGAATTTTTCTCTCTAGGCAACAAAGCGGGTCTATGGGAGAGTATTGGTGGGTTTTTGGAAGATGGCTGAACGGGGATTCACCGAGCTGGTGTGGAACCGGGGGTCCCGTCCGGATTGCGTGGAGACGGCCCCCACTCCCTGTTTCCAAATCATCTGCTTTAGTGACGTGGGGGGCTGCAGACCCTTCACAGACCAGGGGAGGCCGGGCCCACCTTCTGTGCACTACATGTTGCTGCATCAAGTTCCAGGCACCCTCCTTCTGAGAGTGGGGGCCATTCACAGGCAGGGGCACCACCCGTGGGTTAGGGAAACCCACTCAGGGGTCCTCAGGTGCGCAGACAACGGCACCCACTTGGGGTGGCGGGCGCTTTGCCATCCCCCTACAAATGAGCAGCGATAAACCGGGTCGTGTTCCAGGAGCCTTCCGGAAGGATCTCGTCCCACCGTCATCGGCTCCACCATTTCTCATCAGCTTTTTCCGTTTCTCTTCCCCACCCCGTTTCTTTAGTGGGGTCCCAGTGGGTCGTCTTCTACCGATCCCCATTTATTTCTTCCAAGGAATCAGGAGGCTGGGTGTCGATTTCCATTTCCAAAGCTGGCTGCAACTGAGAAAAGTGCTTTCTTCAGATCAATACTCCTCCTGGTTTGACTCTGGGCGAACGGTAATTACTGGTGTGTGATCTCACTGGGAAAAACTGGGCCGACGGCCCGGCACTGTATGGATATAAAATGAGCTGGTTTGCTCCAAAACAGGCTTTCCCAGGAGGCCACCAATGCACCAAAGAGGCAGAAAGATGCCCCAGGTCACTACTTCCCATCATCACTGTGCGTGGGCACCCATCGCCAGGGGCTGGGTCCGCCTGGTGGGAAGCCCATCAGCGGCCCGTTCTGCCAACGGTGCATGCACACCTCACTTCCTCTCCGTGGTCTCCAGTGCAGGGCTTTGCTGGCCAACTCAGCAAATCACTGAGAAGTTGAGAAGCAACTGAGAAGCAACTTCTCATTTGCTGAGAAGCAACTTCAGCATTAGAAGTTGCTTCTAGTCAATAAAAAGGTTTGGGGGTGATTCTACTCTTACTGTAAAATCCCTCTGGGGCTGCCCCTCCCCTCTCGGGTTTTCTCCCCAGCCTGGGGGACACATCACCTTCCTCTCCCAGGCTCCGCGGAGCAGGGCACTGGCCTCACCGCTGCCGTCCCACCCCCACCCTCCACATCGCCCCCAGGAGGCTGAAGAAGGTTCCCCAGGAGGGCTCGGGACAGAGCTGAGGGGACCGCCGGGCGGAAGAGGAGGAAGGCTTGCCAGCACTGTCCGATAATGGCACTGCAGGGGGAGCCCGGGGGTGGGGAGGGGAGCCAGGAAAAGCCTTTGCCCCTCTGTCGCCTGCAGAGCTGCTGGATCCAGCTGGTACCCCAGTTGTCCCCGTGTCCCCACGTCCACCCCACTGGAGTTCGCCTCCAGGATATGCCTGAGGGCGTCAGAGGACCTGCCTGGCCTGGTGTGGCTCCCTCGGGGTCCTCTCCTCTCTTCCCTCCAAACATCGAACTGGTTCCAACTGGTGTAGCACACATGTGAAAACACACACAAGTACATGTGCACACATGCATGCACACGTGTGCTCACACGCACTCCCAAGTTCAGCCTCAGGGAGGAGCCAGAGGGGCAGAGCCGTGCGGAGGAACCCGCACAGGCTTGCATCAGAGCCGCAGCTTGCGGGGTCACGGCGGCGCCCTTGGGCCAAGCCTCCCCAGACCTGGGGCTCAGTGCCTCTGATCAGGGCCCCGCCCACTGGCCCCCGTTTCCACGTTAAGCTTCCCTGGCCCTGCTGAGAGTGAGACCCAGGCCCCTTTCTGCACCACCTCCCTCTCACTGGGCTCCCCCGTTTTGCCACAGGGGTGGGGTGGGGTGGGAGGGATGCAGGAAGTTCATTCTCTCACTGGTACACGGAGGGTTTGCACCTTAAAGGAAAGGTCTGTGAGGGGAGAGGGGTCAGGGAGGACTTGGCCCTGCCCCTTCACTGCCTCTCTCCCCGGAGTGCCGAGTGTTCTGCAGCTGTGGGTGGCCCAGCTTCGCCAGCGCACTGAGTGAGGCTTGGCGGCCCCTCCATGCACGGAGTCCAGTCCACACGCTAACCGGGGTCACCGCTATCGTGAGCGTCCCTGCGCATGTTATTTCCGCCTCATTTAACACCTTCTTGGCAACTCCTGTGCAGGCTCTTTCTTTTTTAAGGAAGTGCCTTCATTCAGAGGTAGATGGATAGACGTGCATGGGGGCTGCATGGTGGCTGAGAGAGTGGCTCTTCTCTCCAAAGCTAGCACATCCCAGCTGTTTCCCCACAGCAGGCACCTGGAACTCCTGGCTCTTTACTGACTGAAAACAGCCTCTTGGTTCAGTCTTCGGACTCACGCCGGAGAGGAGAAGGCTGCACTGAGGGTGTCACTAGGGGATCTCGGGCCTGCATGTCCCCAGGACGATGCACGTTAGAGTTCACCATGAGCCCGTGGATCTGGGGCAGCGGCAGGGGCAGCTGTCTTCGGAGCCTCTGGCCCATGGACTTGAAAATTAGCTGCACCGCTGACCTCAAGTAGAAAGGTCTTCACCCACTCTGCCAGCAACTTTCCAAGTCACCATATGGCGCTTCCCATCTTCTGAGCTTCCCCCGCCCCCTGACTAGGGCTCCCCTGGGGGTTGTTACAGTCCCAGGAAGCTTGGGAGAGCCGAGTTGCACAGACAGATGCGAGCAAAGGCGAGGCCAGGAGCAGATGTGTTTGTGTCATTTCCAGAGGCCGCCGCACGCCAGCCAGCGCTGGGGCCCAGCACACCGGCTGCGTCCCAGCCTCCTTGTCCAGGAAGGCCCCAGACGGAGCACCGTGGTGCATGCAGCCTTGGTTCATGCCGCAGAGGCACTCCGTCTTCTCAAGCAACCTTCGGAAGGATGATCGAAACCCAAACCAAAGCAAGGCCGAGTCTCAGGGACCCCAAAGCCACGGTGGGGGGGCTTCCATCCCACGACTCAAATCTGCTTCCTTCGGCTGCCACATCTGCCCCTCCTACTGGCATCTTCGAGTCCGAGGAGGACGCTTCAGGACTCCAGTGTCCTCGATGGATCGAGGTCATGCCATTCGTCTCCATTTGTCATTAAAAAATAAATATGCCTGACCAGTGTGGCTCAGTGGGTCAGGCGTCGCCCCTTCACTGCCCCGCAGAGCGGAAGGTTGCTGGTTTGATGCCCGGCCAGGGCACAGGCCTGGGTTGTGTTTTGGTCTCCGGTCAGGACGCATGTGAGAGGCAAGCGATCAGTGTTTCTCTCCCTCTCTCTCCCTCCCTTCCCTTTTCTCTAAGAATAAATGAATAAAAGCTTTTAAAAATAACAAAATGTCTTCATAAAACTGCAAAACATATTTTAAAAGACAGTATCACAAGTGAAGTCAAATTCCATGCAGTCAGCAAACCGGGGTGGGCAAAGGTGGGTCAGTAATGATAAGAAGAGGTACAACAATTAATCGATAAGAAGGCAGGAATCAACTCTGCTTGTCGTGTGCTCACAATGGTAAACCCTGTATTTGGGTAGATAGGGCCTTGAATTGCAAAGCATTTCAAACAGGAGCAGTGGGTTCAAATAACGTAACTTTCAGAATGAGTATCGCCCCCAACACAGGCGCTGTGTTTGTGAGGCTTGGAGTCTCGGGGGTGAGTTCCAAGTCCTGGGGAACATGAGGCCTGCCCCCGACACGGGAGCGAATGTTGGGGCGCCTCCAAGGTGGCCGGAAGGCAGGCAGCGTGGGTTTCGAGTGGGGGACGGTGCTGCTCAGCCTCCCAACTCACAGACGTGTTCTATGCTGAGGGTCTGAGCAAAAATAACCTGGATTTTTATAGACTCGTGTTTTTTCCCAAGGCCTTGGCCCGTAAGCGTATTAAATGTAATAGTTCAAAATAAGTTTCCCTGGGAAACTGAAAACTCACTCTTGGAAGACTTTAAAAACATTGACTTTTAAAAATATATATTATTATTTATTTCCCATGACCAAAATGATTATTACAAAAAAAAATCAGAAATACACAAGACTGAGGAATACGACGTAGGAAGCAAATGCCCCGCAGAGAGAATCACAAGCAGCACTTTCGTGTGTAAGTCTCAGAGATTCACACACACGTTTTTGTACGTATGTACACACACACACAAAAAGATGTGGTTTTTCCTTTAACAAAAAGTGAGTTCTGTGCTGAGACAGGATGAGAATCATTCCTGCCCCAGAAAAGAGTAATCGCGTACCGTCAGAGAGGTGTCGGCCAATGCCGTGCTGCTGGGCACCCTGTAGTACGAAGGAGGCCCCCCAAACTGGAATTTACTTATAAAAAGCTGTGGATTCCTTTCCACGAGTTTAAACTTCAGTCTCCTTCAAAGCAGTCTCCGTTCGATGCCACACACCTATCGAGACAAAGCACTTTGTTCTGCGCCTTCCTCCCGCGGGCCTGGCTGGAGGATCTGCCCGTCTGTGGGGACGAGAACCAGGTGGATGTGCGGCCTGGCCCCCGGGGTGCGGAGTCCCACAAAACAACCGTTCGCAGAGCTCAGTCAGTCAGAACTGCTCTTAGGGCTCCTGGTTTGCTTTCCTGGAACTGAAGCCCACGACCGAATGCTCCAGGAGGCGGGAGAGGCCCTGGGGCCCCATCAGACCCTCAGCCGCTACAGGCATGGCCGATCCTGTGCCCATTCCCATGCACCCAGGACCCCCTCGGCCACCACCCACCACACAGAGGTCATACCTTGCAGTGGTGCCTCCAGAGTCCCCTCCTTTCCAGCTTCAGGGGCCCCTCCCCTGGCCTCTGTGTCAGAATCCCTGTGGGGACTGCTCACCCTGCAAAGGACTCAGCTGTGTGTTTTCGTAGAAAACAGTGAAATGAAGACTGCGGCAGGAGAAGTGAAGCAGGAGTTTTTACGGTGGGCAGAGGCATCGACCAAAAGCAGGAATCTGGAGAATTTGGTAGCTCCCTCAGAACTACACAGCTTCTTAGGCTGCGGCCCCCAGTCTCGGCTCCCGCCTTCCAAGGGGATTGGGAGGGTGAAAGGGAGAGGAAATCCAGAGCAGAGAATGAGGGTGTGGACAGCTGAGCATCTGAAGAACCAGGGCCCAGGACTGGCCGGCTGCCAGCGGCGGGCCAGCGGACCCTCCAAGCCCGTCGGTGATGGGGCCCCATGGCACTTTCATGCTCCTGACAAAGGGAAGATGCGGCCTTAGGAAAGTGAGGTGGTGGCCCTGGTCCCCACCTGCGGACCAGCTAGGTCCGCTCAGGGACAGCAACCTTTCTGATCACCCACAGGTGTGCCCGCCTCAGACATAGAAATAGACATGCGGTCTGTCCCGGCCGCAAGCAAAGGGCACTTCACTTTCTTTGGACTCTGACAGGCAGGGAACAAGGAGCTGTCAGACAGGCCACCTCCCAACGAAATGGGGACAAAATGGCACTTGCTCCGTTAAGACTGGCAGCCAGAGGCTCTGGGCAAAGCAAGGCTGCAGGACCACCCGTGGGTTCCTGGGCCCCAGGAGGGGGTCAGAGTCCCTTGGCCTACCGTGTGGGAAAGATGCCCCAGGCCTCCAGGGACCCATCGCCCAGGTGTCTGGAGGACAGCAGCCGGGGACCCAAACTGCCTCCAATTTCTGTGCAGCTCCTGCTTGTCTCTGGACGGTTTCATCACAAGGTAACGTTGACGATAAGGTGTCGGGATAACAGAGGACAGCTGACTCGGAAGAGGCACTGGAGGCGAATTAAGCTCTACTTGCTTTACTTCGAATGCAACGGAAAGCCACACCGCCCATGCTGCTGAACCCCCTTTATAGTCTCCCCATCCCGAGCCCCGCCCACCCATCTGACAGTGGTCTGTCCAGCGTGCGTGTCATCAAAACAAAGCGTCGGGGTCGCTTAGGCCCCGTTTCCCCACCAGCAGAGAGGCTGCTGTGGGGCATCACTGCCAAATACTGACACAGCCCTGTGGGTTCATCGTAGGTAAACAATATGAAGGCATTGTTTTGCAAGGGTCTGGAAAATTTAAAAAACAAAACAGAAAACCGAGCTTCACCAGAGAGAGTTTAAGAGCCCTGCTGTAAATGCAGGCGGGTGGGAAAGTGGGGGCTGTGTGCGCATGTGTGTGTGAGAGAGAAACCAAGGGCAAAGGACGAAACTGCTCCCTTTCCGCAACAAAAACACCATTGTGTTGGGTAATTACATAGTGCATAGTTTCCAGGATAAGCGAAAACATTTGTTTCCATTTCGGTGGAAATGAGAACGAACTTCTTCCCCTTCTGGAGCCAGCCCTGCAGCCTGGCCAGTGAGCTCCAGGCTGGGATGGGACCCCAGGGTCAGCCGGCCCGAGACCCACAGTGCAGAGGCTGACTGCTTCGGCGCACAGGCCACCAGCCCCCGCTGTCCCCTCCCTGCCTCGCCCTCTGTTTCATGCGCACAAAGAGAGCCCAACCAGACGGCTCTGTGGTCCACCGAGACCCCAGCACCTCGGCCCTCACTTCCGCCGGGTAGGCAGACAGCGGGTCCCCTGTGGTTTACAATCGGCTGCTCTGAGGCCTGGGCACCAAACTTCACTTTTCATTTGCTCCGGCCACGAAGGTGACCGAGGTGGGTTTTTCCCAGTTGTCCAGGTTCGTAATGAGAGGGGAGCCTTTCTGAACTTCCGTCACATGAGGACGTGCGTGCCGTGGTGGTGGACCAGGGGCCCAGTGGGTGACTCGGGGCCTCTGACTCCGCTCCTTAGCCTCGGAATTTAGAACCAGAGCTGTGGGGTCTTGGGCCGTTCTTTGCCCCACAAGGCATGGCCCAGGGGGAGCTGAGGGGCGGCCGGGGGCTGTGTTCGAGCACCGGAAGCAGGCTGTCCCCGAGACTGGACCCGAAAGGGGTGGGCGAGGAGCAGAGAAATAGCGCGGGATTGGTCTATTTGTCTATTGGCCATGGGGTTTTTTAAACTTCAGATTGATTTGTCTTCTCCAGTCGGCACGCCAACGAGGATTGTCCCAGCTCCCTCAATGTCTGTCTCAGTGTGCCTCCTGCATGACCAGTTGTACCTGCTGAGTCTCCTGGGACTGGAGTAGGATGCGTCCCTCTAAGGGGATGCCTGGCTGGCTCCCGAGGGTCCCAGGCCTGGCCAGGGTAGTGACCAGAGTGTGGCTTCCCTCATGTTTGTCTTTCGGGGAAGAGCTTTGTAAGAAACGCCCCAGAAATCATAGCTGCCGGCATGTGACAGATGATGTGAGCCTGTGGTTGGGCCACCGTCCCATTGATGGGCAGGCCTTGGCCTTGGCCTTGGCCTTGGCCTTGGCCCTGGCCCTGTCTGTGGCCCCGGTCGGGCCAAGTCCCTCTGCTTTATGTTCTTCAGGGCAAACCCCTGAGGCCTGCAAACGCTGCACCCCAGGAAGACAGACTGCACTGGGGGACAGGCACCCCTAAACCCAGCCTGGAGTTGTCCAGCCCCCAACCGATGCCCGTGCGGGCCGTCCTCACACACACTCCAGCACCACGCACCGATCCACTGGCGCACACCTCCTCACAACCGGCTGCTGCTCCTGCTGCGTCAGATGCCCAGGGGACGGTAGCTGTGCTCCGCCAACCAGGCCAGCCGTCCCCAAGACGCACCAGGGAGGCCGCCTTCCCTGTCTCATAGCTCCCACACGTCACATTCACCCTCACACACTCACCTGCTCACCCCCCCACACCCGCTCACACCCCCTCAGGCATGTGTGCTCACTGGTGTGCACGTCTATGAACCTGTGCCCTCACACCCACACACGTATGCATGCACACCTATGTAACACTCAGCGCGGTTTTTTTACCCAGCAAGCATCGGCAGCAGGAAGAAACGTCTATTCCGATCACAGGCCCCTTCTTCAGAGCAGTTGCATGCTGGGACTGTGCTGTTCAGGATGAAGGGCCCCCCCAGCAAAACCCTCTGTGCCCACCTCCCGTGTGTCCTGCTCAAAAGGGGGACGGTCAGAGGCCAGGACGGCCTCTCCGTCCGAGGGGGGCAAGGCGGATGTTGGAGCGAAGAGGAGGCGGCGCAGGGGCCCACTGCGGATGTGCGGCAGGAATGGCGTCAGGCGGGCTCCCGTGCGGAGGGCCATGGTCATTTGCAGGGTGAAAACGTCTCCTCTTTGAAACCGGGCAGCGGCCACCTCTCCTGAGCGGGCATTTGACAGCCCAGTGGTGGCTATGCCTCCGCCTCCCGCAGTTCCCGCAGCATGGCCTGGAGAAGGTGCCGAAGCTTCCAGAACATGGTGGGAGAGGCTGTCTGCGGGCCACGGGGGTCTGCACACTCCTGCACCGCCTCTCGCAGCTGCCGCTGAAGCCGGGGGGAGACGGAGGAGCTCCTGATTGCCGAGGAGAACCAGTGTCGGAATATCTTGTCACAGACGACCTGGGGGGAGGGCAGGGGGACGTTAACTGGGGACAGGGAGTCCCCCTGGGAGCCCCGAGCCAGAAAGTGGTCCTTAGTGACCTCACCTGTGCTCCCACCCCTCCCCCAAGGGCCTTCCGGGGTCAGGGGGTCCTGCAGACATCCTGGGACTCAGACCCCCGGAAAAACCTCATATCCGGGGCAAAGCCACCCTGTGTCAGGTAGAAAACGCCACTTGTGGCCTCAGGGCAGGGGGGAAGCTCAGGTGGCACATCACAAGGACAGAGCTTGTGTGGGTGACAGTGGCCGTGGCGAGTCGCTGGCAGAGGCCAGCGCCCAGCAGCAGCCTGCGCCACTCACCTGCAGGTTGCTGTTGGCGCGCTGGGCGCCGCACCTGTTGGCGCGCAGGTCGCACCTGGAAGAACAGTCGAAGAAACTGCAGTCTCCGTCTCCTGTGCAGTTCTGCCCTAGAATCTCCCTCATTTTGGGCTCAAAAAAGGCCATGTCCACATCGATGGCCACCACCTGTCACCAAACAGCAAGGGTAAGCGAGGGGCAGTGGGCTCGGCACCGAGGGAGGCTTCAGGGAGCTCTGTCCCTGCCTTCAAGCCAAGGTCCTGGGGGTGCAGGTTGTTCCCAGGGCTCTGCGGCCGGTAGCTGAGCCCGGCCATCGGGGAAACGAGGCTTTATTCCCCTCGCAGATGACAGCGACACCGACTATGCTGCAAGGAAGGCCTTGGCTGTCACCGGGGGAAGCCAGGGACTTGGAGCCCTGTTTCAGCAACGTCTGTTTTCACCTCCCAGTGTTTCTCAGCTCTCCACCTCCAAAATGCCTTCGGAAGGAACTGCCTCCCTCCCAGCTTTCCCGATTTGGTGGCTGACCGCCAAGGGTCGGGAGGCCGTAAGATCAGGTCATCCATCCGCACAAACAGAAACGACAGAAGAGAACCACATTCAAGAGGCAGGGTGGCGGACGCGGTGGTGAGGAGGAGGCAGATGGTATCTAAGTCACCCGCTGGTGGCATCTCTGTCACCAAGGTCAACTGCCTTGCCCCCAACAGGTTGGAGGGACACGCGGGGGGAGATGGCAGCCCCGATGTCCCTGCCATCAGCCTGGTGCGTGTGGAGCCTGACGCCGCATCGGACCTCGCATCCCTGCCTCAGTGTGAGAACCTCGACCCCTGGAATTCCAGCTTCTTGGCTTCGAACCAAAGAGGCGTCAAAACCACAAGAATAACATCTAAATTATGCAGATTTCCCTCCATCACCTGAATTTTAAAAAAAGAAAAAAGAGGAACTACAACCTGAGGAAACCTGGAGCTGGCCCAAATCAAGCAGTTCATAGCTTCAAGGTATCAAAAAGCTATTAAAAGACTTGATGGATTTGAGGGAGTCGGCGGCACCGCACAAGCCTTCTCAGGTCGACACCGAAGCGCGCCCCCTCCCTGCTCTGCTTGGCGGCCTCTCGGAGAAAAGGTTCCTCGCTTCGGTGTCTGACTCAGGACGGATGCCGAGAGGCAGGAAAGTTTCTCGGGGAATAGTCAGTAAAACAGAGGGGGGAAGATAATTTATTTCAAAATGTGGGGAGAATAATGGAAAACAAAACAGGGAGATGTTTCCTTGTGAAGAGCTTTGCCCAATTACTGACTCAGGCACCGCACACAGAAATTATCATTTTAATCAGTTTTTCCTGTCTCATTATTTAGCCAAAAGAAATAGCTCACTTCATTATTTGCACTGGCTAATAGACTGAAAAAGGACTAGGTTATGCTAATGAGCTCTTTGGCTCTCCAGTGTATGATTGGACCTGCAAGACCCTTCTCTTTTTCCTACAGTTTTTGGCAACGCCCCCAGCTGCCCCTGGGCCCCCCAGATGGACCTTCAGCTCCTTGCAGTTTCTCTCCCCACTATTTCTGTTGGCTCCCTTCCCATCACCTAGGAGAGCCAGATTTATTTTTTAATTTTTCCATAAGGCAAGGGAGGGGTTACAGCTACTGTGTGCAGAACCGTAAGCACCTAAAATAGGAACGGCAACAAAACAAATCAGAGAAGCTGCAGGAGGCTTCGTAAACTGCATCTTAAATTGCATCTCAGAATGCAAACTCTTCCCCGGTGGGCAGACCCAACCCACGCCGTCTGCAGGCTTCATCCTGGCCTGGAAAGGATGTCCCCTGGAAAGTGTGGCTCTGGGGTAGGAGACATGTCACCGGCTTGAAAGGAGCCCTTGCTGGCATACACAGTGGTGTTTTGTACTTGTGTTGGGGGGTAAACTGTCAACACCTGGACGTGGGAACCTACAGAAAGTGAACGGCTTTGAGGCCTCGGTTCTTCCCGCCCACCCCTGCCAGCTGGGCGCTGCAACCTGGCCCAAAGGGAGGCCCCGCCTGCGGTCCCGTAGCCGGGGTGCATCAGGAACACCTGGAGGCTTGCTCCCCGAACATGGATTGCCACATCCCACCCCCCGTTTCCAGCTCTGGAGGCCTCGGGGAACGTCGGAGAACCTGCATTTCTAACAAGCTCTCTGGTGGTGCTGAAAGGGCTGTTTCTTACTCAGAAGTTGTAAAACTGTAGGTGAAGTTCACTCCTGGAGCCTCGCCCCTGGAAGGAAGTTCACTGAGGGGGGTGAGCACAGTGGAATCTTGTGCTAGCACCCCGCCCTCACCCATGCTCATGCCGGGCCAGGGCCCGAGGGCTTCTGGAACAGTCCGTCCACACATCGAATCATCGAACTGAAGTCCCGCACCTGCTCTGCTGGAGATGCTGGCAGGCCCACCTGAGGGGGGCCACACCCGGGCGGACCCAGGAGCACCTCCTCTCCCAAACTTTTCCCGGAAACCCAGCCCAGACAGCCTCTCAGGCCCCTCCACTGACATCATGCCCCGACACCCAGACCAATGCCCGTGGGATCTGATGCCGGGAGAACTGGCCCCTCGCTGTGTGAGCTCTGCACCCCTCCTCTCCCGGGGCCTCGGGGCGGCTGCATCCCCAGGACTTCCCTGAGGAGAGCAGCGGCCCTCCGAGTCTGGCACGGGATGTCCCCTCTCACTAGGTCAGGCAGCCTTGGCCAGGACCTCAGCTCCGGGAAAGAAGCTGATGAGCCCAGGGTTCCCTGCCCTTCCCAGGTCATCTGCACGGGTCTCTTCCTGGAACTCACCAGAACCCTCTGGAACCTCAAGAAGACCCCCCAGCTTATCAGCCCCTTGGGGATCACCAGGGACAGGTTATTAGGACAAAGCAGTTTGGGCAAGATGCTGCAACGCCCTTCGCATGGACAAAGGCTTGACAGGACAGTGGGTTCACGTGACTTCAGGCTGTTTCTTTAAGTTGACATCCCTGTGTCACTTGCCATGGGGCCCTGGCTGGCTGTCACAGGACCTCTCTTTGTCCCCCACGTTCTCACTCGGTGAAGAGCATCATCCACTGTGAGCCAGCCCCTCAGTGACCAGCCCACCGAGGGGGCCAGAATCAAGCTGAACTGGCCCTTCACCTGCAGCTGCCGGCAGTGTCCGAGAGGACCCCAGGCAATGACACCTGGGTTGGCAGACAGCCCCTTATTGTGACACCTGGGTTTGGCCCAGCTGCGGGGGGTGGGGAGGGATGACCTTCGGATGGCACTGCAGCCCTCCTGCTGCTGCTCCTCGTCCTCAGTTGCTCATTTCCGTGGATGCCGGAGAGGGGCCCACATCTCCACTGGGCATGCCTGTCCCTTGTGGAAGGCACCCAAACTTTACGTGTCCCTCCAGAAGGCTCACCTAAGGAAGATAAGCTCACGCAAACCTCCAGGAAGGAAGTACCAGAAAACTCTGCACATTGTCATGGGGCCTGGGCAGTCTGAAGGCAGCGTCCCCAACTGGGCCGTCGTCCAAAAGCCCCCTGAGGCCGTCCTCCCCGTGGTCCCTGAGGACTGCTTTCTGCAAGGACAGGCTTTGTAGGGAAAACCAAGACAGGCCTCAGGGAGGACCTGGCCTGCTGGGTCACAGCCCAGGCCCCTGCTGTCCCCGCCTGTCACTATGGTCCCCCTTCCTGGGGTGGGGTGAGGGTGCACGAGCCCTTTGAGTTCTCACGAATGCAGCTCGGGTAGGGCGGGCCAGAAGGCTGCATCATGTTGCCCTGTTTCCCAGGATTTCAGAAATTCTCTCATTTTTGACCCCCGCACTGGACCACAAAGTCCCCCACGTGACACACCCCGCCTTGCGGAGCACTCACCGTGAGGTCCCTCCTGATGGCGAAGTTCTCGGGCTTCACATCGCAGAGGTGGAGGCGGTGGGAGAAGCCCTGGTCGAACTGCCTCACCAGGTCCAGGAAGCTGAGCGCCATGTCGCTGATGGCCCGGGCCGGGCCCCTGGAGGCCCCGTGCAGGGGGAAGAGAGCCCCGTGGTGGGCGCTGCCGGCCGCCAGGTACTCCACAGCGTAGAAGTGGCCGCAGGAGCCCAGCACGGGCAGGGCGTGCGGGCTGAGACCCTGCAGCACGCTGAGCAGGACAAACTCCTCCTGCTGCACCAGGGACCACAGGCTGGCCAGCTGGCCCCGCCACTGTGGGCCCCGGAGGCCCGGCCACAGAGGCCCCAGGCTGCTCTCGGACAGCTCCAGGCCCAGGGCACTCCTGACCTCCCCGGCCACCAGCAGGAGCAGTTCTGCCTCCGGCAAGGCTGGACCCTCGTCCTCGGCTGGGCCCCCCCGCAGGCCGGGCGGCTGGAAGCTGGAGAAGGCTTCCTCCTTGGACTTGAGGACGACGGGGCGGCCGCGCCAGTCTGCCTGCAGCACCTTCTTGCCCCTGTCATAGTAGAGACAGCGCTGGTACCGCAGGTTCCCTGCCACACACAGGTCCTCGCAGAGGTCGCCTGCCAGCGCCCCGCCCCGGTAATCCTGGCACTGGAAGGAAGAGATAGAGGACAGGGTTACAACACAGTGGGGACGGGGGGGGGGGGGGGGCAGGCAAAGAGCCCAGGCCGCTCCCTGCACTCGGGATGCGTCCAGCAGCCGTTGACACCTGGCAAGTCCGAACCCCACAGGCTCTTCGGGTCTGTGCGAGACTGAGTGATAGGTGGGTGCACACCTGTCTTATTCTCATGTGTCTCAGTCGGGCCCAGGGCCGGGGGCCTCAGAATCAGTGCTCAGAGGGAGCGGGAGGTCTCCGCCCGTCCAGCTGGTGATGCGGGAAAGGCGGTTCGCCACCTGCGTTTCGGTTTTCTCACCTGTCGGCGAGAGGGCACGGCCAGGTGGTAGGGCCGCCGAGGGCTCGTGAGCCCATCTGAGGGGCCGCTAGGTCAGATCTCGGGGAGCGGGGCCCGAGGCCACAGTTCTGGCCCTTACGCTGGTGGGGCCCGGAGGCTCCAGGAGGGTCACAGAGCTCAGAAATCTGGCTGCAGGAAATGGGAGTTGGTACAGGCCTCACGACTGCTGGTGTCCATGGGACCAGAGAGAGGACGTCACCAGGGACGCACTTCAGAAGGGAGGAACCTCGTGGGCTCAGTTGTGGTTTCTGACCTCTGGGTCAGGGACCCACAGGGAGGGTGTTTGGTTCCTGATGCTGGTGAGGAAGACACCCAGGAGCCCTCACCTGGGGCATTTCTCCTCATCTTTGGGGGCCCTTCCGACAGGTGCTATGTGGGGAGACCAGTGACCCGCTCACCACGCTGATGTTGTCCCTAAGAAGACAGTCCGGCCAGGCCCTGACAACAGGTCGGCTGGAGGAGTGGCCACAGGCAGGGCCTACTCGTCCCAGCCACGCCTGGCCACCTTCCAATGAACACGTCCAGCTCTACAGGAGCGGAGCTGCACCCCAACTACCGGGACTAGGCCCTGGGGTCCACAGAACAGAGGTGGCTGCCGTCGAGCCTCATAAAGACAGTGGGGTATGACATGGGGAAGGCAGGAGCGCGGCTAGCTGCGGTGTGCGGAAGACCGGGTTTGCCTCCGGGCTCTGCCCCTCACCAGGTGTGAGGCTTGTTTTCAAATCTGTAATAGGGGATGACAAAACCGTGCCTCAGGAGATGTGTGAAGGCCAACCAAGGTCACGGGTGCAGAGGACTGGTCATCGCAGAGAAGGCTAGTTTTCCGACCAGCCCTGGGCATCAGAAGCAGGGAGCCAGGGAGGCCTGGTCCAGGACAGATGCATCCAAGCTCAGTTTTGAAAGACAAATTGCAAGTCTGCCTCTCGGACAAGGGGGTCGAGGGCAGCTCCGTCGCAATGAACTTGGCCTGTGCAATGGCGGGAGTTGTAGAGCCACAAGGGGTGGTCGAAGAACCAGGCTACTTCACGGTGTGGAGACCAAGGTCAGACCACAGGCCTGTGAGTGACGGACTGGGGATTTCGATCAAAGTGCGTTTCCTACGTCTGCGCCCCATACAACCAATTCCTGACGGGCAGAGTCAGGGCCACCTGCTGGTGGGGGTGCCCCTCTGCCCCAGGCTCTCACCTACTTACTCGCTTACCCCTGTTGCTCCTTCGGGCTCCCCACAGCTCGGCCTTCCCTGCAAAGCTGGACTGAAATCAAGTCCAAGTCAAACTGAAATCTGTACAAGACTTGCCCCTGCAAATTTGGAAGGCAATTCCCAACAGGAGTTGCAAGATATTTCGAACAATGGTCTACTCATTGAACTTGGCACACGACCTATTGACTTTGGAGGGGAACATTCAGGTCGGCTGTTTTCCGAAGATCGGCTCGTTAAGGCCTCAGGGATGCGGTGTCAAGCCTCCGAAAGGACAGCAGGTAAGAGCGAGGCGCCCAGGTGAGCTCTGAGGTCCGTGACTGACTTTCGGGGCTCCGTGACCTCATTCGTCAGAGGAGACTGCTTGCGTTAGAGCCAGCACCCCCAATGCAGTTACTACACAGCTATTCTTTGTTGTCCCTCTTTAGGGGGGAGGGTCGTGGGCATTTCGGTTCCTACACCTCTCACGCACGCAGGACGCAAATGAACCTGAGCTCAGTCCGCCCCGGCTGTCCCGGTCCCCAGTGTGAGAGTGCCCCAGGGTCTCCTGGGGTCTGTGCCCACTGCACACAGAGAAATGCTCCAGCTAGCCTGTAAACAAAGCAAGCCAAAAGCACAAATCACCAGGTTGCAAACTAATTAATAATTATTGTCATGTTAGAGACATTTGTGAAATCAGCAGCAGGTCCTATTGAAAAGGAGCTATTTTTAACTGAAAAAAGGTGGTTTTATTGACTTGAATCCCATGGTTAAAGCCAGTTTTCTCTGACTATGAGGCGGTCCTAAGTGCCCGTTGGGAGACACACGTTTCTGTGCCCAAATGCGTGCACCCGCAACATCCCCAGGCGAAAAGGGGGCTGGTGGGAATCAGACAGCCTTTTCCAATCACTGGGACTCCGGTGCGTTCGTGCTCCCGGTAGGCTGTGGGTGGGCCTGCAAATGCATGCTGTCCACACGCCCAGCTCTCCGGGGACCGTCCTCAGTGGTCACCCCTCAGAGTCTCTCCACCCTGTATCACACTCCTCGGGTGAAAACAAAACCCGTCCACTCCAGCCTGGGCACCGGGTGACAGAGTCTCAGAGGTCGTGCCTAACGTCTGGGTTTTCTTCAGTGCGTTTGCTTTTGTTGTTGAGGAGGGGTAAGTCCCCACCCTGTCACACGATGGGGTTCCTCGCCCAGTAGCAACCCTGTGCAGTGCAGAGTCACAGAGCAAGTGGCCAGTCCCCTGGGCAGATGGCTTTCAGGGGTGTCCAACCTCTTGGCCTCTCTGGGCCACACTGGAAGAGGAAGAGTTGTCTTGGGCCACACATTAAATGCATGGTGACACGTCATCACAAAATAATCTCATCACATTTTAGGTAAGTTTACCACTTCGTTTGGGCCACGTCCACAGCCACCCTGGGCCGCGGTCGGCCACCCCTGGCCCTTGGACGAGGCACATTACAAACACAGCCAGAGCGCATGGGAGAGTGGAGTCGTCCTCTGCTCTCACGCCTTTCTGGACATGTGCCCTGAGTGCCGTGGTCCCTCTGGGACCGGGGGTCCCCGTCACCGCAGAGAAAGATAAGCCTGTGCCGATGCAGAGGAACCCGGAATGCAGATAACCACATGCAATCACATCGAGCCGCGGCAGCCGAAAGGGGATCCAGCCTCTGGATGACAGAGCCCATGGGAATCTCTTGAGATGCTTTGAAAGCGATGTGCTGTGGAGGGTGAAGTGTACCCCGCTGTTCCTGATGGCTCTCGTTATCCAAGGAGGTACTTGCTCTCTGGGGTGTATACCATCAGACGGCACAGGGTTCACCCTGGCTCCCCACACACTGCGTGAGTGAGGGCTCAGTTTCTCCATCTGTGAAATGGGGTGGTCGATGCACACACCTCCCCAGGGTTGATGAGGGGAGTAGATGAAACGACACGTGTGAAACGGCTGCGTGTGGTGCCTGCCCAGCAAGGCAGCCAAGCCCTGCGGCCCAGCCCTCTGCGTGGGGAGCCCTGCCCGCGGAACAGAGGCAGCTCCTCGGCCCGACAGTCAGAGCCTGTGGGCCCTGCTCTCTGGAACAGCCCGGCGGAAGAAACGCCACAGCGAGGCCAAAGAGGGCACGGGGATGTCTGGGTTACCGGGGGTGCTGAAAGGCGGCAGCGAAGAGAGCGCCGCAGTCTGATGAGAAAAATCTGAAGCCCTGAGACCCAGGGCTCAACTCTCTGGAACAAGTCCAGTGGGCTCCCTCGGGAGGTGGGTGGGTTTGGGGCTCGCGGAAGGCCTAGCTCCCAGCTCCTCTGCTCTGGCGAGGCCCCCTGGCAGGCTGGGGATGCCCCCGAGCACGGTGGGGTTGGGGGGAGAGTGGGTGGTGTGCTCAGAACACGCTGGGCCTTGCCCACAGCTCTGCTGTCTTTGCGCAAGCGAGGGTGGGGTTGGGGGGTGGCGGGTCCCTGTGGCTCAGCGCAGCTACCCTTTCTGTGCTCTGGTATCCAGAGGGAAAGCTAATGAGAGTCTGGAGGCCGTTCAGAAGACTCACAGCAGCTTCATTATTGAGGATAAAAGCCAGGCAGAGTGAATCGAAAGTGCTTGGGAGACCAGAGACAGAAGCTCGATTCAGCCTGAGCCTGGGGAGGCCACCGTGCCAGCTTCTGCGAGCAGCCGGGGCCTAGTAATCTGGGTCTGCAGCCTGGGGGCAAACTCAGACCTCGTGCTAGTGTGGGGAGTCCTGGGGAACAGGGGGCCAGGGTGCTGCGTGGGGCTCACCTCAATGCGTCAGAAGGGAGAAGGGAGAAGGAGAGAGGGATTCGGGGGGAAGAGGGGGAGACAGGGCCAGGTCCTGAGCACGTGTGAGGGACCACAGCCTCCAACAAGGCTCCAAAACGGTGCACCCCCAAAAGTCAGTTCACTGAGACAACGGCAATGAACTTGAGGAAGACAGACCTGGTATCTCAAACCATTCTTTTGGCAACAGGAGAGGGAGAGACCTCCAGAAGTAGGGCCAGTCTGTTTGGCTTTTTGTCAGGCTTAAAACCACCCCATCTGGCTGCCACTGGAGACATATTGGTGGAACCTCTGATCAGATTGGTTTACATTCACAAGCTGAATGCTGAGAAAGTTATGAGGAGCAATTACTTAAATTATATTAGGCTAATTTCATTTCCATTTGGCCTCTCCCCATTCAACCAAAGGTAAATAAATGAAAAATGGAATTCATTTTTCAATTTCTGCAAAATTGTTATATTATTTTTGTAAGCAGAAGTGTTCCATCCTGGCCAAACTAGGAATCTTTGTTCACTGTAAATAGTCTATCAGTTCCCCCCCAAATGAAAGAAATGTTTCAGATGCGTTACTGAGAAAATCAACAGGCTCACGTGACTTGAAGAAAACTTGATCGAGCTTCAGTGTAGGTGCTGGTGGGTGGGTGGTGATGGTGACGGTGACGGTAGGTAGGATGTAGGGTCCATGACAAGTGTCTCACTTGCACTGTGATCAGTTCATATGTCAGAATCAATCAGGAAATATGATTTGTTTTAGCTTGTACCTTTCACTCATTCTTTCTTAAAGTTTTCCCATCTCATGTTTTTAATTAAAAAAAAAACAACCATTTACTTGAAAACCTTTATGCTATCCCATTTTGATCACCTACACTATGTAAGTAATCGGACCAACAACATCCCAGGCGTTTCTTGAAGATTTCTTAGAAAATAGATCACTTTTCACACCACACGCGTAGACCCCCGCTGTTCAGGGAAGTGAATAAACTCTTCGAAAACCCCCCTAACAGTAGCAGCCGCCCTCTCTGACTTTCCTGGCTTTCATTTCTGGAACGTCCACCTTTGCACAAGTCGCCTAAATGCGCATAATCTTCCGAACCAAACTGAGAGATTGAGGAGCGGCCAACGGGGGGGACGCAGCTGACCAGACTCCGGGACCCAGTGCGGCATTTCTTCCTCCCAGCCCAGCTGAGCGGCGGTCTGGCCCGGCCCTCCCCTGGAGGAACCGAGCCCTGCGGACTCCCCGACGAGGGTCCGCAGGGCTCAGGGGAGGTGCGCGCTCTGCCTGGGGTCCAGCGGGCAGGACCCTGGCAGCGCTCTGCGCTCTGCGTCGGGCTGGGCGTGGAATCGCAGAACGGAGCCCGAACGAGAGAATGGGGCCCCGAGAGGCTTCCTGGCCCGCATCCTGGCCAAGAGCCCCAACCCGGCGGGCCCGCCCGAGGTGCGGCCACCGGGGGACTGTCGAAAGACTCCGCGCCAACCCACAAACTTTCTTCAGCAGCGCGGCTCAGAGGTGGTGGGAGAGCAGTCGGGCAGGAAGACTCTTGGGACAAAGGGCCAGTTTTGGCAACCGGGGAGAGACACCCCCGCGCCCACAGAGGGCTCCCGGGGCACAGTGCCTGTCCCGGGGACAGGGATGCGCGCGTCCGGCACTCCACGCACCGGGCCCCCACCCCCATCGCCCGGGTGCGCGCCGCAGGGCAGGGCGGCAGCGGGACCTACCAGTGCGGCCAGGATGCGCCGGCTCTTCTCGTCGGTGCAGCGCTCGGAGAGGGCGCCCGGGTGCGCGCGGAGCAGCAGCGCGGCGGCCAACACCCAGCCCGCGGTCCAGGCGGCACAGGCCACCAGCGCGCCCCGCCCGCACCGCCAGCGCCTCCCGCAGCCCCGCGCGCCCGCAGCCCGCGCCATGGCCGTCCTGCCTGCCACCCACTCAGCCGCCTGTGCCCAGAGCCGGTGTCGTGGCTGCACTGCCGCAGGCTCAGCGGGGGAGGGGGCGCGGGGGAGAGGCCACGCAAGGGGAGGGGAGGCCCGCAGCTGGATACCCTGCCCGGTGAGTCCTACCGTGGGTGGGAGTGTCTGCCGGGGCACCCGGGGAAGGGGTGTGCGCTGGCCTCTCCTGGCTGGCGCACCCTGGACCCCCTGCCCCGCCGCCGCACCAGGGCACCCTTTCCACTTTTTTTCACCTTTTCCCCAGAGACCAGCTCCTCTTAAACAGAACCCGCATAGATGCAAACTCCCTGGTCTAGTTCCTGGCTCCCGCCGTCAACAAATCTTCGATTCAGACAAGACTGAAGGCACCCCTCATCCCCACCTCCTCTGGGCTGCTTTTAACGTCCCAAACGCAGACCCCTGGTTGCCGTATGCCCCACCGCCCCCCATTTGCCGCTCTGCTGTATTCCTCCTTTGCATCACCCGACTTGGGAGAGGGGCCCAGGCGAGACCTCCTGGGAGCACACGTGGAGTTGGGCGTCCCCAGACAGGACGGTCTGGGACATTGTGGTCATTGCTGCCCACCTTTCCCATCCCAGGCAGACTCCTGAATCCAGGGCCCCCTCCCCCTCCAGCCCAGGCTGCCCCAAACTCCAGGGCATCCTTTGCAGGGGCAAAAAGTGAAGGCTCTTTAAAGGGTTCAGCTTCCCCCTGGTGAGGAGGAAGCGCTCCCTAAATGTGTCTAAATCTGCGTTTAGGTCTCTTTGTAACATCCTCTCTGGAGCGAGCGTCAGTGCTCCATCTCGGCCCTGGGGTAAGACAGGCAGGCAGCTCCCTGGGCAGAGCTCTCCCCTCCCCAGACCAGGAAGCTGCTCCTCCCTCCCTCCCTCCCTCCCTCCCTGAAAGCCAGTCTCCCAGAGAAAGCCCCCGGTGGGTGGGTGGGGTGGTGGAGCTAAGGCAGCCCAGGGCCTCTGAAGGCACCACCTCAGGGCTCCTGCATCTTACTCTGGGCCCCTCAGGTACCAGCAGGGGGGTGGGGTCCCTACACCCCTGCCTGCACTGGACCTGAATGTCACCCATCTGGTCCTGAGTGTGGGGCCCACCGGATTTCCTCTGGCCCTGAGGAAGCAGGCTGTCATTCTTCCTGGGCACCAGCTTCCCCCCCTTGTCTGTCCTGCCGAGTGACTCCATGGCAGAGGTCTCCAGGAACTGTGAAATGTCACCCTAAGGACCACTCTGGGCACACCCCAGGTGACCCCAATGCCACAGGCACTTGGGATTTGGGGAGCACTCGGTCTACAGCGTAGTGCCTGGCCCTTCCCTTGTGCCCAGGCCCCCACGCCCAGGGCACACCCAGCCCCAGCCCCAACCTCCCCCTGGGAATATTTTCCTAGGTGGCTGTGCCAACGTGGTCATCTCCTTTCTAAATAGTTGTGGGGCCCCGAAGGCATCTCAGGGCACTGTTTCCAAATCCTGACTTGATAGCGTAAAGGTGTTCCACCCCCTTCCCCAAAATTGCGTGGGGGGAGGGGCAGGAGTAGGAAGGAGGATGAGATGAAGAAGTGTGAACACACGTGGTTTCAGATCTAAATACAACTCACAGGGGGGAAAGCAGCACTTGAAATCAAAGTCAGGATTTGCAAGGGAACCTTTACTTTTGTAAGTTTTTAAGGGGTGTGAATAATCACACTACTTTCGGCATTTTACAAAGGAAAGTACACAGAAGAGACACTGGGAGCCCCACAATGAAGGGATCCTTCGAGGATTCGGCATGGTTAGCTCCGAAGTCCCAGTGTGCCGTAGAGCCGGAAGCAGACCTGGAAGGCAGGCCTTCGAGGGCCGCCTTCTTGCTGCTTGGGAAGCACGCTCTCCGCATGAAGCCCCCCCCCCCCAGCTCAGCCCACCCAGCCCTTTGCCTGGGGCTGGGGTGGGAGGCACACCTGGGGGAAGCCTTTTAAAATTACCTATCCAAACGGGGCCTTTAGGGAGATTCACACCAAGGTGCTCTATAGGCCAGCAGGCACTAAAGATACTTCCCTAGAGCAGCGAAAAGATAAGTAAGTCAGTCATAATGTTAGCACCCAACCCGAAACTTTGGCTTCGTGAACGAGGAGGCGGGGGTTGGGTCTCATCTCCCTGGAGCCAACAGCAGCTGGTGGAACCTGGCAGGGGCTGCAGGTAGGGGCAAAGCCAGGAGAGGGGCCTGGCTGGCTTTCAATCAGGTTGATTTTAATTGGCTTTGACTCCTTAAAAATACCATGAAATCCAGAAGCTATGCCCTGACCCAGACGTCAAAAACTGAAGTCACACTACTGGAAATGGCTGAGTGGCACCATCCCTCCCGCCAGGCTAAGTTCACACAGCAATTCCCAAGGCAGCTTCCCTTGGTTTGGAAGGAGATGGAAAGGTGGGCAGATGTCCCGTGGGCAGACAAGGGCACCCTGTGTCCGAGCCCGGGCCCCACACCTCATGCCCAGGCCCCCACCAGGACAGAGCACCAGGACAGAGCAGGGCACTCGTACCCCGCAGTTGGGGCTCATCCGCTTTAATCGAGCTCACAGCCCCAATTGTGTTTGTCTTCAGTTGCTCCTGTCCGTCCTGACTCCATCTGACATTACGTTCCCACCCAGCATCCGCTCTGCTGTCCCATCCCAAGGACGCCCTTCAACACCGGCTGAAGAAATGAGGGGAAGATGTAGTCGGCCCTTCCTCCAGAAGATCAGAGAGCTGCGAGTGCCCTGGGGGGTCTTTCATGAGACTTTTTCTTTTAACCCAGAAATATTTCTCTCTGATTTCCTGAGGCTAAATTGAACAAGGCAGACACATCGCAGGGTGACGAATACGTTTGAACAGATCCTCTGGGTTCTCAACTCCTGTATTGACGGTTGAACTTGTCTCTGAGAACAGAATATGAATGTTTTGCTTACAGGCCATTACTGGAAGAAAATGTATAATTCTGTAGTTTTCTGACTCTGATTCTACCAGATAAACAGCTTTTCTCGGTGCTTGCTTCTGCCACGTCTCTGCATACTTTGAGCTTGTAAAAATATTTTTCTTCCTACAAAGACTCGGACAACAGCAAACACTCCCGTGCTGGTATGTACTTAACATGTTCGCACACATGAGCTCACACAATGTTCTCAGCACCCAGCAGGGCGACTGGGGGGATGTCCTTCTCTAATCCCAGAGAAGGACATGACCTTTTGTACTCTAGCTTTTAGTAGGAGGGACGGCGTAGATGCTCCTCACCTGCTTCTTGGTTTGACAACATAACTCCTGTCTCGAGGTTGGAACCGCCCACCCAGAAGTGAGATGGGGTCATGACCTGTTGCACGCACGCTGCCATCGCTGATGGGAGTGATCTGCCACAGGCCGGGAGAGTTTCAGATGTGTTGTCAGCGCCATCCACCGTTTGCAAAAGTTGTGAGGAGCAGGAGTTCCGCTCCAGCTTAGCTTTCACGCAGGGGTCTCGGTCACCCACCCCAGCTTCGGCTGTGGCACTTGCAGGACCATGGCAGGGCAGGAAAGGGAGGACTACCTTTGGGAGGGAGGCATGTTTCTGACCCCCTCTCCCTATGGGGTTGATGGCCCAGGGAGGGTAAGCCTGGAGAAAATGAGGAGTGCCAACCTTGCCCCCCCTCTCAAACAAAACAAAACAACAAAAAAACCCATATCCCCAGAAACACACGGCGCCCCTCAGAAAGGTCGGCCACACCGTCATTCAGGTCCCACTTCATCCAGGTGCTCACCTGGCTCCTGTCTCGAGATCAGCCCTACTTATAAAGGGGAGTGTGGCTTGGAGAGCAGGAAGTTGTTTCCTAGTCCTGGGCCAGCCCAGGTGGGCGTCTGGGTGCAGGTGCCGCTCGGCGCCCTTTGCCACCACAGGCCCAGGTTTTAAAACCAAGAGCACAGGAGACAGGAGTGTAGAGTGGTTCAAACACACACACACACACACACACACACACACACACACAAGTGGACAAAAGCCTGGCTCCCTCTGCAACCTTGAGCGGAGTGCCCAAGCCGTCCGCGTGTGGAGCTCCGTCAGTGGTTGGCCTTGATTTAGGAGAATTGAGCATCCTCGAAGGCCCTGGGTAGAGCTGGGCATCAGGGCATCTTCACAGCACAACTGGCAGCGGCAACAGGCTGGATGGAGTGACCTGAACTGAATGTGTGTGGCCACAGAGACGGTGCATTGTAGGAGGGGCCCTCTTTTCCTGTCTTCTCGCTGCAGCCTTGCTGTTTCCCTGACGCCTCATCTGAGTGTTCAGTTTGGCCAGAAATCTTTGCACGAAAGGAATCGCCGCATTCCTACAGGACTGGCCTTCGTACACAAGCCTCTGGGGGTTCCAGGCCTTCCCCAGCTGGAGGACGACAGTAGGAAATTTCTAACCTTGTGGGCCTCCCTGCTTGGATTTCCATCTCAGGTCCAGATGCAGCTGCCTGTCGGGTTGTCCCCCAGCGCCCGTGGAGAGATAGGAGCAGCCACCCCCAAGTGGGTCAGTCCTGGTCCCTCTGCCCTGCGCCCTCTTAGTCCAGCGTGCATGTGACACTCTCCAGCTTCTCTTGTGCAATGGTGAGGCTGCCTCCTGAGCCCTTGCTGTTTCCAGGGAAACCCCTCGTCGGGGAAACCATGCATCATGAAAACGCAGGGGCCCTTAGGAAAGGGTGACATTGCAGAATTTATTTCCCGTTTGGCAGATCTGCAGACAAGCTCTCCACCGTAAAGGGAGCCTGAAACCGCCCACAGCCCCAGCTGCTGCCTCAACGTGGCGTTGGGTCCGACCATGGGGGCCTTTCCACCAACCGCAGAAGAAGGCTCTCGGCTCTCCCATGGGTGTAGCTGGGCCGTGAAGTCCCAGGAGCCTCAGTGCCTTGGGTACGGCCGCTTCGCCCAAAGGAAGTCCTAAAACTAGTGATAACCCTGGATTTAGGTTCTCCCAACCAAGGGTTATTCAATGTCAGCGCTTGAGAAGGGGCCGGAGGGTCCCCTCATCCCATTAATCGTGGTCTCCA
Organism: Sturnira hondurensis; assembly: GCF_014824575.4. Lineage (NCBI taxonomy): Eukaryota > Metazoa > Chordata > Mammalia > Chiroptera > Phyllostomidae > Sturnira > Sturnira hondurensis. Next base: position 38,810,902 of record NW_028074503.1, read on the forward strand.
GCGGCCAGGGAGGCAGCAGAGGCCTGGTGAGTGGACCGAGTTGACATCACACAGAAGAGACTGTGCCGCCTGAGCCCTGCCCCTCCGAGGGCGTCTCCTTCGTCCCCAACTGCGGGCACCTTTCACCCCCACTCAGCCCACCCCTGGGAGCCCTTCAACCCACCCACGTCATCATAACCCACTGAGTGACCTCCTGGTCCGGAAGCCGGGGCCCGGCCCCAGGCCTGACCCTCGCACACCCCACGCTGGATTTTTAGTTTCAGGAGTGGGAACCACTCCTGTGCTGACTCCGTTCGGGGACGGCGCCCTGTTCTGTTTGTGCTTTGGGCACCGAGGGTCTTGCTGTAGGTACTGTTAGCAAGTCCTGTGTGGGGCCCTGGACACTGTCCCTTTCTGTCCCCAGAGGCCACCTCTGGCGCTACCTCTCTGGAGCTTTGAGTTACTTTCTTGGACCAGGAAGCAGACGGACGTGCTGCAGCTCTGGGTCACTCGGTGGCTCCGTGACATGCTCCCTTCTGGTGCCACTCCCACCGTCTCCCACACGAGCCACCCATCTGGCCCTCCGTGCCTGTCCTGAAAAGCCCCCGAGTCCTCCTTCGTTCCTGACAGCCCCCTCATCCCCTCCAGTGCCTGTCCTCAGGGTCCCACCTGACCGCCTTTCTCTCCCCGCCCACCACCACCTGGACACCTGCCCTGAGAGCTGACCTGGGTGTCCGTGTTTTACATAACGGGTCCCCACTAGACCAGACACTTCCTGAGGCACCAGCAGGGTCCCCTGCCTCCTGAATTTCGAGTCACCCCGCTGCCCCCAGCAGTTCCGGGGGAAGAGGGTCCTGCCAGCCCCTCCACTCCCAACAGCCTCAAGCTTCCGAACCGGCAGGGAGAGCTGCCCGAGGCTGCCGTACAGACCACGCACTCCCTTGGGGAAGGCAGCGCCCTCACAGCGAGCAAGGGAAGGGGAGCCACAGCCAGCAGCTGGCCACGGAACCACAGCACCGTCCCCGCCACCCCGTGTCCCAGGGATCCCTCCGCGGCACACGCGGCAGAGAGACGAGGGGCTCGCTCGTTGCTAGGCTCCTCTCCACTCCCCGCGGCTGGCACAACTTTCACAGAACGGAACGGGAGGGTACGAAGGGCAGGGAGGGGCCCTGGGATGACTTCCAAATCGGTAGGCTCTCTGGTGCGTTTCCTGGGTAATTTGGGCCCTGAAACCGAGCGAAGGGGGAGAAAAGGAGCTAAGGATAAACTGTGAGCGTGGCTCATAAATCGATTGATGCGGCTCACATGTCTTTTCTTTGTCATATTCATTTTTAATAACACAATGAATGCCCGAAAGCTGTAGGACTCCCTACACGGAAACATTTTTTACTGGGGTAAAGTACGTATCCATAAAAGTTACTATCTCACCTGTTTTAAGTGTGCAGTTTAGTGGCATCCACACTCACGTTGTTGTGCAACCATCGCCACGCCCACCTGCAGAGCGGTTTCTCTCCCTAACCCGACAGGCTGTGCCCAGCGAACACTAACTCCGTCCGCCCCTCCCCCTTCCCCAGGACCCGCCCCGCCCTTCCACTCCCCGTCTCTGTGCGTTTGGCTCCCCCAGGCACCTCTGGTAAGCGAATCCCACAGCACCAGCCCCTCTGTCCACGTCGCCAAGCATTTGTCCTCCAGGGTCATGCCTGTTGCGGCGTGTGTCAGAACGTCCATCCTCTTTGAGGCTGGACACTGCTCTGTCCCATGTGCAGACCACAGAGTCCTCTGCGAGTGGGCACCCGGGCAACCCCCGTTCTGCCTATTGTGCCAAGGGGCAGGATTACTCAGGGAGAAAATCTCACACCGCCGATGCCAGTCGGCACAAGGAATGGAGGAACTCTAGCCAAAACAAAAAATTTAAAAAGGTTTCCTTCCCCGCCACAGACCTGTAAACTCAGCATCCTCTTCGCCAGCTTCCCTCACCGCTGTCCAGCTCCAGGTCTGCCTTTCCAGCCTCGCCGCCAAGTTCTTTCACTCTGTCATTTCTTCCCTTATTCTCTCAGCCCTTCTGCCAAATGCACTTGGCCCCTTCCTTTTACGGGCTGCACGTTTAATGGGGGGAGGCGGCTCAGCCGTGCACAAGCCCAGTGTGCACCTGGAGGTCACTGGCTGCGAATTCCGAGAGGGCAGGGCAGGTCCTGCCTCGCTCACTCAGCGTCGGGAGCTTGCCCGCCTCCCTGCCTCGCCGGCAGGAGTAGGCGTGTGGCTCTGACTATGGGAATCAGGGCGGGGGGTGGGGGTGGGGCTGGCAGCAGGTTGCCCTCCCCCACAGGCTCTGTGGCCTCTGTCCCATCAGAGGGTGAGCACTTCGTCATCATCGAACGAGCTAGCCCATCTCGTCGCAGCGCAACCGGGAAGCAGATTTCTGGGCGCTCTTTTCCCCCAGGACACGTGGCGTTTTCAGAACTCCTGGCTCCTGACGTTTCTGGCCGTTCTCAGAGCTTCGTCGCTTCCAGCGCTAAACGACGGCCTGTCTTCTGGGTCGGACGGCGTCCAGTCCTGTTTAACATTAGGGCTCCAGGGTTCACTTACAAATTCTCTCTCTCTTGGCTCAGGTCAGCCTCCGCCCAGAACATCTGCACTGGGGCGGGGGTGAGGCCCTTTTCTCTGTATTTTCTAGTCTCCCTGCTTCCCGAACACACATGTACTGATGGTTTTACTTCCACCTTTCCAACTCTGTGTCTTTAATTTTTTTAACTTCTCGTCAATATGATTTGGAAGCCACAGCAGCCAGCACCTCGTTGGGACGCCTCGTCCCCCCTCGTCCCTGCACAATTCCTTTTTCCTGCAACCGAACCAGGTATTTCAATTGTGACCTGAAGACAAGCAACCGGTATTGGAGCTTGGAGCAGTTCCACTCTCACCAGGGCCTTGCTGACTGACACCTGTTGTTTAAAGTGCGTGATAATCATGCACAAAGTTCTAACTGCTGTTAGCTTCTACCATTTCACTTTTTAATTAGCACGCAGTGGAACCGACTTCCATGTGAGCACGTGTGCTGTTCTGGGAATTTTAACACATGCGCCGATTCACAGAACCCCATCTACAGGATCGTCTGTCACCTGAAAGACCCCCCCACGCTGACCTCTCACGGAGGCTTTCCCCTGCCCCCGGTCCTCACTGAGTTTAGTCCTTTCGGGAATCACCGAATCCAGCGACATAGATCCCTCTCCATAGCTCTGCCCTCTTGAGAGCGCCACAGACGAGGAACCATACATTTCTGAGACCAGCTTCTTTCCCTGAACATGATGCTCTTGAGAGTCACGCAAGTTGTTGCTGTCCCAGTGTCATTTCTGTTGCCGAGTCAGACAGTTTGCAAATGCAGGTGTTGCCATGCACCTGCTGAAGATCATTGGAGCTGTTTCCAGTCGGGGGAGTCGGGGCAGGGCTGCTGTGAACAGTCCCGCCCAGGCGTTTGTGCGGACATACGCCTTTTGTTCTGTAGGAATGCCCTACTTAGGAATGGGGCTGTTTAACTCCACGAGAACCCGCCAAAGCGTCTTCCAAGATGGCTGTGCCGTTCTCCATCCCCACCAGCAGCGCCGAGAGTGCCAGTGGCTCCGCGCCCTCCCGAGCAGTCGCTGTTTTGAGCAGTCTGTTACTCTAGCCTTTCTAACAGGGAGCACATTCCCTGACCTCTTGGAATCGGCAATCTGAGGTGACTTCCATGTGAAGGGGCGTCTAAGGCTTAGGGATAACACATTGAGGTTTAATTTGCATGTTCCTAACATCTGATGATGTCGAACACCTTTTTTTGTGCTCCTTTGCCCTCCATACGGCCTCTTCAGCGAAGTGACTAATCCAGTCGTTTGCCTGTTTCTAAAAAAACAGTTTCTTATTGTTGACGTTGAGAGCTCTGGATAAAAGTCCCTTTTTGGGTGTGTGGTGTGTAGACACTTTCTCCCAGGGAGGAGCTCATCATTGCATTCTCCTAGTAGCTGGTTTCACCCTGTGAGTTGATTTTTAAACAAAGACTGAAGATGAGGACCCCTTCCTGTGTGCGGACATCCAGTTGTGCTAACCCCATTGTCAGAGAAGACAGTCCGGTTTCCGCTGAATTGCTTTTCTGCCTTTGTCAAAAACTCACTTGGCATATTCACGTGGGTCGGTTTCTAGACTCTATCCTGTTCCATTTCTGTGCACTTATTCCTTTGCCAGTACACAGTGTTGCGATTACTGTTGTTTTGTAACAAATAATAAAACAGGACATGCGATTCCTCCAACTTGAATCTTCTTTTTCACAGTTGTCTTGACGATTCTCATTCATTTGTCTTTCCATAAAGAGTTTGGTCAGATTGTCTGTATCCGCAAAGGAGTCCTGCTGGGGTCTTGTTTGCAACTGCGCTAAACCTGCAGGTCACCTGGGGAAGAACTGACACCTTCACGGTGTCGAACCTTATAATCCACCAACACAATCTAGTATTTTGGACATTGTTTGGGCATTCTTTGATTCCTTGATCACATTTTTAGTGTGCGGATGACAGTCTGCATTTTCGGCAGGTGAGTGGTAGGTGCCCTCCCAAACACATGTTCTGTACAGGATGTTCCATTTGAATGGAAAATCACTGGAAAACGCCACCTGCGGCACTTTTCACCCTCACAGGTGCTCCGACACCATTGATGGGCATGGTGCGTCGATTCTTGCTCTCACCGCCAGGGGCGCGGCGTCGTGCTGAGAACCAGGCTGACAACCATGGACTTGACTGGGTTCTCCTGGCCTCAGGGTCCCTCCTCCACCGGGTACTTCTTTCCCCCTACTTCCCCCTAATTTTCCTCTTCTTTGTATTTCCCTTCTTCCCTGTGGAACAACCGGTAGACGCCTTAAACTGCTCTGGACCGTGGTTATTAGTGAGTGACTCCCACGGTGGTGTGACCGGCAGCAGATGGGAGTCTTTGGGTGGGTGTTTCCGGGACCGGCCTCCTGGAGCTCAGGGCAGCAGGTGCGCGGTTCTGCGCATGCCCGCTGCAGGTCACTGTGCAACGCGTGCTCACTGGGCCGAGTAGCGTCACTCCTAATTCTGTCCACCTGGATTTTCTGAGCAGAGCCTCCTTTGCAGATGTAATTAATGAAGATGAAGCATTACTGAGTAAGGGACAGACCTAAGTCCATTGAGCAGAAGAGGGGACACAGGGACCAGGCCACCTGAAGACAGAGGCAGAGACTGGAGTGGCACGGCTTTAGGCCAGGGCAGGAAAGGCACGCAGCGGATCGCCTGGAGTCCCCAGAAGCTGCAGGAGGCAAGGGGGTCAGCCTTGTCCCCCCATCCCCCCCTGTCAGCCTCCAGGACTTATAGGCCTGGGAATGTCCATGTTAATAAATTACTTACAACCCCCCCCCCAACAGTCTCAAGTGTGCATGAGTGTATATATAGGGAGTGAAAAACCTTGAACTTGTATTTGATGCCTGACGTTTGTAAACATGGCCCTTGTTTCCTGGTTAGATGTCACCCAGGGAAGGTGACGCACTGATTTAACTCCGACTGACTGGAAACGACGCTGAGGAGCCAACCGCCATTTGCAAACCTCACTCGGGTCTCTGAATGCCAAACAGCCAAATGTGAACAGGAAATTCTGTTGAGTCAGTGAACATTCCCCTGGGCACGGGTTATGTTGCCACACCCCAAGGGGACATGGGGGATGTCGGTGTGTGTTTGCAGATTCTGTGTGGGGGGCACACAGCCCACAGGTGTCTGTGGTGGGTTTTGCCCATTTCTCCTGGTCCCCCAGTTTGGGGTCAGATCACCGTCACCTCCGAAGCACGGGACTCTGACAATCGCCAGAACGTGAGACAGTCTCAGTTCCCCTTTGCTGAGCCAGGAACTCACAAGCCGTTCATGTTCTGAAACAGGATGCGTGTTCTTCTTCTGTTTTCTCTCACACGATAAACAAGCTGGGAAAATAGTTTAAACTGCCAATGAAAGGCAAACAAATGATGAATTTTTAAAAATCTTCACACATAGACTTCCCTTCTCAAATGAGAAGGTGAAAGTAACTAGAAAGTCTATCAAAAAAAGGGAAACTGATCCCTTGTTTTGTAACTGCCCTGAAGTGCATAAAAATAAACTACACTGGTTTAGACAGAGGTGAAGATGCAAAAACCGCAGATGCGAAATACAGCCGGGGGTTGCCAGGGGAGAAATCGACTGTGAGTTGCTGGCGGTGGCACAATTTCTGGTGAGCACACATCGTTTTATATTTTATACTCTTTCTTTTCAATCGGAAGTAACCTGCCACAAGTGTAGTTTTTTAATTTAATTCAGCATTTGGTTTCTTTCTAGATAATCAGTGCAAGATGGAGAGTGGACTTAAACGTCAAGTGTTTTCTTAATTCGTTAATCAACACAATCCTTAAATATTTGGGTATTTTTAAAGAGATTGACAAATGAGTAATGGTATTCTCCCAGGACAAAGAGGTGATCTAGACCCAGATCGCTGACGGGCAAGTCCTGCCCACCTGCCACCTTGGAGAAGAAAATGACAAACCCCAGTTAGCCTGACTGGTGGCAAACCCACAAGGTCAAGGTCGGTTTGCAATTCTTACAACCGTGTGGAAGTTCACACACGTTATGACAGTGGACTAGATGCGAAAGCCTAACACGAAAGATGATGAATCATTTTTACTCCAGTTATTGTGATAACAAAGGAATGCGTGCACGTGAACTTGGTAGCCCAGGCACCCTGTCTGTCCCCAGTCCCGGACGTCTGGGCAGAGGGCAGAGGGCAGAGGGCGTGGTGTGGCCCAGAGCCCCAGGTCCTCGGTGCCCCCTCCTGGGCTGGTGCTGGGGCGGCCGGCCCTGCTTAGCCCCGCCTCTGCATCCCTGCGCGCTCTTCGAAGCTTGCTCCCACTGGCGGGGCCCAGCACGACCTCGAAGCTTTTGCTTTCTCAGATGCTACTGTGCGTCCACTCAACGTACCGCAGCTTCTCTCTCTTGAACAAGGAGTTAACGTTTTTCTCTGACATACCAAGAATGCAGGACTTTGTGAAGTCTTAAAAATTCCAAGCTATCATTAAAATACCTTTTGGATTCTTCCCACACCTCGGCCATGGTGAATGATGCTGCGGTGAGCCTGGGCACACCACGGTCTCTTCAAGGCCCGGATTCCAGTTCCTTTGGGTAAACGAGCCCCCGGGAGAGGGATGGCAGGACCACACGGTAGTCCTAATTTAATTGTTTGAGGCAAACCTAAATGTCCACTGACAGACCGAGAGACCAGGGAAAGGTGGTGTATGCACACAGTGGAAGCCTATCACGGGCGACAAGGCAGGCAGACGGGGAGGACGGGAGGCGGAGTTCAGGAGCCCGGCGCCCGTGGACAAACGCTGCGTGACTCCAAGTATTCGCAGAATCTAAAACAGTCAACCTCAGGGAAGCAGCGGGTGGGATGGTGGGCACCGGGCAGGGAGGGGAAGGGGGGATGTGGGTGGATGGTGTCAAGTTCCAGTTCTGCTGGCGGACCAAGGTCCTGAGCGCTGCTGTGCCGCACCGGGCCCGCGGGTCACACCGAGGTCCTGCGTGGGGATGTAGGGGGGGCGTGGGGCGACTGGACGTCACGGGCCACTAGGGGCCGAGGACACAGGAGGCCACCTGCCCTCGTGCCCTCCCCACCCGATCTCTGCTTTCTTCCTGCTCCGCAGGGGTCGTCTCATCAGTCCCCTGTCCGGTCTCTGCGCCTGGATCCGGGAGAGCTCTCCAAAGCGGCCGCCTGTGCTCCAGGAAATCCTGTTTTCCCGGATGACCGGGGCGCCCGTGGTGTGCGTGCCGAGTTAAGCTTGGTTAAACGGAACTGAGTCGGATTCTGGAGACCACGGTCCGTGACTCCTGCGGGGGCTGAAGACGATGGGAGTTGGAAGCATGATTTAATGGTTTATGAGTGGAACAGTATATCAATAGTAGCTTTCACTATGCTTGCATTTCTTAAATCCTCAGCATGAGTCACATCACTTCTGCTTCTGAAGCAACCAACCTCAAGTCCGCCAGTGTCATACCGCTTCCTCCTTTTTCTCTCAGAGTGCCCCTGTTCCCCGAATGTCAGCAGGGAGGAAGAGAAATCTGTTGATTTAGCTCCTTAAACCAAGATCAGATTGGCCCCTGCGGAGCCAAGGGCAGTGTCCTTAACCCAAAAAAACGCGGGTCGCAGCGCCACCTGCTGGACAGCCTGAGCTGTGCACACAGGGTTAAACAGGAGCTCTTTCACTCAAGATCCGAGTGAGAAAGAAGCCTTGGAGGGCGGGAGAAGCCTTTCAGGGATGGGCACCCTTTTGCAGCTGCTGAGGCTCCCTGGGTGCTCTCTCTCGGAGCTGAGAGGCCTGGGAGCGTGAGAGCCGCCGAGCTACCTGCGGTCCTCCTGCCTGCCTTCCTGCTGCCCTTTCCAAGACCCTGTGGCTGCGGTATGAAGGTTTGTGTCCCTCAAATTCACGTGTGATTCAGAGGTGAAGCCTTTGGGAGATGATCAGGTCCCAGGGGTGGAGCCCACGGGAATGGGATCAGCACCCTTATAGAAGAGACCCCAGGACAGCAGGGGCCAGTGGTCACCGGGGGCTGGTATGTCCTGTGTCAGGGGTTCCTGGAGCCTCTGCACCTTCAGGGCACTTCCAACAATTTTGTAGTCCTGAGGATAAAGTCTCATAAAACAATTAGGGTCAGTCCTGCTTTGTGGGGTCCAACCAGCTCTGGGAAAGAGGGCCTGAGAAAGAGGCTCCTGTCCTTTTAAATAGAACTGAGGCTTTCCCCATCCAATTTGAGCTGTACAAGTACATCCTTATTAGCACCAATCAGAGCGGCTCCATTTTGACCAATCAGGAGAGTGGATTTTGGACCAACCAAAGTGCAAGGATTTGGAATCCTCATTTACATTCAAACAGACCAATCAGGGGCGGGGGTTGGGACTTCTCTCTATATAAGTCAGCTCTGGCGGTTACCGTGGAGGCCGCTCCTCTGGCGGGAGGAGTTGTGGGGAGAAGAGAGGTGGGCAGGGTGTAGACCCCCCCCAAAAAGCCCCTGGGCCATTTCACAGCCTTGTTCTCTGAGCTGTGCTGTATTACAATTGTCAATGAAAGGAACACCCAAACCTTTAAGAATTTTTATCAGTTTATTTGAGCCAAACTGAAAACAATTGCTTGGAAACAAAATCTGGAACATTAGAAAATGCTCCGGAAAATGGCAGTTTCGCACCTTATTTGATACAATCGAGGGAAGACATAGGGGGTTACGTAAAATCCATTGGTAATAGATTAGGAAGGCGAGAGACAGCAAAGCGGTGGAGGAGAGAGATGGGGGCACCTCTGGGACTGGATAAAAAGTAAGATGATAGACATATACTTTAATGTGGGTGGGTACAGGATAATTAACAGGCAGCAATTAACACAATGACAGTGACAATGAGGGGATCTGTGGTCTCTGCTCTGATTCATCGCCTGTCCTTTGAGGGGTCTAGAAAGAAAGGGAAATTGTTGCTTTTGCAAGTATGCCATCCTGGATGCAAAAGGACAACAGACAGGCTCAGTTAAGTAGAGACTGACCTTTGTTGGGGTGGGGGGGGGAATACTGCCCTAGGACGTGGCTACTCGCCAGGAACCACTTGTAGTTAGAAAGCTTACATTTCAGACCATGCTGTGTGGTTACTTCCCATCTCTGAGTTGGCAAGTTCCCGAGCAGGCCTCCTCCGAGCTTGTCAGGGTCACTGCGGTGCCCTTTTTCAAGCACACAGTGGAGCTGTTGGCGTTGAATGGCGTCCTGAAGCTTCCTTCCTCACTGCACCCCAAAGCAGGGGTTTCTGTGGGCATGAAACTGGCCATTGTAACCCTTGGTTGACAGTTTGCCTTCCTCATTAATTCCCAGCGTTATTGAATGCAAACACTGAAACACTGGTAACGGTGCTGATGAAAGTTTTGTGAAAGAAGTGCCAAAGCTACGTGAAATGGAAATGTGCGTGACTTGCAAGGTGTGCACTGCTCAGGGGCTTTTGGGGCTGGGACATTCACAAAGGTGGAGGGTCCAGGGGGTAAGGTGTGGGCGCCCCGACTTGGGACGCGGAACGTCATTAAAACCCAACCCTCGGGCGCCAAATCGCAGGAGCGAGTCGGAGGCACCCAGTAGGAGCGAGCAGCAGGCACAAGGGCGAGCTCGGGACCCTCGGTCTCTCGGGGTCCTCAGCCTGGGGTCACGCTCTGAAGGGGCGGGGCCAAGGTGACGCAGGGCGCGGCCAGTCAGTTCCCCGGAAGAGGCCGGGGTTGGTGGGCTGGGTGGAGCGCAGACTGCACTGAGCGCTGCTGTGACCAAGACGCGTCACGCGTGCGGCCACTGCGGGAGGTGAGCGACCTTCGCTGGCCCAGCACGGGGCCCGGGCGGGCGGTAGTCGCACCAGGCTCGGCGTGCAGAAGGGGCCGAGGCGGGACGGAGGGCTGCAACTTCAGCCTGACTGGAGCCACGGGGGCCTGAGTGCGCCGGCCGCCACGGGGTCGGGTGTGGCGTGGCCGCGCCCATCTCTGGGTCCCTTGCCTCGGGCAGTGACAGAGACGCGGGTGTCTCGTCCAAATGGGGCCGGCGCGGAACCCGTGGCTCCGCCGGTCCAGGGCCGCAGAACATGGACGCTTTTGTCCCGCAGAAGCTTTGAGAAGGCTCGGGTCGGGGCTGGGCGGCTCGCGTCGGGGCTGGGCGGCCCGGCCCGGAGTCGGAGGTTGCTAGGAGCAACCGCTGGACTGGTCTGCCGACATTCCAGGCCGGGAGTTGCAGCTCGCGGGTCTCAACAGGTCTGTGGTCACATCAGCTCCGGTAATTCTCACCTGGGAAATAGACGCCAGCCCTGGCCCCGGGGTCGCGGCACCCACGCCCCCGTGCCCGAGGGGCCCGCGGAGGGGCCGCCAGCCCGCCCGCCCCTGCCGCTGCGATGGGGTCCTGGGCTTCATGCTGGAGCCGAGCTGGGGTGCGGGCACCTTGGGTGCACAACTTGGACGTCCCTGGTGTCGGCCCCGAGGAATGGGGACAGAGTTCGTGGGACCGTGTGTTTGGGAGCTCTGGATGGGGCCAGTTGAAAGCCCCTGCCCCTGGTGTAGTGGTTTGTTGCAGAGACTCAGACCGGATTCGGGATTTACTTGCTGTAAAGTACGCCCTTGAGTACGTGCGGACAGAGATGGGTTTGCAGGTGCTGTAGGTGATCCCAGGGGCTCCATCCCTGTCCCCCTGCCCCACTGGGTTCCCTCTTGAAACCTTGTTGCTCCCCGGGAACTTCAGGGGTCAAGAGGGGCCGTGAGGGCGGGACCCATTTCCAAAGGATATGTACTTGGGTTCACACCAGCACCGCGCCATTGCCTTAAGACATTGATGTCAGCAAGCCCCAGGTAATGGGGGCAGGAGAGGACTGGACAGCCCTGAAGCCCTAGTAAGGAGAAGGAGGAGACCTGGGTGGGCCGAGCTGATGGAGGAGTGTGAGAAGCTGTACTTGGTCTGGCCGCCCACCCAGATTGATCCCCGGACTCTGCTCTAGGCGAAGGCGTGGTGTTGGGGGTCCCACCTCTGTGGGAGGCCCAGGCTTAAACACCCCTGCGAGTTGGGGGGTTGTGGCCCTCGATGACCAGGAACTCAAATAAAAGTACCAGCCTAGTGTAGTGTTACAGATGCTTCCTGTTTACAGTTTTGATGATGGGTGGGTGAAAATTTGACTTACTAACACCCATGAGGCCTGCAGTGTTCATGGACCAGGAGTGGGGCTCTTCCAGGGCTCAGCCTCCGCGGACACCACCTGTTGGCTGGTGGGTATGTCAGGCTCTGAGGCTGCTGTCTGCAGAGGAGGAAGGAGGCACCGGGAATGGGCATTTGACTTAGGTAGGGCCTTACTGACCTCTCACTGACCTCACACTGCACTGCGCAGGGGTGGCTCCTCAGCCCCTGTGCAGCCGTCCCACTTCCTGTCACCGCGGGTGCAGTCACTTCTCTGTCCAAAAACTACTTTGGAGTCCCATACCCAGCAAAAGTCATGCTGGTGAGGCACTGTGCCGGCCCGGGCACAAGCACTGCTGGACGTGGCCATTTCTGGGAGTCTGCCGCTGCAAGTCTTAAACTGCACGTCAGTGGGGTGTGGCCCAGTCCTTCCCAGTACTGGAGGGGAACCCAGTTGTCAGCTGAAGGAGTTTCAAAAGTGGAAGCACCAGGATTGGTTTTGTCTCATGTGCACCTCAAATCTTAAAGGCGATCCGTCCACCAAAGGATTTCCCTCTCCGTGCCTGTGGGGTGGAGCTGGGCGTGCTGGGTCCCACACGTGGGAACTGGAGTTGGGGCCCAGAGGGGTGGAGCTGCCTCTCCTGCTCAGGCCTGTGTGCAGGTTGCACCTGTTGCCTTAGGCAGGTCCTGGACTCAGACTGTCGACTTCCTTGCAGAGTTCAAGGTCCTGGCCTTGGGCTTTTTGCGGTGTTGTGACATTTTTGTTGGGGTGGGGAGGTGACGATCACCTCTGTGGCCACAGCAGATGGAAAGTTCTCTGTGTACCTCACGGGAGTGAAGTTACACATTTTAAGTGCTCTAAGTTCGTGTCACTGGGAAGCACCTACTTTTAATTTTCATCAGAATGTCTTCCACCAGGCCCTTCCTTCATTACCTGCCACTTTGACACACTTTGGTTACAGTTCCCTCTGAGAGAGAGTGGGAGACCAAGCTGAACCTCTGACTGCATCCCAAAGCTTATGTTTCCTGGCAACTGGTACCTCCTGGAACCCTGGTGGCTGGGAGGGTGGGGTCTGAGTTGGTGGCCCTGATCCAGAGTCCGTCCTGAGTCAGTTGGGCGCTCGTCGTCTAGAGACAGGACTGACCGGTCGCTTTTCCTCCCCAGAGTCTCCAAGGGCTGCCCTCGGGTTGAAAGATGTCGGTCCTCACCACCCTGTTCAAGTACGTGGATGACAATCAGGATCGCTACATCAAGGTGAGGGAACAGTTATTTATGCTGCTAAATCTAAAGTCCAGCTTACTTCTGTGGGGCTCAGGGGAGCGACTGTGTCTTACGCTGTTCCAGGGAAGTATTAAGGACAGAACAACACCGCCTGTTCTCACTTGTGGACCACCTGGGAACAGGGCTCGGGGAAGCAGAGCAGCGGCTCTGGGGGGCGGGGGGGATGTTGGGCGAACGGCGCTCACTCTCGGTGTTCAGGTGACTGGGTTCCGGGGGTTCGTGTGCAGCATGAGCGCTGTGCTGTCTGCCTGGAATTGGCTACGAGAGGTTCTCAAACCAAAAAAAATGGCTACTAAAAACGTGTGCGCATGTGTGTATAGTCTAGAGGTTTTTTTCCTTTACCACCTCATTACCCTTTTCTCTTATCTCTTCTGTACCTTCAAATGTCTAGAAGGTAACATTTCTTGGCTTTGGACAAAAAATCTTATGAGATTGTTAATCTCCATCTGTAGTTCTTCATAGTTGATCTAGGTCAGAGACCTATTTTGCATTTGGGATGCTTTAAAAGATTCACCGAAGTTACGGTGCAACCTGTTTCTGGAGGCTGACATAAAGAACCATGTCTGAGATCGCTGTTGGCAGACTCAGTTCGGGCGAGCCTTTCAGCGTTCTCTCTCTTTGAGAAGCATACTTTGGGGATCTTGGCCCTTGTCGGGGTGATCACCGAGCTGAGTGGGACTGAAAATCCCGGGTGTTTTCTCGCTTTTATAGTCAGACTCAGGTATCAGTATTCACAGAACGCAGTGCCTCCTGCATGCACCCCGTGCTTGGTGGTTAAAAATACACATTCTGACGTATTTCCGTGATGCTGTACTTCTTGTTTAGGGTCAGTAAAGACACGTTTTAAAAGCCTTAGGCACAGAGTAGGCATGGTGGATCTGTCCCCTACACCTGGTCAACAAGGTCCAAGTGGAGTGGCCGCAGGTCGCAGGCCAGCGCTGGGTGCCCAGGACACGGCAGATGCATGGGTGCCTTTCTTCCTCAAGGAGCACCTCGTGAGAGTCCCCTTTTCCTCGCTGTCCCCAAACAGAAGCTTGCGGAATGGGTGGCCATCCAGAGTGTGTCCGCGTGGCCCGAGAAGCGGGGGGAGATCAGGCGGATGATGGAAGTCGCCGCCGCGGACATCAAGCAGTTGGGTGGCTCCGTGGAGCTGGTGGACATCGGAAAACAGAAGGTACGGTGTGGGGGGTGTGTTCTTTAAACCACCCTGCTTGTCTTTAAACAAAACGGCCTGATTTGCATACTAATCCCTGTGTGATTTCTGGAGGTAGGTGGACAGGCAGAGGGTTTGTCATCCTGGGCATTTCTGTCCGGGAGGGAGCGTTACAGGGGTTACCGGAGCAGAAGTGAGCCCAGGGGCTGTTCTTAGAAAAGAGCCGAGATGTCCCAGAAATCAGCTTCCTTTCAAAGTGGGCAGGTCCACTCTGTCCAGGAAGGTGTGAGCACACGAAGACTCCCACTGTCCCCACACTGTCCCCAGGCCCCGATTGTTAGTAAGAGCACTTGTTCTTGACAAAGAGGGACTTTGTGTGGAGGCTGGCCTCTGGCAGGTGGCTGTGGCCTGTTTTCTTCCTGACCACCGTGCACGGGCCACTTCCTGCTAAGCAGCCCATTCTTAGTTTCGGACGAGGCCAGGCCCACCTGAATTACACGTTTCGTGCCATATATTTTCGAAGTTGCAGGGTGTGGCAAAGTTTGGTTTATCTCAGGTCTCTTGCCCAATGGTGTAGGTGTCAGCTGAGGTCATCGTCCCTGGATTGTACGTGAGGACGTTCAGCCCAGTCTGCTCTTTCCATGACCAAAAGCACCCAGAGGCCCAGGCGGGCTGGCACTCCCCCAGGAGCCACTGCAGCCCACAGTACAGGGAGGAGAGGCGGCCTCCTGGCTCCAGGCTCCAGGCTGGCCGAGTGTGTGCGTGGTTTCGCCTGACTGCAGATTTAATCACTGCCTTACGATTATGTAATAGAATTCACAGCTTCCTCTCGCTTCCCTCCGTTCATGAGAAAATGAACTAAATTCTTTGTATTACCTTCTCTCGGGAGTGTGCCTGATTGGCCCCCACTCCATTTTTCCCTAGTGTATTGGAAACAAACCTGGGGACAGATAGCTTTCCCCAGTTGTTTTGCTGCCACGGACAGGCCGGGGCTCCTGAGTGCAGACACACAGCACAGTTTTTAAGAGAAGGCCCCCCACAGGGACTCGGGGACTGAAATGACTTCCACAGTACTTTGAACTGCGTGGCACCCATTTTTACCTAGGACTCAACAGATTTCATCGCTGTTTGCGCCATCCAGGGCTGCCTGTGCAGTGAGGTCATGGAGCATCCGTCTCCCATCAGGGCACTGGGCAGAGGTGCTCTGGTTCTTGGGTCCAGGTGACCTCAGACAGGTGTGGAGAGAGAGTGGGTGTTATCGGACGCACACACAGGCTCACGGAGGAAGGATGGTGTCACAGGGGCTCTGAGTCCTGGTGACAAGCCTCAGGGCACACGGCCTAGTGGGTAAGGCCCTGGAGCTGATTTGGGGCTGTTTGACATTGGGCCTCCCCGCCCAGGCTGGTGCATCCAAGGTCAGGTGGGGCCTGTCTGCTGGGGCCTTTCCGCACTGCCCCAGCTGGTGCAGAAACCGGCTGCCTGGCCTGCAGGTGTGGGAGACCTGCTCACCCAGGGCCCGGTCCCAGGTGGAGGGGCTCAGGAAGTGGGGCAGCCCTGGCTCCGCAGCGAAGAAGTGACAATGTGCGGGATGGAGCGAGGCTCCCTGGGTGCTGCGTCCCCTTCTGATGGTGGCCATGGGAATGGGACGAAAAGGACGGCAGAACACGGAGCCCTGGTCCCCAGCTCTGTACCGGCAGGTGTGCTAGTGGAAGACAGGGCGCGGCCTCTGCGAGCTCGGACTGTCGAGCCTGGAGCGGTCAGGGACACCCAGATAGAGGGGTGTGTGAATTTCCTACTGACTTACCTGTGGGTCCACACAGCTCCTTTGAAAATTCTAAAGGATTTCAGAGTAGTTGTTTTGCGTGGAAGTTTATTTAGAGAAAATCGGTTGTCGTTCGAACACCATTCCTCCCCTGAGGCGCTGCAGACCAGCCGAAGCCCCAGTGCAGTGACTTGTGAGACCAGGGCAGGGAGCGTGAGGAGTGGCCCGTTGTCCCTGGTGGCTCACGGAGGCCGTCCCCGTGAGGGCTGCACATGGGCACCTGTGGGGCTCCGGAGCATCACTCACGCCGGGGCTTTATGAGTGGCACTCGGGAGACAAATGCGCATCCCGCAGGAGTCCCAGCAGCCTGCTGCATTCTGGAAGGCCGTGCGCGCCCAGTGGCGCTCAGGGCCCCTGGCACCATCACCTGCTGCGTCCTGACAGCTGGTCACCGCTACTAGCTGCTCGCCCGCCTCTCGCCTGTGAGTTGCAGGTTTAGCCTCATTACAGTTTAGCCATGTGTTTGTTAACGTTCCCACGGAGACCGTTTCCTAGTAACTAGACTGATGTGCACGTGTGTGATGGTTTTAGTACAGATGATCCCTGCCCAGCACCTGGCACAGTGGGGGCTGTGCTGTTTGCTCTCTGGCCCCGACACCCCAGCGGTTTGCTGGGGGTACTTCGTTGTGGTGACAGGAGTCCCTGTTGGGATATAGGAGCCGGGGGAGCAGGTGCATTTAAAGTGACAGCCAGAGGGTCCAGCCGACATGCGTGTGGGAGGAGTCCCGGGTTTGCCGCTGCACCCCCCCCTCCCCGTCCTGGATGGCCAGGATGCCATGGTTAACGCACTGAGCCCGCCCCTGCGGGACTGGGGGAGACCGGGCAGGCCCTCGGTGGGGGGGGAAGCCGAGGACCAGCCGCTAGTGCGTAAGCATGGGCTCCCCATGACTGGTCACTGCACCCTGGGCTATGGTCCTGTGTGTGCAGAACTGGAATCCACGTACAGATTTCCGGACACCTGCCTTCTGCTTTAAGATTGTAGTGGTTTTTATTGACTATTTTAGAAAGTACTGGAATAAGTTGCATCCCAAACTCACCTTTCATAACATGTCTTGTTACATAAAAGTTAAAAAACAATCTGCCTTAAAAAATTTACCAAAGGGCCTGCAGTTGGTAAACACAACAGTGTCTTTGTTCTCTGGATTATAGGAAAGTAAATTCTTGTTAATTAATGATCCGGTTGAGCAGACTGATCTTAACTCCACAATGAGAGCGATTGACGAGAAGGGTAAGAACACTCCAGGTATTTTAATAATGTCGGCCATAAATGGCAGGTTTTTAAACAAAGGCTGTGTTGGCTTGCCTTTCTCCCCACCCAGCTCCCTGACGGCTCGGAGATACCACTGCCCCCCATTCTCCTCGGCAAGCTGGGCTCTGACCCCCAGAAGAAAACGGTGTGTATCTATGGCCACCTGGACGTGCAGCCGGCAGCCCTGGAGGACGGCTGGGACAGCGAGCCCTTCACTTTGGTGGAGCGGGACGGTGAGGATGCTGTCCGGGAGGGGAGGGCTCCCAAGGCTGCCGCCTCGCCCCGGCAGAGTCACCAACGTGCCCTTGGTCACCTGCCCAGGACAAGCTGTTTGACATAAAGCAGACATCAGCTTCGGGGAGAAAGTCTCACATATGTGGAGTCACAGACACAGCAGAGCGCCCCATCCTGTGGGAGTGGGGTGTTGTCAGCTGGGCTCCCCCAGTTCTGAGTGGGGGCAGCGCAGCCCTCGACGCCAGGCCCCCCGGGGACAGCTGATTTCTAAATGTCTCTATGGTGCATTTCAGCAGCTCTGCCTGGAGACAGGAGGGAAACGGCCACCCTGGGCAGGGACCGAGGTGGCTCGGTCATGGTCATGGATGCCACCCCACCGGGCAGGCACAGGCATGTAGAGGCTTTATCGTGGACCCCCTCGCCCCAGCCACTAGGCTGACCTCTCCTTCCCCCCCTGCTGGAGAGCCCCTTCGGCCTGCCTCTCTACACCTCTGCCTGTGCGTGCCGGCCACCAGCCTTGGCCAGATGAGAAGCCTGTCCCCTCGCACCGTGCTCCCTCGGGCCAAGTCGGGGCTGTCTGTACTGAGAGTCCTTCCTCAGGCGTGCCGTTCCCGTGAGCAGTCCAGTCTTTGTCCTCAGGCCGAGTCTGAGGAAGGTCAGCTGCGTGCCGCGTGGTTGCCACAGCGTGGTGAGCTGGAACGCTGACCTCCGGCAGGACAGGCCCCTCCCCCGCCGCTGTCTGGACCAGCGCTCCGAGCGCCAGCCTGCCTGTCCTCCTGTCCTCTCTCACCATCTCCCCGCACTTGGCAGGCCCTCCAGTGGCTGTTGACGCCGTTGAGCCCCCTCCACCCTGCCCACAGCAACAGCACCTGCTGAGTCGCCTCCACCTGACGCCTCTGCAGACTCAGTCACACTGGCTCCCCCCAACCCCATCTTGTCCCCTCCCTGCCGTGTGGCCCCTCCCCCCATGGCCCCTCCCCCACCCATACCTTGTGCACACCTGCAGATGCAGCCCCTCACCAGTTTCACTGGACAGACAAGCTGCCTCGGTAGCTCAGCGTCCACCCCAGAACGGGGGAGGGGCGCACCTCTCTGGTACACCCTGTGGTCAGCACACTGCGGTCACCTCATCAGCGCTCGTTCCAGGAATGAGGATGCTTTTCAGGAGAGATCTTTAGCATTTGTGAAAAGCTGGGTTTCATGTAAAAGGAAATGCCCAGTAAGGATGCCTTTAAGCCCCTGGCTACTTTCAGCTGGGCCCTGCCACAGCTGCCAGACGTTTGAAAACAGTCTTGCGGATGAGGATGTTGGAGGGCTGGCCAGGCCGGGGGGAGGCAGAGTCCGGGCAGGCCTTGGCCACAGCGCTGTGCCCTGGTCACCTCGCTGCCCCACGCCCCGTGACAAAGGGCCAGGAGGAGGGCCCAGCCTGTTCCTCCAGCCCAGACACCTCGTCTCGGGGGTGCCCCGGGAGCCAGTGGCGGGGGGGCCGAGTGTGATCCCTTCCACTGCGGAGCAGCAGGACCGTGCTGTCCGTTCTCGTGGTGGCCCCGAGAATCGGTAACAAGCCCACAGGAGATGTTGGGGTTGGGGCACAGCTGAGGTTTGCAGTTCTCTTGGGAAGGGCGCTCCGTGCTTCCTACCTGTGCCAGCTCACCTTTCTCGCCCTTGCCTCTACCGGCTGGTTATGGCAAGAGGTGGTAACAAGCTGCCTGCTGATAGCGTGTTCCCGGGGCCGGGGCCGAAGTGTGTGCCCTGAGTTAGCAGGGACTGGGCGCTGGCTACCTGCCGTGTCCTTGGGGGTAGGGCTGGGGGCCGGGTTGCAGGGGCGGACTAGGGAGCATCCGCATGGCTGCCTTAGATGATGGCGGACTCTCTGGGATTCTCGCCACAGTGCCGGGGGTGGACCCAGACTCCCGGTAGCCTGAACATGGGCTTCTGTGGAGAGAAGCTCAGGCCGGACACACGTGGTCTTGCTAAGATGTTAGCATATGCTCACGGAGGGTTATCTCCCGTCTGTCTCCTTGCTGTTGTAACTTCATGAATTTGCCTGTTGCTCTTCTAGGCAAATTGTACGGGAGAGGTGCGACCGATGACAAGGGGCCAGTGGCCGGCTGGATGAACGCCCTGGAAGCCTTCCAGAAAACAAGTCAGGTGTGCTGGTACCGTCTGAGGGACAAGGCTGGGCTGGCCCCCCGATCAAAGGTCACCGGAACAAGAGGCAGCAAGCTCCCCCAGGGTGTCAGCCCAGGGACTCAGCTCTTGGAGGACAGCTTGGGTTTCAGCATCAGGAAGCCCCGCAGGTGTAATTGCTTTACGGTGTTCAAGGGTCACACCTGCTGGCTCAGCAGGGGCCAGGCCCACAGGGGGAGGGGAGGGCAGGCCTCGTGCCCGAGGGCCGTGTCCGTGAACAGACCATTCACTGGCTCTGTGCGCCTCACAGCCTCTGAAAATACGTTTGATGGTTAAAATGTATTTCTTAACTGTGTGCAGTCCTCATTAAAAGTTTGGGAAACACCGAGAAACAGAGAGAAAGGGTTGCCTAGAATCTCAGCCCTAAGAGACCCAGTGTTGTGTTCAGAGGGACCGTGTCGGAGACCTTAACTGGCCCTGGGCCAGCGCGGGGACCCCTGTGACCAGGAGCTGAGTTGCGCCAAGAGGTGGCTAGTGAGGTGTTCTCAGTGAGGATGTGACTGTGGCTGGAGCCAGGCTCGTCCCCTGACAGCCCAGGGCCTAGGGACCAGGGCTCCACTAGGGGAGGCGCACAGCCAGCCCAGCCCCAGTGCTCGGTCTGGGGGGCGGCGAGGGGCTGGGTCCTGGAAATTGGCGGTTTGAAAATGCTTGGGGACTCCTGTGTGCTGTCTCTAAGACAGAACGCTGAGCACCCTCTTGACACCCCCCCATCACAGGAGATCCCCGTCAACCTCCGGTTCTGCCTGGAGGGCATGGAGGAGTCGGGCTCTGAGGGCCTGGACGAGCTGATCTTCGCCCGGAAGGACACCTTCTTCAAGGGTGTGGACTACGTCTGCATTTCCGACAACTACTGGCTGGGGAAGAGCAAGCCCTGCATCACCTACGGCCTGCGGGGCATCTGCTACTTCTTCATCGAGGTTTGTGCCACGCTCCGGGAGGTCCGCGGCCAGCTGGCCCCTCCCTGGCCCACGGTCGCCAATCTCAGGAAGTGGGCTGCAGGCTCGAGGCGCCCGCTTCTCTGTGGCAGAAACCTCGGTGTTGCTCCGGGCTCGGTGCCGGCAGCTCCGGCGTCATCACCTTCAAACTGGGGGCGTTCTTTGCCGCACGGCCTTGCAGCAGTGGAGCAAAAGTCAAATGCCAGTCCATTAGGGAGACTCACAGAGCATTTTAGAAAGACTTCCTTTGAACACTGAAGTGTTCTGCCCTGACTGATGAGGCTCCGCTGGTTGGAACCTGGTACCCTACCTGAAAGGTCGCAGGTTCAGTTCCCAGCCAGGGCACATACCTGGGTTGCAGGTTTGATCCCAGTCCAGGTGCGTCCAGGAGGCAACTGATCAATGTTTTTCTCTCCCATCGATGTTGGTCTCCCTCCCTCCCTTTCTAAAAACAGCAATGGAAAAACGTCCTCAGGTACGGATGAAAAAAGGGCAAGTGTTGGTGTTTCAGCCCTTGGCTCCTGCCCCTTCACTGAGTGACCTCGAGGGACCTGGGACCAGGGAGGACTGACCTGCCACTCATCATGTGGTGGGCTGAGCCCCAGTTTCCACTTTGCAGAGGGGTTGCTGGGGGGTCCTTCAGCCCAGGTGATGATAGTGAAGTTAGCTCCTGCTTGTAAGGGTGGCTTGTAGGTGCACAGGTGTCAGAAGTGATCACAGCTGCTACCCTGAGCACTCAGTGTGCAAGGTGCCGTTCTACCTGTCACACGTATAAACCAACGGGCAGGAGGCAGGCCATCCTACTCTGTCACATGATAAGGGAGGAGACCGGGCTCCCAGCCATTGCTACCCTGCCCTGGTTACGAATCGAGGCACTGGTGGGTGGGATCTGACCCCAGATCCTTGGGCCCCAGGTCCTGGCTGGCTCTGAGCACCCCCTTGTTTATCGGGGCTCAGCTGGTCAGCGCTCCTCATTCACCTGGGGTCAGTGCTCCTCGTTCACCTGTGGATAGGGTTCCTGGTTCACCTGTGGCTAACATTTCCAAGGTTACTTTTTGTTGTTGCTTCCAAGTTTTATAATTTAGGAAACACCTTGCTTAGTTCATTGAGGGAGCAAATTTTGATTTTCAAAATTGCCTGTCAGGACTTGTGGCGTCCTTGGTTAAAATCACTGTCACGTGATAACAATGAGCTCCCACCAAACAGCCTGACAGTGCAGCTTCTGTCCCATGCAGGTGGAATGCAGCGATAGAGACCTGCATTCTGGCGTGTACGGGGGCTCAGTGTACGAGGCCATGACCGACCTCATCGCGCTGATGGGTAAGCGCATCTGTCTGCCAGCACCTGGGGGTTGGGAGGAAGGGGTGGGTGTTTCCTGGATGTCACCAGCGTCAGGTGCATTCCAGCATTCTGCGTGACCCACATCTGTGTTTCACTGAGGCTCCCCGCCTCCCTCCCTCCACTCACTGTCCCCTTTTAGAGACCAGGGACCGAGCCTTCATTTCCTTCTCCGCCCCCTGCCTCCCTGTGCCCCTGGACCCTGCCTCGCCTCCAGGATGCAGCTCGGCATCCCTGCCCAGCCTGCCCCCTAGAACCACACGACTGTCCTTCCTCTGGACAACACACTATGTGCCACACCGCTCACAGGGCATCTGCTTGGGTCTTTTCACGCTGCATCTGGCCACAGCAAGGCTGTAGGCCCCGCCCACCCTTCCTCACACCTGCTTCCTCTGGCTGGCCGCCAGCTATGCAGTCGGCGCTGCTCCTGGGACTGCAGTCTCCCCTGCACCCCGCTCTAGTCCCCACAGCTTGGGAAGGCACTCTGCTCAGGGTGTCCCGGTCTGTGACTGGGGACAGCTCGCCTGCCCTTTCCAATCTCGGTCTCTGCCTTAACCTGGGGAGCTGGTGCCGCTCGCCTCGCCGGGTTGGTACAGAGCCCAAGTGCGCCCGTGTGCCCAGGAAGTGCCTCCCAAGGCCCTTGTGCCCGGACTCCTGGCCCTGCTCGGCTGCAGGGCCTGGGCTCCCTGCTGCCTGCCTGCTGAGCATGCCCCTCCCTGCCCGGCTGCAGGCTCCCTGACGGACGGGAAGGGGAAGATCCTGGTGCCCGGCATCCACGAGGCCGTGGCCCCTGTGACGGAGCAGGAGCTGGAGCTCTACGACAAGATCGACTTCGACCTGGAGGAGTACGCCAAGGACGTGGGGACGCAGACCTTACGGCACAACTGCAAGGTGCGGCCTCAGCTGCCACTGCCAGGCCCTGCGGGGCGAGGCCGAGGGCTGGCGCGGTGAGCCACGTCCCTGGGCACCTGGGCCAGCAAGTGGTGCAGCCCCCAGAAGGAAGCAGGCCCCTCCTGGCTGGGTGCCGAGAGGGGCTAGAAAGGCCACGTGGTGCCGGTGTTGCCGTGGGCGCGGGAGGACACGAGCAGAGCAGACCGAGATGGAGGCACGCGGCCGCCGCCTGCCTGCGTGTGTGGGATTGCCCCGCCACCGCCTTGGCAGAGGCAACGCGAGCTCCACCTGGTGGAGCCCGTGTTCAGTTGCCAACCACACAAGATGTTCCTTCAGCCTGGGGGGAAGCTGTGTGGTCACTGGTGGTTTAGCTCCTGGTTTAGGAGGAGAGACACAGGCTTGCATTCAGTCCATCCAGTGATAGCTGAACCCCGGTGACAGGCCTGGGGTATGGGGGGAGCACAGCTGAGCCTTGGCCTTCCATGTCTTCAGAGACAGGCAGGCCAAGGCGTGTAAAATTGTGTGCAGAGCTTACGTGGGGTCTGGGGTACAGTGGGCAGTCCTGACTTTTCTGCCCTCAAAGGAAGTTCACCCGTGTTCTGTGCCCCATGAGTCTCAGGAGGGGTTGGCAGATGGTCCAAGTTCTCTTCCTCCCAGTGCCTCTGGCCCTGCAGAGGCTTTGATGTCCGTGGCACCGCGACCTCCCCGTATTCCACAGAGCTGGCAGGAGCCCGTGGCTCTTGTCCGTTTTGTTGAACCGGGTGGTCCAGAGCTGCACCGGGGTGTGGACGTGGCACACTCGGGGCCCCTGGGAGCATAGAGCCCCTTTCTGGGGCCATATGCAGGTACCAGCGCACACTGGGGCCGGCCCCTCTGCCAGCCCCAGCGGGGTGGGCGCCTCCTTCCTGTGCTGGTGCCGACGCTGGGCAGGCAGTGATGAAGAGGGACATCCCAGACTACACGCCTGTCTCCTCAAAGGCAGACAGCGTGGCCCCTCACCCACTCTGCTGCTCTCTGCAGAAAGACATCCTGATGCACAGATGGCGGTTCCCGTCGCTGTCCCTCCACGGAATCGAAGGCGCCTTCTCTGGCTCCGGGGCCAAGACCGTGATTCCCAGGAAAGTGATCGGCAAGTTCTCCATCAGGCTGGTGCCCAACATGACCCCCGAAGCTGTCACCGAGCAGGCATGTGGGGCGCTGGGAGGGCTGCCGTGTGGCCGCTCGGCCTCGGGGGACAACGCACACCTGGGGACCCGCATCCACACCCACACCGCCTCTGGGCCCCGGCCACCTGGGTTGTTGCTAGTATCCGCAGTTCAGAGGCTGATCAGAGATAAAAGCCATATAAAAAAGCATCACACAGAGGTGGCCTTTGTCACTGCCCAGGCATGCCAAAACCTGACCTCTGACCTCATCCTAAGGCTCAGGTCGGACGGCAAGTTTGGGTTGAATGTGTTACGGTGAGTCCGGGGGAGCTGCCTCTGGCCATGGGGAGAGTGGAGGGGAGGATCCAGAAAGGGAGGTCATCAGAGGGCATGAGTTCTGGTAGCTGCAGGCCCGGCGGGCTTCCCGGGAGCAGTCACCCTGGGCGGGAAGGTTTGGTGGGGTGGAGGCAGGGCCTCCCTGTTGGGAGAGGACTGGCCCGTGTCATCCACAGGTGTCCCTGGGTCACCACCTGGCTCCGTTTTTGGTCTGGATCTTTTTATAAAGAAGTAGGCAAAAAAACATTTTTAAAAATTTGACTTAAAGATTACAGGTACTTAAATATATGCATAAAGGGTATTGCTTGACATTGAAACATTACCTTTTACCTTCAAATAACCAGATTTTGATTCTCGACAAAACCCCATTTTCCGTTACCACTGTTGTGCAGATCAGCGTTTAGCAGCAGGAAGTGGCCCCCTGGAGACCCAGGAGACTGCAGTAGACGAGTAGTGAAGCCCTGTGCACTCGCCGTAGGCCCAGTGTAGACCCGCCGTAGGTCCACTGCAGCCTCCCTCTGTAGACCCTTGGTAGACGCAGGCAGGTTCCCTGCAGGCCAGGTGTGAGCCCTGTGTGCTCACTCACACCTGCTCACTCACACCGGCTGTGGGACAGACCACTTGCAGCAGAGGCGGTGCCGAGCTTTCTGACACTCTGTGCCTCTTCTGTCCGGGGCTCAGGTTACAAAGTACTTGACGGAGAAGTTTGCTGAACTGCACAGCCCCAACAAGTTCAAGGTGTACCTGGGCCATGGTGGGAAGCCCTGGGTGTCCGACTTCAACCACCCTCATTACATGGCTGGGAGAAGAGCCCTGAAAACAGGTCAGACTTTCCCCCGGGGACAATGCCCAGGCCCTCGTGCTCCTGTGCCAGCCCCATGCACTGTGCGGGCATGAAGCCACATGGCGGGGCGCTAAGGAGCGCTCGTGTTCAGGCTGGGCTGTACTGCTGGGGGGCCTGGAGGGGGGCCGCTGTCCCAGGCCTCATTTGGGGTCTGGTCTTGGTGGGGCAGGAAGCAGGTCTGTGGGGGCCCAGCTCCAGGGCTCACCGTTTCTTCTGTTTCATTCCCCCCAGTGTTTGGCGTGGAGCCGGACCTGACCAGGGAGGGTGGCAGCATTCCCGTGACTTTGACCTTTCAGGAGGCCACGGGCAAGAATGTCATGCTGCTGCCCGTGGGGTCAGCCGATGACGGCGCCCACTCCCAGAATGAGAAGCTCAACAGGTGAGACCCCAGTCCGCATCCCGGCCCGGGCAGGTCTCCTCAGGGGGACCCATGGGAAGTGCCATGAGAGCCAGGTCGTCCTGGCATCTCTGCCGCCCCCAGACTCCCCTGCTGCTGGGAGGCTGTTTCTGGGCCCCTCCGCCTGAGCTCTGTCCCATTTGTCCTTGGTTGGGGGGCAGGGTGTGGAGCTTTTGGTGGGGAACAGGGAAGGAGTCCTGGAGGCTGTTCTTCAGGGTTCACCCAGTGGTCTGTGTTTCTGCGCTTCCCTGAGGTCCCCAGAGGGCCTCTGGAAACATCGGACACTGGTGTGAGCTGCTCAGGCTGCTTTTGTGCGCCCTTGGCTCCCACGGGCGCCATGGGGCTCTGTGAGGTGGCCAAGACGGAGCTGGCCTCTGAGTTGGCAGTGGGAGGAGAGACCTGCATAGGCTGTGAGGACCTGAGGCTGTGAGGAAGGGGTGAGGGAGGGAGAAAGCAGGGCCAGGGATTGAGCCGGCCGAGACCGTGCCTGGAGGGCAGCAGGAAGGGACAGAAACCTGGGTCCTAGGACGGGAGCTGGAGATTTGGACTCACAGAAACAAAGGAAGGCCGTGACACAGGCGAGGCCCCATGAGACCCTGAGTACCCAAGGGCCTGGGGCCAAGACCTGTTCCTAGAGGGATGCTCAGGCTGAACCTGTGCTTGGGAACCAGGTGCCCAGACGCTGGGTCAGGCAGAACTCAGGGCCGGCCAGCTGGCCAGGACAGGGGTGCTCCCAGACTGCCACTGTGCCTGGACTGCGGGCCCCCAGCCACCATGGTGACTCTTCTCTCCCCATTAGGCGTAACTACATAGAAGGAACCAAAATGCTGGCCGCATACCTGTACGAAGTGTCGCAGCTGAAGGACTGAGGGCCTCCACCCTCATGCTCCTCCCATCTCTCACAAAAGCAGCCTGTCTTCCTCCTCGTCCACGAGTGGACACGAGAGCCCCAGCCTGCCCAGGAATGACGCGCCCTGTGCCAGGCTGTGGCTGTGAGTGGCCCCCGAGTTCTCGGGGGTGCTCAGCGTGACTTGGTCTCCAGCTCTAACGGCACGAGTTCTTCTGTAGAAAGTTCCAGTCAGTGTCCAGTTGGCTAAACAGGCCTCGGTGCTTCCTGGCTCCGCCTCTGCCTCTGATTCAGGGCCAGGCTCCCTGGGCATATCTGGTCGGGGCGCCTGTCCCCTCCCTGACCTCTTGTTGTTCCGTGGTTCTGCTCTTCTCCGAACATTGTAGCCATGGCCAGCCTCTCCTGTCTTCTCATGGACCCTCCAATCCTGACCCTGCCTGGAAGGGTCGTGCAGTCTCGGGCTGTGTGGATAAATAAAGTGCGTAGGGGCCCTGGATGCGTCACTGCCCGCTGACTCAGTGCACTGCATGGGATGGGGCGGGTGGGGGCAGGGTGGACGCGGGCTCTCCTCTCCCAGCCCCTCCCAGCCATTATGGAGGTGTCTGTACCTGCCCCCTTGTCTTATGCTGTCCGGGCACCAAAAATCCAATCAAATTGGTTTAAATGGAATGGAGACTATTGGCCCAGCGGATGCACAGCTCAGAGTAATTGGGAAGCAGGGCCTCGTCAGTTGAAAGTCTGCCTTGCTGACTGCCTTGACTCCAGTCAGAACGTGGGTGGGATAGCGCTGTTGTTTATTGGGCCTCTGCCTGCACGTCACAGAGCAGAATGGTGGCCCTGAAAGTCGGTCTTTTAGCCCCCACGACCTTGCTGCCACCTCCACCCCCTGGGTCTGCCCCCGCCCTGGAGTCACCTGCACAGCCTCCTGAAGCCTTGGGCTCTGCTCTCTCCGCATCTCTGCCCAACCACCCGGCTTTCTTCTGGTCCCCAGGGAGGCTCATCCTTGGCAGACAGCCTGTTCTCCGTCCCTCTGCACTGGGGGGACCCAGTCCTCAGGGCTGTGTGCCCGGGGATTCCTGCACTTCACCTGGAGTTCTGCTTAGAGAATGAAAGGCTTTGCCCACTAAGGGGACTGCAGAGTCCCAGGTCTGCTGTGTTGCTTTCCCATCAGTGCGCGGCTTGGGCGTCTGCCAACAACGCAGCTGCCCGTTCTCACGGGGAAAGAGGCAGAACCTGGCAGCCAGGCGTGCTCCTGACCTGGGAGAGCTGGGAGCAGAGGGGCCTTTCTGACCCGAGTGAAAGTCAGGGTCCCTCTGCTCTTGGGACTTTGTGGTGTCTGGGTCAGAAAGCTTATGAGAGACCTGTGTGGCTCCTTAAACCACCACGCACTAGTTAGTGAGGACACAGGCCCAGCTGCTGTGGCTGGACCAATCAGGCTTCCCTTCGAGGGCAGTTTGGACATGTCTCAGCAACACGAGGTCTGCACAGCCGGGCCAGCCGGTGCAGTCACCTCCTCTGCCCCGCAGCCTGCAGCCCCAGATGCACTTGGCATGGAGATGGGGAGGGGCAATCCAGAGGTAGGGATGCTCCTGCCCTCAGCAACTTGCTCCCAGCAAAGACTCGTGGCTGCAGCTCACAGCATCAGAGGGGGAAGTAGGCCTGGTCGAAGTTCCTGTCACTGGGCAGGAGGGGACACGGGTGCGGGGGAAGCAGCCATCATGCCTGCCTGTTACACCACCACGATACTACAGCATTCATCCAGAGGAAAACCGAGAAAAAAAATAGAGAAAACGGTAACCTCTGCATCCACCCTGAGGCTTTGGGAGTACGGGGAGTGGCGGGCAGGAAGCCTCAGCCCTGAATGGCCTTTTGTGAAATGCGTTTTTAAGCTGGTTGTCTTTAAGAAGGCAAAAACCTGGGAAGAACCTTTGGCCTTCCCCCGCCTGCCTCTATGATCCGCCTGGCGGCTGGCTCCAGGGAGGGAGTGGTCATCCTAGGTAACTAGCAGGGAGGAGCCTCAAGGCCTTGACCCAAGTCCCCTCCAGGTTCCCTTGTTCAGGACAGCCCAGCAAACGTGTGCTGTGTCCAGCCTGGGCCACTTGCCCACGCCGGCGGTCAGCACCAGCTGGAACCTGATCCCGAGCCCTCCCTGCACCCCTGCCTGCACCGGGCTGCCCCTGCCCAACCCCATCTGGTGATCCTGCTTCCAGGCACTGCCGTGTCTTCGCCGGGGCCTTCCCGCCAGCCCGTGGGGTGGGCAGCACCTTGGGTTTGGGACTCGGCCTGAGCCGAGCCCTTCTTGGAGGTCTGACTTGCCCATCACAGCGGAGACTGGAGGGCGATGGAGAAGCTTGTAGCTCTTGGGGCTTTGGGGGGGATTCTGTTTCTGTAAATGGCTTCCTCCACCCCAGGTGTGTCCGGCTGCCCTCTGAGAGCCAGAGCCACGCCCTGACCGCGTGCCCCCTCGAGGCTCCATGCTGCCGGAGTTCACCTGAGCAGGAATGCCTGGCTCAGCCCAGCCCTGCGGGGAGTTAACAGAGTCCAGAAGGGCCTGCGAGGGGAGGGGAGGTTCGGGTTTTATTTCTAATCCCGTGGTGGTGAGATAGACCAATAAGGTGTATCCTGTACTGTTACAAAGCCACCCGTTCAGTCCCGGCCAGAGCCACCTTTGTAAAGCAACCACCGGGGCTGTCAGCGATTGGGTAGGTGGGGATCTTGGTGTCCAAGTTGACCCGGCATGAGGTTTCTGATGGGCAAGGGTTTGGCTGATGAGCCCCCCTGGGTGTATGGGGAGGAACCAGGCTGGGCACAGGCCCTGTGCTGGGGGAGGCCAGATGCTTTCACTTGGGTTCTGTGCTCTGTTCACCAGCAAACCGCTCCTCACTCCCAGGTTTGTGACTGAAACCCGAGCAAACAGACTCGGGGGCAGGGACCCTACGGGGTGTTACAGTCCTTCTCCAGGGACACAGCCCGTGGCCCCGGGCGCTCCACGGGAGCTGTGGGAAAGCGCGGTGCTGCAGACCTCGGCCACCACAACTGCCACGGACCGCCCTCTGGAGGCCAGTCCGGGTGCATCTTTCCTGTCGGGAAGGGTGGGGGCCGGTACTGAAATCCCCACAGTTCTCAGCCTTCTCCACCACTGCTTTCTTCCTTTTCTTTAAATGCCCCGTCCCATTTTTTATTGAGAGGAGCACCACCCAGTTTTTCAATGGAAATGGAATGGGTTGGTGCAAAAGAGAGCCCACTCCTTTGCAGAGAGCCTTCCCCGGGTGCCCCGAACATCCTGTCCGGCCGCTGCCCGTCCCCAGGTGTCCTTTCCTCCTGATTCATGTGCAGCCCTTGGGTCTTTTTTAAAAAACATATGTTATTGATTATGCCATTACAGTTGCCCAATTTCCCCCTTCATTTACCTCCACCCTGCACGCCCCCTCCCACCCACATTCCCCCCCTTTAGTTCATGTCCATGTGTCATAAGTTATTTAGCTTCTACATTTCCCATACTGTTCTTGCCTTCTGCCTGTCTATTTTCTGCCTACTGTCTATGCTACTTATTCTCTGTACCTTCTCCTCCTCTCTCTTCCTCCCACTCCCCTTGCTAACCCTCCATGTGATCTCCATTTCTGTGGTTCTGTTCCTGTTGTAGTTGTTTGCTTAGTTTGCTTTTGTTTTAGGTGTGGTTGTTAGTAACCAAAAAGTTGTCCTCAAGGAGGAACACACCTAGGCATATCATAATTACATTAGCTAAGATTAAAGATAAGTAGAGAATCCTAGAAGCAGCAAGAGATAAGGGGGGGTGTCGCCTACAAAGGAGTTCCCATCAGACTGTCAGCTGATTTCTCAAGATACCTTATGGGCAAGAAGGGGCTGGAAAGAAGTATTCCAAGTTATGAAAGGCAAGGAACTACATCCAAGACTGCTCTGTCCAGCAAAGCTTTCCTTTAAAATGAAAGGGCAGATAAAGAGCTTCTCAGATAAGGTCAAGTTCAAGGAGTTCATCATCACCAAGCCCTTATTATATGAAATGCTAAAGGGACTTACCTAAGAAAAGATAAAAAATATGAACAGTGAGAAGATAAAAAATATGAAACAGTTAAAACTCAGCAAGCCCCTGGGTCCTGGCTCTGCCCCGCAGAGCTTGGCTGGGTCCAGCGCCGCTCCCAATGGGATGAGGCAGCGGGTGCTCGGGGGTGGCTTGTTGGCACCATCTATGGCCCAAGCTCTTAATCCACTTACCAATGAGCCTGCCTCACCTTGACCTTGAGTCTTCCCACTTCTCAGCTTCCCTTACAGGCATTTTTCATGCTGCATAATATATTTGTATTGCAGAACGAGTGTTTATATTTATGGTTGTTATTTTTATTGCACCTGTAAGGCAATGTAACTCCCATACCTTACAATTCACGTATTTAAAGTGTCCAATTCAGTGGTTTGTAGTGTGCTCCAAATCGTACAATCATGGTCAAAACCAGCTTAAGAACTTGTCATCACCCCAGAAAGAACTCCCCTGCTCGTCACCATCAGTCCCTTCCCATCTCCCCCAATTCTGCCAGCCCAGCCCGCCACCAGTCTGCTTTGTGTCTCAGACCTTTGCTTGGGACCGTTTTTCTGGGTGCTTCCTGCCCAGGTGGGGAGGGGCTGGTACCACATGTGGTTTGCTGGGCCAGGTGCCTCACACTGAGCTCGGTGTCCAGGGCTCCCCCACGCTTCAGCGTGCACCGGCACCTCCTTCCTTTCCGTGGCCGAGTGGCGTTCTGTTGAGCATGTACCCCATGCTCTGCTTACCTGCTCGCCCACTGATGGACACGCAGGTCGTGGCTGTTGTGTGTGAGGTTACTGTGGACAGTGTACCATGTACGAGTTTCTGTGTGGACACCCATCTGCATCTCCCTGGAGGATGTGACTAAGGGCGGAACTGCTGGGCGGAGGTTTAATCACTTGAGGACAGACAGACCGACAGTCTTCCAGGACGGCTGCGCCACTCTGCGTCCCCAGGAGCACTGTCCCGGGTTCCAGGGTTTCCACACCTTCGTGAACACTTGTCCTCATTGACGTGCGATTTTAACCAGAGAGTAGGTGTGAGGTGCTGTCTCCTGGTGGTTTGATTTGAGTTTCCCTGGTGGCCAGTGACCTTGAGCCTCTTTTCACATGCTTAACCGATCGCCTGTGTGTTGTCTTTGGAGAAATGTCTATTCACATTGGGTGGGTTTGTCCTGTATTGTTGACCGGTAGTGGGTAGTGGCTCTGCATAGTCTAGACGCAGAGCTCTCCCTTTGGCTCTGTTGCTGACCAGAACTGGAGGCCAAGGGAAGAAGCCGTCTGGCCCGACGGGCTCTCAAAGATAAAGTCTATTTTCAAAGGCGCAGAAGCCCACGCGGAAAAGATGCCTTGGGTGAAGGTAATGAGTTAGTTCTGAGCCTGGAGGCCCTGCCATCTGCTCTGTGGCCTGGAGCCACCACAGAGGGAAGGGCGGTGTCACGGGCAGGTCCCACATTGATCCGGAGGGAGGGAAGGGACCCATCAGGGACAAGCAGAAAGCTGGGAGGGACACACAAGCCAGCCGGGGGCCAGCAGCTCCCAGGTGGGCTGGGCGGCCAACAGCGTGGAAATTATCTTCTTCTTGTTTATCACGGCGTGGCTATAAGATTCTCCATGAAGTACCCCAGCTCCAGGGGCAGACAGAAAGAAGCCCCCCACGCCAGCAGTGCACGGGAGTGCAGACAGTCCTTACAAGACTCATTTTCTAATAAAGTGGCTAAAAAGACCTTGGTTATAAAGATCTTTCAAAATATCACACTTCTCCCCCTCACAAATAGTGCCCTCGACACCACATGTGCTGGGTCACGACACAGAGGGAAGTGACTGACAGGCAAGACTGTCACAAGAACAAAGGGACAAAGGTCTGTTCCTGACCCATCGCAGTGCTCAAGGCCTGAAAACGGAGCGTCTGGGGAAAGGGAGCACCGGCGAGACTTCCAGGTCAAACGCCTTCTGTTATTTCGGCCGAGTGGCTGTTGGAGAAGCGACTTTCTCCGAGTCTTTGCAGGGTCCAAGTCCAAACCCCAGCGCCTACTCTGATTCCGCCCCTGTCGCTTGCTGGCTTGCTCACAGGTTGCACCTCTCCCGACTCTGCCGCTGCTGCTGCTCCTGGGAGGCATGTCCTCGCCCCCCTCACCGCCCACGGGGCTGGTCCAGAAGCTCTTCCGGTACATCGACCTCCATCAGGACGAATTTGTGCAGGTCAGGGAGACCACACGGTGGTCCCTAGCGTGCGATCCCTCTGGGGTCAGGGTGAATGGCTGGTTGGTGGGAGATGTGGTGTTTTGCCCGACAGCTTCATTCCATGTAACCTGCCTGTGATTCCTCGTTGTATTAAAATAGTTACTGTTCATTAGATTTAGGGGCGAGAGCCTTCCCAGCCATCCCTCCTGAAAGGGACACTCAGTTCCTTTTCAGCACCTCTGACCTAGGGATGTCGCTTGAGTGGCAGCTCGGACAGGGCTCTTGCTGAGGTCCTCTGCACCCCCAAACACAGCCAAAACCCGCCCCCACAGACACCACCCCAGAGCAGTGCCTCCCACGAGCAGCAGCTTTAGGTGCAGGGCTCCGGCACACTCGGTGTCAAAATAGCTTGTCCCGGTGACTTGCGTCTGCTCATCGCCCTGTCCCCTTGCCTCACAGACACTCAAGGAGTGGGTGGCCATTGAGAGTGACTCGGTTCAGCCTGTGCCCTGCCTCAGACAAGAGCTGCTCAGAATGATGGCCCTGGCCGCGGCAGTGCTCCGGCGCCTGGGCGCCCGCGTGGACCTCGTGGACTTGGGCTCTCAGCAGGTGCTGGCAGCCCCTTGCCTCGGACACCTCCCTGTGCATGGTCCTCTCTGCTCCTTGCTGGGGTCGGGCTGGGGCGTGCCCTGAGCCTCCACGAAAACATGCCTAGTGACCTCAGTCTGCGGTCAGATGCAGGGTTCTTCCTGGTCCCACAGGAGGCCCTGGTGCTGACCTCTCCCTCCTGTGAGGACTTAGTGGACAGTGTGAGGGGAGGGGGTGGGCGAGGGCAGCTCATTCCAGAGAGGCCCTATGATGTTCACACCCGCACACAGGCTTGGCACGGCTCCCACGCCGCTGTCTCCCTGAAGCCCCAAGGCATCTTTCTCGAATGACCCAGCCTCTCATCGGGTCGCTGCCACTCGGTCACCCAGGGCGACCTTAAACCCTGGCACCCAGCACTGCCTGGGTCAACACGGGGTGTCTCCCAGTGGTTTCCCAGCCCTGCCCAGCCCAGTTCAGAGCCCTCCGCCCGTGTCTGCAGAAGTGCTTTGTGTGTCGGCTGCCAGCATCTCGTGGTGCCCCCCTGAGAGCCGGGTAACTGCTGGTCAGAAAGTTAAGTGGGCTCTACGAGGACCGAGGGGTAGAAACAGGACTCCCAATGTCGTGGCTTTGGGGTTTCCGGAAGAACTAAAAGCAGCCTTTATTGAAAAAAAAGGGGGGGGGCACCTTTTTTCGCTCTGCAGCTGCCTGATGGTCAGACTCTGCCGATCCCCCCCGTCATCCTGGCCGAGCTGGGGAAGGAGCCGAAGAAGCCCACCGTGTGCTTCTACGGCCACCTGGACGTGCAGCCCGCCGCACAGGCCGATGGCTGGCTCACCGCCCCGTTCGTGCTGACGGAGGTGGATGGTGAGTGGTGGGCACCGCCCAGGGCAGGTGCTCCTGCAGACGCGGGGCTGCTCACGGGGCCTTCAGGCTCCAGAGGCGCCTCCCGTCCCTGCCTCAGGTCTTAACCTGTCGTCAAGAATGAACAAGACACACCCTGACCACTGTGGCCTGGTCACTGGGGCAGCTTCCTGCAAACCAAAAGGTCGCACGCACCCTTTGGCTCCACATGTCTGGGCTGTGGGTTCAGTCCCTGGTTGGGTCGGGGCGTGTGTGAGAGGCAACCACAAAAAAGCCATTCTCATGGTCTCCATCTTCTCCAAGCTTGTCCACCGAGGCCTGTTTTCTTGCCTGTGTGACAGAGGCCCAGCCCTGTGGGCCATCGGGTGAAGTAGCACCCCAGGACAGAGCCCTGGGTTATGGAGGGCTCTGACAGACCCCAGGAGGACAGTCATCTCGGTCACACATTTTCTTTCTGAAAATACCAAATGTGATGCTTTTTTAAAAAAAGATTTTATTTATTTATTTATCTTTAGAGGGGGAGGAGAGAGGGAGAGAAACATCAATGTATGGTTACCTTTTGTGCTTCCCCTGCTGGGAAATGGCCTGCAGGGAACCAGCCTGCAACCCGGGCATGTGCCCTGACTGGGAATCGAACTGCGATCCTCTGGTTCGCAGGCTTGTGCTCAATCCACTGAGCTACACCAGCCAGGGCTATGTGATACTTTTTAAAGAAAAGGAGGAGACAGATTCATGGAGATGCTGACGCCCTCTCTTCGACCTTTTGCGAGTTGTGAAGTTTCTGAACGAAGGGCTAGGTTCCGTGGCATTTGGTGACAAACCCTCTCAGATCCTGTTCCATGAACTTGGAGAAAATAGCTAATTACTCTTCAGGCCAAATGGCTCCGTGTGTTTCACATGAGCATGCGTTTTCTGACCATGGCCAATGGCAGCCATGCCATTTTCGCTCAACAAACTGTGCTTTGGGATTTCAGAGCCGGATTTGCACCTGGAAGGATAAGGCGGTGTTAGCGTGGTGACCCATAGAACGACCTTTGATTGGAAGTCACTCGACTTGGCCAAGGTCTCCCGGCCGTTCTGAAAAGGCTTCCCCTGTTTTCCAGGGAAACTGTATGGACGAGGAGCCACAGACAACAAAGGCCCCGTCTTGGCCTGGATCAACGCCGTGAGCGCGTTCGGGGCCCTGGAGGAAGTGGGTGCCTGGTGGTGTCTGAGGGGGAGGGCGCTGACTATGACCACGGCACTGCCGAGGACCAAGGGGACGATGATGGGGATGATGACGATGGTGATGATGGTAGCGGTGGTGGTGCTTTGAGTTGCGCGCTGTGCTGCAAGCTGCCACCTGAATTATGTCTTCCCCTCTCCCCAGTGGTCTTGGGAGATGTGTGTTCTTACAAGCACACCCACTGTACAGCTGAGGAGAGTGAGGCTGCCAAGGTCAGGGAACTGCCCGGGGCCACCCAGCTGGGCTGGGGCAGGCACGGTGCCCGGAGCCTGTGCTGCTGGCCACGCCGAGAAACCACAAACAGCAGGAGACGGGGCGGGAGCTCCTCTCTCCTGGGACCTGCCTTTCCCCCCCTTATCTTATTTTAGCTTGTCTTCTTTTTCTTTTATCTCCCCCTTTCTTACCACAAGGTTTGATTTTATTGGTAGAGACAGATGTGCACTTTAAAAGTACATTAACCGCTTTAACAACTACAAAGATAGAGACCCCTGGCAGGGGACATTCTGTCTGAATCTTCAGGTCTCTGCTCTTGTGAAACGTGATTTTCAACAGACATCCCATACAGGGTGTGGAAAGGTTGGGGTGCTGCTTTGGGCAGGGCTCCTTCCCTCGGACCACCGGAGGACCACGCTGGCAGGCCCAGGTTAGGGTCTCCAACCCGCCAATGTGTCACTCTCCCAAGGATGGTCCCGCCTCATGCCTCCCTCCCCTCTCCCGATGTGTGTGACGGACTCCGAAGGGAGGTTTCGGTCTGGTGGTGGGGCCCCAGGCAGGCAGCAGACTCTGGGCCTCGGGTCTTGCTCCGTCCAAGGGAGGGGGTTGGGCTGGGTGGCTGCTTTCTGACGCTGCGTTTATTGGACAGCAGACTTCCGCTTCACACAGAAGTAGCCCATCCAGTCAGTGAGCTTGAGGCGGGGGCCCTCAGCTCCCGTCCATGGGTCTTGTGGGGCCAACCCTCAGCACAGGGAGCTTGTGACCTTCTCCCTTACACGGCTCCGTTGGCTCACAGCACCTTTGCTCCTGGAGACTGGAGACTGGGGTTCAAGGCCACATTCCGGGCTTGTCCCCACCCAGCCTCTTGTGGGCACAAGCAGGGCAGCAGGGGCCCGGCTCTGGGTGCAGACCCAGCCCAGGCCCCTCAGCCCCACCCCTTGGCACAGGGCCTGACGTGGCGATGCCCCTCCTTGGAGGACATTTCATCGTGTGCCAGGGGCTTCCCCTTGGTGAGTTTATGTTCTCCTACGACACAAGCATAGGAGGGCTGTGCTGCCCTCGGCTCAGCCGCCCCCTCACATGGAGGAAGACGGGCTTGCTGAGTCTGGTGGGCTTTGGGCCACCTGGCTGCTACCGCCTTATCTGCTGGGCGCTCACATCAAACAAGCCAGCCCCAGGCGTTTCAGGTGGTTTCTCTCCCTCTCCTTCTTTCTTTGTTTTTCCCCCTTTGCTTTTCCCCCTTCTTAAGAGAAGCAAAGCAATATTTATAAGGAAGTCCTATATGAAGGGCAAAATCTGCTTTGCTTTTTACATTTCAACTCTGAAATGTGCATAATTACAGACGAAACAGAAGACATATTCTCTGCCCATGGACCAGTCAGTTAATTCTCTCTAAGCCCCCTTTCCCTCACCTGGGCAGTAGGAATGGCGTTTCCACCTCCGGGGGCCCAGCGGGGTGAAGGGCGGAGCACGGTCAAGGGGCTCCTGTGCCCACCGAGCGCTGGTTTCTCCCTTCTGGTGCCCCCCCCCCCTTCCATCCTCTCTTCCTAGTGCCCAGGCCTCTAACCGCGGGTCCCCTCACCAGACGCTCTCACCAAGAGCCAGAGCAAGTGCCAGTGCCCGTGCCGCAGAGAGACCAGCGAGCTGCCCGGCAGTGAAGTAGCATGTCCAGGCCCCCGGGGTGGCCAGGGCGGGGCAGAGACCAAAACCCAGGCCTGCCCACTGGTCTCTCTTCCTCCTCCAACACCTAGTAGCCGCTGGCTTGTATTTTATGAATCACATTTTGCCAGAAAACTCTTAGGCTTTCCAACTACTTCTCAGTCATTGTTTGCTAGTTGAATGTGAATAAAGAGCTCTCAAATATTAAGATTTCCGAACTGTAGCTGGACTTCCTAAGACGCGTAGAAATGTAGGCAAGTGATACATTTGAGCAAGCCATTATCCGCACACGCCCAAGGTCACACTTTCTAACACATAATCCCCCACTCAGCCTGCCTTTGTTAATCTTTGGCGATTCGATCCCGCTCATTAGCCCTAATTAGTAAGTTTGGGCTGCCGTTTGTCTGCTTAGCATCCCTTGTAAAGTCCCCTAGGTATCTTCTGCTCCAGGAAGAGGTCTTTGACCTCCCCTTTTCATGGGCCTCGCAGAGATACAAAGTTATAAATTATAGAGGTACAATGAGATCAAAACCAAATGGGGGGAGAGGCACACTGTAAAAATTTTAAAGGCACTATTCCGTGCCCTAATATTAACCGGGGAAAAGATCCATTTTTGCTGCATGATCAAAGCCTTTGAATAAGTTAAAAGGCTGACTGAACTCGTAGTTGAAAAATAACAGATACTTGAAATAAAAATTATCCCGAGGCTTAAACATTAGATAGTCTTTCAAAGGAAAGAGTTCTCATTTATCATGCTCAGCATTGTGAGGACAGAAAGGAGATTAGTAATTGAGTAACCTTTCTCCTTTTGGGGAGAAGGAAGACAGAGTGTCGGCTCTGTGGCGTGGGTGTTCAAGGAAATCCTTCCCCAAATCCTATATCGACATTAAATCGATGGCCACTCTGGAGTGAATACACTGGGCCTGACCTTGAATTCTCCTTCCCAAGCTGAGTTCAAACTCCTTTGCCACAAGCAGAGGTGCTGGGAATGCGAATGACCCTCACACTGAATGCGTATAAAAGTCGACCGTGTTTATGTTAGGTACACTCTCGTCCCGGGTCTCACGAGGTGCACGGGTGAGCTGTGCTGTGTGTTGCCAGAACAGTTTGTTCCTTTGTTAATCCAGGATCTCCCTGTGAACGTCAAGTTCGTCCTTGAAGGCATGGAAGAAGTTGGGTCTGTGGCCCTGGAGGAACTTGTCAAGAGAGAAAAGGACGGCTTCTTTTCCAGTGTGGACTGCATCGTGATTTCCGACAACCTGTGGCTGAGCCAGAAGCCGGCACTCATTTATGGAACTCGAGGGAACAGCTACTTCACAGTGGAGGTATCTGCCGGCCACCATGGTGGTTGGTGCGCAGGCGGGAGACGGCCTGGGCTCTCGCAGGGCCAGGGACGCGGGGCTCTGGGAGAGCAGGGAGTTCTCCCGGGCGTTTGGCCTGGTGCACAGAGGAGGTTTTGGGAGTGGGGGTGTGTGTGAAGTTCCCACGCTCTGAGCGGTTGTGCTTCGCACGTTGTTCTGTAAAGAGGATTCCACTGGCCTGTGAGTCACAGGCCAGGTTTAGGGCCTGCAGTGGTGATGTTCTGAGGCAGGAGCCATGGCCCTGGGGGTGCGGGGCTGCTCCCAGAGGCTTGGGGTTAGTGAGGGGAACAGTCCTGGCTCCACGGGGCTGCCTGCACATCTGCCGTCTGGGATGGAAGACGAGGGGCCTGCTCACCTGGCCGCACCTTGAACATGGGTGGGGCCGGGAAAGACCAGCAGGGCCAGAAAGATGGGAGGCGATGACAGACCTTGTTGGACCTGGGCAGCAGACTGGACGCCGTGTGCCTAGGAGGGGTCCGAGGTCACTGTGAGGTGACAGATTAGCAGGACGGGGGTCCATGTTTTGGAAATGAGCAGGTTGGTAGAAAGCCAGCGTGGGAGATGTTGAGTTGACCTCTAGGCATGGATTCAGGAACAGGGAGCACACGGGGCCCGCCGGGCCTGCGGGGATGCGTGGGGGCGAGTGGGGGCGAGCGAGGGCTGTGCAGGGAACCCTGTGAGCGGTTCTCAGAGCTCCGAGTGCAGCCGGAGGACACATCCAAATGGGCTGTGGGCTGGGAGACGGGGAAGAAGCTTTTCAAGGACATAGAATTGTCCTGCTGGTAAAAACCATGCAGAGGAGGAACTTTCTAGAAGGACAATTTTTCCGGAAGGAGGGTGAGCAACAGACGGGGGTGAAACCAAGAGTGGCCTTGGGTAGAGTGTGTTTGTGGAGAAGGTGGTGGCTGAAGTCCGTTCCGGGAACCCAGGATGCATGAGGAATGGAGACAGGAGGCGCAGGTGCTCCAGGTCACGTGGCCAGACAGCCGGAGCAGGGACGTCAGGCTGAGTCCTTCAGGCTGAGTCCTGAGAGAGGCGGCTGGGGTGTGTTTCCCACCGTGTGAAAGCCGTCAGCGGTGCTAAGCACCTATCTTCCTGTTCACCTGTCTTCCAGGTGAAGTGCAGAGATCAGGATTTCCATTCAGGGACCTTTGGCGGCATCCTTAGTGAGCCGATGGCCGACTTGGTGGCTCTCCTCGGTAACGTGTCACTTCCTTTCACTTTTCAAACACCTGGGACTCACTGGCACATGGTTCTGTCTGACCCCGTGCGTATCTGCTCCCCCCGTTTCCAAGCCCACCCAGGATGGAGGTGGAAGAAAAGGCGCATCCTCAGCTCTGTCCCTCGGCTAAACACTCCTTGGGCTTCTTAAGTCCATGTCACTTCTTTCTGAAGTCCATGGGCGCTTCAATCAGCGCTTCCTGATTTGCCCATTTCTCTGCACACTGTGGCACACGGGGCCGCACACAGATGATGGCGTGGGCCCGGGAGGCTTCCGGAGAGGCACTCAGACATGGTGCCAAATGGACCGGCGCCACGTGGCTTCCTTTCTCCGTGGCGCCGTGGCCCCAGCTGGTGCAGAGGCTCTGGGAAGCCGCCCCTGCCTCTGACCTGCTGCAGAGTGCTGGCTGTGCACATGTGCGTGCATGTGTGTGCATGGGTGCGTGTTTGAGTGCACACAACTTTACACATATGCACGGAGTGGGGGAGGCCAGGGCTGCATTTGACCGGAGCTGACCTCTTCCCTGGGAACGGCATCTCCTTGCCCTTACATCTCACCTCAGCCCCCCGCAGGGTTGCTGCTTGCCATCCGTCCACACTGCGCGGTGTCTGTCCCTCAGGCAGAGAACCCCATCTAACCTCACAAGGGCCTAGGACTCTGCCAGGAAAGTCGGGTCCGGTCCCAAATGGAGTGCAGAGCACAGGGTTTCACTTTCTTTACTTCGAAGCAAACCAAAGAGCCCGTCCATAACGCAGTGTTTGCCAGCACGGCCTTGCTCCCTGTGTGTGCCCGCAGGGAGCCTCACCGACGCCTCCGGCCGCATCCTGGTCCCTGGCATCTATGACCATGTGGCTCCTGTCACAGAGGAGGAGAGACAGCTGTACGCAGCCACCAACCTGGACCTTGCAGAGTTCTGGCACAGCGCCCAGGTTAAGAAGTTCCTGTTTGACACCAAGGTAGGGCACGGGTTGATGGTGCGGGAAAGGGGTGACATGGAAGTTGCTGCTCCCAGCACCTCGCTTTCTGTGAGCGGCTGACCCCACAGCTTAGAGCTGAGGCAGCTGGGAGCCCAAGGGAGGCCGGTTCCCACCTCAGGGCTGCGTTCCCTGGTCTAGACCCACCAGGCCCCTCGGGGAAGCCCGCTCTCCTAGCCTGCCTTCCCTAGGCAGCTTGCCATGCTCAGTGCCACACTGGCTGGGCTCCTGTCTATTTAAAGAGTGAGGCTTCTAGACCCCTGCCCCTGTCCATTCTCCCAGACGAAACCCCAAGCTCTGGGCCTCTCTGTGAATGGTGGTCTCGCCGCCTCAGTGCGGCCAGCAAACCCAGGGCCGAAAGTGTGGGTAAGGGAAGTTCAGACTTTCTCCTCTGCCTTTCGTCACTGCTGCTTCCCTCTTTGTGCCCGCCGCTGGCTGCTCCCTGGGGAAATGCTGGGGGTGGGCCGGGGTGGTGTGTGCTGGACCGAGGGGTAGCGTTGCCTGCTTCCCCAGACGGGCTCTGCGTGGCCCCGGCGAGGGGGAACAGGGTTGGATGTCTGCGGGGAGCTTGCACGCCTTCTGAGTCCGACCCTCGGGCTGCACTGCCTGCGGGTTGTCATCGTGCTGGTTAGGGATGGAGCTCTGTCACCGAACTCGTTTCTGAAAGGTCCCCTGCCAGCTATTAAGTGGGAACTGCGCAGCTCAGGTGACGTGGACCCTTGTTCATGGCTGTGGCCTGGACTGGTGACAGTACCCAGGACCTCATGTCCCAAGGGAAAAGGTCCCTTTTATGATTAGTCCAGACAGTGCCATGCAGGGTGATAATTAACTCTTCAGGAATGGTGTCGCGGACGCACGGAAATCGGTGACGTGAGCATTGCAATCGAGTACTTCCCATCGACCATGTCTGTACATAGTACAAAGCTTTACTTTAATCCAGGAGGAGATTCTCATGCACCTGTGGCGGTATCCGTCTCTGTCCATCCACGGGATTGAGGGTGCGTTTGCTGCGCCTGGGACAAAAACCGTCATCCCTGGCCAAGTCACAGGCAAGTTCTCCATCCGGCTGGTCCCCCACATGGAGGTGCCTGTGGTGGAGAGACAGGTAAGCGGGCTGCTGCCCGGTGGCCCGGCTGCGCCTTTCGGAGGGTCGCCACCCCCGGCTCCCTGGCTGCCATTGCAGGACCATTCTGTTCCAGGACAGAAGGGACCGGGACAAATGTCAAAGCTCAGCATAGTTTTTGTTCAGTCAAAGTCTCTTTTCTTGGTGATGTACAGTTACAGTAGTCGGATAGCCATGCGGAGGTGGAAAATGTAAAAGGTTAGGGGAGCCATGGCAGCAAGACTGGTCTCGCACGCAGATGAAGATGCTGCCGGCCTGCGCTGGAGCGAGCCAGGCAGTGCCAGGCGCCACTGGTCAGTTTGTCCACACGTCCAAAGTGAACACAGGAGCCATCGGTGAAAGTGTTGTCGGAAGGAGTTACACGCCCAAATCCCTCACCTGTCATTGTCACGTTGCCCCAAGGTTAACACGGAGGAATCTCTGGATGAATGAGCTGAAGAGACACTCCCCAGTCCCAACCCTCTAGGCCCCACTGCCCTGCTACCATCTTTGAAGCCAAAATTACATTCTGAGATACCCTCCCCCTCCCCCACGCCCGTCCTCCCCCT
Organism: Sturnira hondurensis; assembly: GCF_014824575.4. Lineage (NCBI taxonomy): Eukaryota > Metazoa > Chordata > Mammalia > Chiroptera > Phyllostomidae > Sturnira > Sturnira hondurensis. The sequence continues at coordinate 38,853,248 of NW_028074503.1, forward strand.
TTCTCACCACACGCACTCCCTGAGGGCGCCCCCCACCCCCGTGCTCATGGCTGTCCCCTGTGCAACCAGACCTGGACCAGTTCTCGCCACAGGCGTTGCATAGAACAGGTGTTGCATAGAACAGGTGTTGCATAGAAGTTTGTTGAAGAATGGAAGAAACATCTCCGAGTCCGGAGTTCTTCCCGGGGTGGGGGGTGGTTTCCACAGTGCTAAGGGGGCCGGAGCCAGGGGCAAAGAGAGGCTGGTGGTGAGGCCCCTTCCCAGCTTGGCTCGGGGCTGCTCTCGCAACACCCCAAAGGGCCAGTACGCCTGAAGATGGGGGTCTTCTCAGTGAGAAGCTGTACTTGTGTTAGGGTTCGTAGTCCCTCAACATTCGTGCTAGCTGCATGAGTCGTGCTATCCGTGAAGTCACTCAAGTTTCATGGCTGCCGAAATCCCTAACCAGTTGGACACTGTGGTCGGTGGTAGGGGTGGGGCCGGTGATGGGGGGGGGGTGACAGTGCCCTGGAGCCCTGCTCTCCGTGGGCCACCCTCTGGCAGAACTGCGCCTGACCCTTGGATCTGTTGCTGTGGCTTCAGTGCTCCACAGTGGGAAACTGTGCTCATTGGCTGGGGGAGTGGCTTGAAATGTCCTCTGACAGTTGGAAATGCCGCCTTGCAGGTGAAGCAGCATCTCCAGCGCATCTTCTCCGAAAGAAATAGTTCCAACCAGATGGCCGTGTCCATGGTGCTGGGGCTGCGTCCGTGGATCGCAGACATGAAGGACAGTCAGTACCTTGCAGCAAAAAGAGCCATCGAAATAGGTGGGACTTAGGGTATCTCGAGTTGGGGACAGAGGACTGGCTCCCCAGGGCGGGAGGACTTGGGTGTCGGCTGCCTTGCCGAGTGTGGCCTGAGTGGGGTTCCTTACGCACCCTCTCATGAGTGTGTTTGCCCGGCTCCCTGCACACCCTCATGAGTGTGTTCTCCTGCTTTCCGACATCGCACGCTGCGTCACCCCTGCTGTGCGGAAGTGAAACCGCGGATAAGGAGGGGCTCCTGCATTAGAGATGTGGCCGCAGGCCACAGCCCGGGGCCAGCAGGGCTGGGACCTGAGGTCCAGACCCCAGGGAGGACTCAGTCTCTGTGGAGGTTCTCTGTCTGAGGGCACACGTGAGAAATAGGAGGACGAGCCCAAGTCTGGGAGCGACCCTCTGGGCTGCCATCCGCATGGCCCCACAGTGTGGCGGCATCTCACCAGTGGGACGTGGGGCAGAAGAAAAGAGGAGGAGCAGTGAGGAGGCCACTGTGCTGCCCGCTGAGAAGAGGCGTGGGACTGAAACGTCCAGGTTGGCGAGAGGGGCCAGAAGCGCTCTCGCAGGAGCGCCCGGCAGCCTCTAGTCTGTCTGTGGGATGGACCTCGAGCACGTGAGTGTCGTCCGCACGCACACCCTGCTCTGTGGGTGAAGACCAAGCAGCACGTGCCGTTTCCCGTCCTCATCCGGTTTGCCCTCCCCGGGTTCCCTCCACCCCCACCACTGGCGACTGGTCCTCCAGCCCAGGAGGATCGAATGCGCCTCTTTCTGGACCCAAGGATGCCCATTAAGCTGTTCGCGGGGCTCACCAAAATCGGAGCGCACACCCTGAGACACGCAGGAGATCGTCAACAGGAGCCCTTTATTTACGTATTTGTTACAACACCCAAAAGTATCTCATTCCCACTTTCCTAATGTTTAATTCATGAGACAGCCATCAAAGTCGGTGTGTCATCTGGGGTATTGCCAAAAATGCACGACCTCTTCCAGCTGTGAGAAAACAGACAAACCCAAATGGAGGAACAGTTTACAAAATAACCGATCAGTCCTCAAGAGGGTCAAAGGTCGTGACACACAGGGAGGGACTGGAGAACCGGCACAGACCAGAGGGGGCCGAGGAGCCACGCAAACCGCGGTGCGGGATGCTCGGAAAGGGAAAGAGTCGTGACATTCGTAGAAGGTCAGAGTCTAGTTAGTGCTGTTTCTTCAAGTTCAATGTCCTCTTCGTGGTACTTGTTCAACAGTCACATAAGATGTCAACATTAGGGAAGCAGAGTGAGGGGTCCATGGGGACTCTACTCTTTTTGTAGCTTTTCTGCAAGTCTGACATTAGTTCAAAACAAACACTTTATTTAAGGAAAATCGTTTAGAAGTAGACAGTTGTCAAGAAGGCAACGGCTGTTTTCCTGTGGACGCTACTGTCCACTTCCGAACACAAACCGCGCGACAGCGAGGACCGCTCCCGGCACCGAGTGCAGCGCGGCCTTGCCCTGCCACTCCTCAGACGCCTTTCTCTCCCGGGTTGCAGTGTTTGGCACGGAGCCGGACATGATCCGGGACGGGTCGACCATCCCGATCGCGCAGATGTTCCAGGATACTCTCCAGAAGGAGGTGCTGATGCTGCCGCTGGGCGCCGTTGACGACGGCGAGCACTCTCAGAACGAGAAGATCAACAGGTGGGGTCCCATGGGGCTGAGTCGCCGATTCCCCCCCCCCCCCCCCGCTCCACATTGGCTGCCGCCCCCCCCACCCGGGCCCACTTCAGGTCAAACTGACACCCTCAGGTCTCCCTGTTTCAATCATAGACTAGTTTTCCTCCATCACGTGAATGGAAATAACCATGTTTCTCTTTACTTCTTTCATTAGGCGGAACTACATAGAGGGGTCCAAATTATTTGCTGTCTTCCTCCTAGAGATGGCTCACCTGCATGGACAGTGATGGGACTGTCCAGCTTAGCTCTGACGGAAGGGCAGGTCCCTGCCCCCACGACCCGGACAGGAGTGGAGTAGAAATATCCCGAACATTCTGGTCCAGCAAATAGCATTCCCCCTTCCATTTAAAATACCTTTGGACATGTGGGCCAATACTATAATATCTTAAAGGTGCAGACATTGGGAATGGTTTAATGCCCCCGTTGTGCGTCCTTCTAAAGTCACAGCTGCCTTCACCAGCTTGACCTCCCCAAGTTCAGCTGCAGTAGCCCAGGATGAACTTGGTCTGCCCTTCCAGCTCTGGGGCAGTTCTCTGACTGGATTCTCCCCTCGAAACAACTGGCCCGGTCACCATGGCTTGCATTCTGGGCCAGCAGGATGCACGGCGAACACTCATTCCATCCGGGGGCAGTCAGTGCTCGCCCCGCCCTCCCTGTACCACCCCCTCCTTTCATCTTGGAAATGAAAACAGTGGCCGCCACCACTGACCGCCTTCGTTTCCCTGTGGCAGCCCTTTTAGAGGGGCGACTAAAACCTGAGACCGTGTTAGCCTCTTGCTTCCCCTTCATTTAGTTGTCCCTGTTCTAGGAAGTTCTGAGCCAGAAACGATCAATATCCACATCCTCAGACCATCTGGGATTCCTTGGGTGAAGGGGCGTGTATTTCACACAAAGCCTCTTTACCTTAGTTGCGATGGATGCCACCCGACCACCCCTCCCGGTTCCTCTTCTTCCTCTCCACCAGTGAGGGCCCACGCTCGCTCGCTCTCTTTCCCTGCATGTCTGTGCAGGTGTGAATCCCCCACAGCAGAGTCAACCCCAGTAGAAGCTCGCTCAGCGCCCCGGAATCTGACTCAACGGCTTCATCTCAATTGCTCAAAGCTTTTAATAGCATCAGCGAGAGACGGAGAACTAATCAACCCCGACATCAGTAGCACAGCCTATTTAAAGCCATCAGCTAGTGAGCATTCATTAATCATTTTAGTTCACTGTCTTGTTTGGCATGATTGGCTTTGATGGTGTAAACAAACAAACAAACATGAATGTAATTTTTCTAAGGTTGAGTGGATGTAAACAAATCAGTCTTTATGAATTATCTAAATCACATTAATGGGAAGGAATTTAAGGGTTTATTAAAAATGTTTCTCTTGTGATTCCCAATAAAAACAAAGCATAACTCATTCCAGCTCTCCGTCAGCTCACCCCGACTCCGCTCCCAAAGAGGGGTCCTCCTGGAGAGGGGCCCCCGAAGCCCAGCCTGGTGGGCACACCCAGAGGGCCCACTTCTCTGACCAGAGGGCATCGAGCCCTGGCGGTTGAGTGCCCATGCTCAGCGGGTCGCACCGAACCGTGTGACGTTCTGGATTCTGTGGGACCTGCCTGGCGCACCTGGCAGAGTCCCCAAGGCCTAACGGTGCCGGAGCCTGTGAGGGGAACATGTGTTTTTATAAGGGCATTCAGATAAGTCCGGGAGCAGACGATGGTGGTGAAATACCCTGTGACCCCTTCTGAGCCCGTTGCTGACTAGTGCAACGTCCCTCCCAGTCGCTGGGACGACCCAGCGACTAGTCGCTGGCTAGTGCGACTAGCTCGACCCATCGCTGATGCCGACTAGTGCCAAGTCCCCTCGGACCTTCACTCCCGCTGACCCGAGGCCTGCAGTGACTTGGTTGTTTATGCAGATGAATTAAGCCATCGGATCTACGAGATTCCAGCCCAGGGATGCCCGAGAGAGTCCAGAGCCTGTGCTCTCTGTCTCCCCTTCGCCAGCTCTCATAGGTCGCCCAGGATTATCTGCCCAGCCTCCAGCCCTCGAGCTGCCGGGGTTGTGATGGGCCAGAACACCGGCACCTTCCAGGCAGGTCTGCTCAGAGAGGTGAGAGGAACCCACCCAGTCGCTGGCCAGGAGACCAACTTATGAGTTGTGAGAAGACAAAGAGGTTGAGGAGAGAGAAATATAAACACTTGCTTTAAGTTTTATGGAAGAAATATATGCACATGGATAAAAAGGACTGTGTGCCTGGGAGTGCACGGGGACAACCTGGTCGGAGGGAGGGGCAGTGTGGGGGCCGGGGCACGCATCGGGCTCAGGGGTTGGGACGCTCGGTTGGATTTGGTGACGCCCTGACAGAACGTACGGAGGACTGGGGGTGTTCTGGCTTCATGCTGTCTTCATAAAACAAAGCGTGCGAGCCAGGAACCCTGGGGGAGTGTGCACGGGGGTGCAGGCTTGTCAGAGACACATGCAGTCTGCACGGCAGCCTGACGGCGGCAGGGGACCGGAGGACCTGCTCCCGGCCTCTCCTCGCTCCATGGCTCGTTCTGATGCAAACCTCCCCGGGCCTTTGTGTCCGCCAGAGACCACCCTGCCCAGCCAGCTTCTCTTTGGAGAACCAGCCCCCAGTCCTAGTATTTCATATCTAAAGCTCGGTTCTTCCCAAACAGGAACTTTCCTCCATCCTCCCAAACCTGTCCTTGCGCCCCCTGCTGCCCCCCGAGGGGTTCCTTGCCCTGGGAAATGGACCTTTGGAATCCTGGGTCTTCTGGGACACTTTCCTCTTTCAAATCCAATTCAATATCAAGACCCATCGACTCCATTGCTCAAAACAAAACCTTTTGTTCGGTCACCTCCCAGAGCCTGCAAGCCAAACCCTCTCCCTTCTGGTGGGTCGTTGCAAAAGCCCCGACCTAACCTCTTTGCTTCCCCGGCAGACCTTTCCAGTGTCCCCGTCACCCTGCTTGCACCCTGGAGTGGCCTGCTGGTCACAGGGCGAGGTCCCTATCGCAAGGGGCTAAGGAACAGCCCACTCTGCTCTCTGCTTTCTCCCCGGGCCTCGCTCAGCCTCACTCCTTACAGCCTGGCAGTCTCACCCTTCCAATCCTCTGGTCTCTCAAACCCAAAACTATTCTGCCCTGGAGCCTTCTCCTGTCCGGCCCGGCCCGGCCCGGCCCACGCTCACCAGCCTGGGCTCCATGTTACTCCTCGGATCTCTGCTTAGTTGTGCTTTTTCAGGGAAGCCTTTTCCAGTTCCCTTGAGTGAGTCAGGTGTCCCTGCTCACCATCAGTCTCCACGGTTCTACTGTACCATCTGCTATGGTAGTATTTTTTTGTAATCCTCACCCAAGTACACGTTTCTTGACTTTTAAAGGCAGAGAGAGGGAGAGAGACATTGATGTGAGAGAGAAACATTGATCGGTTGCCTCCCCTATGTGCCCTGCCCAGGGTTTGAACCTGTGACCTTTTTGGTGTACAGGGATGACGCTCCAACCGAGCCACCTGGCTAGCTCCAACCGAGCCACCTGGCTAGAACAATGATATACTATTTTAAGTATCAAGTCTTAAATGTATTCAGTGTCATCCAGTTATAATTTTAATGCTATTTTTTCAATGCATGTGAATCCTAACTGTACACATGATAGCTAAAAAATTAAATAATGACTTGGAGTCTTGATGATAGCAGATGGAATGAGGTATTTGTTTGTGCGGTAGCGCACCTGCGGTTAGAGCCACCTGCACCGCCCCACGTGACCGGCAGTGAAGGTGGAACCGAGGACGTGGACGGCCCTTTGCCTTCGCGCCTCCCCCCATGAGCCCTGGAGCATCTATGTGCTGCTCTGTGCAGCACGGGGCAGGTGAGAAAGGACCCTCCTCCTCCCCGTGCCGAACGGAACCTCCCTCTCCAGGAGGCACTCGGCCTGTGTGGGGGCGGGGCACTCTGGGCTTTGCTCAGCCTTCCAATCGCTCCGCTGACCGATGCAGCAGGAAAACAGAAATGCAGTGGTTTTGAAGCAACGTGATCTCTTCTCCCCCCACCCCCAGCATGACGTGAAGAAGGCGGACGGCAGGGCGGTGACTGTCATTTCCTAACTGTTACGGTGAGTAAATAAACGCTTCTGAGCCTTTGAAATTTGGGTAGATTGCAGAGAACAAGATGTGGAAAAATTATATTTAAAAGCTCCATTTGAGGATGATTTCTTATTCAGAACGAGAAAAGATGTCATAGAAATTATGCCTTTGACTGTAACAGAAAACACAAAGTTTTAAATCATTTCACCTCCCACATGGAGTCACCAAAAGGCGCTCAAAAAGATCTGAGATTTGAAATTCTAGTGTGGGTGGTTCAGTGTTCGTGGCACACTGTCACCGTAGGTAGGCATTTGACTGCAGTGACAACGCTCCAATTTAGAGGACATCAGAACTTTATTAAAGGACGCTGTTAAAGTAAGTTAGTCATCAAAAATTAGTTACCCAAAATAACCCATGCGCCCCTTCAAGTTTTACGTGATTATGACTGAGAAAGGGAGGCTACCTAAACCTGCAGACCTCCCGTGAAGAACGGACGGCAGGGCACAGGCCTACTGCGTCGGCACGGCGTGAGGGCGCATGGCTTCCGGAGGTCACAGGGGGACGTGCCAAACCCTGCCGGTGCTGCCTCCGGCGCCCCGCGTGGGAGGTGGGCGTCGGCCCTCTGCGGATGCGGAGGGCGCAGGAGTGCGGCCCAGAGAACCGTCTGCTGAAACCAGGCCTGCACCAGCCAGTCTCCTGGGAAACGTGGCCGAACCCAGAATGGCCACGTCCTGGCGCTCACACGTCTGGGCTGCAGAGCACAATTACTTGACTTTTCAGGAAGAGGAGAACAGGACTCACAATCCAGAGAAAATGTAGCTTAACCGGAGAGAAACAAAGAAAATATCACTAGCTGCTTTTGACGGATGCCTGAGGAGACAGAAGAGTCAGGCAACATCTCCAATAGGCCAACTGAAATGATCCGACCTGAAGGTCCGAGAGGGAAAAAAGAGTGAAAAGAAACAAAATCGAACTTGCGTGAATCATGTACAACATCCAGAGCGGTCACATGTGTGTCACTGGCCTTCAAGAGCGGGAAGAACGGGGACATTAGCCAGTCCGAAGGAGACTCTTTGCTGGGACTGTGCCCCAGCCACGGGGCCAGGGTAGAAGGGGGTCTCTGTGTGCGAGTGAGTTTGGGACGGCAGAGGGGGAACAGTCCCCACCGTTACCCAGCAGGGACTGAACCAGAGAACATGGTATCACCTGTTACCTGTGAAATGAAAATGACACCCCATTTAGAGAGGTTATGGGGTTGGATAAGAGAGTGTGTCTGGGGTTTTAGCACAATGCCTGGCAGGTATGGAGTTGGTATATCTTCTTTTGTACATTGTCCTTTTATTTTTCCAAACCGCTATTATAAAAGTGTTTATTATTCATTATCTAATGGAAAAGATGACAAAAACCTACAAAAACATGTAAATCTACTGATTGCTTTATTTCCTTAAACATGGGAGTATACATTATTTTTAATCAGCTTGGCAATGACCCACAACCTCCGGACCGATTGTGAGTTTACGTATTTTTACTTATGGAGTCTGAAAGCTTTTGCTCTGAGTTTTTCTTTTATCACACACTTAGACTACGACAGCAGTAGATTCGGTAGTAACCCTTTGGTAGCGTTTACGTGGCTTCTCCGCCCAGGCACAAGAAAACCTGACCATCAGCAGAAGGGCTTTTTCCTGGCTGATGGGGGTGGAGTGTTCCCTGCGGGGCGGGCTTTGCCTGAGGCCTGACTGGGCTGCCAGTGGCACCGAGAGCCCTAGGCCTTCACCAGGCATCTGCACACTGTTCACTGCGCGCTGCTCACGTGGGACACGGCTCAGAGGAATCCGTTGAATTTTGCCCTTAGAATCAGAAAACTCCTTAGTCAGACCGATGGAAGCTCTCTGTGGGAGAGAGGGTACTATTGTAACAGAACCGAGCTGCTCTCTGATGAGTGAACAGTGGCGACTGTTCTGTCCTGTATTTACTTTTGTTAAAGAGCAGCAGTTTAGAACTGAACGCAATGAAGGCAGTAACCTATTGATTTGTATTAGGAAATTTGAGTTCTTTATCATGCTGATGTTCACTTTCATTTTTTAAGGTAGCAGTGTCAGGATAAATATGACAGTCTGAATGGTTTAAACCATCTCTTCCACCAATCACATGCAGCTGTCTCATCTTCCCTTAAAATTCCACATGGTTCCCCTGGTCCGAACATAAGCATTACCTGCTCATTGGCCACTTCTCTCTCCTTGGCCGGAACTGTTGACAGGCAGGATGGCTGCCCAAAAAGAAGTGGGGAGGGCACTGCACACACTGACCTCACCCTGATAAATGCACACACTTGAACTGATCATGTCTGAGTGTCAAAATTCTGCAACTTCCAGTTAAAGAAAGAACGACAGCTTAGACCTTCTTATCCTGTGGCATAGGGGTTTGAGGGTAATCCTCAGGTCAGGGGGCGCCATCCCCTGCCCCCTTGCTAAGGGCTCCAGCTCGGGTTCCAGTGCTGTGGAGACGTTTATGAAGACAGGTCGCCACACGTAAAACTAACACAGCGAGCTATTTGTGTTGCCAGATAAAACTCCTGCCCTCACGGAGCAGAGGTGGTGGGGGCACGTGCCAACCACAGCTGTGAGGATGATGAGTGCTTTAGGAAAACTTGACAGCAGCTCGAAGAACATCGGCCAAAACAGAGAGCACAGTTGGAAGACGGTGGGGGTTGGGTGGAGCTGCACACCAGAGGAAATGGCAAGGGGTCCCTCAGCTCTGTCCCTCAGTCACTGGAAGGAAAAAAACTGCGGAGCCAAACCAGCCCACGGGCTCGTGGGTTTTGCACAAACACCGGACACCTGCCTGGTCTGCCATCACCGTCCAGAGACGTCGCCTGGCCTCCCACCTGTGGGGCCTCCCTCCACCCCTTCAAATGCAGACGAGTTAGAGAGGCGTTGGGCTGCTCCTGCTCTGTGGCCACCCTGTGAAAACAAACGGAAAGTGCTTGTCCTGTGACTACAGAAGTATGGGGACAATTTTTTAAAAGCCCCAAGGCTTTATGTATGTAAAGTTGTATGTAATATAAATATGATAAATGTGACATTAATTTTATAAAGCTTTAAACATTAGTAACTCTGGGTTTTCTTTTTTATAGGTACATGTATTTATATACAGGGTCCAGCAGAAAGCCTGCTTGACTGTGGTTGGTAGGGTAATAATATGAATGTAATCATTTAGAGTTTTCATGTGAACATTTCACCTAGAATGTCATACGGTGTGCTTGAGTGTGAGACTGTTAGGTTACAGAATCACATGCTTACAATTTTGTAATAAAACAAAGTGTTATTCTTGCCAGATGCTATATATATGTTTCCCTAGTAAGATACAGAACATTATCAAAACTTCCCTATATTCTTGGGTTTTTCTACAGCAATGCATGAAATATATTAGGTGCTTAATAAACAAGAGCTATTATTAGTATTATCTAGTGAAACAAAGTCCTTCATATTAGACCCTATTACTAGGATTTAGAAAGTTTATCATTTTTATTGATTTCAGAGACATCAATTTGCTGCTCCACTGTCTTGTGCATTCATTCATTGGTTGTTTCGTGTGTGCCGTGACTGTGGGTGGAACCCCCAACCTCAGAGCATCTCAGGCTCACTGAGCATCCGGCCAGGCTCATTCACACATTGTGGAACCTCTTCTCTAATACAATTTCAAAAGAAAGGACGGTCACCTTAAATGACTAATTTTACACATGAGGAGAATGAAGTTCAATCGACTTCATTAAGGTCACATTTTGATGTAAATGGCCATGTCTCAGTAAAATAACGGGTGATGGACTGAAAAATAAACTCCGATCTTATATTTCACTGCTCAAAGATGAAATTGTTAACCAAACCCCCAAGGTGGAGGGGTGCCAAGACCCATCACCTGAAGTCCCACCGACCTCCTCAACCAAATGGAGAACTGTGTGGGCTGCTGGGGTTATTAACTGCATCACCTGGCCACAGAAGAAACACGCTGCCCAAGTAGACATCAAAAGATCGTATGAACAAGCACTACGTTTTCAAGTAAATTTTAAGTACCTTTCAACGGAACTCTGAAGACAGTGTCCCCTTTCATTCAGTGGGCACCCAGTAAAGGCTGGTTAATGAAATATATGTATTGACAAGCTGGTCGGCTGCTGCAGAAGCCTGCTCCCCACGTTTCTCTCCAAGTGTAAGGCTCATTGCGCCGGCCGGTAGACCGGGAAAGGCGGTCGTGGATTCATAGCCAAGCCCCCCTTTCTCTAGCTGTGTGACCTTGGGGCGGGGGATGCCTCTGAGTTGCATTTCCTACCGTGGGAGAGCCGGGAATGCGTTCAGGGTTCGTGAAAACAGTCCGATAAGTCTGCAAGGAGTTCCCCATCTCACTGTTCGGATTTAAACAGCCCTAAGTTGAAATTGGCCTTTCGAGCTAGTTTGGGTAGGAAGCCTATGCTTACCATTATAAGGCCATTATTTCCCATTGACTTTTATCTCCCTAAATACAGTTCTGATTACTTAACAGAGGCCTCTAAGCCTACAAGGTATGGACTCCTGGTGGGAGACCGCGGCCGTCTCCAGAGCTGGGTCTGGGTTTCCAAAGCCCAGGCTCGGCTCCCAGGCCGCCGGTGTGCGGCACAGGGCGCCCAGGGCCGCCTTTCCTTCCTCCCCTCTACCCTGCGCCTTAACGTTCAAGAACAGTCCACGCGGGAACGTTTTAAACACCCACGGCGTTTTCAGCTTTTACTGCCCAACTGAACCACCCCACTGAGCGTCTTTGCCTCAGTACTCGGCTCGTGGGTCCCTTCGGACTGTGACTGCAAGGACCCCCATTTGCTGTCACGGGAAAGACTTCTCTTAGCCTGGAGGTGTGCACGCGCCTGGCTTGGCAGAAAAATATCGATCCTGTACATGTGAGGGCCCCAGAAGCGCCGGCATCCCTCGGGCCGTGTCCACGTCTAGGGCAGCGGCCGGATGCCGGGCAAGCCTCTGCCGCCCTAGCTCCCAGAGCGCGTCCGCTTTTCCCGCATTGCCCTCGGGATTCTGTATGGAGGGCGGGCGAAGGGACTGAGTGATGAGGGACGGGAGGCGACTGTGCGATAGCCGGGAGGAACTCGCTCGGGGACCCTGTAAACCAACAGTAGCCCTGCCGGGTCGGACGCCGCGAGCCTCGAAGCCTGACGCCCATTCCCCCTTCTTCAAATTGATTCCCTCGGCCTTCCGTTTTCCTCTCGGGGAGGGGTGGGACTTCCGGCTTCATGTCCGAGGGACTTCCGGCAAGAGCTGATGTACAGAAAATACGGCACCCAGGCCCTCTGGCCATTCGGGGAAAAATAAAAGGGAACTTGAGGTGGGTTTTACTAAACCAGTCTCGAGATCCTGTTCTTTTGGTTTTAGTGTCTCGCGAGTGGTCCACAACGGAGACAACAAGGGAGCTGCCGGAAGTGGCTCAAAGGAAAGACAGGAAGTCCCGCCCCTTCCTCCCAGAGGGAAGACGGTGAGCCGGAGGAGTCAGTCGTAGGGGCAAGCAGGGGCGATCCTGTCGGCAAACAGGTAAGTTACTGTCAGGCCGGGGCGGGGGGTTTGGAGGCGGGGACCGTCCAGCGTCAGCGCGGGGCCTGGGGGCGGTGGCTTGAGGGCCGGGGCGCTCGCGGCTGGACGCCGGGAGCCCCGCCAGGGCCCTTCGCTCTTCCTCCTCCCCTTCCCCCCGCCTCCGCCCCTCCCCGCTCGCCGGTCCCTCCCGGCGCCGCCCAGACTCGCCCCTTTCGCGCCCGCCGGTCGTCGCCGCCGCCGGCCTCCGCGCCCGCCCTCCCTTGCCAGCTCCGCACAGGCCGCGCGCACCCGCGGGAATTCAGTTTCCCGGCCGCGCTCGGCTGTCAACGCGGCAGCGGCGCCCCACGCGCCCCTGCCCGCGGTCCGGGCTCTTCTTACCGCCCGGTCGCTCCGAGTGTGACAAAAACACGCCCCAGCGCCGGGCTGCCCAAGTGTCGGTCGCAGTCTTGGTGGCGGTTTCCTTAGCCGCCGCCCACTCTGTGTCCCTGCTTCCGCACCGCGCTGCCGCCACCCACGTCTCTTTCCGCAACGGAGGCCCGGTGGGCTGCGGCCTCTCGGGGTTCGCCGCCCGTAGCCTGGAGGGGGAATGCGGGCAGCCGCGCGTCTGTGTCCCGGCGGTGCTGTTGGTCCCTGCGGGCGCGCGCCGCGGCCCCTCCCGCCAGCTGGTCCCGAGCGCCGGCCGCGTTCTGGACTGCAGTCTAGGGGAGCCGGGTGCCCGCGCTGCTGACCCCTGTCGGCTGCGTGCAGCTTGGAACAGCCCGTTGATTCCATTGGGAGCTCTGGAATAGGACATGCTGGCGGGTGGACGTCGATAAACACACACGTGGGATTTTTCTGCTTTGTGGGTGATCACAGCCTTAATAGTGATTGAGGTGTGACTTGACGCACTTGTCGGCTGGTCCCCTTACTGTGTGCTGTGCACGTGCTCGACGGTGGGGTGTTGTCTCGTCGGAGCGCTGTCTCTACAGGGAAGGGCACTCACGTGTGCGAGTTAGAGCACCATTAGGAGAGCTCATTGGATACACACTGTATTTCAGTTAGCACATCAGCCTTGAAGAGATCGCTGTTCCCTTTTGTGCTAAATGAGAACCAGATCAAATAATTTGACCAAAATTAACGTCAGGATTCAAGTCTCAGGTATTAATTCTTTTCAAGATTGCTACAAGTGAAGTTACAAATCCTCCTGACACGTCTAAAAAACACTGAGGCAGGGCTCTTTAGTAGTTGATGTCTTCTTGTGTGCCATGTCAGACAGTTGTGATTATTGCTGTTAGCGGTTGCTCCTGGTGCCTTTTTTTGGAAAAAATAAAATAAAAACATTACGGACGATTTAAGGTTTACAGAAAAGCTGCAAGGTTGGACGGAGTGTCACTGGTACTCAGCAAAGTGGCTCCACTTTGACACACATTGGCTCCTGCTGTAAGCCTGCGCCCTTCTAGGTGCAGGGGAGAGGAACGCACTGTCCTCCCGGATTTCCATGTCTGGTGAGGAGACAGGAACATAAGCGACATTAGTGCTGGACTGGAGAGTTTGGAACACAGACGGCGGTGTGTCTGGCTGCTGGGGAAGGGGTGGTAAGAGCCTGCTGGAGACCTGTTTGGTTAGGTCGCCCTGATTAGAGGAGACCCCTCACCTGTATAAAACACCCGTGTAATGTGATCCCCCATCTCCTCTGCGATCTCACAGGTTGCGAGAACAATCCCAGGTTCTAAATCTATTAATAGATTAAATGAAGCTGTGGTCCTTATGTAGTGATGGAAATACCTAGATCCATACGTTTTTGCATTCTGAATTTTCATACTTGTTCACTCCTTTCTGTGGTCTCACCACACAGGTTCTTTCTGTGAGGCCAGGAACTCCCTTCTGAACGTGGGTCTCGGTTGGGTGCCCACAGCAGAGGGGACATTTGAGTGAGCATCTTCGTCTCCTGGGGCTGCTGGAAAAAAAACACCATCACCTGGCTGGCTGCAAAAACAGGCATTTCTTTCTCACAGTTCTAGAGATAGCGGAGTCCAAGACCAAGGTGCAGGTTTCCGGGCAGGGCTCTTCCTGGCCTGCAGGTGACTGCCTTCTGGCTGTGTCCTCACGGGGCTAAGAACAAGGGGACTCTGGGCTGTCTTCCTCTCGTAAGGGTTCTGATCCTGTCTTTGGGGCCAGCCCACAAGATCTCATCTAAGCCTCCATCTCCCAAAGGCTTCACCTGCAGACCCCACCTTTCTGCTCCTCTGAGTGCTTCTCAGAGGAGGTGCACCAGGGGCCTGGGGGCTTGTGGGTGGGGCTGAGAATTTGCATTTCTGACAGTTCCTGGGTTCTGTTGGAGCTACTGGCTGAGACCACACTTTGAGGAATGTGGCCTTACATGATGTTGCCTTCAATCTCTAATAAACCTCTATGGGTAATACCGGCCGCACCTTCTTCCCGGTACTCAGAGAATCAGGTTTTCATCGAACAGCAGTAATGCACCAACACCAAAGTCCTCCAATGACAAAAGGGGTAGAAGTGGGGTATTTCTTGGCATCAAAGTTTGACCTTTGTAAGAACGACTTTTGGAGATCATTCCGGAGGTCAGAGCATGTCACTGTGGAAGGGGGTCCTCAGTCTTACCGACGCCGATGCTGAAAAGGGTGTCCAGATGGTTGCTAGATCATGTTGCAGTGAAAAATTGCCTCCTGCCTTGTTACTTGACACAGTTCTGTATTTTGTGTACTGACGTTATCTTTTCTTACGCATCAAATCTTATGAGGCCCTAGCCCAGCTGTGTGCCCATTGTAGATGTAAATGTAAATGCAATTAAGAAAGAGAAAGGGGGAAATAAGGTAAGTTGCTTATCTGGAGAGACTTCAGTGCCCTAGGGGAGTCACTCTGCTCTCTAGATCATCTCAGTTATAGATTTTTATTGAATAATTACAGTTTATTTCAGCTTAAGCCTTGTTTGTAATTATTGGGATTTTTTTAGTAGAAATACTGGAGGAGAAAGTGTGTTTTTATGTTAATGAATGGTATCTTATACCTTTTTATCATTCATCTGAAATTATTTTTAAAAACTTTTTTACTTTGGCCCTGGCTGGTGTGGCTCAGTTGGTTGGAACAAAATCCCATAGCCAGAAGGCTGCGGGTTCGATTCTCGGTTAGGGCACATGCCTAGGTTGTGGATTTGATCCCTGGTCAAGGTTTGTACTAGAGGCAACTGATTGATATTTCTTTCTCTCCCTCTCTTTCTTCCTCTCTCCCTAGAAGCAATGAAAAAATGGCCTCAGTCGTTGGGAACCACCCTGCCTGGTTTCCGAAGCTGTAACCCCCCATTGACTAAGGCTGAGTGAGCGACCTTGGGACTATAAGCCACTAAGGAGACAGAGCTTATCTCCCTGGCAAGGGCACCGCCTCTGCCTCTTTTACTTCACCTTGCCTGTCCCCCAGTACATGATCGGTTAGCCAATTACGGGTAAGATTCCTCCAGGGAGGGATGACCTAAGACAAGCATGATCATGGGGGGGCCCAGGGAAGGACTTGGGGGGTTATAGCAAAAGGGGGTGATGGACCCTTGCTCCTTGACTTTGACAGAGCTTGAGTCCTCATTCTGTCTGCGAGATGTCTCCTAATCTTTTGGCTGCCTTATTTCCCCTGCCTGACTTAAGCCTGAAACAATGACAGAGGGCGGTGTAGCCCTTTGCTGGAAAGGGCGGGTTCCCCAGGCCTGAGAAAGGATACATAAAATCCTGTGAAACCTGGATTGCTAAGAATGTCCTGTATTAAATGATAAGGGTCCAAGCAGGAAATGAGTTAGTTTCCCAAAGTTTTGTAGCCCTTTAGCTAGCAGACCCTGACTCAGAATAGGCCCTCAGAGTTCTTTGTATGTTATCTATTGTTTGATCATTACCACCTGACAAAGATTAATGAGCTTTGCCTGTATTCCTTTTCGATACGAACCCAGTAAAAGCCCATTGAGGAACAGACGCTGGGCCCTTCTCCTCTGAGAGATCGACCACCTTTCCTCCCCAAGGGGATCATGTTTTGGTAGGCTTATTCTCATCTGTGGCAGCCGTGGCGGGGGCCCTGTGGGTGAAGCCCCACCACACTCCGATGAGGATTAAAAAGAGATACTAAAAAACCTGTTAAGTTTGACATGATTTTAGAGTTCCAAGAAAGCTGCACACGCAGCCCTGGGAGTTCGGTGCACACGGCCGTGCGTGTGGCCCCTTTGTGGCCTCTCCTGTAGCCACAGCGCCAGCGCTGTCACTGCAGCCAGGCGGTTGGCAAAGTGACTCTCAGTCTTTGGAGGCATTTCGCTGCTGAGTCTCTTCCTCCTGTCCAGGAGCCAGCGCAGCGCCCCACTCTGCACTTCGTTACCGGGTCTCAGTGGTGTCTTCCAGCCCGCCACACTTCCTTTCAGAGTTTTCTCTGATGACCTTTGCAGGAGTCCTAGTCGGGGGCTTGTAGACTCTCCCTCGGTCTGGGCTCGTCCGAACTTCCCCACGGCTACATAGAGGCTGAGTGTTTCCTGGCACGCACACCGTGGCGCTGGGGTGGGGCCCCGTCTGCGTGCGCGTCCCTGGTGCATGTTACCTCCGAGCTCGGGGTTGAGGTGGTTTCTGACATCTCTCTGTGCTCCAAAGTGACCACATGCTGGTACCTGCGCACACCAGACACTCAGCGCATATTTGTGAGTATGTGCGTATTGTATGTTATGTGTGCATTTTGTTGATTGCTTTAGTGAGTTCCCTGGACACCATGCACGTTTGCGCACAGGGACCCTGCAGTGCCGTCTGCGGATGCCCCAGTGGTCCCTCCACATTGCCGGCCTCCGGGAGAAAGCGCTGTAGTGAAGATCCTGAAAGACATTTCGTCCAGGCGCTTCCTGAGGACGACTTACGTGCCGAGTCACTGACAGCTCCAGGAACGTGTGTTGTAGGGCTTGGATACAGATACTGCAAAATTACGCTTCAGAAAGGTTCTGTGCGTTTGTAGCTCAGCCAGGGCAACGGAGAGTGCCCTTTCCCCACCCTTTCTTTCATGCTTAACTATTTTTTTGAATGAGACTAACTTGCAGGTTTTTCTTTTTGGGGATGTTTCTAAGCAGTCCAGGAGTGTGGCGGAGTGGGGATCATAGTCTGACTAATTTTCTAATAACCTTCCAAATTTTTACATGGAAAATTCCAGTTTTTTGTTTGCCTCAGTGAAGGGGCAGAATAAACGTCAATAAACCGGACATCTATTCAGTATTTTACTTGGGACACTTTTTGTACCCTCCTGAACTTACGGTTGGTGATATCCGTGGCCCTTAGCAAATGGGGAACTTCTGGATAATGGCGCACACTTCTAATTCACAGAAATCAACAATTAAAGGCTTAAATGCAAAAGGCAACACCTTGACAGTTATGGGACGCAGGGTAGGACAGTGGCTGCATGACTGATGTAAGGGGAGGTTTTCAAAAAAATCTCTGAAGGCAGCAACCAGAAAGGAAAAGATGGGCATGTTTGATGATGCCATGAGCACTCGTGTTTACAGAACGAAACCAAGGACGTGAACACACAGTCACAGGTGAGAATTAGGCATTTCCAGTGCTCATTACTGAGAGAAGTGTCCAGAAGGGTAAGCAGCAGGAAATCAGTAAAAACAACGGAAATGGGCAAATGACCCAAACAGGCATCCTGCCCAATGGGAAACCCGAGCGCCCAGATTCTCCGGTGGTTGGTAATCAGGGAAGGGCAAACCGAGGCTGGAATGGTGGGTAGTTGCACACACTTTAGCTGGCAACAGTGTAGAAGTCTGTTTGGGGGTGGGAAACAGCTGGAATGCTTCCACAGCGATGGGGGTGTCAATTGGTACAATAGCTTTGGAGTTAAATAGTCAAGGTCAAGAGGCACGTGCCCTTTGACCCAGTAATTCCCTTCCTCCCCTAAGTCTTTGTCTTAGAGCAGTGCTTCTAAATCTTGCTCCGCATCTGCAGGGAGCTTGTTAGAAATGCAAGTTTCTGAGTCCCACCCCAGACCAGGAGATTGGGAAGCTTGGGGAATGGGCCAGCCTTCCGCTCAGCAGGCTGTCCAGGTGGTTTGGTGCTAAAACTGGCAGACCACCACCCTAAGGACGTTCCAGTGCGTGGGTGCCAGGAGCCACAAGTGTGTGCTCAACGCGGCCCCTTTGGTGAACGGAGAACCTGGGAGCAGTGTGGCCCCCCCGGGGCGGGGGGGCGCATGGACTGCTGCGTGCCCCCGTGGTTAAGTGCGCTTGGGGTGAGGGCACGCGGCAGGCACATACTCCTCAGGGAGAAAAGCTTATTCCAGAAGAATGAGTGTGGTAATTATCCATTTGTTTTTTTACAGTTTAGAAAAGTGCAGAACAAATGCGCAAATTGTTTGAAATACAGATGTGCTAAAGTAATAAAACAGGTACTTCACAAACAAAGTTCACATTAGTGGGTAGCCCTGTGAGAAGAGGGGAGGTGATACACACTCCAGGAGGGACATCAAGGGTAAGGATTTATTCTCTGAAACTGTGCTCTACAGTCAGGTTTGTTAGATTATGCAGAACCTTACCTGGCACATACCACAACTGACTTTTTTAATCGACTGAACGTTTAAACAACTGGGGGAAAGTGATTCCACAGAAACCTCATGGGATTATCTGATGACAAACTCCTCACTGGCCAGATCAGGGTGGGTAGGCCCACCTCAGGCCTGTAACTTCTTTAGGCAGGGTTCCCCCTGCCTGTCGCAGGGCCCGTCTGCCGTTTCGGTGCTTCGGTGCGTTTAGGTTAGCACACCTGGAACTGCTGGAAGGAGAACCCCTGGGAAGCGTGGCCACCCGCCCTCCAGAGAGCAGACAGTCTTACCGGTCCTGCAATCTGCATGCCTTGCTTTTCTCCCACTCCATGGAATCTTCCTTAATTTCAGATGCATAAAAGAAATGGCAGGCTGTCATTCTCCAGAGCATTTGAGGTCTTGCTCCGTGGCAATTCTCCTCAGTTCGGCTCAGATAAATGTTTTTTAAACCATCATGGTTCAGCAGTCACTCATTGAAGCTTAAAATGGATAGGAAAATAATGCCATGGTTCTGGAAGTCATAAGTCAAATTGCGTGTCTTGTGGAGCCAAGTAGCACCCCTCTTTTGTTTGTATTCAGAGTGCTGAGTTTGTCTGAACCATGAGAACTGTCAAGCATCTACTTGTGTCGTGTCAGACTTTGTAGCGAAGTTAGCGCCTGCCCCAGCAGCCAGCAAGTGTCCTTGCAGAGCAGGGATTGTCTGCGTTTCAGACGCAGGGAGCGCTTGTCAGGGGTCCCTTAGAGGCAGCTGTGGGACCAGGTCTCAGAAAACAGACTGGGACTTTTGGCTCTTCCAGTTTCAGCTGCATCTGCTAGAGCCGGGTACTCTGTCTCAGTTCTGAGTGCTTTTCACTGTGTTGATGTTCGTACTCTTTTTTTTTTTTTTTAATGTTTTACTTATTTATCTTTAGAGGGGAAGGGAAGGAGAGAAGGAGAGAAACATCAATGTATGGTTGCCTCTCATGAGTTCCCTGCTGGGAACTGGCCTGCAACCCAGGCATGTGCCCTGATTGGGAATCGAACCGCGATCGTGTGGTTTGCAGGCCCGCATTCAATCCACTGAGCTACACCAGCCAGGGCTCATACTCCTCTTTTAACACCCAACTAGTTTTAAATAAAAGCAGGCAAGGCAACGAGCAGCCTGGTGGGGAAAAGGCATTGCTCGACACAGTGGGAGTCATATCAGTTCCATATGCAGTGCAGCCGTAGCCCAGGGTGGCAGTCGCCCACTCACTGGACCCCGCGGAAGCTGGGTTTCGAGCTGGAACAAGCCACAGACCCCTTCTTTCAAAGTGTGCAGTTCACTTGTGGTCTCTTTTGATTGTGAATTATGGATCGGAGTTTGGTATGCAATTATTGGATCAGTTATTATAGAACGAGGAATCACAGTTATAGGAGTGCATATAATTATAAAGCCATTAGAATTTAAACTATGGCGGTAATGTACTTTTAAAAATAGCTTAGAAAATTTAGATCATTCAAGGAGAAGTAGTGGAAATTACAGTCTTTTAAAAAATGAGAGCAAACGGTTTTCATTAAGAGTCTCCATAGTCCATGATCAGCCCGTCCACATGGGTGGTGTGGACACCGTGGGGGTGCAAGTGGTGGGGCGAGGCAGCGTTTGTTCACGTGTGTGCAGAGCGGATTTGCGTGGTGAACTGGGGCGCAGGCGAGCGGGTTTGGAGCCCGTGTGCGAGAGCCTGCCCCGCTGCTGCACACATTTACTCTCCTTCCCGACTCCCCTTTCTCTCTCCCCTCGGTCCATCCCCGTGCCCCTCCGCTCTGCCTGGGAAATGTGTGTTGGGTATACGAGTGCGTGTGTATGTGTATATGTGTGTCCACACACTATACACACACTACATATGTACACATATACACACAATACACACACACACACATGTATTTTTAAGGTAAGAGAGACTTGAAAGCAAATTGACTCATCGGAATCACCCAGGGAGATCTTTAAAACTACAGATTTTTGTTCTCACCCCAGAGGTTTTTGGGGGAAGTGTGGCAAACAGACCTTTATTTTCTCATGGTTTCGGAGGCTGGACGTCCCAGTCAAGGAGCTAGCTTGGTCTCTAACGCCAGCCCTCCTCAGGTTTGTAGGTGGCTGGCTTGCTCTCTCCTTCTTTTGTCAGAGCCCAGACTTTCTTAATCAGAACCGCTCCGTGTCTCCACAGATAGGACCTGGGGAGTCTGTGTTTTGAGGATCACTGAATGTGTAGGCGGTGGGTGCTATCTGTGACCCCAGTTCAGAAGTGTGGAAGTACTAGACCCAGGTGTGCTCTCCCACAGGCAGCCGCTCAAAAAGCTTCTGTAAGTCTTACAAAGACTAACCCGTCGTCAGTGGTAGACAGGCAGGTGAGGCGATCAGTTTGGGGTCATTGTGTGGCAGGCCTGGTTGGCCCTTCCCTTCCCTGGGACAGAGGTGGAGCGCTGTAGGTCACATTCTCCAGACTCCCTTGGAGCTGAGCAGGTGTGAATACAAGTGGTAGATGCTGCTTTCGGGTCAAGATTTTTGAGAAGCCAGTGCCCTGCCTCTTTCACTTGTAAATACACACGGTACACACATATGTTTCACCAGCTCTCTGGCCAGCCCGTAGCCCAGTCAAGTTGACCCAGAAAATTAACCACCATGGACCTTTTGTCAGCTGACCTGAAACATCCTTACTAGCATCGCCCCGCGTCCCAGGGGCCAGTTTGAGGACAGGTGTTGCACTTCATTGTCATGCCTCGTAGCCTCCTTCACTTTGGTCCATCTCCGTAGTCTTTGTCCTTGAGGACACTGGCCTGTGTGACGAATAGCCCTCCCCACTTTCCTTTTGCTTGTCTGCGTAGATCGCCCCATACGGGGTGTTTGTCTGCCATCTCTGGGGTGGCTGCCGGTCCTGCACTGAGGCTGCAGTGGTGACAGGTATCTTGTCCTTCGAGGGGGCTTTCGTCTGGGGCGCACCACGTTGGTCTGCCCTTCACGGAGGACGTTGATTTTGCTCATCCCCACAAGGTGCCCGTGTATCCACCGAACAATTACTGAGTTTCTTTTCTCCTTCCTTTGCACTAGTAAACGGTTTGTAGGGAGGTCCTCGAACCTCATTCACACGTTCTGCATATCATAAATGTCCCCCTGGACTTAGCATCCTTTGATGATTCTTGGTCGCTAGGTACGGGCTTTGCCAATACAATTGCTTTTCTCTCTCCTGCAGTCCTGCCTTATTTACTAGTTGGACCTCAGCGTTCTATTCTGTCCGTCTGCCTCGTCAGTCGTCCGCCATCTGTCTTCCAGTGGTTCATACGGACTTCCTCCTGACCACTTTCAGTGGGTAAGGGCGTGTGCTTTGGTGCCCCAGTGTCCTAGTGGGTTCGGTCAGCTGGAGCCCGTTCCAGTGTCTCCTGTAACTTTGTGGCATCATTAGATTTGAAAAAGCGTTTCCTCACCTCTGACGAAGATGCTCTAGGCTCCAAGTGCACCTGCCTTGCGTCAGCCCTGGAATTTGGCCTTTCTTGAGGAGCCCAGGTTCCTTTCAGTGGGGTGTGGGAGGCCAAGATGTGGGTGCTGGCTGTGCCCACTTGGTCCTCTCCCTCCATTCCTGAGGGCGGTGGAAGTCCCGCCAGCCAGAGCTTCATTTCTTGGTGTCCTTGGGTGATTGGACCAAAGTAAGACCCCAGGCACCCGTGACTATCGTAGGTCACCTTCTAACTTGATTCTGATTCTTGTTTTGATTCTGAGTTTAGTCCAAGAACCAGAATTATAAATGTATTCCTGTCTTAGGAGTTTTCTTTCTTGAGAATAGTGATGGTTTTCCGTTACTTCAACCATGTGTAGAGGTTTTTAAGAAAGTTATTCCCTGTCTTTCTCCCCAAGTAATATGTTTTGGAAAAGTACAGAAAAGTACCAGAGGAAGAAAAAAAATGACCTATAATTTCACCACTCAGAGGGAAAAGACTACTAACCTTTTTATTGGGTTGGCCAAAAAGTGTTTGGTTTTTTCTGTACAGTGGCTCTAGTGCTTAGTTGTCTTTAACTTTGTTTGCAACAACATTGTTACATTGTACTGTGACAGCTGTCATATTAGTGTGCATTAAAAAGACTTACCAAAATTGGTGAATTTTTGTGTAGCCATTTTAATATAGAAGATGGAAGAAAATCTGCAACATTTTTGGCATATTATACTTTATTACTTCAAGAAAAGTAAAAACAGCGCTGAAACACACACAAAAAAGACCTGTGCAGCGTGTGGAGAAGGTGCTGTGACCGATCGAACGTGTCCAAGGTGGTTTGTGAGGGTTCGCGCTGGAGGTTACTCTCTGGACGATGCTCCACGGTTAAGGTAGAGCTGTTGAAGTTGGTAGTGATCCAGTGAAGACATTAACTGAGAACAATCAGTGTTACACTGTGCGGGAGATAGCCGACATGCTCACAATACGCCAATCAGTAAAGTCATGGGTGAAAAAGAAAAGTACGTCTTTTATGGAAAAAACTAAACTGACTTTTTGGCCAACCCAATATATAAATGGACTTTGTTAGAACTATATATTTAAAATTTAATACTGAGGTTCTCCTTTCTAAGTATACTTTCTTAACACTCAGATCTTTGATACCTAATAATTTATATTCCATATGTCTTGAGGCTGATAGTTTTACATTGTGTGTTAGTTTATTGACATTTGGAATTACAGTGTTTTCCAGATTTCTTCCAAAATTAGTAGTTTAGTCTTTTTTCTGCAGTTCTTTGATTAGCTATTGTCTCCCATCTCTTCTCAGTGGACCTAGATTCTCCAAGCAGAACCCTGGGGAGCGTGTTAGACGTTTTAAAGTTCTGTTTCCCCCAGACTGACATTTTGGAACTACCCCGTTTCTTCCGCATTTTTTTCCTGGAATGAAAGTCAGATCCGTACCTGAGAGTACTTTGTTCTGTGATTGAGTGTTCGTTCAGCAGCTGCTCACCCTCTGATTTTCCTCGTTCCATCTGAGAGTCTCAGCCCGCCCTCCCCCGTTCCAAATTGGGGCACCGCAGGGAGAGCAGTCACAGGGCCCCGTGCGCAGCGCACACTGTCGGGGAGCCTGGGGGAGAGCAGAGTCCCCTTGACCCGTGCTTCCTGTCCCGTGTGGGTGTTACCATGTTCCTGTAGGTTTTTCCTGACTCTTTTCCCTTTCCTCAGCGTCCACACGCTGCAGGCTTCATTCTCTTGCCCTTCAGAAAAGATGAAAGGCAGATTTAAGGGAAACGGACTGACTTTTATCACGGAATGCTTTTTATGGCCACATTATAAATTCTTGAAAACAAAGCGTCTGATAGAAACACTTAACGAAGAGGTAGGGGCTCTAACACGCACCCGCCCCGCTTGGTGAGTAGGCCCTTTAAGTTGAGTTAAGGAGAGGATATATATTTTGTTGTTTCAGTTGTAATAGTTCATGACTGGTTTTATAGTTGAAATTATATTTTACAATAAACAGGAAGCAGAATTTATACAGCCTGTTCTGTTTGATGTGAAATAGCAAATCCCATTTCTCTGTAGCTGTAAAGAAAATTCATTATAATACCTTTACTTGGAAGAGATGATTTCACTGTGATTAGGTACACTGACAGTAAAACCGCCTCTTCCCACGGCCTGCGCGCGCACGGTCTGCCGTGTCTGCTGTGTGGCCCCGAGCTTCCCCTCTTCTGTGCTGGTGTCCTGCCCCGGCACTCTTTATTCTCTAGAAGATTACAATAATTAGATGGAAATACTAACTCTAAAAATAACTAGATGGAAAAAATACTAACTCTACAAGCATTGACTTAAAAATAGTTTTTGAAAGGAGATATATTAAATTTTACTTTTTTGTGTAAAATCTGTCCGACTGTATAAGGCACATTTGTCCGAGGTTGTTGATACAAGATTGTTGTGGAATTATCTTTATTACTGATTCAACTTAATATATTTGGAAAATAGTGCTTGAGGTGTAAGAAGATTTTTTTTTTTAAGAAATAGGGAAGAAGGCTGAGCTAATTTCAGTGTATCGTCTCATGACTTGTTTCAAATGCCTTGTCATGGCAGTGCTGGAGCGGGGTCCTCGCTAGTCGGAGCAGCGACAGGCTGTCTCTTCCTTCGGGGTCACGGTGTTTTGACTTCTGTTAGTATGGGTTTTTAGAGAAGGTTTTCACTCTAACTGAAGCATTAAGTAAACATTCTAATTGTTAACTTGTACGTAAACTTGAATTGGTTCTTTGAAGTAGAACTTGAAGTGCTGGGGTAGAAACCGTGTACTGTTCTGTGGGTGGGTTTTTTTCCTCCATGTGACAGTTTGACCGATGGGCTGGGGAACATGTCGATCTAGCCTGCTTGCCTTCAGTACGTCCTTGGGCTCGGGCTGGGGGAGCCTCTTTTTCAGGGGTAAGCTACACATGGTGTGAGAGGGGCTTTGGAGGTGGCAGCTGGTCAGCTAAGAGTCCTGTGGCCAGGGCCCCGAGTGGCCAAGGCTTGGATGCGTCCTCCTGGGGAAGGTGAGGGCGTCACACAGTCTGCGTGGCCAGAGCGTTGAGGCTGCTGCAGCCCCGTGACCTGTGTCTGTCTGTGGGGCCGTTGTGCGGGCACCTCATCAGGTTTGGGGGCGTTGGCATTGCGGGCCAACCCTTCGGACCCTTCCTTCCAGTAGCTGGAAAGGAACTCAGTTATTGCTGCCTCTGAGCCAGGCCCATTGCTCAGCAGTTTCAGGGCCTATAAACTGCATGTCTTCTTCCAAAGCGAGGGGGCTTCTCGGGAAACACGAAGACATTTCAGGCTCAGAATAAGCCACAGCTGTATCATCCACCCATCATGGTGGTAAAATTGCCTCTGGCGCATCTAGTCCGTGGTTTCAGGGTATGGAGTTATATGGGGTTGTCACGGAGCCTGTTCACTTTCACAGAAAAGTGGTGCTTTAATTTGTTGGCTCAGATCCTTGATTTTTGTGGTATTGGTCACAAATGGATGTTCCAATGGGAGGTAAGTAGGGTGGGGGATGCCGTTGGGTCCAGCACATCGTTGGGTCCAGCACCCGTACTTACCCTTAGGTGGAGCCGTGATGTGTTGGAGTGGCAGCTGGCACCGCAGTTTCTCCTTCTCAGACTCTGTGGACTGGGCAACACTTGACCAAAGTAGGCAGGTGATGGCACAGTGGGAAGACGGTTTCGGCACAAGGTCCAGTTGAGGTTGGTAGATTAAGCAGCAGCTCTGAGTGGTCCAGGGTTTCCGTGGACTCCTGTCTCGCTCAGCTGTCAGTCACAGCTCATAATGGCTGGTAGGAATGGTTGGAGGTCTTCTCATCTGCCCCGGGCCCCCTTCCAGAAGAAGAGAACCCTTGCTCTGGCCTCCGGATGGTACCTGCTCTGCGGCCCCGGGTGTGGTCATCTGAGCTGTGGCCTTTGTGAACGCCACGCGGGGAGCAGAATCCCACTGAGAGATTTTATACCCGTGTGTGTGTGCACACTGCCAGGCTGTGCACCGGCGTCCCCCGAAGTGATTTCCTGTTGGCCTGGTGCCTGCGTGTGCTGACTTCAAACTGTTTGCGTGTACCACTGATTTGGGGGACTCTGGGAGGGGGGAAAGGTGGGGTGGGGGCTGAGAGGGTGTGGTTTCTTATGTAGGTGGCCTTGTCATACTAGTGAGAGAATAGGTCTGTGTGTGTGTGAGAGTTTGCATGTGTGCATGTGTGAGTGTGTGCGTGGAGCAGGAGGGGGAGAGGGCGCCAGCTTGCTTAGTGTGTACTCGTTAGAAAAGAGAAAAGGAGTGTGAGAGAAATGACGAGACTGTAAGGAGGAAAAAATGGAACAGGGAGGAGGAAAGAGAAGGAGGGACCCTCTCGTGTGCTGCCCAGTAGTTACAGTGGCGTGGGAAGTGGACGGGTAATTGCTTCTTGTCTGGCGCTTCTTGAAGTGCTTCGAAACGCTGCGAGAAACTTCTTCCCGTGAGAAGTGGCCACCAGGTGTCATCAGAAGGCTGCCACTGATGTGTTTTACGATTGTGCTTAAAAAGTATGTTTTGGTTCCTTTCTTGCTACTTTTATTTCTTTATAATCATAGAAGAGCTGTTTATTTCAGTTGGAGTGGAGGCTTTTCTTCACGATGATTCTCGGTTAGGTCGTTTGCAGGTAAAGCTGAAGATACTGCGGTGACGTGTGCCTTGCTTTTCACAGTCAGGGCGCAGCTAGTGGAGAGCTTGGGTGATAGTAGACACTGTACAGGGACCCGCATGTCTGGCAGCTGCTGGGGCGCAGCGAGGCTGTGCACAGTGGTGATTGCCGGGCTGAAGGCTTGGTCTAAAAATGTATCTTGGTCTCTTAGTCTGAACACCTACCGGGTCTCCTGATGGTTGCACCTGCGCTGTGGGGAGAAATCTGAGACTTGTTTCCTTTCCCCACTGGTTACTAGTGCCAGGAATTCTGGGGAGAAAAGTGAAGGTGCCTCCGGACTCTGAGGGTCACAGAGTCCCCGCCTGTGCTGTGGGCCGGCTTGTTCCTGGGAGGATTAAAGGGGCCGTCAGGAGCAGGGTGGGCACTCAGTGAGTGTTTGCTGAGTGAATGAGTGAAAACGAGCCCCTAAACTGTTTCGCTGGGGGATTTCTGATTGCCACTTTTAAAAAGACCATTTCCGCATCCCCATCAGTACTTGTTCTTATTCTTTAAAAACTTTTTTTAACATTTGTGCTAACATCCTTTCTGATGAAGGTTTTAATGACGTTACATAACCATCCTTACTTCTGTTTGGTCTTCTCTGGACCACTTTAAGATTCTCGCCGAATCACTTTGCACTCCTGTTTACTGACATCATCCCAGTGCTGGGCCTTCTCACTTAAACTCTTAGATTGCACACTCTCTAGCCCTGGCCAGGTGGCTCAGTTGGTTGGAGCATTGTCCTGTACACCAAAGATTGCACACTTTTCTGCTTCTGGACCTTCCCTCCTTGTGCCATGGCCTGCATACCGACGAATTAATCTTCCCAAAGCTGAGCTAGGTTTTGGTGACTCCTCACTGACAGTGCTGACGCAGTGCCACATCTGATTGGGAGCCCGTGTGGCATGGCCCTGGCTGACCACCCGCCCTGGCGTTGAGTGGCGGGCAGTAGAAAGTCCGTGGTGTCACTGTGAGCTGCCTGGATGGCCGACAGTCACCGATGCTCACCGTGCATGTTTCCTGGCTTTGCTACGCCCTTCTTCCACTGTTTACCCCTTCCTGTCTGCCCCTCAGCGAAAGAAAGCCATGGTTCTAGTTTCCTCAAGGTTTAGCTCAAATGATGGTTCTGCTCTTTCAGCCAGATGCCCTACTTGGGGGTCTGATCCTTGGCTCATCTGTGCTTAGATCTTAGCTCATGTCACACATGCGGCCATCAGATGTGGCCTGTGTTGCCACCCCTCTGCCCACGGCCCCAGCAGAACGAGAGCCTGCTGAGGGCAGAGGGGTGTTTGTGGCACCGTCGTTCCTTTCACGTGGTGGGCACTTGACGTGTGTGTGTTGAATGTTCTTTCTTCATATAATAACATGTTGAATTATTTCATTAATTTAAAAAATTAGTTGGGAAATAACAAGTGGACAAACATTTGTCCTTCTGTTTTTACAATTCTGGGGGCCATTCTAGAGATGACAATTAAGGGCTTCGTTATTTTGCTTCTGTATATTTGTGTAGTTGTCATTCTTTTGTCTCTAAACACATGAGTCGGGCATCACCATGAGAACATTTACGCCGAACAGACGTGATGCCCGCGCGTCTCCCTGAAGTCTGAGGTTGCGTGTTCTGTGCTTGCTGTGCCGAAGCCAGGCCTCCAGCCCAGCCTGCAGTGGTACGAGAGAGTGGGCCCGTTCGGCATCAGAAAGAAGAGGATTCACACCAGTCTAGATCAAGCATTAAGAGACATTGAATCCGACTTCTGCTGTGGCCATTTTCAAACACGAATAGTACAGACTTTGGAAGACCCTATAGACTCATATATCGAGTCCCTGTCCCTGTCACTCAGCTTTGGTCATTGTCAGCACTGAGCCTCACTGGCCCCTCTCCTGGTCTGCTTTGAAGTATATCTCAGAAATTCTTCATGTTGTCTAGGAGATGTCACAGTGAGGCATTCGCTTGTTCTAGCGCCTCGTGTTTGGAACTGCCTGGGCTCTTGGGACAGGAGGACGGGTACCCTGAGTGCAGGACAGGGAAAGTGAAGCAGACGCGTTGTTCAGGCGTTGGTCACCGGAACAGGAAGATGATTGACCTCATTGGAGCTTAAGACTTCTGCTTAACAAAAGACAGCAATAACAAAATCAAAGGGAGAAAGTGTTTGTAAAACAAATACCTGACAAAGGATCGTATCCAGAATATGTAAGCAACACCTCCAGCTCAATAAACAACCAATCACAAAGTGGGCAAAAGGCTGAAGCACTTCACAAAGCACAGGACGGAGCACTGGGCACCGTCACTGGTCATCAGGGAAATGCAGGGAAGCCACACTCCTCCACTGCAGTGACCACAGTCTGAAAGGCTGACAGCGTCCGAGGTGGGTGAGGATGTGGGCCACTCAGAGTTCTTGGCATTGCTGGTGGCTCTGGAAACAGTAGGGCCACTGTGTGCCACTTTGCAGCGGGGCCTGGTGGAGCTCACCAGATGCTCTGCCCGGTGACCCGGCAGCAGCCCCTGAGGCACTCGTACCCAGGAGAAGATGCGTGTTCTCAGAAGGACTCGTGCAGGGGCATGAGCAGCACGCGGCTCTGCCGCACGGGCCAGGAGAAGGGCGGCAGCTCGGATGTCTGTGGCCCACGCCATGGCCCAGCCACATGGCACACCGATGATGACGCAGCAGGGCCCGTGTGCTGAGCAGAAGCAGCCTGGCCCTCCTGCCCCCAAAGGCGCAGTGTCTGAGTCCGTCTCCACCGGCTTCTGTAGCAGGCGAGCTGACCTCCTGTGGAGGGTTCGGAGTGGGGCTGCCTCAAGAGGGGGTGCACTGAGGACTAAGAGTGAGGGCCGTGAGCCCATTTTTCCGGAAGATGGCAGTGCTCTCTGTCTTGATAGGGACACCCCCTTGGACCCCTCTGCAGACCTTCATGCTTTTCTTTCGGGCACTGTGCCCCTCCTCTCCCCTGCCCGGCCACCACTGGCTGCCCCTCTGCTCTGCTGGGAGGCCCCTCCGTGTGCTGTGGCCTGAGTCGCTTATCCAGGGAGACACCTCGCCCAGGTGCCCATGAGGCAGGTCTCACCTCTTGGGGACTGCTGCCCTCTGGTGCCCGAGGCAGAGAGGCCTGTGGTTTCCTACAGGTTCGTCTGTTTTTCTTTTCTAGGGGTCCCATGCGTGGGGAGTTCACTGGTCCCCATGACTCTGTGACCGTGAGGGCAGGGAGATCCTGGACGGACTGTGGATATTAAAGAAATACTGTTGTACCCTTGTACTGTAAGGCGTAAATTGTATGCTGTCTTTTGATGCGATTCCAGTATCTATAACCAAGAACGCTTGGTACACAGTGGCATTGAGTGAAATTTTTGGACCAGGCATGTGACTCATTCATTCACTCTTTCCCTCTTTTGCTCTCCCATTACAAATGTTGAATAACAAAACCAGTGCTTTCTCTAAAAGAGCATTTTCTAAAGGGTCCTTCGAAACACCAGTTTCTGGATTGTTTATAAACAAAGGGTTGTGTAATGAAATTAATTTGGGAAATACTTATGTACTGAGAAATACTGTGGTAAAGGGATTTTGTTCAAACCAGAGATTTCTAAACTTATTTGGCCAGGGATATCCCCCGCCCCCCCAAAAGAAAAAAACCAAACCAATCAAAACAGAACATCTCTTAACCTCTTATATGATTTATATTTTCTGGAATACATTCTGAAAAAAGTGACTATCTTATGTGTGTAATAAAAGTATGTGCATTTATCTTTTTCACTCTTTAATAAGAGCAACACAGTATCAAATGCAAGATGATTTTGTATTGTAGATTATATATGACAGGTTATATACTTTTAAGTAACTGTATTGAGATGTTTATCTACCATACGACCCACTCATTTAACCTACAGTGCAGTGGCCCTGGCTGGGGTGGCTCAGTGGGTTGGGTGTCATCCTGCAAACTGAAAGGTCACGGAGTCGCGTCCCAGTCAGGGTGCCTGTCCGGGTTTCAGGCTCGTTCAGCCCCCAGTTGTGCGAGAGGCAGCCAGTCGATGTTTCTCCCTCACATTGGTATTTTTCTTCTCTTTCTCCCTCCGTTCTCCTCCCTGAAGAATCAGTAAAAGAAAAAAAAAATGTAAAAACACCCCACTACAATTTAATGGGTTTACATATATTCACAGATATGTAAAACCATCACCACATGAATTTTGGGACAGTTTCATCATCTGAGAAAAGAAGCCCCATACCCTTCTGCTGTGCGCCCCCAGGGGAGCCAGCAACCTTCTCGTGTCTCTATAGATTTGCCTGTGCTGGACGTTTTCTGTAAGAAGCGTCTTATGTGGTCGTCTTTAACTGGCTCCTCTTCCTTAGCACAGTGATCTCAAGGCTCATCTATACTGTGGCGTGTATGGGCACTTTATTCTTTTGGTGGCTGAATACTATTCCGTTGTTTGGGTATCATATTCGGGTTATCCACTAATCTATTGATGAACATCTGGGTGGTTTCCACTTCCTGGCTGTTACGGGTAATACTGCCATGAACATCTGTGTGTAAGTTTCTGTGGGGACATAAGTTCCCATTCTCTTGGGTGTGTACGTAGGAGTGAAACCGATGGGCGCTCTGGTGACTCCTTGCTCAGCCGTCTGAGGAGCTGCTAGACATTTTTCCAAAGTGGCATCACCCTTTGACGTCCTCACCAGCACCGTGTGGGGGTTCCGATGGCTCCCCACTCTGGCTGGCCTTCATTGTCATCTGACTTTCTGGTTCCAGCCACGCTCACCAGTGCGGAGTGGTTCTGCGTCATGGTTTTCTTCACACTTCTCTAATGCTTACTGCATAGGTTGTGTTTTCATGGGCTTTCGGCCATTTGCGTATCTGGTTTAGAGAAAAGTATCTTCAGCTCCTTTGTTCATTTTAAAATTAGTTCGTCTTTTTATTATTGAATGGTAAGAGTTCTGTATATTTCTAGACTAAGTCATATATGATTTGTAAAGCTTTTTGCATTCTGTTCGTTGTCTTTTCATTTTCTTGGTAGTGGCCTTTCAAGCATAATGTCATTTGAAGTTTTTATTTTTAAAAGGTTCAATTTACCCAGTTTTTTCTTTTGTTGCTTATGCTTTGGGTGTGAGGTCTTATATGTGCTTGCCTGTCTCTGCTTTCAGTGCGGTCAAGGTGAGGGCCTCCATTTGGTTTCTTGTTGTTATGGGAAAAGTAACTGAGACAGTTATCATTGGCTTTGAGGTTATACTGTGTGACTAGTTTTTATTAGCATCCAATCAAATGGCATTTGGTTGAATATTCCAGTTGTGGTGTGAAGTAATCAGAAAGTGGTATGTTTTAATTGAATTAAATAGCATAATGAAAAATAAAATCAATGTAATTGATTTGAAAGCATTTTACTCAGTAAATTTTTCTCCCCCAAATTTACATCATTGCTCCTACTCTACCATGGACACTTCCCTTTGCCATTGACCTCAGACAACACAGAACGGCTGTTGGACGAGGAAACTGATGATGGACAAATGGAGTGCCTTAAATATATTTCTTTTACTCTGGGACCAACCAGGTCTCCCGCTGGGTAGGCCTCACGGGGAGACCCTGACGGCCTGACCAGCTTTGCAAAGGTTTTGCTGTGGTCTGCTTTACAGAGGGGGCTCACGGAAACATCATTTGAAAAGAGGGTTTCTCCGTTCAGGAGAAAAGAGCGGTAAATGCAAATGCATTGGTAATGGGAGTTGAAGTTTGGGAGTTCCCCTTGCACGCTGGATGGGAGAACCCTCTTTTCTATCAAAGATGCCATGGTACTGCTTTCTGGGTCACAGCATGGCTTTGTGCTGTTCCCCAGGTCCAGTTTCATAGCTTTCATAAAGGGTCGTGTGGCTGAGTTGCCTGCAGCAGAGAGGAAGTCTCACTGAGGCTAGTTTTGTGGTATCTGCATTCCAGTGTGTCGCCTCACGTTGACTTCTGGGTTGGCGTGCGTCTGTCTCTGTGCTCAGAGGTCTAACGCACGCTCGTTCTCTTCGCAGGTTCTGAGTGCTGTGCGAGCCACCTGCAACACGGGAGCAGCTGTGGCACTTCGTTCATGATGGATGCTGAAAAGAAACCAGAGAACGATGAGGATGAAGATGTGAACAAAGAAGCAGGAGACTCAAGAAAGACTTCATCCCGCGAGGCGGACTGTGGGCTTGTGTCTGATGGGACGACAGCCTCCTCTGAGAGCTCTATGAGCAAAAGAGCCTTTTCGGACTCCGCAGACGGGGTCGTTTCGGAGGAAGACGGAGACAGCCATGCTTCCAAACGAATGAAGTTAGGTGAGGCGGAACCCCTTAGACCTGAAGAGCAGGGCACTTGTGGGGGCTCAGAAGCGGGTGTCCCGTCGGGTGACACAGTGCAGGCGCCCGTCCCGAACGACCCCTTGGGGGGAGACGCAGGTGTCCCTGTGGCCGGCTCCCCTCTCTGCGGCTTCAGCACAGCGGACGCGGCCTCTCTGAGTGCAGCCTGTGGAGAGACGTCTGCGCGGGAAGTGCCTTCCCCGGGCCCAGAATCAGATGCTTCTCTCTCCACAGAAGAGACGGCCGGTGCTGGTGGTGCCGCTGGAGACGTCGATTCGGGGCCCAGGTGCCACTCGTGCGGTCGTTTGTGCTCTTCGTGCTCTGACCCGGAAACGCGCGCTGCGTGTCACGCGCCACCGCCTGAGGACGCTGCACACTGCCACTGTCACCACAGAGCGGAGGGCAGCGCGGCCCTGCCGGTGCATGGCACGCAGACATATGGGCCGCAGAAAAAAGTCTTCTCTTGTGATCTGTGCGGCTTTCAGGGTGTGGAAGAGAACCTTCTGAAGGCACACTGTCTCGGCAAAACGCACCTGCGGCGCCAGAAGCTTGCTGCTCGTGGAGGGTTTGTGCAGATCTTAACAAAACAGCCTTTTCCTAAGAAACCATGTACCATCGGAACGAAAAGTGTTCTCACAAGACCAAGAGCTTCTAGCCAAGCAGCAAAGAATAGTGATTCAAAAAGGCTAAGAGATGGAAGCAAATTTAAAGACCTCAGAGGAGGCGTTTCTAAACAGAGTGGAAGTAGCAGCGGCAAGCTTCTCTTTGAGATGAGGCCGTCCAGGAACACTTCGCTAGAAAGAGGAGAGATTGTTGAAGAACGCGTCACTTCCCTCAGTACAGCTCAAAGTCCTGAAAACCAGAGTAAGAAGTCAGAGGCCTTAGTAACCTCGCAGGGTCTCGTAGACAGGCTGGAATCTACCAGAAGGGCCTTACAAACAGCGCACGGCGTCAGCACAACCTCGAGGCCAAGACCTGAGCGGAGCGCTTTCACATCGGCTAATACCTTCCGACGACGAAGTGGCACATTCCCCTTAAAAGGCCAGGCCAAGAAAAGGTTTAATCTTCTAGGAATTAATAAAAAAGGCACCAGTGAGACTCTGAGGATATATATGAAACACTTCAGAACACAGATGAAGACAGGTGAGGCCGAATCCATGCCTAGACTTGTGGAAGTGAGCGACGGTGCCCGTGGTCCGAGCGAGACTTCCTCAGAAACCCAGGAGCCACAGCAGGACGAGAGAAACACCCGCCTCCTGTGTTCCTCGGGCCCTCCATCGGTGAGAGCGGCTTCCGACCTGCAGACCTTGTGTGCACGTACGGACTGTGGTCAGCTTGCTGTAGGTAGGACAGAGCTGGAAGTCCACGTGCAAAGGTGTCATGCAAGGGAGGCGAAACTGCCCTGCCAGACCCGTGACTTTCCCAGTGTGCCGAGGCGGGACACGGAGGAACACGTGCACAGTAGCCGGCTTCAGCCAGCTGCCTCTGCCCTCCGCTGTCAGTGCTGCTCCTTCGTCCCCTCAGATGAGACCTGTCTCAGAGACCACGCGAAGGACAAGCACAGCGCGGGTCTTTCTTGCTCTCCCAGTGATCTGTCCTCCTCGTCTGAGAAGGACGTGGAGGAACGCAAGACAGCGGAGAAGCATCTTGGCTTGTTGGGTCAACCAAAGACTTCACAGTCATTCGGCAGTGATTCCCTTTCACAGACTCTGAGTGCTTCAGAATCAGACAGCACAGAGGGGTCTATGAGCAGGTCAGGGAGCGCAGCGCAGGAAGAGCCGGCGAGGGCCCGGGCGAGCCCCGGGGGTGAAGTGCGGCACCCCAGTAAGCCGCAGTTCCAGTGCAAGAAGTGCTTCTATAAAACCAGGTCTTCCACGGTCCTCACGAGACACATAAAGCTCCGGCATGGTCAGGACTACCACTTCCTCTGTAAAGCGTGTAACCTCTACTCACTGAGCAAAGAAGGAATGGAGAAGCACATTAGGAGAAGCAAACATCTTGAAAATGCTAAGAAGAATAACATCGGGTTAAGCTTTGAAGAATGTATCGAAAGGGTCTGTATAGGTACCGGTGACAAAAAGGAAGAGTTTACCGTTTCTGGGGGCGGAAGGGCGGAAGGCCACGTGGACGGCGCGCAGTTGCAGGAGCATTCCTCGTTGGAGACGAGCACACCCACTGCCCAGGCAGAGTCACAGTCTGCTGTGGTCACCAAAGACGACGAGGCTTTGACCGCTGCTCCCAAGAGAGGGAGACCGAAAGGTAGCATCTCGAGAACGTGTTCCCACTGTGGCCTTTTGGCCTCTAGCATCACAAACCTGACCGTTCACATTAGACGAAAGCACAGTCACCAGTACAGTTACTTGTGCAAAGTGTGTAAGTATTACACTGTAACTAAGGGCGATATGGAACGCCACTGTGCCACCAAGAAACATAAAGGGCGTGTAGAATCAGAAGCAAATGGAAAACGAAGTTCAGACATCGTTATTGGCCCCGAAGGCGGTGACCTCGAAGCCCGTAGCAGGAACACCGGTTCGGACGGACACGCTAGTAAGTCAGCTGCGCCAGAGCCCTCCCCTTCCGAGAAGCCAGGGCAAGAGCATGGCGATCCGATGGAAGCTGGAGTCGAAAATGCACCTCCTTCCCTAGGTGGGGAAGCTGGTGGTCACCTTGCTGATGAGAAGGGGCAAGCATCTCTAGAGCCAGAGGCCCTGGGGCAGCAGGGGGAGGCGTGCTCCCAGAGAGACGCCACGGGCACCGGCGATAACAAACGTGTGCACTGGGAGTTTAGCGCTCACTCTCCTGCTCCTCTGGAACTGCACGTGAAACGGAAGCACACGAAAGAGTTCGCGTTTTATTGCAGGGCATGTGGTTACTATGCTGTGACCCAGCGGGAGATGACCAGGCATGCCGCAACCGAAAAGCACAAGACGAAAAGGCAGTTGTACCTGAACTCTTCTGATGTAGGAGCCAGGTCCTCAGAAGTGTCCAAAAACATCACTGTGCCGGAGGAGCAGCATCAGCAAAATTCTGCAGAATTTCAAATAATTTCAGATCAACCACTTGAAACTCTGAAATCAAGAAACGCTGCTGATTGTTCTATTTTAGATGAGAATCCTAATGTAGATGTGCCGAAAGTGCTCTGTGTTCCCGGCTCTGTGGAAGTTGAGACTGAAGAAGAACCTGATGTCGGTGGAGATGAGACTTTCCGAGAGCCCCTTGCCAAGGACAGAGTTAGGGGCCCGGAGCAGATGGTGCCCCTTAACATCTCTAATCATGGCTCCCCAAGCAGATTTCAAGACAGAAATTCGGGAGGCTCAGCTTTGAATTATGAGACAGCGAGGAACAACCACAGAAGATTGAGTGACGTTGGGGACGAAAGTGCACCTTGTGAGAGCGATGGTGGGAATGGAGGAGACAAGGCAGGCGGCACCTTCAGCAAACACGGGTGTCCCAGGGCTCTGGGTGGAGCCCGGGCAGCTGACAGCGCTGTTCCTGTTGTATTGAGAATGACGGACGGACAGCTAAAGCAGGACAGCCCTGGTCAGGACAGAGTTGGCCACGTGCAGAGCTCGGTGGATTTGACAGCTGTGCAAATGGAAAGTCAGGACATCCTGATGCATTCTCAACAAGGAACTGAGATTGTCCTGGAGGAGGATGGCCCAGCTTCTGACAGCACCATTGAAAGTAACGGTGTTTATGAAACTGTCATCAGTATTGACGATAAAGGACAGGCCACGTACAGTTTTGGCCGGTTTGATTCTTCCATAATAAGAATAAAGGACCCGGAAGATGGTGAGCTGATAGACCCATCCGAAGACGGTCTGGTAGCAGCAGAAGGGAGAGTCAGCGCGTCGCCCTTAAAAGACTGTGCTCCAGGTGCAAAAAAGAAGAAGTGTGAAGGCAGCTCCTTCGGTGAGTCCACGCGCATCCGCTGTGATGACTGCGGCTTCTTAGCAGACGGGTTGAGTGGCCTGAATGTCCACATAGCCATGAAGCACCCCACGAAGGAGAAGCACTTCCACTGTCTGCTGTGCGGAAAGTCGTTCTACACGGAGAGCAACCTGCACCAGCACTTGGCCAGCGCCGGGCACCTGAGAAACGAGCAGGCCAGCGTGGAAGAGCTCCCGGAGGGCGGGGCCACCTTCAAGTGTGTCAAGTGCACGGAGCCCTTCGATTCGGAGCAGAGCTTGTTCCTGCACATTAAGGGGCAGCACGAGGAGCTGCTCCGGGAGGTGAACAAGTACATCGTGGAGGACACGGAGCAGATCAACCGCGAGCGGGAGGAGAACCAGGGCAACGTCTGCAAGTACTGCGGCAAGATGTGTCGCAGCAGCAACTCCATGGCCTTCCTGGCACACATCCGCACGCACACAGGTATGTGAGCCGCAGCCGCATGCTCCTGCTTTGCTGTGATGTGCACGTGCAGGGTGAAATCCAGACACCCCTCCCAGCAGAGGTGCCGTCCTCACCGCGCTTGTTGCCGGCCTTCCCTGGTGCTCTGCGGGGGGTGCCCGGGGCGGCTGCCGTGTGTCACTGTTGACACGTAACATCTCTCAGGGCAGTGGAGCCTTGCTGGTCCCAAAGACGGGCTGTTTCACTAGCTCCTGCCCATGTTAGCAGGGTCTTCTACCCCCTCTGGTGCTTTTGGTACCGTCCTGTCTTTTAGAGCTTTTCAGGTGCTCAGAGTCCCAACCCTTTGGTTCTCCCAGGTGTCTATCAAGTGACACTTTGCATTTCAGAGGATGTATTAAATGGCTTTTGAGGAATGAGGTAATAAAAATTTTCCTACAACTTTGGGGCTTTAAAAACATTCATTGCCAGATAGTTTATGTACAAAAGTGTCACCCCCAGGCCACAGTGTTCCACTCTCAGGCATGGAGAGCAGTCAGTGTGTTCTGGGTTTGGTTTTCATGGAGACGGGGCCTGGTCGAGTTTCTGGGCTCTGCACATGCAGTGTTCCCTCTTCATGTTTAATTTTAGGTAGAAATTTTTTTAAAAACTTTATTTTTGCTGGGAAATGTATAAGCCACTCTTCTAAATTTATGTAAAAATTCACTGTTTCTGTAAACCTGCCATGCATTCTTTATTTTAAACAGACATCTTTTCTAAATCACTGTGCTCTGCTTAGACAGGTTCTGTCTCCATGGTTGAATTCATAAGTGGATTTGAATAATAAATTCACATTTTAATGAACATATTTTCATTAAAACTGTAAGGTTTATTTTACTGTACTTTAAAATAATGGCTTATTATTAAAGATATACTTTAAAATCATGCAGTTTTTGAAACTTTTTCATCGTCACAAGGAAGAAGGCAAAAGAGGATGAAACATTAGTAATAGTTTAGGATGATTAAAGATAGACAGAAGTTTTACACTGGTGAAGGTAGCAGGGAACCCTGCATCAGATTAATCCAGGAAGACACCAGTTCTGTGCTCTCGTTCCCAACGCTTCCCGGTGCAGTGGGGCCCTGCTGGCTGTTTGCCGGTGCCGTGAGCGTCTGCTGGTGCCGTGAGCGTCTGCTGGTGCTCTGTTGCAGCTTTACTGTCTGAGACAGCGGGTTTTAGAGATGGGGCGTGTTCACATGTGCAGAAAATACGTATTTTCATAATATGCCCTCTTAAGGCAGATACAACTGAGTAGAACTAAGAGGAAGATGCTAATGGAGCTCTTTTTAGAATTCTTTATGCAACTGTCTGGTCAAGACATGTTGCTTATAATTGATGTGTCCATTACTTGAATTCTCTTGTAATTATAGTCAATAAGTCTTGTAAATGTGTTAAAGCTCACTAAAAGCATACAAATTCAAGAACAGAGTAAGGCTAATAATTTAAAATAATCAATGTGGGCATTTCAGCACTTAATTTCCCTTGTGTGTTGATAGCTGATCATTCTTAATCCATTAAGATTTATTTAGTCGTTTACAATGCAAAATAGGCTTGCACTGGTCACTTGTGCCATTTGAAAATGTCCACCAGGTTAAGTGCAGAATGTAGTCCATTAGTCTTCCTTGACTATATGTATTAATTGCATTTAAAATCAAGTTAATGTGGATGTGAAAGTGAAGTAACTATCAATATGTGACAAAGTAACCCTACTTATATAAGTTACATCATTGATTGTAACATTTAGTAAAAGTTAGCGTACTTTTTAACATGCCGTGTTGGGCTTATCAGCAAGCTCATTTTGCTGTGTTCTGAAGCCCCACAATGCCAGTCTGCCGTTCCAGTCTCGAAAGTCATTTTTCTGGGGCAGTTGCCCTCCAGGTTGTCACTCCAAGTTTGTTTCTTGGCGCATCTTAGGATGAATTGCTTTCCTGATACGTCGCTTCTGTCCATGAAATAGTGATGCAGGGACTGTTATTAATGGTTAACTGGAAAAGGGCTTACTCTTCCAATCCCTGTTTTCATACTTTGTGATTTACTATATGTTTTATGTAACCTTTTCTTCCCATCCTTAGAACCGTGAAAGCTGCACTGTAAGAAATAAATGAGTTTTGGTCATCAAGAATTGCAGGGAAAAAGCATCTGCGAGTGTCCTGCTGTGTGTGTCACTGGTGGGAGCAGACAGTGTAGGTCCCCTTTCCCTCCATTCACGCAGAATGAGGACCCTGTGCCTCTCCCCCGAGGGGTTCTGTCGGCTAGAGCTTTGATTCCGTGGAGCGTGGGAGATGCCTCCGGGCTAGAAGACCATCTGAAGCCCTTCATTTCGTGTTCAGAGCTCACTGGTCATTGGTGCTGTTTGACAGTGTTCGTGTGCAGGAGAGTGAGTTGAGTTACTTCACTGAAAAACTCCCCGGTTAGGGCTGCTGGTGTTTGTAACTGACTCTTTGCCAGTTTTTAGAAGCCAGATCAGCTTGAGAAGAGATGGCTTAGGAGAGTCAGTCTGTAGCCTGTGAGCAGAGTGAGAATGCGGGCTTTACTTTGCCCTGCACGTAGTTGGCTCTTGTTGCTGCTTCATCCCTGTGCCCAAACATGATGGGCTGTCAGTGCTGTTTGTTGGATGAATGAATGAGTGAATGAAGTGTCAGTGTTTAAGGAGGATTATGTTGGGTTGGTCCAAAAGTCCGTTGCATTTTTCCGTAAAATAAAAGACACATTTTTCATTTTCATCAATAACTTTATTGAGTTAGGTATTTTATGTTGGCTCTCTCCAGGTATGACTGGCTTTTCTAGTGGGTGCAAGCCAGGGGTGCTGCTAAACATTTCCAGTGCATCAGGCAGCCCCACAGCAAAGAATGATTTGGCCAGAATGACCATAGTATCAAGAAACTTTGCAAACCAGTTTTGACACAGTCAGTTACAGTACCTTCTCCGTACCCTGCACAAACCTTTTTTATGGCATTTCCATTGTGTTCATACCTTTCTTGAAACAATAAAACATGGCAAAAACGTTAAGTATCTTCTTTGATCTTCAATATTAAAATGGCTGCACAAAAATTCACGACTTTTGATAAGTTTTTTTAAATGCATGGTGATCTGACAGCTGTCAGGTACACTAACTAACAAAACTGTTTCAGATGAAGTGAAAGATAACTAAGCGCTACTAGAGCTGTCCCACAGGGAAAACCAAACCAACTCTTTAGCCAACCCAGTAGAATTCAGGCTGTGGTTGGCAGGCATTAGGTGATGGGCTAGATACCTCTGGCTTTATCCTTTAGGACCTTAAGTTTCGATAGTTTTTTGATGTGAACATCACATCCACTTTCACGTGACAGGCAGCAGTGACTGCGCAGGCAGGTCCGAGCGAAGGCTTTGTTTTTAAAGCTTCGGGGTCTTGGTGACGTCAGGAGCCAGAAAGCTCGAGAGCCTCTTTCTTTTCCCTTTCGAAACACCTCCCAGTCCAGATGAGAAGGAAACACACCTGCTGAGGACCCTGCTGTCCCGAGCAACAGAACTGTGTAAGACAATGTTGACCGTTTATCGTAATCACAGTGCCCCTTAAAAACACATTTAGAATTATGTGGTTTTATAAAATGTGCCTTATAAACGTGATGCTTGCTTAACAAGCTTGAAAATGGAAACTGTGTTAGGAAGAAGGGGGCATGTATGTATTTATGTATATTTACACGGAAAAGTGTCCCCTCTGGTCCCCTTGTGTTGGAATGTTCATGGCACAGAAAGGAGCCGGGAACGCAGTCTGCTCTGGGTCCTGGGGCCTTTGACGGGGCTGCAGGAAAGCTGACAACTCGATAGCTCACGCCCGTGCCATCAGCACCCTGGCAGTGACCCCTGGGACCTGAGGAGCCGCCTGGGCCACCGAGGACACAAGGGCTGCTGCCTGGTCCCTGGGGGCCCATGTGCTCGCACAGCGCCCGGGCAGGCCAGGTAAGGCCCTCAGTCTGCCAGACAGGTGTTCTAAGTCCTGGCACCAGAGGGTGCTCCCAGAGCTGAGAGAGCTTGATCTTCTTTGTCTGCAGTCCTGGTGTTGCCATTACTTGATAATGTCCTAATTACCTTATTGTCCTGAATGCATTTTAATTCAGAGTAGGACTACACCGGTTCTCCTCACTCCCATCTTCTGTAAGCCCCTTTGTAGAGGTCTCTGTGGAGATGAAGTGTTTCAAAGTGGTGATAGGCTTCGTTTTACCAGAATCATTTAGATAAACTGTAGTTTCTAATGTGATGGATAGAATGTGATTGCTGTGAGCTGCAGTCTCAACCTACTTTTGACATTCAGGCATAAAGCTGACTAGATATAACCATTCGGGTGCTAAATATATTTTACATCTACTCCTAACAGAGATGGAAGTATTAAGAGATCTGGCTTCATTGTCATTGAACTGTGAAATATTCAACCTTGTCTGCCCGTGCTTAGTACTGTTGACTTTTTTATTTCTGTTAGAAGATTAAAATTAAATGCTTCACTTTTTTTGTCAGCTTTTGGGAATTAAATTGAAATTTAAGACTCTAAAATTTTTTACTGAGTGCTTCAATTTCAACAAAGTATTCTTGGAGGATTTTTTTCCAAGGGCACACAGCACAGAGGTTCATTGATCAAATGTGATTTATTGCAATTTTTTTTGTTTGAGCTCTTTTTGTATATTTATTCAAGTTCACATATTTCATATTCTGTCTGTGTTAGAAGAGGTATTTCACCAAATAGGGACTGAACATGATACGAAAAATCTGGAAACATATTGTGCTGACTGCAAGCTGTGATTTTTGTGATTTTGACTGACTTGGAGATGTAGTGGTTAGAAAATCAGAAGCTGGTGTGTACATGTTGCGCCTTCCGAAGTGCAGCTTCTCACGAATGTGTGTGCTGGTGATCCGGTAGCTGTTACTCCAGGTTACTCTTACTGATGTTAAGTTTGTTGACTCTGAAGTAATTTTGGTTTCTCAGTGAGTATAGATTAATTTTATTTCTTTAGGAAATAACCAAATGTTAGTACTTCTGGTACGGAGAATCAGCAGATTTTTTGACTATAAAATGACCGTAAAAACAAGTACTTTACGCACTGTACATATTTTTATATTGTACACTGTTAAAATAGTAGCGTAGCGAATCATTTGGAATAAATGTCAAAAATGTAAAATCCTGTTATTAATGTTAATAAATTTTAAGCTGCAGAAATATGAAGAAATGAGGAGGTGGCCACTAAGAAGTTTATTTATTTGATGATAGATACACGTAGAAAATATCAGCTACCCTGTGTGCATTTATGTTTTTAAAGTGTTCCACTTTGAAATGTGGAGTGCCTGTAAAAGAAATTTTTGTGAATTTTAAGGAAAATATTTAAAATTATTTAGCTCATCTCATCTACTTAGTACTGCTCAGCTGTATCACCATTGATTTTAAATCTTAGAAATGCGATTGAAAGTTAGGAGCACTCACTGAAACAGAATCTTTTTGGTGGAATAATTATGGAATGCAGGTCTTTTCAAGTTAGAAAGGA
Source organism: Sturnira hondurensis (assembly GCF_014824575.4). NCBI lineage: Eukaryota > Metazoa > Chordata > Mammalia > Chiroptera > Phyllostomidae > Sturnira > Sturnira hondurensis. The sequence continues at coordinate 38,896,251 of NW_028074503.1, forward strand.
ATCCAAGTGTTTCATTTTGGGCACAGGAATTTGTAATTAGATTAAAAGTATGACTTAGGAACTAAGCCTCTTCTTAAACTATGGGTACTGTGTTATTCAAATTCAAATCGTGTTTTGTGTTAAATCTACTTAGGATCGAAACCGTTCAAGTGCAAGATCTGCCGTTTTGCAACAGCTCAGCTCGGCGATGCCAGAAACCACGTCAAAAGGCACCTTGGGATGAGGGAGTACAAGTGTCATGTGTGTGGGTGAGTGAATTGAAGCCGTCCCCGCCGCGCGAGCCAGGAAGCATGTGCAGGGTATCCATTGTTTCAGAATTCAAAACGGGTAGGAGGAAGATGGGCCAAAATTATGCATGCGGAGCCCCCTTCCCATTGTGATGGTAAATTCCTTAACTACAGTTATGACACTCTCCCCCACTTCTCATCCTGTGCTGAAGATGAGCAATTTTATGGGCTACAAGGTCAATTTGAACCTGTAATCTGTAAATTGACTAAATTATAGGATGTTCATTCACATTGCCAGAGAGAACTGGAAATTCCATTTACAGACATAAAAAATACATAATGTAGCTTTAGGAGTGTATATGTATGTTTTTTTCCCTTTTGCTGCTTTAATTGTCATCACATTAATGGTCTCTGGATCCACTGGACGTATTCTGTAAGGAAAAAAGGAGAAAAAGATTTAATTTCAGGCAGCTGCTTACTGATTATTGCAGGGATGAAGCTTGTAAAAATGCAGTGTAGAATGTATGTTTTGTGTAACTTTGTTTCAGAACTTGTTTTCCTTTTTTAGTTAATGGCTCTTTCCTCTAGGGGATCATTCACAATCTTTAATTGTCACTCAAATGTGCTGCATTAAATAGGAAGTACTGAGATGTCTTAAAAGGTTTTAAAACGCCATGACATCTATGGTATATCATAGGACATTCAGAGCCGAATCTTAATATTCTACTTCTGATAAAAATATATTTTAATGTTTTCATGCTATAGGAAGTAACTAATATGTGCAGCACATAAGAACACTGTATGTGAAACCCGAGAAACCAGCAGTTCTCGTGGCTAATTCACAGAATACTTTAGGTTCAATGAAATTGCGCAGTGTGCTCATGGTATATTAGGTTTATTTTTTTTATTAGATGGTGTCTCTGCGCGGCACTGCCATGTAAATAGAAATATCTTTTATGTCAGAAACACCTTCTGGTTTTTGTTGGACGGTACACTTCCTCCCAGGATGCGATGGTGTTTTTTGACCCTTAAAGAGTTTTACAAATAACTTTGCAAACAGTTTTATCAGCCCCAGTCTGTGATTTATTCATTGGCAGACTTGATGGTTCAGTGACTTGCAGCTGAAGGAAATAAAGACGAAACTTGGCCCTAGAGCCCCTGAGGGTCAGTGGGAGAAGGGGTCTCCTTGCCCCTGAGGGTCAGTGGGAGAAGGGGTCTCCTTGCCGCTGATTTTAGCTGCCAGGGCTGAGTGCCAAGTGGTCCGTTTTAATTGCTCTGGGTCTTGGAATTTAAAAAGATACACCATTTACTGTTTTTACCATATGAGTTATAGGAAAGAGAAAGGCCCTGGCTTCAGTGGAAATTTGCCATTAGATGACAATAAGCAGTTTATTCCTCCTGTCTGTGAAATGAACAATTTTTGCATATTTGGTTATTAGAATTCCATTTCCATTCATTTTGTGAGGGGTACCCAGACACTGGAAAGGGAAAGAAGAAACGCTTTCAGAGAACAGTTTCTGACATGTGCAGGACCAGAAACAATATGTGATTGACTGGCTTTGATTGTGTAATTTGAACAATGCACACTTTGCTTAGCCGAGTGCTTACCACGTACCACTGAGACGTTGCATTAGTGGTTTCTGTTTGACTCCCAAGTGAAGCACCGCAGATGCACGGAGACACATTGAGTTTGGAACTGCTGTTACAGAGGTCTGCGTGCATGTGTGTGCCTAGGAAAAGCTCCTAGATTCCAGAATTGTATCTCTTAGAATCATGGGCATCATCACTTTTTTGACTACAAAATGATAGATCTCTTAACTTTTTAAAAATGAAATTTGATTTAAAAGTCACACAACAGTAATTTTTACAGGGTAAATGTTTTCACAGTGCAGCTAAATGTTCTGAGGAATTGCAGCACACTGAATAGAACACGCCTCTTGATCGATGTGGGTGAACTAGAACCCTAGGGAGTTAGAGACCCTTCAGTGTTACAGAGAAAGTGCCGTAGGTGGTACCTGGGTTTCCAGGGGGTAGGGCAGTGTGCAGGTGGAGCATTAAAGGAAAGACAGTGAAACGTGCGCGGAGTGGCTCTCATGTTGGAGGCGGGAGGGAGCACTGGTACAGTGGCATCGCTGACAACGTCAGTTCATCGTCATTGCTGGCTGAACAGTCGTGGAGGTGCTCAGTGGGCCTGTTAGTTCCTGAACATAAGCAGCGCATGCTGCATTTCTTCATTAGCTTTAATTGCTATAGATTTTACTTTCTAAAAAAGCACACTTTCAAAGGTGAACTGACCTTTCAGGAACATTAACACTCAGTTTTGTCACGAACAGAAGGGCTTGCACTGTTTTCTTTTCTGCAGTAGTTAGTCTCTCAGTCTCTGTCTTTCAGAACTTTATCGATAGCCTCTTCATTGTTTGAGGTGTAAGAATTGCGCTGTTTTTCAAATAGTTGTGATTGCATAATAATACATAAAAATAGTGGGGCAGGCACATTTTAAGAATGAAATGCTTACAATATTCTACTATATTTTTTAGTAACCACTGCTTTTCTTGTGAAAAAAACAAACAAACCCTAATACTTTGTGGTGAAATTGGAGGCAACAACAAAGAGTGCATTTTGTTGACTTGAGGCCAACACTGGTGTTTCAGGTCACTTGTGATTGCCTTGCTCTCGTGTCTCGTGTGTCTCTGTGCGAAGACTGCAGGTGCCTGTCAGATGTACAGCTGCCGCTCTCCCCTGAGGCTGCTCGGGGGGTCGTGCACTTGCTGCTCCCGTAACAAAAGCTGTCTTTCGAACTTTTATTTCAGGTTTTGAACCTATAGTGATTTTCTTTGAATCTTGAAGTGGAATTCTTAGATAATTTTTCTCCTATCAGCATATCTTAGTTAGGGCACATTGTGGATTTAAGCTAGTTTGACAAGAGAAGCTGAATGTCTTCGATGTGTAGTTCCTACGAGGCAGCCAGATCCGGAGTTCAGGATGGCAGTTTTGTTTGTCCAGGTTTGCGTGTCACGGCATGGTCAAAGTCTCAGAAACGGATTGCTTCGCACTTCCTGTTGTAAGGACGTGTGATGCATAACTTCATTCACAAGCCCTTAATTTTACTTTCACTTTTAGAAGGAGCAGTTTTTGAACAGCACAGTTTCTTAATCTTACATCTGAGGGAGTGGGGAGAAAATAACAAAGAATGGAAAGCATTCCTAGATACAAGTTAATAATTTTGTGTGGGATGTATATTTAGAAACAGGTTAAATTCATTTTCACCAAGTCCATGATCTTTGCCTTTGTTTTTTTCGGTAGTCAAGACCTTGAAAAATCATTGGCTCCCAAAAACTCATTATAGATAAGTTTTGTTAAATTTGTTTAAATTTATTTAATACTATCTGTGTATGCATAATAGTATACATATAATAGCCCTAATAAACAGTTTTTATACATTGTTCTGGTTTAGTGTACACCTTATTATATTGATTTTTTTGTTGATCTCTGTACTTTCATGAGATTGTTTATCTCATGTTTATTTTCCCCGCTGTACAGACCGTGACCTTGAGGTTAAACGTGTTTTTAGAGAGGGACTTAGTTATGCAGCAGTAATGGTCGTCCACGTCTGCCTTCCTGTTCACTGACCTACCCCCTGGTTTCTGTGTGCTCCTGACACCTGTTGTTGGGGCTGCTCCTGCCTCGCTTTGCTCGGTCTCCCTGGCTGCCTGGCTCCCGGCAGTCCCCGGCTGCTCGTTTTCTGGCTTGGCTCAGATTTATGCGCTTTGAAAACATTGCTTGTGCAGTGATTTACTTTAATATTCTGTTATTCAGTCTCTCTTATTTGTATCTCTGTGTTTCACTTTTCTCATATTAGACTTGTTTTAAATAATTTTATTATTTTTCCCAGTTCTTTATGTGTTGATCATTTATTTAACTTGAGTGGTTAAAAATTAAACATGTTGGTATAACTGAAAGAAGTGCCTCAAGAAGGGAAGATTTTATTATCTTTTCAGTAGGATGAAAGGAGTAAAATTGATCAACCTGAGTTACTGGTTTATTTTTCCATTACTAGTTACTAAAAAATAGGAGTTAGTAGAAAACTATTAAGTAGCCTGTGATTTTAATAAACCTAGGAAATACACCTAACTTTGTGTGCATTATTCACAAGGACTCTCGTATGCATGGCTTAGGGATTATGTTCCTTTCCTATGTCTAGTCTTCAGTCTTGTGCATAAAGTTAAATAGTTGAGTAGAATTTATGTAATCAGGAGAGAATAAGGACATTTTCTAAATCTGTCACCTCCAGGTTCATGAAGAGATTCTAGACGTTTTCTATTGTGTATTAATATGCCTATGAATTGTTTATTCTCAGCTTGTTTAAGAAACCTGAAATAGAAAGTTACTAATGCAGTAAAACTCTCTATTTTTTTGCATGTGTGGCATTACCTAGTTTTTGTGCATTAGAGGGGATCTCTATGTAGATGATTATAATGTCACTTTCTGACCTTTGCAGCTTGAATAATTGTAAATCATTGCTTCATAACGTGTCAGAGAATGTCTGTACTAGGCAATTAAATGGCAGAATATAATAGACCAAATTATTGCCTGTCATGTTTTCAACAACACAGTTAGTATTTGAGTTACACTTAATCATTACGTGCATTAGCAACTTCATTGGAATCCAGCTTCAGGCTGAGCGTGAAACGCATCACATTATTTAAACCTCTAATGGTGCCAGTCATTTATTTGTGTTGAAGTGTACAACACGCAGAGTTTCATAAAGCAGGGAACACTTGAGAGCTCAATTTATCCAAATCAAAGTCTAAATGCAGATAAACACAAGTGGCAAAAATTAGTAATTTTTATAGGCTGGAAATATTTAAAAATACATGGTTGTGGGTAATTGTAGGCAGCAGGAATAAATTAAAATCACTATTTTTAGTCTGCTCTGAGAACTAAAGCTGTGTATACCTAAATCATTAAAAGCACCATGGAATTGCGTTTTTAGCTGAACAATTAATTAACACCCATCATATCTACAGATGTATCCAAATAAAATAAGTATTTGGTTCAGCTGGTTGTTTTGGTTAAAGAGATATAGATAGAAAAGCTGTGTTTTATATTGTGGCATGAATTATACCAATATGAAGCACAGCATCTCTCATTTTTATAAAACATCTGAATTAACATTAAAAGTACGCTTTTAATAAGAGTGTACTACATATGTTATCTATATAATATTTTAATGCTCTTTGTTTAATGATATATTTTTGTGTTTAGTTCAAAATTTTTAAAATGCCACATAATGATTACTGCTGTCTTCCTTCCTGTCAGGGAGGAATACAAAATTAGCAAAACAAACAAAGTAATTGTTGGTTTATTCCTCTACTGTTAAAGTCCTTGAAATACAGTTCAGTGAGTGGAGGTTGGTTTATGTTTTTACATACAGATCACTTTGTGATTTGAAAATCTAGGAGCTGTCTTAGCTACAGTGTTAAAGTGGAGAACATGGTCAGTTGTGGTTCCCGGCTGTTTCCCAGTGGACGGTGGTGTGTGTCTGGGAGAGGGCTGGGGTCAGTGTAGGCCAATGGGGAAGAGACAGAAGGACGTTTGCCCCAGCCTGTCCGGCGGGCAAAAGGAGGCAGCTTCCCCGCCACGGTGGCGCCCTGTCCTTGTGGCAGCGCTTCCGCGAATTCTTGCTGGGGGAAGTGGGTTATAGGTTCATCCCAAGGCAGTGAGTACGGCCGACCTGCAGCCCAGCAGAAACTAGATACACACGGTCACTCCTTGGTGTTGTAGTTGAGAACATTGGCCTCTCCACCATCTTTCCATCTCAGCGGCTTCAGGCATTTTTGCTTTACTTGTAAGATGGTTTCGCAGTGACTTTGACATTGTATTGTGGCCTCTCAGGACTCTCTAGCCCTGCCAGTCCCTGCAGCGGAGTGCAGGCGGGTAGCCACTCTCCTGCTTTCCTTTGCCTGTTGTGTGATTTTTAAAAAATTGCTGGCCTGTCTTCCCTTTCCTCCTTCCTCTTTCTTCCTCTGTTTGTGCGGGCCCTCTGCTCTCCGGAGGACGGTAGAGTGACAGGAGGTGCTGCAAGTGCAGGAAGGGGGGTGCGTTACCACGGACTCACGTAGTCATGCCTTTGCTGTCTGGCAGATTCTCCAGAGACCCTCTGCGGCCCAGTGCCCAGGTGATGCAAGGGCCCTGTGGTCACATGCTCCATGTGGGGGAGGCGGACATCAAAGGCACAGACCCCAGGAGCAGAAGTGGGGGTGGTGGTCTGGGGCTCCTTGTCTGCTCAGGAGCGCTGGGAAAGGCTCACGGAGGGGTCATGATTGAGTTGGGCTGTGAAGGATGAGGAGACATTCGCAAGGCAGGTTCGGGCATTTGTAATAGAGGGAACCAAAGAGCAAGAGTAGTGAAGTATGGGACGGCCTGGCACATCAAGAACACTGCAGGAGGTTCCCGGAGTGGAATTGGCTGAAGGGGGTGAAGTGCAAGATTTACAAAACATTGCAGAAGCTCCCATGAGCATCAGTGCCTGCCAGTGCCGGTAGTCTTCAGGGTCACGGAGGTCAGAGACACACCCATGCAGGTGGGTGGAGAAAGCTCGGGCAAAGATATGTCCGAGTCTTGTTGGCCGATTCAGAAAAGATTCCGGCAGATCTGTAGTGTTTGCTGTGAGGGCTAGTGGACGAGGAGGATCTCCAGGGCTGTGCATTCCAGGCAGGCTTCGGAGGCACTCAGCCGGGATGGTGGTGTGTTCTGGATGGGCCAGAGGCCAGGCTATGGGCCGGAGGCCAGGAGCTGCGTGCTGGCCTCGCCTCTGCTTTCCGCAGATTCTTTTTCACCGGTCCGACTTCCGGCCAGTTTTCTGGACTCTGGGTAGTCAGGGAAGGGAGGAAATAGAGAGTCTGGTGGGAAGGGCATTCCTACTTCAAAACTGAGGGGCATGGGAATTGGCTGTGGGAGATATTTTGTAGAGAATGTCACTGCTTGCCGTTTTAATTGGGGCTGTTATTGATCGTGGGTAATTGTAATGAACACAGGTTGACACTGGTTCCGTGTATGCTGGTGCAGCCTAGTTCCAAGTGATAATTACAGGGACACACAGTTACTGGCTGTGCTGCTGGCATCCGCCTGGGCCTG